>NC_081826.1:70879500-72198000 GCF_030867095.1 Alligator mississippiensis
ACACAACAACTGAAACATCAAAGATCAGAGGTTCTGATTCAGAGGTACTTCTGAAAATGTGGCTTAAATAAGAAAAAACTTTTACAAACATAGGAACAGACCCATTGTAGCAGGGGGCCTTTCTGGGGCCAGTTAGATGTTGGCCTGCTCGCCTCTCTCTTCTGCCATGCCTAGATGGAAAAATGATTACAATGTTACTCAGGTGGGACGCTGCCCATTTAAGACCCCAATGACTAGGGGTGATATCCCCAGCTCTGAACCCTCCCCTACACTGAAGCCCATGACTCACAATGGCATCCTAGGCAGCTAAACTCACCTGTAACCCTTCTCCCTCTCAAGTTGTCGTCCCCTCTCTGTGGAACCTTTGGCTCCCCCTTAGGCCCTGGCCCCACCCTCAGGCCAGTCAGAATCCCAAGCCTCTTGCTCTGGGCATCCCACAGGGTGGGCTCTTGGCCCTTTTGATCTCCCTTGGGTCCTGGCCCCAGCATGGACCAGTCAAGGGTCTGAGCAGCTTGCCTTCTCTCCTTTACAACTCCACTGGATCAAGTGAAGTGAGCCTCAGTCCTCCCAGGTCTGGGCTTTTCCCAGACAGGACTGTGCAGGGTGAGAAGGTTATGAAGCGCCCCCTACCCACCTTTCACGAAGGAGGTTTGCAGTCTAACCATTTCCTGGGGCTGCTGCACCACCGGCTGTCCCACCAGACCTCCCTAATCTGGCAGGGTGCAGTTTTAGGTCATGCCCAGGACCTGAGGCCTCCTCCATCCCCATAGCCCCAGCCCATATACCTCCAAATTGTTTCTGAACCAAGGAACCCAGTGGGGAGATGTTCTTCCCCTGCTGGCTGATCTCAAACTGCTCCCCCCAACACAGAGAGCTGGGCATTAAATGGTTGCCCTCATCAGGCACTGGCCCTCTCCCTGGACTGGCCCTTAAAGTGGCAGATACCAACAGTGACCTGCCACACCTATGCCTTAGGAATCTGTACACTTGTATTATATCAGTCTTATCTCAGGCTCTTGATCAGAACCTCTACATAATATTACCTCTTCTCTATTAGAAAGGCTAATGATAGTACTGGAATCTGAATATATTATGATATAGGACAGCAGTAACATTCATATCAATAGAATTTATAACATCTTTTTTTTTCCATACAAAAATTAGGGATTTTAAAGGTTTCTGCATTCAGAGTTTTCACTCTCTGTAAGTTCTAATATGGGAAAAAAAATGTTACTAAACAACACAATATGATTTGGTCTTTTTAAAGTTGAAAATTCTGTAGTAATAATATAGTATCACAACTGCCAGGAAGAGAGTTTATAAATTCCATTTTTGAGCAGAAAGTTAACAGCTTCCAGTCCATACTGTAGTACTGATGTGAAATTAATTTATTTAGAGAGGGAGGAGGGAAATAATTGGGCTCAGCTGTGTCCAATTGCTTCGTTACTGAAATATCACAGTTATACAAAGAGAAATTTCTGTGAGTCACTTTCTTTGGGGCTACATTGAGTAATCACATTGAGTAATACCTTACTACACACACAGTGTTAGTCAGGGTATCAGAATGTGGCAAATAGAGTTTCGGAGTGAATTTTGTACTAATCACCACAGCAGGGTGAACAAATGCTCTGGAAATGGGAAGCCTTTTTTTCCCTTTCATTTAAAACATTTCAGGGGTAGAATACCTTTATTGAGGCTCATCTTTCTGAACCCAAGTATTCTCTCCCACGTATGACAGCTTTTTCAATGGAAACAGTTTTTATACCCTTAAATTCAAAAGTATTGTTAGTTGGCTCTTTAAAATTAAATGTACTAGCACTTTACTACATCTTAAGCAGGATTGGATAGTAAAGTAAATGATATTTGTTTAGAACACTGTGGGTGGGTTCACACATGAAATTAATGTGACACAGCAAACACCAGTGCATAGTTTACCAGAGTTGAGTATTGCTCCTGGACACCAAGTCTTCATGCATACCTGGGACCGCAGCATGATGAGCCAAGTTGGAGCAGCCCCAGCTATCAGGGGGCCCAGGAGGTCACCTGCCAGTCCAGGACTGCTTCAGCCCAACTCAATGTGCTGTGGAGGAGTTAGCTGGGGCATGGGGATGCTTCAGGTGTGGAGCTAGTCGGCAGACAGCCCCCACACTGAAACACCCTCATGTCCCAGCCAGCTCCATCAGCATCTACACATGCACTGTTGTGCACTAGATAATGATGGCATTGGATGATACTTGTGTTTACAAGTACTAACCTATGGCAGAGTTAATTAGTTTATGGCCCTAAGAGGGCTGCTCGTGTAGACACTGAGACATTTACAGTGGAGCTAATTTGGCAGCTTCACAGTAAACATCTTACGTAGATTCACCCTGTTTTTCTTGGCATTTCTTGTTTTTAATCAGCTGTTATGTTGTATTTACTCAAATATGAACCCAGGAATTACAGGGCAGTTATCTTATCCTCAGTCCTGTGCAAAATAATGTAATAGCTTATGTGATATTCATATAATTAAAAAAATTAAAGGGTGAAAAAATAATTAATACTAGTTCATATGGAAAATAGTTCTTGTCAAACAAACCTAGAGGTTGCAAGCTTGGCTCATAAAGGCAATCATGCAGATATAATATACTTAGACTTTTATGAGGCTTCTGCTTTAGTGCTGCAAGGCATTCTAATTGAAAAAAAAAATAGCACTATGCAATATTAATAAAGCACATGTTCTCAACAGATTGAGAATCAGCTAACTGACAAATCTCAAATGTAATCATAATTACATGGAGTCATCATTGCATGGAAAGGTTTCCAGCAGGGTTCATTAGGCCCATTCCTTGTCAAAATTTGGAACAGTGATTTTGAAATAAATATCAAATCATTACTAATTTGATGTGCAGATGATCCAGTGATTGGCTGAATGGTAAATAATGACAAAAACTGGGTCATTGTATTGGATCATCAGGAACATATGATAAGTTGGACTTCTTCAAAGAAAATGAATCACCATATAGCTGAATGCAAAATCAAACATCTAGGTATAAAAAATATAGGCTCTACCAGTTGAATGAGGGACTCTTAGAAGAAACCAGGAATCACTGTGAATAAGCACCTTATATGAGCTTCTAGTGCAAAGTAGTGGCTAATAGTGATGGTGTGATCCCTCAATGTATAATCAAGGCAGTTGTGGAAAGAGTATGGAGATGATCTTAACATCTCTGGATGTATTGATAAGATCAATATTGGGATCCTGTGTCTAGTTCTGGTATCAACATTTTAAAAATATATTGAAAATCAGACAGAATACAGAGATTACTTGAGAATGAAGAAAATGACTTACAGTGGGCACACCTCCACAAGACATTTACTGCAGAACTGCCTAAGTAGCTCCACAGTAAAACATCACTATCTACACATGTGGTGCTATTAGGTTAAAATAAACTAATTAACTCCACCATAGGACAGTACTGCCAGACACCAATACTATTCTATGATGGAGTTATTTGCTTCACCACAATGCATGTGTAGATGCTGACAGGGCTTACTTGGGCATGAGGGTGCTTCAGTGTGGGGTGCTTCAGTTCCCTTATGCCCCAACCAGCCCCTCTGTAGGACATTGAGCTGGGTTGGAGCAACCCTGGGCTGGCAGGCTGACCCCCGGGCCTCCTGCCTGCCAGGGCTTCTCCACCCTGGCTCATCATGCTGCAGTCCAAGGTGCTCGTGAAAACACAGTGCCCAGGAGCAATAAACTCCAGCGCAAACCACACCAGAGTTTATTCAGCCACATTAATTGCATGTGTAGACATGCCCAGTGAGCAACGAAATAACTCCATCTCTATATATCAAAAAGAAAATGAAAAAAATACTGGATTGCAAAAAAAGTATTGCAGCCTACAGAGAAAATGTTGGCTACTAAGGCCTCCATATGCTAGCAGAGAAAGGTATAACAAATGCTGGAAAGAGAAAAGCTGGAAGCTGAAACAAGAGAAATCCAAATGTGTTTAAATGGCATATATTTATACAGTGAAGTGATTAACCTTTGCAACAAACTACCCAGAGGTAACGATGGATTTGTTCTCTCTTGATCCTTTTGTGGAAGATTTGCTTTAACTAAACCAAATCATTGGGATTAATCTGGCGATTATTGGGTTGATAGAGGGTTAATAGAACCTTTCTGGGCTCAAGTTCTAAGAACCTAAAATTATTTAAAATCAGAGTCATACATGGGGCTGAATTAGCCTGTGAATGTGACATCTTTTCATCTAATTTAATGCAAGCTATTGGAGTACTATGCTATTTAGGAGCAATGACCCAAGAGCGGTAGAAATAGCACTGAAGAGAACCTTTGGGTATTTCACCTGAAAACATATGCAAAAATATTTTAGCCATTTTGGTCCCAAAAAGGTATATAAAAATGACCCTAAGCATTACAATATTCTTTACCAGACCAGCAAATTAGAATAAGATGTGCTGTAAAGTTCATTTGTCCTGAAGGTACTAACTAGTTTACTTCATACAAATACAACCAAAAGTCAAAACATTAGGGACTTAATATCAGTGACTGAGAATGCAATATGACTTTTTAAAGGAATCTCAGTGTCATTGAATATTCTAAAAACTCTTTAAATCGTTGTCTCTAAAAATGCGTGGAGAAATCAAGGCAACACATTCAGTCTTTAAGTGACTGAAAGGTGCATCCCGTGACATAATTCCCAAACTAGCACTTTATTTTTTCAATGACAAATAAGAAAATGTGGACATAACAATTGCAAATGATATTTAGTGGAAGAGTTCCTACCCATTTCTTCTGTTTTCTCACTTTCATCTCATTGCCTAATAACCTGAAATGGGAAACTAATGCCTTTAATTACGTGAATAATCCTGGTAATTTTTACTCTTAAAGTGGCACCTTTTTGACACCTAAGAAGCATCAGAACAGTGCCATGTATTCTCACTTTTGTACTCAAGTTCTTTCATCTTCAATCAGCTTTATAGCTTAAAAAGTATTGCTTTTAAACATTGAACATGGAAACTCTTTTATATAATTAATTTAGTAAAGTTAGTGGCTTTAGTTTCATAGTTGGTAGGGTCAGAAGGGACCTGAGCAGATCATCAAGTCCAACACCCTGCTATGGCAGGAAAGAGTACTGGGGTCAAATATAGGAATGTTTTAACAAATGATATTTTGACTACATTTTAGGTACACTATTTTCCTTGGATATTTCTTATTAAAATATTAGTTTTCAATAGACTAGTAAAACATCTTAGTATTATTTAAATATAAATTGTTTGGGACTAACTTCTTTAATGTTGTTATTTATGGTTTAAAACGTTGTTATAAACTTCATTTTATGTTTTAAACCAAATCCTCCTGGAAAGAAAACACTTAAGTACTATTTTCTTTTCATTTGCCTATATTCATTCCTCCCTAATCAAAGGAATCCCCTGCATTTTTACTTTTCAGAATTTGATTTGGACAAGAACTTAAATTTCTGTCCAACATTCTGGAATATTTGGGTTAATCGTCTTATCATACACAATTAAACAACAAACTTTTAGCACAGTCTGTTAAACTATCAAAATGAGAGTTTATCTTCTGCTTCATTGATGCACTTGCTATAAATCTGTTACTGGTATCTACTACTGGTATTACTGGTATTATGCAAAAAATATTTTGAAGAAAAGATAATGGAGGCCATTGGACTGAACACATTGGTGACACATCATCTATTATTTAGTTACAGAACTGGTATACCATAGACAGCACAGCACAAAATTCCCCTCATTGACCTGTCTATATACCTCAGTTCTGACAGGAAGAAGTCATTTCTCAATAGCTATTCAATCCTTCATGCTGCTAGCATAATGAACAATTGTGTCAGCCGTGACATCAAGTTACAAACAGAACTGGACTGGATGCCCCAACAAATTTAACCGGAGTTACTGGATACATGTAAGGACCCAATCTAAACTGGATTAGCACATACTATAAATGAGAAGTATCTCATTACTACTCTCCTGAGCCATTCACTCCCCTGAGGGAAAAAAAAATAATTGTGAATATCACAGTGTGACAGGGGGTCCTCCCGGGGCCGAGCTCTGTGGCCCGCCCACCTGTCACCGTGACAGCAGGCCTACTCAGGGCCAAGCTCTTCAGGGCCCGCCCACCTGTCTCTGGGCAACCGCCCGCTTATCTAGCCCGCCACGCCTTTGATGATAATGAGTTCAATTATGATGATAATTAAGTGGGAGGCTGCCCTTCAACTGCCCCGATGCCCAGGGGCGCTCTGCGGCTCCGACCTCCCCTAATACCGCAGCCCAAGCCTCACAGATGGCATCATGGTGTTCTTCCTCACCGGCCCCCGCACTGGGCCCCAGAATCTTCTACGCGACCCCACTATGGTCTTCCCTACTCAGGCAGCCACTCCGCCGTCATCTGGACTACCTCACCCCCCCGAAGCCTTGTTCCCCTCTCGGGTGTGGTTCCCCCAGAACCTTCGGCTACCTAGCCCTGGCCCACCTCAAGGCCAGTCGGGGCCCCAGGCCCCCAGCTCTTGGGCGTCCCTTGCGGTGGGCCCCTGGCCCTTTTGACCCTCACTGGTCCTGGCCCCAGCATGGGCCAGTCGAGGGGACTCTCCCCTTCGGGCTGGGTCTCTCTAGCCACTCTCTACTCCTCGGGCCTCACCGTGCCACTACTCCCTTCCTCCTAGGAGCAACCACGGCACCTCGCCCACATCACTCCCACTCTCGGGGTCCGCCCTCTCTGGGCCCCTCACAAACCCTGGCCCTCTCGGCCCTCATAACCCTGGCCCTCTCGGCCCTCATCCAGCTCAGGGGTCACCCACCTGGTGGTGGTGGGAGCTGGGGTTAAGGCACCCCAACCTGCCTTTCACCGGGGTGATCACTGGCCTGGTATTTCCTGGGGGCTCCCGCACCACTGAGAGCCCCACCAGACCACCCACTCCCGGCAGGGTGCAGTTTCAGGTCATGCCCAGGACCAGGAGCCTCCTTACCATCCCCTTGCAGCTCCCCCTTACCTCTGGGCATTCACAGCAGCCCTAAGGCCAAGCAATATTGCTGCCTGACCTCCTGCAGCCAAACTGCCTGGTTTATATAGGCCTCAGAATGGCTGCCGCAATCAGGCACCTGGAGGCTGCCGGCTCCAGGCCCTTAAAGTGGCAGGAGCACCCTGTGCTCCGCCACACACAGAATCCAGTTTCTTTGCATCTTTTGTACCTGTCAGACTGTTCATTACTGCATGCGTGTTCTGAATTTATCACTTGTATAGACAAGCAAAACTGCTAGCAATCCAGTACATCCTAAACATCACTTGACAGTAATTTTAAACCATAAATAACAACATTAAAGAAGTTAATCCCAAATAATTTATATTTAAATAACACTAAGATGTTTTACTAGTCTATTGAAAACTAGTAATTTACTGCAGTCCTATTGAGCATCTGTGGAAGTACTTCTTTCACCCTAAACTCAGAGTTGTGCTTTAGCAGACAGAGCAACTGATGCCAGCCCACTGCTGCCTCAATTCACTTAGCTGCATGAGGCAACTGTCATTTTGTACAGGCTCATGCTTGATGAGTGCTTAATTAATTCCATCAGTCACCAGTTTTCACTAGCACCTCTAGCCTTCCTTGGTGATGGCAAATTGCTTGCTTTCACTGGTGACCTTAAACAGGTATCTTAGCTTCTGTTGCCAATTTTAGAACTAAACTTTCTGTTTACTTACACATGGCTAATGCGCAAATAAGGTCTTTTTCCTTCAAATCCATCTGTTAATAAGCTACAGCTTCAGAGACATTTTCAGCTACCATGGAGAATTTCCCAGGAAGCTAACAAATTGATGAGAATAGGATGGGTTTCAATACGGACAAGTGCAAGGTATGGCACCTGGGGAGGAAGAACCAGCAGCATACCTACAGGCTGGGGAACTCCCTTCTCGTCAGCAGAGGCAGAAAAGGATCTTGGAGTCATTATTGATTCCAAGATGAACATGGGCTGCCAATGTGAGACCGCAGTCAGTAAAGCTAACCGTACCTTGTCATGCATCCACAGATACATCATGAGCAGGTCCAAGGAGGTGATTCTCCCCTTCTATACGACATTGGTCAGGCAGCAGTTGGAGTACTGCATCCAGTTCTAGGTGCCGCACTTCAGGAGGGATGTGGACAGCATTGAGAGGGTCCAGAGGAGGGTCACTTGCATGGTCAGAGGGCAGCAGGGCAAGCCCTATGAGGAGAGGCTACAGGACCTGAACCTGTTCTGCCTCCACAAGAGAAGGCTGAGAGGGGATCTGGTGGCCATCTATAAACTTACCAAGGGGGACCAGCAGGGAACGGGAGAGGCCCTGTTCCTCCAAGCACTACCAGGAGTAACTAAGAATAATGGCCATAAGTTGACTGAGAGTAGGTTCAGGCTGGACATCAGGAGGCACTACTTCATTGTCAGGGTGGCTAGGATCTGGAACCAACTTCCAAGGGAAGTGGTGCTCACTCCTACCCTGGGGGTCTTCAAAAGGAGGCTAGATAATCATCTATCTGGGGTTGTTTGACCCCAGCATCCTTTCCTGCCCATGGCAGGGGGTCGGACTTGATGATCTGCTCAGGTCCCTTCCAACCCTACTGACTATGAAACTATGAAATTTGAAAGCTAAAATGACCAAAAAAGTTGTCAAGAAAACTGTCCATGTTAGGCATGTGCTGCAAAATGCAAAGTTGACATACAATTACAAAAGGGTTTAATATGTTCAAAATCTCACGGGGCTAGAACTCATCCTAAAGTTGAGATTTTGTGGTGAAATTATTCCAGCTTTTTTTTAATATAGGCATTTTTTTTAAATGTATGTACCCAGGTAGGTATCTACCAGAAGTACCATGGTAATATGCTATAGTATAATATTGTAACAGCCCCACACCCGACTTATCTGCCTACAGTGGCATCAAGAACAGCCACAGACTGGGAACTCACCAGCAGATGGCTAGGAGACAGCACAGGCCTTGTGGGGACACAATAGCAGCCACCCTGAGGCAAAGCCAGACTTGGCCCAGAACAAGTACAGGAAGGGTCTGCCTGGAGAGGGTATATTGCCAAGAGGTCCAAGGGACCCAGTAGTAAGACAAGATGTGTGCACAAGGCCCTAAGTAACTCACACCACAAAAAAGGGGGGAGGCTTAGGGCAGTGAGGCACCAGTGCCTTGCCTAGCTACCAGGCTGAGCCATTTTGAGTTCATCTTATCTGTTTAGTTTCCCTTCTTTTTATGTTCTTGCACTAACATAAGTAGTGGTTGCACATGATGCAAAGTGCAGGGTGAGAGGAGCCCTGGGGGAGGGTGAAGAGAGCCCTAGGGTGGGGAGGGGGAAACAGGAGATCAAGTGGAAAACACCTATGACGCCCCAGTGAGAGTGACAATAATACCCAAGTGGAAAGGGGAGTGGGGATGTAGGGGAGGAGGAGCCCCACAGAAAACTGCATTGACACCTGACCCACAGACAACCACTGTATCACCTCCAGGTGAGCACATGTTCATCTTTTGGAACATCAGGTCATAGCGGGCAATTGGATTGGGTGTGTCATGGCCCAGGGACGCAGGGCACACCTGCAATGTTGGGGCAGAAGCACCAGGCATGAGATAGTCACATTGATGCTTTTACTATTGTCAGATTTGGGCCTTGTTCCATATTACATTATGTCATTACAGCAAGCTGTACAAATGTCAATCAGACTTAGTGCTAGCTCAAGTTTAGAGCAGTCACACGTTCCAGCTAGCAGGGGCCTAGATGACTGACATGTAATAATCTCCCTCCTCCCATTCCAGGCTTCTCCCCTGCCCCCTTGGGTTATCCCAGCTCCACTCCCCCTGGGGGATCCCTCCTTGCTCCTCAGGGTTTCCCACTTTCTTCTCTCTCCCTCCCCTCTACCATGGGGCTCTTTCCACCCTCCCCCGGGGCTCCCCCCACCTTGCACTTTGCATCATAAAAGGCATATAGCTTAATTACTGTATATCCCAGAAGCATTCATATACAATCTAGAATAGTATAAAGATAATCCATGTGAAAACAACCCTATTTTATCCTAACTTTCTTGCAATACACAGGACAGGAGGAAGGGGATAAAAAATATGGTAGATTTGCTGCCTAAGATACAGCCTGGTTTGCTGCCTAAGATACAGCTAGTTTTAGCCTGTGTAAGCCCGTGTATATTGCAGCTGCAAATTATTCATCAGTGTTTAAAAAAAGTGATTCTCAACTTTTTTAGACCCAAGGCATCCCTTATTAGAATCAAGGCATCCCTGGGAAAATGCTAGCTTTTACTCCTTTTTTGACTATGGAAAAATCGATCAGTTGTTCTGTTGCAATGAACCCAGAAGGACCATAACAGGTCAGAGTGTTTGAATGCTATATAGATTCATATTTGAAATTTCTGGGTTTATCTTGGGAATTATGTGTAGCTATTTTCATATATTGCACTGCATTCCATGGCACGTGTAAAAAGATTTCATTGCACCCCAGGGTGCCGCAGCAGAATCACTCATTTGAAAAGTTTGTCTTGGATTTGACAATGTAGAGCAACATCTTAAGCTAAACTGTGACTATAACTGAAATCTATAATCACATACCTTTATTTTGAACATAATTTGTTTTACCTCCTTTGTGCTTTTCTGATTCTGCTAAAATTGATTGTTTCATGTCTTCCATTAAAAATTCTTGTTATGAAAAGTTGGTATTTTCTATCTCCTGTGCTCAAATAATACAAGAACATCACTGTCAAATCCATAGCAATAAAACTGAATAGCCACGATGCTGCTGATGTTTTCCTAAACATAGTTCTTTTGTTATCATAAACAGCTGCTTTGTCAGGTGGCAGTTAACACTTTCAAAACGATAGTTGTTATGACCTACATATTTAAACACTTTTATAGAATTTGGAAACTTAGAGAAATTTAACTTCAAACTTTTTTCCTGTTAACATCAAGTACAAAAAACCAACAATAATAGGCTAAAATTCAGCATGTATGTCTTTTTGTCACAGACCAACGTGGCTACCAAGTACACCCCTGAAACATGGAAGATGCCGAATTTTAGCCAATTTTTGGATTTAAAACTTCACTGCAGAACAACAAGGAAGCTTTTTTTTACTGCCCTGCCTGCCATCTGACACCTCCAGGGAAAGAATTCTACCTGATCAACACATCAAAGAACTACTCAACACAGCTCAAATACACTCTCATGGACCCAGAGGGACAATCTTCCATTTTCCAATCTTTGCATAGAGCTCCCTCGATGCAAAAATGAAGTTTATTTCCTACCTATGGGGACTTTTTACCATCTTGTACCATCTGCACTTTTCCCAGAGCCTGATGAAGGGACTTTGATCCCGAAAGCTTGCAGAAAAGGACAATTTTCTTGCCATTTTCCATTTCATCTAATAAAAGGTATCATTTTGGAACCAAGAGTTCTAGTTTTTTATATGTCTATTTTGCAGTAAGACATCTATGTGGCACTTGTGCAGTTTTTTATGCATCTAAGGCCCCTCTACATGTTACATTTAAGGCATAATCAGGTACTCACACCTTAAATTGTAACCCAGCTACATGGTCAACCAATTAATGGTGTGATAAAACAAGCAACAAGCTATAAAATTATTCCACAGAAAATGTGTAATAACTTTGTAGCTTGTTTTTACCATGCCTTTAATGGAATGTAAGGCCAAGTGCTCCCCTTGGCCTGGGAGCCCCATCAACTGAGGGGCTCCTAGGCACAGGGTTGCACCACCTACTGCCAGCCCCACAGTTTGCAAAGCTCTCAGTATTGGCAGCATTATCAACTGTGGGGTTTGCAGTGGGAAGAACTCTGCCCCTGCCCCTCCCCCCACCCACTCCCCAAGCCTCCTCTGCTGCAGGGCTCACAGTGGGAGCAGCAGGAAGAACTGGAAAATTTACTGGAAAACTTTTCTGTACCTGCTTTTATCCAAATTAAAACTAAATCAAATGATGGGAACACAACCATTTCAGTAGAAGACATTTTCATCTTGGGAAAGTGACAAATTGCCTCATCTCTTCATATTGTTTTCCTCAAACAGAATTTGGTTTTGGTCAGTTTAATCCCATTGCTTGTATCATATCTTTTGACAAATACAATGTATCTTTTTCTTTATTTACCTTACTTATAATAAAATATAAATAATAGGCCTGTGTGAATAGAGAATAATTCAATTTGAATTTGGCTGATTCAGATCCCTTCAATTCAATTCATAGATTCACATTGCTTTTCTGATTTGATTCATCCAAATCGGCGTTAGAAAATTTGGAGCCGATTCGGAGATTTGGCCATAGAGTATATAATGGGGAATCAATGAAATATCTATAACTTCGTTATTTTTTCGGCTGATTAGGATGAAACTTGCAGAAGTGGTAGCCAGTGCTGAGGGCATGAAGCTTGCCAAGATTCAAGGAAATAGGTGCAGGGGTTCTGGGAAATTGCACCTCAAAGCCCTGAAAGCAAAACTCATGTCACATGTGTGTGTTAAGCCACAGTGCGGTGGCAACTACAGATATGGTATCTCTTGCTGAGACCACAAAGTCTGCCAAGTTTCAAGGAGATAGATGCAGGGGTTTCTGGGAAACTGCACCTCAAGCTGCTGACAAGAAAAATTTGTGTCACGTTCGAGTGTTAAGGTACAGTGGGGTGAAAACGTCTGAAGTGGTAGCCCCTGCTGGGGCCACAAAGCCTGCCAGGTTTGAAGGAGATAGGTGCAGGGATTCCTGAGAAACTACAGCTTAAACTGCTAACAAGCAAAACTCATGACAGGTGACAGTGTGTGTGTTAAGGCACATAGGGGTGAAAACTGCAGGCCTGCTAGACCTTGCTGTGGCCACAAAGCCTGCCAACTGTCAAGGAGATAGGTGTAGGGGGAGTCTGGCTTCTGGGGCCCTGCACCTCCAGCTGATAACAAGCAAAACTCATGACATGGGTGCTTGTGCAATTGTGTCTGTCTTGGGGCCTGGCAGGGGGAGGACGGTGGAACTACTGCAGACATGGCTGCTAGGCCCTGCTGTGGCCACAGAGCCTGTCAGCTGTCAAGGAGATGGGTGCAGGGGGGTTCTGGGGCTCTGCACCTCTGGCTGCTAACAGGCAAAACTCATGTCATGGGTGCTTGTGCAACTGTCTCTCTCTTAGGGTGCAGGGGGGTGAAAAAAACTAGTGCAGGCCTGCTAGGCCCTGATGCAGCCACAAAGCCTGCCAGCTGTCAAAGAGATATGTGCAGGGGTACTCTGGGTTCTGGGGCGCTGCACCTCTGGCCACAGGCAGGCAAAACTTGTGACATGGGTGGGTGACACTCTGTGTGTGTTCAGGTGCACCCTTCCTGGTGCTGGGATCTCTGCACAACATGGCAGTGTGCCCCTGTGAGGTCTCCTCCTCCCCTACAGCCTCGGTCCAGTCCACCACTGTAAACAGCAGCAGGTAAAAATAATGTAGGTAACTCAGCAGTCAGCACCAGCAGCATCTAAGATAGCCAAACTGAACTGTCACAGAGTCTTTCTTTTCATAAAGGAATTGACAGCAAGAAGTAACGATGTTGTATTGGATATATGTTACTCCTGGTGTGTGATGGCTTATCTTGTGTTTTTATGTTTATATGTTTATTATAAAAAAAAAAACAGAATAGTTAGAGAAATATATCTTAGGAAGCCTTCAGATTGAAAAACCCTTTGTCAGGCTGAGGAAGTACCTGCAGTTGGTGTGTCTCCTGGTCCTGGATGGAAGGAATAGTAAAGAAGCCAGAGGCTGGCCTGACATGCAATTAAGGCAAGAAAAACAGTTAGTGAAAATGGAAATGGAGGCGTCAGGGGGTGAGGAACAGGCTGGGGTTGGGGTGGGGGAGGGGAAAGGGGAATGTAGCAGTGCAGGTAAAAGTGCAGAGGTGCCTGGGGAGTCAAATGCCCACCAGGTCGCAGTGTGCCAGAACTCCACTGTGTATATTGAGTCCATGAGTTTCTGTTCCTACTTCCTAGGAGGCTAATGATGTGCAGTTAATAGGCCCAGCTCTGAAAAGTGGTTTGTACATTCAAACAAGCACCTAACCTCATCACCAGAACTGAAGCCAACTTCCTACAGCTCAAAACACAAAACCTGCCGACTATCTCCTGGACCCCCACAAACTGCACACCAGAATCTATCAAAGACAACAAAACCCAACTAGCTGTAGGGGCACATTCCTTACCAAAACAACACTCTGCCTCCAGTCCCTCAGGCCTGATCCTGAGAGGGAACAAATGACAAACTGCTTTTCACAGCCAGGCCAATGAACTTCACTTCATCAGCCTCCTAGGTACAGAAGCTCATGGGCTCAATATAGATTAGACAGTGGAATTCTGTCACACTACAACCTGCCAGACATCTGACTCCCCAGGTACCTCTGCACTTTTACCTGCACTGCTACATCCCCCTTCCCCCCACCTGTCCCTCACCCCCTGACACCTCCGTTTCCATTTCCACTGATTGGCTTTCTTGCCTGCATTGCATGCCAGGCCAGCCTCTGGCTTCTTTACTATTCCTTCCACCCAGGACCAGGAGACACACCAACTGCAGGTAATTCCTCAGTCTGACAAAGTGTTTTTCAACGCAAAAGCTGGTATCCCGGGCAGCTAAGCTGAGCTCACTCGAAGCCTCACAACGGCACTGAAACTAGCAAACATCAGGCCTGTCAAAGACATGACAGGTCTGAGCTTTCCCCAGCCAGGACTCTGTGCGTGTGTGCATTAGCTGGAGGTTATGGCACCTTCTACCCACCTTTCACCAGGGAATCATTGGTCCTGGCATTCACAGGACTGCCACATCACCAGCAGTCCCACCAGGCCTCTCTACCCTGGCAGGGTGCAGTTTTAGTGGTCATGCCTAGGACCTGGACCCCCTCCTTTCCCATGGCCCCAGCCAATACCTCCAAGCTCATCCTGGCAGGGGAGCAAGCTCAGCAGGGACATGTTCTTCCCCAGCTGGCTTGTGATGCAGTGAGTGGTCTCTCCAGCTGACAGTGGGGCATTAGCAGAAATTGGTGCAGACGGAGTGAGGAGGGTGGCACTCACTCTGTCTGCAGGTGTAGCCTCCACAACCTCAACCTCCTCTGAGGTACTGCTTTCTGGAGAAGGAGACCTGGGTCTAGGGGAACTTTGAGGGATGTAGAGCACAAACTCTGATTCCCCCTCAGTCCCCAGAATTGCTTGAGCCAGGGCGCTCAGGTCCCCTGGTTCCAGCTCCTCCTCTGGCAGTGGGAGGCTCATGCCGAGAGATGACATTGGGGTGGAGGAGACAGTGATTCTGCTGCTGGTGCCTATTTCTGGAGTTAGAGAAGGTGGTGCAGGTGCAGGGACCTCAGCTACTGCACCCACCTCCTTGCCTTCACTGGCAGCAGAAGCCTCATGGCTGCTTGGGAAGAGGATGCATCTATGTTTGGGGGGCGGGAACTTGCATCTCTAGGTCTCCTCCTATACCCTTTAGCCCCTCTCCCTCTCCTGCCAGAAAACCTGGCACCTGCCTTTCCAGCACGCTTCATAATAATGTTTCCAGTGCTGGAAAAGGTTTGTGTGTGTTGTGTTCTTCTTTGATCTGGTCTTGTTCTGAATCCAAATGTGTTGCGGGCTGTCAGTGGCAAGTTCTTCTGTTCATGAGTGCTGTGTGATTTGTTGACTGGTCTGATTGATTATTAATACCTATCCATATATATGTAGTGTGCTCATGTTACTGTTGTGTTCTTCTATCTGGTCTTGTTCTGAATCCAAATGTGTGGCAGACTGTCAGTGACAAGTTCTTTTGTTTGTGTGTACTGTGTGATTTGTTGACTTTGGTCTGATTGATTATTATTAATACATACACACACACACACACACACACATATATATATACACACATGCACATACATATATATACATATATATATATATATATACATACATATATATATTTATATACATAGATATATGGTGTGTTGTGTTCTTCTTTGATTTGGTCTGAATCTGAATGTGTAGCTGGCTGACTAGTTCTTTTGTTCTTCTGTGTTGTCTCTAGTCTGTATGTAAACTATTAAAACTAACTATAACTAATCATATTAATAACAAATGTAATAACTGTAGAATCTCTTCTGTGAATGTGTGATTTTTCTTCTTCTTTGCATGCGTGAGTGTGTGTGTGCAATGTGTGCTTCCCTCCTGTGATGGATCACACTGCCAGGGAAAACACTGAGCTTTCTTTTTTAAAATATTGCAGAAAAAAAAGAAAACAAATAAAAATTGAAAGAAATGAATTGGATAAGTATTAAGTAAAGAGATTCTAAGCTAAAATAAGCTAAGCTAAGCTAAGCTATATCCTATGCAATCCTTTCTAAGAACTTAAAGGAGCAGGCAACTGACTGACTAGGAAGCAAGCCAGGCAATCCAGTATCTTTCTGACGCTGTTGCTCACTCAGAACCAGCTCACAAAAGGCACAGCAAGCCTGCAGACAGAAGCCTGTATGCTGTTTCTATGTCCCTCCCCCCAGACACTGTGATTGGAAGGGAAGTCAGAGACAAATCACACTCACTGCCCAGCTAGAGATGTCAGGCCTTCCCCCTCTGCTCCCTCTCCCCCACATCCCTATCCCTCTTCTAAGTTACTGTTTCCTCACAAAGACTACCCTCCAAATCTCTGAATCTCTGAATCTTTTCCGAATCAATCTGGGTCTGAATCGATTCAGAAACTTTTAAGCTTCTAGTGATTCAGTTCAGATTCAGAGATATGGCTTCCAAATCAGGCCAAATCTTCTCCAAATCAAATCGCAAACCAAAGCTTCGCACAGCCCTAATAAATAATTATATGTTATTAAATTTTAGATAGGTACTAAAAAGGCAGTACCATAAAAATATGAGCTTACAAAAATATATCATCATGTGACTATTATTACATGATACATAGTCAATTAAGTGTGAGCCCTGATCTTCATCTAGTATAAATATTGTAATGAAACATCAGTTTTTTTCTGGCTGCGATGTTGGCCCTAAATCTCTACCATTTTGTACTTACTTCTCAATCTTGTACTTCAATTAATGTTGCAATTCATCAGAGAATGAGAAATGAGCCTTAGATCCTAGGATGATTTTAGGTTTTTAGACAAGGGTTTTGATGAGATTAAGTAGAAAGGTTGCTCAAACATGCAGGGAATGGAGAGCTGAAATAAATCTCTTCTAATTTAATGTGTTTAAACCTTAAGGTGCCACTTCATTAAAAACAGTTAATTGCTGGCACATATAAGTCATTCTAGTAGACCAGATGAAGCAATGTTAACTGCACAATAAACTACTTGTGACTCTATTTCTTCCATTTCAGAGAAGATGGAATAGAAAGAAAGAAGAACTCAAAGGATAAACAGTATCATGGCTATTAATGCCTTCAGTTTCTTTTTTCTGATGCATTATAATTACCTTCTATTTTAGACTGATGTTACAGAAGCAATAATCCTTGAAGATAGCAATTATTTAATAAATAAAGCATTGCTTTTTAGTATTTTTCCCTACAACTCTTTCATATTCCAAGTTATAAGTGCACAGTTGTAAACAGGTAAGTTATCTCAGTTCACACAATCAAGAAAGCATGTGTTTAAGGCAGAAACTCCATTGTCTTAAACCTAAATATTGTATAGCCACAGATAATACCCAGGCTAAGCATGATTTAGAAACTTCTTCAAAAGCTAAATATAGAAAGGGAAAGATCCACACAAATATATTATCTTTGATTTTTATTAGTGTTCCATGTTATAGCTGAAAATGTCTCTCTCTCTCCTTGTGGTTGTGAGTTTGTTTAGTTAATTGAGGGTTTTGTTTCATTTTGGTTCAGTAAGCAAAGCTCACAAGAAAGACTTCACTGTGCAAAGACTTATGATTCTGCTTAACTTTATGCATCATTCCATTACAGTTGATTGGACATAAATCTTTGCTACCTGGGGAGCTAATTTTTCATTTGGTTATATTTTAAATTGAGTTGAGAAACATTAGTAAGAGCAAAGCTATGAGCTGCCTTTGAACTTCCTCATCTACATATTTAATTTAATATTTCTTACAGTACACAATAAGTAAAATAACATTCATTTTCCATTAATTTGGCAGTTCTCAACCTTTGTAGGCTCAAGACTTCTCGATCGTCTTGAGACACCCCTTGAAACACCAAAGAAACCCCTCAGGAAATGCCAGCTCTTATTTTTCACTTGTTTTTTGACTACTGGGTAAGTAATGGAGCAATTCTTCTATTGTAAAAAAGGACAGACCACAGCAGGCCGGAAAGATTTTAACATTATGGGTCCCTATCTGAAATCTTTGGTTTTATCATGCGAATCAAGCTTGCACACCTAACAGTGCTAACATTGTGTGGCACCCATGCCATCCTTGAAAGGATCTCATGGCACCCCAGGGTGCAATAGCACCCTGGTTCAGAAACATTGCTTTAATTAATCCACAAACCTGATAATTTTCTGATGGGGGATGGGGGACCCTAGGGCTGCTTGCAGACATTAAAAAAAAAAATGTTTACCAGAAGCAGCACCTTACTTTGATCTGGCCCTGCAGCATCCGTATAGATTGGGTGCTTCAGTAAGGCTTTTTGGTACTTTGTATCTAATGCAATAAAAGTACAAAAAAAAGCCCCACTAAAGCATTGGGTGAGGTACAACTAATGCTCTTCCTCTTCTGGGCATGCGCTGGGCAGGCTTGGTACAGGAATGTACCAAGTTTAAAGTAAAACACTGAGTTGAGGGCAGGGGGTGGTAACATCTGCAAGCAGCCTAAAAGTTTGACTATCAAAAAAGTCTTTATAGGAAAGTACTTTCAATATCTCAGATGACAATTTCCTATTTTAAAAAAATATATACCACATCACCATTACTAGTACGCTCTGGAGTGTTCTCAGAAATAATCATAGCTAAACCACACATGTCAAAACAAATCAACAAAGGACTTCCCAACATGAATCAGGCTAGCTTTTGTAGTTATTTTTTCATTTACTAACTTGCAAACCTTTATGATCCACCATGGGTCTCCTAGTCATAAGTGTAAGTTAGTATTTGTCTGTGTGACTTTTGTACGCAAGCCTCTGGAGACAAAAACTAATCATTATACACTCCCTTGGATGTAGCCAGAGAGTATAGATAACTTCAGAGAGAAAAAAAAGCCATGATTCTGATTCACACTCTTGTGAGTCAAGAATAGCTCAGCTAAAGTCACTGAAAGCAGATCAGTGTGAAAGATCAAATTAGGCCCAAAGCACTGGCCTCAGTACTTCAAACCAGTTTAATGAATCTCCTATGAGAGGTGAATTTTTATTAAAAGGTTTTTAACAAACTACCTGTCCTTGCAGCAGCAGGACATTTACAGCATCCTTGTCCCTTTGGCACCCTGTGATAAATTAGGATATTCTTGATGTTTTTGAGCATTGTGCCTGGCAGTTTTCTAGCAACACTTTTGTTCATTTTGCTTGGAATAAACTAGAGAGTAGGGGTATGCGAAGCAGGCCCTATTCGATTCAGATTCGGCCCAAATCAGGGGCTGTGATTCAATTCGTTGATTCAGATCACTGTCCCTGATTCGATTAGGCTGAATCCGAACCTGAAGATTCGATGCTGATTCGGAGAATCAGCAATTGGGACACAGACACAGCTTAAAATGTTTTTTTCTACATACCACGAGGTACCAGCATGGCTCATGGATGCTGCGATATGACAGATGGAGCATCCCACAGGAGTGCAGGAGGGCCCTCCACATGCCCAGAGGTGAACCTGGAAGTGTAAGTATTTCTACACCACTTCCAGGTCTGCTGGGAAGTGCACTGGGGGCTCCCCTGCCCTCCCTGGCTTGGCAATTGGCCATGGGGGGACGCTGGGTGCACCCCCAGACCAAGGAGGCACCGGTCGCCAAGCCGGAGGACGCGGGGGGCCGGGCCCCTACGCACTCCCTGGCAAACTAGGAAGTGAACCAGAAGTGCTTCTGGTCCACTTCCAAGTCTGCTGGCCAGCGCAATGGGGAGCCCTCGCAGTTCTATGGGATGCTCCATCTGCCCCAGCATCACAGCATTCATGAGTTGCCTGCTACCTAGAGGTACGTAGAAAAAACATTTAATGCTGTCTATGTCCAAATCACTGAATCTTTCCCAATCTCTCCAAATTGATTAAGAGGGTTCCAATTCGATTCAGAGACATTAAAGGGTCCAATGATTCAATTCAGATTTGGAAATTCAGCCACCGAATCGGGACGAATCTCTGCCGAATCGAATCAGGGACCGAAGCTTCACCCAGCCCTACTAGACAGACAATTGTCTAGGGTGGTTTAAGATCCTTGAATGATAAGAAAATAGGGCTGGAAGGGACCTCACAAGGTCATCTAGTTCAGTCCCCTGCTCACGGCAGGATCATCCCTGACTAAAGCATCCAGCCAAGTGTCTGTCTAACCTAACAGAGCAGAAGAATCATTTCCCTTGCTTTGCAAGAAACACTTCTGTTAATACTGAATAATGTAGCCCTAGCCCACAGCATATTAGTAAAGCATCTAGTTTAATTTTCATTGGAAAACAGTATCTGTTGTGTTATGTAATGATGTATCACACCACCTGTACCCCTCCATTTTAAAATTCTAGATCTACTTACGGTTTGTCCCAATTTATTTTACATAGAAGACATGGGATAATATAGTGACTGACTGCAATGTTAAATTCTAAAATTAGTAAGTGCATTTTTATCATGTAATTTTCACTCCAATTTACCAACATACCAAAATAAAACCTAATTACTTTTAATACAGAGTTTAATCAGTTTATGAAAGGGGTTATAAAGTATGTTTGCCTGTCACAGTAGGTGATCAGAGCAGACTAGCTGACCCAAGAGGTGCTTTTTGATAATAGTGTCTTAGTAAAACATAAAATATATTTGGATACTTCTTTTGTGGTCAAAGTCATAATATCTCTGGGAATTCTGAGGATATGCATCATAGTGACTACTGTCACTTTTGCCATCTCTAATGATCCTATAGAGACCTGTCTACCAGCTGAGTCAGTGCTGGCTAACTCTAAATATGAGCCTTAACAGATATAGGAAGAGGTGGACTGAAGTTCAAACTGATCATTAGGCCTTTCACAGGGAAAGTATAGCCATGCTGAAGTTAAAACAGAACAACTGTCTGACAGCATGTCCCAACACTCCACAAAAGTTTAAGCCAAGTTTAAGTGAACAATTGGAAATGTTATGGTGGTCCGCCTTTGCCCCGAAGAGTCTAATGCTTCACAAAGCCCTCTGAACTTTATCAGCTGTGAGTGATATTTTAAACAGTATCCAAAGAACGAAAATGTGAAATTATTTTTGAAAACTCATTATTGAAGGCATTTTCTGTCACTGGGAAATGATTAATTAATATTTATTTCTTCTTTCTTTCAAATTAATACCTCACCTCTTTTCAAAACTAAAAAAAACTAAATATAAAATTAAAAGACAAACTTAAAAAAAAAATCATCCAGGATCATTCTGCTGGCATACACTGTCAGATTCAAGCACACAATGCATAACTGCCAAAAAATAAATATTCTTGAAATTTAGCCTACTACAACAACAACAACAACAATAATAATTAATATTGCTTATTATTAATGCATGCTTATTATTAATATTATTATAAACACAAGCTATTTAGGCCAGTGAATCATCTTATTTATTGATATGGTAGAACAATGGTACTATGTATTCTTGGTTCTTGCATTGAAACTTTGTATCAATATATTGACAAGATGAAGATATCTATAAAACCTCATTACAATAAATAGTTGAAATTTAACTGTTCATCAACTACCATGGCAAAACTTTTTATAAGAGTTATATGCTGAAAATACAGATGACATGATGAAGTCAATTACTAGAACACACTTTTTAAAATAGTAAGAAATACTGTCTCCAGCAGTGACCAGTACTACCTTTTGAGGAAAGTGAATATATATATATATTCATTTGTATATCATATATATGGAAAGAGAGAAAGAGAGAGAGATCATATGATGAGATCATATGATCATATGATGCTTGACAATAAAAAGTAGAGAAAAGGTAAATGAGAAAGAGATCATAAGATGATATAAATAGATAGATACAATAGCTATAGCTATATATAGCAATAGCTATATATAGATATAATATATCTATATCTATCTATCTATATAGATATCTATCTATATCATATGATCTCTCTCTCAATCTCTCCTTCTCTCTCTGTGATATATATATGTCATATGATGCTTGACAATAAAAAGTAGAGAAGAGGTAAATTGGTAGAAGGGATATTATATGATGCAAAATAAATAAATTGCATTTAATTGCTAGTTCTGTCTCATGCAAGACGCAGATTTACTTCCTGTACCTGCCTTTGGCTATTTCTCTCATTATGTACATCTGGAGTGTTGCATGATTTAGAATAGTATATGGAACATATCAATTTCCACTAAAACCATTAATCCCACATTATGAGATTTCTACTTTATTATTTTTCTTATATCCTTGCTTATGTAATTTTGGTATGCATTGTCTCACTGGTCCTAGATGTATGGGTGGTATAAATACATCAGAGGCATAGCAGTGCAGCACCATGCCCAATGCAGCGCCAGCTCCTGCTGTTCCCATAGTGGCAGCAGATTCAACTTTCACTGCAGCAATGACTGCTTTTGCACCCTCCCTTTCCCTCCCCCCTCCCTCCAGCTCCATAAAGGCTGTAACCAAGGCTGCTGCCCCAGTCAGTTATGCTATTGGTATCAGTAATATACTTTACACTCTTAATGCACCCTATTTAATAACTTTTGGATGATCTCAGTAACATTTATCCAAAAAAATTGAAAAAGTATAGAAATGTTATTTTCTTTCTATTACATACAGAAAAAATAAAAAATTTAGCTGCAATCTTGTCCAACGTCATACAGGAAATTTATGGTAAAACTGGAACAGACCTGATAGTGTTGGGTACTTATGTGATAATATCCTTCCTATCTGTTTCACATTAAGCACATACTTTGGATACAACCGCTGTAGTTGCCACAGAGATGTCAAGTGTTTGCAAATAGAAGAAGTAACATGGATAGGATGGTGATGGGGCTGTACCACAATCTTAACTGGAAGAAGTTCATGGCATTGTGAATGGGAGAAGAGTTGTCCACAGGGTAAAGTATTATAAAAAGACATGCTCCATACTGTAGACAAAAATTGTGAACCTTCCACTGCATCGTTCATTTTTCCTTACCTCATGTTGCTACCACTACTATACTGTCTCCAAGCTCCATCCCTCCTCTACCTGTCCCTACTGGTCCAAAAAATCTCTGTCCCTCTCTATATGCAGAACTTCATGAGTAACTTGTGCAGAACTTACGAGTAAAATCAGAATTCCAGTCAAACCACACCTATGCTGAATTTTAAAAAAATTGCAAACTTTCATAAAATATTATCAACAATTATATGCAGGAAAAGTAATAAGGCTCAGGTGGCTGGGGCTGCTTGTTAGACTCTTGAGTGTTCAATTATGCAGCAGGAGAAAGGAAATGACTTTCAAAGATAAAACAAGCAGCTTTAAAGAGAATGAATGTAGAGAAGTAAACTGAGTAGGGGGAAAGGTCAGGAACTAATTTCTGAATCTTTTTATAGAAACATGAAAGAAAAGGCGGGTGCCAGGCTGTGGCCAAAGGAACTGTGATCAAAGATGAGGCAGGAAAGATCACCTTCTTGAGGGAAGGGAATATAGTGACTAATGATGATGGCTGATGATGGTACTTACTTCAGCTTCAGAGAACCTTATTTACTACTGATGCCATTACCCTGCATATTTCTTTGTGTTGGTTACTTCTCTCCATATTCCCAGAATCAGAGGCATAACAATGCAGCCAGGCACCCAGGGCAGCCGCAACATGTGGGGGCAGTATCAGTTTCCGGTTGCTGCCACACGGCTGACACAATTGCACAGCTACCGGAGTAGCAGTTCCCTTCCCTCCCCACCCCACTCCCCTGCCCAGGTAAGTGGCCAGCCCCAGTCACCCTGCCCTACTTAGATTACTGCCCAGAATACTCTTCCTGACCCTAAAAATCCCCAGCCTTCATCCTTCAAATATATACTACAAGCATACTTTCTGAGGAGAACTAAAATGCTGAGTAATCTTTAGCTAACTAAAAATTGTGTTCATTCAATGCAAATTGTGGAACTAACATGACATGTTAGATGACTTGACATTCCCAAGTGATTGCTTTTCCTTGTGTTGCGTACATTCTTTCCTCCAATTCCTGGGGGCATGCTGTGCATTTCTATAAAAAGTTCCAGTGGTTCAGCTACACCCATAACAGTAATAATTTTCAGATTCAAAGGGTAGTAATCCATGCCTCCATGTCTAGGTGGCAGACAGTATCAACTGAAGTGCCCCAGGGTCTTAGTGCCAGTTTTGTTCAATATCTTCATCAATGATCTGGAAGGTGGGATGGAGTGCACCCTTAGCAAATTGCAAATGACACCAAGCTAGATAGAGTAGTAGGTATGCTAAAGAGTAGGGCTAGGATTCAGAGAGACCTCAACAAATTGGAGGATTGGACCAAAAGAAATCTCATGAAATTCAATAAGGGGAAGTGAAAAGTCCTGTACTTAGGACAGAACAATCCCATGCACCAGTAAACACTGGGCATGTCTACATGTGCCCCTGACTGTGCAGTTTACATGTGCCCCTGACTGCACAATTGATACTAAATGATTATGCAGTACCCGCCAGTACTGTGCAGTCCTTGCAATTCACGGGTTGTTTTCAACCCTACTGCACAGTTGCAATGAGCTACTGCACAGTAGCTTGTTGCTACTGCGCAGTAGCGGCAATATCTCAGTTAGTGCCTGTTGATGCTACATTGCCGTAGTGATGGGCTATGTTGCCATAGTTCATCATTACGGCAAGGTTGCGTCTCATGAAGACACGCCTGCTGGGGACTAACTGGCTAAGCAGATCTGCAGAAAAGGACCTGGGGGTTACCATGGACAATAAGCTGAATATAAGCCAACAGTGTGCCTTTGTTGCAAAGAAGGCTAACAGCATATTGGGCTGAATTAATAAGAGCGTTGCCAGCAGATTAAGGGAAGTGATTATTCCCCTTTATTTGGCACTGATAAGGCTACATCTTGAGTCCTGTGGCCAGTTTTGGGCCCCCCACTACAAAAAGAATGTAGACAAATTAAAAATAATCCAGTGGAGTCCAATGAAAATGGTTACTGAGCTGGGGAGCATAACTTCTAATGAGAGGCTGAGGAAACTGGGCTTCTTTAGTCCGGAGAAGAGAAGACTGAAGGGGAATTTAATAGCAGCCTTCAACTACCTGAACGGTTGTTCCAAAGAAGCTAAACTGTTCTCAGTGGTGGCAGATGACAGAACAAGAAGCAAAGGTCTGAAGTTGCAGCAAGGGAAGTTTAGGTTAGATATCAGAAAAAAAAACTTTCTCACTAGGAGGGCAGTAAAGCAGTGGAACTGGCTACCCACAGAGGTTTTGGAATTTCCATCCTTGGAGGTTGTTAAAACCTGGGTAGACAAAACCTTGTCTGGGATAATGCATTTGGGGATGATCCTGCTTTGAGCAGGGGTTAGACTAGATGCCTTCCTGAGGTCATTTCCAACCCAAATTTTCTATGATTCTATGAACCCTTGTGGAAACCAGCAAATTTAGTATTCACAACAATGGAATTTAGCCCACCCTGAAACATTGCCAGTCCAAAATGCAGCTTTACCTGTCACTGCTCAAGTTCTATCCAAATGTATGATGAAGGCAAATCTTCAGCCCAGACAAGTCCCTAGATTATAAGATTTCCAGAACAGGAACAAAGAGGAAGATTATAGCCCCTCTGTTCCATTCTACTGGCTCTTGAGAATGCTCCACTTTGGAAGCAACAGAAGGCTCCCAAACATGGCACTTCAGCCCCCAAATCCCCGTGTTGTGGTCTTCCAGGGGCAGTAATTAGTGATTCTAGATTACAAAATAGCCTCTTACCCTCTTGAGCCTGGAAGCCCATGGGGCTAATGTAATCAAGGCAAACCATCACAGCTCAATGAGCTTTAGCTAAAGCACCCCCACCACCATTTTGAAACACAGAGATCCCTTATATACGTGACCCAGAGGCTGCTGGAGCATGCTAATTAGCACAATCCGGCAGACTCACAGCAGACTCGATTACTCTGAGCAGAGCTCAGTCACATGTATAGATGCTAAAAATGCCTTAATTGCTCTGCCACCAAACTTCTTCAAGAATTGTAAGGCTCCAGTTTAAGCTTCCAGAATTTGGGATAAAGCCACGTTTTCCTTTTCAAACCCTTCAGCCTGTGCCTACAAAGATGCCTGCTGTTCTGTCTGCACCAGGCACCACACTGGCATCTGTTGCAGGTCTTAATTATACAAGAGAAAGTCATTTTGAATGCTGTACTATAGTGTGATTGTAACATCCCCTAACTGGACAGTACAATACTAAAATCAAAAACAAACAAATTCTAGGCCTGGAAAAGGTAGTGGACCAGCAGGAGTTCAGCTGCATTAAAACACTGTTAGCTTTCTCTGTCTGGCAAGGATGTAAACTGACATTCCAGCTATGTTACTTACGATTTCAGCTAAATAATTATTTTCCCAAGCAGAATCTTATACTTAATTTTTCTGCTAATCCTTCTACTACTGCATTGCAACCATAAACCTTGTCATATATAGACTTATTCTTCCCCTGCCCAGAATTGTGGCTTTTTTATGTAATAGGCACATCTTAACTTAAAAGGCAATAAAATCACCCCATTCATGTGTGAAATAATAATAATAATAACATATCATCCTGGATTCAGAATCAAAATGCATTTTGATATTGGGATCAAGGTTTAAGTCTACTTGAAATGTTCTTTGTCATGATCCCTGTCAAAATAAAGCACATCATTCTGTCATATGCTGTTATATTAAATATGTATTTTGTTAACTGTATTCTCCATGTTCTATTCAGTCCAGCACTTATTTTCAAATTCTTTGTGTGTATGTACATACGTGTATGTGTCAGAAAAAATAAAAGAACACAGAGGAATTATGTGCATAAATCCCCAATTTCATGTCTTTTTTCTAGTTCTGTTACAAGTAACCAAAAACAATCAAGAATGCATATAATTAGACGTAAGGGGCTCCTACACACATGTAGGGAGCCTTCTCCAATGTGTTGGAAATCCAGAGCATCAGAGCAGAATTGATTAATTGAGTCTGGTGGAGCAAGGAAACGGATGCACTCCGGCAGCCCTGATATCACATGTATCAGCATCGCTGCATGTCTCCACATTGACAAAATGGCAGCAGGGCGCTTTGAAATAAAACATGTCCAACGAACCATGGAACATGTCCATAGTTCAAAGTGCCCCGCTGCCATTTTTTCAGTGTGGGAACACATGGCAATGCTAATACACATGACGCGCAAGAGCTTTTAATTAGCTCGGCTCACTAATTAAAGTGCCCGGTGCTGTATCCAGAAGCACACATAAAAATGCCCAAAGATTTTAAATACATGAAGCGTACTTATTCTGTCTTGAATATAAGATCAGTCAGTGACATGCAGCATTCACCCTCCTTCACAAGATCTGCATCACCTACAGTGTTACATAATTTACAAAGGAAAGATAGCATTCAAGGTTCCATATTTCCATATTAGTAACTCTAGCATCACACTTTTTTTCCATCTAAAAAAAAATAATTAATTCCAATGGTAAAAACAGTTTTACCAGAAAAAAATCCAAAACCTTAGATGTGGTAAGAAATGAAGTAGTATTTTATAGCATGTATTTCTTTTAAATAATTATTAGGGTAAGTCTTACCATATCACTGAAGACAATGAGGGTGTTTTTTTTATCTCTTTCAGAGTAAGTATTGCTTTATGTCCTGAGGAAGATCTGTTGTCCATTCTGGTGAGCGCATTCTGGTGGTGCATATTTTTGTTATGTAAAAGTAGATTTTGGGATATTGGCATACCAAATACTTAATATAATACACACATACATATGACATCTCTGCATTACATTTCCCTGCTTTGGGCTTAAATTTACTAAATACCTTAAAGGTGTGGAAAAAATATATTGTGTGTAAGTGTAAAAACATATCTTATAGCAAATAGTAGGATGTATTGTAGTTCTGATATCAAATACATATATTCCCATTAAAATCAAGCCTATATTCTTCACCAAAATTAATAGAAGTAAGTCCTCTAGCGAAGGAGCGAAGAAAATAATCAGGAAAAAGTCCTGTTTCATATTCCTATTCCCTAAATGAAGCTTTCTGCTCTGACGCAGGTTGCTAGGGGTTCTAACTCCATGTTTATTTCATACGTTCACAAATCTATGTTCATGTAACTATTCAGTAGCAATACTGCTATCATCAGGGATCTGGTTTTATCTGTTAGAAAATCAAAAATTCTCTGATTAAATGGCCCCAAATCCACGTTTCTCAACGATTAAAATGAAATGCCACTATATATATATAGGTATCAGTTCAACACAAGGTTTTATTGATGTATTTACAATTTTAAAGCAATTTAGAAGCATACCAGCACCTCAATCATTATAAAAAAATACATTCTAAGTACCTATATGTTTTGGCATTTGATTTTTCTTTTATCATGGAAAATCTGAGCTTCCCCTGTCCCCTTCACTCACCAGGACACGGATCCAGCTGCACCTTCCTTCCCCCTCCCCCTCATTTTGTAGCACTAAGCAGCCCTCATATGCCAGTGCCCTTCACTTCCAAGCCACAGCCTCAACTAGCCCTGCTGGCATGACCCACACCCCTCTGCCCCGCCACCGCCAGCCCTGCTGGCACGACCTACATGCAGACCCGTCCTTAGGGGTGGGCAGTAAGGGCAACTGCCCAGGGCACTGAGATGGGGGGTGTCATGGCACCCTAAGGCAGGGCCCAACCTTAGCTCAGGCAGGCATGCCCCTCATTCCTGACCCACAGCCTCCTACCCCTCCAGCCCTGCCAGAGGGGGCCCAAAGCTGCCCTTGGCCCTCAAGCCTCAGTCCCCCAGTATGTGGGGCAGGGGGTGAGTGTGTAGTGTGTGGGGAAGGGGGGGTGTAGGGCAGAGGTGGGGTGTGGGGCAGAGAGGGTATTTGGGGCAGGGGGTGGGTGTGTGGGGAAAGGGGTATGTACGGAAGCAGGGAGTCCTGGAGCTGCCACTGCCATCACTGCCACCAGGATCCCCACTCTAGCACCACTGCCAGGAGCTCCACACCAACCATGCCTCCATGGACATCAAGGTGAGATGCCCTCTGCTCACCCAGTAGTAGCAAGAGCGGCAGCAGGAAGAACCGGCCTTAGGGGTGGGCAGTGAGGGTAACCACTGTGGTTTTGGCAGCTCCAGCTCCTGTGGGCAGCGGCAGAGCAAATCCAGCTGCAGTGCAGACTGGAGGGAAGAGGAAGGGATGTCTGTAGAACCGCCCCACCTCAGGCTGTGGCTCCTGCACCACACTAGGTGGCCTGGCCACAGCTGCATCTCAGGGCAGCATCTCCTAGCCACCCTGCCGCTGCCCCTGAGCACACAGGCACTGGCCACTGGCACTGTCAGTCTGGCCATGCAGCTCTCTGCCACTGTCAAAGGGCCTCCTACCCACTCCCCCGCTGAAGGGCCAGGCACCCCCAAGGTGGGCCCTGCTGGTAACAGCGTGGAGCTGGGCTCATGAGTGGCACTGAGCGCTGCCTCAGACCCCCTTGCTCCACCACAGCCCCAGCACCCAGTGCCAGCAGGCACCCACACTGTGTCACAGGCATGCATACAGACTCCCAAGTACACATATGCCCCAGACACACACACACATCCCCTCCACACACACAACCCCTCGCCCCGCCCATGCACTACCTCCACACACCCCTGCCACACACACACTTCCCCCCACCCCCAGCTCCCCAGACAATCCCCAAACCCTGGCCCTCCAACCCCCACCCCCTACTGTCCCATAGACTTACCTATATCCAGCTGCTGGAGCTGCTCCTACCACCCTCTCTGGCTGTATTGCTGGCCACAAGTGCATGTGCGTGCAGGCTGGAACTCTGCCAGCCTGCAAGGAGAAACCCATGGTTTCCCTTCAAAGGGGAAAATCCACATTTTTCTCCTTTAAAGCTGAAAATCCGCATTTTTCCACAAGCAACAGAAAACCTTGGTTATCATTCAGGAGATCAGAAATTTCAGAAATCAAGGCTGATCTTGTGATTAAAGTACTGGACTGAAACTCAGGAAACAGAGTCTTAATTCTGCTTTTGACTTTCTGCATGACTTTGGGCAAGTTATTTAGAATCTGCACTTAAGCTTTCTATCTTTAAGACGAGGGTTTCTTTCTTTATCTCCCCCTTTTCCCTCACTTACATCTGTCCTATTACTGTGCTTGGCCAGACCCTAAAATGGAGGAACCTGACATCAACTGGAGCCACAAATCACTGCTGTAATACAAATAATTTTATTTTCTCAAGTATATGAAGGTAGTATTTAGAAAGTGTTCCTGTCTCAGGCAATAACTGTTCTGGACTAAATTAATTCAGAAGTTTTATTAGCCCCAGGACACTGCTATTACCAAGTTACCAGTGAGCAACAGGTTATCATTATTATTATACTGAAAAGTGTTCTCTCTCCTTTTATAACTGTCTTAATTTTTTTTCTTCTCAGTCCTTGAACAGCATAGGAAAGATTCACCTCCATTCCTACAGTGAGTAATGTTTTACATTACATGTATTCTAAATGCTGGCTTTCCTCCCTCTCATTTGCTCACATTGAAAACTGAAATGAAGCTTTGTATTAGTAGCCTCTCCCCTGCTGAAACTGAAGGAAAAAGAACTTTTAAAATGAACATAATTTAATTTTAAAGAAATTTCTAGTTTCTTCTAGTGCCTTCATGAGTGAGCAGCAGAAGTCAGGGGTCTGTGGGTAGGCAACTGTAGCAGCAGCTGTAAAGCAGCTAAAACAGAAACTAGTACACCTAAAGGAGAAAGCAGAAATGAAGTCCATTTGGGGACATTTATCCTGCAAGTACCCAATGGACTTTGAGAAATAGAACCCTCCACAAGTAGCAGGAATAATAAAAAAAACTATCTATGGACTTGACCAGAATTTCTCTGTCCTGGACTAACTGTTTGCACCAAACTTCCTTTTCTTCCTCGCAGATTGACTTTTATTAGTAGATGTTTAGGATTGTGAATCCAAAAAGATGACAAAGCTGGTAGGGAAATACAAATGGCCCGAGTGAGGTACTAAAGTTAAAGGGATGGGGGTGAGGAGGGGAACTCAACTAGGTTACAGAAAATACAATGTTAGCCAACTAAGCCCGAGGTGGGGGGGAAGAGGGTTGGGGGAAAGGGAGGGACACACTACTGAGCAGGGCCAAGCTAGTTCTGAACAGGCAAGTTCTGAACAGGCTAGTTGGATACCACAAACAGTGTAGCAAAGTATCACTGCTCATACCAGATGAAGCACTTTACTAATGTGGCTGTAATGCAGTTGCTTCAGGTTTCATCACAAGACACTGCATGGTGCCATGCAGACATACACTCGGTCTCTTCACCTCAAGTTTACACCACACCTGTCCCCTTCATGCTCTCCTTCCTTATCCTGGTCCCATTAAGCCTCTTCCTTTCCCCATTTTGTTCCATTTTTTCCATTCAGTTTATCTCCATCTAAGAAACTCCTCTCCTCCCCCAACAAAAAACTGTAGAACTAACATAGCTTTTGCTGCTATTGCATTGCTCACTCTGTTATTGTGTTACGCCCTGTCCCTCACCTTCATAGAATCATAGATTCATAGAAGTAGGGTCGGAAGGGACCTTGTAGATCTTCAAGTCCGACCCCCTGCCTGGGCAGGAGGGAAACTGGGCTCAAATGATCCCAGCCAGGTAGGCATCAAGCCCTTCTAGAAGTCCTGTGCATTTAGACTGGAAGCTCTGCTGGGAAGAGAACAATGAGGTCCCATTTTTGGTTGGCCCTCTGCCACTAACACACTGAATGAATACATATATGAGTGTATATACTTCCAAAAAGTACGTGTGTGATTATTTGAGATGACTGCTTTATTACAGGCATTAGCATGCAGAGGCAATTGCCAGTGAGAGCAAAGGAACTGTATGTTGTACAGTGACTGAGACTTATACAGGTGCCATAATACTCTGTACCCCCAAAACACACATATGCACACACACTCAGAATGCATGTATATGGAATATCTTATGATTGTGTTGCTGTGGGTCAGTACTTATCCCTAACACACAATTACACTTCGTTGTCATTGTAGTTAAACTCTCACTGTGTTCATGAGCTCTAGTTTAATGGGCTAATAACTATATAGACATACTGATGTTCTGACACTCCCCCAAACATCCCACATCGCCCACCACCACAAAAGGCCATATGAAGACCACTATTATACGAGAGGACAAACTGAACATGACACTACTGGAGGTAGGCAATGCCACACTGCAATTGAGAAAACCAGAGGAAGTCACTCTGCTGTTGTATTATACCCCTGAGATTCTCCAACCCCTGTAACAGGCTATAAACCACCCATTTGTATTGTATTTGTGCTAACGCAGTAGCACAGAGCACCATACTCCAAACTCAGGTGCTAACAGTAGGTGCCTGCAGTAGCAGAGGATGAGGCTGGATGCCCAGGAGGACCTTTTGAGTCCTATATTCCTCTGCAGATTAAGGCACTCATCCAGGACATTACATCAAGTACACAGGGACTCAAACCTCAACCTACAGGTAAGTCCAAAACAGCAATCTGTTGAGTCTTTGAGACTGGTATGTCTTTATGCCTGTCTCTCTCACGCATGTTTGTTCCCACCCCTGAGAAAAAAAAATTGAACAGATTTTGCTTTCATCCTGAGGGAAAAGTAAATAAGATTTAGAAACTCATTTTTAAACAAAGTTGTTGCTTTCTGCCCAGCCTCATCTAAATCACAGTTTCTACAAACATACAAAATATTTTCTGCAAGAGGCTTCAAGAAAGATGCAGTTCTGAACATCAGAGACTTGGAAGGGCCTCTCTTCAAAGGTGTGACCTCAAGACAGGCCACTGCTGTTTCAGGGCACGTGATAAAGAAGGAGCCATTTCTAGCAGGCATTCTGTGCCCTACATTTGCAGTCACAAAGTATAAGAGAAAATGATCTGACAGCGGAATCCAATCTGCTATGGTCTGTGGATCATTGCCTCACCCTCCTGCCTTGTGAGGCTTTCATATCCACAGGCTGCTTTCACAATGGATGTGAGATGCATCCAAGCAGCAGGGCCCACCTACATGCTAGTGTGACTCTGGTCCAAGGGTTGGAAGAGACAGCAAAGCTAGGGGCCTTGTGCACAGTGCGCTGCACAAATGTTGATCAGCATCTGTGCCACCTCCAGCTTGGAGCAGTCACGCTTCTGCTCCATCCTCTGTGCCCCCGCAATGCCACGTCCCCTGACATAACCATGGCCTTGTGTTAGAGCAGGAAGGAGACGAGTTTCAATACAAGGCCTTGCTCCTAATCAACTCCTTGCCCGAGGGGCCGCTGAAGCCGTCTATCAGTTCCAGCCCTCTTCATTCCTGTCACCACGTGCCTGGCTTGGCAGGAGCGCGCGGGGGAGAGCGCACGAGGCAGGCAGCCCGGCCGCGCTCCCGCCTCTCCCCCAGCACCGGGCTGCTTTCTTCCACCGGGGAGGGGGCCTGGGCCGGCCGCCCCTCGGCCGCCCCGGGCTGCGCGGAACCCGGGCGCCCTCTAGCGGGCCCGGAGAGCCGAGCCGAGCCGAGCCGAGGGGCGGCGGCTCGGGGCGGGGCGGGGCGGGGCGGCGGGCAGACCCCTGCGGCGGCGGCTCCGGGACTCGCTCGTGCCCCCCCCCGACGGCCGGGCTGGCGTAGGGGCTGCGTCAGCCGAAGCCCGGAGGCGATTGGGGGAAGACGCCGCTTTTCCCTTCTTGGCCGAATTATAAAGTCGCTGCCGCCGCCTCCCGCAGCCGGACTCGAGGAGCAGCCACGGGGCACGGCGGCTGCTGCAGCCCTACCCTGCCCTGCCCCGCGCCGCCCCCACACCTCCTCCAGCGGGGCCCGAGAACTGCGGGCTATTGCTCCCCCCCTTCCTTTGACAGCTCCTCCGCTCGCCCGGCCGCTCGCTATATAACAGCGGCTCGGAGCAAGAGGCGTCCAGCGGAGCCGGCTCCTCTCCAGCGCGGCGGCAGCGGGCTCCTGGGGCAGCCCGGCTGTGAGTGCCCCGCTCCGCGGCGCTCGGCGCGGCCCCGCCGGCGGTGCAGGGGCCGGGCCGGGGCCGATCGCGGGGAACGTGGCGGGTGGGGCGGCCAGAACCAGGGCCTGGGGAGAGGGCGCGCAAGTCTCTCCTGGGTCCCTTCTAAGCCCTTCCGCAGAGGCTGAGCTCCGCCAGGCAGCGCGGAAGGGCGGCGGGGGCTGCGGGGAAGGGAGGGCGGGCTGCGGGCGCCCGGGACGAGAAGGGTTCGCGGGGAGGCGGAATGGATCCGGACCTGGCTTTTGCCCCGTTCTTCCTGCAGCTCATGGCTTCGCTCCTAAGACGTTGCTGCTGGCTGCTGGCTCTCAGCACCTGCCTCGCACTGACGGTGCGGGCGGCATGCAGCCGGGACTGCGCCTCCTGCGCCTATCGCCTGGGGCACCACGCCGAGATCAACCCCCTGGTAAGCGGGGCGGGGCGGGGCGGGGCGGGGGCAGGTGCCCGGTGCCCGGTGCCCGGCGGCCGGGTCAGCACCTTGGAGAGCTCCCGCGGTCCTGGCGGGGCGGCGGCCGGAGGGGCCCGGGACGCACCCACGGGCTCGGTCGAGCCGCCGCGAGCGCCCTGTGGTGTACGCTCAGCTGGCAGGCCCGAGCAACATGAACTAGAAGTGCCCCTGGGGCCATGGGGTTGTGGAGGGGAGAGCCCGGCCGGCCTCCTCTGCCCCGGAGCACGTAGCCGCCCTTGGAGCCGGAGGCAAAGCTTGCCCCGTCCATGTACTCAGTTTCGACACAGGGTTAAAAGCGCCCTGGAGGGGAGGTTACCCCCGTGGGCAGTTTTCAGGAGAGTCTAACGAGAAAAGAGCTGTTATTGCCATGCTGGTCACAATGTCCGAGCAAACCAAGCATGTTTGCAGAACTGGCCGTGAGATCCATCCAGCCTCCTATCAGCGGCCAATCCTTCGTCTACCCCTCCCGGGACAGTAACGCATCGCGTTGCTCTACAGTGTGGTCTTGGTGCTAGAGGAAGCTCCCTCTGCTAACGCAGGCTTGAAGCTCTTTAAGTTTCCTCTGCTAACAGAGAAAAGACTCCGTTGGAGGCTACTGCTAGTTGGTGGGGGGAAAGTCCGCTGTGAAACGCATTTGCAAACTGTATGTTGCAAGAAAGTGGTGGGGGTGGGGAGCTTTGCAGTATAAATCATACAAATAGGACAAGTCCCAAGTGGAAAGCACACATTTAACTTTAAAGCTGTGATTCCAGGGATTAACTATCAAAAATAGCTTGGAAGTTTAGAGGCACTTTCTACATACAGATGGGGAAAGTCTGCAAACTTTATGTTAGCGTAAATACTTCCACTCGAAAAAAAAAAATAAAACCCAAGTCATTATGTCTGAAACGTTTTCAGAGTGTGTAAGGCTGTTCTAGCTGAGAGAGATTAGAAACCGATTGTCTTATGTCATAAAATCATAGAAAATGAGGGTTGGAAGGACCTCAGAAAGTCTCCTAGTTCCCTGCTCAAAGCCAGACCATCCCCAACTAGATCTTCCCAGCCAAATGTCCATTTTTTACATGTTTATATTGCATTTCTGCAGTTGCTTTGTGGATAGCTGAAGGGGACAGTATTTTTTGGAGTCAATTTCTCAAATCTGGCTTTTGGAAACTTTTTGCAGAGGAAGTTTTTTCCTTTTTCAGAAGTGATTAAAAGTCAATGAAAATAGAGATTTAGAGGCAGAGAGAGTCCCTGAAGTGATTTTAAGCTATTTTTATCAGTAATGGGTAATGCACACATGCACATGCACACTCACACAAAGATAAAGATCTCAAAAACAAAAGAAAGTTGTTTCAGAAGAAGGATGCAATAATTTTTCAGGAGACTGCTGCTGCTCTGCACTGTAGCTCTTCTCCTAATTAAGTATTGACACTCGTATGGCACGAGATACTGCACCGTCAAAGAACCATGATGTCGCAGTGAGTGAGCTAAGGGGTTGTAATACGCTAAAGCACTTAAATGCTGGCTTTACCTTTAAGTACCTGAGTAGTCTCACTGAAGTCAATGGGAACTGCATTTGTGCTTCCTAGAGCCAGATGAGACTGATTAGGTGGGTGCATAAGTGTTTGGCTGGAGCCTGGGCAGAGTGCTCAGTAGTTTGGGGAAACAGCAGTAACTGCCTATTTTCCAAATACATTGGTGCTGGTGCAGACACAAAGCTCTGCCTGTAAATCATACTCCTTTAACATCTGTTTTTAAAACAAATTTTGTTAAGAAACCATGGCTGCCCAATCAAAGTTGAGATGTTATTTTCTCTAATTAAGCCCTATTAGCACTGATTATTACAGTGGACTTGCATGGAATGTAAGGGTCTGATTCTGCAAAATGCTGGATTCCTACAGTTGCTAGTGACTTCAGTGGGAACTGGTAATGCTGTGTGCTCTTAGGCAGTAGCATCCAGCCTGCTGGAGTCTCTCACTTCAAGGATTTGATCTTGCAGCCTTTGTACACTCAGCATTCCTAATGAACTTCCTAAAAGTTTTGCATCAAAAATGCCTGTAAGTCAGTGGTTGTTTGTGTCCACAAGGAATTACCAGAATTATAAATCTTGTTTGTTACAGAAACAATGGTGCATCTTTAAACTCAGCAGTTACCTATGATTGTTTATCTGTATAGATAGGTGCTAACATGATACAGATCTATAAAGCCAACATGATATAGATCTATAAAAACTGCATGTTTAATGTATTTAATTTTGAATCAATCCTTAAGCTCAACTGCGAAGTTTAAATTCATTTTAACAAGCTTCCGTGTACAAATTTCATCAGAGGTAGAAAAAAGTGTTATACTGCTCAGTAACAGCATTTTTTCAGCTGATATAACACAAGAGTGAAGGCACAAACCAGATAACCTTTTCTATACTAACAGCAACTCCAGAGAGACACATTAACATGTTGTGAGTTCATATTTGTTGTTATCATATTGAGCACCAGGAAATTTAAACATACCCTGTGACTTCATACTTGCTTTTATCATATAGCACACCAGAGGATGTAATCACACCATTTATTACATACAAAGTATTTGGGGCATGTTTATTAGAGTTGGGAGGGTATTTGTTGAAACAGATCTACTAACAAGAAAAGAAAAATGTTTTGCTTATTTTCTATTACAGAAATTTCCAAATCAGACTGCAGCTGAGATCATATCATTGATATAATGAAAATGTTTTTGTAGGAAAATATTCATGCAGTGCCAATTAAAAAAGCTGAAAATTAGAGGCACTTTCCAAGTGAAATGTTGCAAGCAACATAAACTGCTTTGAACAACATCTCAGGTTAACCTATTAATCCCTAGTGATTATTAATATGAAAATCATTACAGCCTAAACTTTCTGGTCCATGGACAGTTATACAATTATAAAAAGATTAAAAATATAGCTAATCACAGAATTAGTAAACTAATCAGTTGCTATTAGTTTAATAGTCCTAAAGCATATAAAATCCATAGACAGAATGTTCCCAATATAGGCAAATCAAATATCCTTATTGTTATTTGTTTTCATCTATAATTAAAGAAATGGAAACTATAAAATTAATAATGAATGTAAAAGTACACAGCATTTCAAATGTAATTAGTCCATGACTTAAAATTTCTCACCATTTATGAGACTATAACTGTAGTGATTTATTCACTTGTTAGAGTGCCATCTATTCTAAATTATAAGAAAGTACAATGGAAATTATTTTGTGCGGTGAAACAATTTCAATATAACTGTTAATTTAATTCAGGTTTATCTAAACCTATTTAATCTTTGTCAAAATCCTTGTCATGACACATTTTGAGCTATTCAGGTCTAAAACTTAAAGGTTCTTATATGTTGTTCTGACTTTTCACTTTGGCATCTTACATAATAATTTTTAAAAAACAGCACTGAGAACATTGAAGTGGTTCTTTATAGAATTAATCACAGTGGCATAGAAAAGGAGAAAAATTATGGATGAAAAGAGCAAATATTGGTATATTGTAATTCATTCCTATGTTACTGAAGATCATGATTGCATAGAAAATAACTTCCATGACATACCAATAATTATTACTAATGAATAGCAATATTAACTATTTTCTCTAGTACATGTAGGTAAGCTATGACAAGCTACATTGTACAACATTTATCTATGTTTTGTTAACTTATGCTATACTTCAGCATGTAAAATGATTATGTAGGTCAAGAGGCAGTTTTTCTTCTCTGTACAGAGCTACTTAGTGATATTCATCTTCTTCATATCTGACACTACTACAGTACCCAGACTATGTAGACCTGTAGTATAATCTTGCATAGCAAAACCTATATTTCTATGTGTTCATTTAAAATGTGAACCCAAGTATATTTGAAATATTTGTTAAAACAATAAAAACAGAAAAGACACTATAGAGTAATAAAACTATAGGAGCCACTGGAGATACTTAGAACATCACATTACAGGTGGCTTCTTTTCACTATTATTGTCTTTTTATGTTCTAACTTGTAAGTAAATGTGCCAACACAGATAGCAATCTCACATTTGTATACAGGATGGAAAATTTACCAAACTAAGATTTTCATAAAATGTATTAACATTACCTTATTTTATAAGGATCCAATAAACTCTTATAATTGTTTGTATTTTTTAAGTGACTTCATAAGAGGAGTGAATAAGAAGTGATAAATAAAATAGAGGTTTTTTTGGATCTACTCATGAACCTTCATATTTTTTTCAATTTTTTTTATATTCCCAAGCCAGAATAGAGGTGTGTGAGTGTACACACTTGTGTCTTTGTTTAAATTATAATCATGAATTGCCATGCCAGATCAGAACAACAATCCATCTAGCCCAGTGTCCTGCCTCTTACAGAGGACAGTGTCAGCTGCTTCCTAGAAAGGTGAAAGAACTACATAACAACTATTAAATAAATTGTAGACAAAGGAAATTTCTACAACCCATTCATAAAGGTTGGATTCTGTGCTTTAAAGTAAAGGCCAGAAAACACCAAGGTGTTTGTTTCTACTAAACCAGTCTTAGTAAATCGCATCAATTTTTCAGGCATGCACACTAGAATGTGAGGGAAAACTGCCTTCTTCAAAAGCCTGGGAAACCTGCAAGGAGATTCTACAACTGACTAAACTGGATCTTTCTGCGGAGGGCAACAGCGCTCCAGTAGACAACAAGAAAGAACAGGATGAGAACCATTTTCTAGCAAAGAAGTATGGTGGCTTCATGAAAAGGTACGGTGGCTTCATGAAGAAAATGGATGAGCTTTACCATGTAGAACCAGAGGAGGAAACCACTGGAGGAGAAATTCTTGCTAAGCGGTATGGAGGATTCATGAAGAAAGACTCAGATGATGACACCTTGGCTAATTCTTCTGATCTGCTGAAGGAGCTTCTGGGAACAGGAGACAACAATGAAGCTGGACATTATCGAGAAATAAGTGAGAATGATGGGGAGGTCAGCAAAAGATATGGCGGCTTCATGAGAAGCATAAAGCGCAGTCCAGAACTGGAAGATGAAGCCAAAGAGTTGCAAAAGAGATATGGTGGCTTTATGAGAAGAGTAGGTAGGCCAGAATGGTGGCTAGACTACCAGAAACGATATGGTGGATTTCTTAAGCGCTTCACTGATTCTGTTCTGCCTTCAGAAGAAGATGGGGAAAGTTATTCCAAAGAGGTTCCAGAGATGGAAAAGAGATATGGTGGATTTATGAGATTTTAACACCCTCCCCTTTTATCCCTTTTGTCCCAAATGAGAGAGACTGCCTCATTGATCATAATTTATTGTAATGTGTTGCTTGTACTGTACAGTTTTTTACTGTCCTAGTTAATGATGCAATCTGCAATCTGTTGTTTCAGGGTCCGTGTTCTTTTAAATCAATAAGTAGGTTCTGTTTTAGTCCAATTTAAATCTATATTGTAGTTTTCATGCCAAAAATATTTTGGTTACCTTTATCCCTTTTCTTTAAACAGAACAACACATCTTCAGTAAAATTGCTTAACTGTACATATAATAAATTCTTCATCTTAACTGCATAATGTATTGTGAGGTGTCTGTTACTTCCTTACTGTTCATTCCGCCAAAAACCTTCTTAAATTCATTTGCCTGTTCTGTAAAGCTCACACTCTTCGGTATCACATAATTCCTACTGTCCACAAAACAGCAGGATCTGAAATTGAATTTTTTACCTTGACTTTTGGGTTTCTAATATATTATAAAAATAAATATATCCTAAACTGGATCAGATGTTTCCCCTTTCATATAAACAATTCAATGAAATCAAAGTTTTAAAAGGCTATGGTTATTATCTTTGACTATTCAATTAGCCAGTATGCAAGAAGAAAATGAATAATAATATTTATGCTGAAATAAATCAAACCTTTCTTCAATGAACAGCATTTTAACATGTTATATTATCTTTATTTTTCATTGTACATATTTACATAAGTTATGTTTACATTAATCTAACATACATCTGTGAAACTGGCCTTTGAACTATAAACATTAAAATAAAGTGTCAAATCTTCCCTTTTTCCAAAAAAACCCAAAAAGTCTCCAGAAAAAGAAAACTAAATGGAATATGTGACCGTGTTACCCTTGTATGCAGGTAGATGTTTCTATTGTGGAGCAGCTTAAAGACAGATCCTAAGAGGTATACACTGATTTAGTTCAACTGAAATCCAAGAAACTTTTATGAATCTGGAGCAGAAGTTGTAGTCCAACAGTAGCAGAAAATCTTATAACTAATGGAAAAGTCCACGAAACAACACTGTAGATCCTCTGCCATCCACCCAGACCATAGCTAGTCATCCCACTGATCTCCAGGCCTTCCATGGCAGTACAGTTTATTTAGGATTATCTTAATGTTGGTTTGTCTGTACAAGAAACAGCAAAAATTGCCACTGAGCCTCCTGTTTGACTATATATAATTTTCCTAGGAACTTAGAGTGGCTGTTCCTATACATTTAGACTACCTTCCACAGGGCAACCCTCCTGCTCCCCAATATTGTATCAATAACAATTATTACACAAGTAAGTGTACAAAATAGCTGAAACAGATAAAAATAGGGCCAATATTTGAAGGGCTAAGGATAGAGTTACTGAGTTGAGATGGTGAAGAAGCCTGTCTTTTGGCCAGAGTTCTAGAGAATTTTCCTATTTTTCCCCTTCAATATACTCTTGAAGTAGTCACATAATTATGGTATCAGCTAGAAATAGTTCTATTGTTTTATGGAAACATTGAGTAGAAGAGAAAAGGGGAATCTGGAGAATGGATAGGAATACTAGAGGATTTTGAAGAAGAAAATATCATCCTAGAAACAAAGCCAGGCTTGATCCCTGTTCCTCAGCAACTTTGGACTCTTTATACTGGGAAGGGTACAAGGCCATAGATGATGCATTTCATTATTTCAGTGTTTGATCACATAGGACAGGATTGACCCTGGTATGTGAAAAATATAAGTAATGGTGGGTAGAATATTGGCCAGTGGGAGATGTTGATCCTCTGCACCGGGAAATGGAAACGGGAGAAAGCTGGTCCAGTACTAGGTGAACAGTTAAATGGCAGCAGAAATATGATCTTCTGAATCAAACAGAGCTGTCAAAAGAGAGAAGTTCTGGATAGGGACGGAGGGTAGATTAATAGAAAGATTTCTGCACTTAAAAAACATCCACTGTTTCCTTGCTTTATAGCACAAATGAGTTTGGGGAAAGTCAGAGTCAGAAAGTCATTAAACTCATCACTTATTTCCTTCACCTACATGTTGAAGCTGAACATGGTCTTCTCTGTGCTTAATGAGATGAGGTACTGGGCCCACGACTTTCAACTATCCGTTCTTCCTGATAAATTACATTTAATGTAGAAAAAATGGCCATATTATTTGATGAATATGATGGGAAAAGTAGGACTGAACACTTTGGCATTCAGTCCTTTAACACTAAGTATGAGTAAAGTGAGCATATTTGCATCACCGTACAAAACTTCATTTTTAACAGGAACAAAAATATGTTTTAATTCATGTATTAACATAATGTAATGTTTTAAAGATAAACTCAAAATACAAACAGACAATTTTTAATTTTAATAAATCGGTTTCACAAGAATCAAACTGCTCAATATATGGTATGTATGGGCCTTTCTACCACTAAGGACTGGATTTGTCAGCCTACATGTAGAGTAAACTGATACATTCCCAGTCAAGTTTCCTGTGCAATAGCAATTATGCATAGCCCTCAATGCCATGGAAGCTCATATCTCTAGCTTTCTTGCTCCACCACTTGAAAGCTCAGTCAGACAACCAAGGTGAGAGTCTGCATTGTATAAAGACAAAGTGGAATTCACAACCTAGGGGAATAGATGCTGTAATTGGGTGTTGCTCTGTAGGCTGAAGGCCCCCCTTCCATGACTCAAGGCAAACCTACACAGCCTCTGGACCAAACTAAGGATTGCCACAGTGAAGCACAGCCACCACAGAAACAGAAGTTAGCCACATCACAGTGGTATTGGGCATGTGCCTGTAAACTCTGTTTATTGTTGCTGAATTGCCCATTCACAACATGGGACAGTCTTTGGCAGAAGTTCAAAGTGAGGCTCAAACTCTTGCCTCAGGATGTCTAGTGAAATAACTTTACTGTTTTACCACTACTTCAGTCATATAAAATAATTACACAACCACAATAGAATATCTAATTCTCTTTCAAAGTTCTAACAAACTTGTATATTTCTCTCTTTCTCACCAAGACTGTGGATCCCCAAGTCCAATAAAGGTATCCCTTGCCCTGAGATAGCTCTACAGCCTATTTTTCCCCTCTTTTCTCCCATGATGCTTATGTCTTTCACAGGACAAACTTCCAAGCCAATTCTATTTTCTCCATAACTCTAATGTAGAAATTCCTAGGTCAATTTCCACATCAAGCAATATAATTTTACCCTCCAGAAAACTGAAAGCTGCTTTCTGATTCAATCCTATTGTGTGTAATTAATTTGAAGACTACCTACAATATTGGGACATCTTATTTATATCCCTAAAGATGGACTTGTGTGCCAAACTTTAGCTTTTCAACTTTGAAAATTGGGCCCTAATTCTTTCCCAAAGGATCCTAATCCCAAAATGTTAGAAATAAATATCAAAAGGAATGCATAGATAAAATGTTCTGTTGTTTTGTAGCTTTGTCCTTCTGCTTCCTCTTAGGGGGGCAGGGAAGTGTCACAATGACAATTGATATAAACAACAAACAGGCTAGTGACACCAGCTGTAAATCATAAATCTAGGCATTCAATTACTAATCCCATAAACCTCATTTATAAGTACACCAACTGTTGCATATCCAATTCATTGTTGCCATGGAAAACTAAAATGCCTAGAAATATTTCCCTGATATTTCCGCAAGAGAAGGTTGAGAGGCGACCTTGTGGCTGGCTATAAGTTCATCATGGGGGCACAGAAGGGAATTGGTGAGTATTTATTCACCAAGGCGCCCCCGGGGGTTACAAGAAACAATGGCCACAAGCTAGCAGAGAGCAGATTTAGATTGGACATTAGGAAACACTTCTTCACAGTTCTAGTGGCCAAGGTCTGGAACGGGCTCCCAAGGGAGGTGGTGCTCTCCCCTACCCTGGGGGTCTTCAAGAGGAGGTTAGATGAGTATCTAGCTGGGGTCATCTAGACCCAGCACTCTTTCCTGCTTATGCAGGGGGTCGGACTTGATGATCTATTGAGGTCCCTTCCGACCCTAACATCTATGAATCTATGAATCTATGAAAGTCTTTACCAGTACAGAAGGGACGTAGACTGAAACTGTTTAATTAGATTGTGTCTTTATGTAAATTTACCGTTTCCTATAATCCTTGCTGAAGCCACACAGTAAAAGTTACCACCACAAAATCACCTAAATGATCCAAGTGATTTCCTAAGGAGCAGTTCATTGCTGGTTGCTCAGGAAGGCTGGCATACCTCTACGCTAGGATTTCAGTGGCTTGTAAGTGTGCAAGGGTATGTGCGATGGCTGCCTTTCACTTTTCTGGTGATAAGTCTTATTACTCTGACCCTGTCAGCAATCTTTACTTATTCTACCACAGCAATCTCTTCCAAATGATCTTGCTTATCCTATATTTACCCAGTAAATTATAATAGTATGCTTTGACTTACGCTCTAATTCTGGAATCAGATCTGCTTGAATAGACCTCTAATCAGATCTCATGTTTATTCCAACCCTTTTAAAACTGCAACACTAATTGTGAATTATCATGCATAAAACTACTAAACTGCTGCCAAGATCCTATATCTTTATAATTAAATTTTTCTCTAATGTCCCCAGCAAATATTCTGGGACAGTTTTATGATATTCTCTTGCTTCATGTTTTTTACTGTGTTCCTTTTTCTGAGAAATATTCCCTATAATTTTATTTATTATTTGTTAATATGACACAGTTGACTGAATGGAAGTATTTTTTGGCTACCAGTCCATATAAAAAAGGGTCAGCATCCATCTGACAGGACTAGCGGGCATGATTCAAAATAAAGAGCAAGCTTTTGTTTGGGTTGCAGGATTCATGGACATTTAAACTTTGCTTATGGAGTTGTAGGCCAGAAAACTCAGGAGTCTGTGCTCTAATTGCAAGGCCACAGGTTAGTCTTTATTCAGGGTTTTCTCCAACTTGTCTATTGAAGTTAGCTGTGTGCCCTGGGCAGCCAAGAGAGGAAGATGTGTAGGGCCAGGAGAAAAACAACAAGATAGAGCAGGGGTTGTCAACCAGGGGTACATGTACCTCTGGTGGTATTCTGAAAGGTCCTTGGGGTACATGCGGGCAGGCGGGGATGAAGCGCCACCACCCCACACTGCTGCTCACAGGAGCAGGGCCTGGGTGGGGCAAGACCAGAGCCGCACAGACCCTTTGCTGCCACTGCTCCTCAGAGACAGCCCTGCCTATGTGGGAAACCTGCGGGACTGATGGAGAGAAGCAGCAGGCTCTGGATCTGGCAATAGAAGAGTGGAGAACTTCCCCACTAATGAGTTTCTTAGTCTCCCCTCCCACTCTGGGTCTCCTCCTCACAGGTGGCTACACCCTTAGCTCTAGTCCCTGTTCCTCACAGGATCTGCAGAGTGTTGCCTCTGGTGGGTGCCCAGTGAGGCAGCTGGGTTTGCAGGGAGCCACCATCAGGGAAGTGAGGAATGATGGGACAGGATAGGGTTAGTAGTTTGCCCCACAACAGGAACAGAGGCAGCCATGAGCTGCCATGCAGATCCAGCAGGGAGCTGTGGCTAGGGCAGGGCAGGGCAGGCAGGCTGCCTGCTCCCACAGCTGCTAGCTAGAGGGGGGGATGTGGAAGACCTGGACTGGAAATCCAGTATGATTTGTGCTGTGTAAAACTGAGGGCCTGAAAGTATGCTGGAGGGAGTAGGGGCACAGGTAACCCTAGAGGACTCCATTTTCGTGAATCACACAGACCTGCTGGATGCATCCTCTTCTGGTGAAGTCAGTCTTAGCCCTACATGTCTGTGCAGCAATTTGGGCACCAAGTATAAAGTGTTCCAATGTAGGGAGATATAAGCAGCATGAGGATCATCTAATTGCTAGTTTACGTACATTGGATACTATATCCTATAGGTGCCAGATAGCGTGTAGTTGCAAGTATGCCAGGACACAGAGCTGAGAGAACAAATAATCTTAATAACAACACAAAAATATAATCAACATGCCTATCACTGATCTATCACTTTTCTTAGAGTGTGATGTGTCACTGTCCCACACAAGGTAGGTGGAAGCTTGTTTTTCTAAATGACTTACATCAGAAAATAATTCAATTTGAACAATGTGGCTGCCTATCTCATCATAGGGAAAATCATGCCATGTCTTTTTTTTTTTTTGGGGGGGGGGGGTTACTTTGGAAATCTTGATTGATTTCACAACAGTATAAACATAACGCCCACCTAAAGCTTAGGGGGTTTAGAGCTTATTTATAGTTCTAGAATAATTTTATGACATCATTAGCATATGGGGATGGGTCATAGATGGCCTGGCCTAATGAACCAGACACGGAGGAGTGGCTGGGGGGCCAGAGGCTGGGACAAAATCCTGGAGCCAAATTACCAAGTCCAGGAGGAAATCCCAGTGCAGCATCCACAACACGTTACAGTCAGGATCTGGAAGGCTAGAAGATGAGTTATCAAGTCTGAGGGGAAATCTACAGGTCAAAGTCAAAACACAGAGCCAGGGTCAAGGACCAGAACCCAGATCGGTTAGCAAATCTAAAGCTCAAGTCCATGGAAAAGACAAAAACCAAGGTTAGCAACCAAGAAAACCAGAGAGCGCAAGAGTCAGGAGGTCTGCCACAGCAGACTAAGTCAGAACTTTCAACTGGTCTGGAAACCGGAGCCAGTCCGGCCACTCGCTGTTCCTAAACTGACGCAGAGTTGTTGGCTGGTGACTTTCTGCAGGTGTGGCTGCTTAGGTACTTGACCTAGCCTGGCCTTCCTGATCAGGTCTGACAATTGGAAGCTCAAAAATTGAAGGGAAAAAAAAAGTGTTTTTGATGATTTTGAATTAGAAAGTTTTCTCTCATCAACAGGTACTTAAACAGTCATGTCCTACATGAGGATGATGTTGGAGACAATCAAATTCCTGGACCTGTTAATGTATCTTTGAGGCTTTTGTGTTGCTGTTTTTCCTTCATGTAAAAATGTTGCTGTTGAAATAGTGATTATTAAAAGAAGCTGTAAATGGGATTGGAAGGGAGACTGCCTTAAATTTTGCTCCCCTTGGAGCCACATCCAAGGACCTCTAATGGGACACTGATGAAGGAGAAAACAAAAGACAACTCAACTGCCCAAAGACAATGGAGCCAAATAAGTGTATGTAGCCCAGGTAACTTGGGTATATACTCTCCTTCACCAATTGAAGGGGATTGTTAGCTGGCAGGTGTACTGTGGGGTGGGAACTGCAGACCGCTCAGTTTCCCCCCATCCCTATAGAACCAAGCCAGGACAGTCAGGGAACTTAACTATATACACATTTATTTACATTAACTTATCACCAGGGAAAGGAACATGGATATAAACATATGTACAATATATATATATATATATAATATTTATAAGATATCTAAACCAGTAACATAAACAATATCCTTTGGGTAAATGACATAAAACCAGTGTTCCAGATACAGGTAAGTCACAGGTAAGTATCTGATTTGAAACAGATAAACCCCAAAGATAAACTCAATCCCGAGGGGAAACCCCAATGCCCTTGGGCTTTTCCCAAGCCCTACAAAGAAGCTGGTAACTTTAGGGGGCCCTCCCAGTGAGACTTCCCCTTTCAGGAGCACTTAACTAACTGGGGGGGGACAGGGACTCCCCTCCCTTGTGGAAATCCTCTTTTCACTGCAATTCACGGCTCCCAAGCCTGGAGGGTGGTCCTCGTCCTCTGTGCCAGATTGCTCTCTCGCCTGCAGTGGGCTTTGGGGGTGGGTTGCTGTCCCCTGGAACAGAGCTCCACTATGCAGGGCTTCTGGGGCCTCTGGCTTGGCCCTGTCTGCTGGCTCAGTAGCCCAGTCACCGTCTGGCTCCCTGGACTCAACTTTTTGCTATGGGTCAGAGGCCTGGGCTGCCTCATGCAGCACCAGGCTCAGTCCACTCCCGGACCCTCCAAGCAGCGCCTCCTGCCCCAAGCTCCCAGCCTCGTTCCGGGGGTTGAGGACCTGAGCTGCCCAAGCGCTCCAAAGGTCCTACTCCATGCACTGTCCTGTGCACCGTGTCTCTGGCCACATGCCAGAGGTTGCAGACCTGAGCCGCCTCACACAGCTGCCAGGGTCTGGACACCGTGTGCCAGGCTGCACTCCGAGAGCCTAGCTGCTGGAGCCGTCCACCGTTCCCCACTGATGGAAGTCTTCAGGAGCACTTCTGTGCTACTGCTTCGCCCTGCTGAGCAGCTCTCCTCAGCCCTTCTAAGGCCTGCTCTTCTCTCTTCTCTCTCCCCTATGTGCCTCCCTCATGCTGGGCACACAGCTCCTTTTATATGCTCCAGGGCTCCGCCCCTGAAGTCTTCCAGACCTGAGTGTTGCAGTCTTCAATCAGGTCCACCGGGGGAAGGGAACTCCTATCCCCCTCCCCTTAGGAAAGGGGCGTGACTGAACTCCTCTCACTGCCTCCTGATTGGTGGATGAGCTCCACCAATCAAAACAGCAAGATTTCAGGCCTGGGACTCAACCCAAGCTCCAAAAGGCAAGCCTGCTACATGTGTGCCTACAGATGTGACTGAAAAGAGGTCTACATAGTGGTAGACCAGTAGGATATTACTTGTCCCTTATGTTTCTTGTCCCCAGCATTCAACTGAGTTTGTAAAAATTGTGTCTGATCCAATAGGAATGAACTTTTTATAACTTGCACTTCTCAAATGTGCAATCTAATGCAAGTATTATTTTGCTGCTACCTTTTAGCCATATTTAGAGCTTGACTAAATAAAGTAAGTAGAAAAAATTTACTGGAAGTGCACACTGTGAGCTAGACTTTGATCTGTCCTTCTGCAGGATTGTCTAGAGAAAACACAAAGAGGTACCCACTCGTACATGTGCAAGATATGACAAATGGAAGCTTAACAGCTGATCCTATGAGCAAATTCTTTATGGCATATTGGCCTACTGAGCCTGGCCACTAAACTGGCTGCAGCAATACAGCCAGAAACTACAGAAAGGACAGGGTGGAGAAGAAAGGGGGAGGGGTTGCGCTCTATGTCAGTGAGCAATATACATCAACCCTCATCAAGACAGAATCCAAGGATGAGAAAGTAGAAGGATTGTGGGTTAGGCTACATGGGGGGCAAGGAGAAAGGGATTTTGTGGTAGGGGTCTGCTACAGACCCCCACATCAAGGGGAAGAAAGAGATTCAGGGCTCCTGAGGCAACTCTCGGAGACCATAAAAGCTAAAGAGGCAGTAGTCATGGGGGACCTAAACTACCTGGACATCTGCTGGGAGTCACAGACAGCAAAGTCCCACCGCTCACGCAGGTTTCTAACCTGTGTACAGGACCTCCACCTGACACAGGAGGTACACGGTCCCACTAGGGGGAATGCCATACTGGATCTGGTATTGGCAACGGGGGATGACATGGTAGGGGACCTCCAGATCGGTAGCCATCTGGAGGACAGTGATCACCTAATAATAGAATTCACCATAAGACGGTGAGTGGGTAAGGTAACTAGTAGGGTGAAAGTGCTAGACTTTAGGAAAGTTGATTTCAATGAACTCAGGCGATTAGTCAAGGACGCACTGCAGAGTAGGAGATTTGAAGAGATGGAAGCCCAAGAAGGGTGGCTGTGCCTTAAGGAAACAATACTTCGGGCACAAATCAAGACGATCCCTGAGAGAGGCAAAAGAGGGAAAGGGGCCAGGAGGCTTCCCTGGCTGACCAGAGAAATCCAGAGCAGCCTAAGGGACAAAAGGGGAGCACATAAAAAGTGGAAACAGGGTGAGATCACTAAAGATGAATATACCTCCTCTGCTCGTGCTTATAGGGAGGCAGTTAGGCGGGCCAAAGCTACCATGGAGCTGAGGATGGCAACCCAAGTGAAGGACAACAAGAAATTGTTTTTTAGATACATAGGGAGTAAAAGGAAGACCCAGGGAGGAATAGGACCCCTGCTAAATGGGCAGAAACAATTGGTGACAGACAGGGGGGACAAGGCTGAACTCCTCAATGAGTTCTTTGCCTCAGTGTTCCTAAGCGAGGGACACAACAAGTCTCTCACTGGGGTAGTAGAGAGGCAGCAGCAAGGCGCCAGACTTCCATGCGTAGACCCTGAGATGGTGTAGAGTCACTTGGAAGAACTGGATGCCTTTAAGTCGGCAGGCCCGGATGAGCTCCATCCGAGGGTGCTGAAGGCACTGGCCGACATCATTGCACAGCCACTGGCGGGAATATTCGAATGCTCGTGGCACACGGGCCAAGTCCCGGAGGACTGGAAAAGGGCCAATGTGGTCCCCATTTTCAAAAAGGGGAGGAAGGAGGACCTGGGCAACTATAGCCCAGTCAGTCTCACCTCCATCCTTGGCAAAGTCTTTGAAAAAATTATCAAGGCTCACATTTGTGAGAGCCCAGCAGGACAAATTATGCTGAGGGGAAACCAGCACGGGTTTGTGGCAGGCAGATCGTGCCTGACCAATCTAGTCTCTTTTTATGACCAGGTTACAAAATGCCTGGACACAGGAGGAGGGGTGGATGTCGTATACTTAGACTTCAGGAAGGCCTTCGATACGGTATCCCACCCCATACTGGTGAACAAGTTAAGAGGCTGTGACTTGGATGACTACACAGTCCGGTGGGTGGCGAATTGGCTGGAGGGTCGCACCCAGAGAGTCGTGGTAGATGGGTCGGTTTCGACCTGGAAGGGTGTGGGCAGTGGGGTCCCGCAGGGCTCGGTCCTTGGACCGATACTCTTTAATGTCTTCATCAGTGACTTGGACGAGGGAGTGAAATGTACTCTGTCCAAGTTTGCAGATGACACAAAGCTATGGGGAGATGTGGACACACCGGAGGGCAGGGAACAGCTGCAGGCAGACCTGGATAGGTTGGACAAGTGGGCAGAAAACAACAGAATGCAGTTCAACAAGGAGAAATGCAAAGTGCTGCACCTAGGGAGGAAAAATGTCCAGCACACCTACAGCCTAGGAAATGACCTGCTGGGTGGCACAGAGGTGGAAAGGGATCTTGGAGTCCTAGTGGACTCCAAGATGAATGTGAGTCGGCAGTGTGACGAAGCCATCAGAAAAGCCAATGGCACTTTATCGTGCATCAGCAGATGCATGACAAATAGGTCCAAGGAGGTGATACTTCCCCTCTATCGGGCGCTGGTCAGACCGCAGTTGGAGTACTGCGTGCAATTCTGGGCGCTGCACTTCAAGAAGGATGCGGATAACCTGGAGAGGGTCCAGAGAAGGGCAACTCGTATGGTCAAGGGCCTGCAGACCAAGCCCTACGAGGAGAGACTAGAGAAACTGGACCTTTTCAGCTTCTGCAACAGAAGGTTGAGAGGCGACCTTGTGGCTGCCTATAAGTTCATCGCGGGGGCACAGAAGGGAATTGGTGAGTATTTATTCACCAAGGCGCCCGCGGGGGTTACAAGAAACGATGGCCACAAGCTAGCAGGGAGCAGATTTAGATTGGACATTAGAAAGAACTTCTTCACAGTTCGAGTGGCCAAGGTCTGGAATGGGCTCCCAAGGGAGGTGGTGCTCTCCCCTACCCTGGGGGTCTTCAAGAGGAGGTTAGATGAGTATCTAGCTGGGGTCATCTAGACCCAGCACTCTTTCCTGCTTATGCAGGGGGTCGGACTCGATGATCTATTGAGGTCCCTCCCGACCCTAACATCTATGAATCTATGAATATTTGCCAGTCTTGTGGTAGCAAAGAATACACAAACTGCTCTTGAAGGTGTTGCAAGGAGGCCTCCATAGTCAGGAGATAGAAAAATAAAGGCTGTAAATGCATTCTTTATTTTGCTCTTGGTGCATCCATTAATTATATTATTTTAATTGTACTAAGATATTGGTGCTACCACTCAAATGCAGTTGTTTCACACACACTGTATGTTCGTACAACTTTGTAAGTTTTACCTTGTATATACATGGATTCTGTCATTTATACAAAATATAGTTCTGAAACATTTAAAATGAGTAACTAAATATGGTAGGTTAAATATTCTGATGTGATATTGTTCCTTAAAATAGAACAATATCACATCAGAACATTTAACCTACCATATTAGTTACTCATTTTACTTGTTTCAGAACTATGTTTTGTATAAAAGATAGAATCCATTTGTTCTATTTTAAGGAACATCTAAGAACCTCACAGTCTTTAATACAAAACATTCATGGGAGATGGGAATGAAAGCTCTTTTCTATTTTTATGAAAGGGTAAATGGAACATAGAAGAAAATTTCACAAAAGCCTTTTCCATAGTCACAGAGAAAGGACCTTGTTGCATCTTACACTTAAGATGTGTTTAATTCAGATCATAGCAAGCATTACTATGAATCAAAGCTTTCTGAGCAGTTGCACGGTAATGCTTACTACAATCTCAGCCCTCTGGACAGGGCTGGAGCTGGCTGTGTAGTTGACAAACAGTGACTGTCAGTCCTAGCCCTTTCACTGCCCTGGAGTCCTGAACTGGCTCCCAAGCAGCTGTTTGCTGGTACTACATCAGAACCAGTGAGGACCTCTGGTATTTTCTCTGTGGAGCAATCCTACAGTAGCATAACACATATAACTTAACATGATCTGAAGATAGTTCTTGCCAGAAAATATCTTAACTTTAATACCATACAATAGCACTTAGTACATGTTTTCCTCCCTGAACACATGAATGCTTGTGTTTTAAAGTAGTTAACACATCCTAAGTGTAACATGCGACATGGACCAAAGGTCTCTTCCTCATACATACCTGATCAGTGGGGGGGGGTGGGGGTAGCAAGAGGGGCAATGACCCTAGGTGCTGAGTTGGGAGGGGTGCAAAAAAAGCAGCTGCTGCTAGCAACCACACATTCACAATTGGGAATGCAGCAGCAACCAGAAATTGCCACTTCCACTTTGCCCTGAGCACTCGGGTATACTGCTACAGTTGATCATGCACATGTGTACACATACAACTACACTTTCACTGAAATCAGGGAATATAAAAATAGTCTGACATATTCTACATAGATAAAACAAAGATAAATAGGGTAAAATGCAAGGTAATAAAAAGTAAACTCTTGTACTCATACTCAGCCTTATGGAATCTCAGGGTATGTCTATGACTTCTCTTCAAACCTCCTGCTTTAGAGTGTACCCTTGGAGCACCCATTTGTGGGTTTGGAGTATGTGAGCAGGAGCAGGTGGATGAGGTGTGCTCAGAAACTTCCTGGCCAAGGTACCTTGACAGTACTGCGTTAACATACACTCACAAAGTAGGGGTTTGAACTGTTGGCAGGAGGCCAGATGATGATATTCTGCTTGCATCATATTACATCTTGCCTGTAGACCTTCAGATACATGAAGTCTATTGGGCTAGGGACAGAAGTTACACATAAACCAGTTTAAGTCATCAGAAGCTAGTTTAAACCTGTAACAGAACAGAAGCTCAGTGAACATAAACCAGTTTCAAAATTGCTGAAACTCGTTTAAGATAAGCCTGGTTGAATGTAGTATCAGCCTTAACTGATTTGATTTCTGCCCCAGACCCCTTCCTGGTTCAAGCTAAATCACAGTCTCGCAGCATCCCAACATGCTTTCCAGCCCTGAGCTGGGCTGTGCTATGAGGAGGGTTGGGGACTGGGGGGGCAGGAACTGCCTGCCCCCTTCCCCCCTGGCAAAACTTGACTGGGGTCTGGGGACAGGGAGAGGACTTAAACTTCCCTCCATCTCCCCGTCCCTGCCAAGAACAGAGCTACCCTGCCAAAAACTTACTGCTGGCTGTGACTGTGGATTACACATCCCAGAGGCACCTGGAAGCAGGAAGAGGAAATGATAAGCAACCTGCAGAGTGCTGCTGTTGTGATTCTGGACTGCAAATCCCAGAGACTTTGGGGCAGCAGGAAGAGGAAGCAAACACACAGCCCACACTGGCTATGCAGCAGAGAGCCATATTCTGGTGCCCTTTGGCTGCTGGCCTGAGCCACTGCAGGTATGTGACTGCATTTCCCGAATCAAAAGTGAATGTCTGTCCAGTTGTTTCTCAATTTAATCTCTGCATCTTAGACTAACCTGCAAAGACTGAATTGATTCATCCTCAGGCTTTTTGAATGTCTATAGTTAGCCATGGAGGTTAGTGTAACCAGTTTGTTCATATGTTTGCTGGTGCTTATGTTCAGGTTCTAAGATGCTTTGCACTGAGTGTTACAGTCCCTTAGCTTTAAACACTGTCCTTGTGGTATAGCAATCGGCACTGATACCCCCTTACACCATTCCCCATCTGCTATTGCTCAGCAACAACATACCAGGGAAAAATGCTGCCTTTGTAAATCCTTTAGGAAAAGATTACTCTGAGAAGATGATCAAGCAAACAAATTATTCCAAATGAATGGTGGCAAGAGGCATCTACCATGAATCAGCTTTTCCACATCAACTGCTTTATATGTCTGCTCCTATCTAGTAGTAACTAGAATCTAAACTACTTTGAAGTGTCCCTTCACTCCTTTAGGGCCTTGTTAAACATTCATTTTAGGCAGCTCCTGGAGCTCGTAACCCCTGGAGTATCCACACATTAACATGTGAAACTAGTTTTAAGCACACTTTAAGCAGCTTAAAGTTGTGCCACTCCAGGGCAGGTTTATCTCTGATCTGTGTTATAGTTTGTGTTCATTAATGTGTGACCACTCTCCATGGATGAGCCATCCAAGTTGCAGCCTCCCCCCCCACCCACACTTCTGCGTGGATAAACTTTCTACCCCCTGAACTCTACTGCCTAGGAGCCAGTTCTGGCTCCAAGCCAACTTCCCCTCCCACTCCCAGGAGTGCAATCATGTAAAAAGAGCCTGCAGGGCACATGCCAGCTAGCCAGATGCAGGGCATTGGTGGGTCCAGAAGTGAGGTCTCTGGGAGGGGTGGAGGGATAACGGGAAGGGAACAAGGTAGAGGGCTGGATCAGGTCCCCATGAGCTGAGGCTTCCTTCCCAAACTTGGGCAGTAGTTCCCCCAAAAGCACCTTCCCTCACTGCTCTCACCTCCCAACCACCCAAGGAAGCATGACCTGCACCCCAATACCAAACCCCAATTTATTAAAACATGAGACCTCTAATGTACTTATTATTTATTTCTTTTTAAATTATTTTTTTACTCCTTTTTATTTTATCTATAAGTGGCTGACTTCCTTTCAGCACTCTTCCCCCACTGACTCTTTGCCTCTCATCTTCATGTTCCTGCCACTCCACCCCAAGCCATCTCTCACACACTCCCACCTAGAGCAGGGATAGAAGCCTGTCCTAGCTCACCAGTGACAACTCACAGCTATAGTTCCAAGTCAGGCCCATGCTCACCAGCCTTCTAGTGGCAAGTTAGAGCTGTGAAGGTGGAGGAGAGTTGGCAAAGATTTTTAGTCTTAAGGTGTGACTGCTCCAAACTTGACATAGTACTAACGCAGATAAACATTAGAGCAGCTCAAAGTGCAACATGTAATAAGGCCCTTATGGTGTCCATACCCTCAGGGTAGAGTCTCTTTTTAAAGGAACTGTAAATGCTAGTTTGTTGTTGTTGTTATTATTTGAGGTTATATCATTTTCTGAGAATCTAAAGGCATTTTCCATAGGAAACAAGAAAATTATACTGTTTTAGATTTTAGAATCAGGTGAATTGAAAGGGATGAAATCATAGCTTTTCCTAAGGATCCTAATTTGTGGTGTCCTTTTAGATATTGGGGGTCTGATTTACAAAACAGTTCAGCATCCAGTCATCTGTAGGAACTACTTCACAGTCAGGGCAGCTAGGATCTGGAATCAACTTCCAAGTGAAGTGGTGCTGGCTCCTACCCTGGGGGTCTTTAAGAAGCGGCTCGATGCCTACCTGGCTGGGGTCACTTGAGCCCAGTTTTCCTCCTGCCCAGGCAGGGGGTTGGACTTGAAGATCTACAAGGTCCCTTCCAACCCTACTTCTATGATTCTATGATACTTTGTTCAATTTGAGACTTTTTTAAAAATAGGTAATTTAGTTTGACATTAGACGGGAGCTGTAGGCTGCAACCTGACGAGCATGACTGTGCAGTTTGTGTTGCCACAGGCACATCTTCAGTACCACATACTGCACATTCAGTTGTTCTCCGCACTGTAAGGGAGCAGTGTGGAGGGTTTCTTTTTGACCCCTGGGGTATCCAGAGGTCAAAAAAACCTGTGGAGAACAAAAGCAGAGCAGTGCACTCATGGGCAGTGCACGTCATGCAGCCTAGCTCTGCTCTTTCCTGAAGTAATGCTACAGCTGCCAACCAGGCTCTGTGTGGCAGAATCGCCACTACTGCAGCCAGTGCTGGCCCCAGTTTCCCCTACTATTCCTGGGGTAACTTGCCATGCACCAGAGTGTGCATGGCGCAGACATTCCCTGGAGACAACTAGTGGCAGCACAAGGTGTGCCACTACTAGTTGTCCCCAGGGAACAAAATGTCCCCACCATGTGTGGACATGGTCACGGAGATTAAATGCCCTTTCTTCTACCTCTCCTCTTTTCATAGAGGAGCCTGCATAGAGCCTGACTGGGAATGGGTCCCTATGTACCTAGAAAGAATCTAAGAAGATTCACAAATATATACTTACATAATTTTTCAATGCAAATAAACTGTTCATTCACCTCTCATAGTATCTTTTCTGCTTGTAGAGGCAAAGCAAAACATTTAATCACCTTTCAGTCCATTTTTTTAGTAACAAAGATTAAACATTATCCCTGAAGCCTCTTTGGAAATTATTTTTAATGAAATCTAATAAAAGCACTGGGATTTTGGCAGGCTGCTATTAAGAAGATTTTCTTCTTCGATAGGGACAGACATTCAAAAAGCTGGACCCTGAACCGATTCAACCTTTGCAGGTTTGTCTAACCTGACTAGATTGAACCACTTTGCAAGTGACAGACATTCCTTCTGGACTGCGGAAATGCAGGCAAGTGCCTGCAGTGACTCAGGCCAGGCGGTAGGGGGTGCTAGAGCATGCCCTCAGCTGCAGGGAAGCTGTGCAGGGAGGGGGGGACAAGGCCAACCTCAGCAGTAGCCTGAAGTGAACTGGCTAGGGAGGGGGTTTAATTCCCCCCTCCCTGTCTCACTGGCACGGACCCAGACCAGGGTCCACCTGGCACTCCCCACCTCGCCACTGCAGTAGCAGGGGCAAGGGCATGGCCAGAGGCTGGGCGGCATGGCCCCCTGAGGCAGAGGGGTCAGGGATGGAGTTTATTCCCCCCCACCCCTGGGGAACCACAGCAGGATCTGCTGGCCCTGACCACCACTGCTGATTGCTCCCTGTGTGGGGCAAGTAGCAGAATAAGCTCCCTCCCTGCCCCCTGCACCAGATGATAGAGGGAGGAGGGAAATAAACCCCCTCCATGCCCCAGCACCTAAAGGGACCATGCTGGCCAGCCTCTGGCCATGCCCCAACCACTGCTGCTGGAGTAGTAAAGGGGCAGAGTCCTGATGGAGCCAGCAGCCCCTTTCATGGTGTACCAGAGCACAGGCCTCTTCCCCACGAGGGGGCCAAGCTGCAGGCAGGAGTGGGACAGGCAGAGCTGCCACAGACTGCATGGGGTGAGTGGAGGCACCAGGGCTTGTAGGGGTGGCCAAAGCCCCCACACCCATCCTAGCGCTGCTGCTGCTTGCCCCGCACAGTCTCTGGCAGCTATGACCACCCTGCCCCAGTCCCGCCCCTGCCCACAGTGCAGCCCCCCCCACCAGGAAAAGGCTCACCATCCGAGACACCATGAGAGGGGCTGCTGCCCCTGCCAGGTCCCTTCCCCGTTGGTGCTCCAGCGGCAGGGATGGAAGTGGGGCCAGAGGATTGCCAGCACAGCTCTCTTAGGCTCCAGGGCGCAGAGGGGGTTTATTTCATTCGCCCTGCACAGGGAGTGATCGGCAGTGGCAGTCCTGCTGCGGCCCCCTGGGGGTATAGGGGGCTGAGAAGGGAATAAACCCTCTCCCTGCCCCCTCTGCGTCAGAAGGCCATGTCAGCCAACCTCTGGCAGCGCCCCGCCACTGCTGCTGCAGCAGCAAGGAGGGAGGGGTGTGCCAGGTGGACCCTGATCAGGGTCCATGCCAGTAGGACATGCCTGGCCAGTTCACTTTAGGCTATTGCTGGGGCTGGCCATGGTCCCACCACTGGAGGAGTGAGCAGAGAAGTGCCTGGCAGGTCCATGCTGGTGGGACAGGGGAGGGAGGGGAGAAATAAACCTCTTGCTTGCCCAGATATTGCCTTGGGGGGGTGGCATCTGGCCATGTCCCCACCCCTGTCTGCCAATGCTCTGGCTAGGGAGCAGAGGAGCAGGGCTAGCCCTGCTCCACTGGAGCAGACAACACAGCTAAGCCCAAGGCTGCAGAGCAGGATAGGATGCTGTGGGACTCTGGTTTAACTTTAAACCAGGAAGGGGTTTAATAGGGTTTAATGGGAGAGATATTCCATAAATTGGTTTGAGCTCAATCAGTTAATTCTTATTCTACATTCAACCAGGTTTATCTCAAACCAGTTTCAGCCATTTTGAAAATGGTTTATGTGCACTGAGGTTATGTTCTGTTACACATTTAAACCAGTTTCTGATCACTTAAATTGGTTTAAATTGGTATAACTTCTGTCCCTAGCCCCATAGGAAAAATCCTGCCCATAGCACAAAGCCTGAGTAACAGATAAGGGAGCAGAGACTGTTTTACAGCTTCCCTTATGCTCTCAGAGAGCACATCAAGATGAGCATGGTCGTGCAGCATGTGGCACTGCAAACATGTTTTCCACACTGTAAGGGTATGCTGGCTGAGCATGCACTGTGCCAGGGTTTTTTTCCATGGTTTTTTTTGACCCCTGGATATCCTGGGGGGGAAAACCAGAGCAACGCATGCTCAGCCAGCACGCACTGCCGAAAAGTGAAGGCAGGCTACCCAGAGCTGCGCTCTGCTGCCAGCCAGACTCTTCATAGCAGAATCGCCACGGCTGCAGCCCCAGGAGGCCCCCAGGACCCCAGGTAAGGCTGCTGGGGCCAGCACAGTGCTGGCCCCAGCCTCCCCTACCCCACCTGAGACAACTTGCCACACACCAAAGCATGCGTAGCACAGGCATTCCCCAGGCACAAGTAGCAGCGGCACAAGGTACACCGCTGCTACTTGTTCCCGGGAAACCAAATGTCCACACATGTCTGGACATTCCCAGAGTCTTTTTACCCCTGAAATATGCAAATCCCTTTACTCCCTGCCTCCCTCCCATGCCTTTATGTAGGACTAAAATAATGTTTTCAGGGCATGGTCCCCTAACACGTAGGATTTGTAGGCATTCTATGTCAGGGCCTGCAATACTGCTTCTCTCAACTTATGCACAGAGGAGCAGCACTGATTCAGCCTCTGTCCCTTTCCACAGTCCCTGGAAGAGGGTTTCCTAGAGCTCTTACTGTGAAGGAACAAGTCATTTTTTGTTGCAAGTTTCGAAACATTCTGTATCTAACTTCAGCCAGTTTGGTTTAACAAGGAACTTTTATTTTGGCCATGCATAATTTAATCTGTTTCTTCCTGACAATGCTGCCATTCTTTTGGTCACCTCGAAATTCTCTGCTTTGTTTTCACCTGCTGGAAAGTAGAGAAGTACCTATGGAAGTGTTCTTAACTGTTTGGGGTTCTTCAACACTTATGAGGCCAGAAGAGGCATAACTGAAGCCAAACAGTTTTGAGAATGACAAATACCAGCAAACCAAAACTATTTTATAACAATTAATGGGGGAAATAAGCTATTCAAGTTCATTTCTTTGATATGTAACTTTATTTTTGTGTGATATTTTTTCCGTTCAAACTATTGTGTCCTCTTTCCGTGAATAAAGAAAGATATGTAACCTATTACAAGAAATAAAAAAGGAAAATCTATGATATCTGTCTTAGTTGCATAATGAACGTATATCTAGGTCACATTTTAATTACAATTCACACCTTTATGGACAGTGTCAACTAAAAGATCAAGGATTTAATGGTCATGGAGAAATTGAGATAATCAGGCCACAATGTAGGAGAAACGGTAACAGTACACATTATTTTATACCCTCTGGGTGCATCTACACTTCAGCTTTACTGTGGAACTGACTAGTCTACACATGCGCCTGTATTTGGGCACAATAAATTTAATTAACTCCACTGTAAGTTAAGTACTATCCTACAGCTCAGTATTTACGTGCACTGAAACACATGTAGATGGTGACTAGTGTTGGCCAGGTCAGGAGAAGCTACAGTGCAGGGGCAGCCTGCCAGCTAGGCCCACACTGTAGCACCCTCGTATTCTAGTCAACCCCTCCACAGCACGTTGAGCCAGGGCAGAGCAGTTCCAGGCTGGCAGACTGACCCCCTGAGCATCCTGCTAGTCAGGGACGCTCTGCCCCATCTCATAGATTTCAGAGACATTAGGGCTGGAAAGGACCTCATAAGATCATCAGGTCCAGCTCCCTGCCCAAGGGGCAGGAAGTCAGCTGGGGTCAAAGGATCCCAGCAAGATAAAAGTCCAAATGTTTGGAAAGGGAGGAATAAAGTTCTCCTCTGTTCCTAGCATAAGAGACTTATTGGGAGAGGGTCTAGATTATGCCTTGGGGTCCCCTTGGTTCAGCTGACTAAGGGAGACCACCATTTGTGCTTCAGATTGAGGGAAGCATCCCAAGTTCTTGCAGTGGGTCGAGTACCCCTCAAGGACTACTAGACCTGTGTTTCCCAGGGGGCACTAGGCCAAGATCAGTCCAGATTCTGGGTGATGGTGGCAGTACACACAGACTTGCAGGTGTGCTCCAGGAAGGGGGGTCAGCCAGAGGTGAGGCACCTCCAGGGAGGCACTCAGAGCCTGGAAGGTGGTTGGGTGCAGAGAGGTGGATGGCTCAATACAGGAGCATCCCCTACTGGCCCACCACAGCTCCCTCACAAGATCCATGCCAATGGTGGGCATATATTCATCTTCACCCTGGTCATCCTGTATCAAGTTCAGCAGGGTGGTCCCTTTGGGCTGGTGAAAAACCAATGCCAAGGAATCATTAATCTCAATGTGCTGTGTGGTCCAAGGCAGATGTGTAAGGGTTGTGCCTGGGAACAATAAACTCTGGTGCAAACTGCACTAGAGTTTATCGCTACATGTTAATTGTACATGTAGATGCACCCTCTGTTATTGAAAGTGCTCCCATCTGGCATAGTAACATCAAGTATTTATGTTGTATACTGTTTTAGACTGTATACAAGTATTTATGTTGTAGTCAACATCAAGTATTTATGTTGAACACTGTGACATACTTTTAGCAAATTGCCCACTCTTTTTGCAGTTTGCACAGAACTATTCTCTTGGGTACCCAACATAAATTGTAGTCTGCGTAGAGATGTCGTGATAACATAACTATCTATTCAGATTCTAAAATTGGGGTGATTTTGACTAGTTGTTCATGTTTTTGGATACTTTGTATTCCTTCATGTACCTTGGCTTAATGTTTTGGCTTCCATCATTGCTGATTCAAACTGACTAGCAAGGAGTATAGCTTTCTCTTGTGTCAGGTGTGTTTCAAGCTGTAAGCATCCTCTAATGCAATTAGATTCTCAATGAGTTAATCGTGAGTCGTTTCATCTGCCATGTTTCCAAAGTCAAATGTAGCCACCAGCTTGTGTTGTACTGATTCACCTGGCTTCTGTGCCTGCTGGTGGAATTTATAGTCTAAGCCCACAACCTTTACTGTATTGTTTGTCATACCTAAAGGCCTTGTGCACTATCATTTTTTCTGCTAGAGAGAGGCATTCTGCTCCAAGTCTGAGTATCTGGTCCAGCTCTGTCAATCATGGCAAGTATGTAATTGTCAAGGCTCAAAGCCAAGCAGTAAAAGGTACTGTGAGGTTACCTACACATGTGGGGGGAATGGCACAGGCAGATTCAGAGGTAGCAAGGGCAACCTCATTTCCAATTTGTTGTTTTGGGGACCAAATGGCAGCAGCCTGATCTGCTTAGCACACTCTGGGACAAACCATGGCTGACTCACAAAGGGAAAGAGATGTATAAAGCAATGTGGCTAAAGAAATGGACACAGCTAAAAGTACTTGAGGGAAACACCTCTAGGTATATTCTGTAAGTATCTCTGTTATAGTCTCACATTAGGATGCAGTAGTGTACTTTCTACACTCCTAAGTCAGTATTTTGGCATCGCAGACACCTCCTAAACATCCTTGTTTGGATGTGCTTCTCAAGACAATCTAGTTTTCCCGCATATACACACAAAATTTTGTTTTAAATCTGGCTGAAAATGGAAACAGCCACAAGGCCAATCTGAATTGGTCCTTAACCCCTTTTAAAATCTGTGTATTGATTACACTTGGCAATGAATAGCACAGGTGTCCAAACCCCTAGCTCTGCATTTGAAGTGGCATACAAGTATACAGACACACCAGCCTCAAGTTCCCAGGACCTCTTCCTACCTTGTTTCTCCAAAGTCAACATTCTCTCCCCTTACTGGGATGATTTTCCATTACTTATCACCAAAGGCTGTCATTCCAGGCTACTTCTCACAGTAAAAACACTTTCCTTACTAGGAGCTCTCCTGCTCTGCACTGGATAGCTAGGGAATTCCTACTCCCACAATTTCCCAGGCCATATTGACTGCCCTACCCTGGTGCACAGTTCTTATTGATCCAAGGAGGGTGGAGCCAGAAGTACCTGGCATTCCAGGTCTGAAAAGGATTTGCTATCTGCTGATGAAAACCTGAGCAGTCCTAAAGTATTAAAGTTGATCCCTTTCAAGGCAAACAGTAGAAAACATGGAGGCAAAAAAACTTAAATTCTGTTAAATTGTTTCCCTTGACCAGCATTAATAGCAATGCCTCAAGTAGCAGATACAATAGATTACTTTACCTTTTCATAAACAGATGGTTTGATCTCTCATAAATTTCCCAACTTCTCATTATAGATCAGGAAAAACATTTGAGATGTTAGCATTTTAATAAATAGTGTAGGTATTACAAACCAAAATAATTTCATTGACGTTCCACAGTCCAGTATGGAGTCATGAAGAAGAATATTATGGCACCATTCTGAATCACACATTGCTCTTCCATGATCACACTAAAAGTACCCTCTAGTCAAACATTACACTAGACAAGTCTGCTTGATTGAGTACATGGTTTTTCAAGGTGTGCTGCTTTTGAAGTGAAAGAATATACTTTTACTGTGTGTCTCAGTTTCAGAGATCATGGTATCTATGTAACTTGTTCATGAACAGTTTGAGTATTTTAGTGTGAATATAAGTAATTTGTCTGACATATTCCTGTGCATGGAACCAATCCCACAATTTTATTCAAGGAATTTGAGGGAGGTCAAGACAAAAATGTTCTGCCATGTCTCTACCTGGTGGAAAACAAGAAAATGATACCAGTAAATAATTGAGTCTGCTAGTGACATTCCACAATTATCTGACATTGATTGCTATTCAGGTCAAAACGGAGTACAATTGCATTGCCTTTAGCCTCTTTTACTCAAAAACTTCCAGAGTTTTCTAATACAAACTGCCTGACAACAGGTTGGCTATTAGCTCCCTCTAATGGCTCATTACAGTATGAAGAAGCAACTATGGAAATCAGAAGTTAAGGCTTTCCAAGTCAAATGTGGAGAGATCAGTAAGTAAAATAAATAAAAATGTTTTCTGTGCCAACAATTCCCAAAAAAATCTCATGTCCCTCTGGGAAAAGTCCATCTTTTCCTCATATACTTGAAAAGACATAATTAGTGATTCATATATAAGAAGTGATGCTTTAGATAGTAAAAATACTGTAGAAACTAAATGTAAGATGACATATTTTAAGAGTCATATAATTGTAGTAATTGTTGGCCACATGTTTCTTAGCTTTATCTTTTCAATCATGATTGACTATAATCATGAATATTTGGTCCATATGTTAAAAGCAGCTGGATTATGACAGTAAATTTGCATGCTAATATATCATCAGTCTGTAACAAACAGATTTAAATCTGTATCTCAGCATAACCATTCTTTTAATGAAAGCTCAGTGTTTTAAAACTACATGTCTTAAGCAAATATCCTAACTGGGTAGTCAGTGGTTAGCAGTCAAACCATAGAAGCTGAACAGACAACAGGAAGTTGTAGACGGATCAAACTACAACAAAAATAGCATCAAAAAGTTATGCTTATAAAGTTCACTTCAAGATATAGCTCTTATTCAAGTGTAAGCTTCCTGTGGTAATGCCAGATGAAGGTATTGTAAAGCTAATGTGATGCTTGATCTGTCAGATCCCCATAGATACCCAAGCTGCTCATCTTATTCACAAAAGTTTCAGAGCACTGCCACACTAGAGCAACTGACAGTTGTTAGTGTACTTTTTTGTCTAACATTCTTCTTACAAGAGAATGTTATACAAAAAGTCTCAAAGGGCTGAACTGTGCAGCCTTCCTGCTGCCTTCTTCCTGTATCCTTCTTATCAAACTTTTAATTCAAAATGGTGATGGTACAGTGCAATCTGAAAACGTGTTACAAACCATTTATTGTGGCCTCACAGACCACTTGGTGGTCTGTGGACCACAGTTTCAGAATCATTGTGCTAGGGGATAAGCACATAATTGCCCAGGTGTATGCCACGTAAACATGTCAAGGTTGTTATGAATGATCTAACAAGAAGTGTCAACATGTAATTAGAGCTACCATAGAGATACAACTGAAGACCACTGACTAGACTATAACTTCTAATGACTGACATCAAAGGCTGTCTGTCTGCAACCTTTACCTTATCTGAGCTTGGGTAGGATAGCTGTACACATAAAAATAGACTCCCTGAACTGTAAACAGAACAGTAAGGTAATAGACAAAGGAGATAAGACTCATTGCCACTCAGTAAATTTGGTAACGCACTAGAACGCTTGCCTGATTGCAAATAGGATTGCATACATTCTACGCCAGGTAAAATGAGCCATGGCTGGCAGGAGAAGCTGTCAGGCAGAGCAGACCCAAACAGGGTGCAGGGCCTGGGGCAAATCAGTTCATGGGGGGGCCCCACCCTGTTCCCATGTGCCCTGGATGCAAAGAAGCCACCGCCACATGGTGGGGGGTGGGGTAGCGAACAGCCTCACACAAAGCTGGAGGCGGTAGCACAGAGTCGCTACGGCCCCTCTGCCCGGCTCTGCGGGACCCCCAAAGTGCGGGGCCTTGGGTGGTCACCCCAATTCACCCACCCCTAGGGACAGCCCTGCTGCCAGGTTAAGGAAGATGCTTATAAACTTTGCTTTACTCTTATAATCCAGTGAACTGTTAGTTTCATAATTATTTATACTGAATTTTAAGGGGATATAAAAATCTGTGTTGTCTGTAAATAACTGTAGCAATTAAAAGCTTAACTCATCTTTTCCAATACTCTGCATGAGTGCACATCTAATTTTTATTTTCATAGTTTCATAGTTGGTAGGGTCGGAAGGGACCTGAGGAGATCATCTAGTCCAACCCCCTGCCGTGGCAGGAAAGAGTACTGGGGTCAAACGACCCCGGCCAGATGTTCGTCCAGCCTTTTTTTAAAGACCCCCAGGGTAGGAGCCAGCACCACTTCTTTTGGAAGTTGGTTCCAGGTCCTAGCCGCCCTGACAGTGAAATAGCGCCTCGGATGTCTAGTCCGAATCTACCCTCTGCCAGCTTGTGTCCGTTGTTTCTTGTAACTCCTGGGGTTGCTCGGGGGAACAGGGACTCTCCCAATGCCTTCTGGTCCCCATTTTGTCAGTGCTGTTGAAATCAATGCTCAAGCTTAGTTCCATTTAATAGGAACTAATAGGGAAACTGCACAAAAATTTGTATCTTCAGTGAATATATGCAAAACAACCAGCTTAAAAGTATCATTACCATATAAGAGAGAGTGTTTGAGTCTCAGTTTCTGCCTTGAAACTAAAAGGTCCAAGCATATTATGGAAATGCCCTACATTAAAAGAAAAGGGAAAAAGTCATCTTGCACCATTGAATGACTTTTGAAAGAACTAATTTGTCCATCTCTGAAAGGAACTTGCTTTGGGAATTTTGCTTCAGCAACTGAACCAAATCATGCTTGATGTTTAAATAACTTGTGTTTTTTATTTTTCTAGAGAAAATGTTATTTTTGTGCATATATATAAACCCTTATTAATTCTGACTCTGAATGATTTTCAGTGAAGCTGTTGGATGCTGTTATATACAGAATCTTGGAATATAATATCTTGTAAGTGCAAAAAAATCCAACCTGGATGATATTTTTCATATTCCTAAAATCTAACCTCCGAAATCTCAATAGTCCAGCATAAGCTAGGCCATTTCAATTTTGATAATTTTTTTAAATTAAAATGTCTATCTATCTATATTGTAGTTTCCATTACATTATACAGAAATAACAGTGTGATAATGAAACATTTAGTATATTTAATTGTATGGTACTTATCAGCATTATTTAGCTATAACCCACCAGTAACTTCAGTTTTTCTTAGAATAGGAAAGAATGTGGTGCAAGAAAAATAAATTTAAGTATAACCTGTTGTTTATATGGATTCATATAAATTGCTGAAAGTGGCTAATCCAAAAATCACTGTCAGCCCTGTCATTCAGAAGCATATCCAAAATGATACAATAGGAAATCAAAATGAGCTTCACCCATCTACAGAACTAGCCATCATTATATTTCAGCAAACTAATAACTTAGACTAGTTATTCACTCTCTTGCCTAGTCATGTGCCAGAGTTCTGAGAAACCAATTGATCTTGCTGAATTCACTAAAGGCCAAAAAGATTTAAACTACTTTGGACTGCATTCAGTAATTTCCAAAAATCAAAGAGCCCTAAGAATACCCAAAAAGAAGTTCAATTCCAGCTCTACTAGGAAACACCCATGTTGCAGTATTCCAGTACCTCTACTGATTTGAGGGCTTTCTCTTGAATCCAGAGACTGTTAAGTTACTAATTTTATTTATAGATTTTTCTCAGGTCATCATTTATCTTCTACAGTAATTCTAAAATCTGGGCAAACACCTGAAGAAGAGTTCCTCAAAAACTGCACCATCAAACCCATGCTCTACCTATGATATATAGATGACATCTTCATCATTTGGACCAAAAGCCTGCAGTCTCTAATTGACTTTCATCACAAATTCAACAATCATCACTATTTCTTGAATAGTCCAGCACCAACATTTCCTTTTTAGACACCATAATCAATATCTAGAATGGTAAAATACAAACCATATGCTAGGGGGGCTATCTTAAACTATGTTATTCAGTTTCAGAACAAAGCAAAAACAAATATAACTATTGGAATGTGCACTCATTTGCTAGATTATATATTCAGTTTTAAAAAACACTAACTGGGAAAAAAAGAGCAAAATAGTTGAAAAGTTATTGTGCCATTAGTCCTGTATTCATTATAATGAATTATGTGTCTCTCATTTAGATTCATAAAGGAAAATGTCTTGACAGTTCCTGAAATATGTCACTGTCAGTCATTTCTACACCTTGAGTTAATATTATCACACCTGAGTTAAGGTTAACTATAAACAGTCTATAAGACTATAGAATAGAAGACAGTCATTACCAGGAATAGCTAAAACAGGGGTGTGCAAAATGCAGCCTGTGAGCCAGATGCAGCCCTGCAGGCCATTCTGTCTGGCCCACAGGGCCCCTAAAAATTTAGAAAATTAATATTTATCTGCCCCTGGCTGCCTGTCATGTGGGCCTCGATGGCTTGCCAAAACTCAGTAAGCAGCACTTCGCCCAAAATAATTGCTCGCCTCTGGGCTAACAGATAGCAAAATAGCAGAATAAAAGATAGTTTGAATAGTGGAACATCAAGACTATTAAAAAGGCTAGAGGGCCATTGACACCTGGGGAGTGGAGACAGATTAGCAGGAATCAGGGAAATGGTGAACTGTGAATTCAACCAATTCTCTCAGCACTGCCTAAAAAGAAATGTGCTGCCCCTCCCAAGCAGTTGATTTTAAAGGTGAGGTGAAGCAGAAAACAAAGGGGAGGAACAACTGTACTACTGTGTCGCCTCTGAATCTGTCCCCGGCTTCAGCAAATTCTGAGGTTCCACACAGTGGCATCAGGTCTAATCTTCTGTTTCAAGATTTGCTGGAGAACGACATCTGCCTATGTTTTATTGGACTTTGCCAACACCCTCCAATTTCTGTCAGTTTCTCTGCTGATTCCACAACATCCAGTAGATGGCATTACTGTATAACATATTTCTTTGATTCCTCTTATTGGAGTCTTTTACTTTCACTGTTTTCAATGACTGTATGTTTGTATTAACCAGGAATATTAATGGAAATTGCCCCTCCCTGTTTTTCATTTGATAACATTCTGGAGTTTCATTTTCATTAACCAAAGAAAGAGAGGAAAGTTCCATGCATTGTCAATTATGGAGGTATAGGTTGTAGCTGTGTTAGTCTAAGGACACAGTCAGACAAGGTTCTCTGGGTAAATCTGATATCTTTTATTAGACCAACTCAAATAGTTGGAAAATTCCTCTTGGCATGCTTTTGGGTATAAATACCCTTCATCAGTTATAAATGCCAATTATGATTGTTTTTGCATAAATTACTAACTAGAACTTGAATATTTTATTTAACCCATTTCCTCTCCTTGGAGAAGAAGAGATTCCAGCTTCCATTTATTTGGGGGGCTTTAGGCATTATATCTCATATGGATATATGGAAAGCCAAGCAGTTTGCTGTGCATATTTTTCATTTAAAACTTTAATAGCAGAGATTGAGCCATTGTAATTAAACTATGGACACTTATGCTCTTTCTCTGACCTCACACAAATATATTTTCTTTAAACCTGCTAGTTTTGCAGATCATATTATGATTTTAAAATCTGTCAATTTCTATCAATTTCTAAAAAGTCAAAAAGGGACCATAGTATAAGATCCAAAAGGAAAGCAATAACATTAAAGCTGTGTTCAGTCTTTTTGCTGCATTTTATATTTGCTTTTACAAATTGTTATCTTTCTCCAAGAATTCTATATGCCTAATTTTTTAGGTGAATTTTGTTGGCTCCATTCTAGGACATGTCTCAGAATCATTCACAGTGAAGCATGTGCTAATACTTTCTTGCTAATGACTATAATCTCTTATAACAGTTAGTAAAGGGGTAGTTGTTGGGGATAGGTGCAACATGGCCACAGCCCATGCCTACTTCTTAACAGTGTATACCATCAGGGCACTGGAGAGCACTATCACCACGAATCTCTGCTACTCTTTTCTTGCCCACAACTTGCTGTTCTTTAACTCTCGGGAGCTGGATGTGCAGGCTGGTGATGATCCTGGCAGGTCCTCTCAGAGCAAGTTCTTTGTGGGCTCCATCTCCCCTCACACCCCACTCATGTCCTGGATTCCCTGCATCAGGGCTCAAGTCTTGTATCACCCTGATGCTGATGACAGCTAAACACTGGAGGACCCAAGGCATGCCTGAGAGTTTAAACCCCTTTTACTAGGGCCATCTAAGGCTATCTGCCAAAGTCCATCACCCCTTGGGCCATGAATCTTTCAAAAATGAGATCAGTCCACCACACATCCATTAAGCCAACAGCCTTAGATCAGCTTTTTACAGATTCCAGGGTTAATGAGTCTGGGCCAGCCTTTAGAAGCCCAATTATATAATCCAGAGGGTAATAAAGAAGAACAAAATAAAAAATGAACTTAAAGCATCTCTCAGTCCTGGGCTGATCAGCCCATCTCAGTCCTTCAGGTCTTATCCCTTCATTCAATAGACAATCTAAAAAATAAAAATCAATGGGGCTACTCATTAAGGATGGCTCTACTCTTTAAAGATGGCCCTACTCTCTGCATGAAAAAAGCGGGGAAAAAAGCTTCTTGCTGATCCCTGCTCCCTGAGTTGGCTGCACAAGGTAAGAGCCTCCCGGGATTCTTCCAGGAGGCGAGTTTTCCCTCCAGTCAATTTACCTCCACAATGGGGAATGGGAGCACAGTCCCAACTCTCCAAGGAACTGAACAAAAGAAAAGGAACATAAAAGAAATCACCTAAGCCATGCCCATGGACTCACATACTGCTTGCAGTGGTTCCACTGCTTCAGCCTTTGGCCAGCCATCTTTACAGGATTCCTGTCTCAGCAGGCCCTGGAGTATTGTCAGTGGTCCTCTGACTACTCTGCATGGAGGATCTCTCTTCCTCTCCTGCCACTGGCCACCAGTATTAGTTGGCAGGGGAGACTCAGCACTGTCTCCATCCACTGGATGCAGTCCTCCATCAACTGCCACTCTCTGGGGCCAGAAATACCCTCCCAGATCTTCTGCTTGCCTATCCACAGGGAGCACGTGCTGCAGAAATGTGGCAGCATGTTCCCCGCTCTGGCCAGGCCTCTCACTGCACCTGAGGTGCATGTTCTCCACGTAGGTCTCTCAGGGCTTTCCTCTTGCACCGCTCTTTTCTCCTCACAGTGGCCTACCTGGAGCACAAGTACCACAGGTGGCATGGGCAGCCAGTGTGTGTGGCACCCAGCACGTCAGGGAGTATACTGGCAGCATGGCAGTTGAAAAGGCAAGAAGCAGAAAGCAGAGGAAGAGTTCAGGCATGGAGTTCAGAAAGCAGAGGGGCAAACTGGGTCCCCTTCCTTTAAAGGGGTTTAGAGTGGCAACCTATTTCATGGCATGCCTGCCTAGAAAGTTGGCCCCTCTACTGAACAGTACATCTCAGCTTTTGAAGTCAGAGTGACTTTATTATATGGTTGTATTCTGCTGTCAATTTATTTGTCAGGAAAATTATATTTATTATCTGACCACTGTTTCATAGTGCCAAGGAATGTGTTAAACATTTCACAGAAGGAAGATGTGGCTTCAAAGCATTTACAATCTAATATTGTATGGAATGAAATAAGAGGGATACAAACAATAGAGGGAATATACTGTATGAGGAAGAACAAGAAATATGGTGCAGTGGGTTTATGTGACATTTCTTTGTTTCAGCATATGAAGTTACATTCTTTTTTGGCAGGTCAAAGAAGTCCAACTGTAGATAGCCCTGTTTTAAAATACATCACTTGGTTGCCATCCAGACAGTGGCCTGCCTCCTATTCACACTTTTTTGGCAATAGTCCAGTTCCCATTCCCCTCACAGAAACAATCTATTAAAGCAGTAAGATACAGCAGAAATAGAAAGGGTTCAGAGATGGGGGTTTTACAAAAGGAAGCAGTAAATGGATGCTGCTGTAGATGTTTTAATACATACCCAAATATTTTCATGAGCAAGAACGTAGGCCACCCTGAACTATATGTGCAAGGGCAGATCTGGGAGGGGGAAAGGGAGGCAGGGGTGCAGTGGTGTAGTTGCACCCGTTTTGATTCTTGCTTCACCCAAACTTTAAAACCAGCACCCTAGGAGGGGAAGTAGCATTTCTATTCAGGCAGTGCTGAGACAGTCAATTGACTTCATGGCTTATTTTCATCTCTTTTATTCCTGTTAATCTCTCTCCACTTCACAACCCTCTCTCCTCTTTAATGGTGTGGATGTTCCACTAGTCAAACTATCATTTCTTTTGCAATTGACTATCCATTAACCATGTCTGGTAAAGCCTCTCTTCTACTTCACAGCCCTGCAGATTAGTCCTAGCTCTAGCTAAAAACTTTAACTCAGGTGTAGAAATGACTGACAATGACTTATTGCAGGCACTGTCAAGATGCTCAAGAAGGCTAGATTTTGTTTTATGAATCTGAACAAGAGACATACGTTTAACTATAACAGCTACAAGACCAGTGAAACAATATAGTTTGACTATTTTTTGCCTAGTTTGTTGTGGGGGTTTTTTCAAACTGTATATATAATCTAGAAAATCAGTACACATTCCAATAATTACATTTAGAGAGTCTAGAGATAGTGTTCATATTCTTCATTTGCAAGAAACCTTATGCAATGATTTGTCCATATATCAATGTGCTTGGAAAGAACTCTGCTTACAGGTGATTATACCCTAATTGCCAATTAAGAACAGGTCCCTGCACTCTCTTCTGCAACAAGTCACCTGGATAACACAGGAACTGGACCATGATCCAGCCTGTCAGTTGCATTAGGTTTGACAGAAAGAGGGTGTCTCTCATCTGAGGCTGATGACAGCAGCAGGCAAAGTGACTGACATTGGCTACCGCTTTTCCTCCTGTTGGCAAATACTGAGAGCTCCTTACTTACAATGATACAAGGGGGCCAGGGCACCTTTAGTCCCTTATCACAGGGCTGGCTGGAGGCATCGCCCAGCCCAGCATATAGGAAGTGCAGGCAGCCTACCCCGGACAACATGCCCTGGTCTTGCTGGGACAGCTGTGAGTGGGGCAGACTAGGCAGCTTCTGTTGCCACTGGGGAGCACTCACCCTGCCCAAGTGCAGGTGGTGGCAGGTCATTACAGAGAGTGAGGTGGGTGGTGCCCTCTGCTGCAGGGTATCGGTCTGGTGCAGCTGCAAACTGCAAGGCAGGTGCTGTGGTGGCTGCAGCCTGGGACTGGAGCTGTCATACCGTGCCAAGGGTGTGCTGTGGCAGGGCAGCCAGAGGAAGGCCCTGAGGCTCTGCCTCCATGCAGGGGAGTTGGAAGAGTGACTCCCTTGGGTGTGCTGCAGGCTTTGGTTCCTGCTGCCTCAGCAGCAAGGACACCCCTCTGGATCCTGGCCTCTTTTCCTGACAATGCCCTGTTTTAGCCATGTGTGTCTATGGGCAGCATGGTGAAGGGCACAGTCATTATGTCTCTAGTATACGAAGGCAGAACCAGTGAGGTCATCTTCTATTTGCTGCTTTAGGTAGGTTGAATCCATTAGTGAGTAGATGCAAGGTAAAGTGTTATTGCAGGTGAGGCAGGATTATAACCAAGATTACTGATCACAATCAGGATTACAACAGACACTTCATCAACTTCCTTCTCATGTCCACAATGCTTCCCTGCCCTGCCTTCTTCAGACCTGCAGGGCAAACACTAACATGGTATAATGAGACACAGACTACAGTATCTTATTATGGATTTCATAGACATTAGAGCTGGAAAGGACCTCAGAAGATCATCAAGTCCAGCCCCCTGCCCCAGGGGCAGGAAGTCAGCAGGGATTATAGGATCCCAACAAGATAAACATCCAAATGTCTCTTAAAGGAGTCCAGAGTAGGTGCTTGAACCACCTCTGGCAGCAGTCTATTCCAGACCTTGGGGGCTACTTGTAGCTAGTTGGAGTTCCGTCGCAGCCTTGGCTTTCCTGGTTCACACCCTGCAGGTCCAGACCAGAGCACAATATTCCTCCTTGGAGGTGGATCCAGTCCTCCATCCTTTGTAGGTCTGTCTTTTTAGATGCAGGAGGTCTGCTAGTTCCCTGCAGAGCCAAGGGGGCTGCTGTGCCCTTTCGCTGCCTTTCCTCCGAAATGGAATAGACTTTGCTTGTGCATCCAGGATCACTCCTTTGAGGAGCAACCACTCATCCTGCACTCCCCTCCCCTTTGGGTTGTGGCCCTTTAGGGCTTCACTGACAAGCCTCCTGAGCTTGTCAAAGTCAGCTTTCCTGAAGTCGAGGATTTCATAGATTCATAGATTCATAGAAGTAGGGTCAGAAGGGACCTTGCAGATCATCAAGTCTGACCCCCTGCCCTGGGCAGGAGAGAAAACTGGGCTCAAATGACCCCAGCCAGGTAGACATCAAGCCTCCTCTTAAAGACCCCTAGGGTAGGAGCCATCACCACTTCCCTTGGAAGTTGGTTCCAGATCCTAGCCGCCCTGACTGTGAAGTAGTGCCTTCGGATGTCTAGTCTAAACCTACTCGCTAACAATTTGTGGCCGTTATTCCTTGTTACCCCGGGGGGGCGCTAGGGGGAACAGGGTCTCTCCCAAACCCTGCTGGTCCCCCCGGTGAGTTTATAGACGGCCACCAGGTCCCCCTTCAGTCTTCTCTTGTGAAGGCTGAACAGGTTAAGGTCCCAAAGCCTCTCTTTGTAGGGTCTGCCTTGCTGTCCCCGGATCATGTCGGTGGCCCTCTTCTGGACCCTCTCAATGCTGTCCACATCCCTCCTGAAGTGCAGTGCCCAGAACTGAACACAGTACTCCAGCTGCGGCCTGACCAGTGTTACATAGAGGGGGAGGATCACTTCCTTGGCCCTGCTTGAGATGCATCTGGGGATGCATGACAAGGTACGGTTAGCCCTACTGACCGTGACCTCGCATTGTCGGCCCATGTTCATCTTGGAGTCAATAATGACTCCAAGATCTCTTTCTGCCACCATGCTCTTAAGAAAGGAGTTTTCCAGCTTATAAGTGTGCTGCTGGTTCCCACTGCCCAAGTGCAGCACTCTACACTTGTCAGTATTGAAACCCTGCATCGCTGACTGACTTGCCAACTTTACAGTGGATGGTGAAGGTAATCAGCTCATGGTCACTGCCACCCAGCTTCCCTTCGATCGTTAGGTCACTGATTAGGTCAGCCCCCGTTGTCAAAACCAGGTCAACCAGCGCTTTACCTCTCGTTGGCCCGTAGACTTCTTGTGTCAGATAGAGCTCATCCACACACAACAGAAAGCTTTGCAACCTCTCGGATTTGGCCGAGCGTTCTTCCCACGAGATGTCTGGGTAGTTGAAGTCTCCCATGACAACCATGCACTGGGAGCATGCGGCCTCAGCCAATTCCCTGGCGAACTCCTGGTCAAGCTCTTGATCCTGGGTAGGAGATCCATAGTGGACTCCCACTATTGTGTCCCCTGTGCCATGTTCCCCATGGATTTTAATCCAGAGGGTCTCCAGTCGTCCACCCTGAGTGCCAATGTCAACTTGCAGGGACACGTAGCTTTCCTTGACATAGAGAGCTACACCCCCACTACTCAATCCCTCCTGTACAGGGTATAGCTGTCTATACCTGTGGTCCAGTTATGGGTAGAGTCCCACCAGGTCTCCGTTATCCCTATGACATCGTAATTATTTGTGTTAAGCAGGAGGACAAGTTCCTCCTCTTTATTCCCCAAGCTCCTGGCATCTGTGTACAGGCAGGCAAGTGTCTCTTTAGGGGCCCCTGCCTTGCCTACATATCACTCCAGAGCTGGAGCAGGGGTGGGCTCCCTTAAGTGCCTTCTGGCCTTGCAAGGGTTGCTCAGCGGCCCATCAGTGGCAGTGGTCCCCCCATCCCCCGGCGGGCTTAGTTTAAAGCCCCGGTGGAGCAGGTCAGCCAGCTTGTATGCCACTCCTCCTAGATTCTAATATCCCATGCTACATATATTGAAGCTTGTTTCACTAAATGATTGACCTGAGAAATGCATAATCCAAGGAAACCAAGCAGCGGTCCATCTGATCAGAGGGAAAACTGACGCTGTGTCCAGTACTTGCTTAATAGTTTGCATGTTTCTTTGCCTGATCTTGCAAGATTATAAAATAATTCACAAATAACTTGCAGGGGCAAGAGCTTATTTGTAGAAAAATGATGTTATAAATGTATGACAGGCCCAGACAGCAGTGTGCCCAGGGCAGCCTGGTACCCAGGGTAGCTGCTACACCCAGGGGCAGCAGTAACTATTGGTTGCCACTGCCTTCACAACACCAATTATGCAGCTGCAGCAAAAGCCAAGTTTTCCCTCCCCTATCCCCACTGGCATTCAGGGTAGTTGCCCCTCACTAGCTATGTCAGTGTGTCCAGACCGTTCTGTTCTTCCTAAGGGTTTCAATGATATTATGTTTTTAATTAGCAAATCATCTTCATCAACAGCTACTTGAACAATCATGTCCCACATAAACACCATATTGGAGACAATCACATTTTGGTGTTAATGGTATATTATTACTTTGAGGGGGGGGGGGGTTCCTGTTTTTTCCTACACAAATTTGTTGCAGGTAAAATAGTGTAACAATATTATAGGGCTGCAAATGGGACTGGCAGGGATATTGTCTTAAATTTTGCCCCTCTAGGAGCCACGCTGGTTCTCTGGGACATTGATGAGGAAGGGAACAAAGAGACAACTTACCTGGCTAGAGGAAATGGAGCCAAAGAAGCATATGCCTACAGGTGTGACTGCAGCAATAGGGAAGGAATCTACAGAATGGCTGCTCAGGTATCCAGCATGCATGGGGAGGGCTCTGTGGGTTCCCCACATACTGGATCTGAAGCCCAATCTGTCCAGTCTAGGACTGTGCCACACACAACACCCATTCTAGCTAGTCCAGGATCCACACTGTATGTGGCACCTGCCCTGGGCCAACTGAAACAGTTGCCACATGAAGCTCACACCCTAATCTGGCCAGAGTGGGTGCCATGTTCTGTCCTTTTCCCTCCACCTTGAATTTTCCCTAATGTAGTTTATCCAGCAAGCACTGCTAATCTCACCTTCCCATCCCTCCCCTGCAACCATAGAGCACTCTCTTTTTGTGCTGTTCCAAAAAAAGCCCTTCCTGAAATAGCTGCTCAATTTCATTATCTTCCTTCCCATTCTGGGCCATACTGTCCTCTTTGTGCGTAGTTGCTGCAGGACAAAAGGAAGTTGTAGCTGTACCTGCTACTTCTGCTGCATAAACCACAGCTAAAACTGTTATAAAGCATGATGGTTAACCTGCAAAGACAAACTTGTCAATTAATGTGTGCAAACGAATACATATTCCCAGCTACCAGCATCACAGCAAAACCAGGTAGTTAGAAGTTCTAAGAGTTTGCTGCCCAAAAAGAGGTGGATCATGGGACAGCAAGAGAAGAAACTTTGGATTTCTAATTTGACTCTTTGATGTGGGCTTCTACTACGGAGCCCAACATGGACCACAGGAGGAATCCAAAGTGTGTAGAACCTGGCAGCAAAAGGGAGCATGTAAGGAAAGCTAGAGAGAAGTGGATAGCAAGGATTGATTTGCCTTGCATTTTGCTGCTTCACATTCTGTCCTGAAGCATATAATGACCAGTTGTAATTTAATGGCCTTTCTGTAAAACACATTTGCCTTGATTCAACAATCAGTTCCTAGTGGACAGCTGTGTACCTCACTAACCACCCTAACAAAGGACAGCAACTAGAAATCTTGTTGGAAGAAGAAGTCTGGGCTGAAGCCGCGTAAGGACACTGTTCTGTAGAAAGGACTTCAACCTATAATATATATTACCTGACGCTGATCCCCCCCACCTAGCTGATGTCTGTGGCATCTTTATCTGAAATGTATTTGAAATGTAGGACTGTTCTCAATAAAATTGTTGCCAAATCAGCCATGTGTCAATGAACTAATTGCCTTTCATGACAGAATCATTTTATTGAAAGAAAATTCCAACCAGCTCTAGAGAGTAAAAACCTCTGTTCTTACAGATGAAGTTTGTTTTCCGCATGAATGTTTGGGTGCACATTTTGGCCAGATAGAATTTCCCCAGACCAGTTGGAGTACCTGGGAGGGAGCTAGGCAAGAGGAAACTCTAGTTAGAATACAATTCCAAGCGGTGAGAAATCTTCCAAATGTTAAATGTGAAAATGATTCACTTGCAACAGTATTTTTCCTTCAACTGTTAAATGTATTGTAACTGTTAAATAAGGGCACAACTGTATCTCCTTCAGAGAGGAGGTTGGTTGGTACCTAGCAGCACCTGCATCATCATAAACATCTGAGGCCTAAGAGTGGCAAGCTAAAACTATTTCCTTCCAACTTCAATACAGAGATGGCACTGACAAGTAGCTGGGAAAGTATGTGCCTTTTATAAATTAAAAATTGTTACCAAGCAATTTGGAAAGAATGGTGCAGCAACAGACTTATAACTGAAGCTTTCATTTGTAGTCATTTGAGATGGTAAAAATGCAGAATTATCATATTCCTAATTCTCACATATACATGTGTGCCCATTAGGAGGTGCTAGCAGCAGTGACTGTTATTTACCGAATGTGCCGGGGTGTATTAGACAAGGTGAAAGCATGTGAAACATCTCCCTACCCCAAAAGTATTTACAACTGAAAAGGAGAAAAGGCAGCTAAATTGTGGGGGGGGAGAAAATACTGAGTGATGAAGAGAGAGGTATTTAGCTCTGTTAGTCTCAAGTCAAGCAGAAAGCAAGAAAGAAACTAACTCCTTTGGAGAGGCAAAAGCTTTCCTCTGTGACAGCCTACTTTGACAAATGTTATGAATGGACTTGCAGAGAGCAGAGGTGCTAAATAGGAAGAGAAAATGTAATTTAAATATAAATGGAAAGGGGAGGAAAAAACAGAGGGAGGGGGCAATACTGAGAGAGGTAAACACAGCAATTAACCCACTGAGGGACATAAAGGTAAGAAAGGCTCTTCCAGGTAGTGGGTTAAGAACCCAGAGCTTCTGTTGAGGCCTTACTTAGAACAATCCAGTCTGTGGATGATTGCTTGCTCTGCAATTTTGTGATCAACTTGGTTGTTAAAGATTATTGTTTAAGAACATTCCATTCAATGATGGAGTTTCAGAGAGGTTAAAGTATCCTGCCACAGGCTTGTCTGTCTTTCTGGAAGCAATGTCAAATTTGTGTCCATTCATTCTTTCACATAAGGACTGCCCCATCTCTGCTGTGTACATAGCACAGGGCATCTGGAAGCAGATGTTGGCACATTAAAGTGAAATTTAGTTTTTATCTGTTAGAGACACTGGCTTTTGTTTCTTTTCACCTTGTCTGTTCCTTCTGTTTCTCCACATATGATGCTGCTTTTTTCTGCCTGACCTAGTATAAGTGCTAACACTTAGTTTGAAGGTCCCAAATAGTTTCCCACATAGCCTCAACTGTTTCTGGAGACATCAATCCAACATGTGTGGCTTTTAATTAATTGTTTTGTTTTACCCTGCTGTTTCCATCCCGTTTTCCCTCAACCTTCATTCATTCCCTTACATCCTTGCTCCAACACACTTGCCCACCCACTGGTTTTATATATATATATATTCAAGTAGCTGAAACCTAGCTAATTTTTTCCAAGTGTAACTGCCCCCACCCCCCAACAGAGCTGCCTAACTTTTCACTGAAGACTCCACCTCTCTGTTGCAATCCCTGACTCCCTGCTGTATTCTCAATGTTTCTGGCAGGCAGAGGGGTTTTTATTATTGTTTATTAAGGGGAAGATATTTTCAAAGGCACCAACAAGAGTGAGGTGCTTAATTTCCATGGCATTCAATGGCACCACTGCCATGTGTGCCTTTAAAAATCTCCAGCATTGTTACTTGGAATATGTCATAGCTAATCCCAGTTGCAACTCAAGCTCCACGTACAAACATTTTATTCTGGTTTGAAGATCATTTAAGCCTAGGACAGCTTGTGCAGCTGACATTTTGAGTTAGAACCTAGGCTCTGGTTTAAGTTGGGATGAAACACCCACTCTGCAGGGGGGGAAAAGGCCAACTAACTTTTGTGCCAACCAGCCTCCACTGAAGGAAAAATAGGTGGGTGGAGCAGCAGCACTATCATGGGAGCCACTGCTGCTGTTACCAACAAAGAGAGTACATACAGATGACTGACTCTAAAGTAGGATATAAGCAAGTCAAGGGAAGGGTTTCAGTGTTTGAATACCGTGCTTGCAAAGGAATTTAAATCATCTAAGCACCTCGGATTTAGGATTAACTCTTTCTGTGCATCAAGGCCTTGTTACACGCTGCACTTTGAGCTCCTTAGATGTTGATCAGTGTTAGTGCTATCTCGAGTCTGGAGTAGTCACATGTTCAAGCCAGCAGGGGCCTTGAGGACTAACAGGAAAGAATCTCCCCCCTCCTGCCCTCCCATTCCAGGATTCAACCCTGCCCCGCAAGACTCCTCCATGTTCCCGCACTCCTGGGGCTCCTTCATTGCCCCTCGGGATTCCCACCTGTCCCTCTATCCCCAGGGCCCCCCGCCCCTTCCTGCACCCCCCAACCTCATCCTCAGCCTTCGTAGCTCACCTGAGGGCCTAAGTTTAAGTGCCCAAATGAGATCCCTCAATACTGACCTCTAACAAAGCTAAACAGCCATTGACAGCAGTGGTGTGGCAGACGTAGTATTCTTGAAAATCCAAGATTGGCTTCCTAAATATAAGCAGTCAAAAAAATACCAAGTGCCTCCAAAATAACATTGGTCTAAATTTGTTAGGGAATGAGCGTGAAAGAACATGACAAAATTTCCTTTGTTGTGTTCACAAGATCAGCTTCTGTTTTGTACTTTTAGAATCATAGAGAAGTAGGGCTGGAAGGGACCTCCAAAGATGAACCCCCTGCCTGAGGCAGGAGCACTCCTTTCCGAATCATAGCATAACATCCATTGTCTAACCTCTTAGCAAAACTACACCAGAGATGGAATAAGGTGCACTATGGCCCTGGGCGAGCACAAAATGGGAAGCTCCCTCCCCCCATGGGAGCTGGGCTGCAGGGGGGGGCCCTTCCCCTCCTAGTGCTGGTGGTGGAGGCTGGGTGGACCCCACTGGGCTGGGGGCACATGCCTGCCCCTTCTTCCTGTCCCCCGCCTCTGCTATGGCACAATGTGCACAGACACAGGCCGTGATCTCTACTCTCACTCTCTGGATATGGACACAGGCCCACGCAGCCCCTGTCACACTGACCTGCAGGGAGCCACTGCCCAGCTGTCACGTACAGCCAGGCAAATACAGAGGGCCTACTGGGCTGGACTGAGCTGGGCTGGGCCGGAACAGTGGGGCCGCACTGTGTCTCTGTGGGTGGGCAGTGGCACTGGAAGGGGTGGCTCAGCTGCAGGGGGCTAAGATGAATTTTGGGTGGCTATAGCCCCCAAGGCCCTCCCAGCGCTGCTGCCCACAAAGGCTCAGCACAGCGCAGCACTCCTGGCCTGGCCCCAACTGCCTCCCCACCACCAAGTGAGGCATGTTTCTCCCAGCTCGGCTCAGCCCCCTCCCCACAAGACGTGGAGCCACCCGGCCCACCCCTCTCCCCCAGGCACAGTGCAGCTTGGCCGGCCGGACCCTAGCCCTCTCCTCCCTCCCCCCAGCCCCACCGGGGAAGGGACCCCGATTCCAGATCCCAGGGAAGCAAATGTGAAAGCTGCAGTTTTAAACTTAGCACCAAAGATGGGTGCCAAGTTTAAAACTGAAGTTTTTACTTCTCTTCTTATGAGGATTCCACGGCCAGAGCCCTGAATTGGTTGGGACCCCGGGGCTCATGCCTAGCTGGCTCATGCATTAATCTACCTATGAACTACACAGTCAACCCTGCTACAACACAAGACATCATATCCTAACCTGCCACAGGTAAAGGAAGGGGACCACAGCAGCCAACGTCCTGATGCTGCAAGGTTGTTCAAAATATGCTCAAGAGATTCTAGGAAGAGGACAGCAGAAACCCCCACAGTCTGTACCAATCTGACTAGGTGCAATGGTGTGATAGCACACCCCTTTTGAATTGGACTGTACCACAGAAGCCTCCAGAGACTTTTTGAAGTCCCTAAAGCAAGTGAAATTCCTCCCTCCCTTTCTCTTTCTGCTAAAAAATGTGCCCTCCACCCCCTCCTTTACCTGCTGTTCCAGGGGAAAGAGAAGCACCAGAGCCATTCCTGCTGGCTGTGCAGGAGCAAGGCTCAGCTGGGGATGCGGCAGCAGGGAGTTCCCCTTCCCAGTATGGTGGCCAAACAGGGTGGGAGGGTACTACTTCTGCTGCTGTCCCCTCCTTAGCTGAGCCCAGCCCCCCCACTCATCCTAGCTGTTTCAGGAGCTTCCTCACCCCCCAGACAGTGGGGAAAGCAGCAGTGGTGGGCAGGGGAGTGGTGGGGGAAGCAGGGGAAAAGGAGAAGGGGGGTGCCTCTGAGCAGGAATAGAAAGAGAGAGGGCTTAGGGGTTCAGGGGCTTTAAAATGTCAGAGGTTTCCATGACATGGTCTACCTGCACTGGTGTGGGAGAGAAGGCTGGGAGTAGGGGGTGCAGCCACCCCTGCAATGCAGGTTACTGCTCCTGCACTCCCCTTTGAGAAATCCTGAATCTGACCATGAGGTAAAGTTCCTTCCTGACCCCAAATATGGAGATCAGTGTGACCCTAAGCAGAGGGGCAAGACCAGAAATTTCTCGGTTTAGGTCCCAACAGCAGCACTGGCACCATCGTCATAATCCCCAGCCTTGGCTGCAGCCAGCACCCAATGCCTCTACGGAAGGCTTAAAAAAACCTGTGACATGTAGTAACAGCAGGGAGAAATAACCGCTCCCAAGACCATGTGGCAACCAGCAAAGCCCAGAAGCATGGGAAATACCCATAATAAAAGACAGATCTGGCTATGCCCAGCAATTTCTCTTACCTCCTCTTGAATGCCTCCAATGATGGAGACTCAACAGCTTCCCTAGGCAATTTATTCCACTGTCTGACTCCTGTAACAGTGAAGAGGTTTTTCCTGGTATCCAGTCTAAACCTGCTTTGCTTCAACTTCAAGCCACTGCTCTTTGCAGCAAGAAAGAAAAGGTGTTTTCCTCCTTCTTTGACACAGTGCTTCAAGTATTTGAAGGCTACTATCATGTTGCCTCTTAAGTGCCTTTTCGGCAAGGTGAACATGCCTAGTTCCTTCAACCTCTCCTTGTCTGACTTCCCTTCCAATTCCTTTGTCATATTTGTCATCCTGTGCTGTTACCAAAAACCCAGGACCATTTGGTTTTTCAAGAGGCAAGACTACAGCCCATCTATTATCAGGATCTCTTTTGCAAGCTAGACACAGAATTAAGGGACAGTTACAGTTCCCTTAATGATTGCCCCTTTTTGTACACCAGATCAAGATACAAGTACACTTTCCAGTGATCCTCCATTCCCTCTTAGCAAATAAGGGATTACTACCATCCAAGTCAAATGAAGAGGCAAGAGTCAGATATATAGCCCAACCTTTTATTGATTATACCCCAAGGCACAAGCATAGTGTTATGTTACCAAATTTGCCCATTACTTTGGGGTGTGCTCATTTATTAGGGATAGTTTCTAGGGTCTTGGTGATTCTGTCAATGTGCTGCTTGTGTTACTATACAGAGCTGTATTTCTCCCTTCTGCAAGCCCTCACCCCCAGCGGAGCTATCTTGCAGGACTCAATCTCAATGGGACTGGGTTCCTCCAGTCACCCAATCAGTCATACACACAAACACACACAAATTAACGTGACACGCCTGACCTGGCCGGGCTGATCAGCATGGACAGGCTGACACCCTCATATGCCAAGAATCAGTTCATAAGAGCAACAATAAAATGCAGTCAGACACAATCACACAGGTGAACAGAATCCCTCTGAATCTGGCTTCGTGTCCAGGGCACGTGTCATAAGGGCACGTCTGAGTTAAACTGGGTCAATCAGCCTGTACAAGCTGATCCCCTTATGTGTTTCAAACTCAGCACGTCCCAATCTTTGGCCTCTTGATGAGCAGACCCCACAATAATTTGGGCTTCACAGGGATCTTTAGCATAGGTAAAAGAAGCGTTGCTGCAGAGCACGGGAGGAAAAAGAAGCAGAGAAGGAAAAATATACCCAATTACTACCAGTTTGACTATAAAAGTTATTTATTGCTAAGCATATGAAATATATAATAGTACTAGTAGTAATAGACATGCAAAAGAAAAACAAACACAAACAATGACAATACTACCCTGGTTTCACTAAGTATTTGGGGAAACTTAGCTCAAGCTTAACTGATACAGTTCAGGTTCAGAAATTTATGCCTAGAAAGAAGAGAGAACGCTGGGATCTCACCTAGTCCACGGTACTCAGGCTGCAAAGCTGACAGGCACAGTCGGTAGCACAATCCTTGAAGACAGAGACTATCTGTTCTTCCAGCGTCCCAAGAATGACAGGGGATGGTGTCAGCACAGGAGTTTTCTTCTTCTTTCCTTTTCCTCTCCTTCTCCTTTCCTCCTGCTGCTTCTTTTTTTGCAGCACACACACTTACAGATTTTTATACCCTCAGTTCAGCTGCTTCGAAGCACCCTCAGTAGTGTAAATCATTGTCTTTTCTATTGACAAGGGGTTATCTGGTTTGGACCATTTCAGGAAACTGATTGATAATCAGGAAACACTTAAGATTAGGGAGTAACCCAAATACTTGGGAGCCAGCTTGAGATTCCTATGGATGGCAGATATCTCATGGTTTCTTCAGGAACAATAGATAGCTTGCAGCATCAGGATTTTGGATTTTTACTTGTTGTGCACAAGCCTCAGCTTAGCATGACTTTTCCAGATCTTACTATAGTCTTTTAACAGACTTAAAGCAATTATTGGGGTGCTCATAACTTTTTGTGGAGAGGACTTCCACCAGTCGTCTCGGGAAAGATATGACAACACATGGGATTAGGGCTCCAGCAGGCTGGATGCTGTGATGAACCCTTAACCATTGTTCCAATGTTGCCCATACCCGCTCTGACTCGGTCTCTTGCCTCAGCATTCCCTAACCCGGCAACCGAGTTTTAGTCAATCAAGTTTAAATAGGCCTCCCATAGTGGGACTGGGGAATGTATGGCCCGAGATGCCTATTAAACTTAGAGCTGTGTGTGTGTGTCGGGGGGGGGGGCGGGGAAGTCCTTAGCAAATCCAGATTAGAACTGGTCTGATAAATGCTGAGCTGGGTGTGTGTGAACATGGGTTGATTAACATTAGAAGCACAGATTCCCCATCATGCAGTGCTCTCCTGCTTCTCTGGTCCCAGAATTCACTGCAGTCTCTGCTTCAGGCTTTCTGTTTTCCATCTCTCATGTAAATGAATGGTCATCTGGTTCCATCTCAGATGCAAATGAGACCTAGGGCAGTTGTTTCACTCTTATCACCCTTATCTGGTGAGGTTCTTAGGTGCGTCTCTCACTGCATCTTAATCAGTTTCATTTAGGTGGGGGGGGGGTGAGTCCTTTGTGAGTCAGACAGACTGCATCCTGTGCCAGGGTTGCCCAAGAACACACAGCTGAGACATAACAATAGGCACTTATCTCAAAACCTATCTAACTACCTGCAACAGCACAATACCGATTTTTCACCTATACTGGTCAGGGAGATGCAGGAAGGAGAAGGAGGGTGACATGCAGACTGGCAGCAGGTCATCTTGAATTTGCTGATGTCTCCAAAATCCTCAGTTTGTACCCAATATTTACATACATGGCTTAATTTAATTTTTTTTTATATTGGTTTTATTAAGATGTCTTTGTTTTACTGAGATTTCAGGAACTGGGTTGAATCTGTGTTTTCTATGGACTTGGAAGTTGCCAATTAGCCGACAGCTATGTCATTGCAAAAATTATAATTCTAGGAGAGAGAACTTCTTATCCTTATCCCTCACCATCTTGGAATGCTACTTGTCATGTCCTGTTTCTTTTACTTTTCAGACAAAGCTAGTTGTAATGTCTGCAAAGGTTCACTCTGAAACAAGCTTGAGGCCATCTGCTTTAGTCACACCCCTGCTGCTTAGCCTAAGTCCCTTGAAAATAGCCAAGGCTGGCAACAGGTGGTTTCAGCGGTGGACTCCTTTTCCTCTGTGCTCCACCGCAGGGGTCAGTGCTCGGTCCAGTACTTTTCAATATCTTTATTAATGATTTGGATGTGGGGGACAAAGAACTCACTGGCCAAGTTCGCAGACGACACCAAGTTATGGGGGAGCATGGTCACACTTGAAGATAGGCTACAGATACAGGTAGACCTAGATAGGCTAGTAATTTGGACAGATTGGAACCTAATGAAGTTCAACATCAAGAAATGTAAAGTGCTCCACCTCGAGACAAGCAACCCCCAACATAACTACAGGTTTGGCAGCACCAAACTGACTAGCACCACAAATAAAAGGGACCTGGGGGTAATAATAGACCACAGTATGAATATAAGTTGGCAGTGAGATGCTGTAGCCAGTAGGGCATATAACACTCTGGCATGCATCAATCGATGCATCTCCAGTAAAACCAAGGAGATGATTCTTCTGCTGTACTCAGCACTGGTGAGACCACAGCTGGAGTACTGTATCCAGTTCTGGGCACCGCACTTTAACAAGGACATGGACAAGCTTGAGAGAGTCCAAAGAAGAACCACCCCTACGATCAGAGTCTTAAAAGGCAAGGAAAGGCTGGGAGATCTGAGACTCTTCAGCCTGAAGAAAAGAAGGTTGAGAAGGGACCTGGTAGCAGCTTACCACTACACTAGGAGAGTACATCAAGGACTCGGTGAGCAATTGATCACCAGGGCACCCAAGGGGAAAACCAGGAGTAATGGCCACAAACTCTTGGAAGATCAATTCAACCTCAAAATTAGGAAAAACTTCTTCACGGTCAGGGTGTTCAGACTGAAATAAGCACCCTCCAGAGGTGGTGCAATCACCTACCCTGGAAAACTTCAAGAGGAGACTAGACAGTCACCTTGCTGGGGTCACCTGATCCCCAGTTATCTTTCCTGCTTGGTGCAAGTGCCTGGACCTGATGATCTTTCAAAGTCCCTTCTGGCCTTACAATCTATGAATCTATTAATATGACCAGCAGCAATTCTACCTGAGAGGTCTCCCAGTAGGAGGCCTCAGCACATTGTTAGAGTTCTACCAAGACCTCCTCAGAGCCTGGAAGCTGGTCTCCAACTTCAGGTCCTCATACATCTCCAAGCAAGCCCCTGCTGAAAAACCCACAGCTCATCGTGCCACCAACAGAGATGCCCTGAGTACACTGGAAGATGGCCCTGACTAACATAACTACTATTGAGGACCTGCTGGACTACGTCAGGCAGGAGTGGGCAGATCCCTCTATACTGGCCAGGAACTTGGAGCTGCCCATACTGTGTGCACCCTGCTACTTATTCCAGAAGATCAAGGCTGCCCTACTGGACACTGCCATTGCCTACATCCAACAGGTCCTGAACAGGGGCAGTCTCTACCTGCCAGTATCACCCAGTTGCTCAGAGCTCATCATGGGGCCACTGCTCCACAACACTCCTCACCATACAACCTCAGCAGACTGGTGGACACCAAACAAGTCTACTTCAAAACAGCCCATCTCTGCCAGCTCTACATGCTCACCTCAGAACACTCCACCATCCCATCCTCACTTCCTGCCCACACATCAAGGGGACATCCATACATGCAGACACATATACTGGCAGCAGCTCAAATAGCAGTGGTACCAATTTGTGCCAGAGATTTTTGCCTCAGCACACATGCCTGAACATGCACTTTGGTATGAGGCATATTGGAAGTCAGGTAACATCACCAAGGAGAATTATTCAGCACTGGCCCACACCTGTAGGGAACAAACTAGGAAAGCCAAGGATGAAACTGAACTCAAATTGGCTAAGGGAATTAAGGACAACAAAAAATCCTTCTTTAGATACATGGGTAATCGGAAGAAAAACAGGGGCAACATTGGACCCTTGCTAAACTAAATGGAGCAGTTGATAACTGACACTCAGGAAAAAGCTGATCTCCTTAATGATTACTTTGCCTCAGTCTTCCACCAGCCCAAGGGGATCACCCTGCCAAATAAGATGCAGGATTGCCAGGGCATGGGCGAACACACGTCCATCATTAGCCAAGACCTCATGAGGGGAGACCTTGAGAGGCCGGATACCCACAAATCAGCTGGTCTGGATGGAATGAACCCAAGAGTGCTAAAAGAACTATTAGACATCATAGCATGGCCATTGGCGATGATATTAGAGAATTTGTGGGGCTCAGGTGAAGTTCCTGAGGATTGGAAGAGAGCCAATGTGGTGCCCATCTTCAAGAAAGGGAGGAGGGAAGATCCAGGGAACTACAGGCCAATCAGTTTGACCTCAATTCCTGGAAAGATCTTGGAAAAAATCATCAAAGAAACCATCAACAACAGGATAATGGAAAGCAACATTCTGAAGGATAGCCAACATGGCTTTGTTGCGGGTAGGTCTTGCCTGACCAACTTCATTTCCTTCTATGACCAGGTGCCACATCACCTGGACAAAGAAGAGGTTGATATAATCTGCTTGGACTTCAAAAAAGCCTTTGACTTGGTCTCCCATGAAGTCTTCATAGTTAAACTGGGGAACTTCAGCCTTGACTACCTCACTGTCCAATGGCTTGGGAATTGGATCCATGATCAGACCCAAGAGTGATAGTCGATGGTGCATGGTGACCAGTGGAGTCCCACAGGGCTCCATACTTGGACCAGTAGTTTTTAACATATTTATAAATGATCTGGATTCAGGTATCAGAAGCAGACTGGCTAAGTTCACTGATGACACCAAGCTGCAGGGAAGCATCATCATGCTGGAGGATAGGCTGGTGATTCAGGCCAACCTGGATAGGCTTGCAAGATGGGTGGACCAAAACTTGATGGCATTCAACACTGAGAAATGCAAGGTGCTCCACCTCAGTGGGGAAAAAAATCCACATCGTATATATAGTTTCGGCAGTGCCTATATATGCTAGCACCATGACTGAAAGGGAATTGGGGGTCATGACTAACCACAAGATGAACATGACTCACCAATGTGATACTGCAGCCAGCAAAACAAACAAAATCCTGGCTTGCATCTATCGATGCATCTCAAGCACGACCCAGGAAGTCATTCTCTTATTGTACTCGGCCTTGATGAGGCCACAGCTGGAGTACTGCATCCAGTTCTGGGCCCTGCACTTTAGGAAGGATGTGGAGAAGCTTGAGAAAGTCCAGAATAGAGCAACGTGCATGTTCAGAGGACAAGAGAACAAGTCCTATGAGGAAAGGTGGAGAGACATGGGACTCTTCAGCCTGGAAAAACAAAGGCTCAGGGGGGACTTGGTGGCAGCCTATAAGTATATTAGGGGTATGCACCAGGAACTGAGAGAACATCTGTTCACCAGGGCACCCCAAGGGAAGACAAGGTCTAACAGTCCCAAACTCCGTGAAGACCATTTTAGGCTGGACATAAGAAAAAACTTCTTTACCATCTGTGCTCCCAGAGTCTGGAACAGACTCACCCAGACATTGTGCAGGCACCTACTCTGGACACCTTCAAGATATACTTTATGCTTATCTTTCTGGGATCATTTGACTCCAGCATGCTGAACCTGTACTCCACCCTCATCCCACGAGCCACTGGGGACCTCCACGGAGCCAATGCCACAGGTGTGTATGTGGCAAGCTTTACTGACACCCCGGTCTTCTGTCCCTTCTGTGGGCAGAGGGAGACCCTGGCGCTCAAGTGCACCAGGCTGTAGCCTCTCCACCTCCACCTCTGGAACCCCTTCCTGAGGTTCTGGTTGAACTCCACCCACCACCTTTTTATTTTTGGGCACCCCATCTGCTGCCCCACCAAGTCCCGGGACCTCCTGGTCAACCTCCTTCTGGCCCTGACCAAGTGGGCCCTGTACATGACCAGGAAGGAGGCTCTGACCAGGAAGGTGCCTAGGGACTGTGGGTCTGCATTCCTCTCACTTGTCTATGAATGCCTCCAAGTAGAGCATCAGCAGGAGGTGTCCACCAACTCATTGGATGCCTTTGAGGACTGGTGGGCACGGCCTGAGGGGCTTTGCTCGATGCCCCCCTCAAGCGCACTTATTTTCATGTTTTGAACCTTTGACCCACACAACGCTCCTATCTTGTTTGTTGCCTTTGTTGTCCCAAGAATGTTGTTGTTCCACTCACCCATTAGCCCCCGTATAGTAGGGGCTACTAGTTAGCCAGGTGGGCCTCAAGGCCAACTGTAATAAATGGAACAAATAGACAGGAGCTTCTAAGGCCCAGCCAATTGGTATCTGGAGGAGTTTCTGAAGCCCAGCCAGAAGGTCAGCCACCTCATCTGCCCTCCAGCTGGGTCCCTGGTGCTGGCCCTAGGCAGGCTCCTCTGCCTGGGTCTCGCCACTTGTCTCACCAGCAGACATACTGGTGTTCCCTGTTTAAAAATTGAAAATTCTCTAATAAAAAACCCAAATTCTCTCATTAAAATACCTAAAATTCCTGTTCTTCCATGATTAAAATGAAATGCCACTATATAGAGAGAGATTGTTTGGATAATGTTTTATTGATATATTTACAATCTTAAAGCAATTTCAAAGCCTACCAGTGCTTCTATCATCATAAAAAAAAATCTAAATATCTGTACACTTTGGCATTTGCTTTTGGTTTTTTTAACATAGAAAAATCAGAGCTGCCCCTGCCCCCTTACCTCACCAGGAGGTGGAACACTGAGCAGCACTGATATGCCACTGCCCTGCTCCTGCCCTTGCCCCTCACTGTCAGCCAACAGCCCCCCCACCTAGTGCCCCTCAATCCTGCCTGCCCCCATTAGCTCCTGCCTGCCCCCAGACTACCACACCCCTCAAGTGGTTCCTGGGACCAGGAGCCCCCTCAGGCTGGGGCCACATGTCGCAGCACTGGTGTGGGCATGGGGCAGGGCTGCAATGTGGCAATTTCCCCTGAATGCACAGGTCCCACCAACAGGTCCCGTCCCATCCCATGTGGCTGGCTGGGCATACAAGGTGTGATATTTGTTGGTGGGATGTGGGGTTTAGGGGCTATAGGGGAGTGGGGGTGGGGGTGGAGTTTGTGGAGGGTTGGTGGGGTTTGTGGGTGAGTGTAGGGTTTGTGGGGGGGTATGAGGCCTGAGTGGGGATTTGCGGTTTGTGGCTGGGTATGTGGGAGAGAGGTTTGTGGGGGTGTTTTGGGGGTATTGGGTTTGTGGCTAGGTTGTGGGGGGGTTTGTGGGTATGTGGGGACTGTGGGGGTGGGGCTACTCAGGAGAGGTGGGTCTCCCACTAGCTCCCCGCAGGGTGCAGAGTCCCCCTGCAGCAACAGCAACTGTTGGGCACTCAGGGCCTGCTGTTGGCACAGCCCTCCCCTCTGGCCCTCCCCCCAACAGAGCCCCCCCACAGTGCAGCGCTGACCTGGCCATCTCAAACCCAGCATTGCCTGTGCCGTATGTTGTGGGCCTGGCCTGGCCCAGCTCAGGGCCATGCCTCTTCAGGCAGCACTGGGCTGGGCTGGCTGTCATCCAAAGTCCTGGTACCACACACAAGGGCGGTGCATTGGGCCAGGCCAGGTCCTACTTTCAAGTGCCCCACGTGCTGTCGGGCCAGGCACCATGCAGCACAGGCAGCACCGGGTCTGAGGTAGCCTGGGCCATGCTGCAATGCAGGCCCTGCCAGCAGTGGGCCCTGAGTGCCTAATAGATGCTGCTGCTGAGTGGGAGCTGTGCACCCTGCAGGCGACCCACCCCTCCCAAGCATCCCCCCAACACCCACACAGTCTTTGGGCATGAGTTTCACTGGTCAGTGTCCACAGGCTGCTTGAACTTGGCCAGTGACTGTGATCCTTCCCTGAGGTCCCTTCCAATCCCAGTGCTTTGAGGGAGGGAGGGATGGAAGAACAGCATAAAAGCTTCAAAGAGCTTCGAATCAACTTGGACTTTTTAATTGGTCCCCTGATTTGATTCGGATTTGGAGATTCGGCCACCGAATTGGGCCGAATCTCCTCTGAATCTAATCAGCACCCAAAGCTTCACAGAGCCCTAGCAAAAACACTGTGAAACATACCATGACATGTGCTGGAAAGGCAGCTGGCAAGCCTTCAGGGAGGGGCGGAAGAGTGGGTAAAGAGAGAGCTGTAATTTCAGTGGATTCTCCTTCAAGATGAGGTGATGGATGAGTCCCACATGGCAACCGAGATCATGGGGATCATGAAACGCTTGGTGCAAGGGTAGCTCATTGGGCAGGGTGAGCTCACCTTCAGGTGACAGTGGAGCCAATATGGTCAAGGCAGTCCATGATGCCAACTTTGTTGGCATCCGCTGTATGGCACACAAGTTGCAGCTCATTGTCAAGGACACCTTGGAGGTGGACAGGGCTGCCAATGACAGTGCCAACACCACCAGCAAGCTCATTTCCAAATGCAGGAAGGTGGAAGGCTATTTCCACCAGAACATCAAGGGGGACAAGATGCTGCAGGACAAACAGGCAGAGCTGAACATGTGGTGCCCTGATGGAAAATACATAGAAGACACCAACTAACAACCATGCACCAGAATTAGTGCACAACAAAAATCTATGAAAGACAAGAACACCACCTGTCTCCAGTCTCTCAGGCCTGATCCTCACAGGGAATTTACAAACTACTTTTCACAGACAACTCTATAAACTTCACTTCATCAACCTCCTACTGTACTGGATCACAAGGGATGATGCCATTTCCTCATGCCCTCCTTCAGCTGCCTCATCAGTGCCTGCATGTCTGGTGACAGTGGCCTGCCCTAGCCAGGAACACTGATCCCCTGGAACTTCTCCATTTGGTTCTGAAGTTCCCTCACTAAAGGGATCACCTGGCAGCTAAGGAGGGCATCGCCAGCGCTGAGGGTCTTGGTGGCCTTGAGGAAGGGCTTAAGGATCACCAAGATCTGGGAGATGGTATCCCACTCAGCTCTGTTGAGGGGGCCACTGATCCCAATCTCCCCTAGCAAGGCTATCTCATGGAAGGCCTTCTGTTGTTCCACCAGCCTCTTAAGCATCAGGGATGTGGAGTTCCACTGAATCTCCACATCCTGCATGATTTTGTGCTGCAGGATATTCAGCTCTGACACACTACAACATGCCAAACATCTGACTCCCCAGGTACCTCTCCACTTTTACCTACTACATCCCCCTCCCCCACCAACCCCAGCCTATCCCTCACCCCCTGATGCCTCCATTTCCATTTTCACTGACTGACTTTCTTGCCTGCATTGCATGCCAGCCTCTGGATTCTTTACTATGCCTTCCATGCAGGCACAGCACACACACCAACTGCAGGTGCTTCCTCAGCCAGACAAAGGGGTTTTCAAACTGAAAGCTTGCTAAGATATATTTCTCCAACTATTCAACTGGCCTACTAAAAGATATCAGATAGACCCAAAGAACTTTGTCTGCCAGTGCCATGTACTTAGACCAACACAGCTACAACCTACACCCCTAGCACCTGTCCCCGGTCAGCTGACCGGAAGGAGGCAGGAGCCTGGGCATATCTAAGCCCCAGGGCTGGGGCGGGCAGGGAGAGCTCTCTGGCAGCTGCTGAAGAAGAAGCTCCTGCAGGAAAGGAAAGAAAGACTCTGTGACAGTTTGGCTGCCTGAAATGTTAGTGCTACTGTGCTGCTTACTTATCTGTTGTTATTTAAAGGGGTGGAATGGTTGAGGCTGTAGGGGAGAAAGAGACCTTATTGGGAAACATTACCGTGTCATGTAGAGGCCCCAGCACCAGTGAGGGCATGCCTTAACACACACACAAAGTCACATGTCATGAGTTTTACTTGTCAGAAGCTTGAGGTGCAGTTTCCCAGAAAGCCCTGTACCTATCTCTTTGAAACCTGGCAGGCTTTGTGGCCTCAGCAGGGGCTACCCTCCCAGCTGTATTCATTCAAATCAGGCAAGAAATAACAAAGTTATAGGCAGTTTTGTGATTCCCCATTATAGCCTATGGGCGAAATGTCAAAACGTGTCAAAACCACAAAACTGTTTCAACAAAACGAAAAGGAACAGTGCTTCAAATCGAAATGAAACATTTAAACAAAATGCTGTCTCTTCAAAACAGCAGAACGAAAGTCAAAATGAAACAGTGCTGTTTTGTACAGCCCTAGAAAGCATTGAACTGGATATCTTGAGAGTGAGCTAGATCATTCATTCACTATCCCCTATTCAAAACTATATGCGCATCCCTGATTTTTTGGTTAAGAGATGTGAGAGGAAACATCTCCAACCATTCTATCATTCATGAATTTATCCAGTCCCTCCTTGAGCTGTCTGTGCTATCTGCTTCCCCCAGCTCCTCTGGCAATGAATTCCATGCATTTACTATGTGTTACATAAAAAAGAATGTTCTCCTGTTAGTTTTAAACCTGACACCTACTAATTTCAGCAGGTACCCCTTAGTTCAAGTATTCTGGTACTTGGTAAACAACAGTTCTCTTTTCACTTGGTCCACACCCTTCATGATTTTTTCTACATCATATTCCCGCTGCCCCCTTTCTTTTCCCCGCTCTCCCCACCCGCATACATTCACCCCTCCAGCCTTGTTCTTTCCAAACTGAAGAGTCCTAGCCTTTTTAGTTTCTCCTGGTATGACAACTGTTCCAGGCCCTTGAACATTTGACTGCCCTTCTCTTTACCTTTTCTAATTATACAATATCCTTTTTGAGATGAGAGGAACTGTGGCCAGTGGGTGCTTCAGAAAAAAAAGGATTCAGCCTCTCATAGCTCAGAGCATTTTGGGATACTCAACTTGGCTGGAATAGCTGTGGGAAGTGGCCACAAGGTAATGGAACAGGAACAAAATTAGACATAACTCTATGCTGAATAATGAGTGCTTTAAACCAGTGCAGCCAATCCAGGGGTTAGGAGCTCCAAAAGCCACCTAAACTTATCATGTAACAAGGCCCCTCGTTACATAGGCTGCAGGGCAGAAGCCTTACAACTGGAGCTTGTAGGTAACCAGTGGCACATCAAAGTACAGTGCAGGGCAGGGGACTGGGCACTAGGGGAATAACACCCCCCGCCCCTTTCTATCTTCCCAGGCCTTTAGCCTTTTTTCCACTCTCCTGCTAGCCCAACAGGAGCCCAAACAGTGGCTGGACTGCAGAGCCCCCATCCAGAGCTCTGTAGGGGGCAGCAGGCAGGAAACAGGTGGCTCCACAGCATGGGCTGAGGCAGCCACAAGCTGCCAGGTGGGTGCCATGGGAGTTGCATCTGAAGCAGATAAGGCAGGCAAACCTGCTCACAGCTGCTGGAGAGAGGGATGGGGCAGTCCAAGAGAGGGACTGTCTGGTGTGACTTATGTGGTGCAGATAAAATTCAGGGTGTGGCCAGAGGAAGCCAGGACATAGGCAGCCCTGCAAGACTTCACTTCCATGCAGGGGTGAGAAGAAAGAGCAAATCCCTTGAACATGCTCCAACCTTTGGCTCCTGCCATTTGAGCAGCCAGGACACATGGGACTTGACCTCCTCCATCCCTACAGAAAGTCTCAGGCCTTTTCTTGTCTCTTGCCCCTTTCTGCTACTGGTGACTCTTCTTCTGGCAATGGTCTGTCTAAGGCTGCAATGTCTGTGTGATAATCGGTCGTAATTTTTCTATTGTATGAAGGCATAACCAGCCTGGGCATCATTTAATTCGGTGGAGGCCAAACTTTTTGGCAGGTGTGCCCCAAACTAGCCATGCACCATCCCTGAATGCCACCCTGACCCCCACACTTTGGCCAAATCTGCTGCACTGCTTTCTACTCTCTACCTTATCTGCTGCTGCACTGCCTGTTCCCTCCCCAATATACAGAATGCCATGCATACAGCCTGCTCCTCCCACTTGTGTCATATTTGCTGCAGGTTAGACACCTTATATATAATTGCTAGTTTACATACATTGAATGGGTGCAGGAAAATATGTAGTTTACTGGTTAGTCTCTAAGGGTGTCCTTAAGCATGCTCCAGGGCTGGGTGGGCACTTTAATTACAGTGGCCCTTGGAAACTGCTCTAATTGGGAACTGCCCTAATGAAAGTGCCTGCAGAATCTCATGTATTCAGTGTCCTGTGCTTCAAAATGGTGATGGGGGCCCTTTAACTAAAGTTCACTCCACAAGCTTTAGTTAAAGCACTCCTGCCATCATTTTCAAGTTCAGAGACACTAAATACACAAGACAGAGAGGCTTCTGGAGCCTAATGAGCATGCTCCAGCAGACTCGATTAATTGAATCTGCTCTGACGTGTAATTACAGCATGTCAGACCAAGTGTCCCACATTTCTACAAGCACCCTGCCCTGCCTTCTGCCTCTCTTCAGCCAAACTTGCATAGGTGGGTGCCATGCCCTGCATTCTGCCTCTCTTCAGCCTAACTCTTCAGCCTAGCTTGCGTAGGTTCCTGGCTGTATTACAGGACCTTCACCTTATCCAGGAAGTGCATAGCCCCACTAGGGGTAACGCCTTGCTGGACCTGGTCCTGGCCACGGGGGATGACCTGGTGAGGGGACTGCAGGTCCTTGACCACCTGGGCAATAGCGATCATCACCTGCTGAATTTCACTATCCAATGCAGGGCGTCTAGGGCTCACACCAAGGCTAAAGCCCTTGACTTCAGAAGGGCCAACTTCAATGAACTTAGGAGACTAGTGGGGGAGGCACTAAGGGCCCAGAAGGTAGAGGAGATGGGAGCCCACAAGGGATGGTTGTACCTTAAGGGGGCGATCCTCCAGGCACAAAGGATAACAGTCCCTGAGAGAAGCAAGGGGGGTAAGAGTGCTCAAAGACCCCCTTGGCTCAGCAAGGACATTCAGCAATGCCTGAGGACTAAAAGGGAGGTGTACAACCAGTGGAAGGGAGGAACTATCACCAAGGAGGAGTACTCCTCCTCGGCCCGGGAGTGTAGGAGGGCTATTAGGAAGGCCAAGGCAGAGATGGAACTCAGCCTAGCATCCAGGATTAAGGACAACAAAAAGTCCTTTTTCAAGTACATTGGGAGCAAGAAGAGGGCACCAGGCAATGTAGGGCCCCTGCAAGACACAAACGGTAATCTGGTGGCCACACCAGACAAGAAAGCTGATATTTTTAACAGTTTCTTTGCCTCTGTTTTCCTGAACAGGGACTGGAATATCCCACCTACCAGAGGTAGGGACAATCTTGGGGATAGCTCCATCAAGCCTTTAGTCAGTGCAGATGTAGTTAGGGATCTTCTGGAAGGGCTAGACATTTTTAAATCCACAGGTCCAGATGCCCTCCACCCAAGGGTGTTGAGGGAGCTGGCAGGGGTCATTGCGGAGCCTTTAGCCCGGCTGTATGAGCATTCGTGGTCATCTGGCCAGGTGCTGGGGGATTGGAAACTGGCTAATGTGGTTCCTATTTTTAAGAAGGGGAGGAAGGAGGACCCAAGAAATTATAGGCCTGTAAGCCTCACCTCAGTGCTCGGGAAGTTCTTGGAGAGAATCATCAAGGAGCATATCTGTGGAGGGCCTGCAGGGGAGATCATGCTCAGGGGCAATCAGCATGGGTTCACCAATGGCAGGTCCTGCCAGACCAACCTGATTGCCTTTTACGACCAAGTAACTAAATCCTTGAATGATGGTGTCGCTGTGGACATAGTCTTTCTAGACTTTAAGAAGGCCTTTGACACTGTCTCTCACCCCATCCTCATCAATAAATTAAGTGACTGCGTCATTGATGCCTACACAGTTGGATGGGTAAAAAATTGGCTGATGGGGCGCACCCAGAGAGTAGTGGTGGATGGGTTGTACTCAACCTGGCAAGATGTGAGCAGTGGGGTACCCTAGGGCTCAGTCCTTGGGCCCGCACTGTTTAACATCTTCATCAGCAACTTGAACGAGGGGGTGGAAAGCACGCTGTCCAAGTTGCTGATGACACTAAGATGTGGGGCGAGGTGGACACACTTAAAGGGAGAGAGAGGCTGAAACTAGATTTAGACAGACTACAAAAGTGGGCAGACGAGAATAGGATGGGGTTCAGCGTAAACAAATGCAGGGTGCTGCACCTTGGGAGAAGGAATCCACAGCATACATACAGGCTGGGGAGTTCCCTTCTTGAAAGCACAGAGGTGGAATGGGATCTTGGAGTCATTATTGACTTCAAGATGAACATGAGCCGCCAAAACAGACCACAGCCAGCAAGGCCAGTCATACCTTGTCATACATCCAAAGGTGCATCTCAAGCCGGTCCAGAGAGGTGATACTCCCCCTCTATGCGACTTTGGTCAGGCTGCAGTTGGAGTACTGCATCCAGTACTGGGCACCACACTTCAAAAGGGATGTGGCCAGCCTGGAGAGGGTTCAGAGGAGGGCCACCCACTTGGTGAGAGGGCAGCAGGACAGGCCCTACGAGGAGAGACTGAGGGACCTGAACCTGTTCAGCCTCAGGAAGAGGAGGCTGAGGGGGGACCTGGTGGCTGCCTACAAACTCATCAGGGGAGATCAACAGCAAATAGGCAGAGCCCTTTTCTCCCCAGCACCACCTGGGGTGACGAGGAACAATGGTCATAAGCTGATGGAGAATAGGTTTAGGTTAGAGATCAGAAGGCAATATTTTACAGTTAGGGTGGCCAAAATCTGGAACCAACTTCCCAGGGAAGTGGTCCTCGCCCCTACCTTGGGCATATTCAAGAGGACGTTGGACGATCACCTGCCTGGGGTCTTGTGAACCCAGCATTCATTCCTGCCTGTGGCAGGGGGTCAGGCTAGATGATCTGTTCAGGTCCCTTCTGACCCTAGCTACTATGAAACTATTAAACTAACAACTAACTGCTTCTTACTAGTCTACTGCTTCAAGATTCTAATATCCCATGCAAGGTAGGTTAAAGCTTGTTTTTCTAAATGACTGACAGGAAAAATAGAAAAATTGAAGAATGAAGAAATTCTCCATCTGATCAGAGGGAGAATTACACCATGTCTAGTTCTTTCTATTTTTTTCCATAAGTTTCCTTGTCTGATCTCACAAGATATTAAAATAATTCACAAATAATTTGCAGGCATGAAAGCTTATTTGTAGAAAATGTTATTCTAGTTTTATGGTATCATTGCAAAAGCAAACATTGAAGAAAGCGGTATGTCTGGGCTGTTCTGTTTTTCTGAGGGTTTCAGTAATATTTTGTTTTTCATTAGAAAATAATCTCTCAGCAGGTGTGACGGGCTCACTGGCAGTGACCTAGCCCAGGGGTTTTGAAAGGACAAAAGATGATTGGAGGACTTAGGATTCCCTTTCCTCACCAATCAGGCCCCAGAGACTCACCCTCATGTCCCCTGATTGGCCCCTTGGGTCACCTGGAGGGGGATAAAAGGGGTAGCACGTCTGACTCAGGGAAGAGACCAGCGAGGGACCACAAGGAAGGAGCTTCAAAGAGCTGAGCCAGCGGGGCGGAAGCAGTTGCCCCAGAAGAGCCTGGAGTGAGACTTGCAGGCAGCAGCTGGACCCTCAGCAGCATGGCGTGTGGCCAGTAGGAGAGGCTTCCTGCTTCAGCAAGGATCTGAGCAGCGACCTGAAGGGTTCCCAGCTCAGCTTCCAGCTCCTCCAATCAGAGACCAGGCAGCTTGATGTGAGGCCGGAGTTCCAGGAAGGTCAAGATCCCTAGCAGCTTGGCATAATACCAGTGCTGATGGCTGTGTGGCAGTGTTCCTGCCTACCACATGGGAGATCCAACGTCAAGTCTCAGCTTTGATGACTTGGGGTGAGTGAGCTAGCAAGGAGAAATTCTTCTTGCAGTGGAAAGGGACCGTTGTGTTTTCCCCCTTTCTCCCCCTCCAGGTACCTAGGCCCTATATTTCTTTGTCCTTTGACATTTTGTGCCTTTTTTATATTTCCCCAACCAGTATTGTTTGCTCTGCTGTTTGTGTTTTATATTTTGTTAACCCTGTCTTTTGTCAATGATTGTAAGTGTCTAACCTTTGTTGAATCCTGCCCCTTGGGGCATTGTAGTGTCTACTATACCCCCTGATTATATCTGTTATGTTCCCAGTATTGTTCCCTCATTAAAAGGTACATGGTTAAGTCCCCAGTGGTGGTCTGGCTCTGCTCTATAGGGGAAGGAGAATCCCTACACCTCCCACAGCATTTGTGCACCTGCTTTGATCCCTTCAATTGGAGAGGGGGTACCTTTTGGAGTACCGCCCGGGTTACACAGGTACTCAAGCAATCATGTCCTGCATAAACACCATATTGGAGACAATTCAATTCCTGGTATTGTTTATATATTACTACTTTGAGGCTTTTATTTTGCTATTTTTTCCTACACATGAAAATGTTGCTGGTGAAATAGTGCTAATTACATGAGCTGCAAATGGGATTGGAAAGGAGATTGCCATACATTTTGCTCCCCTTGGAGCCAAGCTGGTTCTCTGGGACATTGATGAAGAAGGAAACAGACAACTCGACTGGCCAAAATAAATGGAGCCAAAGAAGTGTATGCCTACAGGTGGCTGATCAGGTAGGATATTATTTGCTGCTCCTTGCTTTTGTTCCTAGTATTGGAGTATATTAGATAAGATAAGCTTTTGCTCAAGCAGACTGACATCACAGATCTATTTTGATAGAAATAAATGTGAAATCCTGTTTGAAATGGCTTTCGTGTCCAGATACCATTTGAAATGGCTTTCGTGTCTAGATCCCATTTGAAATGGTTTGTTTTAAGTGCTGTCCCTCATTATGTGTTCAGGCAACTGTGTTTTTTTTAACCAGTTCTAAAACGCTATATTAATGTGTAATCTAAAGTCATTTTGAAAGGATTATGTTGTCCGACTACATGCATGTAAAAGTCTGTTCTTTTGGAAAATACACTGAAACTCAACTACAGTTAGGAGAAATTTAGTGTTACATTATCAGACTGTGCTGGAATATCTTTCCAGTTCTTCTGGGGGCCATTGTAGAATGCTGACTGTCTTAAGTAATTCAGCAAAGCAATTATACAATGGTGTAGATAGGACAAATAGCAGAAGTAATTTTTTCCTTGGTCAGACACTGGTTATGGGGGAGCGGTGGGTGGAGGGGAGTATCTCTTTCCACCTGACACTTCTCAAAGCTAGAACTTACTCAGAAAGACATTATTTTATTTCCCCTTTTTGTATTTAAATCTTATATAGCTATAAATGCCAGGCGGTCCTCAATAATATAGTCACTGTATGTGGGAATGTTTAACATCATTTGGTAGAGATCATATAGGAATATTGACTAATAAACATGAAATATGGAGATAAAATTGTATATTACTACATTGTTTTTGTGATACTCATATTTTTAGTTTTGTTAACAGTACAAAAACAAGATGAAAAAATGATAAAAGAGAAACCCGAATGTTTTGACTATACAGTTGCTACTGAGCTGTCGAAACAGGGAAACGTGGTTTTACAACATTGTTAAAGTGATGAAACACCTGTACTGGTAAACCACGAAGAGTAGTTTAGTGGTACTAAGATTTTTTGTTAGTAAGCTGTAATTTACAAATTTGTTTTTAGGAGTTTAACTTTAACATAATACAATTTAGTTTTTAAGAGACAAAAGGTGAAAAGGGTATCTCACCACAATGCGGTACAAAATAAAGTCAGAACCAAGCCACATTAACTACAACATTTTTTAGCGCTTAGCCAATCACAGTAAAGGTTAATCCAAATTTGGTACTAAATTCTGCTTAGATGTGAATAAATTTGAGCAAGGTGTGCAGATCTTCAGGTTCTCATAGAAGCGTACTGCTGGGGGAACAGATGATCTAGAAGCTTTGCGGGTAGTGCACGACTGACAGCTTAGCTGATCTGCTCCAGGCATCATCTTTAACGGTGTCTTTAGAAATTGCACATAAGAAGTAACAAGGCTTGAGCATCCTGTATTGGATTTTGTGAGTATACTCTGTTTATTCCTTTTCTCTTAAATAAACAAAATCTTGCTTCAAAGATTTACGTGTCTATCTCAAAATAAGTTATACTGCTCGACCCATTATGGGTATGACAGTCTTTTTGGCATAGTCAACAAGATACGACACGATAGATTTGAGGCAAGCTTTGGTATATGTAATATAGTGTGAGTGTTTTCCACGGTGTTGCTGACCAAGGCTGGGACTAAAGGAATATTCTTGAACTTTGTGCCTCAGCGCAGAAGTTCCCTTGTGTGAAAGACTAAGGTTGGGTCTAGCCATCCCAAGGCTGTCTATAAAGGCAGACCTGAAACCAAGGGGGCCCAATTGGAACCTTGTGACCCAGTGGACAGGTTGGTGTATGTATACTAAGTGGGAGGATACCCTTTCCCTCCAATACCTTATAACTCTTCCCCCTATGCTGGGATTTTCTGTCAGTTCATTTATGCGCCCACAATTTAATAAAAACTGTTATATACCCCCTAATATAGTGTGGTGTTTGAATAATACTCATATAAAAACTTTAGGTTGGTTTTGTCAAGATCATTATCTCCGACCAGTAGCTTATACACCCAGTAATAAGAGAGATCATTTTGTTCGATTTGAGCTACAGTCTAATTGTGATACTGGAGAAGGTAAGCCTATTCCAGTACGGCGACTCTGTCGCTTAGCCAAGGAATCTTTTCTTAGTGTTAGGCATTTAAAGAAGTAATCATTTCACGCTGGATGCGAATTGAAGGAATTATATACCCTGTTGTTTTTATTTTAGCTGTATTAATATGTATTGTAATTATTATTGTATTTAGTATTAAGAAAAACAGCAGAACCTAGCGAAGGTCCAACTAAGAACGCTGCCCAGGGCAGAGGTCATATAAAAACAACAGTATTTTGGCCTAACTTCCTTAAGAATGTAGAAAAACAGAAAAAACACAGTTGTAGCCCATGGCAACATCACTGTAACTACCTTTTACTAGGAGAGAGTCTGTGTAAACCAGCACAGTCACTTGGTACTTTCAGGCGGAACAAGGAAAAACTGATATTAATTGGATATTGTACACATTCAAATAATAATACTGTAATTTAGGGACACCCATTAAAATATTGGAAAGATAGGTGTGTAGCAATAAAAGCAGAAGGCTGCTCCTTCTTGCTGGCAGCGCGCCTATGAATTTCATTCCCCGTTCCCCATATCATACACGGGATTCATAGATTCATAGATTCATAGATGTTAGGGTCGGAAGGGACCTCAATAGATCATCGAGTCCGACCCCCTGCATAGGCAGGAAAGAGTGCTGGGTTTAGATGACCCCAGCTAGATGCTCATCTAACCTCCTCTTGGGAGGAGTAGGGGTAGGGGAGAGCACTACCTCCCTTGGGAGCCCGTTCCAGACCCTGGCCACTCTAACTGTGAAGAAGTTCTTCCTAATGTCCAATCTAAATCTGCTCTCTGCTAGCTTGTGGCCATTATTTCTTGTAACCCCCGGGGGCGCCTTGGTGAATAAATACTCACCAATTCCCTTCTGTGCCCCTGTGATGAACTTATAGGCAGCCACAAGGTCGCCTCTCAACCTTCTCTTGAGGAAGCTGAAAAGATCCAGTTTCTCTAGTCTCTCCTCGTAGGGCTTGGTCTGCAGGCCCTTAACCATACGAGTGGCCCTTCTCTGGACCCTCTCCAGGTTATCCGCATCCCTCTTGAATTGCGGCGCCCAGAATTGCATGCAGTACTCCAACTGTGGTCTGACCAGCTCCCGATAGAGGGGAAGTATCACCTCCTTGGACCTATTCGTCATGCATCTGCTGATGCACGATAAAGTGCCATTGGCTTTTTTGATGGCTTCGTCACACTGCCGACTCATGTTAATCTTGGAGTCCACTAGGACTCCAAGATCCCTTTCCACTTCCATGCCGCCCAGCAGGTCATTCCCTAGGCTGTAGGTGTGCTGGACATTCTTCCTCCCTAGGTGCAGCACTTTGCATTTCTCCTTGTTGAACTGCATTCTGTTGTTTTCTGCCCACTTGTCCAACCTGTCCAGATCTGTTTGCAGCTGTTCCCTGCCCTCCGGCATGTCCACCTCTCCCCATAGCTTTGTGTCATCTGCAAACTTGGACAGAGTACATTTCACTCCCTCGTCCAAGTCACTGATGAAGACATTAAAGAGTATCGGTCCAAGGACCGAGCCCTGCGGGACCCCACTGCCCACACCCTTCCAGGTCGAAACCAACCCATCCACCACGACTCTCTGGGTGCAACCCTCCAGCCAATTCGCCACCCACCGGACTGTGTAGTCATCCAAGTCACAGCCTCTTAACTTGTTCACCAGTACGGGGTGGGATACCGTATCGAAGGCTTTCCTGAAGTCTAAGTATACGACATCCACCCCTCCTCCTGTGTCCAGGCATTTTGTAACCTGGTCATAAAAAGAGACTAGATTGGTCAGGCACGATCTGCCTGCCAAGAACCCGTGCTGGTTTCCCCTCAGCATAATTTGTCCTGCTGGGCTCTCACAAATGTGAGCCTTGATAATTTTTTCAAAGTCTTAGCCAAGGATGGAGGTGAGACTGACAGGTCTATAGTTGCCCGGGTCCTCCTTCCTCCCCTTTTTGAAAATGGGGACCACATTGGCCCTTTTCCAGTCCTTCGGGACTTGGCCCATGCACCACGAGCTTTCAAATATTCCCACCAGTGGCTCTGCAATGATGTCGGCCAGTGCCTTCAGCACCCTTGGATGGAGCTCATCCGGGCCTGCCGACTTAAAGGCATCCAGTTCTTCCAAATGACTCTGCACCATTTCAGGGTCTACACATGGAAGTCTGGCGCCTTGCTGCTGCCTCTCTACAACCCCAGTGAGAGACTTGTCGTGCCCCTCACTTAGGAACACTGAGGCAAAGAACTCGTTGAGGAGTTCAGCCTTGTCCCCCCTGTCCGTCACCAATTGTTTCTGCCCATTTAGCAGGGGTCCTATTCCTCCCTGGGCCTTCCTTTTACTCCCTATATATCTAAAAAACAATTTCTTGTTGTCCTTTACTTGGGATGCCATCCTCAGCTCCATGGTAGCTTTGGCCCGTCTAACTGCCTCCCTACAAACACGAGCAGAGGAGATATATTCATCTTTGGTGATCTCTCCCTGTTTCCACTTTTTATGTGCTCCCCTTTTGTCCCTTAGGCTGCTCTGGATTTCTCTGGTCAGCCAGAGAAGCCTCCTGGCCCCTTTCCCTCTTTTGCCTCTCTCGGGGATCATCTTGATTTGTGCCCGAAGGATCGTTTCCTTAAGGCACAGCCACCCTTCTTGGGCTTCCATCTCTTCAAATCTCCTACTCTGCAGTGCGTCCTTGACTAATCGCCTGAGTTCATTGAAATCAGCTTTCCTAAAGTCTAGCACTTTCACCCTACTAGTTACCTTACCCACTCACCGTCTTATGGTGAATTCTATTATTAGGTGATCACTGTCCCCCAGTTGGCTACTGATCTGGAGGTCCCCTACCATGTCATCTCCCGTTGCCAATACCAGATCCAGTATGGTATTCCCCCTAGTGGGACCGTGTACCTCCTGTGTCAGGTGGAGGTCCTGTACACAGGTTAGAAACCTGCGTGAGCGGTGGGACTTTGCTGTCTGTGACTCCCAGCAGATGTCCAGGTAGTTTAGGTCCCCCATGACTACCGCCTCTTTAGCTTTTATGGTCTCCGAGATTTGCCTCAGGAGCCCCGAATCTCTTTCTTCCCCTTGATGTGGGGGTCTGTAGCAGACCCCTACTACCAAATCCCTTTCTCCTTGCCCCCCATGTAGCCTAACCCACAATCCTTCTAATTCCTCATCCTTGGATTCCGTCTTGATGAGGGTCGATGTATATTGCTCATTGACATAGAGCGCAACCCCTCCCCCTTTTTTCCCCACCCTGTCCTTTCTGTACAATCTATAGCCATCAATATGTACTGCCCAGTCGTGGGATGAATCCCACCAGGTTTCCGTTAGCCCCACTAAGTCATAGGTGTTTAGTGCAAGCAGGAGCGTTAGTTCATCCTGCTTGTTTCCCACGCTCCTAGCATTAGTATATAGGCACTTGAGCCCTGCGACTGGTGCCTTTGCTGCCCCCCCTCTCCGAGTCCCAAGGGGCCCTTTGATTCTTACCTTCTCGTTTCTTACCTGTGCCGTAGTGCTGGCCACCCCATGACTTTCAGGTTCCCAATGCTCTCTTTCTTCAGGCTGGGCTGTCCTTGTGGGTGCCACATGGTTTGGTGGTCCACAGCTTTCCCCGCCCTCATCTTCCCCTCCCCCTGACGAGCCTAGTTTAAAGCCCGCCAGAGGAGATCTGCCAACCTAGAAGAAAACACACGCTTACCTTTGGGTGGACAGGTAAAGCCCATCCCAGCTGAGCATGTCCCTCGTCGTGATGTGCGGGTCATTGTCCAGGAAGCCGAAGCCTGCCTCGAGACACCACTGCCAAAGCCGCCAGTTGGTCTCTCGGATGCAGTTCTCATGCCGTCTTCCGCGTCCGTTCACTGGTAGGATGGAAGAGAATACCACCTGTGCACCGAACTCCCTCAGCTTGTTCGTGGAACAAGCTCCAAGAGTTTTTAGCCAAACAGGGGCTAGGGTACCAGATTAAAAGTGTAACTGCTGGTTCCTGGAAAGATCAAAAATCTCAACTATTAGTGTCGGTGCCAGAGGGAGCAAGCTCTCCTGTCTTCTTATGGGAAGAGGAGAATTACATAGTTTAGTATTGGTATCCCAGTTATAATCAGAAACAAGAATATCAATTAGTTCTTCAGAATCTAAGTTGGCAACAGCTATTATGTTTTATTGAAAAAGAAGGAGTCTTTGTGTGTTATCAAACTGGCCTCCCTCATTAAATTCGAACAAGATGATAAAGAATTAGACTCTATTGCATGGTGGGCAGCCACCATTTTTGTTCCACCGATTTACCATCATAGTGGCCCTCTTCTATTGAGTATTAATCAATATTTCCCAGAATGGCCGCCACACTCGCAACTTATAGTTTTTGGAGCCAAAGAGTTGGCCTCAATTTGTTATTTGATATCCCATAATCATAACCCTGAAATAGGTCCAATTCATTGGTCCTATCAAACTCACAAATGAGTTTGGATTGTACAGTTTCACCCAGAATACAGTTGTGTTGTGATATCAACCCGATCACAGGGATGGCTTCCAGAGGCGCAGATCCGCCCCAAGGACCAAGATCCCATTACCCTAAACCGTTGGGACAGGCCTCATATATTCCTCGACCCAAGCCAATGCCCATGGTCATTACAAGCGACACAAAAAGTAGGGCAACCAAATTCTGAAGAAAAAGAAAATTTGCTATCAAGATCAGGAACAGAGATCCTCAGGCACAGAGATCACATTGTTAGTCACCATGTACCTGGAGGATCTGTACACGTAATCTGTAAATTTGTAGATAGCAATCCCACCGGTTCGGGGAATAACCAGCTGTTGCAAATAGGAGTTCAAATGACTCAGGAAGGATGGAGCTGTTGCTCTAACAAAGGTTCATTCAAAGCAGCAGTTTCTTGCGCATGGCGGTATATGCTAGAGAAAGATGAAGAAGGTTCAGAACCCGATTTGTGAGCCACAAGTGCAGTCCAAACCCTGGCACAAGCCAAAGAAACTCAGGTTGAACAAGATGAAAGAAACAGACTGATGTGCTTCTATGACTATCTCCATGATAATGCCAAGCGGGCAAACCTTTTGAAAAGTCTGTGCCAAAAGGAGGATCAGTCACAGTTAATTAATCTTTTAAGTGATTCTCTTTTGAAACAAAATTTATACTAGCAGTTAGTGAAAAATGGGATAACAGAAGCAATTACAGCAAAAGGTAAAAACCAGAAATGCGAACTGAACATTCCTAAATTAGTTCCACTACTGTTGCAGACATGTTGTAAATTAGTCTGCAATCGAATGGAAGACCAACAGGCAATCATGCAATTGGAGCATAAGAATCAGCAATTGTGCTCCCAGTTAAAATCTCAAGAAATCAAAGCTGAACCACCTCCCCTGTACAATCCAGATTTAGACCCAGTAGCAGCCTCAGCGCCAATACGAGGTATAAAAACAGAGACCCCTTTCATCCCAGACGGTGTGCAAGCACCCAAAGCACCTCCTCCAGCTAGGTATATGGTAGAAGAGAGGTCCTTTAAAGATTCAGAAATAGAAGAAAGAGCCAAATACTGTAAATGAAAAGCAGATGAGCCCCCACTCACCTGGGTAGGCAGAGTAGCATACTCCTGCTCGGGAGACACTTTTACAAAACGAGTTTCAAACTCTTCTGTGGAAAATTCATAGAGGTAGCAGAATGCTAAACCTTCCAGATAACCCCCAATGGGATAGACAAGCATTGAGTCCAGGCATATGGTTTGCAATTTGTTTATCCCTAGAAGGTGAACCTTTGTCAGAAGGGTGGTGGAATACCAAGAAAAACCGCTGTTATTCTATTATTGGTTTATCAGCAAAAGCAGTAAGAAATGAAGCACAAGGGAGATGTGACTGAGCCTCAGACACAGGACGTGTTTCTCAACTCCCATTAGCCTGCCAATTGATTAAAAGACATGCGCCTAAACAGATCTTGTTAATTCATGCGTTATCAGGACTAGCAGATGATGCAACCTTAACCAAAGCATACAGAAAAATCCATTATTTTTTTTGAAGAACATCCCAAACGAGGACAAGTAAATCACGTAGAAGTAGATCAAGTCACCCAAAGTCAGCAGACGAATTTTTGTGGTCGTGAAAGATTCCGTGGCATAAGCAGAGGAAGAGGTGGAAGATCTGGATGAACTCCTCGTGCCATTAATCAACTAAGAAGTAGAGAAGAATTTAGACAAAGTGTATGGCAGTGGTGTCACAACATGCATCAAATTAAATGGACCTGGAAAGACAACCACCCAGCTTGTGACTGAAGCGTACAAGCCGGGTTGGAGACCAGAGAGTTAGAGATGCCCAAGCCCTCGCGACTCGGGTTTTAGTGATCAATCCGAATCACAATTTGTGAGTGCCTTGGGAGAGCCAAGATCACCATTAGATAATCGACCATGGGGAATAGTAGTGACAAATAAAGAAGACATTCCAGTGCTAATTGACACAGGGAGCCAAATAACAATTTTACCTATAAAAATCCAACAAACAGGTCAAACCATTACGTACATAGGAGTGACAGGCTCAATGAAACTTCCTCAATTTCAAGGAAATTTACTAATAGCAAGAGAAGAGAAGTTGTGTAAATACTATTATCACCCAGACAAATCAAGAATTTTAAGTATTGATTGCATGCCTGCCAGTTGGTTGAGTTCAATAGAATGTTCAATATTAGAAAATCAAGGATTTACTATTACTCTCAATAAACCTGGAACTGTTGTATATACTAAACAGTTTTACTTAGCTCCTGAAAAGTGAAATTTCATAAAAAATTAGAACGAAAATCTTTTACAAAATAATGTCTTAGAACCTTGTATCAGTAAACACAACAGTCCTGTTTTTTGTGTGCCAAAAAAGGACGCAAAATTCAGAGTAGTAGTAGACCTAAGGAAAGCAAACATGAATACAGTATTCTATAGCGCAGCAGGGGAACCTAACTGAGGAAAAATGTTAGCAGAATTGCGAAAAGAGTTACTAAACCATTCTTAGATAGTAGTATTAGATTTAGCTGATATGTTCTATTCAATTCCATTAAAAGATCCAGAAGGGATAATGGCAATCACTGTAAGAGCTCAGCAATATAAGTTTAAAGTTTTACCCATGGGTTAGCACAATAGTCCAGCCTTTGCTCAGCAAGCAATACAAAACATTCTTAAAAATTACCCTGGTGTATTTGTATACATTGACGATATTGTGATACTATCACCTTCCAAGGAACAGGCTGAAGTACAAAAACTAGAAATAATCCAGTTATTAGAAAACAAAGGATTTAAGGTAAAACCCTCTAAAATTCAGGGAGGAAGGGACAATATTGGGAACAAAGCTAACACCCCAAAGTTTTTCTCCCAATGAACAACTTGTTTTAAAAATTCAGAACTTCAAGGTTCCTCAAACCTTAAAACAAGCTAGAAGCTATTTAGGCCTATTAAATCAACTAAAAACCTTTGTACCCGGATTAGCTAGTCATTTAAGTCCTACGCAAGCTCGTGTTAGGAAAAACTGGAAACCTACTCCAGAAGCTCAAAAAAAGCTGGAAATGTATGTCCAAAATATAAAAAGCTTACTAGAAGCTCCAGTATAAATTCATAATCCCGTACCAGAAGAACCTATTGAAATTCATTTGTCTCGTGAATTAGAAAATTGGACCTAGATGGCAAAACAAAGATGACAGTTAGTAGCATGTAACTCCGGTACCTACACTTCCGATGAACTGTCCATAGATTTAGTCACATTGCAATTTCAAACATTGCTTAATGCGTTAGAAGCAGTTGAATTATGGAACAACCCAGTTGCGTGCTATGTTAGCGCAAGAGCTCTAACCTGGCTTGTTGATACAAGCATTCCAATTAAATTAATTTCTGTCAAACAGATGGTGCTGTTAGAACATTGTCTTATTTTGTTACAAAACCAGATATCAATTCGAAAGAAAAAGGGAAGTCTAATAGAATTTCAGATTAAGAAAACAATTAAGCCTATAATGTTTTATATTAAAGAGACAGAAGACAATCCATGGTTATGGTCTGACGGATCCAAGCAGGAAGCTCAGTGCAAGGGAGCCATTTATTGTAAACAGTGTAAAGCCAGTTTTGAGACCTTACCAGAAAATGAATCAGCACAAAAAAGAGAATTATTAGGTGTAAAACTAGTTTTAACTCATGATGAATGGAAGCACCCTGATAATCCTGTTAAATTGGAAATTGATTCAATGTTTGTGTTTACTATAGCTACAAACTTAAAAGACCAAAATACTCAACCTTTACTAGAAAAAGGAAATAGAGCTCATTCAGAAATCTGAAAAGACATCATAGAGATAGTTGCCAAATTAAAAAGTGCAATACATATCAAACATGTATCTGCTCATCAGAAAGATACACCTAATGGACATCAATGAGCAGATCAACAAGCTAGCGCTTGGGGAGCAGAAATACACCCAGATGATTCAAAAGAAGAAATAGAGATAATGTAGTAGCATATTGCTCTTAACCATGTCAGTAGCAAAACACTATACCAAATAGCTGTAGACAATAATATCTTAGTTACTAGACAACAGATAGAAAAATTAGTACTGAAATGTGAGAAGTGCAGCAAATACAAGTTTGTCCCTAGTCATAAACAGCAGCAGTTAGGAGTTTATGACCCACAACATTTTCAAGCTAATGAGGTATGGCAAATAAATCATACTGAGCCTTTAGAAGGTTGCAAAAGGTATCGTTATGCCCTTACCGTAGTAGACTTAGAAACAAGAAAAATTGCAATAGTTCCCCAAAATAAGTTAGCTACAGCCACTACAAAGATGGCTATCCAAACAGTATGCGAATATTGGGGAAACCCTAAAAAAATCCAGTCAGACAATGGTTCAGCATTCACATCCAATAAAATGCAAACTTGGGTAACAGAACAGTGCCCAAAGGTACAATGAAAATTTCATATCCCCTATCATCCTCAATCAGCTAGAGTGATTGAACAAACAAATAGAATAATTAAAGCTCAAATTAAATTACTGAATCAAAGAAAATTTACTAATTGGCAAATTTGGGTACCCCAAATAATGCAGTCAATAAATAACCGAGGGGGCATGCCAAAACAAAACTTAAAAGCAATGAAATGACCAGAATGGGAAACAGGAAACCCTGTCCTAGTTAAATGACCTAATAATCCAGAACCTAAACCTGCTATGGTTCAGGTCCTGTTAAATCCAAATATGGTGAAAATAAAATTTCATGATGAGCGAGAATATACAGTTCCAATTTCATGGTGTCGTAATCAAAAGTAATGAAAAGCGAGTCTTCCTTTTATATTTTTCAGATTCATTTTAATTAGTGTCACCCAAGAAAACTCATCACCTACCTTCGATTTCAATATAACTATTTACATCCATTCCTATGAAAAGCCATTAGTACTACTTAACCAAACACATTCTAATAGAAAATCAAGGTGGGTAGATAATTGTAGTACAATCTATAAGTGCGAAATTTGGGTTTAATGTAATTGCAATAAAAGTCAAGTGAAAGTCTATAGTACATCTAAATTACAAAATGTATATTTGTCATATAAAGGAAACTAAACTAAATTAATGATTAATAATACTTACAATTTACAAAACATCACTGGGAAAGGTTTAGCACTTCCCTAGAATTTAATTGCCTGTCCAGGCTATTTTGTAAAAAGACTACATTTCCCTCATAAAAATTACTTAGTTAGTATGTAGTCATTTCAACATTGAAACTAAACCCGAAATTTACTCAACTTAGATAATAACACTGATGAAAACAGTTGTCCATAGTTTAATTTTAGTCTTGATAAGTTAGTATCTTGTTGGTGTTCACCTTACCCAGTTAACTGACAAGTTACAAATTTTACTGATGGAACAGGTTGTTTTTTACGTGATATCCAGCAGTTATATAGCATAAAAACATAGAAATGTTCAAAAACTATATCATACCCATTTGTAGTATGTTTCAATACAGCCCAAGATGGCTACAATGTTTCTCAATGTAGTTATCCTGGCATTAACACCTATTAAAATAGTTCCAAATGAAGCTCACCTTAGATAATAGAAAATCGTTCTATTATTAACAGCAAGTAACTTCATGCATCAACAGAAATTCAAGTTTTCACATTAAACCCGGCTTATATCGCTAAATAAAAAAAAAAATATTCCTAATACCAGACAGCAGTTAATTTAATCCAATAGACAATTGTAATATTACATGTTTCAACAGATTAAACACCTCTATTCATAATAATTATACTCAATTACACACATTACCTCTATTTACAGTATTACCAATCAGACCCACACAACCTGTGTACCAAATTACAAAATGTTACCCAACTACTATTGATCCACCATAGAAAATTACTTTAACCATTAATTGTTATAAAATTCGTAAGAAACGTTCTCTAGAGCAAGAATTCCAGTCACAGCAAGATACACTAAATACAAAATTAAGTACAATTGTAACTCATACAAATAATTAAAAAATTTAATGTCTCAACAAGTAAAAGTTTCTTTACATCATTTAAATCTAACTCATACTACTACAAAAGCCTTATCTAATTTTCTTTTAACTCATAAATGTACAAAAGTCCTTACAAATTCTACCATTAGAAAGCATTTGTTAGCTCATGTATTTAGTAAAACAGAAATACCACAGTTAAAATTCTGCAGTCCACCATTAGAACAGATAAAAAAAATTAAAATCCGTAATTACCACACGATGCACACTTCCTACAATAATAGTGTGTGAAAAGCTTATACCTGCTTTAATAACTAACCCAGTATTTGTAGTATGTTTAAATAAAACTAGTAAACAGTGCAAAAACGATGATAGATTAAATTTTCAAAACTGTGTAAGAAAGTCAGTACAGTTCTTAAATAAGGCATTAGTGATTCAAAAAGTTATTCCATGTCAAATAAAATTTACAAATAAAACTACCTATGGTATTTATCAGTTTCACAATCAGACAATTGTTTGTAAACAAAATAAGTGTGTACAAATCAATAACAGATATTTGTTAAATTCTTCAGAAACATATTTATATGTCTCGGGATGTGAAACACATAATACAGTCCTCAATAATTATGAAAATTTTGCTCTACAAATATTGTTACAACAATTAAATCGCTTGTTAATTCAAATGAGCCATACTATGCAAAAGCAAATGATTAACAATCAACTTCAAATTTAGATTAATGATGACCATATTTTGAAATATCAGTTAAATCAATTTGGTACAAATCCACCAGGAATTCGCTATATTCCTGCATAACAACAAGCTTTTGTAGACACTACCATCTAGTTTTATCCATTATTTGCTACAACTCGTAATGCTATTGTTACTAACTTAGATAATTCTGCAAAGATCACTCTTGTCAGACAAAGAGCCTCTTGTCAGTAAGCTGCACTTTACAAATTTGTCTCCAGGAGCCCAACCTTAACAGAATACAATTTAGTTCTAAGAGACAAAAGATGAAAAGGGTATCTCACCACAATGCGGTACAAAATAAAGTTGGAACCGAGCCACATTAACCACAACATTTTTTAGCACTTAGCCAATCACAGTAACAGTTAATCCAAATTTGGTCCTAAATTCCACTTAGATGCAAATAAATTTGAGCCAAAATTTAAACAAGGTGTGCAGATCTTCGGGTTCTCATAGAAGCGTACTGCTCGGGGAACAGATGATCTAAAAGCTTTGCAGGTAGTGCACAACCGACAGCTTAGCTGATCTGCTCCAGACATCATCTTTAAGGGTGTCTTTAAAAATTGCACATAAGAAGTAACGAGGCTTGAACATGCTGTATTGGATTTTGTGAGTATACTCTGTTTATTCCTTTTCTCTTAAATAAACAAAAGCTTGCTTCAAAGATTTACGTGTCTATCTCAAAATAAGTTATACCACTCGACCCATTACAGGTACAACAGTTTTATTTAAGCCTTTTCACCAGGCCAGGTTCTAGCTTCCCCTGCTCACCACTTTTCCCTGTTGCTGTTTCCCCACCCAATGACCCGGCACAACAGGGACCAGAGGAGCCGCGCAGAAAACCCCCTCACTGCTTCTCCCCCCCCCCACTGCCCCAGCGATGTACCTCCTGAGCATGGGGCGATAGTGAGGGCAGCAGTGTGGGGCTGCACCCCACAAAACAGCAGCAGGCACTGAAAGTACATCACGAGGGCAGTGGGGGAGGAAATCCTCACGTGGCTCTGCTGTCCTCAGCTGCTCTGGGTCACACCTGCTGGCTGTGAAGGCGCTGGGGGAGAGAAGCAGCATGGGAGCTTGAGCCCACAGCCTGCGCCTGCCCTGGGCACACATCTTGGGGGGCGGGTCTCACCTGCCTCCTGGGAGTGCACACGGCAGCAGGGAACCAGCCCTCTCCCTCCCCCGGATGAGCAACCCATAGTCCCATCCTCCTCCCAGCTAGGACCATGCAGCCATGCATTGTGGCCCCGGGCCCCATGCCCCACCCATATGGGCAGCAGCCTCAGTCTGCACCTGCCCTGAGTACAGATTTGGGAGACACAGGTCCCACCTGCCCCACAGAAGCCCACAAGACAGTGGGGAACCAGCCCTTCCCCTCCCCCAGACAAGCCACCCATGGCCCCATCCTGCTCTGTGCTAGGGCCCTGGAGCCACGTATTCAGGCCCTGGGCCCCAAGCCCCAAGCCAAACCTGGCTGGGCAGCAGCCTCAGCCTGCGCCTGCCCCGGGTACAAATCTGGGGGGCACAGGTCCCCCCGATCCTTGGGAGTGCACACAACAGTAAGGAGCCACCCCGCCTGAGCCCACAGCAGGGAGAAAATGGGGGTAGGGGGCTGTGAACCTGGGTCCATAGCCCGGCAGCTTGGGGCCCCCTATGGCAGGACCTGGGGAGCAGGGGCTGTGGGTAGGGGGCAAGGGACACCAGTAAGGTGGGGGCTCTGTGTGGGAAGTGAAGGGCACCAGCACGGCTGGGAGGGATGTGGGGAACCTTTAATTTTAACCATGGATTTTGCTGGCTTTACCAGAGAATTTGTGATTTTTTCACAGAGAATTTGATTTTTTTATCAGGGAAAACCAGGATCCCTGCTAATCACTTGTGCTTGCAGTAAATGTATTTTCAGAAGGAAACTGCTTAAGAGAACAATCAGCCAGTGAATGAAACAAATGGAGCCCTTTGTCTGCAGCATTTTTTTCAGTGGCTGTTTTGCTGTGTTACCAGGACTGATTAAAAGAGCTCATTTTCCCCAGAGCAGCAGAAGCCTTGCCTCCACCATCTAGTGGTGGATCATAGTTATAGCTGTGCTGCTATTTAGTGCTATGGGAAATGCATTGTGCTGAGGAGGAAATCAATTCTCCATCCTACGAGGGCTGGAAGGTCCCATCTGCCAGCCTGACACCATGACGCGGGAGGTCTGCTTCATGCCTGGGGCTTGGGTTTGGGACATCATGGAGAGGATCCAGGCCTACATCCAACCTGCAGACCAGTACCCCATGGTTGTCATCCACGTGGGAACAAATGACACGGCCAGGGGAAACCCTAACCGCATTATGAAGGACTTCGAGGCTCTGGGGCCCAAGTTTAAGGAGACGGGGGCGCAGGTGGTATTCTCCTCTCTCCTTCCGGTGAGTAGGTGGGGACGGCGACATGAGGCCTGCATTGGCGAGGTCAACCGGCGCTTATAGAGTTGGTGCCACCAGGCGGGCCTTGGGTTCCTAGATAACAACCCATGCTTTCAGGCGGGGGACTTGCTGGGGCGGGATGGGCTTCACCTCTCTCCTAAAGGCAAGCATGTCTTCTCTTTCAGGTTGGCTGATCTCGTATGGTGAGCTTTAAACTAGCCTCGCTGGGGAAGGGAACCACAGGAAGACGAGGCGATGCCACCCGAGCAAGACAGGTGACACATGCAAGGAGTGCCCAGGTAAGAAACAGGGGTCTGGATAGTCTTCCTAATCGGAGGGTGGCAAGCACAGCTATGCAAGGCTTTAAATGCCTGTATACCAATGCTCGGAGTATGGGGAACAAACAGGAGGAACTCACCCTCAGAATAGCCAGTTCAAACCCAGACATAGTGGGGCTTACAGAAACATGGTGGGATTCATCCCACAACTGGGCAGTTAGCATTAGGGGCTATAGGCTCTACAGGCGGGATTGAGAAGGAAGGAAGGGAGGGGGTGCGGCGCTCTATGTCAAAGAGCCATACACATCTTCTGCCAGCAAAATGGGGTCAGAGGAGGGGCAAGCTGAAGTGCTCTGGGTCAAGATACAAGGGGGTTGTGGAGAGAGGGATTTAACAGTGGGGGTCTACTACAGACCCCCCAACCAAGGGGAGGAGCTGGACCGGGAATTTTCGAGCCAGCTTGCAGAGGCACTTAAGGCAAGGGATGAAGTTGTCATGGGTGATCTAAATTACCCAGACATCTGCTGGGAGGAGCAGTCAGCCAGGTCAGACCGTTCCAGGAGGTTCCTGGCCAAGATACAGGACCTCCACTTAACCCAGGAGGTGCACAGTCCCACCAGAGGAAATGCCCTGTTGGACCTGGTCCTGGCCACAGGCGATGATCTGGTAAGGGGGCTCCAGGTCCTTGACCACCTGGGTGACAGCGATCATCGCTTGCTGGAATTCATCATCCAGCGCAGGGCGACAAGGGCCTGCAGTAAGGCGGTAGCCCTAGACTTGAAGAGGGCCAACTTCAACGAGTTGAGGAGATTGGTGGGAGAGGCACTGGGGTTCTTGAGGGCAGGGGAACTGAGTGCCAAAGATGAGTGGTCGTTCCTTAAGGAGACGATACTCAGGGCCCAAGGGGTGACAATCCCAACAAGAAGCAAGGAGGGCAAGAGTGCCCGAAAGCCTCCCTGGCTCACCAAGGACATCTGGGAATGCCTGGTTGCCAAAAAGGTGGCATACACCCTGTGGAAGGGGGGCGTTATCTCCAAAGAAGAGTATACCTCCACTGCTCGGGCCTGTAGGGGAGCTGTTAGGAAAGCTAAGGCGGACATAGAGCTAGGACTAGCGTCCAAGATCAAAGATAATAAAAAGTCCTTTTTCAAATATATTGGGAAGATGAAGAAGGTGCCGGGAAATGTGGGGCCCCTGCAAGATGCACTGGGCAATCTGGTAGTTGCGCCAGAGGAGTAGGAAGACATTTTTAACAAATTCTTCACCTCCATTTTCTTGTGCAGGGACCGGGACTCCCCCACCATGTTTCAAGACGGATTCGAGGGGAACACCTCAAGACCTAAGGTTGCGGAGGACTGGGTTAGAGTGCTTCTGGAGGGGCTGGACGTGTTCAAGTCAGCAGGTCCAGATGCTCTCCACCCCAGGGTGTTGAGAGAGCTAGCAGGGGTTATTGCTGGGCCCTTGGCATGGCTTTACAAGCACTCATGGTGCTTGGGCCAGATGCCAGATGATTGGAAGATAGCCAATGTGGTCCCCATCTTTAAGAAAGGGAGGAGGGAGGACCCGGGCAACTATCGGCCTGTCATTCTTACCTCAATCCTGGGGAAACTCTTTGAGAAGATCATCAAGGAGCACATCTGTGATGGGCCGGCATCGGGAATGATGCTCAGAGGCAACCAGCACAGTTTCATTAAGGGCAGGTCATGTCAGACCAACCTGATTGCCTTTTACAATCAGGTCACAAAAGCATTGGATGCAGGTGTTGCCATAGATGTAGTCTTTCTGGACTTCAGTAAGGCCTTTGACACTGTCTCCCACCCCATCCTCATTAAAAAACTAGGCGACTGTGGCATCGATGCCTACACGGTCAGATGGATTGCTAATTGGCTGAAGGCTTATACTTAGAGGGTGGTGGTGGACGGGTCATATTCGACCTGGGGGGAAGTGGGCAGCAGAGTCCCCCAGGGCTCAGTCCTTGGGCCCGCACTGTTCAATTTCTTTATCAGCAATTTGGACAATGGGGTGAAAAGCAAGCTGTTCAAATTTGCTGATGATACCAAAATTTGGGGTGAGGTGGGCACACTAGTAGGGAGGGAAAGACTGCAGAAAGACCTGGATAGGTTGTAAGGGTGGGCTAACAAAAACAGGATGTGTTTCAATACGGACAAGTGCAGGGTGCTGCACTTGGGCAGTAGTAACCAGCAACACACTTATAAGGTGGGAAACTCCCTTCTTGAGAGCATGGAGGCAGAAAGGGATCTTGGAGTCATCATTGACTCCAAGATGAACATGGGCCAACAATGCGAGGTCACGGTCAGCAGGGCTAACCGGACCCTATCGTGCATCCACAGGTGCATCTCAAGTAGGGCCAAGGAGGTGATCCTCCCCCTCTACGTGACACTGATCAGGCCACAGCTGGAGTACTGTGTCCAGTTCTGGGCACCCCACTTCAAGAGGGATGTGGACAACATTGAGAGGGTCCAGAGGAGGGGCACCCGCATGATCCGGGGACAGCAGGGCAGACCCTACAATGAGAGGCTACGGGACCTGAACCTGTTCAGCCTTCACAAGAGAAGGCTGAGGGGGGACCTTGTGACCGTCTATAAGCTCACTAGGGGGGACCAGAAGGGTTTGGGGGAGACTTGTTTCCCCTAGCGCCCCCCAGGATAACAAGGAATAACGGCCACAAGTTGTTGGAGAGTAGGTTTAGATTAGACATCTGTAGGAACTACTTCACAGTTAGGGCGGCTAGGATCTGGAAACAACTTCCAAGGGAAGTGGTGCTGGCTCCTACCCTGGGGGTCTTTAAGAAGTGGCTTGATGCCTACCTGGCTGGGGTCACTTGAGCCCAGTTTCCCTCCTGCCCAGGCACGGGGTCGGACTTGAATATCTACAAGGTCCCTTCCCACTCTACTTCTATGATTCTATGATATGATGATTCTATGAATTAGGTTATGAGGAAACTGTTTTAAAGGGTTATAACGAGGTGTATTTAGTTATTTAGGTTGTTTAACACCAGTGGGACCACCCAGTGTGCTGGAATTATCCACCTAATTTTTAGCTGCAAATTTTATCCAAATTGTTAGTTTTGTTATCAACTCTTGTTATTATATTTTTAATTTATTTTCTGTTATTTAAATTGGTTGTATATAATAAAAAGTAATGTATTCATCGAGTTCAGAGTGACTTCCTGGGTGGTGAGGGTGAGGGGCACACCTCTCAACAGGACACTTTAGTGTCTGCCTGAGGGGTTCCCGGGGCTATTAGCACCCTGAGGACCCAAATTCCAGCACACCACCCAGCCTTAGTGTACCAGCAGAGGGTTACATATATATTTTCAGCTCACTTAGCTTCTTGGTGGTCCTAGTAATTACAAACGTGAAAAGTCTGAGAGTAATCTTCTCAGAGTGAAAAGTCTTCTGGGCAGAGACTTTTGTTTTCTGTGTTTGGATAGGATGTAGCTACTGCCACAGTTATAGTCAATGTAACACTTCACGTGATGCATAGATGAACTCCCATTTTTGTAAGCGGAAAGAATGTGTTGCATAAATGTGTGTTGCATAAATGTGTGTTGCATAAATCTTAGGGTTTTTTTTTTCTTCTTCTTCCTGTAGGTTAGACAAGAAGTTGGTGATGTTACTATCCTAGTCAATGATGTAGCTGTTGCTAGTAGAAAGTACTTCATTGATACTCAGGACTTGGACATTGAAAGAACAATGGATGTGAACATTATGGCTCATTTTTGGGTAATATATCCTCTCCTATGTACAGTTATATAAGTGCCCTAGAAAGCAGTGGCTCAGAAGTGAGCAAAAATAACTTGAAGACAAATAATGTGTCCTTCAAGCCTCTTAAAAGGTGTTAATGTGCAGCCAGTCCAGAGGGGAAAAGCTCCAGAAACCACCTAAAATTACCATGTACCAAGGCCTTCAAAACCTGAGACAATCAAACCCAAGATAATCTTGATGTCTGTTTTTACTCACAGTGTCAGTATGTCACATAGAACTCCTTGAAGTCAGCAAAAGCAGCTGCCAGGTGCTCCAGGGGTACGCTCTGCCCAACATCCTCGATAGGTGAGGCACCATACCTGGCCCCAGTGCAGTCTGGCATCACCACTCACCCACTTCATACTGGGATGCTGGAGGACCTCAGCTTGGGCGTAATAGCTATGGGAAGTGGCCACAATTTAATAGAATAGGAGCAAAATTAGGTAGATTAGAGATAATCCTACTTTAAGACAAATAACTTTAAGACAAATAATGAGTCTTTTAAGACACTTATAAGGTGTTAATGTGCAGTCAGTCCAGGGGTTAAGAGCTCTAGAAGTGACCTAAAATTACCACGTATCAAGGCCCTCAAAGCCTGGACAATCAGACCCAGAATAATCTTGATGTCTGTTTTTACTCACAGTGTCAGTATGTCACGTAGAACTCCCTGTAGTCAGCAAAAGCAAACATTATTAAAAGTCAGTCTGCATTTCTTTGAATATACAGGCCACAGCGTCCTGTATCATCAGAGCAAAACAATCGAAAACCACAATTAGCTAAGCTTTGAAAAGAAATCTTCTTATGACATGACGTTAGTGTAATGGCTCCTTTGCCACCCACCTGCCTCAGTCAATATGGTCCCTTGAACTTTTTAACATTCTCTGTGAACCCTTTGACTGTCTGCTGAATGTTGTGTTAAAAGCAGAGGGAAGGGCAAAGGAGCAGACACAGCAGCAAAGCTGTTCATTTCATCTAGCAGAGAGAAGGCTCCGTTGCAACATTTACTTTTGAAGGACAAAACAGAATACTGAATTATCCAAGCTTTGTTCTGGGATTCCAGCAAGGAGAAATACAATTTTCTCTGGAGCGTCACCGCAACAGATAAGGAGGATATGTGGCCAGTAGTAGTAACGCCAAATCCTAGAAGGTTAAGTCCTGTAGAAGAAGATTCTGTGCTAGCATATGTTCACAGGAGGAGAAGCAGGGTCAAGCCTCTGTTACAAATTGTAGATCCTGTATTCTGCCAGCCATGCAGATAAATCCCATCTTTTGATGGCCTCTGCTAGAAATCAGTCTGCTCTAATCTTGTTGCTCTAAGAAGCTGGAAAAGGGGTTTTTTGCTGGAAAACAGAAATGACACAGAACAGATACAAGTCTGCTTGTGGTGGCAGAAAATCTTTAGTTACTAGAGTCCTCTTTTTTTGATTGTTTAAGATTGGTGCTGTGGTCAGATTCACTATATTGCTTAACTTGTATTCAGAAGGTTCCAGTATTGTGCTCATAGTCATAGCCTTTTAGTGTGTCCATGTGCACAAATAATGTTTCTCAATGATCTGATAAGTTGGAATGCAGTTCCCTTAGTTAGTAATTACAATGTTACCAAAGAAACCTAGGACCAGGTGTTTAGGGGATTTCTGTTTTATCTTGATGTTCTTGTTCCTTTCAAGTTACTTTGGTTTCCTTGTAGCTCTCCTGTTTTTAAATTACAGGCTGCTGTTACAGGTTACCTTTAAAACCCTGGCCAAAGGGGAGGACCTGGTGAGCGATCTGGGGATTGAGGGGAAGCTTAGTGACAGTGACCATGAATTGGTCACCTTCTTAGTTTACTGAAGAGCAGGCAAACCCCTCAGTAAAACAGAAGTCTTTTAACTTTGGGAAGGCTGACTTCTGCAAACAGAGAGAATTGGTCAGTCAGACAATCAGAGGTCATACCCACCCAGAAAGGGGAGTACATGAGGAATGCTCATCTCTCAGAAACATAATCCTTGAAGCACAGATCAAAGCCATACCATCTCGCATGACATGCAGTCAATGGGTGAGGAAGCCCCCATGGCTGAATAAGGAGCTCTTGGACCTCATTAAGCTCAAAAGAGTAGCTTACACCAGCTGGAAAACAGGAAGCATTACCAAAGAGGATTACTCTGCACTTGCCTGCACCTGCAGAGAGTGGTCAAGAAAAGCCAAGGCACAAACTGAACTTAGGCTAGCCACAGGGATCAAGGACAACAAAAAGTCCTTCTTCAGATATGTGGGAAGTAGGAAAAAGAACAAGGATAGCATTGGGCCCCTGAGAGATCCAATGGGGCAACTGACATCAGATGCCCGAGGGCCAATCTCCTAAATAACTTTTTCATGTTGGTTTTTCACCCTCCCAGGAGGATCACACTGCCAGGGATGGCACAAACCAATTCAGAAGTGGGTGACGGGCCCAAAATCGATGTGGACTGGGTGAGGGAACACCTTGGGGAACTGGACATTTATAAATCCGCAGGCCCAAATAGAATGTACCCAAGAGTCTTGAAGGAGCTGGCAGACATCATTGCATCCCCCTTGGCAGAGATATTTGAAAAATTGTGGCACTCGGGTGAGCTCCTGGATGACTAGAAAAGAGCCAACGTGGTCCCTATCTACAAGAAAGGGAGGAGGATGACCCGGGGAACTATAGACCAATAAGTCTGACGTCCGTCCCTGGAAAAATCCTGGACAAAATTGTCAAGGGATCCATCAACACCAGACTAACCGAAGGTAAGCTTCTGAATGCCAGCCAACATGTGACTGGCAGGTCTTGTCTGACCAACCTCATCTCCTTCTATGACCAGGTAACATGTGCCCTGGACAAGGTAGATGATGTTGACATCATTTATCTGGACTTCAAGAAGGCCTTTGACCTAGTTCCCCATTATGTCCTCATGGTTAGGCTGGGGAACTGTGGCCTTGATCAACATACAGTCCATTGGCTAGACAATTGGCTACGGGTTCAGACCCAAAGTGTACTAGTTGAAGGGAGTAAATCAACGTGGCGCATGGTTACCAGTGGAGTCCCTCAGGGCTCGGTACTTGGGCCAGTACTCTTTAACATTTTCATCAATGATCTGAATCCGGGTCAGATGTGAACTGGCCAAGTTTGCAGATGATAATGTGGAAATAAGTTTAACCAGGTCTCTTACTTGACTAAGAGGAGAGACAAAGAGAGAGAAAGAGAAGAGAAAAAGATGCTGATGCTATGCATTTTAAAATGTTCTAAGATAAGGAAAAACCTTCATGCCTTGTTTTGTCTCGATATATTAATCTCTGTGTGCAGATGGTAACCTCCTCCTTTCCAGGAACCAGAAACTGATAGCTGTTCCCAAAACACAATGTGTTTGCTGAAAAAGTAAACTGCCTACGTGTGACAAATGAATGATCAACTTCTTCCTGTTTCTTCAAGGCTGCTCTGTCTGAACCATGCATCTTTTCTTGCTGTCTAATGTATAAATACGTTTGTAAACTTATGGAATTCAGAGTTCCTTTGAGAACCCTCCTTGTGATCACTTGTATAGCTCTAAATAAACCAAGATGGCTCTGTCAATTCTGATACAACCACAACGCAAAGTTTGATTTCTTCCACAATACCAAATTATGGGAGAGGGTGGTCATACCACAGAATGGACTGGGAATACAGGTCAACTTGGACACACTCTCAAGGTGGGCCGAACAAAACCTGATGGCCTTCAAAGCAGAAAAGTGCAAAGTGCTGCACTTCAGTAGGAAGAACCCCCAGCATACTTACAGGCTCAGCAGTGCTATGCTCGCTAGCACCACGACCAAAAGGGACTTGGGATCTTGACAGACCACAAACTGAATATGAGCCACCAATGTGATGCTGTAGCTGGCAAAGCTAGCCAACCTCTGCCGTGCATCCACCAATGAATCTCAAGCAAAACCAGGGAAGTCATCCTCCCACTTTACTCAGCCCTGGTGAGACCACAGCTGAAGTACTGCACCCAGTATTGGGCCCCCCACTTCAGGAAGGATGTGGAGAAGCTTGAGAGAGTCCGAAGGAGAGCCACCCATGTGATCCAAGGCCTGGAGGGAAGGCCATATGAGGAGAGGCTAAGGGACTTGGGACTCTTCAGTCTAGAGAAGAGAAGGCTCAGGGAGGAATTGGTGGCAGCCTACAACTATGTAAGAGGGGTACATCAGCACCTGGGAGAACACCTGTTCACCAGCTCTCCCCAAGGGATAACAAGGTCTAATGGCCATGAACTGCAGGAAGGCCGATTTAGACTGGATATAAGAAAAAGGTTCTTTACAGTGTGTGTGTCCAGGGTCTGGAACAAACTCCCCCAAAAGGTGGTGCAAGCACTTTCTCTGGACTCCTTCAAGAAACAGGTGGATATATTTCTTGCTGGAGTCACTTGATCCCAGCTGATTTCCTGCCTACAGCGGGGGGGCGCTGGGCCTGATGATCTCATGAGGTCCCTTCCAGCCCCTAATGTCTATGAAATCTATAAAATTTTAAATCTGTGGGATGTTATCACTGATGAAATGTAGGGGGTGCACATCGGCGCACATGCACCCCCTGAGATTGTCTGCTGCCAGCAGCACTTACGGGTGGGCACCACTCGCCACTCCCCTCCCCCTCACTACTGACACCGCCAACGGCATCTACGGGCACTCGCCACCCCCGCCCCCCCACTGCCAACACTGCCATGCCCGCCTGTGGGAGCTCCCCGCTTGCCGTCGACACGCCCTCACCGCTGACACTGCCACTGCTGCCTGTGGGCAATTGCTATGCCCCCACAGCCTCGGGAGGTGCAAAACATAAATGAATGTTATCCTATCATAAAGGTAGAACAGCTTCAGAGCAGTCACAGATTAAGCCTTAATGCTGTCTCAGACCTGCTCAACCGTGACTTGCCCCTAGGCTAGTGAGCATGTGCATGGACAGGAGCGAGGACTCTATTACTTCTCTGGGCTAGGGACAGACGTGAACCATAATCTGGTTTAAGTGATCAGAAACTGGTTTAAACGCATAACAGAAGTTCAGTGAACATAAACCAGTTTCAAAATGGCCAAAACTGGTTTAAGATAAACCTGATTGAATGCAGTATCAGATTGAATGTAGTATCTTAAACTGGTTTAAGATAAGCCTGATTTGGGTCAAACTAGTTTATGGAATTTCTGTCCCAGACCCCTTCCTGGTTTAAGTTAAACCAGAGTCCCCCAGCATCCCAGCATGCTTTGCAGCCCTGGGCTGGGCTGTGCTGTCTCCTCCAGAGAGAAGGACTGGCCCCACCCCTCTGCTCTCTAGCCAGAGCAGGGGTGGGAGCATGGTCAGATGCCAGCCTTCCCTCTCTCCCCCCTCTCCACCCCTGCAGGGGACCCCAGTCAGGGTCTGCTTGGCCGGGGTATAGCAGCCCCTGTCAGGGTCCCTCCCCTCTCACTGCTCCAGTAGTAGGGGCGGATGTATGGCCAGATGCTGGCCAGCATGGCTCCCTAATGTGAAGGGAGCAGGGAGGTGATTTATTCTCCCCTCTCCCCCGCAGGGGATACCAGCCCAGGTCTACCTGGCCAGGGCATAGCAGCCCCTGTCATAGTCCTCCCCTCACCTGGCTGCTCCATTGGCAGTGTGTGGGCCTGGCCAGATGTCAGCTGGTACAGCCCCCTAAGGTGAAGGAGGAAGGGAGGAAGTATATTTCCCCCATCCCTCCCCTCTCCCACAGGGGGACCGCAGCTGCGGTCTGCCAGCCCTGGCCACCACCGCCACCACTCACCCCCACAGAAGCTGAGCGCCCCCTGACAGGGGCTGCTATGCCCCTCCAAATGGCTGGGCTTCCCCAACGGAAAGGGGGGAGGGAGAGCAGAATAAACTCCCTCCCTAGCCCCTTTGCTTCAGGGGGCCATGCCAGCCAGCATCTGGGCATGCCCCCACCCCTGCCCCTGGAGCAGCCAGAGGGAGGAACCCCTCTTCCTTGCATGGCCCCGCCATCCACTTGCTCACCTGGAACTCGGGCTGGGGCTGTGGGGCTGAGCCAGGCTGGCCCACAGGTGCTACTGAGGGTGGGAACAGAGGGGCTGGGTCGGGCCACAGGGGCAGGGCACTTCCCAGCCATCTGCATCTCAGGCTGGGGCTGCGGGAGCTGTGTGCCTGGTTTGCTCCCAGCTCCCTGCGCTCCAGCTGGGCTGGGCTGGGCTGTCACAAAGCCACTGTGGTGGGCAGGGCTGTACCCCTCCTCTACCTCCCTCACCTTGGGGCCCAGAGCGGGGAGCTTGACCCTTTGGTGCCAACCGGGGGTCAGAGTCTATACACACTCCCTCCCCCACCGCCCACCAGCCTGGCAATGCTTCCCCCCTCTCCCTCCAAGCACACCCTGGCTGGGGTCCCTTCATGCCAGGGTGGGGGTTTAAACCCCTCCCTGATTATACTCAGTGGCATGCTGGGGCCTGGTTCCCACCCCTCCCCCATCAGCCCAGCTTTCCCCCAGCCTTCCAGCCACTGAAGAAGGAAAGGGGGGGCTCACTCTAGCACACTGCAACTTCTGCTCTGAGCCACTGCAGGCATGCAGCTGCATTTCTGGAATCAAAATGGGAGGAGCAGCAGTTGGCTGGGAGCCCTGGGGCCACAATTTAACCGCTTTGGGGCCACATGTGGCTGTTGGGCTCCCAGTTGAACAGCCATGATCTATCTGGTAAGTTGCATGCAGTTCCCTAAGTAAATTGTTTCAGTGTTGGCAAAAAAAAACCTAGGAGAGATAATTTGGGAATTTGCTTTTCTAGTTCTTTTTAAGTTGTTTTGGTCCCCTCATCACTCTCCTGTTTTTAAGTTATCTTATTTTCTTATTGTAATCCACCCTGAGCCTTTGGCATATAAATCAATAACTCAGTCAATCAATAAATATGAAAAAAATACAAAAATGCATTAATGAAACTAGAAAAATTATACCAGTGAGCATCTGTAAATGGAAGAGATAAGAGTACTTCCTGTACTTAAAAAAAAAATCTCTCCAAAGAGCCCTGGTGTTTCTAGGCTAAGGTTGATTCTTTATTCCCAAATGCTCACATACCTTAAAAGTCATTGTTGGTGAATCATAAGTCAAAGATGTGGATTTTGGAGGAAAAATCAACCATAAAACCAATTGCTGAAGTACATGCTTTCTTATATGTCTACCTATTATGGTCATATATGCTGTGCTTCATAGACTTGCAAAGACTTCCTTCCAGCCATGATTGCATGTAACCACGGGCACTTGGTTAGCATTTCAAGTGGAGCGGGACTTGCTGGTGTCAGTAGAATGTCAGGTTACTGCTTTGTGTCTATTCATAAATGGAGTTAAAATATAAACTTCTTAATCATTTCACTTTTGAAATCTCAAACTTTCCTAAGTACAACTGTCTTGTCTGTAATACAGATATTAGTAAGCTCATTTAGACCCTATTTAATATGTTTAAAGATTATGAGCAGAGAGAATGAGAGTGCCACAGTGAACCAACATAAACATAAACAAACCCAATATGTTTAATTGATTTCAAGAATCCCCTACATGACTGCTATTTCAATTATTAATATATTCCACTTCATATATTTATTCAATACTTCAATACTTGTGTTCCCTCAAGGCCTGTACTCAAGTAGAAAATATACTGCTAGTATATTATTGTTTTATGAGGTAAAGGAACTTCTCTTTTTTTGTTTGGGGAGAATGAAGCAGAGGTGAAGAGAGTCAAGGAGGTAAGAGATTACATAAAAAGTGGACAGATGCAGAGGGTGAATGGAAGCATAACCCAAGCACCAGGTGCATGGTGGGGATGAAAAAGAGTAGCATTAAGATTAGAAGCATGAAAACAGAGGATGTGATGAGCTAGAGTAGAGAGATAAAAAGTAATTGGTGGTGTTAATGCAGGTGCATTAAAAAGTGTGTTGAAAAAGAGATTTTTTTTTTTTTTTATTAAATCAGTGATTCTCAACTAGGATCCTTTGAAGGGATAAGCACAGGAAATAAGAGGGTGTGAGAAAATAAACACAGGCTCTGCTGCGCTTGGCTGCTCCCCTGTCCCTGCTGCCCAGCCACCCAGCAAAGAGATAAGCATTGTAATACATTCATTTTTTTTAAAATGGGGTGCCAATCAACTTGTAGCATTCGTTTTTTTTAAATGGGGTGCCAATCAACTTGTAAAAGTTGTGAGGTACCTGGAATATAAAAAGGTTGAGAACCCAGGGTTTAAAGACCAGGGTGTCCTGGCACCCAGATCTCATTGTAAACTGATACACGATAGGATGGATAGGGAGCCTGGGACTCTCCCAAATTTTGCTCAGGCTTCTAAATTCTGTTTCTAGATGGTGTAAGAAAGAGGCAGCTGTCAGGCTAAAAGGTCATGGGGTTCCTATATGGTTAGTCACTATTTAAAAAAAAAAGAATAAAGCATTAGAGGTAGGGCAGTTAGGTCCAAGGCTTCCCTCCTAGCCCTTCTAGTCTATGAGAAAAGGAGAGTAGGGAAAGATTATTGATAAGAACAGGACAGGAAGAATCTCTAGAAAGAAGGATTTTTACGGAGAGTGAAGGATGAATGTCTTAGATTTGTGGACAAGCTGGAATGATTATGGAGAGGACGAAGTGCAGGATGAAGACTGTAAAACACATAATGTAAAGGAAGCATGAAGAAATGGGAGAAGAGACTTTGTGTGAGGCAGTATTACATAGATCCTTGGGGAAGAGGACAAAGAGGTTGAATAGAATGCAGTAAAAGAGGCAAACAGAATAGGGATTCAAGGAGAGAATGCAGTATGGTTGCTAAGGAGGGATGGCAAAGCAACTCTAGCAGTGCTTGTTGGATAAACTTCACTGGGGAAAATTCCAGGTGGAGGGGAGATCAGGCTAATCAATGGGAAGTGTTCAAGATGATGGAGACAAGCATTTAGCAGTGACACTGGTCAGTACGGGACTGTTTTTCATGATTTAGTGAAAAAATATTAATTAAATATTAATTAATTAATTAAAAATTATTAATTTAAAGCTGGAGAGACAAGTGAGGAAAAGGCAGTTCTGATGGTGATGTAAGCTGGGCAATAAGAGGGACATTGGAGTTGTCAGCTGATGGAAGAGCATAACTTGAGAGATGGGTGTGACAAAACCCTGAGGTGTCAGGGTCCTCCTTGAGATGCACCCTTCGTTTGTGTAAGCCTATGGGTCCCCACCCCACTGCATGGGTATTCCCAGGTTATTCATTTGTCCAGGAATCCCAATTTACACTTTGGTAAAATAACAGAAAAAGTTTATTCCAAGGAAGAAGAACTTTTATTAAAAAAAGAAAATGTGACTAAATGCCTTGACAACAGAGTATGGTAAAACAAAGCTGACAAAATCCTCACCCTACTTTCAGACTACTACCTGAACCTCAGAAAAATAGCTGGGGTCAACCACTTCTCTGTAAAAACTCAAGCAGGGACCTGCATTCCCCCTTTCCTCCTAGAGACCTGTCTCTCCAGCCACCCCCTAATGGTCACTGCCCCCAGAACATCCACACAATCTCCCACCCCACCTACTTACATTTGTTTCTGCCTGTGCATCCATGACAAGGGGTAGGGAGGAAAGAGAAGAAATTCAGGTTTGAGCTTTATGTTGATGAGCACTTCCTCCTACTTCCTATTGAATTCACTTCTGTAAATGCTGACCAGCATTAGTAAAGAATACACTGCTAGACCCTCTTGAAATTCATCCCCAAATAGCTGAAAGGTAGCACAGTCCTTCACATTACATTTGGTAAACAATACTTGGCATGGGGTGAAGGATATGTTTTTAAATGTTCCTTCGTTCCTCACTTAACAGACTATGCTGCAAGCAAGTTTGCAATAGTTGGCCTTCTGGAGACAGTTGCTTTTGAATTGCAGGCTACAGGGAATAAAGGTGTTAAAACCACCATTGTCTTTCTTAGCGTTACAAAAACTCAGTTAAGTGCTGGGATTAAAGTCATGTGAGTAAAAATGACTGCATTTTGTGTGAAACCTATTTGCATACACCCATGATTTTATGGCTCATAAGTGCATGCAATCAAGTATCATAAATGCTCTCCAAAAGTGCCTCTAAGCCAGACTAACCATTGTCACCCACCACGACATCCTGCACCACTGCAGTTCTGATGCTGGCATGGCCAGATTCTTGAGTCTTTGATTGTTCTTGCAAGAACAATCAAAAAGACCATGGCTTACTTACTTGATTCCAAGATAAGGTTTTTTCCACCCAAGCAGAAAAAAAGCCCCTCACTTCAGAATCAAACACGAGGCACCGGGGAGGGGGTGGGGAGCAGCAATTGCTGTGGCTCCAGCTCCAGCTCTGGCATCAGCTCTTGGGTTGGAGCTTGAGCCACAGCTGCTGCCTGGCATCCCACCTGCCACCTCTACACCGTCTTTCTCCCCTCTCAGCCTCAACTCCCACCCTGCCCATCTGCCCCTGCACCCCCTGTAATCCTCTTGCAGCCTCTGCTCCCCCTGCTTTCCCTCACCTGCTCCCCACACCTTACACTTGTCCTGGCACCAGCAGGCTCCATCCCTGCTCCACCTGAGGCATGGAGTAAGATCCTGGCCCAAAAGAGACAGGGGGGAGGGGGGAAACAGAGGCTGCAGAGAGGGCAGAGGGGAGAAGAATCTGGTATGGGGGGGCAAGCACAAGACAGGTTCAGGGGGGCATGTGGCAGGGAGCAAGCTGTCTGTCCCACCCCATTACCTGCCCCCTCTGCCACCCACAGCTCCTGCTCTCCCATTTCCTCCATACTGCCTACCCACTGCTGCCTGTTCCCTACTGCTCCCCATACCACCTGCCCTCTTTTTGCATTCCCTGCCCCTAACCCTAGCACTTACCCCCTGGCATCTCCCCCTTTCTGCCTAAAACCACCATCTGCCTGCCACTGCCTGCCTCCCTGCCAGTTCTTTCCCCGCAATGGCTGTGGGGATGAGGTTAAGACAGTCTTCCAATTAGATTCTGTACATGGAAAATAATAAGTTTATACATTTTTCATGTATAGGATCTAATTATTGGGGTGTTGTCTTACATTCTGGGTTGTCTTGGTTTCAGGTAAATATGGTAATATAATTCCAACAGGAGCTCTGGGGGAGCATTTCATATTTTTTTGATCAGGTAAGCACTACTCAGCTCAAACATTACAAGAACTAATTTTAGCCAGGCATTTTCTCCTCAGTATAAATCTTAGAATGTTTTGATACGGATAATTTTTTTTTTTAAATAATGCCTGTATTGGGTTAGTTTTGATTTAAACAGATGAATATAAATGCAGTTTTTGCTAAAATAAAAAATCCCCAAACTAATAAATTCTGACAGCTGTATAACCTGAATATTTCAGAAGGCCGTGTTTAACACCTATTATGGATCCAAGATATATTGGCAGTCAGATTGTGGAGGCTACTAGAAAAGAGAAGTTTTACCTGTTTCTGCCTTCAACTTTGAGCCTGATTTCTCTTAAAAAGTAAGAATTGCTCGTTTTCTTATACTCCTCTTTGCCAAAAGTCCGATACTTAACATGCAAAAGTAGTATAATAGTCTGCTGGTGTTATTAATTTTAAGACTAGTTTTATTTGGAATTTCACAAGGAAATTTTGTTCTCAATTCTATTATTATTTTAAATTAATACCAACCCATGGTGGATTGTTCAGTTAATTTCCACATGAACACGCTTATTATACTTCAAAGATTTCTGTTAGTAAATTTGTCATGATTGCCAATCACATTCAATGTAAGATTTTCAACTGAAACTGTTGTGAAATTATTTGGGGAAACTGTTTGTATTTTTTTATCTTATGAAGTTGCCATTGAGGATATCTGGTTAAGACTCAGCTGAGTTGTGCACTTTGAGTAGGAATTAAAATGTATTATTATGTGTGCAGCATATAGTGTATGGTTACCCTTTCAGACCCCAAATTTGGGGGTTTTTAGGTTGTTCCAGTTAGGAGAACAAATGATGATGGAGGCAATCCTGTTAGTTTGATCCTGTTTGTTAAAAATGAACTAAATCATTTTTTTTCCCTGAGGTCAAGAAAGACTAAAAAACAGGAGAGTTTCCTTATGCTTGACCCAAAACCACTTTCAGGCAGCAACCAAACCAAAGTCTTCTCCCTGGGCATCTGTGAAGGCCGTACAATGTGCTTGTCCAAACAGGCTAGGGTCAGAGACTACACATAAACCAGTTTAAGTAATCAGAAACTGATTTAAACCTGTAACAGAACAGACATTCAGTGCACAGAAACCACTTTGAAAATGGCTGAAACCGGTTTGTAATAAACCTGGCTGAATGTACTATCAGACTTAACTGATTTGGGTCCAACCAGTTTATGCAATGTCTGTCCCAGACCCCTTCCTGGTTAAAGTTAAACCAGACTCCCCCAGCAACCCAGATGCTTTGCAGCCCTGGGTGGGGCTCTCTGCTCCAGAGAACAGGCTGGCCCAGCCCCTGTGCTTTCTAGCTGGAGCTCCAGCAGAGACTGCAGGCCCAGCAGCATCTGCCTGGCTTTCCCTTGCTCCACCCCTGCCTCCCCACCCATCCCTGCTCAAACAGGGATTCCCCTCTCCCCTTTCCCACCTCATGAGGCCTGCTCTGACGTGGCTAACCGGGGGCTTCAGAGCTGGTGCCACGAGGCAGGTTTCAGGTTTTTTGACAATGACCCATGTTTTTGTAAGGAGGGCATGCTGGGGTGGGATGGGCTTCACTTCTCCCCTAAGGGCAGACGTATCTTTTCCTCTAGGTTGGATGATCTCGTGCAGTGGGCTTTAAACTAGCCTCGCCAGGGGAAGGGGCTGCTTCAAGTGGAGAGGATGCTTCACCAGCATGCAGGTTGACAAGAGGAAGGGAAGCCCAGATAAGCATCAACGTCCTGGGAGTAGGGGGTCACAACTGTCCTGGGAGTGGGAGGGAGGCACGTGCACCCTCAGGAGTCCTGGGAGTAGGGGGCCACAACTGTCCTGGGAGTGGGAGGGAGGCACGGGCACCCGCAGGAGGCCTCAGGTGCCTTTACACTAATGCTCGTAGTATGGGGAGTAAGCAGGAGGAACTGTGCCTCCTGATTGTGAGTAAGAACCCAGACTTAGTAGGGCTCACAGAAACCTGGTGGGACCCTACCTATGACCGGGCAGCAGGCATTCGGGGATACACCCTATATAGAAGAGACAAGACAGAGAGGAAAGGTGTGGGGGTAGCGCTCTATGTCAAAGAGCACCTCACTTCATCAAGAATTAGCTTCGGGTTAGAGGAGGGTCAGGCAGAGACACCTTGGGTCAAACTACAAGGGGGGCGTGGTGAAAGGGACCTTACGGTGGGTGTCTACTACAGACCACCCAACCACAGGGAAGAGCTCGACCAGGACTTCTCCAGTCAGCTTATGGAGACAGTTAGGTCAAGGAATGTTATTGTCATGGGTGACCTAAACTACCGAGACATTTGCTGGGAGGAGCAGACAGCCAGTTCTGACCACTCGCGTAGGTTCCTGGCTGTATTACAGGACCTTCACCTTATCCAGGAAGTGCATAGCCCCACTAGGGGTAACACCTTGCTGGCCCTGGTCCTGGCCATGGGGGATGACCTGGTGAGGGGACTGCAGGTCCTTGACCACCGGGGCAATAGCAGCCATCACCTGCTGGATTTCATTATCCAATACAGGGTGTCAAGGGCTTACACCAAAGCTAAAGCCCTTGACTTCAGAAGGGCCAACTTCAATGAACTTAGGAGACTAGTGGGGGAGGCACTGAGGACCCCGAAGGCAGAGAAGATGGGAGTCCATGAGGGATGGTCGTACCTCCCCTTCTTAAGGGGGCTGTGACCGCCGGGTCTCAAGGAATCGGTCACGTGCTGCCTTGGCTCACGCACTGAGGGATGTACGCCATGCAGCCTTCCGCAAATGCCAAGTTGATGTTCCTTCCATGGGAATCCTTCCTCGATCTCGCCTGCCACGACTTGAATGTTTCCCAGTGGGGGGGAATGACTACCTGGGAATCTTCTATGGCGTGGTTGGCCTGGTGGTCACTAGCAGGGCTCCGCCACCCCTATATCCCGTCCTCATGCCACCTCGATGGGTTCTCCCATCTTTGTGACCATGTACCTCTTCTTCCACTACCGTGGAGCCTCTCAATTTCTCTCCTACCCCAGATACCAGCTTCCAAGACCAATTCGCTTATTCCATCCTAGGTTATGTATGTCCACAGGTCAATAAATTAAGCGACTGCGGTACTGATGCCTACACAGTTGGATGGGTAAAAAGTTGGCTAATGGGGCGCACCCAGAGAGTAGTGGTGGACGGGTTGTACTCAACCTGGTGAGATGTGAGCAGTGGGGTACCCCCAACCCTGCTGTGCTGGAGCAGACAACACAGACTAGCCCGGGGCTGCAAAGTATGCTAGGATGCTGGGGGACTGTGATTTAACTTGAACCAGGAAGGGTTCTGGGGCAGATGTTCCATAAACCGGTTTGACCTAAATCAGTTACAGATGATACTACATTCAACCAGGTTTATTCTAAATGGTAAATCTTAGTTTTGACTATTTTGAAACTCATTTATGTGCACTGTTCTGTTACAGGTTCAAACCAGTTTCTGATCTCTTAAACTAGTGTGTGTGTAACTTCTGTCCCTAGCCTAGATGGGCATTGAGGCTGTATTCACTAAGGTGGCCATTTTGTCAGGGGTATCAGTCTTTTATAAAATCATCTCACAAGTCTTTTAAAAATCAGTTTAATCATATCTGGTATCACACATGGAAGATAGGAATTAACTATAATTGAGTGGCATCACTGAAGGGCAGAGTGAAAGCTGTATGGGTGTCTTAATTGTATATTTCTAGGCATGGTTATATTTGGATTTCCTTAACACACATTTTCCTGGGTCTATAACAAATTCCCAAATTTTAGTAATTTCTTATTTCACATTTGTGATACCTATTTTTAGCTCCCATTCAAAACCCCTGCTGGGGTTATGTCACTCTTCCCACTTCAAAGACAGCTGCCTTCCAAGTTGCTTCACACACCCTCAGTGCAAACAGGGTCCCCACTGGGACAAATTCTCTCTCTTTCCTCACACACTGTCCCTCTGCAAGGGCAGCTCTCCCTGTTCACTCAGGTGGGTACAATTTTAATGCTGCCACACCTGTAAAACATAATCTGAAGGTTATTTATACCTGCTAACAGGATGTTTACAGGTGATATCATGTACTGCCAAACCATATTTAAGAGCTAAAACACATAGTTGGCCTTGTATAAATTTACAAACTTCTGACTTAGATTAAAATCTCAAATTTAGAGCTCAGAGGCCATGTCTACCTGAGACGCTTTGCTGCGTAGTAGACTAACTTACTGATCAGTAAAGTGTCACCATCTACATGTGTAGGCACTTACTGCACAGTAAATTAGTCTACTGTGCAGTAAATTTACCACACAGTAAACCAAAATACTATTAATTGCATGTATAGACATACCCAGAGTAACTGTAACAACTTTCTCATAGGAATAACAGGCAAATTTTTAACAACAAAATTTTAGAATCATGATCATAGGAAAGTAGGGCTGGAAGAGCTTCAAGAAGTCATCTCCTGTCCAAAGCAGGATATCCAGGGAACCTTGATTCTTTCAGGTCCCCTTTCCCTGCCGATACCAAGGGTCTCTACAGGGAGTGTCTCTTAGACTACATGACCAGTTTAACCAGGAACATTGGTGTTGAGAAATCCCAGAAGAGGCATCTAGTGTTTGTAACACTTCTGCTTGAGGATGTGAACCTCGAAATATCTTGTGGTTCCATAACATTGCTCACACATCTGAACATGAGTTTGCTGGATATATGTATAAAACCCGCTCTTTAATGGAAAAGAAGAATTAAGTATGTACAGAACTTACCTTCTGAAAGTTAGAAGCAAGTTTTCCGCTTCTCAGCCCCTGCACTTTAAAATAGGTATTTCTTAAGTTATACAGAAATATTTGTTTCTGCAACCACCAGCAGCAAGCGTCACGAGTAGGGACACGGAGCGGTTGGAATATAATGTTACCCAGGGTCATAGTTCAGGCATACATACGCTGCGGCAGTGATTCCCCCATGCTGATCTGTAGAAAACTGTCTGCATGTTTTTGTTTGTACTTCCCTTCTCAATGCTCTTCCTGAAATTTCAGGCCAACACACGCAGGCTAACAGTGTTAATAAGGCTCTCTTCTGCAATGGTTCCTACACTCTGCCTTGAGAAAGACTTTTGGCCTCCTATCTGGAGGACAGAGGCTGCCTCTCTTTCCCTCCCCTCAGACAGAGCTTTACTTATTCAAAACTTCAAGGCTCCCTCCCCCTGCAGCCATTCTGAGCAGCTCAGGGGTCTGCAGGCCCAAGTGCAGGGCTCACTTCAGCACTGAAGGAGCTGTCTGGCTTGCAAGCCCTCCCTATGGGCAGTAGCTACTCTGATGCCTGGCCCACTGTGCAGTGGCATTCATCAGCACGACTCACCTACATGCACCACAGTGGATTTTTTTAAGGGCTTAAGTACTTTGTAGTGACACGTACTAGAAAGGGATGGTTCTCAGGGTTGACCATGCCAGGGCTCCAGGGGGATTATGGGAGACTTTCCAAACTGTAAATAACACTAACAGCCTAGTGTTGAGGAGGGAAGAGAAAGTGAGAGGAAGCTGCTTGTATTCAACATTCCAGTGAAAACAGCGTGTCCAGCACACCGTGTTCTGTCCAAGCCCAGTGGCCAGTCTGCTCCTCATCGAGATGCCTCACTGCACACTGGGACCTGTAGCCTGGAGCTCAGTCCCACCCCAGCTACAGGCTCCTAGCCAGCATCACCCAGTGGGAGGGGTTCATTGTCTCACAGGCCTTCCAAATCATTACAGGGCTTTCATTGGAGATGCATCACAGCTCCAAATAACCAGTCTGCGTGAACCAAACATTTCCAACCAGACTGAGGCTGACCCACGCTGGCACCTTCTCACCAAGCAGCACAGGGCACCAAGGCTTCCCCTGCAATGAGCCAGCCTCGCTAACGGAGCCTACCTATAGATGATCAGCAGGGATCCGGGTTTTTGGTTTCCCACAGAAAAACAGAGTAAAATATGGATTTTCCCATTTCTTGGAGTAAAACACAGGTTTCTCATCTTAGCAGAGAAACCTGCAGATTTTGTGGTTTTGCAGTGAGCTCTCTAGCAGAGTTCCAGCCTGCAAAGGGCTGCAAAGGGCAGGCGGGGAGCGGGAGGAGGGTAGTCAGGCAGTGGGCACCATGTGCATGTACACACACCTGGCTGCCAGGCAGCCTGGACAGCAGCTCCCACAGGTAAGTGGGGAGGTGGGGAATTGAGTCCCCGTAGTGGGGGAGGCAGGGAGTTGGGCAGGGCTGGGGCTGGGGCTGGAGTTTGGGGCCCAGGGTTGCAATGTGTGGCTACAGGGCCCTAGTGGGGAGCAGGATGGGGCAGTGTGCGGTTTGACCGGGGGGTCGGGGGTGGAAGGGGATGGCTTCCCACCATGGCGCTCACTCCCAGGGTACCTGCACCCCCCAGATCTGTTCACAGGGGGCCAGGGGGCAGGCTGCCTACTGCAGGTGTGAGCCTTCCACCCTGCTGCCCTCCCCCAGGGCCTCCACAGCCCGGCTGGCGTGACCCGGCACAGTAGTGCACAGTGCAGCCACGCAGGAAAGCTGCTCACTGCTGCAAGCTCTGTGCTGCCCTGGCAAAATGCCCCCCGTGTGTGCAGCAGCTTTGAGGGGCACAACCCTGCGCCACTGCCCTCACTGCAGCTGCTCGTGCAGGGGGCACATCACCAGGGCAGCATGGAGCTCACAGCAGCAAGCAGCTTCTCCGCGCGGCTCCACTGTTCACTGCCCTGTCGGATCCCACCCACTGGGCTGTGGAGGCTCTGGGGGAGGGCAGCCCGCAGTAATGTCAATTCTCATGAAAACTCATGTCGGTGGTATGATGATGACAGTTTACGGTGCCACTTGCTTTCTGCTCACTTTCCCCAACTCCCAGTAACTGCCCCGCACAGTTTTGCTGCTGGTCTGGGATGCCATCCCTGACTGACACAAGGTGTGCTGTGAGATCCCTTGCGTAAATGGAGCTGTGCTGGCCACCCTCAGCTTTTACCTTTTAGGGAAAGCATCTAAGTTGTAGCTTTGCCAGGATAAGCAGTGCCCACACGAGAAGTGCTGGCACAGCTAGAGCGCAGCGGCAGCAGAAGCCTGTTTCTAGCCTAGGCCTGGACTGAACCTCCCCAGGCGCAGGCACAGGGTCTCTTCCGCAATCACCACATCCTCCAGTCGCCTCTCGCCTTGGGCAGAAGCCAGCACCGGCCGTAAGACATAGATAGGCCTCTGGTGCCCAGGCGCCCTTGGCAGAAACCCTTCAAAGCAGACCTCTCTCTGCCTCAGAGCGCGGGGGGTCCGGCCAGGCCCTGCCGCGTCCTCGGCTGCCTCCGCCTGAGCTTCAGCAGGGCGGCCAGCCGAAGCCCGGCTCCTCCCAGACCGAGCGGCTGTGGGTAAGAGCGGGGCTGCGGAGGATGAGGTCCTGCTGCCCGACCGCCGCCTGCCCGGGTGAGCGGGGCGCGGGCAGCTCCAGATTGCCCAAGGCAGGGAGCGCCGCGCCGCGGCAGGAGCTCGGAGCGGGGCCGGGGCCGGGCAGCGAGCGAGCGAGCTAGCGAGTGCGAGCCGGGGCATGGCGGGGGCCCCGCAGGCCTCGCTGTGCCGGGACCAGCACAGCCCGCTCCGGGGCCGGGAGCGCTGGTGCTGAGAAGGGGTCGGCCCGATCTCTTCCTGCAGGGAGAAATAAGCCTGCAGTCCCGGCCCGGGGGGTCTTTGTTGCTCTGACCCCCCGGTGTGACGCTGAACGCGCGGCTGAACCTCCCTGACATTGGAGGCTCCTCTTCTGCAGGGCGGGATGTGTGCGCTGGGTCCCGCCCGCGGGGCCGTGGGATCTGGCGCGCAGACCCGCAGGGCTGCAGGCACCTTTGGGATGGGGGCGCTTTGCCCGTGCCGTGGCTGGGCAGCGGGGAGGAGAGGCGACCGGGTCCGGGCACCGGGCTGTTTCGGACCCCAGGCAGGTTGTCCTGTCCCGCCGGGAAGGGTGGTCGCTGCTGCACCAGGGTGGCTGTGATGTTCGCAGGAGCACAGAAAACTACGGCTGGAAGGGACCTCGGGGTGTCCGCGGTTCTCACCTTCCGCACCTCGCGTCCTACCAACCATTTTGTCAAAAAGCCCTGGTTGGGCTCACCGTGATAAAAACAAAACGCCACAAAACTGCACTGGCCAAGATATCTGTTGATTCCTCTGTTTCAAGTACAAACAGCTGATTTTTTTTTTCAATCACATGAGCTGAAGTCCCACCTACATGACCTTCGAATCCCACTGGTGGGACACGTCCCGCTGGTTGAGAAACACTGACTAGTGAGTCCAAACCCATCCCCCCCTCAAAGCAGGACCAGCCCCAGCTAGATCATCCTACACGAGGCATGGTGTGTTGGGGTCTTATAAACCTCTCATGATGGAGATCCCACAGCCTCTCTGGGCACAGGCAACTGGTAGGGGGGGCACATGCCCCCCCCCACATTAGTCCCTGACTCAGCACCACTCATGACAAGGTAGTTTTTTTGATGCATAGGCTAGCAGCATGGGGGGGGGGGGGGCACCAAGCTGTGGCACAGAAGTATAGGAGTGGATATGGGGCTTTTGGCCCACCCATAAATTGTGCCTCCCCAGACTCAGGAGACACCAGTCACCTCTGTCTCCGGGTAGCCTGTTTCACTGCTTTACTACCCTCTTTGTGAGAGTTTTTTCCTAATATGTAACCTAAATGTTCGGCAATTCCAAGACTAAGTTAATAACTGAAGCATTCTACATCTTGTATTCTCCCCCCCTTAAGTTGATATAAAATAGTTCCTAAAAGATGAGATTTCTGCACTGAATAGGTTTCTTCTTTTCAACAAGGAAATGAATATAGGTTAAAGCATGAAACTGCTTTGCTTGAACACTTGTCAAAATATAAGCTGTTTTGATGAATCCAGCAAACCACATCAGATAAATGAAAGTATTTCTCATCTCTGTTAGTCTTTTGAAGATGAATGCAATGGTCAAATCCCAGACAAAATTGCCTTAAAATGGTTAACCATGCACACACCATGGCATCAGTCAGCAACCTTTTTGCAGCTGCAGGAGAATGACTTTGCTCAGGTATGGGGAAGGCCCAAGGTAGGAGCTAGATATTTCTGCCTCTGCCACTGCTTCTTCTGCCCAGCTGCAACATGAACAAAGTTTTCCCCCTGCCAGGGTCCACAGGCCAAATCTATCTCACAGGCCATAGGTTGACAACCCCAGCACCAATCGACTTCTGAAAAAAAAATAAAATCACTCCCTGCTATCTTAGTGCAAATATAAATACAGAATACATGCCATACAGAATACATACCATCTGTTCAAGTGCCTTGCATAAGCCAGATGGCATGTTGTTCCTTAAAAAAATATGTCCGTGGGAATTAAGGAAAAAGTTAATTATGAGTACCTATTTTTTCATATTACTGTTAATTTGTAGTTTACATGGCACTATATATTCATAGAGAGAAAAAAGTACTTAGTAATACTAGTATAGATTTTTAAAGTTGTGGTCTACTTATCCACTGGCTTGCCTTGAAATTGACTATGTTTTTTCCAGTTTGAAATAGCCTTATTTTTGGAAAAACTGACCTGGCTCACGAGGGTAAGGTTTCTAGCCATGGCCTGGGTAGACTTTGTAGAGGGAAAAACGGTGTTGCAATAGCTAAAGTAATGCATTTTGAAACTTTAGTTCAAACATTTATTTCCTCCTGATGAAGGCCCAATTCAGTTAATAAGTTTACTGACCAAGGATTGTGCTATACTGCAAGTGAACTAGAGCAAGAATATAGGATTCTACTGGCACAGTCTATTTAGATACAATACACCCTGGTAAAGATGTAAGTCATTAATTATAGCCTAATCATGGGAGGGAAGTGATAAGACTGCTTTGCCCTTTATCCTCTGAAAGACTGAAAGAAATTATCAGTTTCTGTGTTGCTCTAACCATCATGTACCCTTCATTGGCAGCTGTTTGAAGAATTGTCTAGAAGATGAATTTCTTTCTGGAAACACTTCAAGTCCTGGTGCTCTCCATATATTACCTTCTGGAGTCTCTTGTTCTGTGGGTTGTTCCCAGGCGAAAGAAGAATGTTACTGGTGAAATAGTGCTGATCACGGGAGCAGGGAGTGGAATTGGAAGACTAATGGCCTTAAAGTTTGCTCATCTTGGAGCTGTCCTTGTTCTTTGGGATGTTAATCGGGAAGGTAACAAGGAGACTGGTAGACTAGCCAAGGAAGTTGGAGCAGTGAGCATACACACCTATACTTGTGACTGCAGCAAAAAGCAAGAGATCTACGAATATGCAGATAAGGTAAAATAGCGCGTGCCTGTTAAGGTACTTTGTGTTACACATCTGATTACCATGTATTGACCTCCTGCTTTGTAGTCTGCAAACTTAGTGGGTCCAGAGTTCACAGAGCATAAGCAGCCTATCTTGATAATGCCAGTTTCTAGTGTTATTTTTTTTTCTCTTTCCCCTTACTCTCCCCACTCCTTGCCCTCTCTCTTCTGGTAGAAGGAGATAAATCATTCAGCTGTAATATTATCCTTGGATACTGCAAAGAGGATTCTTAGACATAGTTCGGTCCTTCGCCACGTGGTTTAAATTCTTGAGTAGTTAGTAGGGGTGGAATTATCTTTCCCTTTGTGCATTTAGATGGCAGCTTGTGGCATATGTGGCATTTTGGCTTGCACACAGGCAGTAGTTCAACTTTCCCTGTGATGTGGACACATAAGTTTGGGTGTAGACTGAGCATGCACAGCTGCTTACATGCAAGGCAGAAAATGTAGTTGCACAGAAATCTGTAATGTATAGAGGAGGGTTTGCCTGTTTTTATTTCAACAGCTGAATGGGTAGGGCATTTGCCCAGGGAGCCAGAAACCTGGGCTCTAACCCTCCCCCCACCAAGATGATGTTTGAATTGGAGTCTCTCTGTTCTCAGCACAGTGATCTAAACACTGTGCCACAGGTTAGATACAGCTCAGTCTGTTCTACAGTGTTCCTTTTCAGTCTGGCCTGGGCAGCCAGGAGGCAGAGAGATGTGGGGCCAGGAGAAAGAGAACAACACAGAGCCAATGTGATGGCTCCTGTCATGGAAAGGAGACAAACTTGGGCATCAGCCTTGCACCTTGCTACCAGAAACTTCCCACTGCTACCTATCCTTTTCATCCAGTGACTATTACATGTAGCAGTGCAATGATATATTGGTTGCTGATCAGCTCGGCAGTGATAAAAGGGAGATTTACATTGTTGGCTATTGGCTGTTTTGGCTGTTGTAGCCAGTAATGCTTATTGATAATTATGCCTTCTAGCCAGAGCCCTGAACACTTGGGTTCCCTCTCCCCAATGTGGCCAGGGCCCCCAGATGCCTGGGTTCCCTCAGGAAATGGCGGGTTTCCCCTTGCAGGTGGGCAGAATTCTAACCTGCAAGGGGTCCTGCTTGAGGCTGATGGGAGTGAGAAGCAGGGGGTACTGCATGCATGTGCGCAGCCGCACACGTGTGTGGCCAGGAGTAAATCAGTTATCAGATCGGCACTGGCCAATATGGTTGGTTAATAATTGGCTATTGCTATCAGCCAAGAAAATCTTTATCAGTGCACCCCTAATTACATGCAATAGTGACTGGGTATGACTGTAAACTGCAACCAACTGGAGGCCCTGGTGGCAACGTGGTGGGGCTACTTATGTCAGGGTAGCTTCTATAAAATACCACAATGTTGCAACCTCCAAAGTAAGAAAAGTATAGGGCACCTCAAAACCCTAGCCCCCATTGCCTTGTGGGTACTCCTTCGTTTGAGAGGCTAAGGGACATCACCCTGATAGAAACATACCCTCACTGAGTCATTAGGCAGTCAGCAGTAGTTCTTATCTCTTGCTCCGTGGCAGAATCCACAACCATGGAGGCACTGAAGTCTGGACTCAGTCTGGACTTTGGATTCTGTCTTAGTGGTCTAAAGGGGGGTGGTAGGTCTTGGGCAGGCTTCACTCCTCCATACTCTTGCCTGGGTGTACATGTCAGAGGTCTTTATAACTAGATCTCTTCCACCTACACCATGATCCAGAGGGTAAACCTAGTATTATATGCAAGGGGCAGTGGCTCAGCTTCTAAAAGAGCCCTGGACAAAGATCTCGTTAATCCTGATGTGCAGTGTGGTTGCTAGAGCACAGTGTGTGGAAAGTCAGAGATGTAGATTCAAATGTATACTGCATGAAGGGGGCTTACAACCTGGGTTACAGACATCTTGGGCAAATGCCCCAACCATTCAGGTACTGAGGTTAAAGTATAGGACTACCTTCAAACCATCCTTTTTGTTCAAAGGACTTGCACTCAGGTATGCACATAAAAACCATTAACACTCCAGCAGAATGTAAACATAGTAAGTAATCACTTAGCTTGATCAAGCACAAAGGAAAAGGAAGACAAGGACAGGCTTGGTGTGTAAGAGCAAAGGGAGATGTAGGGACAAGAGGGTCTCTATCCATTAAACTAGAACTCACCTTTCAATATTCACCTCCTGTCAGCAATAGCTGTGAAATCTATAGGCAAAGCATTCCCTTTCCTCCTAATGACTGTCATTTTTTTTTCTATATAGATAACTGATGTAATGTTTTTAACTTCAGTAGGCCTGTACATGAATTGGAAAAACCCTACTCACCTGTTTACTTATGTGGAACCATACTAGAACTCACAAGAGGAATTTGAATTTGTTTCTTTTAAAAATCTTCCTTATAATGATTATTTCTTGATGTGCGCTCTCTTAAATAATATACCTTGGAGTTTGTTTCATACCTTGCTGAACCAGTCTTTCAGAGAATAAAGGGTAGTCTTACCACTTCCTGCCCATGGCTATGCTGTAATTAATTACTTGTATCTTTACCAGGGTGTATTGTATTTAAATAGACTGTGCCAGTAGAAGCCTATATTCTTGCTCTCGTTCCCTTGCAGTATAACACAATCCTTGATCAGTAAACCTACTAACTGAATTGAGCTTTCATTAGGAGGAAATAGGTGTTTAATCTTAAGTTTCAAAATGCACTACGTTAGCTATTTCACAGCCTTTTTTTTCCACTACAAAGTCTACCCATGCCATGGCTAGAAACCTTACCCTCATGAGCCAGGTCATTTTCTCCAAAATAAGGCTTTCCCTTTGTAATCCTGGGCGTGACATTACATGCACCCTCACCTGAATAATGGGATCCTGGGGTACCCGGTAGCCAGTAGCCCTGCCCAGCCCCCCTGGGAAGCTGCTGCAGTGCCCCTGAGCAGACAGCCTCCCCTTACAATCAAGCACCCTCACAGATAATTCTCAAACTATTTACAAGATTTAATTATTTACACATAACAAATAATCATTAAATAAGCACATGGATATACTGACTAATAAACCCTCAATAACTTATTTACACAGTCTCTCTCTTGCACACAGTGTACTGGGGATCCCATGCGCACTGCCTGTGGCAGGGTATCTCAGGGAGCGGGACTGTCTGTGTCCCTGTACATGGTTTGTGAACGCTCCCTGGCGCTGGTGTCTGCCTCTGTGCTACTGGAGTCTCTGGGCAGCAAGGGTCTCCAGGCAGCAAGCAGTGGCTCCTCTTCTGCAGTTCCTGCAAGACAGCCTCCCCCTGCCTTTGACCCCCTTCCCCGGCTCTGCTGTGAACAGTGTCTGGGCTGCAGGCTGTAGCAACCCTCCTGTCCCACACAGCCTCACAGCCCCGGCAAATGCAGCCCCTCCCTGGGTTTTGCCTGCCCCTGGGGCCCCTCACCCATCAGGGAAACTAGGGCAGACTCCGGCAGTCCCCCCCCCGGCTCTGCTGTGCTCACCCAGCCACACCAGCTGCAGTCAGGTCTCTCCAGGCTTGGATTCTCCACACAAGCAGTCCCTGCCTGATCCTGCTGCAGCAGCCTCCCCAGAGAGAAGAACTGGATACTGTATCACACTGGATACTCTGTCACTCCCATTGCAGCTTCTCTGCTGCTTTCGCAGGGCTCTCTCAGGGGCTCGCTGAGGGACCACTGTGTTGAGACTCTGAATCCGGTCTCCAGCCTGTCCCTCAGCCCCTCTCTCTCTCTTGTTTCCCGCCCCGCGGGAAAACTGCTCCCCCTTTTATCCAAGCCTCTCAGCCAATCCCAGCTCAGGGCCCTTCCCAGGCTTTTGCTAATGGCTCTCTTTCAAAACTTTGCTGGGGTTACATCACCCCTCCCACTTCCAACAGGGCTGCTCCCAAAACAGCTTCACTTGCCCTCAGAGCCTACAATATCCCCTCTGGGACAAGCTCTGTCTCTCTGCCAGGCAGCCCTTCCCATTCTGTTCAGGTGGGTCCATTTTTTAAAGGCTGCTACACCTTTATTTAAAAAGAAATAGCTGTAAGACTGCTGTTGACAACCCAATAAACATATGGAGGGTTGCAGTTCTGTTTGTACCTGAGATGATTGCTTCAGTTTCTGCTCTTCACAGCTTTTCCAAGCTATATTAGGAAGAAGTGGCAGTTGCTGAAGTTTAGCCAAAAATGATTTGCTTTTATTATTCAGCACAAGGAGAGCAAGACTTTTCTTAACCAAATTTCCCATTCCCAAAGAGAAGTGCCCAAAAGACAAATTAACAGTGCCTATCCCAGCAGCAAGTTGGGAGGATTCCCCCAGCTCCTTGGAATCCTGGATCCTCAGAGCTTTGAAACAAATGATCAGCTCTCCACTTCACCTTGGAAAACATTGACAGAGAATGAAGTAAGGTCTTGTCCTTGTTTCATCAGGACATATGTCACTTACCCCCAACCTTCTCTCAGCAGTCTAATGTGGCATACTGTGGGTCTCTGGCACCCGGGGGCCAATGCTTGCATTTGCACCCTCCCGCCCTGTCCGCAGCCAACTGGCGAGTGGGGGGGGAGTCCCCCTGCAGCCCATCGCTGAGCGAGGGGTAGTCCCCTGGTGGCCAATTGCCAAGCCCAGAAACACCAGCAGTGAAACCAGAAGTGCCGCCGGGGACTGAGCCCAGCCCGTGCCCAGAGGCATGGCTACCTTCCGGCATTGCCAACACATAGGGGGTGTATGTGGATGCACATGCACCCCCTGAGATTGGCAGTGCACCCCCTGCAAAAAGCGCCACCAACACTGCTGGTGGTGCCTGTGGCCAGTCGCCGCTCACCCTCCCTCCCAGCTGCCAACGTCTGTGGGCAGTCCCCGATTGCTACTGGCCACCACTGACACTGCCAGTGGTGTTTGCAGGTAGTCGCCGACCACTGGTTGGCACTCACCACCCCCCACACCACTGACAGCACTGCGGCTGCCTGCACCAACAGCGCTGCAGCTGCCTGCAAGAGCTCGCCACTCGCTGCCACCATGTTCCCACCACTGACAGTGCCACTGCCACCTGCGGGTGGTCACCATGCCCTCCCCCAGCCTCCAGGGTCATGCAGCGTTCATGCCCCCCAGGCTCCCATCCATATGGTTCGCCACTGGGGAGAGTATCAGGGGGCTTCATGCATAAAAGATTCCTCTGGGAGCCTGGAGAAACCTTGTTACTTGTTAGAAATCAGCCATTTTGCTCAGGCTGGTGCTCACAATTAGTCAGCAGGTGGTTTAACCCTTAAGGAATTGTATAACAGGTAGGGTCCAAATCTGTACAGACCAAAAGGAAAGCAATCACAGTTGCATTTTGTGAGTTGTCTAACCCTGTAGATATATATTTTAGCATATTGCCAGATGGGGTTTTTATAGGCTTTGGCAAAAAAATGCCTGGTTTCTGAATCCCTATCATGCTTATGCAAGAGGTGAGTGTTTAGATCCCTGGAGAGTTGCCTAGTGAATTTAAGTACCTCCAGAGTTAGGCAGCAGCTGAACAGAGCTGTTCTTGTTCTTTTCTTCTTTTCAATTGAAGTTTTAGACTTAGGTGCCTTAAAAGCATCCCTGGAAGTTTTAAAGAGATTAGACAGACATGTGACCAGAACGGTTTAGTCAGGGATGATCCTTCTGTGAGCAGGGGGTTGGACTTGGTGACCTCCTGAAGTCCCTTCCAGCACTTCTTTTCCATAATTCTATGTACATATATAGTAATAACAGTATAATGGTGTAGCTTAACTCCATACAGGTAGGAGCATTAGTTGTACCAGAGTAGGACATATTTACGGAAAATAGCCACACCTATATGAGGGACTGAACTGATATTAAAATCTTTGGAAAAAAATCACATCCCTAGTCAAATAGTATAGACATAAAGACATTAATTTGAAAGCTAATACACAAGGGACATCTGTTGGCTGTCAGGATCCCTCTAGCACACATCAAGCTAAGGTAATGCTTTTATTGTCGTGGGAAGTGAGCAGTCAAGGCTGTACACATGTAGGTAAATATAAACTTTCCCTCATTCTTGCCATTAAGCCACCCCATCCATTTTGTAGGGACTGAATAGTTGAAGCAAATTTCCCAGAACTAATATTTTGCTTAAGTTAGTAACTACCCCTTCTAATACAAAAATTGTTTTGTTTTGCTTGTTTTTTCTCATCCAGCCCTAAGAGTCTCTGCCAAATTTGACACCATTGCCATTCATAACCTTTTCTGCAGAATTATATTGCTGTTTTCTGTATTGCAGCACTCAGTGTAGGAGCCATTGTAAAATTATTAAAAAATTGCCCCTGCCTCAAATTGCTTAGAGCCTTAAATGACAATGTGTTGGATGATGGAGAGAGGAGTGTAGAAAGAGAACATAAAGCAAAATGGTCAGAATGGACATGCATGTCTTATGCATTTTCTGTTTGTATATCAAACTTGTCCCTGTGTCTAGCTCCCTTTGGTTTTTTTGGTTTTCTTTAATCTTTTTTCTTATCCTTGGCAGTTTACTAGAGATATCAGGCTACAATGAAAGGATATTTTAGCTAAAGGGAAAGGAGTTTTATAAAACCTTTCTCTCCACTCTGCTGCATTACCAGAAGGCAGGGTAAAGATGCACCTTTAAGCTAGGGGCAGACATTCAAAAAGCCAGAGACAGAATCAAAGTTACACAGTTTTCTGTAAGCAGCACAGTTTAGATCAGTAGAGAAAAGAACACAGCTTCGTTGCAGGGGCAAATCTTAGACCGGGTTTCACCGTTTTTAAACAAGTCTGTGTGTGTTGAACTTCTGTTCTGTTACAGGTAGAGACCAGTTTCCGATCACTTATACTTGTAAAAGTGTCATGTCTGTACCTGTATAGGCCTTAAAGACTAACTGAATCAGAAATGCAGAAGCTTTCATGAGACATAGCTCCCATTACTAAAGGTTGTGCATGCACTGCTTACACTTCCCAGTATATAAACATATAATAACTTCAAAGTAGGGGATTCCTTTAAGAGCTAAGATCTAGAATAATTTGGTTACACAGTAAAGAAACAGCCAAAAGCAGCAGAATATGTGAAAACAGCACGGTTATAATTCAAAGCAAAGAATGGATGTTTCAGAGTCCTTGTTTAAGCAAGTTGCTAACTGAGAGAGGTCCTAGGTTGTTGGGATAGTGAGGCAAATTATCTTGCTAATATAGGTGTGCATGTAAGCGTTGCTTTTCCACTTGAACCTAAGGACACTAAAATCCTATATTTCAGCTGACTTAACAAAGCCTGGTATATTTTGGAAAGGTTGTCCTGCACTGCAGCAAGATATCTACTGGCTGCATGGCTGCTAACAGGGGTAAGTCTACAACAGCGATTCCTAGAAAAAAAAAGGTTGAAAACTAGAAAGGTTACCAATTTGGAGTAAACAAATGTGAAACATGCTTTTGATTCTTTTAACTGTTGCACAACAGGTTGACTTTTTTCTCTCCTCTTCCAGGTGAAAAAAGAAGTTGGAGATGTTAGCATCCTAATCAACAATGCTGGCATTGTATCTGGAAAGAAATTTCTCGATTGTCCAGATTCCCTTGTGCAGAAAACCATAGAGGTGAACACTATGGCACACTTCTGGGTAATTCTTTTTTTTTTATGGATAAGCTTACTAACACCCAGGTGTGTGTGTTTGGGGGAACAGTGGTGTTGTCTTGGTTGAAATACTGTCCCCAATTCCAAACAAGAATTATATGACTGACTGGGACTGTAAGTCCATACTCTCAAGCTGGTGGCATATCTGTGAGCCTGTGATATAGAAGCAGGTGGGAAAATGACAGAATGAAGGAATGGCAACAGCCCCCTAGCACATGCATAAAACATGGCTTTGCTTAAAGAGCATATGAACCCTATACCCCATGTTGGTAGACTTCATAGTATTCAGAAACTCTCTTAAAACAACTCTTATCAGATTTACATATGCCAAATTTTGTAATCAGTATTGTGCTGTGTTCCTTAATAGGAGGACAAATTAGCTGCTCTGTCACCAGAAAAGTGCTGTTGGCTGTTGTCAAGGAACAAGTAGGGCTCACTGATTTGAGGAGCTACAGTAAGAAATGGGAGCTAGATTCACAAAGTCTTCAGGCTTATAAACTCTCATTATAATCAACAGAAAGTTAGGCAACTAAATGCAGCATTATCACTTAAACTAGTGTTTTTTAAAATTATTCTGTGGACTCCTGAGGTCATCAGGGGCTCCACAAAGAGATTGAGGGGTCAACAGTGGAGCAGGCCGGGAGGCATTGCACTGCCATTGCCAGACTGGGTCACCTGGCTTCAGGACAGGGGTAGGGGTTCCACAGCAAGTGATATGAGAGGGTTCCATGACATTTTGAAAGTTTGAATATCACTGACCTAAACAACCATGATGTATGTGAGCTCAGGTAATAGGAACCATTGTTATATAATATTCTAAATGTCTGACCTATATACTTTGGCACGCTTGATTTTTTTCTTCACAAATGCTTAATTGAATTGCATTTCTCCATGATGAGAGAGGCTTATTAAAACATGCTACTCTCTCTATTTCCTGAAAAAGCAAAATCCCTAAGTGACAGTAGAAAGGTAAGAAGTTCTGGTTTCCCATGCCTGATTTCTGTTTCGTTTCATGTCGGTAGGACCATGTAGAAAATGTTGCTGTGCCTAGCTCTTAAGTGTAGAGAACCTGTAGCATACAGAACATTTTGTTTCATAAAGTGCTCTCTGGCTGGCAATGAACTACTTCCTACCTTCTTCCCAGTAACTGATAACATGAGGGAACAAAAATATATTGATGAGTCTCACTTCCCGGTGCAGTTGTTGAATAAAGCAGGAATACTTTTTGCCCTGTCCAGTTCTCTCTGGAGTGAAGCCAGATGCATGATTGTGGTCTGTTGTAAATAGCAGATGCCTAGCAGGATTCCTTCTAACATGGCATTCTCTCTTTTGAACTGATAAATGACACTGTGCAATATTTTTAGGAAATGTTCAGTGTTTAATCATGGTTTTTCCCCATGTTTTATAGACTTACAAAGCCTTCCTTCCAGCTATGATTGCCTCTAACCATGGACATTTGGTTAGTATTGCAAGTTCAGCAGGACTAACTGGAGCCAGTGGGTTAGCAGGTTAGTATATTTTTAAAGAACTTTCTTCATGAAAATAAAGGTAAATGTAATTTGGGTTAAACTCTTCAGCCAAGATTTTCAATAATAAAGCCTAAATTCTCATGTCAAACACCTAAAATAAATAGTCTGACTTTCAAAACCTATGAATGCCTCTTAATTGCCTTCCTAAGTGTTCAATATTGCTGAACTTTAAGGTAGGATCTTCCAATTCTGAAAGTTCAGATATGTAGCTCAAACTCACATGCAGGGATTTGGCAAGGAGATGAGACTTGGTGAAAACACCCAGTACTACATTTAAACCCAGTTCAGACTTTGCTGATTCAAAGAACTGCAACCTCCATAGCTGACTAGCATTTTGGTGGTTGGGGTTTTTTTGTATTATTTTATAGCGTCAAAAATATATGGTCTGTCTTCTAAGCAGACTGCCCCAAAAAAGCAGCAAGACACCCGAGTCACAGCTAGAGCTGTAAAAATGAATAAGGCTAGAGACAGACATTATACATAAACCTGTTAAAGTGATCAGAAACTGGTTTAAACCTGTAACAGGACAGAAGTTCAGTGCACATAAACCAGTTTCAAAATGGCTGAAACTGGTTTAAAATAAACCTGGTTGAATATAGTATCAGACTTAAGTGATTTAGGTCAAACCAGTTTATGAAACTTCTGTCCCAGACCCCTTCCTAATTTAAGTTAAATCAGAGTCTCCCAGCATGCTTCACAGCCCTGGCCTGAGCTGTGCTGTCTGCTTCAGAGAGCAGGGCTGTTCCTGCCCCTCTGCTCCCTAGCTGCAGCAGTGAGGGATGGCTCACTGGGCCCCCCAGGCAAACCCCATCTGGGGTCTGGGGCCTGGGAAGGGGGGTTAAACTTACCCTCCCCCAAGTACAGAGATGCCCTGCCCTGATAATAACTTTGTGCTAGTTGTGATTGTGGACTACAAATCCCAGATGCACCTGGAAGCAGGAAGAGGAAGTGATGAGCAACCCTGAGAGTCCTGCTGCTGTGATTGTGGATTGCAAATCTCAGAGACCTCAGGGGCAGCAGGAGGAATAAGCGAACACATAGCCCAGGCTGCATTTATTGCTCTTCACTTTATAGTTTTTCACAGAAAGAAGTATTCTTGTTCGAGCTTTTATGAATTCAGTGCCACTACTCCCCCGCCCCCCCAACCCCAAGCAGAGCACAGGATGAGGCCTGGCCATGCCCCCTCCACTACAGCAGGGCTTTTTCTCTTCTCTCTCCTTCTGCAGTGGCCAGCACATGCTCTAGCACCCCCCAGCTTCTGGCTTGAGCCACTGCAGGAACGTGACTGCATTTCCTGAATCAAAAGTGAATGTGTGTTCATTTGCTTATCAGTTCAATCCCTGCAGCTTAGACTAACCTGCAAAGACTGAATCAATTCAGCCTCGGGCTTTTTGACTGTCTGTACTTAGCCTAAAAGGGTAAGACATGCATTTTAACTAACAGAGTGACAATAATTTCTTGAAGTATAGAAGAAAGAAGAGGTACCAGAGATGAAGATGAGAAGCCACCACCTAAGGTGGAGACCATGATATGCTTAATGAAGTTTAGGGAAAAATCAAGATTGTAATTAGAATTAAAAATGGGAGAGAGAAATAAAGGGTGTCAAAGACAGCTTTACCCTGGGTTGTTTTTATGCTAGGTTTGTTACTGAGAAATGTGGGCATCTTAGAATTGCTTGAGGTTCTTGGTGATTGTTGTTGCTGAAGATCCATGAAAGCACCAGATACCCAGACTGCTCTTATTAGAACATAGGTCTATCAGGCTTCCTCCCAAAATAAAAAGATTTTGCTTTGTGTGTTCACAGGTAACATTCTGGGAAGGGATAATACCACCTCATCATGCTTTTACCAAAATGTATTTTTCAAAGGAAAATGTCTAAAATGATAACTCTCTCTTCTATCTTTTTGTTTGTTTTATAGATTATTGTTCAACTAAATTTGCAGCAGTGGGCTTTGCAGAATCCATTGATGTGGAGATGCATGCTCTGAAGAAAACTGGTGTTAAAACAACTATTGTATGTCCATACCTAATACATACGGGCATGTTTGATGGCTGTAGAAGCAAGTGAGTGAATCTGGGGAGGGTTTTTTTCTGGTATAATATCTATTTGCTTGTGGTGCACACAAAATAATGGTTTACTACAGGGGTGGGCAATTGTTTTGGGCGGAGGGCTGCTTACTGAGTTTTGGCAAGCCATCCACATCCAGCCCACAGGCCGCATTTTGCCCACCCCTGGTTTACTAGTTCCCTTTTATGACTCCTGTATTTAAACAGTAGAAATCACTTAGACATAAAGTATTGTAAGGTAAGCTTTACTTTATTGCTTCATCTTTGATGCTCTTGGACATGGGCCCTTTTTCAGGCTACAAAATTTAAGTACTTTGTATTTTACATCTAAGACTTGTGACTGTAATAGAACTTTCAGACACATATCTAGTGTTGACCAATAAAGGGCTCTCTTCTGTTGGCCTGAACTTGTACCTCTGAAAATGACTGCTTATTTGGATGTCTTATAAATCAACTGGTCTTCACTTCGAAATATTTGGTGTAATTAATATTTCCTCTCTACATTAGAAATGGAAAAATAGTGAACTGTGAGGAATAACACTTTGTATTTGAAGCTGGGATAAAGACAGAAGCTGCTACAATTGGGTACCTTGGAATTTAGGACTAAATCCAAAAGGAAAGCATTGAACATTTTTGCAGTCTTAACTGTATATTTTCTTTCCAGATGGCCACATCTGATTCCTAGTCTAGATTCAGAGTATGCAGCTGAGATGATTGTAAATGCTGTTCTACGGGAACAAGTGTACCTAATAATGCCACGAACCCTATACATTGTAGTGGCCCTGAAAAAGTAAGAATTAAGAGTCATTGTATCTTCCTTTCTTTACCTACACATTTTCTAACTTTTATGCTGCAGCACAATATAGAAAACTTATGTTAAAGCTAAGCCAAGCTACATACTAATTTCTGTGGGTTTCAGGTCACTTCTGTGTTTGGTAAATCATTACCATAGAGAGTTTATTGCAGAGGATAGTCTTGGGCAGCTTACACAAAAAGTAGTATTAGAGGCTACCTTTCTATTGCTGACTATATCTAAGGAGAGTAGTGTATTTAAATGTATTTAAAACAAGCCAATAGAAGTACAATAGATATCTTACCTTGATTAAGCTGCCTTAGTACTACTACTGTGTATTCAAGCAAGTCAGTAGGGATTGGCAGATGAATTGAGTTGGACCAGGTGCCCCAATACTCCTGTTTTTGAAAGGCTTACCTGAAAATCCATGCCAAAGAGGTGAGACCAACAGCAGTGGATGTTCTGGATAAAGCAGCATAGCTTTATTAGGGACACAGAGCAACCCCTTTAACAAAACACAGGTGGCTGACTCTGACATTCTATCAAATGTGGCTGCAGCACATAACCCCCAGTGTTGGAGCTGTTGGTTGGATAAGGGGGAACCTACACAACAGAAGGACCTTGTCATATAATCACTGGCTCTCCAGAAACAAACTGGTTCTGAAACTTGTGCAGATTACACAATCCATTGAAGTTCAATGCACCAGGATAATCTACTTGATATTCTTATGGCTTATTTGAAAGTTGATACAATATTAACTCACTACTTAAATATTCTATGGGTAAAATGGTAGAGAAGCCTCTAACGTCCAATTTTTCTATTGTTGTTGGTGTTGGGGGTTTTTTTTCAGGTTTCCAAAGGCTGAATGGACTTCTAGAAGCAGTTAGCAGTGTAACGCTTACTTTAAACGCATTTTAATTTTCCTGTTTAAAATACAGAATATCATATTTACTCACTTATATGACACACACTCAGGGAGTAGAGAGCCCAATCCTCTGGGACCCAAATACCCTTCAAGCCAGGTGGGCAGCCAGCAGCACCGGCAGAGTCAGCTTAGGGGTCTATCCAGCATGAGAAAAGGTTTGGCAATTCAGCTTCAACAAATTATCTGCCAGCTGACTTGGCAGGCACTGATTGCTCAGACGAATTGTCTGGCCTGTTTTCTCTTCTTGACCTAGGTGGCAGCCAGTGATGTCTACTGTACCCTGAGTTAAGAAAACAGCCAGTCTTTTCTTCCTCTCCCCCTGCAAAGGCCTGCTTGTGTTGTGTTTTTGTTTTGGTTTTGGTTTTTTCCCTGTAAAAATGCCATACTTGCTGATATTTTCAAGGAAACAGCTTTTTCTTCATTCTGCCGTTCAAAAACAAGATATGTATTCGTTTTCAGGGACATATGGGATGCAAGAAAATATAACATTACTGAAACATTACATGTATGTAAATGCAGAATTGCTAGTGGAGCTAAAAAGACTGTACAAAAAATGTTCCTTTTACCTGGAGAAACATGGAGACGTTGTTTCTCTCTAGTTGTTCTTTCTAGATTTCCTTCTACTCTAAATGTCATAGGCACACTGGTATAATCTGGGAGAGAATATATGGGAGTTCTAGGGAGAGACGGAAAAGCTGTTTGACAAGAGACTGTAATTTCAAATGTGTTAACTTTTTCATGTTTTTTTCACTGTTGTCACCTCTGAGTGTCTCTGAAAGCCATGCTGAAAGCCCTGCCCTGGGCTAGGGTGTAAGAACCTAATGCACTGAAACTAGGCAACCATGGTCTTGAACCCAAATAAATGACTGTCTTTTAAACTGCAACTTCTAAAATCAATTGTCTACTCTAGGAGTAGGCCCACTGGCTTTAGGATGTGCCTCCCACTTCCTAAATGTCTTGGTAATATAGTAAGTTATCAAGTACAGACTAAGGTAGTATGTCAAAAAATGTGCCCCATTTGGGGACTAGGGTTCCCAAGGTGTAATCCTGGCTCTGACAGACTAGTTTTGTGGTACCAGGAATCACCTCCTCTGCCTCGGTTTCTTTGACTGTACACCGGAGATACTTGTTGCCCCATGGAGATGCCGTGCAGACTGTTTGTCCAGAATTTTTGCAGCCAGGCAGAACTTCTGTTTTCTTTTAATGGGGGCTAATCAGGTGAGTGACTCTCATGAGTTGCAAGGCTCTATGTAACAATTTTTTGTGTGCTTTTTCCTTTTCTACCCTTCAGTATTCTGCCTGTGAAAATGATACGTCTCCTGGAAAACTACCTTGGAGCCTTTAATTTCATGGACAATTTCAGTGGTTGCCTAAAAAAAGACTGAGAACTGAATGACGTCAAAGACCAGCAGCTCTAAGTTAACATGGACCAGTTTAGAGATACACATTCTTTACTGCTTCACCAGCCAAAAACGTAAGGTGCCTCATGCTTATAGTTTTTATCACATTTAATCAACAGCTCCCAGCCTCAGCTGGCTTCTCTAATGGTTGATGAGAACAGTGCAGTGCCTATAGAAAATTTCTTTCACAGGATCTGGAGATCTGTCAGTAGTATCTGTCTTAATGCCTTAATGTATAACTTTGAGCGTACCTGTATATAATTTCTGCCTTAATTTCGTAATGTATGGCTTGTTACATCACCATCTAATCATTACAGACACATAATTGGTAGCCTGCTGTTAAGAAACCAGTGGTGTAATGGAATTAGAAGCTGAATTGACCTTGTTCTGGAGTTTCAGCGTGAGGAAGCTTACATTGTCATTGTCTTGCCTAATGAGTGGTTTACTAAACAAGTTAGTTTTCTGAACTGTCTAGCACCTCTTTACACCCACTGAAAGTCACTAAAAATCGTATTAATCTGAATAATGAGTGTATGCTTTAAAAGTGTGGAAACTATTACACATGTACCTTTTACAGAGGCATACTGTTAACAAGTGAGTGTGTGTGCATACTTCTCTGAGTGTTTCAATTTTAAATAAAACTCTATAACTTAACTAGGATTGAAAGCATTATTAATACATTATTAAATAAGGTTTTAGAGTTACACATTTAATATTGCAGGAGCGGGGTTTAAAGCAGTAAAAAGTTGTATACAGAATCATACCGAATAAGAATAAAAAATAATCTCCAGAAATCAAGCAGATAAAAGGACAGGCAACTAAATGCAAAACTAGTAGTGCTAGAGTATAATCATGAGCTTTTCTTTTTAAAATTTGTTTCAAAAGGAGGTGAGTGGCTGGTAGTAGAGAATCAGCTATGATGGAATCAATGGACATTTCTTCTAGAATTCAGGAATTTAAAGTATCATTATAAATTATGTTTTTATTCTTCTAATTTGCTTTATTTACACCATTTAAGGGGGCTCCACAATTTTTTTCTGTAATTCTCTCAAAGCTTAAAAGGAAGAGTGGCCTCCTTAGACCCCTGCTTTGGAGTCTCGGGGAACTGGATGTTTTTTGGGGGGTAGGGTTGCCCAAGGTCTCTGCCTCAGCCTACTGCCTTAAGAAGTCTTTCCCTAGAGGTGGCCAAGTGTGTGGAGGCAAGGGAGGGTGCCTGGACCCCTGCTGCCAAAGCCTCCAGGACTTTCTTAAACAGCATTTTCCCTAAGCTGCTTATCAGTTTTATTCCATTTGTGGCAATTGACCAGGCTTTGGGGCATCTCAAACTGATCTGGAGGGGAAAAGTGGTTGGGCAGGTAGAGGGGGTACCTGTGCTTCTGGCTTCCCAGGGTGCTGCCTGCTCTTGGGAGCTGCCTAGGGCCTCTACCTCAGTTGGTAGAAACTGAATTAAATTGAACAGTGGATTGGGGGAAAGGGCTGTTTTAAAAGTGCAGAGGTGTTGGGCAGCCCACTGGAATACAGAAACAGTAGTTGTTCCCCCTCTAGCCATCAAGCCTCCCCTGCCCATGTTAGCCTGGGATGTCCTGAAGCTTGATCAGTTCCTACCAATGGCCTGAAACTAACAAGCAGTTTGGGGGAAAGTGTTGTTTAAGAGCTGCAAAGACATTTGGCAGTCCCCCCAGAGCAACCAGCACTTCAAGAACCAACAACTACTAGTATCCCCTTTAGTAGTACTGGGCTGGTTCAAAGATAACCAGTTCAAAATAATCCCTGATTACCTAGGTACACTTTTGAAATATTCTGGCATGTTTAAACCATTTGAAATTGTTACACATCTGGAAATTTGTAGCTTAAACAACATTTAAAATGGTTTAAGAATGTTATTTATAGACAAAACAAGTGTTCCTTGGCATAGAGGGAATTTGACTCTACAGGCACTTGCCTGACCTGTGGAAAAGTGAAATTCAAGCCTCTGCTCCACATCAGGTAAAACATAGAAGATCTGAATTCGGGTCCTGTGTCCCACGTAAGTGCCCAAACAATAAAAATATTGGCTCTTTTGGGATGTGGGTCTTTCGCAATCAGATGTTCCACTGTGAGCCCTTCTCAATGAAACTTCAAATCAGCTACATGTCAGTGAAGGACTTGGCTTTTGTGAGGAATTCTAGCCAGCTCAAGAGAGCAGAACCCTCAACAAAAATGAACTGTTCATGGAGAGGAGTGCTTTTCTGTATGGATGTTCAAGTGCACATGTAGACCTAAGAAGTAAGATTTCCCCTGGAGGAATAGAGGCAAAAAGAGGGTCTAATTAGAATGTAATTTCAAACTTCAAACCAAGGATGATACCGGCAAATAGGTGTATGGGAATTTAAATGCCTTTTAAACATTTAGAATAAAAACTGTTACCATGCAGTTTTGAGAGGATGGTTCATCAACAGACTTCCAAGTGAAGCTTTTATTTGTGTAGTCATTTGAGATGCTACAAGTGTATAATTACTCTGAATTTTCATATACATGTGTGCCAATCAGATGTCAGAAGCAGTGACAGTATTATTTACAGTGTGTGCAGAAGTGTGCTAGATACTCTGAAAGCATGTGAAGCATCTCCCTAATCCAGAATTATTAACAATTGAAAAACACAAAAGGCATCTGAGTTATAGAAAGAATTACAGGATTAAGATCAAGTTTGGCTCACATCTGTTACAGATGCTGATTGATTTTTTTGTTTGTTTTTGTTTCATATGGGTTATTTCTCTTTTCACCTTGTTTGTTCCTTTTATTTCTCCACAAGTGTGGCTGCCCTTTTGTACCTGCCTGGCATAAGTGCTAGCACTTAGTTTGAAGGTCCTGCACTGTTTCCTATGCAGACTGACCTGCACCTGGAGACCTCAGTCCAACATGCGTGGCTCTTAATTGTTTTATTTTACCCTGCTGTTTCCAATTCATGTTTCCCTCCTACCCTCATTCATTCTTTCATATCTTTGTTTGAGCACCCTTGCCTACACACTGGTTTTATACATATTCAATTAGCTGAAACCTAACTAATTTTTCCCCCTATTTTCTGAGCTATTTTAACTGACCCCCAAAAGAGCTGCCTAACTTCTGACTTTTCACTGTAGGTTCCACCTCAGCTGCTATCCCTGACATGCCAGACTCCCTGCTGTATTTCCAGTTTTTCTGGCAGTCAGACAGAGGGGTTTTTGTTGCTGTTTATTAAAGGGGAGGTATTTTCAAAGGCACCAATGAGAGTGAGATGTTTAATTCTCCTGGCATTCAGTGGCATAGCTGTCATTTGTGCCTTTAAACATCTCTTAACTCTGTCACTTGGAATATAGCTTCACAGGTAATCCCAGTTGCAACTCAAGCTTCCCTGTTTTTTATGCATACAAACCTTTTATTCAGATTTGAAAAAGATTTAAGCCTAGGATGGTTTGTGCAGCTGAAGTTCTGGGCTAGAACCCAGGCTCTGCTTTAAGGCAGACTGGAACAGTCCTTCTACAAAGGAGGATAAAGGATAACTAACATGTGAGTTGATGGATTTCCAGTTCTCACTGAAGGGAAAATAGGATTATAGGAAAGTAGGGCTGAAGGGACCTCACCAGGTCATCTAGTCCAGCCCCCAGATCAAGGCAGGATCATGCCTGACTAAACCATCCAGCTAAGTGTCTGTACAACTTGCTCTTGGAAATTTTCAAGGTTGGAGTTTCCACAGCTTTTTTTATCTACCCTGTTTCAATGCTTGATCATCCTTATAGTCAAGAAGTTCCTCCTAATCTTTAACCTAAATATTTTCTGCTGCATCTTGAGGCCTTGAGGTAGTGTCCCCTTACACCCACAAAGACAAACCCATCTCCTTCCTTTCTATAATCACCCTTCAGGTATTTGAAGACTGATATCAAATATCCCCATAATCTTCTCTTCTCCAGCCTAGAGAGCCCCAGCCTTTCCTCAGAAGTCTTGCTTCTCTGGCTCCGAATCATTTTTGTCACTTTGCACCAAGCTCCAATCTATTCACATCCTTCCTGAAGTGGGGCCCAAAACTGGACACAGTACTCCAAGTGAAGCCTCACCAATGCTGAACAGAGTGGAAGAATCACTTCCTTGATTTGCAAGTGACACTCCTGTTAATACAACCTAGTATGCTGTTGGCCTAAGAGCACAGTGTTCATATTCAGCTTATGATCTACTATAACCCCCAGATCCTTCTCTGCAGTTCTTCAGTCTAGCCAAGACTTCCCCAGTCTGTATTTATGCATACAATTATTCCATCCCAAGTGCAGGACTTGCCAGTTGTCCTTATTGTATGTCATAGGATTGGTTGCAGACTATTTCTCCAGTCACTCTGAATCCAGATTATTATGGATCCCTTTCCTACTTTCTGGAGTATCTGCAATTCCACCCAACTTGGCATCGCCCATGAACTTGCTAAGTGTACACACTTGATCCTATCATCCATTCCAAATCATTAATGATGTTGAACAATACCAGACCCAAGACAGACCCCTGGAAAACCCAATTTGATACCTCCTCCCAACTAGACACTGAGCCATTGATGACCATTGTTGAGCACAATGATCCAACCAATTATGTGTTCACTTTACTGTACTTTCATGTAGTCCAGGGCTGGGCAAAGTCCAGCCCCCAGGCTGGATCAGGCCTGGGTGGACTCTATTTCCCAGCAGCCCCTGCCCGCATTGCTACAGCCAGTTTCCATGGAGACCCCAGGAGTGGTGGGGCCATGACAGCATGAGGCCAGGGTTTCCATAGAGACAAGCCTAAGCAGCACTGGCAGGGTGGGGAGCTGCTTCAGGGCTGGGGCCAGGATCTTGTGGCAGTGACAGCATGGGCTGTACCTGGGGCCGAGCTGCGATCCACTGCCCACACACCCCAGGCAGGGGCATGCAGGCAGTGGTCATGGCTCTGTAACATAATGTCACCATCACAAAATCCAGACCCTGGAGTAGTGACCTGCCCAGACGTGTACCCTGCCAGCGATACTTGGGCCAGTCTCCATGGAAAGCCAGGCCTCATGCTGTCACAGCCTCTCCTCTCCTGGGGTCTCCATGGAAACTGGCTGCAGCAATGTGAGCATGGGCTGCTGGGAAATGGAGTCCAGCTACTGGCCAGATCTGCCATTTTGCCCACCCCTGATCTAGTCTGTGTTTTCTTAGCTTATCGATGAAAACACTGTGGGAGACAGTTTCAAAAGCCTTGCTAAAGTCAAGATATGTTACAACCATTGCTCTTCCCCCACACCTCCCCATCCCAGAGGCTGTGACCTTATAGAAGGAAATTAGGTTAGTCAGGCATGATTTGTTCTTGATAAATCCATGCTGCCTGTTCTTGATCACCTTGTTTTCTTCTAGGTGCTTCACAATAGATTCCTCAAAGACCTCCTCCATGATCTTTCCAGGTATCTGTCATGACCCAAAAGTATGATTTTGTGTGTGCTTCGGCACTAGAATTATCCCCGTGGGATTACAGCTTCATTGCACGGTGGAGTTTTGCTGCACAGAGAACCCGCGTGCAAAGGAGAGAGTTCCCGCCACTTTGCAGCTGTCTTTGCAGGGTGCATTTTCTTCGCAGCACAGAAATGCACAGTGCAAAGAGTATCTGCTATTCGAATGCAAATTTGTTTCCCGCTATTGGCTAGTTCTAAATTATTCCCACGTGGCAGCTAGTGATTGGCCTGCTAGCCATATAAGAGGCTTGAGCGGCTTCCGCCCAAGCTGGAGAGGACTCCACATCCATCTCGTGGGGACTCTGGGTACGTGGCAGGGTAATAGAAACCCTGTGTGAGATCCAGAGGAGTTTGGCGGCCTGATCCACCGCCCACCTCTTCCCGTCTTCGTGTGGTAACCTTCTTTAAGACGTATCTACGAGTTTTCAGCTTTGTGGCGCGCTTGTCCAGGACATCCGGAGTTCTGTTTGCGTGGAGCCTAGCAAACTCCACGTGATTGTTCGTGTTCTTTCTGTTTGTAACCGCAACTCAAGCAAGTTTTCAGCCTGCACCGCAACCATCTCGGTGTAAGTAAACAATCTTAAAATCTACCATTAAGCATCTGTGCCTAATTCTAGCTCGGCGCCCGCCCTCTCCAACCCGGCGTGCCTGGGCTGCCAGCCACAGCCCGCGTGCAGCGTGACAAGGGCCGCGGGTTTGCACCCGGCCCGCACAGTATCCAGCTTGTAATTTCCAGGATCTTCCTTCTTCCCCTTAAGATGGGAATTAAATTTGCCCTTTTCCAATCTTCCAGGACCTCCCCCATCCTCCATGAGTTCTCAAAGAGGATAACTAATGGTTCTGAAATGACCTCAACCAACCAACTCCTTTAGTTTCCTAGGGCAGTGTTTCTCAACCTTTTACATAGCAAGTAGCCCTTAACTTCTGAACATTTTAATAAGTATCCCAACACTCAATTTTCCAGGGGATTTTATATTTACAGACTAATGTGTGCCATATGTTGGAAGAGGGGCTGTGTATATAAGACTGTGATATGACAGATGTCAGATCTGGTGTGGGTACGGTTGCCACGTTTTATACCAGGGCTGCACAACTCAAGTATTTACTTGGGCTAGAGGTGATGTTGGCCAAAGCTAGAAGGGCTGAACCTAGTGCCACGCAAAGTACAGCACACCAAATTATTACTGGGGAATTTAATATTTTAAATTGCACCAATTTTTTTGCCATAGTTTTAAGAGGAAGAAGGGGCAAGAGAAAGAGGAAGAGGGCGAGAGAGTGTTGGGGTACCTGCATACCCCCTGCCTGTGTCACGTGTAGCCCCAGGGGCACGTGTACCACAGGTTGAGAAACTATGTCTTAGGGTGTATCCTATCCTACCCTGATGACCTGAAAGTATCCAGCTAAGTAATCTATAACCTGTTCTTCTGCTATGCCAGGCTGTTTGTCTCCTTTATCTTTGCTCCCAACTGCAATTGCCATCTGGTAGCCATCCCTATTTATTAAGACTGAAGTAAAAAAGGGCATTAGATTGCCTTCTGTATTCTATAAGGGATCTATGGCTTCTTTGGTTTTCCTCTTACTTCTGACATACTTGTAGCATCCCTTTTTACTGACTTTCATGTCCCTTACTAGTTGCATCTCAGATTGGCCTTCCTGATTTGTTATGCAGTAACATAATCCTTCATGTCACTAAAGGCCACTGTAGGAATGCAATCTGGGAAGGATTCAATTTGAATTCCTTAAGGATATACCCAAGAGCACAATTATTTGCCAGTGGCATCAGTGCTCTGTTCAAAACCATGTTAACTCTAGTTACAATTTCTTTCCATAATGAATTGATAATAGGAAATGATGACCTGTAACCAAGCATTGCTTGCAAATTATCTCATCTCCAATACATAGGTATTCGCCATATACTTAATTTGTTAACTTTTACAGGGACACTGTCTTGTACAACAAATATAATCTTCTGTCTGCAGCAAAGTCTAAGATCAATCCTCAATATTTGACTATTGTGAATTGCTGATTTTTTTTCCACTAGAACTCTGTAATCTGGAGTGGATACCTAGGTCTCCATTCCACTTCAGTCATAAATCGCCTGTATCCAGTCTGCTATTTAAAATTACATATTTGTAGAGTGATGGCACAGAATGGAGGGGAGAAACTGATTTTAAGGCAAATATATATATATATATATATATATCTAGGGTCTTTGCTACACCTAAAGCCTGAGTTCCAAACAGACTTTTCTAATACTTAAGTAATGGTTTTTTTCAGAAGGTAAGATTCATACGTAACTCAGAAAAGAATTTTCTACAACTTCCTAGTAGAAGCTGTTCTGCATGCACAATACCCTTATACATCCACTTTCTCTGCATCAGTTTGTGGGACCCATACTTCAAAAAGGAATTGCTCCAAATAGAGGCCTTATTATGTAATGAAGGATGAAATGTCAGTAAACTGGCCAAATTTTTCAAAGCTGGTTGGACTGCAAAAATTGTAAGAGTTAGAAGATGATAGTTTGACAGATAAATAATGAAAGGGAAAACATAAGTGTCTGTTCAATTTCCATCCACGCAGGAGAGTTATTAGCTATCAGTGATCCAGTATGTAGTCTGACTTGCTACGAAGGCATTGCAATATTTCCAGAGGCTTCATTCCAAATGGTAGCTGCATCATATTTTTAATGAATGTTGATCCCTTTCATCCTCTTCCCACAGAAGCCTGTTGAACATTAGGTTGATCTTTAACAACATAGAATTGGGGATTACAACTGGTAGGTGACATACCAGATAAATTTGGTGAGGCAAGACATTCAATGATATAATGATCTAGTCCAAGTAACTCAGATTAAGTCCAATTAATTTAATAACCAGATACATTGCTAAAATTCTTCATTAATGATAAGAGGGCAGGAACTGATCTCTTGGGCTGGGACAGAATTATTAGCGTACACAAGATCCTGTTTTATACAGATTATATACTATTTCCTGTCATGATTGGTGTTGTCCTAGTATTGGGTGTCATAGTCATAGAAAAGTAGGGTTGGAAGGGACCTCCAGAAGTCATCTAGGCCCACGCTCTGCTTGAGGCAGGATCACCCCTATCCAATCTATTCCATACAACCATAATCTAAACCCTATGTAGGACTGTCTTCAATCCTGGCACAACATAGACCTAACACCTTAAACTATGACAGGTTAAGCAGGGGAACCATGGTAGCCAATGTCCTGCTTCTATGAAATGTTGTCAGTATAAGCTCAAGAGATCCCAGGTAGAGGGATCCCTCCACTACAGAGGAAGGGAAAAATCCCCACAGTCCATACCAATCTGACCATGGAGTAAAATTCCTTCCTGACACCAAATATGGCCATCTGTCTGACCCTTAGTGGAGGGGCAAGACCCTCTAGGCAGGAATCTCTGGCTTTGTTCCCAGAAGAAGTATTGGCACACCCCAGTCACAGTCCACATTCTTGGCTATAGCCAACATCCAATGCCTCTGCAGAAGACTTAAAAACACCCTGACACGTGTAACTGGGGGGGGGGGGTGCAACTAGCAAAGCCCAAAAGTATGGGAAATACCCATGGTAAAACATGTAACATTGGCATAGCTATGCCTAGATCAGCCCCAACTGGTGGCTGTCCAACTTTTTTCTTGAACACCTCCAGTAATGGAAGAGTCCACAACTTCCCTAAGCAGTCTATTCCACTGCCTCACGATTCTCATAGTGAAGAAGTTTTCCTGGATATCCAATCTAAATTTACTTTGCTACAACTTCAAGCCATTGGTGTGCAGCAAGAGAGAAGAGGTGCTTTTCCTCTTCTTTATGGCAGCTTTTCAAGTATTTGAATACTACTATCATGTCCCCTCTTAAGTGCCTTTTCTGCAAGCTGAACATGCTTAGCTCCTTCAGCCTCTCCTTGTATAACTTGCCTTCCAAGCTTTGGTTATCTTTGCTGCCTGCCTCTAGAACCTCTCTAAACTTTCCATGTCCTTTTTTTAAAAGTGGAGCCCAGAACTGTATGCAGTACTCCAAATGAGGCCTAACCAATGCTGAGTAGAGAGGCACTATCACCTCCCATGTCTTGATCCTAATTCTTCTGTTGATGCAGCCCAAAACCACATTGGTCTTTTGTGTGGCTGCGTCACACTGCAGACTTGTACTGAGCCTGTGGACTCTCAAGACTCTCAAGTCCTTTTCCATAGTGCTGCCATCCAGCCAGGTTTCCCCCATTTTTATATTTCTGTTTTTGATTATTCCTCCTGAGATGTAGCACACTGCATTTGTCCACATTGAACTTCATCCTGTTAGCTGTAGCCCAACTTTCCAATCTGTCAAGATCCTTCTGAATTACACTCACACCTTCCAACATGTTAACAATCCTTCCTAGTGTTATGTCATCAGCAGACTTGCTCAAGAAGCTTTCTATGCCAGCATCCAAGTCATTAATAAACCCACTGAACAGCACCAGGCCCAGGACAAACCCCTATGGGAGTCCACTCAAAACCTCCTGCCATTCTGACATAGACCCGTTAATAATGACCCTTTGCTTATAGCTACTGAGCCAGTTACTTATCCACCCCACATTTCTCCAATTTGTTTATGGAAGGTCATTCAGGACCTTGTCAAAAGCCCTGTAGTCCAGATACACTATATCCACAGGATTCCCTTCATCCACCAAGTAGTTGATTTGTCAGAGGAGGAGACCAGGTATGTTTGACATGATTTTTCATAAATCCATGCTGACTGTTCATGATCAGCCTTTCTTCCTTCAGATGCTTGCATATGGCTTTCCTTAGATTATGCCCCAATAACTTCCCAGGTATTGAGGTGAGGCTAAACCATCTGTAGTGTCCTGGGGTCCTCCCTTCTGCCTGTCTTAAAGAGGGGCACTGCACTAGCCCTTTTCCAGTCCCCTGATAGCTGGCCCATCTCCCACGGCTTCATAAAGATTATTGTCGAGGGCAATGACCTGCCAGTTCCTTCAGGACCTTGGGATGAAGCTCATCTGGCCCTGCTGACTTGAATTAATTCAGACACAGCATAAGCTCTATGACTGTCTCTCTTGTTATCTCCTCCTTCAGCTGGGCCCCTTTTTTATCCAAATAATCCCTGTTAGGTGTTCTGCCATCTTAATCATTTTGTGAAGACTGAGGCAAAGTAGCTGTTGACCAGCTCCGCCACCTCTGTATCGTCAGTTAGGAGTTCTCCCTAGCTTGTTACCAGGGGACCCGCAGCTTCCTTGGTCCTTAATTTCTGGCCAACATACTTAGAACCTCTTCTTGTGGCCCTTAATCTCCTTTGCCAGGTACAGCTCTTTCTTTATCTTTGGCTTCTTGATTTTTTTTTTTTCTTCTTTTTTTGTCCCTGCAGGTTCTTGCTATTTCCTTGTACAAGTCCTTGGTGACATGCCCATTCTTCCATGGTCTGTATACTTTCCTTTTGCATTTGTCATTGTGTTGTCAGTGTTGAAGTCTCAGGGACTGTGGTGCTGGCAAGAATGACATCCAGGAGAGTCCAACACCAATCTTGTCTTAAAGAACAACCAAAAGCTTGGTCAAAGCCAAAAGTTCAGCCATAGCATGGGGGGCGGGGGAGGAACTTGCAGTAACAACTGTGCAGTTTGCCACATGTGTAGACCCAGCCAGTGGTGGCAGATAACACAACAAAGAGCAATGGTCTCAAGTTGCAGCCAGTGAGGCTTAGGTTGGATATTAGGAAAAACTCTCACTAGGAAGGTGGTGAAGTATTGAAACAGTTACATAGAGGATGGTGGACTCTCCATCCTTGGAGGCTTTTAAGACCCAGCTCAACAGAGCCCTGGCTGGAATGATCTAGTTAGGGATGGCCCTGCTTTGAGCAGAGGGTTGGACTAGATGACCTCTTGAGGTCCCTTCCAACCCTAATTTTCTATGATTCTATAATTGTAGTGTTGGTTGATTTCTGTCTCATAGTATGCCCCAGAGTCTCTTGAAGCTGATACTTTATTAGGGTTGGATTTGCTTTTTAATCTATATGCTAGTAATCTTCTTGCATGTTCTCCTGCTTTCCCTATACTTGTGGTATAATGTGTATGCACCTTTAACAAAATAAGGTGCGTGTATAGAGCATAAGCTTTCATAAATTTGAGTTCACTTCATCAGATTCAGAGAGCGCAAGCACAAGATGTTATCTTATATAAAATCTTATTCAATTAGCCTGTAAGGTGCATATGTGGGCAGATCTAGGATTTTGAAAAGGGGGGGGTGCACATGGTGAGGTGCATCATCAAACAAAACAACACACTCTTTTACTGGGAAAGTGGGGGTGGGGACTAGAACCTTTATTAATATGCTAGGGGCCTAATACTGCATTATTCGGTTTAAGATTGATGCAAAAACAAATATAACATTATTGGAATGAGTCAAACAGTCTGAAAGGCTGTGAAATAGGAGCTATATGTAACTAACAGACAGCAGAATTGCAGAACAAAGGATAGGTTGATTGGTAGAACATCAAGCTGTAAGGTAATGCTACATGCTGTTGCCAGGCTGGTCCATTTTCAAGAGGCTTAGGCCTAAATTGTAAAAATGTGTCCAAGGGACAGAGGCCCCAGAAGCTGCTGCCTGAGTGACTGTAGCACGAAAATTCACAGATGCAACAGCTAGCTAGGTCAGCAAAGTGAAAAGGAAGCCATTCTTATGAGTTTAATTGGGCACAATCGAAGCATAAGGCCTAAAAAATACACTGTACGGAAGAACCATATATCAAATAATCCAAATACTCTATAGCAGCTTCATTTTAAAATAATTAGATGTAAAGGTACTAAATGTTATTTTGCTGTAGCAGATGTATTTGTGTTAGAATGCTTAGATAAGTTGTAAAAACAAAGCAGACCATAAACTAAGGTGGAGAGATAATGGACTGGTCTTAACAGCATTCCACAATGGGAAGGAAAAGGAGATAAGGAATCCTCCCTGTTTCCCAAGGATGTAAATCTCAACTAATTGACACCTTCCACGTCTATAAGAAATCTAGTTAAATCCAGTTCTAAAAGTTCCAGTGAGATAAAGAAATTCTAAATAACACCAACTGGAGATCATTCATTAGAATATTAGGATCAGCCACCTTCAAATATGAGGCAAATTTGGACTTCTATATTTTGGACTTCTCCAAAGCTCAGCAGACCAACTCAAGTCCCCAGGGAAACGCAGAAGCCTGGCCACTGGACCTGTTTTCTCCCTGAATCTGAGGCTATGTAAGCATGGCCTTTATTGATCTAAATAAGATTTTGCTATTGTGTGTTCTAATAAAGCTTTTTTAATTGACTGGGCTGATCTCATTGGTCAATAGATCTCCTCTCACCCACAGTTAAAATTTAGTGTAACAAAGCCCATTAAAAAGGAGAGGTCACTAACACCCGTGGAATGAAGAATTTAAAAGGGATCAGGTAGATTTTAATGAGCCATAAAAGCAGTTGACTCCCTTAGCACTGCTAACTAGAAATGCTGCTGCCAGTGTCCAGCAGTTGGTGTTAAAATTTAGGTAGAGCAGGAATGGAAACAGGGTACAACTGTATAATTGAAGCCTCTATCCCCGCCCGGTTCACCCCTGGATGCGTATGTACTCTGCTGTCTGCCTAACTGTGGACTAACATACCTATATAATGCATACTCTGCCTTCTGGGACAGTAATGTATTCAGTTCAGATCTCCTGTTAGTAAGAATGTGTAGTTTATTAGGCAAAGGATTCATGACCAATTCCTCATTCTAAAAACTAATTTTTTCCTTATTAAAATATCTATTTGCACGTCTTCTTTTTTGCAGAAGCATAGTATTACATACCTTCATAAGAAGACATGAGCAGTTTCCCATAACAAAAGCAGTAGGTTGATCAAGCTCCATAAAATGTTTGAATTCCTCTAGAATGAATGCTTCAAATTCTATAATTCTTCAACAGGGTGGTATTGAGTAACCAATTATTATTTACAGCTAGTCTAGCTGTGAGGAAGAGCTGAAGCTCCACCTCTGTGTGATCTGAAATGGCTATAGAACTAATAGAAGCATTGAGCATAACCCATTATGCTTTGAGAAAAATGTAAGTAGTCAACTTCTAGAATATGCTGAACAAGGCATGGGGGGGGGGGGGGGGGGGGGGGGGGGAGGGATCCCTCATTGTTAGAGTTACTGTTTGCCAAATATCTACAAAACCCAGATCTGGTCACAATTTCTAATAACTTCTCTAGAAATAGTGTTCGTGAATAGAGGGGCACAAGACTGATCCATGACAGGATTCAAGCATTCGTTCCAGCCTTCTCCCCTTCCCCCCATGCCCAAATATAAGGGTGTTTCCCAAATTCAGAGAGCTTTACCAAACAAGAATGATAAAATATTGGGTAGCCTGCCTTGGGACCATAGACACATCCCAAAATAAAAATGGAATACGTCATTTTAACATTTGCAAGAGCAAATCTACCCACTGAATCATCCATTTTGTCAGTTAAACGGGGACACAATTTCTGTACACTAAAACTAGAAATTCTACATGGCTTATACATATGCTACATATCGGTAACCCCACCAACCCATCTCAAAAATTAGATCTTCCTCTACTGATGGATGAGTTTCTTGATGCATAGCAATTTAAGCCCTTTCTTAAATAATAACAACATTACTATTGATGTTATTAAATCTATTGTTAGTATGTCTACCAGGAAAGTATGAGATGTAACCCAAAGCTCCCTACCACTCTATGACAATAAGGATAGATATTAACAAAAATCATATGAATGGCACTCACTAATGAGTTTTTAACAGTTTAAACCTCCCCCATCTCCAACTTGGATTATTCTATCATTTCACTCTTCCCTGATTGTATCAATGTAGTAAAGATGTCTGCTTCTGTAGGGCCAGAGAAAGTGTAGGTCTTCCCTTGGTGAATTGGATTCAGGGGAGCAGGCTACCTCATGAAGTATCTTGTCTGCTTGCATCTGGCCAGAAGTTTTGCTGTTATTAACAGAGACTGCTTTTTCAACCACCTCCATTGAGAAGATCAGGAAACAGCATTCTACAAATGCCAGGCTCACCACATGTCAGCTTTCCTAGTTCTCTGGCAGCTTTGAGCGCTCTCTCTTTGATAATAAATCACAGGGACTTGACTATGAAGGCACAAGGTTTTTCCCCGAGACCAGGTTTCCTCCAGTAAGACCTGTGGGCCCTCTGTCTCCAGCAAAGCCTGAACATTCATTAAAAATTCCTGAGTCTTATCCACCGTGATTTTGCTAACGTTTAATCTCTCTCTAGCCATGCCCTGCGCATCAGAGAAGCCAAGTCCTCTATCTTTCTCACAGATCTTACTTCTGAGGCCTACCTCTCGGAAGCCAAGGGGCACCTTGATCTTTGTAAGGTTTTTATGGCCCCTGCCAATGGAGAGGAGTGAGAGTTTCCCCAGCCATAGACAAAGATCTGTAGCAGTCCCAAATAAAATGTATGTAAGGGCATAAAGTGCTTTAACAACTAAAAGCAGCAGAAAAAGATGCAAAATATCAGGAGCCTCTTAGATTTAAGATTTGCTTCAGTCTACAGCACCCCTAATGCTTCCAGCAGGAGCTCAACTAACTTGTGATGGGCCTAAAATGACTCTGGTTTCTGTGGAAACTTAAGTAACACTTCCTGTTTATCTGGTTTTAAATATGTCATCCAAGATAACAGTATCACCTTACTCATAGAAGACCTTTCACCTGACAGCTGTACAGTGCTTCACAGATACTAAGGCAAGGGTGGATCCAGGGAGGTGCAATGGTGCGGTTTCCACCACCTTGATGTAATCTTTTTTATGGTATATCTAGCTTTTGCAAATTATATCTAACTGAATACTTAAGGCAGCTTGCTGGTGCTGGGAGGGGTGTGGTATATGTATGTTAAGAAATGCTTGCCCGCTGGGAAAGGAATGCCACGTAGGCAAGCCCAGACAAGTACGGACATGTTCTGTGGCTAAGGTAATATGCGCCTGGGCTAAGAAAAGGCAGCCAATAGTAACAGTACAGCGTGTTAAGTGGGAGAAAGCTATATAAGGCTGAAGCAAACCAAAGGGGGTGGTGCTTGCTTTGCGAACAATTGCCAAGCACCCCTCTCTGCACAGACTTGAAACAATAAAGATTAAGTTGGATCCTCCACCCCTGTGTGTTTATTGGCAAAAGCGCACCGGGCACGAACTCACACTGTCCTTTGGGGACAACAATTTGGCGACCCAGATGGGACCCCATCAACCGCCTTGCCCGGTCCACCTCCTCGGCTCCAGCAACGGCTGTGGATGGCGCAAGGACCAGGCGCCACCGGCCCTTTTCATCGGAGGTCTGACCGTCTCCTGGTTGTTTGACGGAGCCGTGGAGGAGCACAACGGCGCAACGCTCAGAGGAACAACTTAATCCGACGGGACAAGGGAGGTCTCAACGGACTGGTGAGTGTCTCTTTTGATTTACAGATAGGTTGGGTAAGAGAGGCGGCTTTAAAAGTTCCGACCGCGTAGACGCCCTAGGAGAGTAAGATCGGGTGGCAGTCCCGTGAACTCCCTTTAATCAGTTTGGTTCTGAGGCCGAGCAGCGGTTGCCGTCCATTGTTTAATAAATGGGGAATAACCAGTCCAGGATTCCGACCTGCAGTCCCCTGGGATGCATTTTGAAAAACTGGTCAAAGTTTGGAGGCGACCCAATGACGAAAAAGAGAATGATTCGATATTGCAATAAATGGTGGCCACAGTACAAACTCGAGGATGGTGTGATCTGGCCGGAGAATGGGTCTTTAGATTATAACACTGTTTTGCAATTGCAATTGTTTTGTCGGCGCCAGGGGAAATGGGATGAAATGCTTTATGTGGATGCATATATGTCTTTGTATGGAGATAGGACAAAACTCACGCTGTCCTTTGGGGACAACAACCTCCCCCCACCCTGTGCCCCCTTTGATTCCTGGTTCACCCAAAGCTTAAAACTAACAGTCTGGCGATGGCGGCAGCATTTCTAGTCAGGCAGCAGTGATGGACTCACTTGACTTAAGGCCTCATGGTAATCTGCCTGATTCCTTCTAACCTCTTCACTCCACAGGTGTAAATGACCATTTCTTCTTCTTTTTTAAAGATCTTGATCATCCATTAATCAAGCTATCCTTTCTTCTGCAGTTCTGCTGCTCCTGGTGTTGTAGCTCATATTTCACAGCCCTGCTAGCTATTTTTTAACTCAACCTAAAAACACTAACTTGGGTGTGGAAATAACTTTCAGTGAAGTATTGGGTAAGCTTTCAAGATGCTCAAGTCTAGGTTTTCCTTTATGGATCTGAAAAGATGTACATTTAATTCTAATTACTATAGGACTGAGACAACTGCTTTTGCTTTATTTTTGCCTAATTCTCCATGTTTTTATAAATAATATTACAGCAAAATAATGTACATTCCAATAAATTTATGTTTGTGTTCGCTTCAATATTAAATAACATAGTCTTAGGTCCCTAGCATACTAGTAAACTTCTAGTTTATTTTTAACTGGACAAAAATGTGTTGTCTATATGTGATGATACACAATAGCAACTGCACCTCTTTTCAGAATCCTGAATCTGCCCCTAAGTAAGGACAGTTAGCCTTCCAATGCCATTTTTAGGTAGCACCCCTCCCCCTTTTCTGGCTGGATTCCTACCTGCATGGTTTGAATTTGTTTTGTGTTAAAGGGTTTTAGGTGGTGTTTGTTTGCAGGTATTTTGCTTTGTTTTTAAGCGTTTGTGGGGGGGGGTTGTAAGTGTTTTTATACATTTTGTTTTAAATTGGGGGGGGGTTCCAACGTAAAAGTTCGTTTCCTTATTTAAGCAGGTTTCTATTTCTGGGTTCCCTTAAGACTAGAAACTTTGAACTTCCACATCGACTTTCGGTTCAAGCTTACTCTGTCCTCGTTGCAGCTAATTATTAAACGAAGGCCTTAACTATTGATCTAACTTGGGGGCAGGCAACCCTAGCATGCATGCCAAAGTGTGGCGCACAGGCATTTGACTCGGTGGACAGCAGTGAAGGGCCCAGCACTGCGCTGCCACAACAAAGACCAGGCCCCTCGCAGCTCCCCCACCATCCACCCCTGGCACGCCAGCATCTTACAAGCCTAGGCTGTGAGTGTTTTTAGCAAAAACGCTGCTGACCCGAGCTACCTGCTGAGTTTCAGAGGCTGCAGCCCTAAACGGCAAGCTCCATACTGCAGTGGGGTTGCATAGATTCAAAGACGGGAAGGCACCGCAGAAGATCATCGCATCCAGCCCCCTGCACCACGCAAGAAAGATAAGTGGTGGTCAGGGGACCCCAGCAAGGTGACTCTCCAGTCTCCTCTTGAAGATTTCCAGGGTCCGCGATTGCACCACGTCTGGAAGGAACTTATTCCGCGGCCTGGACCCCCTGAGCTGCACGTGTAAGACCACCACTGAAAAGCCCCTGCACCGCTCCCCAAACACTCCCTGAGCTGTCTCCCTCAAGGCAGCCAGAAGTGTTTCTTAGCCGCCGGGGGCTGGGTGACAATCAGGCCTTGGCCCCTTCTTTCCTCTTCAGCTCTCTGCAAAGGAGGCTTCACCCGAGGGGCTCAGCTTGCCGCGCCCTTCGCCGCCCGGCCCGTGCCTCTGTGACGACATGCTGTGGGGCGGCAGCCGCGGGGCGGGATGACGGCAGCCGCGCCCCCGGAGGCCGGGCTCTGCTGCACGCCTGTTTCCGGCCCGGGGCGCGGCAGGAAGCGCTCGCAGAGCTGCCCGGGCGCAGGTGAGCGCGGGGGAGGGTCGGGGCCGGGGCCGGGGCCGGGGGCTGCCGCCCGAGCCCTTCCCGCAGCCTCCGAGGGCAGCCGTGGCGCTGGGCTGGGCTGCGGGGTGGCAGCAGGGCGGCCCGGGGGCTCCTCCTCGCGGCCGCACAGCGGAGCCGCACCAGCTGCTCTTCTCCCTTTCTTTCCGTAAACTGAGACCCGCTGCACCCCTGTGGCTGCCAGCCCTCCAAAACGCAAGCTCGGGTCTGGAGCAAAATGCAGCTCAGCCTCACTTGAGCAGCTTGCGCAAGCGGAGTAGGAAACCAGGTCCTGCACGGGCTGCAGGCTTCTCCACCTCTGCCCTCGGCACTGCTGGGCCCAGCTGCTGTGTTGGCCGTGGGGAAAGGTATTAGTTACCCCCTTCACAGCAGTGCTGCTTGGTCCCAATTGTGTCTGTTTCCATTTGGGGCACCCATTACAGCTGCATTGTTTTGCGGCATCCTGTAGTGTTGTGCTGTGGCCTTTCAACAGGTTCCTCCGCGACCCTGTGCAATTTCTGTATGGGATCCCCCTCCTCTTGCCTAGATAACTAGCCACTGAAACTGATGGCATGTTGCTTGTTTTAATTTCCATTAATGCAGCTGGGACCCTTGGCTGCGTCCCGGTTTGTGCCTGGTGACCCAGATCAGGATGCTGCCTGACTTGCCAATAGCTGGATGAAAGCCCAGGTTTAGGGAAACAAATGTACAACTCTGCAATCTAGGATTGTTCCAAAAATATCTGGGAGAGTCTTACTATTAAATATCAAGGCCAGTGAAATGGCAAAAGAACAAGTGAGACTTAATCGGTGGGACTTTTTTTTGGTGCTCAGACAACAAATTCCCTCATTGATTTCAAATCTTCCAGTAATTCCATGCACAAATCAGTCTCTTTTTTTTTTCTTTAAGGAAAAGGAAGAGTCTTTCTTCCTTCTATAACGCTCGTTCAGAAGTATAAACCTTTCCTTTAACTATTTCTGCCATGTTCTTTGTCAAAGAGATTTTTCTGCAAGGCCCCAGAATAGCCTACTGTTTGTCCAAAGGATTTCTGAAATGACCACTTCACATTTGAGTAGCTGCCTTCCTGCAATTGTAACTGCTTCTGCCTCTACTAAAATATGACATGCCCAGCAATAATTTGGGAGCACTAACATGCTATTTTCACTAAGTTTTGACCAGCTTAACAAAGATCCAAGTAGTTTTGCTACACTCTCCATGTCTAGCACTATTGTCTGTGAGTAGCAATGTACACAACAGGAGGTAACCAGGTCAAAAACTTGGTCTCAGATTCAAAGGTTGACGTTTTGATCTGCAGCAACTTGGCCCTCAGCTGATGGGGAAATATTGATTCTTTGGGCCTTGTTGCACTTTAATTTTAAGCATAGGTGATGCGTAGAGAGGGCACAGGGGGGCACGCGCCCCCCTGAGAGCGCTGGTGCTTGCCCTGACTGGGAGCACTCTAGCTGGTAGGGGGGCCCAGAGAGCACTAGTGCCCCCCCCCCCCCTGAAATTGTCTCTGCTGCTGCCGGCTGGCTGCTGGGGGACCCCCCGCTGGTGCCCCGCCCCAGACTCGGGAGGCACCAGTCTCCCATGATTTTAAGCAGCTCCTGGAGCTCTTAACCCCTGGATTGTCCACACATCAAAACCTGAAACTAGATTTAAGGTATGCCATGCCTGGGCAGGTTTCTCTCTGATCTGTGTTACCCAGTTTGTGTTTCATTAATGTATGGCCACTCCCCACAGATGAGCCACCCAAGTTGTAGTCCTCCAGCATCCCAGGATGCAGTGTCCCCTCCCCCCCTCCTTTCCTGGGTGGATAAACTTCCCACCTCCCCTCCCTGCCCCTCCCCTCACCCAACTCTACTATCCAGGGAGTAGTTCTAGCAGCCAAGTCAACTTCTCCTCCTGCCCCCTGGAGCGTGAGCTTGCCACCTCCAAGGCTGCAGCCCCATGCAAACTGCTTGCAGAGCATATGCCCCCTAACCTGGTTGTAGGGCACAGATGGGTCCATGAGTGTGGACTAGGAAAGGTAGGGGAAGGAAAACTAATTTAGGGAGCTGGATCAGGTCCCCATGAGCTGGGGCTTCCTTCCTGGGCCAGGGGCAGTAACTCCCCCAAAAGCTCCTTCCCTCACCACTTCCACCTCCCAGCTACCCTGGGAAGCACAGCCAGCACCTCCTTCCCAACGCCAATTCCAAATCCCAATATATTAAGCGTTAGGTCTTCTTCAATTTACTTTATCTATTTTTTAATTCTTTTCTTTTAATTTCTCTGATTTCTTTCATTTCACCACCCATCCTTCCCCTACCCCAATCCCAGTTTCCTTTCTACTGCCCATTTCATCACCCACCCCATCCCATTAATTCCGTCTCATAGCTTCATGTTCCTGCTCCTGTCCCCCCACCACAGCACATCTCTTATACACACCCACTTAGAGCAAGGGATAGAAACGTCCTGGCTCACCAGCCCTGTAACAGCAACTCACAGCTGTAGCTCCTAATCAGGCCCCTGCTCACCAGCCATCTAGTGGCAAGTCATAGCTGTGCGTATGCTTAAGGTGTGATTGCTCCAAACTTGAGCTAGCACTAACACTGATCAACATTTGAGCAGCTCAAAATGTAATGTGTAATAAGGATCTTAAATTGAAGTTACAGAAAAGATTTCAACCTCCAGTTGCGTAAAGTTAGAATTTATATAGTTATGGAGGTAGAAGTAAGGTGGTAATCCAGGGAAGACTGAAGGGGTGTGCTTAATTTAACATACAGTGGTCTCTTCAGTGAGCATGAAATTACAAGCATAGTTGAATGTAAGATTAGAGTCCAGGTCAGTAGCTAGTATATTGTATAGCATGTGCTTGCTTAGTCAAAGACAGAAAGCTACTTTGTAAGATGGTTTTGTTTGGGGAGAGATTATAAAGGTACATACTTATCACCACTGTCATTACCTTCAAAAAGCTAGCAGAGATGATAGATACTTTTTCTTAAGTGTTTTGTTGGCGTTATGGAAATGGCTTGTATTTTGACAACAGTGTTCTAGTAGAGCAAAGTCATGGCTTAACCAATTCCCAGTTCCTTGCTAGAAAGGAAAAACATATCCAATGTAAGTCTCATCTTCAATGAATTTTTTGTATCAACGTAATTTGGTGAGGGGAGGGAGAAAGTGAGGAGAAGATATTGGGATACAAACTGTAGATTGAATCCATTACATACTCAGTTATGAAATTACTCTACATCCCAGACATACTTTTTTTTTAATAAGATACCCCCCTCCCAGATATTAGCACAAATATAATTACAGAATACATAATCAAATGTCTATTCAGGTATCTTGCATAAACTAAATGGTATGCTGATCTGTAAAAAAGCAAGCCAGTGGGAACTGGGCAAATAGGGCATTTGTGAGTGCCTGAATGTTTGTTCATGTTACTTTTTTTGCTGGCTTATACTGCCCCACATATTCATTTGGAGGGAAGTGAGCAAGTAGTTAGCAGTACTAATAGAGTTGTGATCAACTTGTCAGTTTCACATCAAATTAGTAGACTTTAATATTTTAGAACTGGGGGAAAAAGTTTCTGATTTGTTCTAACCCTTACGTACCCTCCATTAGTATCTGTTTGAAAAATCGTCTGGAAAATGAACCTCTGCCTGGAAACGCTCAAAGTCCTGGTGCTCTCCACATACTACCTGCTGGAGTCTCTTGTTCGGTGTGTTATTCCCAGGCGAAAGAAGAATGTTACTGGTGAAATAGTGCTGATCACAGGATCGGGGAGTGGAATCGGAAGACTGATGGCCTTAAAGTTTGCCCGTCTTGGAGCTGTCCTTGTTCTTTGGGACATCGATCCAGAAGGTAACAAGGAGACTGGTAGACTAGCCAAGGAAGCTGGAGCAGTGAGAGTACACACCTATACCTGTGACTGCAGCAAAAGGGAAGAGGTCTACAAAGTTGCAGATCAGGTAAAATAGTTCATGCCTGTTAAGGTATTTTGTGTTACACATCTGATTATCATGTATTGACATCCTGCCTTGAAGTCTCCAAACTTAGTAGGTTCAGAGTTCATGGAACATACACTGCCTGTCTTCAACACTGGCAGTGTCTAGTGTTGATTTGATCATTACACTACTTTGTGTTTCCTCCTCAACCTCCCCTGCAAACTATTTGCATTCCTCTTCCTGCTGAAAAGGGGAAAAATCCTTCTGACTTAATTTGAACCTAGGTTACTGCAAAGGGGATGCTGGGATATAGGTTGGTCCTTCACTAAGTAGTTTCAGATGCTGAGTAGTTACTAGGAGTTAAATTCTACTTCCCTTTGCGCATCTAAATGGCAGCTTTCTAGCCATGCACATGGAGTGTTTGACTTGTGTGCAGACAGATAGTCAACTCTTCCCCCAACCTTCCCCCAACCCATGCAATAAGGACATAAGTTTGAGAGTGTTGACTTAGTATGCACAGTTGGCTTCAGGCTGACCGGGCAGGTGCACATAACTGTGCCCCAGTCATGAAAATATAACTTGCCAGAAACCCATTGCCAATGTGTATTAGAAGGAAGAGCATATTCCTGGGTTTTAGTCCCAGCATGTTTGTGGTTAGGACACTCTACCCAAAGAGCCAAAAACCTGGGTTCTAAGGGAGCTTGAACCTGCGTCTCAGTTCAAAGCATAGTCATCTAACCTGTGGCATGGTGGTAAGGAAATATCCAGTCCTCTCTGAAGTGCTGCTTTTGGCCTGCTGGTCTGGGGAGCCAAGAGACTGGGAGATGTGGAGCCAGGAGAAAAAGAACAACCAAGTAAGATAACTACTGTCCTGAAAAGGAGCCAGCTTTGGGCATCAGCCTAGTGGCTTGCTCCCAATTGGACAGAAACTTCCCCACTGCTCTCCATCCTCTTTCTCCAGTGACTGTGAAATGCAAGGGGAAGTGGTTCAGCTTCCAGAGGAACTCTGGAGAAAGATCTGGATAATGCCTGACCTGTGATGTGGTGGGGTTTGGTGATTCCCAAACTGTAGTGGGAATGCACAGGGGAGGCCTAGAACCTGGGTCTCTGAGTGAGTGCTTTAACCACTGAGCCATCAGAACTAAACCAAAGTCTACTAATTTTTCTCTTCTCTCTCTCCCTGCTTTTTCCCTGGACTTTCATAGATTTCATAAACATTGGGGCTGGAAGGGACCTTGGAAGATCATTGAGTCCAGCCCCCCGCCTGAAGGGCAGAAAGTCAGCTGGGGTCATAGGAGCCCAGCAAGATAAGCATCCAATTTTCTCTTGAAGGTATTCAATGTAGGTTCTTGAACCACCTCTGATGGCAGGCTATTCCAGACCTTGGGGACTTGGACAGTAAAGAAATTCTTCCTTATGTCCAGCCTGAAACAGTCTTGCAGTAGTTTATAACCGGTCAACCTCATCATCCCTTGGGGCGCTCTGGTGAACAAATGTTCCCCCAGAAACTGGTGGTCACCCCTGATAAATTTATAGGTGGCCATCAGATCACCCCTGAGCCTGCGTTTTTCCAGGCTGAAGAGCCCCATAGCTCTCAGCCTGTCATCGTAAGGTCTGTTTTCCTGACCTCTAATCATGCGCGTGGCTCTTCTCTGGACTCTCTCAAGCTTCTCCACATCCTTTTTGAATTGTGGGGCCCAAAACTGAATGCAGTACTCCAGCTACGGCCTCACCAAGGCCAAGTACAAGGGGAGAATGACGTCCCGGGATTTGCTTGAGAAGCATCTCCACAGATGCATCTCTGTTCAGCCTTCGCAAGAGAAGGCTGAGGGGGGACCTGGTGGCTGTCTATAAACTCACCAGGGGGGACCAGCAGGGTTTGGAAGAGACCCTGTTTCCCCTAGCGCCCCCCACAATAACAAGGAATAATGGCCACAAATTGTTAGAGAGTAGGTTTAGACTAGACATCCGAAGGCACTACTTCACAGTCAGGGTGGCTAGGATCTGGAGCCAACTTCCAAGGGAAGTGGTGATGGCTCCTACCCTGGGGGTCTTTAAGAGGAGGCTTGATGTCTCCCTGGCTGGGGTCATTTGAGCCTGGTTTTCTCTCCAGCCCAGGCAGGGGGTCAGACTTGATGATCTACAAGGTCCCTTCCGACCCTACTTCTATGAATCTGGATGCAAGCCAGCATTTTGGTCACTTTACTAATCGCAACATCGCATTGCAGGCTCATGTTCATCTTGTGGTCAATGATGACCCCCAAGTCTCTTTCTTCCGTAGTGCTAGCCAGTGTAGCACTGTCGAACCTATAAGGATGCTGCAGGTTTTTCCTCCCAAGGTGGAGACCCTTGCATTTTTCAGTGTTAAATACCATCAGGTTCTCATCCGTCCATTTGCTGAGCATGTCCAGGTCAGCCTGGATCACCCTCCTGTCTTCAGGTGTGGATACTTTGCCCCAAAGTTTGGTGTCATCGGCAAACTTGGCCAGTCCGCTTCTGACGCCGATGTCCACATCATTAATGAAGATGTTGAACAATATGGGTCCAAGGACAGAGCCTTGGGAGACCCCACTGGTCACAGGGCACCATGACGATTGACTTCCGTCAATTACCACCCTCTGGGTCCAACCACGGAGCCAATTTCCCAGCCAGCGGATCATGGTGGAACCAAGGCCACAATTGGCCAGTTTCGCCAAGAGGTGATCATGGGATACCAGATCGAAGGCTTTTTTGAAGTCAAGATATATGACATCAATCTCTTCTCACATGTCTTGGTGATAGGTCACCTGGTCATAAAAGGAAATGAGATTGGTCAAGCAAGACCTACCCACAACAAACCCATGCTGGCTACCCCTCAGGATGTTGGTGTCAGCCAGTCCATTAAGGGTGGCCTCTTTAATAAACTTTTCTAAGACCTTCCCCGGAATAGAGGTCAGGCTGATGGGCCTATAGTTTGCCAGATCCGCTTTCCTCCCTTTCTTGAAAACAGGCACCACATTAGCCTTCTTCCAGTCTTTGGGCACTACACCAGAGCACCAGGAGTTCTCAAAGATCCGTGCTAGAGGCTGGGCTATGATGCTCGCCAGCTCCTTGAGTATCCTGGGGTGTAGATTGTTAGGGCCAGCTGACTTGAAGGTATCCAGCCTCTCAAGATGTTCCTTCACAAGGTCAGCATTGATGGAGGGCAGGGGATCTCCCTCACCCAGACCTCCCTGTCCCATAGTGGGCATGGGCGTCCCATGGGACTGATGAAAGACCGACGCAAAGTACCCGGTGTATTGATACTGAAGCTAGACTTTAAGTTGGTCAACCTTCTATCAAGAATGAGCACTGAAAGTAGTTATACCTTGTGCTTATAAGTGGTTAATCGTTTTTACGCAAATCTAGAATTGCTCATGGAAATTTGAAAAGATGTGGAGAGAGATTTGATTAAAATTAATACAACATGGAGGCTGAACTATTGCAGGCTTTCCCTTCTTAGCTATACAGAGTTAGTAACTGGTGTTGGTAATAATGCCTATAGCTAAGTTTCATGAAAGTCTTCCATTACAAGAATCTGTTTCCCATTGCATAAGACACTAAAACATAAAAAAGAGTTGGCTATAGATTTTTGTTTGCTTCAGGTCAAATGGTTCAGTCATGTCTGGGAATAACTTTAGAGTAAACTAAAGCATTTTTCCTTATGTTTAAAAGTTGTTTTTACTACACCTGGTTTTGTTGAGAAGATCTAGAGCTTCTATGGTTTCTGTGGCAGCAGTATTTTGTCAGGAGTGTTATCTTGATGTCAAGTATTTTTTCCCTTTTCTATTTTCCCCATTCCTTCACCACCTTTTCTCCACCCCTCAACCCATCTGTTTGGTCTTAAGCAGAAAGTACAGAGGTCTATGAAAGCTTGTTTGAAGCTGGAAATATTCTCAGATTCTCTTTGCATTAAATATGTTTCATCCCCCTCACAGCTCGTACATGCAGACATGTGCTATCCCCACAAAGCAACTCATGATACATGACAGGCTTCTGCGGTTTGGGCTAGCTGCTAAACTATTTTGTTTGGAATTGTTACTCAGATGCTGAGGGGAGCTGTGGCACCAAATATCAACACTAGAAACAAAGAGACTTTCTCCTGGGCGTTCACTGATGCTATTTTGGGTACTCAGGCAGCGTGGCAGTGTAGAAGGCAAGGCGTTAGTTTTATCATCCATTGAGGGAGAGGGAGAGGACAGCAAGGACAGGATTGTTATTGCCATCTGGGGGTGTGAATGCAGGGGGAGATTGAGGACAGGAGGGACTCTAGCCATGAAACTAGAATTCTGCTTTCCAAGTGGACTGTTGACATCAAATCAGAAATTCAGGTTGAATTATGGGAAACCATCTGGAAAAATGGGCATCGCATATTCATCAACATGATAATAGAATTATTTTAAAGTTCTATATTGTTAGTTTGTCTTCACATTTATTGATGGTTGGACTTTGCCCCACTTCACATTTAAGACATATTTCTGGTAATGGAGCAGGCAAATATTGGAAGAATTCTCCCACATATGATGGGCATGTCTTGGAATCTAGACTTTTCTGGAGACCTGGTGAGGGAAATAATCAGCTATCAAAATATCTCCATCTATCAAAATATCTCATAGTGTTCTTACTGAGCATTCCTAAAAACTCTGCAACATGAGTTATAGGGAATTGAGTCAGGGTGGAATCCCTGCAGTTTGGGGATGGGTGGGGTGGGGTGAGTCTTCCAGACATCATACCCTCCTATCCAAAAACTGCAGAGATCTGGCCCCACTGGGATCTGAGACCCTTTCACCCACCTGCCCCATACATGGGCCAGTGATCCAAGTAGGGCTCTTTGAAGTGGCATGAGGGGGTAGGGAATGGGGTGGGGGGCCGGGGCAGGGTGGAGCCGAGAATGGGAATGGGTTGAGGAGGGTCTCTGAGAATGGGGGATGTGTAGGGGTCTTTGGGAATGTAGGATGGAGTTAGTGGAAGGCTGGGAATGTGGAGTGGGGGAGAGTTGAGGTCTCTGGGAATGGTGGAGGGAGGAGGCAGGCTTGGAATGGGGCGGGATCTCCAGGAACGGGGCATGGCAGCAGGGCTGTGTCCGCTTGGGGAACGGTAGTGGCTTTTGTCAGATCCTGGCAGGGTTGGGACTTCTGCAGTTTGGGAGCAGGAGGGGACCAGACTCTGGCCCACCCCAATGGTATTGCGACCCCTGAACCCTTTCCCTGCCAGCACTGGTTGGTCTTTGATAGCCCCTGAGCTGTCAGGAAGGTGTACTGTCACTCAGGCTGTAGTATCAGAGTGCAGCCTGAGTCACAGAGTGTCTCCCTGGAAAGAAGGGGCAAGGGTACGTGCAGGGCCTGCCGGGATGCTGGGGGGCATCCCTGTGTCCCTAGGTGATGAGAGTTCTGGTCAAGCATGCATTCAAATGCTCGCAGCCCAGCCAGTTGGCATCATAACCACATCTGATGCAGTGGAAATTTCCACTGTATCAGCCATGTTTTAAACAGTTGAAGTGCTGTACGCACCAGTTAAAATGCTTTCTGAGCAAGTGGAACTGTAATTCCACTGGTAGAAATGTAACATTTGTTCATCCCCTAAGGGACAGTCCAAACACAAAAGAACTGCCAAAAGCAGCGATGCTTGTGAAAACTGAACGATTGTAATTCAAAACAAAGAACAGAGGTGTCAGAGTACTGGTTTAAGTGAGCTTCTGCCTGTGCAGTGAGTGACACAGTCCTACATTGTTGGGGTGGCCAGGTGAGAAAGCTTGCCAATACAGATATGTTTTTTTTCCACTAGAACCTAAGGACACTAAAACCCTATGTTTAACTTAACTAACAAAGGGTGGTATATTTTGGAAAGGTTGTCCTGCATTGCAGCAAAATATCTAATAGCTGGCTGCTAGCCGTAGCTGTATGGCTGCTAGCAGCTAAGTCCCCAGGAGGGGTTTCTAAAAAGAAAAAGGTGCTGAAATTCAACACCATTCCCTACCCCAAAAAAAAAGTGTATGACCTACCCCAGAGAGATACAGTACTAGAGAAAGTGCATAAAGATTAAAGACAGAGGGATAAGCCTGACGTGGAAAGGTTGCGAGTTTTGATGTAAATATGAAACGTGCTTTTTAAAATAGTTAAGGCTATTGTATGACAGCTTGTCTTTTTATGTCCAGGTGAAAAAAGAAGTTGGAGATGTTAACATCCTAATCAATAATGCTGGTATTGTAAGTGGAAAGAAATTTATTGAATCTCTAGATTCCCGTATGCAGAAAACCATGGAAGTGAACGCAATGGCACATTTCTGGGTAACTTTAAAAAAAATTTTTAAGGATAAGCTTACTAACACCAAAAGAAGGATGTGGGTGGTAGCAGTTGAGGGAAGGGTTATATTTGTCTTGTTTGAGTGGGAACCAAGATTCCCACCCCGCTCCCCCATTGGGAATTGGACACTTGTGTGCAGTTGTGAGACCACACTCTCAAATTGGTGGCATATCTGTAAACCTCTCGTGTAGAAGAGGATGGCAAACTGGAGATTGGAGGAATGGCACCAGCCCCTATCATGTGCATGAAGCTTGACTTGGCTTAAAGAGAGAGCATGTGCAGCCTCCCAGGGTAGGCTTGTTGTATTCAGAAGCACTGCTGGAATAACTCTTATCAGCCTTACTGTCTGCCAAATTTGAAGGAGGACATTGAGCTTCTATAGCTAAGTCAAAATGCTGGTTGCTTCATTACCAGAAAAGATCTATTGGCTGCTATCATGAAGAGAAGTAGGACCTATTCTGACTATTTGGACAAACTACAGATGATAATGCAAGCTTCTAGTTAGAAATGAAAACTGGACTCCCAGATTTATTCAGACACACATTTTCCCTATAAAATCAATGGGAAGTTAGGCAACTAAGTAAGATGTTACCACTTAAACACTCTACATGCATGTGGGCCCAGGTAACAGAGAGCATTGCTAGCTGATGTCCTTAATATCAATCTCATATACTTTGGCATGCATGACTATTTTGTGACAAAGGAAGGTCATTTGAGTTGTGTTTCTGCGTGTGTGAGAGCAATATTGCATACAAAGAACTATGGAGGGCTTATAAAAACATACTGTTCTTCCATATTTTTCCCTCAAATGGAAAAAGTGGTACAATCTACAAGTGATGGCGGGGGAAGGTTAGAAGTTCAGGTTTCCCATTCCTGACTGCTGGTTTAAGGAGTGGTGGTTTTATTTCACATTGGCAGCCCACATGGAAAAAAGTTGATGTGCTGAGCTCATATGCATAGGAAACATGCATCTTAGAGAAAACCTTTGTTTCATAAAGTGCTCTCTGGCTGGCAACAAACTAGTTCCTACCTTATTTCCAGTAACTGATAACATGAGGGAACAAAAATATATTGATGAGTCTGGCTTCCATGTGCAGATGATGAACAAAGCAGTCAAACTTCCTGCCCTGCCCTGTGCAGTCTAGAGTGCAGCTGAGTGTGTGTGCTATGGGTTGTTGTAAGCAGAAGTTTCCTGGCAGGATTCCTTCTAACATAGTACTCTCTTTTGAACTGATAAATGTGAAATATTAGTAGGAAAGGTTTAGTGGTTAATTGTGGCTTTCCCCAATGTTTCATAGACATACAAAGCCTTCCTTCCAGCTATGGTTGCCTCTAACTGTGGACATTTGGTTAGTATTGCAAGCGCAGCAGGACTCTTTGGCACCAATGAGCTTGCAGGTTAGTATATTTTTAAAGGACTGTCTTCATGGAAATAAAGGTAAATGTTTTACCAAAAATACTCTTCATTCTGTAGGTGAGGATTTTCAATGATAAAGGCTGAATGGTTAGTTTTGGTGCCTAAATACACAGTTTGACTTTCAAATCCTATGAATACCTTGTAACACTGCCCCCCCACACACATACCCATACCCTCCATCCTCATGTTTGGTATAGCTGAACATTAGGCCAGTCACATAGATGCCTGAAGGATTTAAGAACTCAACTGAAAGCTCTGATAACTAACTAGTGCAAACTCGCCTACAGAAATTATTGCCAGAGAAATCAGACCCGATGAACACACACATTGGGCTCGATGAATGTGACAAGGATGTCTAGTAATGCTTAATTAATTCAAAGAGCAATAAGAACATTATCCTTCACAGGTGCCTAGCTTTCCTGTTGATATACAGTCATTTTGTAGTGCAAAAATATGTCATGTTTCAGAGCAACACTTCACTTATCCCTTGCTTCTGGGCCCATATTTCAAGACAATGTACAGTAGCTCAGGAAATGAAGGCATGGGAGGAGGTGTGGAGGGCTATACTAACAAAGAAAAAAAAACAACCCCCAGCTGAATACAAGGAAAAGGATGCTGATGTTAGCACCACTGTCCACTAGATGGTGCTAAGGGATCATTAAAGCACAATTATCCCTTAAATGGATGTGAAATATGAAAACACATATCAATTCAACTAAAGTCTGACTTTATTGATACAAAAAAATGTTATCTTAGCAGTTTCTGTATACAGAGACAAAAACAGTACAATGATCTCACCCAGTCTCAGATGTTACTCTGCTCAACAGACAAGGTGGCCAATTGGTTCCTGAAAGCAGAGGGTGCATCATTGGCTGGGATGGTCCAGACAGGTGTTGAAGGCTAGATTTATGTGGACGCACACTTAACTCTTTTGCTTCCTCCTTTTATGCTTTTCCTCAGCTTCACTCCTCTGATGACTCTGCTTCTGGATTGGTTTTCCTTGAGTCAGTATACTGTCCATATTTTATCCTGTCAGCATATTCCTTTGTTCAACAGACCCATCACATGCATACCTCTTAATTTGGCCTTTTCCGGTGTCCCAATCTGGACAATATTCATTGGTCTTCTCTTATCACCTTTCATTAACATAGCCAATCATTTCATCCCTCTGATTCAGCTGGTTAGTACCAAATTCAGTTGATTTGAGCTGGTAACAAGACTTATTTCTATGTTACATTAGACAAACTTCTCACAGCGATAGAAAAGGAAAGAAACATCGTGCAAGCAAAATTCAAGGCCATAAGATGCCTGCAAGGGGCTATAAGCTGCCTTCAAGAACAACTCAGGGTCATCTGATATTACAGACACAAGCAAAATAAAAAATTCATATAATAATGAGGCTATACAAAACTTAAGCAATGATAAAATAAGGCTAAATATAAAAGAAAATTTAAATAATACTATAATTCACCACTCGGGCAGGTGCCAGCCTGGAGTCCATTGCCAGCCAGATCTGACCCGTGGGCTGGACTTTGCCTGCTCATGGGCTAAGGCTAGCAGACAAATCCTTGATGTTGGTGATATAAGGCAGTAGGAGAGAAGAGGAGAAGCTGACAGTGATGATGGAAAGGTCGTGGCTTAATGCTGGAGAAATGAGGTGAAGGAGATGGATCTGATAACAGCCTTTAACTACCTGAAGGGTGGGTCCAAAGAGGATGGAGCTAGACTGTTCTCAGTGATGACAATGATAGAAGAAGGAGGAATGATCTCAAGTTGCAGCAAGGGAGGTTGAGGTTGGATATTAGGAAAAACTTTCTCATTGAGAGAGGGTGGTAAAGCACTGGAACAGGTTACGTAGAGCTCCAGCCTTGGAAGTTTTTGAGGCCTGGCTTGACAAAGCCCTGTCTGGGATGGTCCTGCTTTCACCAGGACTACATGACCTCCTGAGGTCCCTTCAAACCCTCATTTTCTATGATTCGATGATTGGGAGAAAAAACTGGGAGGAATTCTCTCTATTCTGGGCAGGCTGTATCAGAGGAGCAACAAGACATGGGAGTCGTAGCTAGAGCTGTGAGCATGAACCAGGGGATGGGAATGCATTTTGACTGAGAGAGTGCAACGATAATGTCTTGGAGTACAGAGGGAGGGTAAGGGGGCACCACAGAGTTGAATATGAGGAGCTAGCAAATGAGGTGGAGTTGAAGGGAAAATGGAGTGTGTAACTGGGGAATTCCAAATGGGAGGGAGAAATGAAGGGTGCCAACGACAGCTTTACCCTGCCTGGCTTGACTAATTGTTCCTGTGCTGTGGTGAGCTGTTCATTATTACCAGGTGTGCGTGTCTTGAAATTAACTGAATTTCTTACCCTGATGCTGTAGGCTACATGTAGGTTGTAGGTATGCAAATTGCTCCTATTAAAGCATCTCACTTTCTGTCAAAAGAAAGGAGGTCTGAGTTTTTGCCTAATTTGTTGACAGGTAGAATATGAAGAAGCAATAATACCACCTCATCATGCTAGTAACAAAGCTTCCTTCACAAAGAAAAATGTCTAAACAATAACTCTGGTCTCTTTTATTTGCTTCCCAGATTATTGTGCCAGTAAGTTTGCAGCAGTGGGCTTTGCAGAAACCATTGATGTAGAGATGCATGCTCTGAAGAAAACTGGTATTAAAACAACCATTGTGTGTCCATACTTCATCAATACAGGCATGTTTGATGGCGTTACAACCAGGTGATTGAAACGGAGATTTTTCTGGTGTTATTTCTCTTGTCATATGCAAATGCATTTGTTTTTACAAATGATTCTCCTGTAACTTGGAAGTGAAGAGAAAAATAGTGAAATGCAAGAAATGGTGGCTTTGAATTTGAAGCAGGGATAGAGAAGGAAGTTGCTACAATTGAGTATCTTGGAATTGAGAACAAGATACAAAGTGAAAGCCTTGACAGTAGGGCTGTGCGAAGCTTTGGTCCCTGATTTGATTCAGCAGGGATTTGGCTTGATTCAGTGGCCAAATCTCCAAATCTGAATCGAATGAGAGGACCCTTTAATCTCTCTGAATCAAATTGGAACCCTTCAAATCAATTCAGAGAGATTTAGACATAGATGCACCTTTAAATGCTTTTTCTACATACCTCAAGGTGGCAGGCAGCTAATCAGTGCTGTGATGCTGGAGTGGATGGAGTGTCCCACAGAAGCATGGGGGGCTCCCCAGCATGCTCGGCAGCAGACCCAGAAGTGGACCAGAAGCACTATGGGTCCACTTCCAGTTCCACCAGGGAACACGCTGGGGGGGTCCCCAGAACCTCCGCAGCTTGGTGACTGGGTTCGGGGGGGCACCTGGGTTCCCCCTGCAGCCAGTTGCCCAGTTGGGGGAACACAGGGGGGGCCCTCCTGCGTGCTCCCTGGCAGACCCAGAAGTGGACCAGAAGTACTTCCAGTCCATTTCTGGGTTCACCTCTGAGCACATGAGGGGGGCCCCCTCCCTGCCCTCCTGTGGAACGATCCATCTGCCCCAGCATTGCAGCATTCACAAGCCACGCTGCTACCTCGTGGTATGTAGAAAAAGCATTTAAAGCTGTGTCTGTGGCCAAATCGCTGATTCTCCAAATCAGCATCAAATCTTCAAATTCAGATTCAGCTGAATCGAATCAGAAACGGTGATCTGAATCAACTAATCAAATCACTGTCCCCGATTCGGGCTGAATCTGAATCTAAATCAAATAGGGCCAGCTTTGCACACCCCTACTTGACAGTTACCGTGGTAATCATCATAGTCATATGTCTCTTGTACAGGTTTCCCCGTCTACTTCCTATCCTGGATCCAGAGTATGCAGCTGAGACAATTGTCAATGCTATTCTACGGGAACAAGTGTATTTGATAATCCCAGCACTAGTGTGCATTTTATTTGCCGTGAAAAAGTAAGGATTGGTATCTTCCTTGTTTCTTGTGTTCATTGTTTTTCTTTCCTTGGTCAAATGTGGTGTTTCTGCTACTTATGCTCTGATTCCTGGGTGTTTCGGTTCACTTTTTATGTTGATAAACTGTTACCACAGAGTGGGTATTGCATGGCATAGTCCTGCACACATTTTATACAAGGAAATACTTTCCTATTGTTGAATGTATCCAAATCCTTTATAAAGGAGAAACTTTTTTTTTTTTTAAATGTAAGCTGGGAAAAATTGCAACTGGACTTTTATCTTGATTGCATGGAGGACTGCTGTAGTAATGCTACTGTGTACTGAAGCAGGTGAGTGAGAATTGGCAGAGTCAAGGTGGGTTAGATGCACAAACATGGATTTGGAGCCAAAGTTTAGGCTTCTGTTTTTAAACATTGGCTGAAAATCCAAGGCAAAGAGCTGAGAGAACAATGACCAGATGTTAAATTAGATAACGCAGCATAGGCTTTAATGGGTTCACAGAGCAAATCCCCTTTACAAAACACAGCTGCCTGACTCTGAAGGTCTGTCGAATGAGGCTGCAGCACATAACCTCCAGTGCTGGAGATATTTACCCGCTGCTTAATCACACTTTAAGATAATGGAAAAGACTTTAAAGGCCAGTTTCTCCTTATGCAGTCAGGTGTTTCCGTTTAACTCTTTCTTTTGAGTTTCTGAAGGCTGGACACTCTCCTAGAAGCAACTGGTGGTCGAACACTTTAACTCCTTTTCTGTTTAAAATAATAGAATATTGCTCAACAGTTACATGTATTTAAGTGAGAAACTACTCATAGGAATAAAAGGACTGTTCAAAACACTCCTGTAAAATTTTATCTACAAACATGTTAACGTTTTTGGGTTTTGATTGCTGTTGCCACCTCTGCTGCAAACCCTGCACTAGACTAGGACATGAGAACGTACCACACTGAAACTAGGCTACAATGGACTTGAGTCCAGAAAATGACAGTTTCTAAAACTTCTGACTTCCAAAATCAATTGTCTATTGCAGGAGCAGGAGGCCTATTAGCTTTGGGATGTCTCCCACTTCCTTAAGTTCTTGGTAATATAGCAAATTGCCATGTAGAAACTGAAATAATACATCAAAGAATGTGTACTTTTTGGGGACTAGGGTTCCCGAGGTGTAATCCTGGCTCCGACAGACTAGCTTTTGTGGTACCAAGGATCACCCCCTCTTCTTCGGTTGCTTTGGCTGTAAGTTAGAGATTTGTCATCCCCATGGGGATGCCTTGCGGACTGCTTGTCCAGAATTCTTGAAGCCATACATTTTCTTTTAATGGGGCTAGTCAGGTATGTGGCTCTTGTGAATTGTAAAACTCCATACAAATACTTTGTGTGTTCTTTTTCCTTTTCTCTCCTTCAGTTTACTGCCTACGAAAGTAATTCATCTCTGGGAAGACTACACTGGAGTTTCTCATTCCATGGACCACTTCCGTGGTTGGGTGAAAAAGGACTGAGAACAGAATGACAATGTCAGACACCAGCAGCTCTCAGCTAACATGGACCAGTTTATAGAGACAAAAGGTCAGCTGCTTCAGCAGCCAAGAGCTTAAGGTGCCTCACACTTCATGTTTGCATCAATTCTAATAAACAGCTTGCATCCTGTGCTGGCTTGTCCTCCAGTGAGAAGAACAGTGCAGTGTTTGTAGAAAGTTTATTTAACCCAATCAGGAGTTCTGTCAGTAGTATCTGTCTTAATTTATGTACATGACAAAGTGATCATAAGTGAAACCTTCTGGGTGACCTCAGTTAAGAACTTGGCAGTGTAATGGAATTGGAAGCTGAATTGGCCTTGTTCTGTATGGATCTGGCTTGTAGAGGAGCAATATTAGGAAGCTTTCATTGTCAGTGACTGGCTAAGGGAGTTAATTCCCTGAACTGTCTGGCATCTTTTTACACCCTCTGAAAATCACTTTCTTATGAATAAAACTAATGGCTGTGAAAATATGATAAATATTACACATGTTAATGGTGTGTGTGTGTATGTACACTTCTTTCTCCAATCATACATGTGCTTTAATTACTCTGCACTGGGGGGTCGTGGGGAGAGGTGCCCAAGGTCTCTGCCTCAGCCTGCTACCTTAAAAAGACTTTCCCTTGGGACAGAAGGGCAGGTATATGTGGAGGTAATGGGTGCCTGGGCCCTTGCTTCTGAGGAGCTTGGTATTCTGCAGGCAGCCCAAAGCCTCCACCACTCTTAAACAGTGTTTTCCCCAAGATGCTTATCTGTGTCATGTCATTTGTGATGGCAGGGCACAGATAAGCTGATTTGGAGATGGGAGGGGTGGGAGAGTGGAGTGGCTGGACAGGTAAAGGGGTACCTCCTCATCTGGTTTCCCAGGAGGCTGGGTGCTCTTGCAGTGGCTGCCTAGTGTTTCCTTTTCCACTGTTGGGAGCTGAATGAAACTGAGCAAGGGGCTTGAGGACAAATGCTGTTTGAAAGCTGCCAGGATATTGGGCAACCCCCTGGAACACAGAAGGAGAAGTTTCCCCTTATAGACACTTAGCTTCCCCAGTTACCCCAGATCAGCTCGAGGTGCCCTGAAACTTGGTCAGCTTCCATTGGTGGCACCTTGGGGGAACTGCTGTTGAAAACCTACAGGAACATTGGGCAGCCCCTCAGGGCAGCTAGCACTTCAGAAACATAGAAGCACTTGTATCCACGTAACCATGCCCCCCACATGTCCAAGGCAGCCTGAGTGTAGCAGGACCAAGCCCCAGGAGCAGCTGTGGTACCCCCTAGTGACCACACAGCTCCTCCTCCACTTCAGCCCCTTGGGGTTCCCTCCCTTTTACTCTTGCCTACCAGGCATTTTATATTATTATTTTATTGCAAAAAGGGAGGCTGCCCAAGGGTTCCCATTCTGGGGGTCAGCATGTCCGTCCTGTACCATAACCCCAATCTTGACTCTCAGCCCTAAGTGCCCCCCTGCTCCCGGCCCCATCAGTGCTTCTGGGCACTACTTGCCTTAAGGGCTATTTGTGGCCTCCTTTCATCCCTACAGCTAGACCCATGCCTCACAGATGGTACTTCAAGTTTCCACTGGATATTCTGCCTCACAAGGCTCTCCCAAGTTCTCTGGGCCCCTGGCCTTGCCAACCATAGGCTTTGGCCCCCTCAACTTAAGCCTGCTCTGGCCCTAGCCTTCTGCTTTCCAGGACCCTGGATCTCTCACAGCAGCTGTAGCCTCTCCCGAACCCTCAGGCTTTGGGTCCTTAACCCCAGGCCAGGCTGCTTCCACTACCCAGTCTTTTGCTCTCAGGGTCCCTGACCCCAGGCCAGACTGCTCCAACTGGCCTTGGCACTCCCAGCCTCAACCTGTACTAGCCCACAGCCTTCTGGATCCCTGACCTTAGCCAGGCTGCCTGACCCTGGCCTTAATTCTCTCAGCCTAGCCTAACACTGCATACCAGCCCCTAGGTCCCTGACCCCTGGCTAGGCTGCCTGCTTCTGAGTGCCCTGCCAGACACCCATATCTGGCCCCCATACCTCCTCCATAGCCACAAGCTGGTTCTCCGGGTCTTAATGTGAACATAAATGCAAGCCCACTGGCTGTATAACAACAAAACTCTCTCCCCACACTGGACCAATAATTTGTGTGTGAGCTGTAAGTCCCCCTTAGCTATCTACTTGCACCTCTTGGGGACAGCTTGGGTGCTAGTCAGTCCCTTTCCGCAACCATCCTGCTTGGGAACTCCTCTGCCTGTAAGGCTAAACTGACTACCTGGTCTCAGTGGCTTTGTGTGCCTCTAAAGCCCCACAACTTCCTGTCAGGTGGCTCTCTAGCCATCTACAGGGGTTCCCATTCTGTTCTTCTGACCAACCTGCCCTTCTCTTTGTAGTGGCTTAACCCTGCTGCTTGCAGCTTCTACTCCTGGGCTGCCTACTGCTGCTCTCTCCTTAAAGTAACAGGAGGTTTTGGCTTCCTGTTACACTGGGGAAAAGTTGACCTGGGTCAAGTGGCTTGCAGACCAAACCCTATGAGGAGAGACTGGGGCACCTGGACCTCTTCAGCCTCCGCAAGAGAAGCTTGAGAGGCAACCTTGTGGCTGCCTATAAGTTCATCACGGGGGCACAGAAGGGAATTGGTGAGGTATTATTCACCAAGGCGCCCCCGGGGGTCACAAGAAATAATGGCCACAAGCTAGCAAAGAGCAGATTTAGATTAGACATTAGGAAGAACTTCTTCACAGTTAGAGTGGCCAAGGTCTGGAATGGGCTCCCAAGGGAGGTGGTGCTCTCCCCTACCCTGGGGGTCTTCAAGAGGAGGTTGGATATGCATCTAGCTGGGGTCATCTAGACCCAGCACTCTTTCCTGCCTATGCAGGGGGTCGGACTCGATGATCTATTGAGGTCCCTTCTGACCCTAACATCTATGAATCTATGAAAGTGCAGGCAATAGAGGTTGGAGCAATAGAGTTGTGGCTGCCTACCAATGTAGCTATTTGCCATGCCATAGGAGGAGAGGAATAGTGTAGGGTGGGATGCCTGGAGGACTGAAAAGACATTAGTCACAGAAAGCCTGGTCTCCACACATAGCATTGGGTTGGTTCAAGGAGGACTAGTTCAAAATAATCCCTGATGTTTCAAAAGTGTACCTGGAAAATTCTGGCACATTTAATCCATTTGCAATTGGTTGCACATATAACTTGTGGTTTAGACAGCAATTACAATGGGGTAAGAGTTCTGTCTGCCACAGTTAACTCATGCTGATCCTAAACGTAGATAGTAATTCAGACAGCCACCTCTGTGCCTACAAGGCATCGTGTAGAGGACCTTTATATTTGCTAACAACATGTTCCCAGGTGATGTAATGTAACACCAGACCACATTTATGAGCTAAAACATAGTTTGCACAACTGTTGTACCAACTTAGTGATTTTTTACTTCAGATTAAAATGCATTTAATTTATGTGAAATTGTGGTGCTACTTGCTGTTTGGTAGAGAATAGGATCTGAGCAAAGTTGAGCTGATTCAAAATAGTTTTCCATCTCTCAGAACTCCAAGATTTCAGATGTTTTCCTATTTTGCATCAGGATGAACCTTAGACCTTTCTCAGATTTCCAGTGGAATATCTAAAATGTGTGCACACACGGCAGGATAGCCAACAGGCAGTTGATGGTTAGGGCGCTCCCCTGTGATATAGGAGTTCAGCTCATCTCCATTCTGCCTGGTTTAGATCAGGGCCTTGCATCTACATCCCAAGTATGTACCAGAACCACCAGGCTATAGAAACAGTGTATGTTGTTGTGGACATGCCTCTCCCTTGTTCTCAGGATCTGCTGTTTGAATGTTGCATAAGTAGCATAATTGCTTGTGGGGAATTTGACTCTATAGACACTCATCTGCAATGGGAGAGTGAAATTCAAGTCTGTGCTCCACATTGGGTAAAACATGGATGATTTGAACTCGGGTCTCCTGTTTCCCAGGTGAGTGCCCTAATAATGAGAATATTGGCTACTTTGGTATGTGGGTGTCTGCATTCCATTGTGGACCTTTCTCAGTTAAACTTGTCAAATTAGCCACATGTCAATAAAGAAACTGGCTTTTATAACAGAATTCTAACCAGCTGGAAAAGCAGAATCCCCAGCAAAAGTGCGCTGCTTGCGGAGATCATTGCTTTTATGTATAGATGTGCAGGTGCGTGTGTGGACCTAAGACAGGAAGGATTTCTTCTGATCATTTAGAAAAAAACTGAAGGAAAATAGCGAAGGGAGACATGTCTCCACAAGTGCATGCATGCAGGGGCGCATATTTCCAACAGGACAAATAACAGTGGCATGTTTGTGCCACTGCTACTAGTCCCCAGACATACCCTTGCACATGGTGCACAGCAAAGGGACCCGGGTAAAATAGGCAGCCTTACCTGGGGTTCTGGGGGACTCCTTGGGCAGCAATGGTGCTGACACAGCTGCTCAGACCCTGGTGGCACACACTGCTGCCATGTGTGCCATGTCACTTTTTTAGCAGTGGTTTTCTGGGGTTTTGGAGGGGTTTTTTTACCCTGGATCTCAGGTGCCTCTTACTTAATTCTTTGTGTTGTTTTCCCTGATGTTTCCATCTCATGTTAGCCTGAGCACCGGGTCTGGATTCAGCAGCAGTAGAGATGCTGGCAGCAGCAGCCAGAAGGAACCACGGCCACAGGGGCTGTAAGGACGCTAAGTCTGGGTGCCACCCCACCCCTGCCCTACAAACCACAGCTTCTGGCATGACCAAGAGCTGTACACAGGGAGAGTGAGAACTGCTCTGTGCTAGGTGGCACCTCAGCAGTGAGGGTAGCAGGACTGGCTGTATGCACCACAGCCTGGGATGCCCCCCACACCTGTGCTGGGTGGCTCTGAGGGACCTGCCATGGGCCAGACAGAATCACTTGGCAGGCCAGATCCATCCCATGGGCGGTATTTTACCCATCCTTGGGTTAACAGGTGTAGAGACCTTGCACGCCCTGCTAGAGCTCTTACCCTGGGTCACTGAGTTTTTGCCTTTATCCTTGTCATCACTATCCTCATTGGGTGTTATTGATGTGTTGTCAGGGTTGAAGTCTTAGGGACTGCAGTACCAGCAAAAAGCTGAAGCAAAGAGATCCTAACACCAATCTTGTCTTAAAGAGCAATCACAGACCTGGTTCGGTGAGAAGGCTCAGCCAGGTTTATTATCTACAAGGCATGGCTCTAACATGCATATGATTTGAGAGGCAAGGTATTAATGCATGGATGACAAGGCATTGGCACAGTACCATGTAGGCTCCCCTAAGCCAATACAAAGTTCCTATAATTCCTGACTCTCCTTTTATATGGTAATCAAAACAAATTATTACATCCCATCAGAATTTTGAATATCTTAAGCCATCCTGTACCATGGATTTGTTCCACATCCTGATCTGGGTGTTCCTGTTCCAGCCTTATCCTGGTACTGGACTATTCTACACCTGGCATAATACCCACCTACCCCTCCCATATTCTGACAGGACTGCACATGTGTTTCACACATCCAAGTTCTGCTTATGTAAGTTCGGTTCAGGCATCAGTCAGGTTCACCGATCAGACCTACTCTGGCCAATGCTCTAGCAAAGCCTTTGTTGAGCTGTGTGTGTAGCTATTAACTGAGGATGAGATGGAGGCTGTGGGGAATAGTGTGAGGCTGCCTTGACCCTACTGCCCCAGCCTCAACCCCCATCCCAGATGCAAGAAAAGCACACTCCTTGGGAAGCATCCATTGTAGCATGCCTCAGAGTCATCACCTGGGCCTTGTACTCCATTCTCCTACCACTGGTTACCCAACTGTGCTGTTACCTCCAGTCCTTTCTGGCTCTTCTTCTGAGTCACGCTATAGCTAATGAAGTCTAAACAACCCTGTTCTCTTTACTGTTTTCAGTCCTTATTTGCAATGTACCTATATTCTAAACCTAAGAGTGTCAGGGAGACTCAATGAATTATCAGTATTATCTTTTCCCTGAAGAGTGTTTTCCTGTGGAGGTATCTACTGCACCATTAGATATCATTTGCTTTGATGATCACCAGCTGATATAACTTATGCTACAACATAAGACTTGGCATAACCTCACCAGAAGCCTGTCTAACATGAAGGGGCCTGAAACGGCTCTTGACGTCTACTGAAACTAAAATAACACCTGCTTCTTCTCTGGCTTAAAATGCATCATCTATTGTAACTACAGCATTTATTCTTATGGAATAACTTTCATCTGACATTTGTACAGTGATGCACAAATAGTGAGGCATTTAGCCTTCCAGTACCCAGTTTTAAGAAACTGAGAGTCATTTAACCTAGTGTCCTGCATGAAATCTTTGGTAGAGCCAGAAACAGGATTCAAGTCCTTTATGTCCATCACAAAAACATTTGGCATAGATGCTTAGTTCTCTCAGTACATTCTAAGCATTATTGTTTCATTCATCATTGCCATGACGGTCTCCTCATTGACATTTAATACATTTATTTTCATAATACCTCATCAAGGTGAGAAATAGGATCAGTACCTTTCTACAGTTGGGAGTAAGCACAGACATATTGAAAGTTTGATGGCTAAGTGTCTAGGTGTCTGAGTGAGATACTCAAGACTGACTTTTAACAAAGCTAAACAGGAAGTGGTGAATATTCACCGTTCTTGAGAATCCAGGTTCATCATCCTAAATATAAACAGTCAGAAAACGAGCAAGTGGCTCCAAAACAAACCAATCTAAGTTAAGGGAATGAAAACCATGAAAAAAGCCTTTTGCTATGTCTGCAAGATCAATCTCTGTTAGTATACCTTCGAACTTGCCCTGTACCCTGAATGCTGCTAATGGCTGCCCTTGCAAGTATAAGTCGAGTTGAGTCGAGTCAGCTGTGTGAAAACAGCAGTCCAGAGGCTCTTCCACCCATTCAGTCCTGTTCTCCTCACATTCATCTCACATACTTGCACCTCAGTCGTAAGTAATCCTACTTTTATAGAAACGATTGTGATCACGTGCTCTGGTACTAGAGCTCTGTTCCACTGTGGAGGTGCCTGTCCTCATGGGGCATGCGTGGGAGACGGTCCCATGCCAGCTGGGAGGGGTGAGGGCCCCCTGAGTGACCAAGGAAGAAAAGCTTCAGGGCTGTGAGTGGAAAGCCCGAGAAAGTCCCTCTGAAGGCATTCTTGCAGTGGCCAGTGGGCCCTGACTGGTGAGAGCCAGGGAGAGCAGTTTCATCAGCAAAACCCCCAGCTGGAATCCAAGAGGGGCGTCCTCAGCAGCGACCCCCTGCAGCGGGCAGCACGTATAAGTTGACCCCAGCAGTGCTGTCAGAGCGGCAGGCTGAACCTGACAGCGGGAAGCAGCAGAGGGGTGGCAGGAAGCGTTGCTTTGGCACTCTCCAGAGACACAGCAGAGGCAGTGTCCTCAAGTGGCAAGAGGCAGTGAGCCAGGGTACAGTGTGAGGAGGCAGCATGCTTTGGCACCACTCCCAGTGGCAGCAATCCCAAGCATTAGGCTGATGGGTTGATGTTTTCCCAGCAAACTGAGGAGAGACTCTTTCCCTCCTTCTGCCCCAAAGAGACTGTGCTCTGGTGCCTCAGTCCAGCAAGCTACTGTGCATTATCAAACCCAGTGCTATTAGGGCTGACAGCATCAGATGGGCTTCTCACAGAGCAAAGGGATGTGGGAGATAAAGTCCTGGCTACTTAATTTGTGGCAGTCTTTCTCAGCGTCTTATGGGCTATGATCAAGTGTAGTACGGCCTGTTGGCTCAGATCAAGTGTAGTTTTTTCCTGTTCTTATCAGTTTTAATATCTTGCTAGAGGTGAAATCCTCTCTCTGTCAAGTGCTGGGCTGGGGGAGGACAGTGTGGCCCTGCTGACCTCCACAATTTGGGGTGAGGGATAAGAAGTTTCCTTAGCTCATTCCCTGAGATGCTCAGCAACACCTACTACTTCATCCTGAGTAGAGCGCAAGTCACCGATTCTGCCCTAGGATTTACCATGGAGAGAAGGTGGGTGGACAAATACCTGCCTTGGAGTCTATCCTTCTGTTCCTCCCTAGGCTGTATTTGTGCATTTGTTTGTTCTCTGCTAATTGAAAATATGCCTATATCCCTGAACCAACTTCCCATACACACAGTGACCACATGGCTGCCATTAAAGGAGCATTTCCAAGGCTCTCATAAAACCTAATGTGTTTCTTCCTGCCTGGGTGCTGGAGGCAAGTGATGTGGTGAGAATCACATGTTTCTTTGCATTTTCTTTCATCTTTACTCCTCAGCACAGAGAGGACACTTAATCTGACCTGACTGTTCTGCAGGAGCTCAACTGAACTAGGTGAACTAGTCATCTTTTCCCCTAGGTGTTCTTAGGACAAGGGGTTGGCAATGCTCATGGACAAATCTAAGATGCTGAAAGAGTGGGGAGAAGGTGTGGTACATCATAACATGTAACACAACACATTTTTCTCGAAGAGAAATTAGGTTTACTGATATGCTACAGGGGCTAGCACTATATTACTCCAACTGAAAACAAAGTAGAAATAAATATAGCTATTGGCATATGCACAAACTCTCAATTTTGGAGACTCTAGAGCAGGAGGACAAGGTGCGATGATCAGATACGTAACACAAAATACCTGAAGTCACGAACATGCCGTATTTTACCTGATCTGCAACTTCATAGATTCTCACCTTTTGCTGCAGTCACAGATATAGGTGTGTACTTTCACTGCTCCAACTTCTTTGGCTAGTCTACTAGTCTCCTTGTTACCTTCAGATTAAAATCCCAAAAGAGGACGACAGCTCCAAGATGGGCAAACTTTAAGGCCATCAGTCTTCCAATTCCACTCCCTGCTCCCGTGATCAGCACTATTTCACTAGCAACATTCTTCTTTCGCCTGGGAACAACCCACAGAATGAGAGACTTCAGAAGGTAATATATGAAGAGCACCAGGACTTTGAGCATTTCCAGGAAGAGGTTCATTTTCCAGATGATTTTTCAAACAGCTGCTAATGGAAGGTACATAAGGGTTAGAGCAAAGCAGAATTTCCCGCCTGCCCCGCCCCCCCCGTTCTCAAATATCAATGTCTACTAATTTGCGTGAAACTGACAAGTAGATCACAACTCTGTTAGTACTGCTAACTATTCGCACACCTCCCCCAAGTGAATATGTAGGGCAGCCAGCAAAAAAAAGTAAATATGAACAAACATTCAGGCACACAATTGCCCTATTTGCCCAGTTCCCACTGACTTGCTTTTTTACAAATCAGCCCACCATTTAGTTTATTCAAAATACCTCAATGGACATTTGTTTATGTATTCTGTAATTATATTTGTGCTAACATATGGGCAGGGTTCCCCTTTCTTTCCATAAAGGATTTTTGGAATGTAGGGCAATTCTGCAACTGAATCTGCACTGGAATCAGTTTACAGTTTATATCCCAGTATACCTTCCCACTTCCACAAAGTTATGTTGATAGAAAATAATTATTAGAAGGTAAGACTTGCATTGGATATATTTATCTTTTCTATCAGGGAATTGGGAACAGGTTAAAGCAGGAATTTGCTCAAGTTGAACACTGTTGTCAAAATACAAACCATTTCTATAAATCCAGCAAAACACTTCAGATAAAGTACCTATCATTTGTGCTAGCTTTTTGAAGGCAAGGACAAGGGTGAGAAGTGTGTATCTTTATAATCTCTCTCCAAACAAAACTGCATTATAAAGTAGATCTCTTTCTTTAATTAACCAAGCACACACTATATAATATATATATATATATATAAAGAGAGAGAGAGAGAGAGAGAGAGAGAGAGAGGTATCAGTGTTTTATTGATATTACTAGCAAATTGCCCATAAAGCATGATGGGGAAGGGGAGGGGGAGTGGGAGGGGAGGCAGGGACAGAGGCCAATGTCACACCGCCCCCCCCAGCCACCTTGGGTCGAGGTCCGGCTTTTCCCCCTTCCTCCCTGCTGCCTTGGGTCCGGGCCTGTTCCCTCCCTTCCCCACCCACCACTTCAGGCCCAGGCTTGTTCTTCCCCTGCCCCGCCTCATTTTGGGTCCAGTTCCCCACTACCATTAATGCACCATAGGCTTTAATGGGCTCACAGAGCAAACCCCCTTCACAAAATACAGCTGCCTGATTGGAGGTCTGTCAAATGAGGCTGTAGCACATAACTGCCAATACTGGAGATATTTACCCATTGGTTAATGTGGAATCAGAAAAAAAAATGCCTTAAACTTTGATCATTTGAGTTATAAGATGACATAACCGCTTTGTGGAGAATTGCTGGCTCGGTACAGTAGAACAGATAAGGGAAAGTGTTTGTTCTTTGTAACTCCTCTGCAACTGCTTCGCTCACCGCAGCCTGGAAGATAGCAAAAAGTATGTACAACTCTGATTTCCAGGTGCAAGAAGGAGGTTTGTGAACTAACCTCGCCTCCCCCATAAGTTCCCATCCTGATTACAGCAAAGAAGTAATGAAGTAATGTTTACAGCCGCTTTTCATGCTAATTTCACTATATGATCACGTGAGTTGTAAGCAACTGTTAAAAAGTATATAAGCCTCCTGATTTTGCTCTTGGGGGGAACCCCTTCCAAGTGCTTGGGAAATCCATGTCACTTTGGAGTTCTCCCTACAGCTGTAGTTTCTTTTGAATAAAAGCTTCTGCTGACCTGACCCAAAAGTATGCTGCGTGTGTTTCCACGACAATTCCTGGTGCCATGACTCGGATCCAGAACACGTGCTGAGGAAGGAGGACCGCGGACTGCCCCCCCCAACCCCAGGGTGCCAAACTTGAGAGGTAAGAGACCTAATTCAAAATCTGTATTGGGGTTTCAGAGGAGGACTGCCCGTAGGCTCCCAACTTGGCCATGGTAACTAGATCTGAACCTTGTTAAAACAGGTCAGTCTGAACCTTACTGCCGGCTAAAATTTTGTGTCTGGTAATGTACGTTTTATTCAGGGAGAAACTGTTTGAAGCACCTTCATCCAACAGCACATCAGGCTTGTAGTTAATTAACTAAGGTGGTGTGGGGGAGGAGGTCTGGCTGACTGAATGTGTGTGTGTGTGTATTTAGAAAAATGAGCCACTGACCAGGTCTGAGACTAAGGCTGGGTCTAGCCGCCCCGATTCTGCCTAAAAAGGTAGCGTCGAAAGCAAGGGGGCCCAGCTGAAACCTCGTGACTCAGTGGACAGGGCGTCTGAGTGATTTTGTCTTTTCCAAACCCCTTGTCCCAGTAGCTTCTGCCGAGAGCAGGAGTGAAAGGATCCGTCTTGTGCTTCCCTCCCTGCTTCCATTGTATGAGCCGGTGTTGGGTCAGAAGCCTTTTGACTGGGTGGTGAAAAACTGCGAGGAAAGGCACTGAGCAGCCCGGATGTCCTAAATAAGCCTATCCTACGTCTCCCTGTGTGACTGAAAAAGAGAACAGGTCAGTCTAAACAAGTTCCTGTCCCCCCTAAGGGGACTCCAGCGTACTTTATGTACACACACTATTCTCCCAAGGCTTGCAAGTACCTAGATAAGTGGAACTGGTATACTAAGGGTAATCCTGTAAAGCAATTTCCACAGGAAGGAACATTTGATCAGGATAAAATAGTGCACTTAAGAGGGGCTTTAGAGTCCCGTGGATCCAAAACACCACAAAACCAGTGGGACGCGTTCTTTTATTGGTATGATGAGATGTCCAAAAGGCGGACAGAATCTCAAACTAAAAAAATCTAAAAAAACTCTCAAGAAAAATTAAAACAGCAGTTAAAAGCTGTTCAGGAGAAATTGGCTGCTCCCCCAAATTACATGCCAGCCACCGCTCCAATGTATCCAGCATTGCCCAGGGCACCCCCGCTGCAGGAGCCAGCAGAAGATATCCTTGACCTTTGTTCGAACCCTGCTCTCCTGGGACTCCCACATCAGCAACAACCGGTTCAACATCAGGGTGCAGCCCAGGCTAGTAACCCATTAGCTGAAGCTCCTTTGGTAAATTCATCCACGGAGCTTAATAGTCCAGACTCATCCACCATATCTGCCACTCAATCATCACCAGTGTGGCAATTTACTCCTGGGTCACAACCCACCACAGGTGGATTTAGAAGAATGAGAATAGGCACAGAAAGATCTCCCATCAATCTTAGATCCTGAGCTACACAAGTTTACCCCCTAAGGCAAATGCCAGGCATTGGCACCAATGGACAAAATATAGTAACCGTGCATGCACCCTGGACTCCAGGTGATCTCTACAATTTAACTAAAAAATTCCCAAAAATCAGGGAAGACCCAGAAAAATTTCAGGAAGAATTGCAGATTGTTATAAATTGTTATAATCCAACATGGGCTGACATTAATCAGCTCATGTGATCCATTTTGCCCAAGGAAATTATGCTGCATCTGTACGCTGCCTGTACTTAGCCAGATCAAAACCCAAGGACTGGCCAAGACTTTATTGACAAGAGAAATGCTTTGGTTCGGGCAGTTCTCACAATTTGCCCAAAAAAGGCAGACTGGACCAAAATAAATACCTGTAAACAAAACAAAAATGAACACCCCAGTGACTATTTGGAACGCCTCAAACAGGTATTTGAACGATATTCAGGAATGAATGACCCGGTCAGAAATGCTAAACAAACAATAGTAGCAGCATTCATCCAGGGACTTAACCCTAAAATTGCTGAGAAAATTCAAACAGTAATTATTGGCTGAAAAACTAAAGATTTGACTGAAGTCCTTAATGCAGCTAACCATTTTCATAACAAATTGGAATGGTCCAAAGACAATGCCGAGTTTAAGTTAATGGCCTTACAGATTTCTCAGTTGCAAGGTCCAGGTAGAGGAAGGAGACGAAGATGGGGAAGGGGAGGCCCGGGTAGATTCAGGGAAAGAGATAGATCCTTGGGCCCACAAAAACCCAGGCTATGGGAACCAATGTCATTATTGCAAGCAAGAAGGACATTGGAAATCAGAATGCCCCAACCACCCCGGCCAAAGACCCAGCCCCCAGCCCCCACCTCCTCTTCCTGTCAATTTTCCCAGTGTTGAATGGGACAGCCTGAGGGACAGTGACATCATCACTCCTTTGCTTGCTACTGACCAATCTGGTCCCTTTGTTAAATGCCTTATTTCTGGTAAACCTGTCTCCATCTCTATTGGCCCTTTGTTTGAAAATCATGCCTTTCTTCTTAGCCCCTGTACACCTGTCAACCTTCTTGGAAAGGATTTGCTGTGTAAACTGGGATGCGTGATTTATTGTAGCCCAGATGGTGTTTACCTTGAGGTACCAGAACATAGGGAAACCGAGCTTGTGGCTTTGCTAACCCAGGAGTACTCTGATCCTGACACTTCCTACTAGCAAGAGGAACTGTTGGCATGAGTACCTCCACAGCTGTGGTCCACCCATGCAAATGAAGTGGGGCACATGCTGAGTGCTGAACCAGTGCGTATCATCCTGAACCCTGCCAAGCCACTTCCTTGTGTCCCACAGTACCCCATCTCAAAGGAAGCTGAGGAAGGGATCAAGCCTGTCATTTCCTCACTCCTTGAGCAAGGGATTATTGTCCCAATACGCTCCCCTTGCAACACACCTATCCTACCTGTCAAGAAACCTGGTAAAGATACTTATCGCTTTGTGTAAAACCTTCAAGCTGTAAATGCCACTGTTTTACCCGCTTTCCCCATGGTCCCTAACCCTGCCACTATTCTTTACTGTATCCCTTCAGATGCTACATATTTCACAGTAGTAGACCTTTGTTCTGCTTTTTTCTCTATCCCCGTTCATAAGGATAGCCAGTATCTGTCTGCATTTACTTATCAAAAATTCCAATATACCTGGACAAGACTCCCTCAGGGATATACAGAGTCCCCCACCCTGTTTTCCCAGATCCTGAAAAAGGATTTGAATCCTATCATGTTCAAAGGGGGGTCCACCCTTGTTCAGTATTTTGATGATCTGTTGTTAGCCTCACCCACTTTAGAGGCCTGTAAGCAAGATACTTTGACACTCCTCACAGCTTTAGCTCAGAAAGGCCACAAGGTCTCAAAATCTAAATTGCAGCTCTGTAAGTCTAAGGTACATTATTTAGGGCATAATATCTAAGCAGGAGAACAACACCTTTCCCCTAGTAGAGTTGAAGCTATCCTCAACATTCCCAAATCTATGACTAGAAAACAGATAAGGGGATTCTTAGGTGCAACAGGTTATTGTAGACAGTGGATTCTGGGTTATGCTGCTTTTGCAAAACACTTGCAAGCATTTACTCATGATACCACCCCAGAACCCCTCCCTTGGACTCCTGAAGCCGAACAAGCATTTGTGGCCCTTAAGCAAGCCCTCACTGTTGCTCCCGCTCTTGGACTCCCTAATTATAAGAAACCCTTTACTTTGCTTTGTCATGAACAGGAAGAAATCGCTTTAGGAGTACTCACTCAGCTGCATGATGAAAAGCATCGCCCAGTCGCGTACTACAGCTCTGCCCTTGATCCTGTGGCTGCGGGACTTCCTCCTTGCCTCCGTTCAGTTCAAGGCTGCTGCTGCCTTGTTGGTTGAAAAGGCAAATTCTCTAGTTTTGGGACACTCTTTAACTGTTGCAGTTCCCCATGCTGTGATGGCCCTTCTCCTCAAGGGCAAAACTAAGCATATTTCCAATTCCCGTCTTACTAAATATGAGAAACTTTTACTGTCAGCTGCAAATGTAACCTTAAATCGCTGTTCAATTCTGAATCCTGCGTCACTTCTGCCTATCGCCTCTGATGGTGAGCCTCATAATTGCTTGTCTGTCACAACTCAATTGTTAACCCCTCGAACTAACCTCAAAGACATTCCTATCCCAAACTCTGACCTTGTTTTGTTTGTTGATGGTTCCTGTCTTAGAAATGATGCAGGCAAATTAGTTGCGAGATATGCAGTATGCACTCAGTATGCTGTTTTGGAAGCCTATTCTTTACCCCAAGCTCGTTCTGCTCAAGTTGCTGAACTCATTGCTTTAACACGTGCTTGCATTCTTGCAAAAAATCAAACCACAACCATTTATACTGACTCTAAGTATGCTTTTGGTGTTGTTCATGATTTTGGACAAATCTGGAAACAAAGAGGGTTCCTCACTTCATCAGGGACCCAAATCAGTCACGGCTGTCATGGAAAAGCGCTCTTAGAAGCTGTTCAATTGCCTTCTGCTATTGCTATTGTTAAATGCAAAGCTCATGAGAAACCCTTTAATGATGTCACACGAGGAAATGATCTGGCAGACCGTTCTGCCAGAAACGCAGCCCTTTCTGGCCCACAGGCTCCTAACTCTGTTCTTGTTTGTTTTTCAGCAGACCAGTCTCCTTTGGCTAGCCTTTCAAGTCTGGCCCTTCTTCAAAATCAGGCCCTAAAAAAAAAAAAGGAAAAGATGACTGGCTGCATGCAGGATGTTCACTGCACCCTGACTCTCTCTGGCACTCCCCAGATGGCCGCCTGGCGGCGCCTAGAGAGCTTTTGCCACATCTTGCTCATTTAACCCACTCTGTGGCCCATATGAGCAAAGGGGGGATGATTGCTACAGTACAAAGAAATTGGTTTGCCCCAAATTTTCCTTCCATGGCACAACAGTACTGTAGCTCCTGTCCCATCTGTTTAGCTCACAACATTGAGCAACGGGTAAAAACGACACCCGCAGCCCATCCACCTCCATGGGGACCATTTATAAATCTACACATTGATTTCATGCAGCTACCTAAGTGCTGTTCTTATGAGTACATTCTTGTTATTATTGATGTGTTCTCTGGATGGGTGGAAGCCTACCCGTGCATACATGCTGATTCCATCACTGTAGCAAAGAATTGCTCAAAGAATTCATCCCTAGATTTGGATTGCCCCTCACAATAGATAGCGACCGAGGCACCCATTTCACAGAACAGATAGTAAAAAACATCTGCCAAGCACTCAACATACAGCAACACCTACACTGTAGTTATCATCCACAATCAAGTGGTGCTGTAGAACGTAAAAACTCTCATTTGAAAACGCGCATTTCGAAAATTTGTGCTGAAACAGGCCCCAAATGGCCTGATGCACTGCCCATTGCTCTTATGCACATTAGGAACACTGTTAACAGAAAACATGGCCTAACCCCTTATGAAATACTCATGGTATGACCCATGAGGATGCCAGCTACACCACCTGTTGCCCCACACCAAACAGACCTACAATTAACTGATGAAACTGTACTAAATTATTGCAAGGTGTTAATGAAGTATGCCAAGTCAGTTCATTCACAGGTCCAAGAAGCCTTACCTCAACCACCAGATGTTCCCTGTCACAACCTCAAACCAGGAGATTGGGTCTACGTAAAAATCTATCAACGGAAAAATGCACTTCAACCCAGATGAAAAGGACCTTTCCAGGTACTTCTGACCACTAATTCTGCTGTTCATTGCCAAGGTCACCAAACATGGACTCACGCCTCGCACTGCAAAAAGGTATCACCTCCATTGGACCCCGAAGCAGCTGAATTCCAACCAAGGTTGAGATCTTTCCCTGAGGCCAAGGACAAAGACCCTCAGGACCACACTCAGGCAAGTGAGAAGCATCAGGTTGCAAGTGCTAGTAACCTCTCCCCTGAACCCAACACCTCAGCCCAGCCGGACAAAGATACCATTTCTGGCCTTGAAAAAAGTGAATGATCCTACTTGGAAGATCACCACCTTGATCAAGACCAAGAGCCGACATTATCAGTCCTTTAGGTAACCTGAACCCAGAGGACAAAGAAAGACTTTGGCTGCCATCCTGGGTTTGGCTAGATAGCAGCCCAACGTGGTCCGTCCTATACAATGCATGTCAATCGAAAGTGCCAGATATGGCAAAACACCTGTTCAGATTTAAGTACCCTTTCCTCCCCAGGCCTTTACTGGCTCTGCGGAAACAAGGCTCATAAAATCTTGCCCTGGAATTGGGTGGGGGCATGCACTCTTGGACGTGTTATCCCTGGTTTCGAAATGCATAGTGCAATATATCTGAAACAAATAAAAAATTTCAACCATCACATGAAAAGGCCGGTTAACCCCTTAACTACCAGAAACACAAGGTTCCATCAATTTGTGAGAACCTTCATACCGTAGCTTGAAATAAGAGAATTGAAACTAACCATAATTAACATTTCAGCCACAATGGAAGCTATGAGAAATGCCACTGTGGATGCAATTCAGGCTCTGCAAGAAGAGATCTCCCAGATCTCACAAGTAACCATACAACACCGCATAGCCCTAAATTACCTATTGGTATCCCAGGGAGGAGTATGTGCCTTAGTAAACTCCACCTGTTGTGTCTATGTCAATCAGGACATGCGAATAGAAACCGACATTCGTAAAATTCAAAATCAGTTAAGAGTCCTACATCAAGTGGGCTCAAAAAAAAAAAATACTGACTGGTGTCTAGAAGAAATGTGGTCTTGGCTAACCTCCTGGCTCCCAGATTCCGAGGCCCTTGGCAAGAAAATCCTGTATAGAATATTGTTTGTCTTCATAATTCTGACAATGTTCTATGTCTTAGTGCAACTGATCCTCTGCTGCGTGAAAGTCAGCAGGAGAAACTTTAGCAAGGCAAAAAAACCCACAGCACAGTCTAAAATAATGGTGTTACAAAAGTGTGAGCAGATTGAAAAAAAACATGAAAGGCTGCATAATGAAATAAAGGGACTCATGAGAATGGAAGTTTAAGGCTAAAGTGAGACTAAATAGTCTCAAAGGGGGGACTGTGGAATCAGAAAAAATAAATGCCTTAAACTTTGATCATTTGAGTTATAAGATGACATAACTGCTTTGTGGAGAATTGCTGGCTCAGTACAGTAGAACAGATAAGGGAAAGTGTTTGTTCTTTGTAACTCCTCTGCAACTGCTTCGCTCACTGCGGCCTTGAAGATAGCAAAAAGTATGTACAACTCTGATTTCCAAGTGCAAGAAGGAGGTTTGTGAACTAACCTCGCCTCCCCCATAAGTTCCCATCCTGATTACAGCAAAGAAGTAATGAAGTAATGTTTATAGCCGCTTTTCATGCTAATTTCACTATATGATCACGTGAGTTGTAAGCAACTGTTAAAAAGTATATAAGCCTCCTGATTTTGCTCTTGGGGGGGAACCCCTTCCAAGTGCTTGGGAAATCCATGGCACTTTGGAGTCCCCCCTACAGCTGTAGTTTCTTTTGAATAAAAGCTTCTGCTGACCTGACCCAAAAGTATGCTGCGTGTGTTTCCATGACATTAATTACACTTTAAGATAACAGCAAAGGCTTTGCAAGCCAATTTCTCCTTATGCTGCCAGGTGTTTCCCTTCTTAATTTTCTGAAAGCTGGACACCCTCCTAGAAGCAATTGGTGGTCCAACACTTACTTTAACGCACTTCGTTTCTGTTAAAATAATAGAATATTACTCAACAGTTATGTGTATTCAAGTGAGAAATTGCTCACAGGGATAAAAGGACAGTTCAGAACACTTTCCTGTATAATTTTATCTACAAACATGTTAGCATTCCCTGTTTTCATTGCTGTTGCCATCTCCACTGCAAGCCTTGCCCTGAACTAGGGTATAAAAACCTAGTGTGCTAAAACTAGGCAATGATGGTCTTAAGTCCAAAAAATGACTGTTTCTAAAACTGCCAACTTCCAAAATCAATTTTCTATTGTGAGAGTAGGAGGCCTACTTGCTTTGGGATGTCTCCCACTTCCTAAATGTCTTGGTTGTATAGTAAATTGCCATGTAGAGACTGAGGTAGTACATCAAAGAATGTGCCCCATTTGGGAACTAGGGTTCCCAAGGTGTAATCCTGGCTATGACAAACTAATTTTTATGGTACCAGGGATCACCACCTCTGCCTCAGTTTCTTTGCTGTAAATTGGAGATACTTGTTGTCCCATGGGGATGCTGTGAGGACTGCTTTTCCAGAATTCTTGAAGCCAGGCAGAACACTTGCATTTTCTTTTAATGGGGCTAGTCAGGTGCCTAACATTTGTGAGTTGTAAGGCTCTATACAAATACTTAGTGTGTTCTTTTTCCTTTTCTCTCCTTCAGTATTCTGCCTATGAAAACAGTTCATCTCTGAGAAAATTACTCTGGAGTCTCTCATTCCCTGGACCTTTTTCCACAGTCAGGTGAAAAAGGACTGAGAACTGAATGACTATGTTGGACACTAGCAGCTCTAGGCTAATGTGGACTAGTTTAAAGAGACAAAATGTCAGCTGCTTCAGCAGCCAAGAGCTTAAAGTGCCTTGCACTTCATATTTGTACTGATTCTAATCGACAGCTTTCAGCCTATGCTGGCTTGTCTTCCAGTGAGAAAAACAGTGCAGTGCATGTAGAAAGGTTCTTTAACCCAATCACGAGTTCTGTCAGTAGTATCTGTCTTAATTTTTTTATGTACGACTTTGTACGTGACAAAGTGATCATAAGTGAAACCTTCTGGGTGGCCTCAGTTAAGAAACTGGCAATGTAATGGAAATGAAAGCTGAATTGACCTTGTTCTGTATGGATCTGGCTTGCAGAGGAGCATTGTGAGGAAGCTTCCATTGTCAGTATCTGACTAAGGTAGTTAGTCCCTAGTCTGCCTGGCATCTTTTTATACCCTCTGAAAATCTTTCTTACAAATATGGATGATGGCTATGTATATTTGGTAAATATTACATGTTAACAGTGTGTGTGTACATACACTTCTCTCTCTCTGATCATAAATTTTTTTTTTTTAAGTCTCACTTTATCAGGACGGGAACATTTTAAATACATTATAATAGGAAGGTCTGAAGGTATACATATGATGCACAGTACTGCAGTCCTTACCACTTGTAAATGTGGTATATGGAACTAGGCTGAATAAGAATGGCAGTAAAGAATGACCCCCCAGAAATCAATTCTATAAGATGGTAGGCAACCGAATGTAAAACTAGTACTGCCAAATAATATAATTTTTGCATTGTGTTTCAAATGAGGATGAGTGGTTAGTAGTAGAGAACTAACTGCAGTGGGATCAACGGACAATTCTTTTAGAACATAGTAATTTAAAGACCTCATTGTAAACTATGTATTTTTGGTCTTCTGACTTGCTTCATTCATGCCACTTATGTTATATGGGGTTTTTACCATGTCTTTTTTCTTATTATCTTGAGGTTTCAAAGACAGGATGGCCTCCTTCATGTGTGTGGCAGTGACCATTTTGTTGTTTTGGAAGAGGTTTTCAGTTATGGTCAGTAGGCAGGGAAGACAGAAAATATATTAAGAAATGTAAGTATGGACACCTCAAAGAACTCAGCCTTGCAGTATGTGAACTTATCCCTATAGTGTCTGCCTGTGTGCAGTTTCCACTGTGGGTAGCTCCAGAGTCGTGGTCCTGTTCAATTAGAGATAGGCTTGCAAGAGTCTAAATGAAGAGATAGCAAAGCAAAAACTGAAAAGTTTGAAGTGTTCACATCTCTAGTACATGGTACATTGATTTTAAATGATTCCCTGTATGTAATGTTTCATGTCAAGTGGCATCTAAACAAATTATTCAAGAAAGGTGAAAAGCTGAAAGAGTTGCTCTTAGTGCTGCTGTATGCAAAAATTATTTTACTGTACTACTGAAGTTTAAAAGATGCAAAGCAAACACTAACTCCTACCACCCTAAGCATGACTCCGTTCTCTTAGGGTGCTGACATAAGACTTGAACTACTGTGAACCAGTTCACAGCTGTCCCCATTTAGAGGTGTTGGCGTGTAAATTGCCAGGAGTTCCAAGTCTAACAGTCACTTCTTTGGCAATGCAATTCTGCAAACCACCACCAGAGGGTGGTAGTGAATCCCTAGCCAAGCATGATTCCCAGTGGTTGAGTGCCCCAGTTTCCTTAGTATTCCCTGAGCAGGGGAGGAAGACCCCAGCTTGCTGGATGCTGAGGAAGATGACAGAAAGAGACCTGCAATTGCTGTCTGCTGATTTGTGTTCTCACTAAGAGGGAGTTCAATAAAGACCATCCCAGCACTTTCTCAAAATCTGACTGTAGTGTCTGCTGAATGCTGTCTAGATCCTAGCTTCTGGGTCCCTGGGAGCAGGGCACTCTGTGTGGGGGTATGTGGGGGTGGTGCCCAAGATCTCTGCCTCAGCCTACTTTACCTTAAGACAGGTATGTGTGGAGGCAGCGGGTGCCTGGGCCCTTGTTTCTGAGGAGGTTGGTATTCTGGAGGCTGCCCATAGTCTCCACCACTCAAACAGTGTTCCCCAAGGTATTTGTGAAAAGGTTTACAGCTATCCCCGTTTAGAAGTGATAGCATGTAAGATGGCATCTGTGATGGCATGACACAGATAAGCTGATTTGGAGTTCCGGAGGAAGGGGAGGGATGGCTGGCCAGGTAAAGTGGTACTATCTCACCTGGTTTCCCAGGGGGCTGGGTGTTCTTGGGATGGCTGTCTAGTGTTTCCATGTCCACTGTCAGGAATTGAATGGAAGTGACATGGGGCTTGAGGACAGGTTCTGTTTGAAAGCTGCTGGGATGTTGGGCAACCCCCTGGAACTCAGAAGGAAGTTTCCCTTTCCAGCCACCTGCCTACCCTGACTACCCCAAATCAGCCTGAGATGCCCTGAAGCTTGGTCAGTTGTCTGTCAGTTTCCACTGGGGGCAGCTTGGGGGGAAGTATTGTTGAAAACCTGCAGAAACATTGGACAGCCCCTCAGAGCCGCTAGCACTTCAGGAATGCAGAAGCACTGGCATCCAGTTAACCAACCCCACCATGTCCAAAACAGCCCGGGTGTAACAGACCTGGGCCCCACAGGCAGTGCGCTCTCACCTTTACTGGGCTCCTAGCCCTGATCATGTCTCCCAGGGCATGTCCACACATGCAAGCATGTGTGCTTGAAGCAGCTCAAATAGAAGCGGTGCAAATTTGAGCCGGGGCTTTTTGCTTCAGCACATGTGCCCTGACATGCACTTTGGTGTGGATCAAATTGTGCCACTTGGGGCAAAATAACCCTGCCTGGCTCCTCCCAGATCTGCAGCCAGGGGGAGCTAGAGCCCGGGGTCAGCACCTGTGCTGTCTTCAGAAGTATAAAAAGCTGCCCTGACCTGGCCTCAGCAATATAAAAAGGCACCCTGGCCAGTAGCTCAGGGCTACTAGCTCTCAGGAGCTTCTGCGGCCCAGACAATTGGTACCTGGGGACACTACCGCTTGTGCCAGCTGGACTGCTGAAGCAATCCTGAGAGTTTCCTGCACCCTCTTCCCACTGCAGCAGTCTGGCAGTGGGGGCTACTGCCTGACTGTGACCTACAGTGCACCTGCCAGACCCGGATGGGGACTGCACAGCCAGTAAAGGCATCTACCCCTCTGGGCCAGCTGCCAGCATGCTGTGGTTGCAGGGTTGACCTCTGTGCAGCACTACTTCAATGTGTGCCTCCTGCCTGGCCATCTGGGCAGCTATCACCCAGAAGATGTTCCAGGTGTGGTGGCCTGCTTTGAACTGTCAAAGCATGTCCTCCTGGCCCCATTTGGCCAGGAGGTCAGCCACAGCCAGATGAGTCCCAGGTGCCAGCTCTAAACAAGCAGGGTCCTGCTACTGGCCTCCCTAGTGTTCCCTATTGGAAAACTGAAAAATCCCTGATAAAGAAAATCCCTAAGTCACTCTGTAAAATACCCCCAAATCCATGTTCCTCCACAAGTAAAACAAAAGACCACTATAAAGAGAGAGAGAAAGCAAAACAGAGATAGCGATCAGTTGGACAATGTTTTATTGATATATCTTATAGTGTTGAAGCAAGTCTCTTATCATAATAATAAAGTACACCCTAAATACATGTTTCATGAATTCATGAATACATATTTTGCTGCCCTCCCACAGGGCGATGGCCCCCACACAAGGGGTTTGGCCCCCCAACAGGGGATTCGGCATGCACACAAGGGCTGTGGCCCCCACACAAAGGGTTCAGCTCCCAACAGGGGATTTGGCCCCCGCACAAGGGGTATGGCCCCCACACGAGGGGTTCAGCCCCCACACAAAGGGTTTGGCCCCCACACAAGGGGTTCAGCCCCCCAACAGGGAGTTTGGCCCTCACACAAGCAGTACGGCCCCCAATAGGGGCCAAATGGCTCCTGCAGGGGCTACCCCGCTCCACAAAGCCCGCATGCCCCCCCCCAGCCCCCCTATTGCTACCCCACCTGGCCCCAGCTGCTGCAGTCCCCCCCAATGGCTGCCCCACCCAGCCCCACCCCCTGCTCCCCCGGACTCCCAAATGGCTTCCCCACCCAGCCTCACCCCTCAACTTGCACCCCCAGGGCAGCACAGGACAGCGGAGGGCAGCAGGGCCCAGGCTGGGACTGCTGGGGCTGCCAGACTGTCCCACACTGTGCAGGCAGGGCCCCAGGCAGCCACACAGTAGTTGGAGCTGCTGGTAGGTGCCAGGTTTGTTTTGTTTGTTTTTTAAACTATGGGGTGGGGGAGCAGAGATCAGGGGGCTTGGTGGGAAGGGGCCAGCCAGGGCAGGGGTTGGGGGCCTTAGGGGGGCTGGCAGGGGAAGAGGCTGGCCATGGCAGGGGTCGGGGGCTTCAGGGGGGCTGGCAGGGGGAGGGGCCGGCCGCAGCAGGGGTCGGAGGGTTGGGGGGGCTGGTGGGGGCCAGCCAGGGCAGAGATTGGGGGGGCTAGGGGAGTGGGCGGGGCTGTCAGGGGTCCCTCCCATGGTCCCCTCCCCCTCCTCCAGTGCCCCGACCCCTTACTCACAAGCACAAGCACTGGAGCCCTGGTGCTGAAACATGCGGCCTGGCCGGCTACATGTTTCAGCACCAGGGCGAGGGGCCAACCATAGAGATGCTCTGGCAGCCTGCGCTTTTTTTAACTTTGATTTTTTTAGACCCCTAGATATTTCATTTTCTCCCCACACTGCAAACTTGCATCGCAGGGTGCATTTTTTCACTCCTGCACATGCCTGTTGCCCACCTCAAAGGGGTTTGAGGCGGGGCAAGAGGCATGTGCATGCTCGTCTGCACATGCCCCCACAGGTTTTGGCCTTTTTAGCTTAACCCTGCTGCTTGCAGCTTCTACTCTGGCCTGCCAAAATGTCTGCCGCTGTCTCCTTAAAGTAACAGGAGCTTTTGGCTTCCTGTTACACTGGGACAAAGTGGACTGGGTCAAGTGTAGGCAATACAGGTTGGGGCACTAGAGTTGTGGCTGCCTACCAGCGTAGCTAATTACCGTGCCATGGGAGGAATAGTGTAGGGTGGGATGCCTGGAGCACTGACAAGTCATTAGTCACAGAAAATTAATTGCACATATGGAAACTTGTGGTTTAAACAGCAATTACACTGGTGTAAGAGTTCTGTCTACTTTAGTTAACTCATGCTATCCTAAAGGTGATGTAATCTTTTTTATGGTATATTTAGCTTTTTGCAAATTATATCTAACTGAATACCTAAGGCAGCTTGCTGGTGCTGGGAGGGGTGTGGTATATGTATGTTAAGGAATGCCATGTAGGCAAGCCCAGACAAGTACGGACATGTTCTGTGGCTAAGATAATATGCACATGGGCTAAGAAAAGGCAGCCAATAGTAACAGTACAGCGTGTTAAGTGGAAGAAAGCTATATAAGGCTGAAGCAAACCAAAGGGGGTGGTGCTTGCTTTGCGAACGATCACCAAGCACCCCTCTCTGCGCAGACTTGAAACAATAAAGATTAAGTTGGATCCTCCATCCCTGTGTGTTTATTGGCAAAGGCGCACCGGGCACGAACTCACACTGTCCTTTGGGGACAACAATTTGGCAACCCAGATGGGACCCCATTGACCGCCTTGCCCGGTCCACCTCCTCGGCTCCGGCAACGGCTGTGGACAGTGTGAGGACCAGGCGCCACCGGCCCTTTTCATCGGAGGTCTGACTGTCTCCTGGTTGTTTGGCGGAGCCGTGGAGGGGCACAACGGCACAACGCTCAGAGGAACAACTTAATCCGATGGGACGAGGGAGGTCTCAATGGACTGGTGAGTGTCTCTTTTAATTTACGGATAGGTTGGGTAAGAGAGGCGGCTTTAAAAGTTCCGACCGCGTAGACGCCCTAGGAGAGTAAGATCGGGTGGCAGTCCCGTGAACTCCCTTTAATCAGTTTGGTTCTGAGGCCGAGCGGCGGTCGCCGTCCATTGTTTAATAAATGGGGAATAACCAGTCCAGGATTCCGACCTGCAGTCCCCTGGGATGCATTTTGAAAAACTGGTCAAAGTTTGGAGGCGACCCAATGACGAAAAAGAGAATGATTCGATATTGCAATAAATGGTGGCCACAGTACAAACTCGAGGATGGTGTGATCTGGCCGGAGAATGGGTCTTTAGATTATAACACTGTTTTGCAATTGCAATTGTTTTGTTGGCACCAGGGGAAATGGGATGAAATGCTTTATGTTGATGCATATATGTCTTTGTATGGAGATAGGACTACTCAGAGGTCCTGTGGGATATCTGGGGGGAGTGGGGTAATGGCTTTGCGAAAAATTGAGGCCGCGGGTCCGGAAGAGCCGGAGGAGGATACGTAGCTGCTGGTTGCTCCCACGGCTCCCCCGCTACCTTCTGTGCCCCATGTGTCGCCCCAGGGGGCTTCCACGGCACCCGCAATTGCTAGTCATGGGTTCTCGACCAGCTCACCTAGCTCGTCGTCTAGCACTACCCCCAGTAGCCCTGGGGTGCCGTCCCTGGGTTCGGCAGATGCAGGCAGAAGCGATTTAGTGGTAGGAGGGGCTATGGGCAGTGAGACATTCAGTCCCATAGCAGACCGCTTAAGATTGGCCAAACCAGTAATCCAGGCTCCTTTGCGTCAGGCAGCGGGCCCTGAGGGTAGGCCCGTTTTTGTTCACGTACCGTTCAGCACGGCTGACCTGATCAACTGGAAACAGTCAACAGGCCCGTACCGCCAGAACCCCGAGGCAATGGTGCAGCTGTTTATCACCATTTTTCTTACCCACCAGCCAAATTGGCAGGACATTCAGGCTTTACTAGCCGCCCTTCTAACTCCGGAAGAAAAGAGGTTGGTTTTAGAAAAGGCAGGTGCGGTGGCTCAACAGCACCACCCAAATGGCGTTGTAGATGAACTCTGCCCCAAGACAAATCCGGGTTGGGACCCCAATGCCCAGGGGGAACTGCGGAGCCTGGAACTGTATCAAGAACTGGTGTTGGCAGCCCTTCGGGAGGCCATTCCTAAGCAGAAAAATTTGTCTAAATTGTATGAGGTGCGGCAGGGTCCAGAGGAAGACCCGTCTAGCTTCTATGGGAAGTTGTGTGAGGCGGCAAAGCAGTGGACAGATTTGGATCCGGAATTGCCGGAAAATGCCAAGATGTTTAATACGCTGTTTATAGGACAGTCAGCCCTAGATATCCGGAAAAAGTTGCAGAAAGCAGAGGGGGCTGCCAGAATGGGTATCAGCCAAGTTATTGAGATCGCCTATAGGCTATACTCGAACAGAGATCAGGTTAAAGAGAAAAAGGAAGACAAAAGAATGAAGGCGCAGGCATCATTATTGGCGGCAGCAATTGTAGACCAGAGGGGAAGAGGACGCGGGAGAGGAAATAGAGGAAGTAGAGGGAGGGGAGGCGCCGGTTATGCCCCGGGAGGACGTGGACAAGGCCCCAGACTGGGGGCTGACCAGCGCGCCATCTGCAAACAGATTGGGCATTGGAAGAATGAGTGCCCCCAAAGGGGGGAGAAGAAACATGATGGAGAAGAGAGAGTAATGATGCTAGAGGATTCTGACCAAGAGTGACGGGTACCGGGGGCAAACATCGAAGTGATTCCCGTCTCCCCTGATGAGCCCCTGGTTAGAATGCAAGTGGGGGGAGAACTCATTGATTTTTTAGTGGACAGTGGAGCCACTCATTCAATTGTGACAAATTTTAAAGGACCCCTGTCAAAAACCAAGATCCCCATAGTGGGAGCAACAGGTCAATGGACCCATCGTCCTTTTGTACCCCCCATGGAGTGTAAATTGGGAGGAAAGAAAGTATATCATCAGTTCCTGTATATGCCCAAGTATCCCCTGCCCTTGTTTGGAAGGGACTTGCTGTGCAAGCTGCAGGCTCAACTAACCTTTTCAGATGAAAAGATTATCATGAAAATACCAACAGAAGAGGCCTGGAAGGCTCAAATGTGTCTTCTGCGAGAGATAGGGAGGAAGGAAAAATCCCCCCCGAAGTAGAAGACGCTGTAGTAACCTGGGTATGGGCGGGAGAAAAGCCAGGGAGAGCAAAGCTGGCCACCCCTGTCAAAGTTGACTTGAAATCTGGGGTTAATCCACCCAGGGTACCACAGTATCTATTAAAATTGGAAGCTTGGAAAGGTTTGGAACTGCTTATAAAGTGATTCCTCGAACATGGCTTGCTCCGGGAGTGCCAATCGTCCTTTAATACCCCCATTTTACCTGTTCAGAAGCCCCACAGTAACGAGTATCGTTTTGTGCAGGACCTGAGGGCTGTAAATAAGGCAACGGTGACCCTTCACCCGGTGGTGCCGAATCCCTATACCTTGCTGGCTACATTGTCTGCGGCAGACAGATGGTTCACAGTCCTGGACCTGAAAGATGCCTTTTTCTGCATCCCACTTGAAGAGAGCAGCCAGGAAATCTTCGCATTTGAATGAGAAGACCCGAATACTAGGAGAAAAACACAATTGTGCTGGACTGTCTTACCACAAGGTTTCAAAAACAGCCCCACCATCTTTAGTACAGCCTTAAGTACTGACCTCCAAAAGTGGGACAAGGGACCATCAGGGACCTTGTTACAGTATGTCGACGACTTGTTAATCGCAGCTGCCACCAAACAAGAGTGCCATCAATTGACCATGAGCTTGCTGAACTTCCTGGGACAAGTGGGGTATCGAGTATCCCGGAAGAAGGCCCAGATAGAGCAGGAGAAGGTACGGTACCTGGGATTTGATATCTCGCTAGGCCAGAGAGCACTGGGCCCTGAGAGAAAAGAGGCTATCTGCCGAATGGCAGTTCCACGGACTAAGACACAGTTAAGAGGCTTCTTGGGAATGGCAGGATTCTGCCGAATCTGGATCCCCAACTTTGGACTAATAGCCAAGGCTCTTTATGAGGCTACCACTGGTCGCGAGGGAGAACTGCAGTGGACAGCAGAATGCCGAAAGAGCTTCAACACCATCAAGCGGGCCCTCATGATGGCGCTGGCCCTGGGCCTGCCCGACCTCAGTAAACCATTTCAACTTTACGTTCATGAACGTCAAGGTGCCGCGTCGGGAGTGCTGACCCAACACTTAGGTAGCTGGAAGAGACCAGTGGCTTATTTCTCCAAGCAATTGGACCCTACTAGCCTAGGTTGGCCAGCTTGTCTGCGAGCAGTGGCGGCCACAGCTATGTTGGTGGAAGAAGCAAAGAAACTCACCTTAGGACAACCAATGACAGTGTATACTCCGCATTCCGTATTGGCAGTGCTGAATGCGAAAGCGGGGACTTGGCTGTCCCCAGGCTGAATGGCAAAATATCAGGTGGCTCTCCTGGACCAGGGAGACATTAATCTGCAGATTTCCAGTACCCTCAACCTGGCTACATTATTGCCTGTGGAACAGGACGAAGAATTACGGCACGACTGCATTGAGACCATTGAGAGTGTGTATGCTAGTAGGCCAGACCTTAAAGACACCCCCTTGCTTAACGCAGACCTCGAATTATATACGGATGGAAGCAGCTTTATGGAAAATGGGATCCGAAGAGCAGGATACGCCGTGGTCACATCATGGGACACCGTTGAAGCGGGAGCCTTGCCTCCAAATACGTCTGCACAAAGAGCTGAGCTTATTGCATTGACCTGAGCTCTTCACCTGGCAAAGGGAAAGACGGCCACGATCTACACAGACTCAAAGTATGCTTTTGGAGTTTTACACGCACATGGAGCCTATATGGAAAGAGAGAGGACTCTTGACGGCGACTAAAAGCCCAGTGAAGTACGGGACGGAAATTTTGAGGCTACTCGAGGCTGTGATGGAACCAGTTGAAGTAGCTGTGGTACACTGCAAGGCCCACCAGAAAGGAGACAGTGAGGTCATAAGAGGAAATTGGCGGGCCGATGCTGCAGCAAAAGGAGCTGCTAGAGAACCAGTCCAAAAGACTCCAATACTGGCACTGGTGCCTCAAGTGGTACTACCGGAAGGACCCCCGAAGTACACTGAAAAAGAAAAGCAGCTTGCAGAGAAATTGGGAAGCAAGGAACAACGAGATGGATGGTGGGTTTTGCCCGAAGGGCAGGTCTTGGTGCCGAGATTGATTCTCAGCAAAGTGCTTCAAGAATATCACCAGAGCACTCACTGGTCATAATGTCACTGGTGCCACTGCCATTGTTACCAAAGGCGAACATATGTAGGTGACTGGCTCAGGAGGTTTGTCTGCAAACCCCACTCTTGCAAAGGTGCCCACCTTGGTGCTACAGGCATGGGTGGCATTAGGGGGGGATTGGAGGGGCTATAGCCACCCCAAAATTTGCCTTACCCCCTCTCCCCCATAACCACCCCTCCCAGCTCCCTGCCTCCCCCTCTGAGCCTTTGCCTCCCACCCCATGCAACTGAGTCGGCACTGCTCCCACCCACAGAGGTGCAGTGCTCCTGGCCCAGCCAAATAAGTATGTTTGGCCAGATGTATAGCACAGCCCGCACCGTTTTCTGTCTAGCCCACCTCATCCTCCCCCCACCAGGAAGAGGATGACACCACCCCTGGCTGTAGGCCACCTCCTGCTCAGCATACTAGCTGTTATGAGGAATTTAGGATTTGCTATTCAGTGGTTCAATATATTGCATAGGGATTCTAACATGTGAATTCTACTCCAGGACATGGGTAGCTAAACAATAGGTGTGTGGTGACTTTTTGCATTAACGTACTTGATTCCTTGTATGAAGTAGGCCCTTTGCCTTGATTTTTGTTGAGCAAGGGAGTGGGCATGCTATTGCATGTGTACTTTATATAACTTTCACAATAATTATTATCTTCCTTAACAACAAGAAGGGGCATGGCTAGGAATAGGCAGAGGGGAGAAGAGCTTCACTCTGATGAACCAATTGTAGAAAGCAGCCTGATCCCAGGAAATTTAACACACTTTTTCTTATGGAAATGTTACAACTACTGTTTACACAGAAAATATGAAATATGGCCATTTCTTAAAAGTCAGCTCTGTTCAGCATTGCTGCCCTTCCCTCAAAATGGGGATCTGTTTTACCTTGAACAATTTTCTTCCTAGAAAAATCTTTCCTGGAGAAAACCTCTGTAATGCTGAAGAACATAGACGAATTCTTTCTAGGTGGGACATTTGGCTTTAATTATGTTAAACACAGGCTGTTGCAGGAAGACAACTGGTAAGGTTTATCCCCTAAGCCAAATGTCCTGCAGGGGCAGGGGTGGGTGATGTGGCCAGCATTCAACAGGAGTCGGCTTCTTACACCCAAAACTTGGGTAAAAGGCACATCTGTGAGGGGAGAGGTGTTGGCAAGGGAAGCTGTAGGTGTTAACAGGTGTAGAGACCCTTTTGCACACCCCTGCTGCAGCCACTGCCACCACTACTTACCCTGGTCACTGAGTTTTTGCCCTTTTCCTGGTTGCTGCCAGCAGCAATTGGCAAAGGGAACTCTGGTGGCAATGAAAATGGCAACTGGAGTAGGGGAGGAAGTTGCACCTAATGGCTATCCACTGAGGACAGTGGGGATCCGTATGAGGCTGCTTAGAGTCCTGCTGCCCCAGCCTCCATCCCAGGAATGAGGAAAGTATAGACTCACTGGGATTGTCAGGGAGACTCATTAAAAAATTATCAGTAGCATCATTTCCATGTAAAGTGTTTTCTGGTGGAGGTACCTACCACAGCTTTAGATAACAATTTGTTTTGATCATCACCAGTTACAGGCTTGCTTTTGATCATCACCAGCTACAACTTGTTTTAAAATATAGGAATTAGCACAACCTCACTAGGAGCATGTCTAACTTATGATGGAGCCTGAAATGGCTCTTAACTTCTTTTGAAATTCAAACACCTGCTCATTATCTGTCTTGAAATATGCCACCCATTGTAACTGTAGCACTTTCCTTTTATGCAATAAGCTTCATCTGACATTTGTACAGTGTTTCACAAATACTGAGGCAGTTAGCAATACCCAGTTTAAGGAAAACTTAATCTGAGAAACAGATTAAGTCAGTTTATCATATCCTGCATGAAATCTTTGGCAGAGCTAGAAAAAAAATTCAGGTCTTTTATGTCCATTATAAAACCATTCTGCATAAAAGTTTAATGCTCTCAGTATGGTTTAATTACTATTGCCTCATTCATCATTACAATGACAATCTCCTCACTGGCATTTAATCCATTTATTTTTGTTAGTATCTCAGGTAGGTAAGGAAATGGTACTAATCCTATTTTACTGTTGAGAGTAGTAGACACTAAAGCACAGACATTTTGGAAGTTTGATGGCTAAGTGTCTAGGTGTCTAAGTGAGATACTCAAGACTGATTTTTAACAAAGCTAAACAGGAAGTAGCAAATATTCACCGCTCTTGAGAATCCAGGATCATCATCCTAAAGATAAGCAGTCAGAAAATGAGCGAGTGGCTCCAAAACAAAATTCAGCTAAATTAAGGGAATGGAAGACTATGAAAAAATGCCCTTTGTTGTGCTTGCAAGATCAGCATCTGTTAGTATACTCTTGGATCTTGTCAGTACTGTAGCAACAAAGTTTGGCACCTGGGGCAAAGCCTGCAACGGCAGCCCGCCCTTGCCCTGTGCACAGACACAGGGGGAACACGCCCCACCATGCTTGCCCAGGAGTGCATGCAGTGGCAGGAGCTGCCCTTCCTCCCTCTCTGGGCCCCCCCAAATGAGCTGCTTATGACTCTGTCCCACATCCTGCCCCTGTTGGGCAGCACTTGTTGGCGCCCCTTCACTTCAGTGCCCAGGGTGGTTGCTCTGCTGTCCCCACTTCCACTCCCCCTTGGTACGGCACTGGATCTCGCCATGTACCCTGAATGTTGCTAATGCTGGCCCTTGCAAGTATAAGTTGAGTTGAGTCAGCTCAGTGAAAACATCAATCCAGAGGCTCTTCCACCCATTCAATCCTGTTCTCCTCACACTTATCTCACATACTTGTACCTCAGTCACATGTAACCCTACTTTTACAGAAAAGATTGTGATCACGTGCTAGAGCTCTGTTCCACTGTGGAGATGCCTGTCCTCATGGGGCGTATGGGGCAGATGGTCCCATGCCAGTTAGGAGGGGTGAGGGCCCCTTGAGTGGCCAAGGAAGAAAAGCTTCAGGGCTGTGAATGGAGAGTCCAAGGGGACCCCAGACTGGAGTCCCTCTTTGAGGGCATTCCTGCAGTGGCCATGGGGCCCTCACTGGTGAGAGCCAAGGCGAGCAGACTCATTAGCAAAACCCCCAGCTGGAGGGGCGTCCTCAGCAGTGACCCCCTGCAGCAAGCAGCACATCTAAGCTGACCCCAGCAGTGCTGCCAGAGCAGCAGGCTGAACCTGACAGCGGGAAGTAGTAGAGGTGTGGCAGGAAGTGTGCTGTGGCAGTCCCCACAGATGCAGCAGAGGCAGTGAGCCAAGGGGCAGCATGAGGAGGGGCACCCCAGAGCCCGCTGCAGCATGGTTTGGCAACAATCCCAAGCAGAGGCCAACAGGTAGATGTCATGCCCATGGAACTGAGCATAGACTCTCCTTCCCCTGTTCTTCCTGGGCTGGATGGCAAACTCCTGGGTGAGGAAAGTTTTCAAGGAGAGGCTAGCTATCCAAAGACTGAGAGGGTCTACTGTTTGGAATACTTTCTTATTTGGGGATTTTCTTCTGTTGCTTGTAGTGTCATTCGGTATTTTGGAGATGTTTAATAGCTGAGGTATTTTGTACTGTTCTCCCAATTAATAAACTTCTATATACTGTGTCATTGTCCACATTGCTTTGAGGGGGGAATTGTTCTTTTGGACCCTCAGCAAAGGTGACATTTTCCCATGTTTCTAGGAGTGGGCTAAAGCCAAATTTGGATCTGGCCCTTATTCTGCCACCAGGGCCCAGCAGAACGGCTACACACATTTCTCCAACAATCAGCCTCCACATGTGCTCTGTAAACTTCCCCCAATGTCAGCATCAAATATCCCCATTGCCCATTGGTTGCCAAATTCTCTCACCCCATATATCAAAATGGATCCCTGCCAACCACAGTACTTGGGTGCATTTTGCACTCCAACAATAAAAGAACTTTTAACCATTAAAAACTTCCACAACAATTAAAAACAAAAGAACTTAATTTCTTGCGTGTGCAGAATCACTGATGTGTCCATTAGCCACCTGACTCTTCCCCCTAGTCCTACTCATCATTAGGTCAGGCACGTGATGGGGCAGGGCAGAGATAAAGGTTGGGGAGTGACGGCAGAGCAGTGCTCGCTCTATCTGGGCTGTGGAGTAGCTTTGGGAAGGTTGCCGCTGCTGTCTCCCCTCAGTTAGCCCTGGAGCAGGCAGAATAATCCAAGTGGCTCCTGTCCTTTAGAGATTCCCACTATTATACCGTACAGGTCTAGCAATAACCCAAAGCTCCCTGTTGCGTTGCCAATTATCGCATGTAAGATCCAACCTCCTACATTGTCTTGACCATTTACAGCAGCCAGCAGTCCCACTATAGAAGGCAAACCCCCCTACAGTCCATACCAATCTGACCATGGCAAGGTAAAAAATTCCTTCCTGGCCCCAAATTTGGCAATCGGTCTGCCCCAGAGTGGAGGGGCAAGATCGCCCCCCAGCCAGGGACCTCTAGCTTTGCTCCCAGCAGGAGCACGGGCACACCTCATCGAACAAAACCGAGCCCCTTGCGTGTCCTGGCCGGGCCCCCAGGGCTTCCCTGCCCGTCATTTCTGCACCTGGACTTAGTCCGACCACAAGGTGCTTGGGGGCCCCGGGCAGGGCACAGGCAGCACAAAGGCGGGCGGGACTAGTGGGGACGGGAGCAGGACCCGCGGCTGAGCTCGGCCGCGCCCAGGAGCTGCTCGGGGAGCGGAGCGGAGCTGGGGCAGGAGCAAAGCGGGGCAAAGCCCTCGCCTCGCCTCGCCCCGCCCCGGCGCTGGTCCCACTGCGGGCGCCGCCTTCCCTCGCTTATAGCCGCCTGGGGTGGGCTCGGCCTTCGGCTGCCGGGACGGCTCGGAGCAGCGGCGCCAGGCTCCCGCCCTCCCCGCCCCTCCTTTCCCCGCCGGCAGCGCGGGTGCTGCGGGACGCGGTCGCAGACCTGCCCGGGCCGGAGCCGCCGCGGGAGCCGAGCAAGGAGGTGAGTGCCGGGCCCAGCGCTTCCCCCTGTACAGCGGCTTCCCCGGCGGAAGCGGAGCAGGAGCAGGAACAGGAGCAGGTCTGGTCCCCGCTCTCGCCCGTGCGCGTGCTGACCTGAGCGCTCACCCCATCGCCCCCCGCAGTGGGAGGAGGTGTTTCCCGCCTCTTTGGGAAAAGCCGGGATCTGCCCATGGGAATGTCCAAGTCAAAAACTTTGAGTCTCAAAACTTGAAGAAGTTGAGGTTTTGAGCCTCAGCTGAGGAGGAAATACTGTTAATTGACAGAGAAGGCTTCAACCTTCAGCTGTGTCAAGTCAGGTCTGGGAGAAAGAAACAGGACTGCAGGCCTGAAGAGACAGAAAAATGTGCCTCACTGTATGCTGGCTGGAGTGACCACTGCGTGCCGCGTTCAACCTCTGAAACTGGAGCCCAAGTCAGGAGCTAGTGCTAGTATCCTATAGCATGTGCATGGCTAATCGAAGAAAGGGATTTAGGTCACTGTAAGGAAATGGCTTGGGGATAAAGTGTAAAGGTACATGCTTCTCATGACTGTGTGCTAGCTCTCGGCAGGTGAACAGATGATCAGCATTTCCCTGTATCTGAAGTTTTGGTGGGTTTATAAGCGCAGTTGCATCTTCACAACAATGTTCATGAAGACTAAAGCAAATTCACACTTTTTAACCTTGATGTGCTTCTTGACTTAAAAAGGAGGAACCTATTCAATACAGAAGTCTCACCTTCAAGGAACTGTTTTGTGTCAACTTAATTTCATTTTTGAGGTGGGGGTAGAGGAGAGAGAGATGTTCTGATCTATAAGCTGCAGAGTGATATGGCTACTAAATCAATTTTAGAATTGCTATAAATCCCAAGAATTCTGATCTCTTCCATCCTTTAAGAAAGGAGAACAAACACCCCCTCCCATATGATAGCACAAATGTAACTATAGATGAATATCCCCTCAGATGTCTTCCATAAGCAAAATGGCATGCTGATCCATTCAAAAGTAAGCTTGTGAGGGATTGAGCAAACAGCACAGTTGTGAATGCCTGCATGTTTGTTCATGTTACTTCCTGGTAGTAGATAGATCCCTGTATATTCATGTGTGTGGGGAGCAATCACACTACTAATGCAGATACAAAAAGTTGTGGTCTGCTTGTCTGTTGATTTGCCTTGGAAGTTGACTTTTTCAGTTGTAAACTTGAAGTTTCTGTTTTGCTCTAACCCTTGCTTTACCCTCCATTAGCAGCTGTTTGAAAAATCCTCTTGAAGATGAACACTTTCCTGGAAACGCTCAAAGTCCTGGTGCTCTCCATATATTACCTTCTGGAGTCTCTCATTCTTTGGGTTGTTCCCAGGCGAAAGAAGAATGTTACTGGTGAAATAGTGCTGATCACGGGAGCAGGGAGTGGAATTGGAAGACTGATGGCCTTAAAGTTTGCCCGTCTTGGAGCTGTCCTTGTTCTTTGGGATGTTAATCAAGAAGGTAACAAGGAGACTGGTAGACTAGCTAAAGAAGTTGGAGCAGTGAAAGTACACACCTATACCTGTGACTGCAGCAAAAGGCAAGAGGTCTATAAAGTGGCAGATCAGGTAAAATACTGTGTGTTCATGACATGCTTCTGATTATCATGCACTGACCTCTTTGAAGCTTCCAGAGTTCTTGGAGAGTATCCTACCTAATTTCAGGCAGATTTTATTCTTTTTCTGTTTCCTTTCCCCTCCCCTTTACCCCCCTACTCTGCTATCCTTCTGCTAAAAGGAGACCCTCTTCAGTCTTAATTTTAACCTTGGTTACTGCAAAGGGGGTTATTGGGCATAGTATCATCCTTCATCAGGTAGTTTCTTCCATTACTGAGTAGTTACTAAGGCTGAAATTCCACTTCCCTTTGTGCATCTAACAGCAGCTTTCTAGCCACATTGGTGTTTCTGGTTTAAGCACAGGTAGCTATTCATCTTCCCCTGCACTGTGGATATGTAAGTTTGAATGTGTAGACTGAGTGCGCACAGTTGGCTACATTCAGACCGTGTTCCTTTGTTGAAGGCACAAATATGTTGCTAGCCAGAAACCTGGTCTAATCCACATGAAATGGAGGAGGAGGAGGAGGAGGGCCTGCTGGGGGTTTTGTCCCAGTAACTGAGTGGTTAGGGCAAAACCAGTCAATCATTCTAACTCAGGAAGCTAGAAACCTGGGGCACCTATACACATGAAGCAAGGCTTCTCCAACACACTGTAATTGCAGACTAATTAATTATAGACTAATCTTTAATTACAGATTAATCAAGTCTGCTTGAGCATGGTAATTGCTGCACACCAGCATCTCACGTATTTGCATCCCCGCACTGAAAAATGGTGGAGGGGGGTGCTTTACCTAAAGCTCCTTCAACAAGCTTTAGTTAAAATGTCTCCGCCGCCATTGTTCAGCAGGGGCACACTGATGCATGGGACACTCTGGGCACTTTAATTAGAGCAGCTCCTGGAGCCTCTCTAATTAAAGCACCCACCATGGAGCACGTGTATAAACACCCCTGGATTCTAAGCCTCCCCTCACTCAAAAGCTGTTTGAAACTGCATCTTTCTTAATGAACACCGACACTGTCCAGTGAAGTGGATCAGTTGTTCTGGGTTATGTCCGGCAAGCTGATCTATTTTACTGGGTGAAATGGGTGCCTCCCACTGTCTCGTAAGATTGGCTGCTCCCATGAACAGCCATGGACCAAGGCCTGATCCCATGAAACAGCACTTGGCCTGTCTCTCTGCAAGTGCAGGAACCCCAGGTTCCCCTGCTTGTAGAAACATACTGCAACTTGGATTTCCTCGTTGTGCCTCTGCAAGGGAGAGAACTGAGGGTTCCCTGCTTGCAGAGATCTGTGCCTGAAGAATTTGACTTGGGATATGTCTCTGGAAAGGGAGAAACCCTGGGTTTTCCTCTTTGCTGAGGTAAGTTCTGAATTAGGGCATGGCAGTGCAGTATGCACGGCCAAAGAATTCTCTGGGGAACCCGGGCAGGTGCTTCCAAAGCATAGGGGCAATGGGAATTCCTGGGGCATGCAGGATCAGGCCCAGGAGCACTGGCCACTCTGGGCTACCTGCACGTTCTCACCATAAAGTAAACAGACATCAACTGTAAATGTATATGTATATCGTGGCCACAAATTTGGGGCATTTATGGCATGACAAGGGGCGTGGAAGTCTGCTTGGACTTTGTGCCACCATAAAGACTTTTATGGCAGCTTAGAGGCAACATCTGTTTCCAGCTTCTGACTTCCCAGCACAGTGATCTAAGCACCATGCGACAGATGAATAGTATTCAGCCCTTCTACAGTGTTCCTGTTTTGGCTGCCCCTGAGCAGCCAAAAGATTGAAAGATGTGGGGCCAAAAGACAGAGAACAACATAGAGGGTACATCTACATGTCATCGTATGACTACATTACTATGGCGCCATGCTTTAGTACTTTCTTTTGGAAATACTAAAACGGTGCAATATGGACGGTTACTGCGCCATGTGTGCAATACGCAGTTCGAGTTCGCTACTTGGCAACGTAGCTGGCGATTATGTATAGACCTGCATGATTGCTATGTTGCTATAGCATGCCGTACACTATGTTACTGTAGGGTGACATGTAGATGCGCCCAGAGTGTATGTAACTCAGTGAAATGCCTCCTTTCTTAGACAGGAGCCAACATTTAGTCATTAGACTGGAACCTTGCTCCCAACGAAACAAAGTTACCATCACTCCTTTTTCTACATTGACTATTAAATGTAAAGACCAGTGATTTCAGCTTCCAAAGAAGCACTGGAGGAAGATTTGGGTAATTCTTGATTGTAATGTGGTGGTTAGAGAATGATGGCAGGAAGTCAGAGCTGTAGTTTGACACCCGCTCTGAGAGCAGCTGGCCCAGGCCCTGGGTCTCAGGCTTCCTGAGCATTCCTTAAGAACTCAGCAACTGAAGCTAAAACTTAAGAGGATTTTTGTTCTTTTCCACTCTTCCTGTTTTTCCTGGTCATATGATGAGGTATACATATACCTGGCCAGTGTGTAGCCCTACTGTGCATGCTCAGTCTATGTGCATACTAGTGCATGCATAGCAGAGAGGCAGGACCAAAACCACCTGGGTATGAAGCTAAAAAAAATGCCATTTAGATGCCTGAAGGGCAGTAGAAAACTAAGAACTGGCATTTTCTGAGGGGTGCCTTGACTCAAAGGCAACTGTAAAAAGCCACAGTGCTAGGTTGTTGGGGTAGAGAGCAAATAATCCTGCCAGTATAGGCATGCACGTAAGCTTTGTCTTTTTCCACTTGAACCTAAGGGCACTAAAGAGGTGTTATTTTAGAAAGGTTGCCCTGTATTGCAGCAGAATATCTGTTGACTGCATGGCTGCTAATGAGTTCCCAGAAAAAGAAAAATAGGTGCTGAAAACTAAAAAGATTGTCCAAATGTACTTTTATTGTTTTGACTACTGTGAATCAGCTTCACCTTTTTTGTCACCTTCCAGGTGAAAAAAGAAGTAGGAGATGTTAGCATCCTGATCAATAATGCTGGTATTGTAACTGGAAATAAGTTTCTTGATTGTCCAGATTCCCTTGTGGAGAAAACAATGGAGGTGAACGCTATGGCACAATTCTGGGTAATTTTTTTTTCTTTTATGGATCAGCTTACATACTCCCTTAGGTACTAGTGTCTGCAGTGATTTGTGGGTGGAGGGAGTAAGGGTCACTTGTTTTGTTGACTCGGGGGCAATTATTTCTCATTTAGGAATGGTATAGAATTATAGAAAATTGGGGTTAGAAAGGACCTCAGGTGGTCATCTAGTGTCCCCTGCTTTAAAACGGGACCATTCCCAATTAGATAATCCCAGTCAAGGTTTTGTCTAGCCGGGTTTTAAAAACCTCCAAGGATGAAAAATCCACAACATCTCTTGGTAACCTGTTCCAGTGCTTTACTACCCTCCTCATGCAAGTTTTTCCTAATACCTAACCTAAACTTCCCTAGCTGCAACTTCAAATCATTACTCCTTGTTCTGTTATCTGCCACCACCAAGAACAGTTTCACTCCATCCTCTTTGGAACCTCCCTTCAAGTAGTTGAAGGCTGCTATTTAATCCTGCCTCAGTTTTCTCTTCTCCAGACTAAATGAGCCCAGTTCCCTCACCCTCTCCTTTTAAGTCATATGCCCCAGCTCCCTAAACATTTTCCTTGACTTCTGTGGACTCTCTCCAATTTGTCTACATCCTTTCTGTAGTGGGGAGCCCAAAACGACACAGTATTCCAGATGTGGCATCACCAGTGCAAAATAGAGGGGAAGAATCACTTCCCTCAATCTGCTGGCAGTGCTCCTACTAATGCAGCCCAGTATGCCGTTAGCCATCTTTGCAACAAAGACACACTATTGGCTTCTGTTCAGTTTACTGCCCACTGTAACCCCCAGGTCTTTTTCTGCAGAGCTGCTACTTAGCCAGTCAGTCTCCAGCCTGTAGCAGTGCATGGGATTGTTCTGTCCTATGTACAGGACCTTGCACTTCTCTTTACTGAACCTTATGAGATTTTTGGTAATGATTTGCTTCAGTTCTCAGGCCACGTACTCATATTGGTGGCATATCTGTGAGCCTCTGATGTAGAAGAGGATGGGGAAAATGACATATATTGGATAGAGTCCAGCAGAGGGCAACAAAAATGGTTCATGGGCTGGGGCATGTGAATTTTATGAGGAGAGGCTGAGTTACCTGGGCTTATTTAGTCTGGAGAAGAGAAGACTAAGAGTGGATTTAATAGAAGCATTTAACTACTTAAGGGAGGATCCAAAGAGGATGGAGCTAAACTGTTCTTGGTGGCAGATGACAGAACAAGGAGCAATAATCTCAAGTTGGAGCAAGGGAAGTTTAGGTTAGATATTAGGAAGAATTTTCTCACTAGGAGGAAAAGGTTACCCAGAGAGGTTGTGGAATCTCCATCCTTGGAGGTTTTAAAGACCCAGCTAGACAAAGCTTTGGCTAGGGTGATCTAGTTGGGGATGGTCTTGCTTTGAGTAGGGGGTTGGACTAGATGACCTCCTGAGGTCCCTTCCGAACTTCATTTTCTATGATTCTGTATGGAGACTAGAGGAATGTCACCAGCCCCTAGCACATACAAGAAGCTTTGCTTAAAGAAGGAATGTGTGCAGTCTCCCAGGGTAGGTGTCTTGGTATTCCGAAACACTACTGGAATAGCTCTTACCAGCTTTGTTTCCCAAGTCTTGGAGGGGAATACTGAGCTTCCACAGGTAGGACACAAACTGGTGGATTCATTATCGGAAAAGTGTTGTTGGCTGCTGTGAAAGAGAGAAGTAGTCTTGCTCTGATTAATTGAAGAAGTTCCAGTCAGAAATGGAAGCTAGCTTTTCATACATTCCCATTAAAATAAATGGGATGTTAGATAACTACATAGGACCTAAACCCCTCAGTGCATGTGGACCCAGGTAATAGAATGCATGTTATCTCATGTCCTAAATGTCCAACCAGTGTATGTTGGCATGCTTGACTGTGACAAAGTATGCAACATTTGGTCTCATGACTCAGTATTGTATACAATGGACTGGAGAGGGCTTATTAAAATATGCTGCTCTTTCTCAGTTTGGTGGAAAAACATGGAAGTGGCACAATCCACAAGCAGTGGAGGGAAGGGTTAGAAGTTCAGGTTTCCTAATCCTGACTGCTATTTTAGGATCAGAAAATGGTGATGGTTTCATTTCATGTTGGCAACCCACTTGGAAAAATGTTGCTGTGCTGAGCATTTAAGCACAGAGAACCTACAGCTTCACAGAATATCCTTGCTTCATAAACTGCTGTTTGGCTGGCAACAAACTAGTTCCTACCTTCCTGGTAACTGATAACATAAAGAAGCAAGAATACTGATGAGCTCCCCTTTGGAACCTGCAGTTGCTCAACAAAGCAGGCATACTTCTCTGCCCTGTCCAGTTCTATCTGGAATGAGGCCAAGTGCATGACTGTGGTCTGTTGTAAGCAGACTATTCCTGGCAGGATTCCTTCCAACATGGCACACACTCTCTCTTTTGAACGAATAAATGGCGCTGTAAAATATTTTTAGGAGATGGTCAGTGACTAATCATGGGGGGTTTTTTCCCCATGTCTTGTAGACTTACAAAGCCTTCCTTCCAGCTATGATTGCTTCTAACCATGGTCACTTGGTTAGTATTGCAAGTTCAGCAGGACTACATGGTGCCAGTGGGCTAGCAGGTTAGTATGTTTCTAAAGCAGTGACTTCATGGAAATAAAGGTAACTGTTTAACCAAAAACAATCTTCATCCTATAGCTCTTAGGCCAAGATTTTCAATAAAATGAGTATTTAGCCCTTTTTAAAGGTAAAAGTTTTTGAGGTTCACTGGGGCAGCAGAGGCAGGGCTCCAGTGTCCAATTTCACCTCCTCATGCTAACATTATGTGGCTATACCTCTGGCCACATTTAGCCCCTATGTAGCTCCTGGTACTCACTGGATAGGAGGTTTGGTAGGCCTTGGGGCTGTGCTCTAAGTGGAAACCCACCCCTCTAACCTGGGATTGAACCCAGGTCCTTCCAGTCTATACCTTCCAGTTTCCCTGCCAACTGACTTATGTGGTGGCTCCAAAATTGTTTATTTTAGGTGTCTAAAATAAGTGTCTGAGTCTCAAAACCCATGAATGCCTCATAACCCTCATGCTTTGTCTCTGGTATTGCTGAAAATTAGGTCATTCATACAGATGCCTAAAGGAATTGAAATTTAATGTGGAGTCTTTTAATACTGAAAGTTCTGATAGCTGGGGCAAACTCGACTGCAGAAACTTCCCTGGGAATGAGACTTGGTGAACACACTCAGTGCCCCAACCATGTCTAGTGAATACTTCATGGAATCAAAGAACAAAATCCTCAACAGGCTACTGGCTTTTCTGTTGTTATACAGAGATTTTTGTAGTATCAAAAATGTGGTGTTTCAGAATAACACTTATTGCTTGCTTCTGGGCTTGTATTTCAAGAGAGTGCACAGTAGCTTGAGAAATAAGGGCATAAGAATGGTATGGAGATTTCTGGAAACACCTGATGCTAACCAAGCAGATTGAGGGATTTTCACATGAAGCTAATCAGTGAAACTAGACTAGATAAATTGCCAGTCTTTACTCCTTGTAGGCAGGCATAGGAGACGTGTAAAAAGGAAAATTGACAGAGTGAAACCATACTATATGCAGTCTTAAAATTGAATAGATGTTGAAGTTTGCAGGAAAATTAGAAAGCAGTAAGCAGATTGATTCAAAGGTAGAGAGGTGTGGAGCTTAAAGGAAAGTATTTAAATCTACTACAGGCTTAGCGAACGGGTGTAGAAGTGATGAGATCAAGAAGGGATTGAGGCTAGCAGACAGAGGATTGATGTTGGTGACAGTAAACAGTAGGAGAGGAGAGAAGCTGGCAATGGTTATGGAAACATAGTGGATTGCCAATGCTGGTGAAAGGATTGGGAGGAATTCTCTCTGTTCTGGGAGGGCTGTATCAGAGAAGCAGCAAGTCATGGGAGGCACAGCTAGAGGTGTGAGCATGAACAAAGGAGTTGGAAATGCATTTTGACTAACAGTGACTGTAATGAAGTCTTGGAGTGCAGAGGGAAAAAGGGGGGGGTGCCAGGGAGCTGAAGATGAAGATCTATCAATTGAGGTGGAGGCAATGATATACTCAGTGAAGTTGATAGGAAAATGGAGGGTATAACTGGGAAATTCCAAATGGGAGGTAGAAATGAAGGGTGCCAACGACAGCTTTACCTGGGCTGTCTAATAGTTCCTGTGCTGTGGTGAACTGTTTGTTACTGCTGGATGTAGGTGTCTTGGAATTATCTGAATTTCTTATCATCCTGCTGCTGCTGCAAGCTACATTTAAGGCTGTCTGTATGAGAATCACTCCTATTAGAGCATCAGATTCTCTGTCAAAAGGAAGGAAGTCTGATAAGTTTTTGTTTTGTATGTTCAGTGGTAAGATATGGAAAGGGATAGTACCACCTAATTATGTTGGTACCAAACATTCCTTTTCCAAAGAAAATGTCTAAAAAATAACTGTGGTCTCTCTCTTCATTTGCTTCCCAGATTATTCTGCAAGTAAATTTGCAGCAGTGGGCTTTGCAGAATCCATTGCTATAGAGATGCGTGGCCTGAAGAAAACTGGCATTAAAACAACCATTGTGTGTCCATACTTCATCAATACAGGCATGTTTGATGGCGTTAAAACCAAGTGAGTAACGTTTAGGGGGATTTTTCTGTCATAATGCCTGTTTGCATGTGCACACAAACCGGTCTCTGTCTTATTTGTATTTTTATCCATATATTTCTTCTTTAACTTGAAAATGAAGAAAAAATAGTAAAAAGCAAGGAAAAAAGCTTTGAACTTGAAGAAACATAGAAACAAGTTGTTACAATTGAGTATCTTGGAATTTAGAACAAGATACAGAGGGAAAGTGTTTTTTTTCCCTCTTAACGTGTTTTGGTTGTTTTGTGGTGGATGTCATATGTTGGGGTACTTTTTACTTTTTTTTTTCTCCCTCTGCCCCCCGCAGGTCTCCACGTATACTTCCTATCCTAGATCCAGAGTGTACTGCAGAGACTATTGTCAAAGCTATTCTACAGGAACAACTACATTTGGTGATTCCCCGAAGTCTGTATGTTATAACAACTCTGAAAAAGTAAGGGTTAGAATTTCCCCTGTCTCTTTCTAAATCAAGTTATGTACTGATTCCTGGAGGTGTTAGGCCACTTCTTTGCTTGGCAAACTGTTACCACAGAGAGGTTATTGAACAGGATAATCCTGGGTAATTTGCATAAAGCACTCAGTAATAGAAAGGTATTCCCTGGGTATCTAAATCCTTTTAAGGAGAAACTCTTTAAGCTGAGCAAATCGTATAGGGCTTTCTATTTTGATTGTACAGAAGACTGCCTTAGTAATACTACTGTGTACTCAGGCAGGTCTTTGAGAACTGGTGAATGGGTTGGGTTGGGTGCACAAGCATGGATTTGGAGCATGAAATTCTGTCTCAGATTTTCAGGCAAGGCTTTCAAAGAGCTGAGAGAACTATGACAGAGGATATGTTAGGTGAAGCAACATAAGCTTTAATGGGTAGTAAGTTACCACGTAGAGTCTAAGTATGTCAAGGAATGTGCCCCACTGGGGACTGGGGTTCCCAAGGTGCAAACCTGGGTCTGACAGACTAGCTTTTATGGTACCAGGGACCACCCTCTCCATCTCCAATTCTTTGGTAAATTGGAGATACTTGTTACCTCATGGGGATACTGTTCAGACTCTTATTTTTCCAGAATTCTTAAAACCATGAGGCACTTTTACTTCTCATGGGGTTAGTCAGGTGAGTGGTCCTTGGGATTTGTAAGACTTTATACAAATACCTTGCTGTTTGCTTTTTCCTTTCATTTCCCTCAGCATTCTGCCTATGAAAATAGGATCTCTCTTTGAAGACTACTTTGGAGCCTGTCAGTCCATGGATTACTTCCAGGGTCGGCTGAAAAAGGACTGAGGACCAAATGAAGATGTCAGACACGAACAGCTCTAAGCTAATGTGGACCAGTTTGAGAGAGACAAATGGTTGGCTGCTTCAGCAGCCAAGAAGTTAAGGTGCCTTGTGCTTCGTGTTTGTACCCATTCTGATTGACAGCTTTCAGACTAAGCTGGTTCTCCTCCACTAAGAACAGCATAATGCCTGTAAAGATTTTCTTTAACCCAATCAGGTGTTCTGTCAGTATCTGTCTTAAAAGCCATACATTAAGAAATTAATTGTTCATCATGAACTAATCGTACCTAGAACCTTGTGGGTAGACCTAGCTGGGGAACTTGTGGTATAATGGAGCTGGGAGCTGAATAGACCCTGTTCTGTATAGATCTATCTTGTAGAGGTGCTATGTGAGGAAGCTTGCTTTGTCATTGCTTTGCTTGATTAGTGAGTAACTAAGGTAGTTAGTTTCCTGGACTGGCTGGCATCTTTTTATACCCTCTAAGCATCAAAGTATTTATGAATATGAGTGATGGTAGTATACTCTTAATGTGGTAACTTTTACAGAGGTACACTGAGAACAAATGTGTGTACACTTCCTTGTGTGATTATAAATGTTTTAATTTTTATGTAAAAATGCCACCATTTTACTAGGACTGAAGCATTATGAACATAATATAAAGTTTTAGCTGCATGTAAAAGGCTGTATTTCTTATTGCTCTTAAAATAAGTTGTATACAGAATCATACTGAATAAGAATGGCAGTATGGAGTAACCTCCAGTCTTGAGCTTTTCTTTTAAAAATGTAACTCAAAAAGGGATGGTAATAGAGAATGAATTCTGGTGGAATTAACTGACAGGTCTTCCAGTATGTGGGAAACTTAAGCCATTATGGTCAACCAGATTCTTGCTCTTATGACTTACTTCTTTTAATACTAATTACATTATAATGAGTCTTTACCATTTTTCTTTAATCATATAAAGTATCAAAATGAAGAATGGCGTCCTTAAAATGTGTAGCAGTGCCCTTCTAGAGAAAGAATTGAAAGCTTCTTCCAAAAACGACTGACCCATTAGATAAAACAAGAAAAGAATATTGCAGCTTAAACATGTACTAAAACATGTGATACATAGCAATCTCATTGCATGTTACTGTGCTTGGTTGGAAGCTATAACATATGGGGACTATGAATAAACACAATATAATTTTGCTGTATAAAATCGGATTCTGTACTTTGAATTTATATGGTTAGTAGGAGTTAATGCAGCTCTATGCAAGCTTTTAGCAACAGTGATGATTATGGAAGAATGAGGAGAAAGAAACAATGTATCAGACCTTTTTTGATATTGAGTAGAATCTATTTTAATGCGAACCTGATAAAATGTATGAGTTAAGAGTATGCTGCAGAAGCTAGTTTTAAAAGGAAGAAGAAAAAAGTGGGATAGACTTCTATAGCTGTCCAGAATTTGCTGAGTCTTCTATCAGGTGGAAGAGCGGGTCCCAATCTAAAATCTTGTTCATTTGTATTACATTTCATTTTGCTAAATGACCCCCAAAAATCCTAAACCAGAGTAACCATGGTTTGCATTAAACAAGTGTCAGCTTTATAGGGCAACAAAGGAAGACTGACTTTATAGAAACAGGACATCTTTTTTTCAAATGTGTGATCTTTTTTTCTACATTCCACCTGTGCGGGTACATGCCTCTTGGACTGGCTGATACTATCCATGCAGTGCATGCATGCTTGGTGCTTGGGGAGAGTTCATGCTTTGCACCTAGAAGATAAAGGTCAGAGCCTGCCAACCATACCCAGGCTCCTCTTGACCATGGATTGCAAACTGTGTAAGACTCCAAGGCAGTGGAAATAAACTGTAAGATGAAGGCTGTAAATATAGACAACACATTTCAAAGAACTCCACTTAACCAGAGGGAGACTGAGAATTTAACATTTCAGTGTCTCTTCAAGTGTCATTCTAGCTAGCAGGCAGCTCCCACACTGAAGCAGCCTCATGCCCCAGCCACTCCTGTCAGCATCTATATACATCTGTTGCAGCAGAGTAAATAACTGCACCATAGGATAGTGTTTGTGTCTGGCAGTACTATCATACGATGCAGTTAATTAGTTTACTTCATCCTAATAATACCATACATGTAGACAGTGACATTTTACCACAGAGCTGTAGACACACCCTGTGAGTCAGAATTAGATACTGATATAAAAAACTCTGCATGTCATGCATGCACGTGTGTGCGTAGAAAGCTATCCTTTATGGCTGGTAGGATTTTTCAGAGGACTTTCCCCAGAAACCAATGCCAGGTATAAAGCTGTATGGAATTTTGTGGTAAGTCCCTAGATGCCACTAAGCCTGGGTGCTGAACGTGGAGGGCCTGCGGGGTAGGTCATACACCTGGCTGCTGAAGAACTGGGACAGATCTTCCTCCCTCCCATGTAACTAACCTAATCGGCTCTTTAAGTTGTCCTCCCAGCTGATCACTAAGATGAGAAGGCTGGATCAGTACAGAAGAGGGAGGAGTCAGAGGGCTGGATCAGTATAGAAAGGGAGGAAGGAGGACCCAAGTAACTATAGGCCTGTAAGCCTCACCTCGGTACTCGGGAAGATCTTGGAGAAAATCATCAAGGAACACATCTGTGGGGGACCTGCAGGGGAGATCATGCTTGGGGGCAATCAGCATGGGTTCATCAAAGGCAGGTCCTGCCAGACCAACCTGGTTGCCTTTTATGACCAGGTGACTAAATCTTTGGATGATGGTGTCGCTGTGGACGTAGTCTTTCTAGACTTTAAGAAGGCCTTTGACACTGTCTTTCATCCCATCCTTATCAATAAATTAAGCGACTGTGGCACTGATGCCTACACAGTTGGATGGGTAAAAAATTGGCTGATGGGGCACACCCAGGGAGTAGTGGTGGACAGGTTGTATTCAACCTGGCAAGATGTGAGCAGTGGGGTACCCCAGGGCTCAGTCCTTGGGCCTGCACTGCTTAACATCTTCATCAGCAACTTGGACAATGAGGTGGAAAGCACGCTGTCCAAGTTCACTGATGACACTAAGATGTGGGGCAAGGTGGACACACTTGAAGGGAGAGAGAGTCTGCAACTAGATTTAGACAGACTATAAAAGTGGGCAGACGAGAATAGGATGGGATTGAATGTAGACAAATGCAGGGTGCTGCACTTTGGGAGAAGGGATCCATAGCGTACATACAGGCTGGGGAGTTCCCTTCTTGAAAGCACAGAGGCGGAATGGGATCTTGGAGTCATTATTGACTCCAAGATGAACATGAGCCGCCAAAACCAGACCACAGCCAGCAAGGCCAGCCATACCTTGTCATACATCCAAAGGTGCATCTCAAGCCGGTCCAGAGAGGTGATACTCCCCCTCTATGCGACTTTGGTCAGGCTGCAGTTGGAGTACTGCACCCAAAACTGGGCACCGCGCTTCAAAAGGGATGTGGCCAGCCTGGAGAGGGTTCAGAGGAGGGCCACCCACTTGGTGAGAGGGCAGTAGGACAGGCTGTATGAGGAGAGACTAAGGTATCTGAACCTATTCAGCCTCAGCAAGAGGAGGCTGAGGGGGGACCTGGTGGCTGCCTACAAACTCATCAGGGGAGATCAACAGCAAATAGGCAGAGCCCTTTTCTCCCCAGCACCACCTGGGGTGACGAGGAACAATGATAATAAGCTGATGGAGAATAGGTTCCACTTCCCAGGAAAGTGGTCCTCACCCCTACCTTGGGCAAATTCAAAAGGAGGTTGGACGATCACCTGTCTGGGGTCTGGTGAACCCAGCATTCATTCCTGTCTGTGGCAGGGTGTCAGGCTAGATGATCTGTTCAGGTCCCTCCTGACCCTAGCTACTATGAAACTATAAGAGGAAACACTGTCTTCTGTTTATGATACAAAGTGGAGAAGCTTGGTAGTAGGCAAGTGCTGGGACTTCTTGGTGTTAATGGGTATGGTGCAGTATTGTGGGGGAGGAGGATTGTTTTGTTTTCCCAGTTCTAAACCTTCAAAAGACTTGTGAACAACAGTGAGATCATGTGGAGAGAGTGTGTTGGGAAGATCTGTTTCCTATAAAATTATGGTGGCTCTTAAGGCCAAGAGATCATCTGGTCCTGGCTCTGTAGGATTGAAGTCAGCTTCCGTTATTTAGAATCATAGAAAACTGGGGTTGGAAGATGTAAGCGCCGGGTCTGATCCCGGGTTGCTTACGTCGCTCTGCACGCGGGCTGTGGCCAGCAGCCCGGGCAGGCTGGGTCGGAGAGGGCGGGCGCCGAGCTAGAATTAGGCACAGACACGTAATGGTTGATTTTAAGATTATTTTACTTACACCGAGATGGTCGTGGTGTAGGCTGAGAACTTGCTTGAGTTGCGGTTACAACAAAAAACACGAACACGCGTGGAGGTTGCAAGGCTCCACGCAGACAGAACACGACAAACTCCGGATGTCCAGGACAAGCGCGCATTAAACTCGTCATTACGTCCTATAGTAGGCTCCGTTCGAGGACGGGAAGAGGTGGGCGGTGGATCAGGCCGCCAAACTCCTCTGAGCGACACACAGGGTTTCTATTACCCTGCCGCACACACCCAGAGTCCCCACGAGATGGATGCGGAGCCCTCTTCGGCTTGGGCGGAAACTGCTCAAGCCTCTTATACGGCTAGCAGGCCAATCGCTAGTCGCCACGTGTGAATAATTTAGCACTAGCCAATTGCGGGGCACAAATTTGCATACGACGAGCGGGAAATCTTTGCACCATGCATTTCTGTGCTGCAAAGGAAATGCACCCTGCAAAGATCCCTGCAAAGTGGCGGGAAAACTTCTTTGCACGCGGGTTCTCTGCGCAGCAGAACTCCTCCGTACAACGAAGTTGTATACCCACGGGGATAATTCTTAGTGCCGAAGCACACACAAAAAAAATCAGACCTTTGGGTCATGACAGAAGAGACCACAAGAGATTATCTAGTCCAACCCCGTTCTCAAAGCAGGACCATCCCCAAATAGATCATCCCAGCCAAGGCTTTGTCTACCTGGCTCTTAAAAACCTCCAAAAATGGAGATTCCCAAACCTCTCTGGATGACCTGTTCCAGCGTTTTACTACCCTCCTGAGAAAGTTTTTCCTAATATCTAACCTAAACTTCTCTTGCTGCAACTTCAGGCCATTGCTCTTTGTTCTGTCATCTGCCACCACTGAGAACAGTCCAGCTCCATCCTCTTTGGAACTGTCTTTCAGGTAGTTGAAGGCTGCTATTAAATCCCCCCCTCACTCTTCTCTTTTGTAGAGCAAATAAGCCCAGTTCCAGTCTCTCCTGAGAAGTCATGTGCCCCAGCCCCCTAAACATTTTTGTTGCCCTCTGCTGGACTCTCCAATTTCTCTACATCCCTTCTGTAGTGGGAGGCCCAAAACTAGACATAGTATTACAGCTATGGCCTCACCAGTGCTGACCAGAGGGGAACAATCACTGCCCTTGATCTGCTGGAAATGCTGCTACTAATGCAGCCCAGTATGCTGTTAGCTTTCACACAATAAGAGCACATTTCCACTTCTATAGGGCAACTTCGGGTAAACTCAAGAGCATGGAAGCGAATTTCCACCACGTACGTCATACACTGTTTCTTGTATTTTCTGAAGCATCTGGCAGTAGCTACTGTCAGACACATGAGAGCGGACTAGTTGAGTCACAAGACTGACCAATCCCTTTGTGGTCAGGCTCTTCTGTCTACAGCTCAACTAACACCATGTACCCTGTCAGAGGGCACGCTATCTTCCCAGGATATTCACCCACCACGACTCGATAGTATTAATGTAGAATTCGCTCCCAGAGAAGGAAAGCAGCTCTGCTGTCAGGGCTGTCTTTAAATAATAGTCCAAAAATAATGTTATGGCCTGGAGTGGCCCTCACAGGCCTATAACAGGGGCTCCTCCAAACCCTGTACCCCCACCAGAGTCCTCTAGTGTGATTAAGGGCTCCTGCTGTCAAGGCATCACAGACAGGATCTAAACTCAGTACCTTCCAGGTCAACTTCCAGGAATTCTCTGCAGTCCGTCAGTCACAAAATAAAGAAATATGGGCAGAGGTGTCCCTCTCCCCTTGCCTCTATTGCTCTCCAGTGTAGGGTCTCCCCTTTCACCACTCCCTGTATCCTTTCAGGTTCTTCTCCTTATAATCCCAACCTCAGCATTGGCTTCTGGTCTGCAGCTGCAGCTCCTTTGTCCTATATTAAGGCAAAGCACCTGGGATGAACTGGGGTTTCTTCCCCTGAGGGCATAAACTGCCCAGGATGTCCTAGCCCAGCTTTAGTGGTCCTAAATAGGACTTTTGCCCCCAGGGAACTCTGTTTCCCAGGGGGACCTTTAAAGGGGCCAGCCTGCAGCTGTACTGGCCACTGCGCTGCCCTGAGCATCCCTGCAGCCTGAACTTTGTCTTGTCAGCATGGGGGAACTCTGAAAGTAAGGATTTTATCCCTCTCATGCCCCCAGACCTACCTTGGGGCTTCCTTGGAGTGCTGCATCAGGACTGGCTCTCCAGCTGCCCTGCTTCAGCTGCCCCTGCAGTTTGCCCCATCACTAGCGAGGCAGCTTGGCTTCCAGATGCTGAAAGGAAGGGAATGAGCGGGGATTTTCTCCCTCTGACTCCCCCTGCTCCACCCTTAAATATTTAGGAACATAGAAACTGCCATTCTGAACCAATCAACAAAGGGATGCTTTTTCACTTCATTATAGCTAGGCTCCAGGGACACATCCCCGCATGCAGGGACATGCTATTGCCATGGCAAAAATAGCAGTAGCACAAATTCAGCACCTGTGCTGGCCCCAACAGCCATACCTGGGATCCTGGGGGCTTCCTGGGGCAGCATCAGTGGCCAGTCAAGCACTAGGGGCCTGGCCAGCAGCCAGAGCTGCTCTGGCTGGCCATGCTCCCATTCTGAGGCACATGCTGCTGCTGCGTGCGCTGCACTAAAAATTAAAAGAATGGTGAACAGTTGCACCTGTGCTATGCGCAGTTAGTGGTGCTTCAAACTGTTTTGAGACACCGCAAACCACACATGCATGCACATGGGGATGCACCCCCCTGTGTTTTGGTACAACAAAATTTGTTCATAAACATGCATTGTTATGAAGAATATCTTTAAAATATGAAAGTAGTGTACCCTGGACTAGGAATAAGGAAAAGTGGCAGCTCAGAGACGGGGCACCAGTCAGAAGGGTCTCTTGTCTGAAGCATGGGAGGAGGGGAGGAGTTTTTCTTTAAATTGGAAAGATTCCAGTTTTCACTTAAGCTAGTAGGTTTGCTGGTCTCTAGGAAGTAGTGATAATATCCATTAATCTAGATCATAACTGTCTTAAACAGATGTTCACCAGCCAAACAGATGGGGTACTGTTTCACTTTTAACTAAGAATCTTTTTATCCTTCTGGAAATTCGATAGCTGTCCCATGATCATTAAATTTTGATTTTTAAATGGAGCCCCAGTTGTAGAACATCAGCAAGCCTCCATTTTGTCTTTGCATACAGAAAAAGACATGAATTGGCTTCCCTTTTTATAACTTTTTAAGAATGCTTTTAAAATGTGTGTTTTCCCCCCCCCCCATTCAATCAATGTATAAAGGAAAAGAGGTTGTACCTAGCAAAGGCAACTGTTTTCAAAAAAAGTATCTGTAAAGTGACACTCGGAAACATAACAATATAAGTACAGCTCTAAGATATAGTGGTGAGTGATTTTTACAGAATGCTGGAAGCTATCTATAAAGAACCATAGATGGGCTTTCTAAACTAAATAAAGTCTAGATGTAGAAAGGAAGAAAAAATAATTATAATTAGAGGGATGTCAGTGATACTTATGTAAGTCTGAGACTACCAATAAACCGCTACATAAACTACTATTCATATAACTTGTTGAGAACAATGTCAAGATCAGAATGGAAGCGGAATACTAAATATCGAGTGCACCTACACAAGCAGAAAGAGCCTGGATGCTAGTTTCCCTTATCAATAGGGCTATCTAACTGGTGACCTGCGGACTGCACATGGTCCCCAAGGGGTTACGCTACAGCCCCTGGGCTCTCTCCAGTTCTCTAGCTACAGCTGCTGCTGGACTCGCCAGCCTCTCCCTCTCTTCTCCACACCTTTGGCTTCCTGCTCACACCTAAACAGTAGGGTTGTATGAAACGGCACCGTTCCATTTTGCCTTGAGTTTCAACAGTTCGACAGAACCATTTCGTATCAAATTTCATTTCGAGTTGAAACAGCTGTTCTGTTCCGTTCCGTCAAAACAGAAAGGCTGTTTCAAAGCTGTTTCAATGTTTCGCTGGAGATGGGCATCATGCTGGGGTGGGAGTAGCCAGGTGGGCTGCTTCCCTGTTCCCCGCGCTAGATTGCACCCCAGGCAGGAGGCAGCCACAGAGCACAGTGCAGCTGAAGGACCTAAAGGCTAGACTTGGGAACTTCACACAGCACGGGAGCACCAGCACAGTGGGCTGCCCACCGCACAGCAGGGTGGTGCATGTGGTGCAGTTGGGCCCATACCGAGCAGTGTTCAGGGGGTGGTGGCGCTGGATTGCAGAGATGTTTCATGAAACAATCTTAAGTATTTTGCCAGATTAGGACAAGACTGTTTAGCAGCCTGAAGGACTGAGGTCTTATAAATTATAGGTAGACCCAGCTATATCTTTTCCAACTTCAAAAGTCTTGTACTTTTGTCACAGATAGGTCTTCCTGAACTGAGCAATTCTTAGCAACTCTACATAATGTCTGCTGGGATAGTTGGTGTTACTGTTGCTGAAGATATACAGCTGGATAGGCGGTACTTATCTGCTGATTCTGTGCAGACATGGGGAGTGAAAAAGATTGTCTGTTTAAGGCACCAGAGCTTCAATCACATCAGTTAGAAATTAGCTGTGTCACTAGTAGTCCTCTTTTTATATCAGTTAGCAAAGAAAGAGGTTAGTTTTCTGATCTTGAGTAGACTGCAGAGCTCCCATAATATGATTTCCTTGTTTTTCTTCATAATATCCAGATGTTTATCCTTTGTCAGGTTCTCGATATGAGGCAAGATGTGGCTGAGTTCTCCCATTTTCTCCAGGTCCCCTTATCTTCATTTGGACAAATGGAACAAACAGATTTCAGAATGCTATTTCTGCCAGAGACAAAGGAGATGTTTTGTAAAGAGCTGCTGGGCAAAATGGAAACTAACACTTATATGACCCAATAAATAATTGTTTTTGTTATGTAAAATTTAGACTTCCAGGTAGTAAGCAAAATCCTGTTTAATTTGTCTATCTTGGGCAAGGCTTAGAAGACTTGAGTATGTAAGATTCAAGAAAGTATTGTGTTTTTTTCATTACTACACATGTAAAAAATCTATGTATTCCATATGGATCAGGGATTTTAGCAAACCCTTCTGAACTCGGCAGCTGTAGAATTCAGTCATTTAACCAGCAAACACATCAATCCTGCCAGCTACAGAAAACTAGTTTTTCTGGAAATTCAGCCTTGCCAATAATTATTCATTGAACACATTGTAACCTTGGCTTCCTCTTGCTGCCCACCTCTTCCTTCCACAGAGGAAGTTGAACTCTTCTTAACATGAATGTCACCTAACAAAGTGATAAGCCTAAAACCAATGAATTCCATCATATGCTGATAAGTTTCTATAGCTAACTTCTGTCCTTGGGTACAAAAGTTGAGACAAGCCCCATGAAGCCTGGCCCTGGCCCTGCACCTGTCCCTAGCATCCCTCATCCCTTCCTTCCCTGCTTCACTCTATTTTTCCAAACTTAGCTCTTTTTGTATTGCTGGCCCATTGCTTCATACCCAAATCCTTTTAGATTTCTGTTGAAAACCCTCAAAATAGTGAGGGAGAGGTGGGCTGGCACAGTGATTTCCATAAGACATGGGACCTACCAAATGACTAGGGACCTACCAAATTTGTGATTTCATGGATTCTGTGACATCCAGCATTGACCACAAAATCCAGGCAATGCCTGGAAAATGCATGAATCCATAGGGGAAAAAAATACTTACTGAGTCCTGTGGGAGCTTGCCAGGGTAGGGGTGCTGCCTGCTTGAATGGCTGCTGGCAAGATTGACATTCTCCCCTTCCCCCACAACTGATTGGCTGTGAGGGTTGCCTGTCATGTGGCCCTGCCCCTCTCCACCAATTGTCAGTGAGGGGCAGGGCTTCATGATGAACAGCCCTCACAGCCCATCAGTGGTGAGGGACAAGGCCACATGGCAGGCAGCTCCTGCAACCAATCACTGGCAAAGGTAAGAGCCACTGGGCCCCTCGGCCAATCAGAGGCTTGTGGGGGCAACAGGCTCTGTCTACAAAATGGCTGCTCAGGCCTGCATTCTGCCCATGAAATCAGGAGGCAGCCCCCATGAATTGGGTGGGCCCCTACCCATGACATTTCATTGCATACAACCATTAGATCCTAACCCAGCAAACTGGAATAATCCAACACAATCCAGGAATAGTCCAGCAAACTGGAAATTAGGTGGAAGTTTGAAACATGAATAGGAAACATTTTTAGGCGGTATATTATGCTATGATATAATACGAACTTTGATTTAAAAATCATGGGAGCCAACTCCATGGGTGTTCTGGGGCTCAAGCACACACCAAAAAAAAATTTGTGTCCTGAAGCCGGCGGAGCCTCACTTGGGCAGGCAGTGGCTCCTCCCCAAGGTGAGGCAAGGCAGGGATGGAGGCTGGGGCGGGGGGCTGGCATGGGCTCTGCTGGCTCCAGGGAAGTGCTCCACTCCCCGGCCCTGATGCGGGGGAGCGGAGCAGTTCCCCAGAGCTCACACCAGCCCCCGGCTCCAGCCCCTGGCCCCCGGCTCCAGCCCTTGGCCCCTGGCCCCAGCCCTAGCCCTGGGCCCCTGGCTCCAGCCCCCCGGCTCCCAGCTCCAGCCCCCGGCTCCCAGCTCCAGCCCCCGGCTCCTGGCCCCCCAGCTCCAGCCCCTGGCCCCTGGTCCCCGGCCCCAGACTCCAGCCCCTGGCCCCAGCCTCCGGTGCCCAGCCTCTTGGCTCCAGCCCCCAGCCCCAGCCTCCGGTCTCCAGGGCCTAGCCTCTGACCCCCAGTCCTCTTCTTTAAGTGTCCCACACCAGACCGAGGCGGCACGCTCACGGACCGCTGTTCCTTAGAGGGAACACTGGTTGAAGGACTGGGGACTGTTCAGAAGACTCAAGGGGAATTGGAGGCAGCCTATAAGTATATCAGGGGCATACCTCAGGGCTTGGGGGAGCATCTATTCAGCAAGGTTCCCCAGGGGAGGACAAGAAATAATGGACACAGACGGATTGAAGATTACTTCAGACTGGACATAGAGAAAAACTTCTTTACAAGTTGAGTGTGTGTTCAAGGCTCATTATATATTAAGGCTTTGTACTTAAATGTAACTGCAGTTGACAGAATACAAACTGGAATAGAAAAAGGGGAACTTGTACCATAAAATTCTTATTCAGATATTAATCTTGACATTTTTACCTAACTGACATACAACTTTGCATCAGCACAAACACTTCTACAGTGTTTGTGCTGATGCAATACAGCAGAATATTTTTCTGAATGAGTGCTCGCGTTGAATTTTTTGAGACTTACTTACGTGTGTAAAGTTAGTCAGGTAAACTACTGCTTGTGGGTTCATGGTCCATATCTGCATTTCTGAGGAAAGCTAGCTTTTATAGCTGTAATAAAAACATTCCAATTAAAAGGCATACTTTAACCTTTATAAAAGAAAATACAATCAGATGAAGCATTCAAGAGACAGTATGTCTCAGGAGATCTAAGGCAGCTGAAGCAGGAGGTTAGGTGGTTCGAGTGCAAATGGCTCTTGACCTGTATTAAGGCCTGGTTGTGACAAAAATCCTTTGTAAAAGACTATACAATGGTGCAGCAAAGAAGTTTTTCTTCTCTACTGCCTTTGCATCTACAAGCTACTATCTGGTGAAACAGTTCTGGGTGGTCAGCAACCTAGTTAATCTAAGTTGTCTCTTCCCAGAAACCAAGTTATCTGCAGTCTGCTGTGATGAGCTGACCACTTTGCTGACAAAATTGCTATATCTAGCAGAGCTTGGGGACTACCAGTTTAGTTGTAGAGTCAGATCTCAGAGTTGAAGAAACTTGGTCAATGTATATGGATCAGTTTCAGTTGTTGCCCATTGATGCAAAGGATATGGATCATAAATTGAACATGAGCCAGCAGTGTGCTCTTGTTGCAAAAAAAGCCAACAGCATCCTGGTTTTTATTAACAGAAGTATCATCTGCAAATCAAGGGAACTGATTCTTCTGTTCTATTCAGCATGCTGAGGCCTCACCTGGAATGTGTCCAGTTTTGGGCCCCATGTTTCAAGAAGAATATGGACAAATTAGAAAGAGTCTAGCACAAGCCAACAAAAATGATTAGGGGTCTGAAAAGCAAGACTTACAAGGAAAGGCTGAAAGAGCTAAATTTATTTAGTCTAGAGAAGAAAAGACTGAGGGGGGATTTGGTAACAGTCTTCAAATACCTGAAGGATTATTATAGAAAGAATGGAGACAGGCTTTTCTCCATGGCAATAGGGAACAGGGCTAGGAGCAACAGCCTCAAGCTGCAGCAGAGGAAATTTAAGCTGGAAGTTAGGAAGAACTTTCTGACTATAAGGGTAGTCAAGCATTGGAACAGGCTAACTAGAGAAGCTGTGGAATCTCCATGCTTGGAAACTTTCAAAAGCAGGTTAGTTAGACACTTGGATGTTAGTTAGACCTTGCATTAGTCAAGGATGAGCCTTCCTTGAGCAGGGGGCTGGGTTTAGAAGTCCCTGTGAGGTCCCTTCCGGCCCTACTTTCCTCCGGTCCTGCGTGCTTGATGAAATGTAGTCAATCACCTGTGAACTGGACCTGTGACAATCCTAGTTAGTAAAAGCCAGACAGGGGAGAGTGGAGCCATTACTGATGGTGGGTCAAAAGAGATTTGAGGTGCTAGATGTTCTTAAGTCTGCTATCTTCTGCCCCTTCTAAAAAAACCCAACTCTGTGGCATTGCCCTGTTTCTAACATCCCCTTTTTAAATAAGAACATTGACTAGATGCTCACCTGTCAGGTGCAGGTGCCATCAGGCTCCTGAGCTCCTGGCAGTCTGGCTTTTGTCCTAGGTACAGTACAGAGACAGTGCTTGTGATCATGGCTGACAGTTGTCACCTGGAGAACAACAAGGGAAACTCTACCTTGCTCACAGTAGATCTTTCAGCAGCTCTTCATACAACTGACAGTGAGGTGTTGATAATATCTTTATGTAACCTGGTGAGTATTCATGGGACTGATCTTAACTGGTTCCACTCTTTCCTAGCTGGAAGATCCCAGAGGGTGGTCATGGAGTCATCATACCCTTGGGGTAACCATTCCTGTAGGGTCCCCCAAGTTTCCTTCTTGTCATTCAGTGTGTATCTGAGACCACTGGGCAAGATTGTGTGGAGATTTGGAATGAGATGACAGCATAAGGATTATATCCTGCTCTCTCTCTCTCTCTCTGTTTCATCTGACCCAGGCCAGTCTTGGGGATAGGAATACCTATCATTGATGAGGTTCATCCTCCCCTTATCATTCAAGTTCGCAACTCTACCTTGTGAGAAGGCTGCAACCCTTTCTTTCAGATTTGGATCTGAGCACCATCATTCATGTTTTTCGTAACCTTAAAGCTAGACTACTGCAATGCACTCTACATAAGTCTGCCCTTAAGGACCATCCTGAAGCTGCAGCTGATACAGAACGTGGCTGCCCACTTTCTGATTGTGCTCCGGAGTCTGCACTGGCTCATTTTGGGCATCTATATATGTGGTCTGGGGTCAGGGGTTCTATAATTAGAGCAGCTCTGAGAGCCACTCTAATTAAAGTGCTTGCAGTGTCACGTGTATTCAGTGTCCCGTCCCTCAAAATGGCGGCTGGGTTCCTTTAACTAAAGTGTGATCTCCTTCACTATCCACCATAAAGCTGGCAAGACAATCAGCAATGCAGAAGTCCTTGAATTCAGGAAAGCTGACTTTGACAAGCTCAGGAAGCCTGTTGGTGAGGCCCTAAGGGACCACGACCCAAAGGGGAAGGGAGTTCAGGATCAGTGGTTGCTCCTCAAGGGAGCAATCCTGAAAGCACAAGCAATGTCTATCCCATCTCGGAGGAAAGGCAGAAAAAGGGCACAGCAGCCCCCTTGGCTCTGCAGGGAACTTGTGGGCCTCCTGTGTCTAAAAAGAAAGACCTATAAAGGATGGAAGATTGGATCCACCTCAAAGGAGTATTCTGCACTGGTCTAGACCTGTAGGGAGTGAACCAGGAAAGCCAAGGCTGCGACTGAACTCCAACTGGCTACATGTATCAAAGACAATAAAAAGTCCTTTTTTAGCTATGTGGGGAACCGGAGGAAAAGCAAGGGTAACATTGGACCCCTGCTAAACCATATGGGACAACTGACAACCGATGCCCAGAAAAAAGCCAACCTGTTTAATGGGTAATTTGCGTCTCTTTTTCACCAGTCCCAAGGGATGGCCCTGTTCAATATGGTACGGGACAGCCAGGGTGAGAGAGAATTGTTACTGTTCATCAATGTAGACCATGTGAAGGAATACCTTGAGAGGCTGGATGCCTACAAGTCAGCTGGCAAAACAGTTTACACTCCAGGGTACTTAAGGAGCTGGCAGGAACCATAGCTCAGCCACTGGCACAGATCTTCGAGAACTTGCGGCACTCAGGTGAAGTTCCCGAAGATTGGAAGAAGGCCAACGTGGTGCCGATCTTCAAGAAAGGGAGGAAAGTAGATCTGGGGAACTATGGACCTATCAGCTTGACCTCTATCCCAGGAAAGATGTTGGAAAACATTATCAAAGAGACCATCCTTGACAAACTGGCTGATGGCAACATCCTGAGGGATAGCCAGTACAGGTTTGTTGTGGGTAGGTCTTACCTGACCAATCTCATCTCCTTCTATGACCAGGTGACATATCACCTGGACAAGGGAGAAGAGATTGACGTCATATATCTTGATTTTTAAAAAGCCTTTGATCTGGTATCCCATGATCATCTCATGGAAAAACTGGCCAACTGCAGCCTCGGCTACATTACAGTCTGATGGATGGAGAATTGGCTCCGAGGTCGGACCCAGAGAGTGGTAGTTGAAGGATGTAAATCATCGTGGTGCACCATGACCAGTGGGGTCCCCCAAGGCTCTGTCCTTAGGCCTATATGCTTTAACATCTTTATCAATGATGTGGACATTGGCATCAGAAGCGGACTGGCCAAGTTCGCTGATGACACCAAACTTTGGGGTAAAGCGTCCACACCTGAGGAGAGGATGGTGATCCAGGCCGACCTAGACAGACCCAGAAAATGGATGGACGAAAACTTGATGGCATTCAACACCAAAAAATGCAAAGTACTCCCCCTTGGGGAAAAAAAAACCCACAGCACGCTTATAGGCTTGGCGATGCTACGCTTGCTAGAACCATGGCCGAAAGGAACTTGGGGGGTCATGACTGACCACAAGATGAATATGAGCCACCAATGCGATGTTGCAGCTGGTAAAGTGAGCAAAACTCTGGCTTGCATCCATAGACGCTTCTCAGGCAAATCCCAGGCTGTCATCCTCCTGCTGTACTTGGCCTTGGTGAGGCCGCAGCTAGAGTACTGCATCCAATTCTGGGCTCCACAATTTTAAAAGGATGTGGAGAAGCTTGAGAGAGTCCAGAGGAGAGCCATGCACATGATCAGAGGTTAGAAGAACAGGCCTTATGATGAGAGGCTGAGAGCCAAGGGACTCTTCAGCCTGGAAAAGCACAGGCTCAGGGGGGACCTGGTGGCAGCCTATAAGTATATAAGGGATGTGCATCAGGATCTGGGGGAACGCCTGTTCACCAGAGCACTCCAAGAGATGACAAGGTCAAATGGTCACAAACTCCTCCAAGACCATTTCAGGCTGGACATAAGAAAGAACTTCTTTACTGTCCAAGCCCCCAAGGCCTGGAACAGATTGCCTCCAGAGGTAGGCCACCTACTCTGGACTCCTTTAAGAGACATTTGGATGTTTATCTTGCTGGGATCCTTTGACTTCCTTCCCCTAGGGCAGGGGGCTGGACTTGATGATCTTCTGAGGTTCCTTCCAGCCCTAATGTCTATGAAATCTATGAACTTTAGTTAAAGCACCCCCACCACCATTTTGAAATGCAGGGACACTGAATACATGCGACACAGAGGCTGCTGAAGAGCACTAATCAGCACACTTCAGCAGACTTGCAGCAGATTCAATAGAGTCTGCTGCAATGCACGATAATTAGCATGCATCAGAGCAGAGTTCCGTCACATGTATATGTACCCATAGGGTCTAAACTGGCTTTTCAGGAATAATTCAAAGAGCTGGCTTCAGAGGCAGACCCAAGACACCCTGACCCCCTCCTGCAATGGGACAGGCAGAATGCACTGTGGGAGCAGCCGCTGAAACTTTTTTTTTAAATCCCCACATCAAATAAGAATCCCTCCTCCCTGCTCTTGTCACCCTTGTTCTTCCACTTCTTGTTCAGCAGCATGTCTACTCCCCTCCATTCCCCTCCTCCTTCACCTATTGCTGCTGCTGTCCCTGGTAGACCCAGGGGTGGAGGAAGCTCCAAAGCCACTCTTGCCCTACTGTAACTGGACTGTGTGGGAAGTCAGGCTTTACTGGGTACAGTGGCAGCAGCACCAGCAGGTGCAGGCATGTTCCCTGTCCCTGAGCCTGGTCCTGGGCTTGCAAGGAACACTTCAGGCACAAAGGGAACCAGCAGCGGGAAGGAGAGGAGGCAGCACACGTGTGTCCCGCACGCACGTGTGCCCTTCTTACCAACCAACTGACCGGAGGCGGCGGCGGCAGCAGCAACAACAGAGGAATCAGCAGCGGGGGCAGCAGTAGCTGATCCCCCGAAGGTAAGTGGGGCGGAGGGACCCGGCGCAGCTGAGCCGGATCCGGAGGGGAAGCCCCCCGGGTCCCATATAGCTGAGCCGGTAGGGAGCCGCGCGGCGCGAACAGAGCGCGCAAACAGGCGCGCTCTGTAAGAGCACGCCGGCGTTTGCGTGGGCGTTCGCGCCGGAGGGCGGGCAAGGAGGGCCAGGAGTGGGACTTCTGTAGGGGTAGGGAGTAGACACCGCGCAGGTCTACAAACAGCAGCTTGTAGAATGGTGTCTACGAGGAGTACTGCTAGGGCCTCTGTCCAGGGGGACAAGGCTACCCGGGGCAGGTCTGAGGCCTCCACCCAGACCGAGCCCATGGGGGAGCTGGTGTCCCCCTACCTCCTGGCCTGTGGGGTATCCCCAGCAGGGCCGGGGGGAGCAGAGATTGGGGGCCCCCACACCTGTCCAGCAGGTGCCCGTCTTAGGGCCCTGGAGGCGCAGGTGAGGGAGCTCCGGGAGGAGGTTAGCAGGCTGAGGGGGATCAGGGAGGCGGAGGATGAAATTGACAGTTATTTCCTTTCCTTGCAGGCCCAGGCACCAAAGGAAGAAGCACCCCGGGGAATACCCTCCACAGCAGAGTGGCAGACGGTCACAGCCAGGACCGGAGCGGCACGCAGTGAACCGGTACCAGCTTCTCCAGTCCGACTGGTGAACAGGTACGAGGCCCTGGCGACCCTGCAGGAGATGGAAGGGGAGGAGGACACCCTTGGGCAAGAAGAAACACCACGTTCTTCACACCCCAAACAGATCAAGAGATCCACGATGACCCAGAGGAGGAGGCGACGAGTGCTCGTCATAGGAGACTCCATCCTGAGAGGTACGGAAGGACCCATCTGTCGCCAGGACCCCTCGGCACGAGAGGTATGCTGCCTCCCTGGAGCAAAGATTCGGGATGTGACGGAGGTAATCCAGGCCAGGATCAAGCCCACCGATTATTACCCCATGGTCCTAGTCCATGTGGGTACTAATGATGCGGCCAGGAGAACCCCCGATCACTTGATGGCGGACTACTGTGCTCTGGGCGGCGTGCTGAAGGAGTTCGGTGCCCAGGTGGTTTTCTCTTCCATCCTACCAGTGACCGGACGAGGAAGACGGCAGGAGAACTGCATCAGAGAGACCAACTGGCGGCTTCGGCAGTGGTGTCTCGAGGCAGGCTTCGGCTTCCTGGACCATGACCCGCACATCACGACGAGGGACATGCTCAGCTGGGATGGGCTTCACCTGTCCCCCAAAGGTAAGCGTGTGTTTTCTTCTAGGTTGGCGGATCTCCTCCGGCGGGCTTTAAACTAGGCTCGTCGGGGGGAGGGGAGTACGAGGGCAGGGGAAGCTGTGGACCACCAAACCATGTGGCACCCACAAGGACAGCCCAGCCTGAAGAAGGAGAACATTGGGAACCTGAAAGCCATGGGGAGGCCAGCACAACAGAACAGGTAAGGAACAAGAAGGTAAGAAACAATGGGCCCCATGGGACTGGGAGCAGGGGGGCAGCAAAGGCGCCAGTCGCAGGGCTCAAGTGCCTATATACTAATGCTAGGAGCATGGGGAACAAGCAGGATGAACTAGCGCTCCTGCTTGCACTAAACACCTATGACTTAGTGGGGCTAACAGAGACCTGGTGGGATTCATCCCATGACTGGGCGGTACATATTGAGGGCTATAGATTGTACAGAAAGGACAGGTCGGGGAAGAAAGGGGGGGGGTTGCACTTTATGTCAGTGAGCAATATACATCAACCCTCATCAAGACAGAATCCGAGGCTGAGGAAGTAGAAGGATTGTGGGTTAGGCTACATGGGGGGCAAGGAGAAAGGGATTTGGTGGTAGGGGTCTGTTACAGACCCCCACACCAAGGGGAAGAAATAGATGCGGGGCTCCTGAGGCAACTCTCGGAGACCATAAAAGCTAAAGAGGCGGTAGTCATGGGGGACCTAAACTACCCGGACATCTGCTGGGAGACGCAGACAGCAAGGTCCCATCGCTCACGCAGGTTTCTAACTTGTGTACAGGACCTCCACCTGACACAGGAGGTGCATGGTCCCACTAGGGGGAATGCCATACTGGATCTGGTATTGGCAACGGGAGATGACATGATAGGGGACCTCCAGATCGGTAGCCATTTGGGAGACAGTGATCACCTTATGATAGAATTCAACATAAGACGGCGAGTGGGTAAGGTAACTAGTAGGGTAAAAGTGCTAGACTTTAGGAAAGCTGATCTCATTGCACTCAGGCGATTAGTCAAGGAAGCACTGCAGAGTAGGAGTTTTGATGGGATGGGTGCCCAAGAAGGGTGGCTGTGCCTAAAGGAAACGATCCTTTGGGCACAAAGCAAGACGATCCCCGAGCGAGGCAAAAGAGGGAAAGGGGCCAGGAGGCTTCCATGGCTGACCAGAGAAATCCAGGGCAGCCTAAGGGCCAAAAGGGGAGCACATAAAAAGTGGAAACAGGGTGAGATCACTAAAGATGAATATACCTCCTCTGCTCGTGCTTGTAGGGAGGCAGTTAGGCGGGCCAAAGCTACCATGGAGCTGAGGATGGCAACCCAAGTAAAGGACAACAAGAAATTGTTTTTTAGATACATAGGGAGTAAAAGGAAGGCCCAGGGAGGAATAGGACCCCTGCTAAATGGGCAGAAGCAATTGGTGACAGATAGAGGGGACAAGGCTGAACTCCTCAACGAGTTCTTTGCCTCAGTGTTCCTAAGCGAGGGGCACGACAAGTCTCTCACTGGGGTTGTAGAGAGGCAGCAGCAAGGCGCCAGACTTCCATGCGTAGATCCTGAGGTGGTGCAGAGTCACTTGGAAGAACTGGATGCCTTTAAGTCGGCAGGCCCGGATGGGCTCCATCCGAGGGTGCTGAAGGCACTGGCCGACGTCATTGCAGAGCCACTGGCGGGAATATTCGAATGCTCGTGGCGCACGGGCCAAGTCCCGGAGGACTGGAAAAGGGCTAACATGGTCCCCATTTTCAAAAAGGGGAGGAAGGAGGACCCGGGCAACTATAGGCCGGTCAGTCTCACCTCCATCCTTGGTAAATTATTTGAAAAAATTATCAAGGCTCACATTTGTGAGAGCCCGGCAGGACAAATTATGCTGAGGGGAAACCAGCATGGGTTTGTGGCGGGCAGATCGTGCCTGACCAACCTAGTCTCTTTCTATGACCAGGTTACGAAACGCCTGGACACAGGAGGAGGGGTGGATGTCGTATACCTGGACTTCAGGAAGGCCTTGATACGGTATCCCACCCCATACTGGTGAACAAATTAAGAGGCTGTGATGTGGATGACTGCACAGTCCCGTGGGTGGCGAGTTGGCTAGAGGGTCACACCCAAAGAGTCGTGGTAGATGGGTCGGTCTCGACCTGGAAGGGTGTGGGCAGTGGGGTCCCGCAGGGTTCGGTCCTTGGACTGATACTCTTTAATGTCTTCATCAGCGACTTGGACGTGGGAGTGAAATGTACTCTGTCCAAGTTTGCAGATGACACAAAGCTATGGGGAGAAGTGGACACGCCGGAGGGCAGGGAACAGCTGCAGGCAGACCTGGATAGGCTGGACAAGTGGGCAGAAAACAACAGGATGCAGTTCAACAAGGAGAAATGCAAAGTGCTGCACCTAGGGAGGAAAAATGTCCAGCACACCTACAGCCTAGGGAATGACCTGCTGGGTGGCACAGAGGTGGAAAGGGATCTTGGAGTCCTAGTGGACTCCAAGTTGAACATGAGCCGGCAGTGTGACGAAGCCATCAGAAAAGCCAATGGCACTTTATCGTGCATCAGCAGATGCATGACAAATAGGTCCAGGGAGGTGATACTTCCCCTCTATAGGGCGTTGGTCAGACCGCAGTTGGAGTACTGCGTGCAATTCTGGGCGCCACACTTCAAGAAGGATGCGGATAACCTGGAGAGGGTACAGCGAAGGGCAACTCGTATGGTCAAGGGCCTGCAGACCAAGCCCTACGAGGAGAGACTAGAGAAACTGGACCTTTTCAGCCTCCGCAAGAGAAGGTTGAGAGGCGACCTTGTGGCTGCCTATAAGTTCATCACGGGGGCACAGAAGGAAATTGGTGAGGATTTATTCACCAAGGCGCCCCCGGGGGTTACAAGAAACAATGGCCACAAGCTAGCAGAGAGCAGATTTAGACTGGACATTAGGAAGAACTTCTTCACAGTTCGAGTGGCCAAGGTCTGGAACGGGCTCCCAAGGGAGGTGGTGCTCTCCCCTACCCTGGGGGTCTTCAAAAGGAGGTTAGACGAGTATCTAGCTGGGGTCATTTAGACCCAGCACTCTTTCCTGCTTATGCAGGGGGTCGGACTTGATGATCTATTGAGGTCCCTTCCGACCCTAACATCTATGAATCTATGAAAGAACCTTCCCACATTGCCACTGCCACTGTCCCCAGTTGAGCCTGGCTCCCTGCACAGTCTAGCTAGAGCAGGGCAGGAAAAAAGTTCTGAAACTCCCCCTGCCCTTGTGTTAGCTGGGGGCAGTGGGGATAGCAGCAGTGGTGAGCAGGGCAGAGGAAGGAATTTGTACCTGGTTTGGGGATATAAAAAAAGTCTCTAATAAATACAATTATACTGACAAAGCAGAGTGTGGAGCTAGGGAATTGTAGGATCAAGAGTTGTTGCAGTTGCCAAACATGTTAAAGAATGTCTAGGTTTCAGGGAAGCTGGAAAATGAATTAAAGATTGATATTGTTAAACAAGCAAAATGATCTCCTTTCTGTCAAACAGGGAAGGAGTTGTACCTGCTTAAAAAACTATCAGAAACAGCATTCTTCTTGTTTATTGGTCTGTCATCTGCTCATGGCAAGACACCACCAGTTTAACACATGCAATGATTGTCAATTTTTTTAGAAATATTTCAACATGTCAGCTATATCCCATCCCCTAAAGCAATACTTGGATGACATTTCTTCTTATGTGTGGTTCCATACATGATATCCACAAAAATTTTCATATTGGAGTTCCCCTGACAGAAAAGGAGTTTATGGTTTGGCAGGACTACATCTGACAGAATTAGGATTTCTACAAAGGTAGGTGATGATTTAATTTGCTACAGTCTTTTGTGGTTTAATTATAATTAAAGTATACTCCATAAGGCATGTTTATAGCCTAAAGCAGGTTTTCCTTTTACATTTTATAGCTTGAACAGTAAATGCAAGCACACATTTTTAAAAATTTAGACTGCATTTTAGATGAATGCAAACAAAAAAGTAATCTGTCTTGTGAAAGTAAATTTGTCCTTGCTGAAGTCATAGATAAAGGCTGTATCTGTGAGAACATCTGAAATCTTTAATCATTACTTCCATAAGTAGTTTCATGTGAGTACAAGTCACAGATTTAAGCCCCTAGTTCAAAATTTATATACTAATAAATCTTAATGGAAGCTTCAATAAATCAAAAACTATTTTAAGCATACATAGATTGTAATTCAGTAAAGCACAAAGTTTCATTAAGATATAATACTTTCAAAGGAGACAGGAGAGAAATTAAATAAAACCATTTTAGGATTTGTCTTTGCTTTATTGTTTTTAAGAGGCATAGGTGCATTCTGAACTCTACTTTTGGAGAGTGTTCCAGCAACTCTGGAATATATTTAATGTTGTAAAATAAAACAAATCAAAATATGTTTCTGATTTTTGGAAAACAAATCAAAGGTCCCTCTTAATGAAAACCATGTGATCAGAAAGAAAAAAAACATTGTTTCAGTTTCAGTAACCAGGAAATGATGGCATAACCAAAGGAATGTATGCTTTATGTCTAAAGATAAACTCTGCAAACTAGTATCCTCAAAAAAAAAACTGCTAGCCGATAGATAGGGGCATGTATTACAATTTCAGCTTCAGTCTTTGAATACAACTTGAATTTCAGTAACTAATTGTGAATGTCTATTAATTAGTAATAAAATAGTGAAATTATTCCATATTATTGTTTAATGAAATTATGAAGCACATTTTCTCAACTTGGTATATATTGCACATTATCTGTTAAAAGAGAAGTCACTAATTTTGGTAGGGATAGCCTACAGACAAAACTTTCCTCTCCAGATATAGAAAACTCTGTTTCACAACTTATTTATGCCTTGGATATAATATTTATTCAAGGATTTAATGTGGTGACAATATGACCTTAAATCTTGACTTAAAATGCAAACTCTCACAATTTGGGTCACGTATAGCTTCACCTCATTATTTACTACTCTTATTCAGTCATTCGTTTCAGCAATATGGGAGATGGAATTGAATCATGTGTTCAGCAGTTAGAAGTAGGAACATTCAAAGTTTCACAGCATGTAGAGAGAGATGTCCCCTTCCATACCTAATACAACAGAATGGATCAGCATACCAAGTAGCTATACTGGGTAACAGAGGTAGAAGACAAGTATCTAAAGTGTGATGCTGGGCAAAAAAAAAAACCAGGTACTTCTATTTTATCTTAGTCAAAAAAAGTCAATGCTAGGTATATCATAACTTGTAGTAGATACCTAGGCAAGTATTCAGCAGCAGAATACAGTTATACTGTCTAGTGTATTGTCTTCATCAGATAATAGTATATACCTTGCACAACAGAAATGGGATTAGGAATACTAAATCTTGTCACTGCACAAAACCAAGACGCTAGCCTTGACAAATGAATTAGCCTGTAATGACTGCTAGAGAATGTATATAGCTAGCATCATCTTCCACTGCTATCTGCCCCCCAGAAAGTTGACTTGTGTGCAGGGACCACTGAATTGTGTTGGGGAGTGCAGGGAAGAGTTTTTCTTTTCTATTTAAGATCTCCTAGACCGACTGAGCTATAATTACAGTCTGACTATTGTTCTGGTTTGGGCAACTTTAAGCCATTTGGTCAACATTACCTGTTTGATTGCCGGCAGACCCAGTTCTTTGAGCCGTTCAGATGCCAAACTGATTTGATTATCCATCTGGTGGATAATCTTGCAACACACAAAATACAGTTCTCTTAATTTAAGAATATTGCATTAGGAGGTTAGTACAGAATTGCATTCATTATTTAGTACAGAATTATGTTAAGCTAAAAAACAACATGTTTTCTTCAGTAGCAGAACTAGGGAACTACAAACTTTGGTGCAAGCTTAATTTTGGGGCCTCCAATAAAATGACACAAAATGCACAAACACGGACATAATAATATTATACACAATCAGAAAAAAAAATTAGCAGAACATTTCATTCCTTTTCTACTCATTACTACTACTGGGACATTATCTTTCATGCCTTCCTCTCTGTAAATTCATCAATAATCTGGTCTAAATTAAATTTTCTAGCTCTCTCATTTCCAATTGATAATATTGCTAATCCATGAAGCCCTTCTTGTCCTATTGTGCTATGCAGATAATTCTTAATTATTTTGAGCCTTCAAAAGGAACGTTGTGCATTTGATATTGCTATGGGGGGAGGGGTTAAAAAACACAATCACTGTACTTACTTCAGAAAAAAATTGTTGACAAAGCATTGATGCCAACAATCAATAACATAGGCAAATCTTCCACGGTAGGTAACTTTGAAATTTCTGATATCAGGCATGCTCCAAATCCAAGTCCAGGTAAGGTAACAGAAAAGTGCCTGTTGTTTGTTTCAACAACAACTTGTTATAACTTTTCAGCTTCTTCATATAGCTTTTCATCAAGAAGACCCCAGTTTAGGGGGGCTGAGACTGGGGTGGGGGGTTTCATTTCCCCCTCCCCCCTGTATGTCACTGCCAGCCCAGCTGCATGGAGGGAATCATCCCTTGGAGATAGATCCCCAGCATGGGGCTGCCCCTACCTGGGCAGATGCTGAAATCAGGGGCTGGCCTTGGGAGGAGGGACTCCTTTCTCCCTTTCCCCTGGGCATCAGTAACTCATGCTAGCCCAGCCCAACAGGGTGGGGAATTACCTTCACCCCTCCTACAGCTGGGCAGACCAGAGCTGGGAGGATCCCAGGCCAGCCTGGAGAGGCATGGGACTCCCTTTGTGGCCAGATGCCCAGCTTGTGGGGCTGGCACCAGGAGCGGGGGGCTCTTTCTTATGTGGGGGCAGGCTGTGAGGTGTGCTCTAGTGCACCCTGCCTTCTGGCTTGATTCAGTTTTGGCCTCCACCACCTGCCTTTTCCAATTGAAAACTGAACCTCAGTTCAGTTTGTTATCAGTTCAATCTATGTAGCTTAGAGAAACCTGCAAAGATTGAATTGATTCTTCCTATGGCTTTTGGACTGTCTGTACTTAGCCATGGTGTTTAGACCAGAAGGAAAATTGTTTAGGGGGACAGGAAAAAGGAACAGAGGTATCTGAGGACCACAGAGGAGTTGTGAGGAAAGTGTTTTTGAGCAGTCCTTTTATCCTCACTAGCAATTTCACACGTGAATATATGCAACTATTCTATTATTTTAAACAGAAAAAAGGGAGTTTAAAGGAGTTGGTAGACTACTAACTGCCTCTAGGAATGTGTCCAGCCTTCAGAAAACTTAAAAACTCATTCCAACAACGTTAGGAAAAATTGGTCTTCAGAGCCTTCTCTATATTTATGTATCCATAACTGTAAGTAGTGAGTTGATGATGCATCAACTTTGTAATAAGCCACAAGCACAGAAAGCAGACAATCCTGATTTGGGCTGATTGGGTATAATATACAGTAGTGTATTAACACAATTCATGGCAGTTTATCTGATGTAAGGAAGATAACAAATATCAGAACCAATTTATATATGAGAGTCTGAGTTTACTTGCCAAGGTCATTCTGTTGTGGGGCTCCCCAAAAACCTCCAGTATTGGAGGAAATATTTGTTGGCAATGTGCTGCGGCCACATTTGACAGAATTCCAGAGACAACCAACTGTGTTTTATGAAAGGGGTCACTCTGTGTCCCCATTAAAACCTATGCTGCTTTATCTAACATATCCTCTTGTCATTGTTCTCTCAGTTCTTTGGCTTGGATTTCCAGCCAAGGTTTTCAAACAAACAGAAGCCTAAATTTGGGCTCTAAATCCATGTTTGTGCACCCTAACCCAACTCATCTGCCAATTCTCAATGTAGCCTGGGTACACACAAGGGTGTGCCCTGTCTGCAAATGGAAGGGATGAGCTGGTCAGGCAAGAGTGCTGTGAGACGAACCCTGTCATCAGGGAGAAGTTCCCTTTTTACTCTATAGAGCCAGGCTGGGACACAATACTTAACTATATACAAATGTACTGATATACAGAATAAATATAATTATAAACCCCTAAACTGATATAAAATGTTTACAATATGCTTTGCATGTGACACTGCATTCAGTAATCTGAAATCAGGAATTTTTCACCAACTCCAGGGATATGCAAAACAGAGCACAGGTAACTAGGAACTCAAAATGGGTTACTCACAGCGTGAGCAGTAATCAACCTCCAGTACAGATGAGTATCAATATCCGGGAACAGGTAAGCACAGGTTGGCCAAGGTATCACTTCAATAAACATACAGACAACCCAGCAGGTAAGCACAGGTAAGTCAGGTAGCAATACAATAGGCACATACAGACAACAAAGCAAATAAACACAGGTAAGTCAAGGTACAATTTCAGTAAACATATACAGGCAGCAAGCAGGTAACTCAATATGATCATCTTAAAGAATACCCATAATTATATTAACATCAGCATTACATCAATCACAACATATGAGGCACATTCAACACCCCACAGAGTGTCCCATGGAGCCCCTCTCCTTTTGAGTCCGGGCTTGGGCTTTCTTCCCAATAGAGGAGAAGCAAGGCTCCAGAATCCCCCTTCCCTCTGACAGTACCAGGCTCCTGTCCCACAACCCAGGACCCTGTATATCTAGCTCCTGCAGGGTCCCCTCCCAGGGCACCTCCCCTGTGGGACCCACTCCCGCTCTCCAGAGTAGTTGGGGCTCATCCCCTGGACATCAGCTCCCCGTGGCCTCCCCCCAGCGGCGCCTCCAGCTCTTGTGGCCAGGTGCCCCGCTCTGGGCACCCAGGCCAAGCTGCGCTGCCTCCTCCAGTTATCCTCTCCCCACAGCCCTGTGCCCCACCCCGGGCACCAAGGCCTCTGTTGGCTTATGCCAAGCTGTGCTGCTGCTGGCTCTAGCCACCTGGCCTCATGGTGGGGCTTCCCCAGGCCCCACTCTGGGCACTGAGGGCTCTTTTAGATATGCCAAGCCACGCTGCTAGCCCTGGCTGCCAGGCCTCACGCTGGGATCCCAGGCCTGAACCGCCTTAAGTGGTTCCCTGGGGCAAAAGCTCTGTGCACCGGTCTGCGCACCATGAGGTGACCCAAGCAGTCTCGAATCATTCCCCAGGGCTGAGGCTCCATGTACCAACCCGTGCACCATGAGGAGGCCCAAGCAGTCTTGAACCAGTGCAGAGAGCATCAGGCCTGGGAGTGGTCTGTGCACTGCGAGGTAGCACGAGTGATATCGAACCGCTCCCAGGCTCCCAGTGATATCAAACCAAGCCGAGGCTCTCTGCACTGGGTTGTGCACCGCAGAAGCCTCCCTCCACTTGAATCCCTGAGCGGCGTCTTCAGGGGTTCTTCTGAGCTATCACTCGCTGGGCAGCAACCCCCGGATCTTTTGAAGCCCGCTCTTCTGGAGTCCCTCGAAGTGTCTGCCCAGCATGCCAAGCACACTGTCCTTTCATTCTCTCTGGAGGCCGTGCCCCTGGAGTCTGTCGAGCCTGCAAAGTGCAGTCTTTAATCAGGTCTGGGGCTCCTCATTCCCCCTCTCCCAGCAGGAGCGGGGCATACCCCTCCCAGCCGTTGCCTGATTGGTGGGAATGTTCTACCAATCAGGAGTGCCCTCTTCCAAGCCCATTGTGCTGGGCAAAAACAGCAAGCCCTGCTGGAGCACGTGGTAGTATTAAGGCAGTCCTCTGCACAATCAAGATAGAAGGCCCTATACAATTTGCCCAGTTTAGATAAAAGAGTTTCTCCTTTAAAAAGGATTCAGATACACTCAGCAATGGAAAGGTATTTCCTCAGTAGCAATCTTTGTACAGGTTACCCAGGACTATCCTGTGCAAAAAACCTCTCTGTGGTAACCGTTTAGTAAACAAAGTGACCTGAAACCCACAGGAATTAGTAAATAGCTTGGCTTAAACTTGACAGACTAGCTTGCCATTTGATACTGCAGCGCACAAAGTTGGCAAACATGTAGCTGAAACACCATATTTGACCGAAGAAAGTGAAATAAAAGACAGGGGAACTCCAATCCTTATTTTTTCAGAGCTAATCAGGAGTGCCCTCTTCCAAGTCCGGTGTGCCAGGCAAAAACGGTGAGCCCTGCTGGAGTACATGGTAATATTACTAAGGCAGTCCTGGAGTAGTATTAGTAGAGTAGTAGTAGTAGACAGTTCTGGATTACATGGTAGTATTACTAAGGCAGTACAGGCTTTGTGGTATTATTAAATATACTTGCTCCTGTAGAACAGCACCGAGTCTCAGCTGCATACTACTCAAATATATGATAGGAAACATACTTAGAAAGCTGTGGGGAGGGGGAAAGACAGCCCCCCTCCCCCCCCCCCAAAAAAAAACAAACAAAAAAACCCCATCAAAAAACCACACACCACACTGTGGACACAAACTGTCTCCCATATCTTCTGTTTCTCTCATACAGCCTGCCCAGAAGAGAGGCGCATTGACTTTTCTTCCCAATCCATCTCCTCTACCTCCTTTCTCCAGCAATGTCAATCTACTACCTTTCCATAACCCATTGCCAGCTACTCTTCTCTCTTATTGTCACCAGCATCAAACCTTTATCTCATAGCCACACCCTCATTTTGATCATCTCATCACTTCCACACCTGTTCACTGAAGTAGCTTTGAGCAGGGGCTTGAACTAGATGACCTCCTGAGGACCCTTCCAATCCTAATTTTCTATGATTCCATGAAATTACTTTCCTTTAAACTCCACAGATCTCTCACAGCTCTCTACCCTTGAATCAACCCCTACAGCTTTCTCATTTTCCTACATCAGGCTCCAATTTGTAATCAATTTATAAGACTGAAACAAAATGATATATAGTCTCATTTTTCTTTCCTACTTACACCCCTGCCCAAACTGCCCAGTGCCGACTCCTTGTAGGCAACTTAGTTGGTCTAGCTTCACCATTTTACTTCATGTGATAATCCATCATATTCTTCTTGGTCAGCATTTCTTTTCTTTATATTTATATTTTTCTAGAATTCTCCTCTCGTGCCTTCATTTTCCAAGCTACTGTGTGCTACCTTGAAAAAAAAAACGGGCCCAGAAGCAAGAAATGTTTCATTCTGAAACACCACATATTTTTGACATCACAAAATGACTGTATAACAAGAAGAACAACAGAAAAGCTAGTCAGCTGTGGAGGACATTGTTTAATTAAGTCTGCTAGACTAGTTTGTAGCACAGGGTATGTTCACCAAGTCTAATTACCCTGGCTAAATTTCTGCAGGCAAATCTAGACTAGCCATCTGAACTTTCAGAATTAGAAGACTCTGCATTACAGTTATGTTCCCAAATCCTTCAGGCATCTACCATATTTACTCAAATCCATGATGAGGTGTGCCCCCCCCCGCGCCCCAAACACATACACATTCAACATGGGGGAAAAAGCCCTTCATCATCAATCACCCCCTTTTGACTAGCTTGTGACAGTCATGCATGCCAAAGTACACTGATTTGGCATTCTATTACCTACATCCACATGCACTAAGGGTGTTTAGGTGATAACATCCTATTTAGGTGCCTAACTTCCTGATTTTAATGGGAATGTATGTGTCTGAATAACTTTGGGACTCTAGCTTCCATTTCTGACCGTAGTTCTCTACATAATCAGGGCAGGTCCTGCTTCTCTCCTTGACAGCAGCCAGCAACACACAATGAAGCATCCAGGTTTTTTTTTCCTAGGTACAGAAACTCAATACCCACCCTCCCCTCAAAATCTGAAAAACAAAGCTGGTAAGAGTTGTTCCAAGAATGCTTCTGAATACAAAGAAACCTACTCTGGGGGATTGCATGTGCTCTTTAAGCAAGGCCGAGTTTCATGTACATGCTAAATGGTTCTTTCAATCTCTAAATACGTTGTTTTCCCATCCTCGTCCCCATCAGAGGTTCAAAAATATGCCACCAGCTTGAAAGCATGACCTCACAATTGCAGCCAATCATACACCTCCTAATTGAAAAAAAAAATGTTCCTGAGTCAACAAATAAAAAAGAATCCATTTCCCCTTCCAATCACCACATACACTAACACGGAAAGGAGCGCATAAGCTGATCCATAATAGAAAGAAAAATTACCCAGAAGTGTACCATAGTATTCACCTCCATGCTTTTCTCCACAAGGGACAGTTAAAGAAACTTCTTTCCAGTTACAATACCAGCATTATTGATTAGGATACTAACATCTCCAGCTTCTTTTTTCACCTGGAAGATGACAAAAAAGTCAAACTGCTGTGCTTTTATTCTTATGACTATTGCACATTTTGACAGTCTTCCTAGTTTTCAGTACCTAATTTTTTTCTGGGAAGCCCAGCTGGAGACTTACCACCAGTAGCAACTAGGCCACCGGCAGATATTTTGCTGCAATGCAGGACAACCTTTATAAAATAAACCAGCATGTGTTAGTCAATTGAAACCGCATTTTAGTGTCCTCAGGTTTAGGTGAAAAAAAACCCCAAAGATTGCATGCATATTTGCATTGACAGGATTATTTGCCTGCCCACCCCAACACCTTAGGACTGTGGCTTTCAACCTGTGTAGAGGCAAGGCACTACTCAGAAAACGCCAGTTCTTCATTTTTGTTTGTCTGACTACAGAAAAAAAGAAATTCTATTGCAAAACATTTAAAATTTTTCTGACCTGTTGTCTTTTTAACTCTATGGATTCCTACTTGAATTCTCTGGGTTTATCTTGTGAATCCCATTTGCACGCCAAACAATGCCAAGATTGTGTGACACTGCAGCACCCCTGAAAGGATCTCAAGGCATCCTGCTGGAGAACCACTGACCTAGGACTTCCAGCAACTTGCTCAAAAGGAGGACCCTGACACCTCCATTCTTTTGTTTTGAGTTACATGCTGGTTTCATAGTTGGTAGGATCAGAAGGGACCTGAGCAGATCATCAAGTCCGACCCCCTGCCATGGGCAGGAAAGAGTGCTGGGGTCAAACTACCCTGGCTAGGTGATTGTCTAGCCTCCTTTTGAAGACCCCCAGGGTAGGAGCGAGCACTACTTCCCTTGGAAGTTGGTTCCAGATAATAGCCGCCCTGACTGTGAAGTAGCACCTCCTGATGTCTAGCCTGAACCTACTCTCAGTCAACTTGAGGCCATTATTCTTCGTTACTCCCGGTAGTGCTCGGGGAAACAGGGACTCTCCCGTTCCCCACAGGTCCCCCCTGCTAAGTTTATAGACGGCCACCAGATCTCCTCTCCGCCTTCTCTTGTGGAGGCTGAACAGGTTTAGGTCCCGTAACCTCTCTTCATAGGGCCTGCCCCACTGCCCCTTGACCATGTGAGTGGCCTTCCTCTGGACCCTCTCGATGCTGTCCACATCCCTCCTGAAGTTCAGCGCTCAGAACTGGACTCAGTACTCCAACTGCAGCTGCTCTTGGCAGCACTTGTGTTCAGATAGTGCCTTTTTACAATAAAAAAGGAAGATCTGATGGAGGGTGAAAGTCTATGAAGTATACAGTAAAGCAAAGAACTTTTGTACTGGTCAAAGGCAAGAATGGTTTAAAAGGTCAGTGCTTCTCAGCTCGGCTTGCATTTTAGTGCATCAGTATAGCAATGTTACTTCTGCCAGGACTGCAGCTCAAGACGTTCCTGCCTTGCACCATACAGGCTTATCCCTTCACCTCTTCCACACAGGAAAAGCAGTGATCTCAGCTGGAGGTCATAGCCCCAGAAGCCATTACCAGACTAGATACACCTAGCTTGTGGAAGCAGCATTTCCCATTTTTGCTCCTGCTGTTGGCTTGACTTCTTTCTGTGCTGAGAGGAGACAAGAGAAGAGGATGCGTGGCGCAGAATAAGGAATACTGACAAGCCAATCCCCTCACTTAGGTCAGGAACTACCCCTTGCACAGACCTTATCTCTTAAGGATTTGGGATGTTTATAATCCCAACAGAAACAAGCCCACAAATGAAGTTTTTCTCTTCTTTTTGCGGACTAAGCTGAAACAAGCCCCAGGCCTTATGCCTCTTGCATGAAATCAGCTATTCCATTCCTAGCACTTACTTCTCAAGGACTTTAGTAAATCACCAAGAGCAGGTGGAAGGCTGGCCCTGGGTCATCTGGCCCATGAGGAGTCTCATGGTCTGTGGCCCTATGCGTTAGTGCAGGGCTTGATTCTGGCACACACGACCAAGCGGGATGGTGCAGGGCCCTAGAGCCCAATCCTGGCACCAGGGGGGAAAACATGGGGTCCAATCCCTGCACAGGCAAGCCAGCTGAAGCTGTCCAAGCCTAGGGACCAGCTCAGGCGCCAACCCCACACTATTCATGTGGCTCACCAGACCATAATGTTGAACACTACTGGCTTAGGTCAACTGAAGTTTACTAGGCCATATCCAGTAAAGACATTCCAGTGGCTGCAGTATCCTACAGTGCAAGGGAGGGGAAATAAGATGCTTGTTTAAAAATCTGGTGGAAACCCTTGGAATATGCTGGGAAAAACAACTTTCTCCTGCCTCCAAAATAGAAAATTTGGAAAATTACTTTGACAATTGAGTTTAAAATACAAGTTCCATGAGCTAACATTTAACATACTTGGAATCATTTTGAAATCTAAAAACAAATATGGGCAGAGGACAATAAGCCTCATGTTATGCAGGGTTCTGAGATAGGGGACTCTTTCAGCAGATGACATGGAAAGACATGGTGACTCTCCTCTGGGCAGGCTACAACAACTGGTTTAACTCTGACATTCCCTGCAATCTATTTCTAAAACTTGAATGCTTTTTTAACTGCAAAGAAGGCTGGGGATAAGTGACATATGTCCTGATGAAACCGAGATATGACTTCACTGCCTCCTAATATTTCCCAGAGTAGAGAGCTGATCATTTGTTTCAAAGCTCCCAGGGTTGAGGATGGGAGCTATTAATTTGTCTCGGGTACTGTAACAGGGTGGTCATGTCATCCCCTGGTGGCTGTGTGGCACCTGTCTGCCTACCCCATTCCCCTAATCTCTCTCCTCTCACAAGTCTGCCATGCCTTGATGTTATAGTACGCTGTTCAGGAAGCTGCCTCCAAGTGACCAGAGTCTAGCTGAAGGTGCCTTGCCTTTCCTCTTCCTTCCCTGACTACTGATCTGCCTGGGCAGTGAGAAGGTGCCCTACTCTCCCTTGTTTCAGTGGCAGATTAAGACTTACTGGGGCCCTTGGCAAACAAAAAATTGGAGGCACGTACTGCCTGCTCTGACTGCCTGCGGCCAGGATGCCTACCTAGGCTGTGCTGCCCCTGGCACCCCAGGGGGCCTCCAATTGGCATGGGCCCATGTGTTAATCCATCCCTGATTTGCTCCGTCTTTGACTACGGCTCCAAATCCATTAGGTTCCACCCCACCTAATTTCCATCAGGCCTTTGGCCCCTCTAGGGCTTCAAACTGCTCCTGGACCTCTGCCTGGTGGAGGCAGCACCTACATCCCTCTGAGACCACCACAAAATATTAGGAAAGGTTAACAACAATACAGGGGAAGGCTTGCAGGGTGCCAAGCACTTTGCTCTGTAGCCTCCATACCATTTCTCACAGCTGCCCTGGTCTACCCAGTGTTACTAACAAACAAGCATAAAAAACACAGAAAAGCAAACCATTAAGTCAACTTAAGCTGTCCTTAGTGTGCACCCACTCCCCTGAGCCCCTCCTGAGCCAACATAAACAGTCCCCAATTCTCTGGGTGCATTCACTCCCAAGGACTCCTCTTGGATTAGCATACAAAATCCTCAATGTTTCCCATATACACATGCATGGACACACTCCCTTTCCATCATCAAAGACTCCTCTGCCAAGGCTGTAATCCCTTTTGCTAGGCTTACCTTTATCCTCATCTCCCCAGTAAACTCCATACTTCCCTACCACAGAAACTAATCCTGCTGCTTCTGCCTTGAGGAAGGATTTATCTATCAGTTAACCCTCAGGCAGCTGACTGGCCCTCCTACCTACTTGGCCCAGGTGTTGCCAATCCTAACCTTCCCTTCCTACTGTTATTTCTGTAGCTAGCTAGCTACAAACTGGGCTTTGCAAAACAAAAATGGAGGTAGGGGGTTGAGCTCTGCTCCGAGCTCATCATGACTCTTGGAGGTGTTCCTGCTCTTACCTGTAGCTGGCAACTTGCCCCACCACCCCCACTTGAAGTTTTTTCTGGTCGCTGGTATCTTAGCTCCTCTGGCTAGGTTGTCATTGCTTTCCCCTCTGCAGGCAGCCAACCTTCTCCTTCCAGCTACAAAAGTTTTGGCCTTAAAGAGATCCTGCTGCTTTCCGTCACCTGGACCTCTCCTCTCCATAACAGAGCTAGGGTTTCCTGTTACAGGTACTTCCATGGCAACAGGATATTTTGTTAAGGGGAAAAAAAATCTAGCTTGTGACAGCCATAGTCTACACTTTGTGCTGGTGTTGCAAGAGAGGAAAGGGAACTGCACAGAGCTTTTTATATGTTAGTAACTAGTTTTTCCTGCTTCCCCAGGTGTGCTGGAAGGAGGTGGAGGAGGAGGAGGAGCCAATTTCTTCAGGAGTCTGCTTTAAGTGTTTTCAGTGCTTTCCTCATGCTGAAGAATCAAGTCAACTCAATTTGGGCAACATACCAACATCAGCAATGGTCATTACTTCCTGGTATATCTTGGAAAAAGTGTGAAAAGCAGAAACTGAAGCAATCTTCAAAGCACAGACAAGACTACAACTCTCCAAGTGTTAGTTGGGTAGTCGTCGGTATTTTTAGAGATATTTTTAAAAAAATAAATAGAAAGTTTTAATTTTGGATAAACTGATTGGGCTGGGTTGAGCAGACTTTGGAGAGAGAGAAAGAAGCTGTGCATGATTAGATAAAGTGCGGTTTGAAATTTTAGACCCAGCATCTGTTTCCTGAAGGCCAAATTCAGGTTTTATTAACTGAGGAACTGTTATACTCCAAGTGAGCAAGATTTTAGGATTCTACTAGCACTGGGTCTAAACAGACTCAATATACCCTGGTAAAAATATTAGTCACTAATCATAGCCAAATCATAGGAAGGAGGGGGAAAAACCTCAGTTGTCCTTCTTTATTCCAAGAAAGGCTGGTTCACCAGGTTGTGAAACAAGCCTACATTTAAGAACTCACCAATGAATACTAATCTCATAATAAAAAAGATTTTAAAGAAACAACTAAAATTCTCTCTTGTGGGGTCCAGTATTGTTCCACGCGATTAAGCAGGGGGAGTTAGGCATTTCCAATTGATGCAGAGGCATGGACACGCCATTAGCAAGAAACAAGTATGTTTTGCCTGTGGGCTTCACAGCAATTACTGACAGGCGAGCAGCAGAGTTTAGTTTAATGAGAGACCCTTGTCCTCAGTTTCCTTCAATACTTGCATCCCATACCTGCATAAACAAACCGTGTCTTCTCCCCTTTGTGCATGATCAAGTTAAGCTGTTGCCTTCTGTTCTTCCATGCTGCTGAAGTACTAGCAATAAGGTCACTAAGACCCCCAGAGAGTCTCCCTTTTTCAGTTTTGATACCTGGTGCTGCATTTATGTAAAATAGTTACAGGTGAACATCTAACCCAATCTGCACAAGTCTGTGTATAAACATAAAGAGCTGTTCCATGTTATAATGTCATCATGTAGGAGCTGTGAGGGGGGTGAAACATGAGAATCTGAGAATAATGCTCCCAGCTTTCCACAAGCCTTCACTGACCATGTGCAGACTTACTGCTTCTGGGGAGGCACGTGACATCAGGGTAAAATACTGCCAATATAGCAAGCATGGAAGTGCTATAGCTTCTTAACAAACCAGATATAATAATCTTTAACATAAGGGGGAAATGCATTGCTCTACCCAATGCTGTTTTCAAATACAGCTGTATCACTTAGCCTGCAGCACAGAATGAAAAAAAAATTTCTAGCCCAACAGTTAGATATCAGTGTTTTAAGCTACTAAAAACTAGTTGTTTGAATGTCCTTCTTTACTCAGCCTTAGCTAAAGGTATTATTATCACCTATGCCTAGAAATGACCCTCTGCTTCATTTGTAGATTTCTTTAAAAGGGAAAGGCTTGAATACTGCATCTCTGAGATGTATTTGTTAGTTTTTATCAAAGGTGTCTCCACAAGCTTTCAAATTTCATGAGAGATTCCAAATTAATGAAGCATAAGTGACAGCTACTTTTAACGCTCATTCTTGGTAGAAGGCTATCTTGGCTTAATGAATGTAGGACAGAATTCTACTTCCTTTTGGGCATCTAAGTGTCAGTTTTCCAGCCATATACTTAAGTGGTTTTGGCCCTGCCTTTTCTTCTGTGTGTGCACAGTAGCGCTACATTGACCAGGTATAAGTTCAGGAAAAAACGGAGAGTGGAAGAGAAGAAAGATCCTCCTATGTTTTAGATCCAATTGCTGAACAGTTAAGGTGTTTCCCAGGAAGCCTAAGACCCAGGATATAGGCCCCCTTTACTCAGAGTGGGTATCAAACTACAACTCCGACTTCCTAGCACTATGCTCTAGCCACATCATCACAGGTCAGGCATTATCCAGATCTTTCTCCAGGGCTCCTTTGGAAGCTGAATCACTACCCCTTGCATTTAATAGTCAATGGAAAAAAAGGATGAAGAACAATGGGAAACTTTCTGCCCCATTGGGAGCAAGGCTCCAGATTGATGTCCAAGATTGGCTCCTTTCTAAAACAGGAGGCATCTCACAGGGTTACATACTCTCTACGTTGTCCTCTTTCCCTTGTCCCCACACCTCTCAGTCTTCTTGGTTGCCCATCTTCTTTCACAGCCCTGCAGACTGTTTTTAACTCTAGCTAAAAACATTAACCCACGTGTAAATAACTTTCAGCGAAGAACTAGATACACTGTCAAGATGCTCAAAAGGGCTAGATCTTATTTTATGAATCTGAAAGAGATGTCCATTTAATTTTTAACAACTGCAGGACTAACAAAACAACCCCTTTTGATTATTTTGCCTAATTTGTTGTGTTTTTTTATGCATAACATATGAGACAGCAAATTAATGTACATTACAATATTTATATTTGGTTTTGCTCTGATCTTAAACTAAAGATCTTAAACTGAAAAAAGCCACTATCTTATTAGTAAAACTTCTGATTTCTTTTTCACTTCATAAAAATGTGTTGTGCTATATGCAAAGGGGCACCACATCATTTGCACTCCCTTTTTTTCAAAATCCTAGATCTACCCCTGTTTGGAAATGTCTGTTTATAGTCAGAAAGATGCAGTTTCTAACAACCTTCACATGAAAGGAAGCCGTTTATAGACATTACATTTTGTTAGATTTAAATTGGACTACAGCCATCACTATATACACATGAAAGTCTGTAGTCCAAATTAAAATTGGCTCCAGTCCGAATTAACTAATCCTCATTGAATGAGGATTAAAGTTAATGCAGACTAGGGCAGTCCAACTAGGCAATATAAACTGTATTAATTAATATGAACATACAGCAGGTATCTAGGGCTTGCTGTAGCTCATTCCCACCACCAGGTGTAGAAAGTGAGCACTGTTTTGTGGTCCTGAAGTACAGAAACGCACAAAAACCTCTCATATGATCCTATATTAACACCTCATTCTAACTGAAACTTGATTCAAACTGTGTGATGGGAATCAGCTAGAAACTGCCCTCATCAAGAAAAGGTGAATATGCTCCATGAACTCTGGCCTCATGCTCTTTGGAGACTTCAAGGAAAGAAGCATGCCATAAAATACCTCAAGTTATAAGGATGCAATATTTTACCTGATCTGCAACTCTGTGGATCTCCTGCCTTTTGCTACAGCCACAGATACAGGTGTGTATGCTCACTGCTCCAAATTCCTTGACTAGTCTACCAGTCTCCTTGTTACTTTCCTGATTAACATCCCAAAGAACAAGGACAGCTCCAAGACGGGCAAACTTTAAGGCCATCAGTCTTCCGATTCCACTTCCTGCTCCTGTGATCAACACTATTTCATCAGCAACATTTTTTTTTTGCATTGGAACAATGCACAAAACAAAAGACTCCACTGAGAACCCCAAGACCCTGAACATGTCTAGGCAATTCTCCATCTTCAAGAGGACTTTTCAACCAGCTGCTAATTAAGAGTATAAGTAAGGGGTAGAGCAATCCAAAAACATCAATAGTTTAGAACTGAAAACAAGTCAACTTCCAATAGACAAACAGTTAACACATTTTTAAATCTATATTAGTATTGTTAATTACTCCGCACCCCCATGGATATATAGGGCAGTATCAACTACCAAAAAGTAATATGAACAAACAAATCAGAATTAAGCAAACAGCTGCTTTGTTTGTTTAATTCTACAGACTTACTTTTGTATAGATAAGCACGCCATTTTGTTTACACAAGACATCTGAGTGGATATTTGTCTAGGCATTCTGTAGTTACACTTGTGCTAACATATGGGAAGTGGTGGAGTTTAAGGAGTTTTTTTCCCTTTCTTAAAGAAAGGAACAGAAGAAGAGGGACAGGCTACAACTAGATCTGGACAGGTTACAGGGGTGGGCGGATGAGAATAAGATGGGTTTCAATACAGACAAGTGCAAGGTATTGCACCTGGGGAGGAAGAACCAGCAGCATACCTACAGGCTGGGGAACTCCCTTCTTATCAGCAAAGAGGCAGAAAAGGAACTTGGAATCACTATTGATTCCAAGATGAACATGGGCCGCACAGTCAGAAAAGCTAACTGCACTTTGTCATGCATCCATAGATGCATCACAAGCAGGTCCAGGGAGGTGATCCTCCCCCTCTATGCGACATTGATCAGGCTGCAGTTAGAGTACTACATCCAGTTCTGGGTGCCACACTTCAGGAGGGATGTGGATAGCATCGAGAAGGTCCAGAGGAGGGCCACTCGCGTAATCAAGGGGCAGCAGGGTAGGCCCTATGAGGAGAGGCTATGGGATCTGAACCTGTTCAGCCTCCACTAAAGAAGGCTGAGAGGGGATCTGGTGGCTGCCTACAAACTTGCCAAGGGGGACCAGCAGGCAATGAGAGAGTCCCTGTTCCCCCAAGCACTACTGGGAGTAACAAGGAATAACGGTTATAAGTTGACTGAGAGTAGTTTCAGGCTAGCTATCAGGAGGCACTACTTCACTGTCAGGGTGGCTAGGAGCTGGAACCAACTTCCAAGGGAAGATTGCTCGCTCCTACCCTGGGGGTCTTCAAAAGGAGGCTAGACAATCACCTAGGCGGAGTCGTTTGACCCCAGCATTCTTTCCTGCCTATGGCAGGCGGTCGGACTTGATGATCTGCTCAGGTCCCTTCCAATCCTACCTACTATGAAACTGTGAAACTATGAAACAAACTAGCATTTCTGGGATTTAGAGCAATTCCAAAACTAAATTGGTAGGGAAATCATTCTGTGCCTTATATACCAGGATATTTCTCTTGTTCCACCCCCCAACCAAATTAAGTTGATACTAAACAGTTCTTTGAAGATGCAACATATACACTGAATAAGTTTCTCCTTTTTAAATCAAGAAACATATCCAGGTTAAAGTGTGAATTTCCTTGCTTTGAACACTGTTGTGAAGATACATCTGTTCTTATAAATTCAACACTTCAGATACGTTAAAATATCAATATCTCTTCACCTGCAAAAAACTAGCATGCTATGGTGAGAAGTATGTACCTTTACACTCTATCCCCAAACAAAATAGCCTTACAACAAAGTAGATCACTTTATTTGATTAACCATGCATACACTGTAGAATACTAGCTTCTGGCTTGGACTCCAGTTGTAGAGATTCAGCTCTGTGTTTAACTTCATATACAGTAGTTATTGAAGTGAGTATAAAGTGAAGCACATACTTAAGTCTCCTCAGGACTGCAATCTTATTTCTTTCTCAATGAATATTCAAGACCTGACTTTGCACAACTGAGGTTGAAACCTTCTCTAAAACTTAAGGTTTTAGAATCAATATTTTCTCCTCAGCTGAGGACCAGGGTGTTGGGGCTCAAAATTTCAACTTTTAGTTTGAGACCAAGTTTTTGACCTGAACACTTCCATGAGCAGATCCAGGATTTCCTAAAGAGAGTGCAGCATACCACCCCTCAGACCATGGAGGGGTGGGGTCTGGAAAAGGGGACAATATGTGACTAGAGCCCTCAGGTCTGCAGAAGACACTGGGGAGTTGAGCAAGGAGCATGTGCATGGCTGGGGAGAAGACACACCATCACCCACAGCAGCCACTATCTCTGGCTGACCCAAGCATGAGGGGAGCCCCAGTGCTGCTTCTGTTCTGTTTTTGATGGGGACTGTGGAGAGTAACTGCACAAGGAGCCAGGCTTGGCTCAGGACAGAGGCACCAGTCTGCAGGTTCCCCTTCTAGTTCCTGCCCCCTACCTACCTTCCACCCTAGGTGTTGTCCCCCTCCTGCCCCTCCAGGAACTGGAAGGAGGAACCTGTATGTTGCTGCTGTCCTGAACCAAGCCCAGTTCCCTGCACAGCCATTCCCTGCAGCCCATGTCTGGAATGGGGCAGGAACAGCTCTGAGACTTCTCCCTGTGACTGTGGTACCTGGGGACAGTAGCAAAAGGTTGATCAAGCAGCAGGGTGGGGGTTGAAGGAAAAGAAGTGTGCAAAAATAGCAGGGAGCAGGTCGAAGAGGAAGAAACCTGTCCGCTGCTGCCTGTGTCCCCTGCCGTACCTGACACCCTTTGCAGACACAGGCTGCAGCTAGTATGAAGCAGATGTATACATGGGGTATGGTAGAACTATTTGCATCTGTGGTACTCTGAACTAAAACATTCAATGAAAAAGAACATGCTAGTGCTCCCAGATTATGACTGGTGTCATGCTTAGGTTCAGGGAGAAGCAGTTACATTTCTGGGGAGGCAACTAGTAAATAAAAATTAAGTGATAATTTCAGAAAGCCTTGACAGACAGCCCAATGTTTTTCCTAACACTGTTCTGGAAAGCTGTAGAAAAATGTTTGACAAAGAGGATGTGGCAGAAATAACTAAGGGAACAAGCTTAAGCTTCTGAATCCCTATTATGGAATGAATAAAGACTTTTTTTCCGTAAGAAAGGACTAAATTATGCATAGGAGAATTATCGTACAATTTAAAATAAGTGCAGGAATACATTCTCTGATCATCCAAAAGGAAAAGGGGTCACTTACTAGCCTTCATTTACTTGTTCTTTTGCCATTTCACTAGGTCTTTAGATGGATCACAAACCAACTGTCCTAAATTTTCTGGGACAATCCCAGATTTCAGGACTGTTCCCTGAGGATTCCTTGAAATTGGGCTTTCATCCCACTATTGACAAGTCAGTCCCAGGTAAGCACCAGGCAGCCTTCCCATCAGGGGCCACATTCACAAACTGTGTCACTGCATAGGGCCCGAGCGGCTCAGCAGCGTTAGCAGACATGAAGTGAGCTACCTTCCATCAGTTTCAGGGATGCTGTTAGTATATTGTATTTATTCAAATCCAAGATGAATTTTTTCCCTGTTCAACATGTGGGGAGGGGAGGGGGTCGGACCCTCCTCCTGGATTTGAGCACAAGGTGGGGGGACGAGTGGGTAGGCAGCAGTTGGGTTCCAACTCCACCACCAAACTGGGCTCAGGGTCAGAGGAAGATAAGCCACTTGCCCCCATAACAGCCCCTGATGCCCAAACCTGCCCCACCCCCACCCAAATGCTTATCATGAGACATAGCTCCAGGCCTATTCTGGCCAGGGGCACAGAGTATAGGGCAGCCTAAAAAAATCCCCAAACAGAATAGGGGCAGTCTCATGTGCCCCTACTGGGCGCAGGAAGGAAAGGGAGCTGGGAAGCAGCCCCACAGAGGAGGTGGGTCTTTCCACACCCCACATACCCCATTACCAAATCCTGGATCCACCGTGGGCCCCCCAGCCTGGGAGAACTACCTAGTGGTCTGCAGCTGCTGGGGGCTTGACCTGGCAGCCCTAACCCAGCTAACTACTTCAGCTGGCCACTATCTGGGCCTCTCCACAGGCCGCCAGGTGACATCTGTGCCATTGTCAAAGCAGCAGGTGGCAGGAGGGGTGTGTGTGGTGCAGAACAGCAGGGGAAGGAAACAAGATACTTCACTAAGAGAGGAGGGGCCGGGGCTGCATTCTTCTTGTCTAGGAGAAGGCAGAAATGCACAGGGCTAGACTGGAATGAAGAACAACAGAGCCCTGCAGACTGGTTGGTCCTCATTCCAGTCCAGGAGCCCCATGAGCAGGGACAGGCAGCAGGCACTGACAGGTGAAGCAGCAAGCCAGTGAGGCAGAGGAGAGGGTGGGTAGGTGGCACTGGGGGAGGCAGAGCCGCACACGGGGTCAGGGAGATTGCAGTGGGCCACCAGCGAGGGCAAGGGGCTCCCTCCTGCAGCACTGCGGCTTTGGGCCATGGCTGCCCCCTCCCAGAGCTGCTTTCGGCTGCTGGGTGCAACAGGGTCCCCCCGGCACCCCTGCACCTGTCTCTGGTCGAGAGGAAATGTCCTGACTGCTCCTGGGCTTGTACTTGTCCTCCATGCCCTATGGCCCCAGTGCAGCTCCCCGCATTGCTCTGCACAGGGTTCCCTCCAGGGCCGGGCCCACTGTGCTTGGGCTCCATGGCTACTACTTTGATCCCTCCCCACTGGCGCAGCCCCCAAGTGGTGCCACCACTGCCCTGCAGATGAAGCCAGGGTGAAGCAAGGGGCAGTGTGAGTGCAGAGGGGCCTGGGCCACTTGCCTGGCTTCCGGGGCTGGAAAATGTTTCACACTGCCGTTGTTCAGTGTCATCGTCATCTCGTCAGGAGGAATGAATGGTTCAGGGCCGTGCTCTCAGAACCACAGGCAGGGGGCATGTTCCAAGGGGCAGCAGCTCTACAGCCTGTGACCAGCCCTCTCACCCTCTGCTCACCACTGACACCTTGAGACATTTACAGCCCACAACAGAGGGACATGGAATGAGGTCTGAAACCAGCAGCCCCTAAATGAAACCTTGCCCCTCCATTAGCCAGGCTCCCACCACTGGGAGGACCCAGCTCCCATCAGAGCTGTTCCTGGACACTGCATCATTGGGCCTGGACACCCCCTTCTGGGAACCCGTACCACAGGGCTGCTGTAGCTGGTGTCCCTCAGCCTGTCCCCCAGCCACATCCCCAGCCAACACAGCAGGTGCCAGGGTGCAGGGAGCCTGGAGACCCAGTAGATAAAACACTGTGACACTGTGTTCCGCCTTTCTCCTATGGTAGGCACAATATCCTCCCTTTCGCCCCCTTGTTGCCCAGAGTTATGGAAGAGTGCTCTCTGCCTCACTACCTCCGCCCTCACCACACCCCGCTTGTCAACATCCTGGCTTTGCCCATGATTGGTGATAAATATTCCTTGCTGGGCTTCTTGACAAATATATTTCATAGAAACCTCACTGAGATCCCAAGATTAAAGATGGTTGTTTTTCTTACAAGATGAATAAGCTCAGGTGGTGTGATTGGGTGCACCATATATATGACAAGGAAGTAACTTGTCCAAATTCATCACTAGGCTGGAATTCAGCTGAACCTCAGTGCTAATTTTGTACATGTATGCTCTTCTAATGGGTAAAATTTTGTGATAGGGATAGTTGCCATATTCATGTAATTGGTTTTCACTGTTACATAATGAAAAAATTGACTTAGGTGGTCAATTTTTGCCATGTCTTGGGTTCTTTCTATAATAACCAGGGATCCAGGCTTTCTGTTCACCACAGAAAAATGCAATAAAATCCAGAATTTTTCATTTTAAGGCGAAAAACCTGGATCTTCTCATTTTAAGGAGAAAAACCCACATTTTCTCCTTTAAAGGAAAAAAACATGGGAAATGATGGGTTTCCCCTTGCAGGCTGGCAGAGTTCCAGCCTGAAAGGGGCTGCGGGGAGCAGGAGAAGGATGATCAGCAGGGGATGCCATGTGCATGTGTGCATGTACATATGCTTATGGCCGCCAAGCAGCCTGAGGAACAGCTCCCCACAGGTAAGTATGGTGGGTAAAAAATTGAGGCCCCCATAGTGAGGGACGGATGAAGCTGGGCTGGGGCTGGGGTTGCTGCCCAGCCCAGGCAGTGTGCGCAGCTTGGGGCCCAGGGTCATGTGTGGCCACAGGGCTTGGGCAGGGAGTGGGACGGGGCAATGGGAAGCTTGGCTAGGGGGCAGGAGGGAGGAGCTTGTTCCCTATCACTGTGCACACTCCCAGTGGGGGCATGGTGGACACATGGCCACCAGATTTGTGCAAGGGGCGGGGGCAGATTTGTGCATGGGCTCCCCACCCTGCTGCCCTCTCCTGGGGGACTCTGTAGCCCAGCGGGCAGGACCTAGAGCAGCAGGGCAAAGAGAGGCAGGGAAGTACGGTGTCACCACTATGAGCCCCATGCTGCCATGACAAGGCACCTCCTACCCACCCAGCAGCAGAGGGGGTGATGGTATGGAGTTGTGCCCCTTGCAGCTGCCGGGTGGGCAAAGGGCACCTTACCATGGCAGCCTGGGGCCTGTGGTGGCAGCACAAAGCTTCCCCGCCCAGCTCTGATCTGTCCTGTTGTGCCAAGTCTTGCCTTCTGGGCTGCTGTGACCCCAGGGGGAGGGCAGCAGGGCAGGGAGCCCATAGCAGGTAAACCCCGTTCCCACATCCCCCCTCCCCCAGGGCTCCTCTCTGGCTGTGCTGTCCATGGGGGAGGGGGAGCTGGGCTCCTTGCTGCCACAGTAGCCACCACCTCCTGTGGGTGGCAGCTAGGGCTTAGGCACTGCCACAGGGAGCAGGGGGCTGCGGACCCAGGTTCCTGGCCCCATAGTCCTGACAGCTGGGGGCCCCTGGCAGGGCTGGATGTGTGGGGGCCTATGGGTGGGGAGTGAGGGGCACTGGCAGGGCCTAGAGGGCTGTGGGTGCGGAGTGAGGGGCACTAGTAGGGCTGGGGGGCTGGGGGTCAGGTGTGAGGGCCAATGGCATGTGCGGGGCACTGGCATATCAGGGCTGTTCAGTGCCACAAAGCAGTGAAAATGGTGCACTTTTGATTTCTTCAACCATCGCTCTCCCAACACATTTCAGCAATAATTCAGTGATTTTGCTCTGAATATGATGAGTTAAACACTGACTGGAATCTTTTCGCCTGTTAATTAGCTGTTTCAGCTCTGGGTTCTATTTCGCTAAGAGTTCAAAGATTAAGAGAAAATTTCTGTTGTTAACATTGCCTAAAACCTCCCTGTGCCCCCTGGCAGGGAGGCAACATATTGTCATACAAGAACACAGCCCCTACTCGCTCTCCAGACTAGCTCTGTGCAGTGCGGAGTTGGGAACTCCATCCCCCGCTCACTCTCCAGAGTTCCCAGCTTCATGTAGTGCAGAGCTTCCCTGGGGGGTGGGCAGGGGCTGGGAACCCAAGGAGGGCAGCTGCCAGTGAGCCCCGTGCCCCCCCCACCCCGGGAACTGACCCGGCAGCTGCCTCACACCCATGGGAACTCCTGGCGAACTCCTGCCAAGCAGGGAAGCCCTGCCTGGCAGCTGTGTGTCCTAATGTGCACCGGGCCAAGAGACCTCTGCTACCTGCAGCAGCTGTTTCCTGGCCCTGTGCACATCAAGTCCCATCCCAATGTGCATGGGGCAAGGAGATAGCTGCCACTGCAGCTGGCAGAGCTCTCCTGGCCCTGTGTGCATTGGGATTGGCCCCGGCTCTCCTGGGCTGCTGCAAGGGGGCAGAGCAGGGTGGGAGCAGCATGTAGATGTGCTCCCAGGGAAGGCTTACTGTGCAGTATTTTCCATTTTTCATTTTACAAAGTGCATTAATAGCACATGTAGACACGCCCACAATGTCACAGTGTTTCACCTGCTGGGTCCCCAGGCTCCCTGAACTCCAGCATTTGCCCACACTGGGAGGGGGGGGGGGGAAGGCTGGGGCACAACAGCTCCAGCAGCCTTGTGACAGGCTCCCCAGAGGAAGCCCAGCCCTAAGGACCTGGCATCTGGGAACAATCCTGTTGGGAACTGGGTCCTCCTCGCTGAGTGAGCCTGGCTAATGAAGGGGTGTGAGGATTGGGGATGAACTGACTATGTGCTACCCCTTATTGATTTGGGGCCAAGCTCCAAATTCTAGGTCGGGCTTCCCTGATCCTTGACTCCTGCCAGAGGTGTAGCCAGTTAGTTCTGTGCCCTGGGCATAAGGGTGAGGGTGGGGAGGGGGTTGTGCTAAGCCAAGGAGAACTAGGGTGAGGGGGTAGAAAGAATCTTCCCTGGGCCCTGGCAATGACTCATTTGAGGGCTGCTGGCTACCGTCCCGGTGATGGGAGGCAGGCTTGCTCTCCTCACTCCAGGTTCCCCTGCTGTACCGTCAACAGCTACTGCATTAACCTTCTCACCACCATTACCAGCCCATTTGCAGAATGGCTGTAAAAATAATTTGGCAACAACAGTAAGAGTGTTATAGGGTTTGTCATAGGCTATATTTTTGCTAAATTACATATGTATTATGGAGTAAAATATTCTGTATTCCTAAAAGGAGATTATGATGACACCGAACAAGGAATGCCAGAAGTGTTTCAAGCACTGGATGTGAGTGAAATTGAATATACAGTCACACTGGCTGCACTTATAATTGCTCTGCCCATGGTTTAATTTAATTTAATTTGAATTTATTTAATAAGCCACTTCAACTTGCTTGACTCGAATTTGTTGGATATATTTTAATTGTATAATGTGAACATACAGTACCGTAGCAAGGAAGTTTGGCGCCTGAGGCAAGCCCGCAGCATCAGCCCACCCTTGCCCTGCGCACAGATCCAGGGGGCATATGATCCCCTCTGCTTGCCCGGGAGTGCATATAGTAGTGGGAGCTGCCCCCTGCCAAATCCCTGCACCTCCGCTCAAATGAGCTGCTCGTGGCTCTGTCCCATGCCCTGTCCTGGCTGGGAAGTACCTGTTGGCGCCTCTTACTGCAGCGCCCCGGGTGGTTGCTCCGTTTGTCCCCACTTGCTGTGGCACTGTAAGCATACATTAGACCCTTTAACATTTTATTGGAGGACTCCTGAAAACCTGCTTTAGTAATGAACATTTTATCAAAAAATGATACAATTTTTCTAGTTAGGGAATGTGATTTATGCTTGTATGGAGTCTAGCACATTGAGCACTACTGCCATCAATAAACAATGATGAAATGCATGGAAGTCAAATAATTCAATACAAGTATCCAGCAAATCTCCACCTAGCAGAATTTGCAAGAAAAACATGATTTCTTTCAAATTAACAATCTCAGTCACTATTACTATCTACTTTGCAGATAGCCCTCCATTCCATTAAGTGATCACTTTAATTTACATGGAATTAAACACAAAACCTTTTGTGATATTGTTTTCTGTTTAGATTAGTCCAGGTCTGATTCTTTCCCAGACCTGAAGAAGGGTGCTTTGTGCTCAAGTTTTCCAAACTTCTCTCCCAACCATACAGGTGTTGTAATAAAAGATATCCTAGAAGAAAAGACCTTGCCTTTCATAGAATCATAGGAAACTAGGGTTGGAAGGGACCTCAGGAGGTCATCTAGTCCAAACCCCTTCTCAAGGCAGGGCCATCCCCAAGTAGATCATCCCAGCCGGGTCTTAAAAACCTCCAAGGATGGAGATTCCACAACCTCTCTGAGTAACCCATTCCAGTACTTTACCACCCTCCTCATGAGAAAGTTTTTCCTAGCATCTAATCTAAACTTCCCTTGCGGCAGCTTGAGACCATTGCTTCTTTCATACATTCTTCATACATTTCATACAGATCATCCCAGCTACAACAACGCTCCAATCTCATTATTTAAGAGGCCATTTTGCAGCAACAATAGCCTACTATACTTAAGGGTGATCACTCAAGTTTTGGTAGTACTGGACCAATACAATAAAAAGCAACTGAAGATTCGCCCAGTGCACAGAACACTTGGCCTGTGTAGAGATGGGAGCCAGCTTTATCCCAAATTCTCCATAAAGGGCATGTCTGGACCAGTTGGCAGTAACAGAAGAAAAAGTTTAACTTTTATGGTTTTTTTATTAAGAGGAACTAAGAGAACTTTACCTAGAATACCCTACAGGTTGATGGTTAGGATATTCCCCTTGGAGATATGGAATCAAATCTCCTTGGCTAGAAATCATCCTTGGTAGATGTTTTGACCTATGAAATAAAAGAGAGGGCAGCACTTTCTTCTCCCAAAATGTTTTCCATCGGATGACTTGCCCTCCTCAGATTTTTAAATCAGGGCTGCCCAACTTCTAAGCAGCTGAAGGCTGTATACCCAGCACCAGGCTGCACCAGCAAGGGCCACAAATTAACTGTGGGATCTGCATTAGAGGTGCCGCAGGCTCCCCAGGCTGCATTCCATGCACATGCATGGGCAGGTGCTCCCTGCCCCCCTCCACTGAGCCACGAGCAGGCAGGAGCTCCCATTCCCTGATGCATCACGTGGGTGATTTCTCCCCCAATCCACTACAACATATGAACACAGGTATGTCCCCCTTTCCCACCTCCTGCTACACCATGGGCAAACAGGTAGGCTCCCCTACCCTTCTACACTGCATGCATGGGCACCCCCACCTGTTGCCCCTGCTGCCTCCAGCAAGGGGCAGAGGTGGCTGGGTGGGAGTCCAGGGACCACATAGTAACCCCTCATGGGCCAAATACAACCCCCAGGGCACTAGTTGGGACACCTCTGTTTTAAATAAAGGCCTTATGTTGCTAACTCCAGGACAGCAGAGCTGTGACTCCCAAGTAGAGGAGATGCCTCAGGCTGTAAACAGCTGTCTCATTTGACATGAACCTGACTGTCCCAGAGTCTGAGGTGGATCAAAACAGGCACAGCACAGTTATTTACATATGTCGCGCTTCTAAGCTGCATTCCTGCTCCATTGCCAGAAACAAGCACACATGCTGGCTGGCTTGTCTGGGGAAAAAACACAATAACCTTATAGACACACAGCTGTGCCCTGGGAAAAAGCAGGAGTACATTTTATCCCACATGCTTCAAAAAGACTTGAAGTAGGACAGTGGACTTCTGTTTGTAGGATCCTGGAACTAAAGGCTTTCTCCCAGGATAAATGTGATGTCTATTTACAGCTTCAGAAACCCAGAGAGAGGCAGCTGAGGCCTGGTGAAAGACAGGATTGAAGATCACCTTCAAGAGTAAATTAGGGAATTCCCCATTCAAACTGCTGACTTTTCTAGGTCTCAGTTCCAACAACTGACTAACTCTTTCCATACATTGTACAGGGAACCTTGGTGCCCAACTGGAATACTGTGAGCTGTCCTAGACAGGTAGGCACCTCTGAAGATTAGAGAAGGCAGCACTCAATTTTGTAATGCCCACATCCTATTTTTAAACCTAGTCCATATCCCTTATTCCATTATAGTTTGGTCAAGTCGGTATGTACATTTACCTACTGCAAACAGTACTGTGTCCCACTGGTAAAAATACCACACATACAAAAGCAGTTTTCAAAAATAAATATCTGCCATTTCCATTGTATTTTAAATTACCCGGATTGATTATACTGAGAGCAGGAGTTTTGAGAATCTAAACTTTGGATTTAGCTGACATTTTACGTGCCTAAGGCCATTTGTGCATTTACCCCTTAACCTTTTAAAGTAAAAAAATTTTTTTCAAAAGAAACATTTTAGATACTTTAAGGCAACTGTGAGGGTCTAACTCAGGGGCTGTGTGTGAGGGCCATGTCCAGGTGTGCAGGGGTGTGTGCTTGCAATGGCACAATTTTGTGCTGCTACTTTGTGCCACAGCTCACACTCCTGCACATGCACTTCGGTGAGGGACAAATTGTTCTTCTTTGGGCAAACAGTCGTTTGGTTCCCTGCTTCTCCGAGCTCCAGGTGTGCTGGAGCATCAAGGGCACAAATAAAATAGTAGAGATGCTCTGGCCTGAAGCTATAGTAGCTTCCTGGAGGACTGAGCCTGTTTGTTCCGGCACACACTATTTTAATAAGAGCCACACCGTTTTTTATTCTTGGTGTTTTTGCCCGTGCACATGTTAAAAGTTGCAGCAGGGGCATGTTTTGACACTCCACGCATGCAGTTTGCGACCGCAAACAGCACATGCCTTCATGTCTGGATGCAGCCAGTGATTCTCGACCCTGGAGTGCCTTGCCATTCTTTCAAGGGTGATGCAGGATGCCATGCAATGTTAGCACTGTTGGGTGGACAAAAGTAATTTATCTTGCGTGTGTCCAGATGAGTGTGCATGTGTGTTTCCCCAGGGACAAATACAAGTGGCACATAGTCCCTGGGGAATATGCCCGCACATATGACAGATATGACAGATATTGCCCCAAGTGGCTTTAGGGAGGCTGGGTTCAGCACCTGGGCTGACCCCACCAGCCTTACCTGGTGTCCTGGGGGGCCTCCTGGGGCAGCAGTGGTGGCTATCTACACATGTGGAGCCTGGCTGGCAGCCGGAGTGTGGCTCTTACCAGCCAGGCTCCAGTTTCAGGCAGCACATGCTGCAGCCCCATGTGCTGCCCTGATTGTTTTTTCCATGGTTTTTTTTGAGATATTGGTATTTTTTTAGATACCTGGAGAACTGCTAGTCTAACTGAATTCCCTTGTGGATAAGAAATTTAGCCAGATTTATACCAATATGCAGCCTAGGTCAGAACCTGGTTGTTTATCCCTACTTTTTCCTATTATTATCCATGCAATGAAGCACACAGGGTATTTTAAGAATCTGTCAGTGAAGTGATTTTTGACACACATCCACAGATGCAATATACATAAAAAAACTTCTTAAGAAGTCTCTCTTTCTTTTTTTGAATCAGAATTCTACTTTGGCCCTTTAACTCTCAAATAGGACTTTGACAGCTTAGTTCTGTTATATTCTCAGAGATCCATATGCTTTGATGAATATAAAGCAAGATGATTCTCTACAGTAAATAGTAATAGTATATATAATAGTAAATTACTGTTATCATTCAAATATTCAGATACCAATTATTTACAATGATTGATAGATAGACCAATTTCAGTCCTTTGTCCTCAAAGGAAATACTTGTTTCTCTCATGCTTGCCACAATTTCCAGGCTCAAGATGACAGGGATCTCTTCTATTGGCATAATTTGGCTCTAGAGACATGATTTCTCATTCACCTTGTCCTCTTCTTGGGCAGAAAGAATACTAAATTATATGTTTGTCTTACCCAGTATTAAGAGAACCGTACACTTTTTATGTAGTATTTTGGTATATCAAATTGATGTCTAATGGTTTCATACAAAATTGTGTAGACCAGTGATTCTCAACCACAGTGCCTTGGGACCCCAAAATGCTGTGAGATCCTTTGAAGGGTGCAGCAGGGTGCCATGCAATATTGGCACTTTAATAGATGTATAAACACTTGGAGACAATTCGGAGGGTAAACTCAGAAATTTCAAACATGAATCCATAGTGTTAAAAACATTCTGACATGTTGTGGTTGCTGAGTTCATTGCAACAGAATTGCTTTATTATTTTTCCATTAAAAAAATCTAAGTGAAAGCAAAGAACTGACATTTTTGAGGGATGCCTTGAGTCTAACAAAGAGGCCACTGAATCCAACAAGGTTGAGGACCACCGCTCTAGACATAAATCAACTACTAATCAATGATCAGATCTAGATCTAGATTTGCATAAGGTCACTATAGTCACTTCCCCTCAGAAATGGACACAACAATAACTATTTTCCACTCATGCCAACAAGGAAGGGATAAGATTAAAAAATTGTGCAGTTCTATATTTTTTAATATAAAGTGTGAAGATGTAGCAGGATTTGAAAAAGCTGTGGCAGGAAACCAAAGTCAAATCTGTTTTTTGTAAGTGAGGGAAATTATTCTTATTTTATAGGGCAGTAAGTAGTACCAGTTTCTTGCTGACACAAAAGCTGGGTTTCATGCCAATAAACCATTTTTATGCCATTTAAAATGTTAAAAAAGGTAAAAACCACACCATTAAGGTGCTGAGGTTCTCCCCACTCTCCTTTATGCCTGCAAAACCTGGACCATCTACCAGCATCACGCCAAGAAATTAAACCACTTCCACTGTGCTGCCTGCTAAAAATACTAAAAATGAAGTGGCAGGACAAGATCCCAGACATTGAGGTGCTTGGAAGTTCAACTCTTCCCATTATTCATACTCTACTGAAACAGGCACAGCTGAGATGGGCTGGCCACCTTTCAAGAAAGCCTGACACTCACCTGTCAAAGAAAGTCTTCTATGGTGAACTGCCAAATGGAGTACACTTTCACTGTGCACAAAAGAAGCAGTACAAGGACATCCTAAAGGGGTCCCTAAAGAGTTTTGGCATTGACCTGGGGTCATGGGAGCAAATCGCTTGCGACCATCCATCCCAATCCAAACTGCAGCACTGACCTTTGAACAGCAATGCACGGCAGAAGCAATAAAGAAACGCGTGGCCAAGAAAACAAAAGCCTCTCATACCCAGTCCTCCTTGCTCTCCTGCCCCTGCTGCAGCAGATTGTTCAAGGCAAAGATCGGGCTTATAAGCCATCTACGTACCCATGCGACCTAGCCTCCAACCCCTCTTTTCTCTTTCTTTTCTCTTTTTGTTTCCTTTTTCTTTTCTCTCTCCTTTCTCTTTTCTCCCTCCCATTTTTCTTTTCCACTTCTTTTCTCTCTTCTTTCCCCCACTGCTGGATGCAGTTGTCTTCACCTGTGAAGGACAACAACACCAGGTTCTGAGGTACAGGAATTTAACAGGACTTTTAAAAAAGCATAAACTGAACTCAAAAACAACTGAGAGCAGAATATAAATTATACTAGAGAAAGTAGGAATTGGACTAACCAATTGCAGAGAAATAAACATGAAGAACACGTAGCCAAAGATACTTTGTTTATTTAGAAAAAAATCCTGAAAACTTTAGAAGAATAATTCTCATGTGACCTGTATGCCCTCTATTCACTATAAATGAATGAGTATTAAATGAGAATTAGAACAGAAGAGAACTCTATACTTTAGTAGGATTTACCATAAAGGGATTCTAGCAAAAAGGCATTTTTCATGTGAAATCCTAACATTCACAGAAATCTTGCATCGCATTAACAGAAAATCGAAATTGAGAAGCAATATAAAGTGCCAGATGTACTGAGATCTAAAAACATACGAAATAGCAAGAATATGCAAGATTTCCTTTAAAAAACTATTCCTGAAGTTTGGAAGATCCCTTCTTCTTAAAGAAAAACTACAGGGATCTTAAGAATTAGATTACAGATTGCCACCTCATTACAAACTGCATGTAATTAAGGATACAATGTTATAATACTTGGAGTATTCTATGACAATGACCAAAATGATTTCAGTAATGAAAAATTTGCCTGACCAAATTCTTAGACTTGGTGAAAAATAAATTAAAATAGGTAACCTTTACCAGCATAATATAACAATAGACTTTTAATGAGGAAGCATAAGGACAATGGCAGTTATGGATCAAAGTCCTGCCAAATTTGGTTTAGTATTTGTAGTGAACAACCATTTATCAGACTGGTCGAGAGGTAGCCTGGAAGCTAATAATGGGCTTAAAAAAATTCTAGTAATGATCTGAAAGGAAAGTGTGGTGACTAGATCAAATATGCTAACAATAAATGTTTGGGTTAGCACTAAATAAGGATTGTGGAGAAACTCTAGATGGATTTAAACAGATTAGGACTTGGGCACCAGACTCAACTTCAAATTTAACTTTGGCAGAAATACAGTACTCACAAAATTGATGAAACTCTTACTATGAATAATCCTTGGAATAAAAAATATGAGCTACTGTAAATCCCTAAATGAAGCCGTCTGCTCAGTAATAAGAAAGAAATATAAAGCTTGGATATCTAAAACACAGAAATTAATACAAAAATTATATTTATAACAAAGAAAAGAACTCTGTTGGTCGGTCTTCATCACAAGTGTGAGGTACTAATTTTATGAGCTGCAAGGATTTTGGGGATGATATCTTTTATTGGACAACCGCATGGCTGGAATAAAGTTAGACAAGTTTCTGAATGCAAGGCATTCTTCCTCAGGTCACATGTGCAAATTTTACCCATTCAAATTTCAGAGATAAAGTCAAGACTTAACTTCTATCTAGCTGTAGGACTGTTCATTCAGCTCTGATTTTTTTTTTAATTTGCTTAAAATAAAAGTGTTCCTTTGAAAAGTATGAGGGAGAGCACTTAATATGAAATATACACCTTTTTGTGTCTCCCGAGGAGATTCCCTGGAAAGAATCATTACCAAGCATGCAGCTCTCTGCAGTGTAATGTGTGACTGTCAGACACTGAAGTCTGTTCCAGTCTTTACTGTGCCAAACTATTAGTTTTACTTTTTCATCAGTGCCACAGCTGTATACGGCATTTTGCAGTCTAATAAGAAACGACAGGTTTCTGCTCAAGGAGCTGACAATCTAAATTAGACAAAATGCAGCAAAGTATGACAAATGAAGGTAGAAAGGTAGAAGGTAGAAAGTGTATAGGAAATAGAAAAGCTAGAAAAATAAAACATGAAACCTTTGTTACACATACAATTAGTACTTTCTGTATACACAAATGTTTTAAAGACAGTTCCTTTATATAACCTGTATGTTAACATACTAGCTAGAATAAGCAGAACTGTGCAGCTGTGCAGTACTAGAAGGCTAACTGAAAGAAACAAGGTTCATATGGATTTGGGGGAGAACATTTCATTTTTTCCACATGGATATTGTTAAAGGGCTATTCAGCCATACCTATTCCATGCTAACTCCCTTATGAATATTGGTCTTCCATACTAAGATTGCCTTTTGCAATTATTATGATTTTCTGGTAGACAAACAATTAGGTCATGCCTATGCAAACCTGCAAATGTTTAGATTTATATTCCTAGATGTTTGGGTTGGAAGGGACCTCAGTAGATCTATCAGTAAAGACCTGGGCAGAAAAGAGCATTGGGGTTAGATGACCCCAGCCAGGTACATGTCTAGCCACCTTTTAAAGACCCCCAGGGTAGGGGAGAGCACCACTTCCCTTGGAAACCCATTCCAGATTCTGGCAACCCTTACCGTAAAGAAGTTCTTCCTGATGTCTAACCTAAATCTGCTCTCCGTCAGTTTGTGGCTGTTGTTCCTAGTTACTCCAAGGGGTGCCCTGGTAAACAGAGCATCTCCTATTCCTTGCTGCCTCCCCTCCCCCTGATGAATTTGTAGGCAGCAACAAGATCACCTTTCAGCCTTCTCTTGCAGAGGCTGAAGACATCCAGGGCCCTCAATCTCTCCTCATAGGGCTTTGCCTGCAGGCCCCTAACCATATGAGTGGCCCTCCTCTGCACCCTCTTGAGGTTGTCCGCATCCCTCTCAAAGTATGGCACCCAAAACTGGACACAGTAGTCCAACTGTGGCCTGACCAGTGCTGCATAGAGGGGAAGTATCACCTCCCTGCACTTGTTTGTCATGCAGCTGCTAATCCATGATAAAGTGCAGTTAGCTTTACTGATCACTTAGTCACATTGATGACTCATGTTGCTCTTGGTGTCAGCAATCACTCAGAAATCCCTTTCCACTGTTGTGCTGCTGAGAAGGTCCTCCTCCAGCCTGTAAGTGTGTCGGTGATTCCTTCTCCCTAAGTGCAGCACTTTGCACTTGTCTTTGTTGAACAGCATCCTATTCTGTTCTGGTCACTTTTCCAACCTGTCCAGATCCCCCTGGATTTGTTTCCTACCCTCTAGTGTGTTAACTTTACCCCATAATTTGGTATCATCCCTAAATTTGGACAGAGTGCTCTCCATGCCCTCATCCAAGTCACTGATGAAGACATTGAACAGTATATTGAAGTATATTTTTCAGATACTTCAAAATAAATGTAGATCTCCGGCATTTTTTTCAGTGGCTAGATTCATCTAGACTTTCATTTTCATGACATGATCTTTGCAAATTTGGGAACTTGCACTAGAAGTCTAGAAAGCACATACAAGGGGTAATACTTACAAAAAAAGTGTGTTCTATTAGTAATGTAATTTTTGTTGTACAATAGCACCATCCAGCTGTCAAAAAAGTGAAACACCTTAAATGTAATAGCAATTTCTAGATCAGACCTCTATAGTTCTCTAAATCAAATGAGTCTAAAGTGAAAAATGACTTCAAGGCTGAAATCCTACTAATTCAAGAACTATTTTTATAACTTGTTGACTCCACTGAAAACAGGTTTGGGGGGGCACCCTTAATGATCTTGAACTTTGCTTACATAGAGGTCCTTGCACATTTCTCTGGTACTGTTAAGGGAAAAGGGGCTTTGGTGAAAATGAGAATCAGCCCTTTAGTTCTCTTTTAGATGGACACAATTTATAGCTTATGTCAATCTAAGTAAAATATGGAATGTAAGCTCTGGTATAACAAGGAAACAATCCTTTGTCTTTGGTCATGAGCTTAAACTTTCTCACACAACACAAATTAATGTAAAAAAGTCCAAATGCACACATAAGTTTCTATGATTCACTTTCATATGTCACCAGTCTTTAGCATTAAAGAGAACCAAAAAGTTTACTTGCAACAAGGAATGATCAACACCCTTTGGAAATAATTTAGGTGTCAGAATGAAAAAGGATGGGAAGAGTTGCATTTGAAATTAGATATATAAAGCAGCAGCATTTAATACTCCAAAGCTTCAAACATGACACAGGCAAGGAAAAGTGATGATGTGTTCTCATTTAAAGGGGATAAAATTGTTAAAAGGATCTTGTAGGATACACCTTATTGATTACTAAGTGACGGTAAGAGATAAAGATAACTTCAACAAGTCAGTCCCAAACTCAGGAAAATGCAAAAGGTGTAGTATAGTAGTTATTGAAGCCATAACATTCCCAAAGACACAGTAGAGATGACAAATAACACAAGCCTGACGGGGGCACTGTGGAAGACATTATCAACAATGAAACCTATCAAACAGAAGGTGGGTCAGAAGACTTCAGTGTCATAGCCAAGGCTTGCATCCATAGATGCTTCCCAGGATGTCATCCTCCCGCTGTACTCGGCCTTGGTGAGGCTGCAGCTGGAGTACTGCGTCCAATTCTGGGCTCCACAATTCAGGAAGGATGTGGAGAAGCTTGAGAGAGTCCAGTCCAGAGGAGAGCCATGTGCATGATCAGAGGGCAGGAGAATAGGCCTTATGAAGAGAGGTTGAGAGCTATGTGGCTTTTCAGACTGGAAAAGCACAGGGTCAGGGGAGACCTGGTGGCCACCTATAAGTACATCAGGGGTGTGCATCAGGATTTGGGGGAACATCTGTTCACCAGAGCGCCCCAAGGGATGACAAGGACCAATGATCACCACATCCTCCAAGACTGTTTTAGGCTGGACATAAGGGAAAACTTATTTGCTGTCTGAGCCCCCAAGGCCTGGAATAGGTTCCCTCCAGAGGTGGTGAAAGCATTTACTCTGGACTCCTTTAAGAAGCATTTGGATGCTTATCTTGCTGGAATCCTTTGACCCCAGCTGACTTCCTACCCTTGGAGCAGGGGGCTGGACTCGATGATCTCCCAAGGTCCTTTCCAGCCCTAATGTCTATGAAATCTATGAAAGAAGAGCAGTTAAATGTATATGAGAACAGCAGATGAAGGGAAAAATCTGCACTAACCAGATGCTTTTGGGTGGCCACAAGAGGTCACTTTTTGGACTGCAGTGCTGGTGATGATGAGGACAGAACCCTGTTTGTGGGGGGCAAAGAAGTCCACATGCGATATATGCAAGGACCAACAATTACCATTATGAAGAAGCCCTTCTGCCACCCTTAAAGAAAGTACATTCTTGTATTCTCTTTCCTTTAAGAGGCCAGGAGGAAAAAGAGGGAGGGGAGATGAGAGAAGGCAGGAAAACAAGAGAATAAAACAGTGATTCTCAGCCAGGAAGCTACAGAACCCTGGGGTGCTGAGATCTTTTCAAGGGTGCTGCAGGTTGTCATGCAAGATTAATGTTGTTAGGTGTGCAGACATGATTCACAAGACAAGCCCAGTTCTTTGCAACAGAAAAAAAATACTATTATTTTTCTGTAGCAAACAAACAAACAAAAACCCACCCTAAAAGATAGTATTTTTCAAGGAGTATATTGACTCTAAAAAGAATAGAAAGAAATAAGAGAGGGTTTTTTGGGAGTTGTGGGGGTGTAGTTTTTTAAAACTTTATTATAAAAACAAAAACAAAAGGTGAAAGTGAAAAGCTGTGTACCTCCTCATGGGCCAAGCATAGGGGTGCACCGATAAAGATCTTTTTGGCCAATACCGATGGCCAATTATTAACAAGCCATATCTGCCAATACTAATCTGATTGCCAATATGCAGCTCGGCAGCTTGGAGAGCAACATCCGGCCAGTAAGTCTGTGGGACAAAAGGGACGTGGTGGGGGCAGATCAAGGCCCCCACAGTGAGGGAGGAAATGAGGCTGCAGCAGGGGCTGGGGCAGAGGCAGGCATTGCCCAGCCAGGGCAGGGCGGATGCAGGACAGAGCCGCAGGAGGCTCATCCAGGGGGTGGGATGGGATGGTGGGTGATGTGTGCACCCCAGATTTGTGCATGGGGAGAGGGCGGGTTGCCTGCTATGGACTCAGAGCTGGGGGCTCTGCTGGCCTCTTTCCAGCAGGCCTGTGCTCAGGGTGAGTGGGGGCAGGGCTGGGGCAGCACTGGGAGCAGGGGCTGCAGTGAATTTTGGAGTAGCTGGTAGGATTGGAGTAACTTTTGGAGTGGCTGTTAGGGCTGTACCCAACCCCATAGTTCCCCCTCCCAGCACTGCCACTGCTTGCTCCACCAGTCTGCCCAAAGCACAGCCCCGGTCCAGCCCCACCCCACCAGGAATAAACCAGTGCAGCCCTGGCCCCAAGTCTGCAGCAGGCAGCCTGCCCTCACTGTGCGCACTAATCTGGGGGGCACATACCCCCATGCCTTCCCCACAGGCGTGTGCAGTGGCTGAAAGATTGCCTCCTTCCCACTCCCCATGTGCCCTCCAGATGAGTCACCTGCAGGTCTGTCCTGTGCCCCACCCCACCTGGACAGTGCCTTCCCCAGCCCCACTCATTCCCTCACTGTGGGAGCCTTGATCTGCCCCCCATCACACACCCCTTCTCTTCTCCCCCCCCCACACACTTACCTGCCAGATGCTGCTCTCCAAGCTGCCGGGCTGCATTCCTGGGCCATGTGCATGCGTGTGGCTGTGTGCATGCACGCAGCATTTATCGGTGACATTACTGGCTACACCAGCCAAAAAAAGCCAATTGCTGATGTCAATTTTCCTTTTATCAGTACCAATGTGATATGGACTGTTATATCCGTGCACCTCTAGCCAAGGATGAAACACCTGTTGGCAACAAACCATCTGTATCACCAGATATTGAAACCCACTCCCCACCAACACCCTTCATGCAGTTACACAGTGAGATCTAGCTATCCATATTCCACCTTGCAGAGTGCCCACTCAGTGGCCCAGTGTGAACTGGTCTTCATTGTTTTGCAAGGCAGTGTCCAAACCCAAATGTGACATGTGCCTGGAATAAGAAACAGAAGGATTGGAGGGATTCATGTGTGATGGTTTTTGCAGCTTTTCAAGGTTGCCATCTTGGCTTGGCCCAGCAGGATATTGGCTAAGTATATTGCACTCCCCTCAGATGCTCATATGGGATACAGAAGAGGTACACAGTCTTGGAGAGTCCAGGACAGGGAGAGGGCTAGCATAAATCTAATAAACAAAATAAAGAATGAAACTAGTTGGGAGGTAGCAGTGGGCAAGATAGGGGAAGAAAGTTTGATTTTTGTAAGGAACAGTGACACTATTACATGTTCTCAATAGCAAAAGTAGTCTTAGAATGAAGGTAGGGGAAAGAGTGGCAGAAATACTGTTTAGAAACAGGAAGAGAAAAAGAACAAAACATAAAACAAGCAAATCATAGTTGTACTTGAGGTAAGACTTCCATGAACTCTCAAGTGCTGTACAGCATAGGAACAGAGAAGAACCAACACTGAAGTTAATCGGTTGTCCTGGCAAACTGCAGCAGAACACACAGAATCACAGAAAATGAGGGCTGGATGGGATCTTAGGAAGTCAATTAGTTCAACTCCCTGCTGAAGGCAGGACCATCCCCAACCAGATCACTCCAGCCAGGGATTTGTCGATCCAGGCCTTAAAAACCTCCAAGGATGGAGATTCCTCCATCTCTCTGGATAACCCATTCCGGTGCTTCACCACTTCGGTATTCAGCTTACTGTCCACTATAATCCGCAGGTAGAGCTGCTGTAGAGCTGCTGCTTAGTCAGTCAGTCCCCAGCCTGTAGCAGTGCATGGCACCACTGTCCTAAGTGCATGACTGCACTTGTACCTTTTGAGCCTTTTGAGATTTCTTTTGATCCAGTCCTCCAATCTGTTGAGATCTCTGAATCCTAGCCCTTCCCTCCAATGTATCTACTACTCTCCCCAGCTTGGTGTCATCTGCAAATTTGCTGAGGGTGCACTCTACGCCATCTTCCAGGTCATTGATGAGGATATTGAACAAGATCAGTCCCAGGACAGATCCCTGGAGCACTCCCCTTGATACCGGCTGCCAACGAGACATCAAACCATTGATTACTACTCTTTGAGCTCAATAATCTATCCACCTTATTATCCACTCATCCAACCCATACTTCCTTAGCTTAGTTACATAGTAACCATTGCCTCAAATAACAAGCAGGGAGGTAAGGGGTTTTGGGGACATAAATAATATGGGCTTGATCCATTGGATAAATCTAATGGAAGAATAAATAGCATCTACAGGCATGAGGTGGTGGTGTGAGAAAAGGAATGCAGAGATTATGAGAGCAACATTCTAATATAATAAAAGCCTTGTCTGTATGTGTGTGTGTCTGTCTGTAATGTTCCAGGCCAAGTGTGCATGTGCCGCCGAAAGGGCAGGCGCAGATTAGCTGACCTGGGGGGTGCAAGCACAACTTTGCACCAGGGTTCAGGGGAACAGACAGATGTGGTCAGGGGCCAAGGAAGCCACTGTGCCACACCGTGCCATGCCTCCCCCAAACAACAGCTGGCTGGGAGGGGAACGGGGAGGGGGGGTTGCAACAGCCACCACCACCATTGCCGGAAGGGTTGGGGGGACTGGGGCTGCACCAGGTTGTTCCTGGTGGGGGTATGGGCTGCGCTGAGCCCAGGGCCAGGTTCTGGGGCCAAGGGAGCCCAGTGACTCCTCCAGGGCCATGGCTGGGCAGCTCCTGCCACTGCACACACCAGGGGAGGGGGGGCACATTCCCCCCCTGCCATGCTTCCTTGCACCGTGCCTCTGCAAAAGCCACCAGACTCCGATTGCCCCTGGCCTGGCCCGGCTGTGGCACCGTTCACAATGAATGGGGTCCTCGGCCGCGGGACACTCAGAGCCCAGCGGCTCCTGCAGAGGCAGCGCTGGGGAGCTAAGCAGGGGGCACATGGATCCTGGGCTGTGCATAGAGCAGACGCAGCTGCAGCTATGAGTCCCACCACTAAGCGGGCCAGGCAGCGAGGCACATGTGTGTGGCATGTGACTGGGTGGGTATGGCGTGTGTGTGTGGCTGGGTGTGTGGGTGCAGCATGTGGCTGCATGTGTGACTGCGTTAGTGTGTGGCTGGGTGGGGCAGCATGTGTGGGGCAGTACTATGTGTGGCGCTGCATGGGGATGGTGTGTGTGGAGCTGCATGTGGGGGTGCGGCTGGGTATGTGCAGCGTGCAGCTGGGTGTGTCCGTATGTGTGGGTTGTGGCTGGGTTTGTACAGCGTGTACCTGGATGTGTGCGTGTGGCGTGTGGTTGGGTACATGCGTGTGTACGGTGTGCAGCTGGATGTGTGCGTGGCAAGTGGCTGGGGGTTTGCGTGTGTGTGCAGCGTCTGGCTGCGTGTGTGCATTTGTGGCATGTGGTGTGTGGCTGGGTGTGTGTGGCATATGGCTGGGTGTGGCAGCTGTGGCATGTGGCTGGCTGGGTGTGTGTGGCATGTGGTTGGGTGGGTTTAGCATGTGGCTGAGTCTGTGGGTTGCTGTGTGGTGTCGCTGGGTGCGTGTCTGGGGGGGGGGGGGGCATATGGGGCTGGACACAGAGCGGGTGGGGGGGGTTGCACGTGGCTGGATGTGAAGCTGCAGCAGCACAGGGTAGTGGTGCTCGGTCTCCACCGCCCACCTGTCATTGTTGACGGGCATTTGGCTAGTGTAGATAAGAAGCAGGGCTCTTGGTTTTCCCTGATTTAAAAATAAAAAAAAAAAAAAATCACAAATTCTCCGATAAAAAAACCCAAATCTGTGATTAAAATAAAAGCCGCCCCCCCCCCCGCCCTGCCCCTCACTCCTTCCAAACCCCTCCAGCCCTGCTGGTGCCCCTTACCCCCCATCCACAGCACCTGCTCCCCCAGCCCTGCAAGAGGGGGCTCCTAGATGTCAGAGTTACACAGCCAGGGACCTGGGTCCACAGCCCCCTGCCTCTGGCAGGAAGCAGTAGCTGCTGCAGCAGAGCAGAGCAGAGCCTGCCCCCCTGCCTGTCCACTGCGGGGGGCTGCTCCCCACCACAGCATACACTCTCGCAGGGCTAGGGAACCTATGCTCCCCATATCTGTATGTAGGGCAGGAGCTGAGCACTGACCTCTATGGGCTACCACCCTGCTGCCCTCCCTCAGGTCTGCATCCCAGCATGTGCGACCTAACACTGCAAGGAACAGCGGAGCTTCACAGGAAGCTGCCTGCCATTGGGCTCCATGCTGATCTGGCCATATGTCCTGCCTACAAGGCTGCAGTAGAGGCAGCAGTGTGAGGTTGTGTGTGGGGGACACAGGCAGTACAGGGCTTGCAGCTGCCAGGAGCTTTCTGCAAGGCTGCACTGTTCCCCATAGCACCGGCTCACACGTTAGGCTGCGGAGGCTCTAGGGGAAGGCAGCAGAGTGGGAAGCACGAGTCTGAAGTAGGCAGCCTCTGCCACATGCACAGATCTAGGGGGCATGGGTCCCCTCTACCCCCAGGGAGTGTATGCAGCAGGGAGAGCCAGCCCTAGCCCAGACAAGCCACCCACAGCCCCATCCCGCTCCTTACAAGGGTCCTCAGTTGTGCTTTGCAGCCCCAGGCCACAAGCCCCAGCCCTGCTCATCTCCCTCCTTCCCAATGGGGCCCTCAATCCCCACACTTTACCTGGAAGAGCTGCTCTCCAGGCTACCTGGAGCTATGTGCCTATATATATATGTGCCTGCCTGACTGCCCTCCTCCTGTTTCCTCCCAGTCCCTTGCAGGATGGAACTGTATCATCCTGCAGAGGGCTTGTTGCAAAACTGTAAAATCCACAGGTTTCTCCAGTTGTGAGAAATTTGCATTTGCCTCCAGTGAAAGGTAAAATCCACGGTTTACCTCATTTTTCCATGGGAAAAAGAAAACCTAGATCCCTGGTAATAAGATCAAAAGGCAAAGTGAAAAAAGAAAATCTAGAAGTAGTTTTAAATGAACATAGGCAACAGGTACGGTACACACAGGTGCATGTGCACCTACTGAGAGTGGCAGTGCTCCCCCCTAAGCGAAGCACTGCGAGCAGCATCTGCAGTTGGTTACCACTTGCCAACCTCCCCCCCACTTGCTGCTGACACCATCAGTGGTACCTGTGGGTAGTCACTGATTGCCAACACTGCTGGTGGTATCTGAGGCAGCAGTCATAGATTGCCACCAATGACATCCGTGGGTGATAACCAACCACCAGTGAGTGCTCACTCCTCCCCCTGCGGCTGCTTGCAGCAGCTCCCCACTTGCCACTACCACCACCTGCAGGTGATCACCATGCCCCCCCAGCCTCTGGGGGCACACATCATTCATGCATGGATATATGAAAGCAATCAGAATAAGAAAGATTGATAAAGGGGCAGCAGCTCAGTTGGAGGGGAGAACCCCCTCCCCCAATGTTCTTAGAACATACCAGTCCCCTACATGAGAGACACTACACCTATGTCATCATGGCTGAAATCAGTCAGGCTGCTCCTGTTAAGTACATCACAACAAGAGTCATAATGACGTGTTTCTTACACAATCTGTTCCCTTGGGCTCAGCAGAAGAACAGGCTCAAGCTTTACAACTGAGGCCATAGAATACTCTTCATGTGGTAAACTGAGATGCTTGGGCAGGCAGCAAAATGACCAAGAGCCATTAATGCATTATGGCTCCTGCAAATCCCTCACTGCTACGTATACCATAACTGCTGAAATTGTGGCATTTCAAAATTTTATGGGTGTTCTTTTTCTGTTGCTGTGAGCGCTCCATGTACAGAAGAAAGAGGTTAAACATTTCAAATCAAGCTTTGTGTTGGAGGTATCTACCACTAAATGATTTGCTGTTAACAGTACGCAATGGTTACAGAATTTATGGAGGACAGGCGTTTATTGGACCAAAGGAAAAAAAAAAGCTCCAACTTCTTTGTGAAAGCAGACCGAGACTACACCAATATGTTAGGAATAATAAGCCACAGGTGTTTTTTAAATTGTAAGTTTCTAGTTAAGCTATCTGAGATAGAAACATGAGGAATAATATACCGCTACTTGAGCACTCATCTATATTTCTTCCCTGTCCCCCCCTGCCAGCTAAGACAGAAAAAAGAAAAAAAAAATCACAGCAATCCTTGCTTTGGTTTAACTCCATATTTGTACAGATATGATGGGATCTACAGTATTTTATTAGGAACATTGGATTTTAAACATTTCAAGAGCATGATAAATTACTTTGATACAGTCCTAGCTAAAATTCACTTAAAGTCATTTATATAGGCATGTTTTTAAATTGTAGGTAAAGAATAAAAACCTCATTGAGCACTTGCATATTCCATTTATGGTCAAGAACACTACAATAATCATGTTAAGTTACACTCAAACACTCTTATATCTGCTTTGTTTTCAGGTCTATGGACCGTTACTCTTGTAGGTGGGAAGATATATCTGATAAATCCTGGCACAGAAGTCAATATCTTGTTTAAAAAAAAAAAAAAAAATTCAGTACAGAAGTGAGAAATTGCTCTCAAGAGCAATAATACATCCTAATTTTTACATCTTAAATCCCTACATAAAAGGCAGGATCCCATTGTGGCAGAAAACATATATATAGGCCAGGGGCAGGCAATTATTTTGGGCGGAGGGCTGCTTACCCAGTTTTGGCAGGCTGCAGAGGGCCACATGGGTAGCCCTGCCCCTTGACAGGTGCCCCACCCCTTGGTCACCATCTTGGGCCCAATACCAGTGGGGCCCAGAGCGGGGTGCAGGCTGGCAGGGGTCTGTGGAGCTGGGTTGGGCTGCACCAGCGGGGGGGGGGGAGCTCCATAAAGCCCCTGCCAGCCAGGAACCCGCACTCCTGCCACTCTGCTTTGGGCCCCACCAGCACTGGGCCCAGGACACTGCCCCATGCTCCTGCTGGCTCCCCACCCACTCACACCCAGTGCCCCCCAGTCCCGTGGTACAGGCAGGGGGCAGTGCACAGCCCCGGCCCCCTGCTCACTGGCAGGGAAGAAGCTGGTGCTGAGCACGAGGAAAAGCAGCCCCCTGCCTGCCCCATGGCTAGCGCCCTGCGCTGCAGGCACTCGCAGCCCACGCAAAGCTGTCTGGAGCAGCCTGCATGGGGCTGCCCGTGCCTGAGAGCGACTGCAGCATGGGACGCTGGCCTTGGGGCAGGCAAGGGGCTGCTTTTCCCCTATGCTCAGCACCAGCTTATAACCCGCCTTACTGCAGCCTGGCAGTGGGGCCAGGTTACAAGGTAGTGCTGAGCGCAGTGGGCGGAGAAAGCAGTCCCTCACCTGCCCCATGCCTGGTGCCCCACGCTGCAGCAGCCCACAGCCTGCTTGGGGCTGCTTGTGCCTGCTCCAGACAGCCCCACATGGGCTGTGAGTGCCTGCAGCATGGGGCACTGGTCATGGGGTGGGCGAGAGGCCGCTTTTCTCTGTGCAGGAAAGGAGCCTGGGGAAAAGCTAAGCGCAGGGCGGGAGGTGGCCCCTCCCACACCCAGTGCCCCATGATGCAGGCACTTGCAGCCCGCATGGGGCTGTCTGGAGTGGGCACAGGCAGCCCCATGCAGGCTGCAAGCAGCTGCAGTGCAGGACACTGGGCATGGGGCAGGGAGAGTCCGCTTCCCCACCCCGTGTTCCTTCCCTGCCCAGGGTCCCCACCCCTCACTTACCTGAGCTTCCTGCACTGGAGCAGCCAACCCAGAAACCCCAGCTGGGGCTTACAGCTGGGGGGTGGGGCCAGGCAGGCCCTGCTGTTGTTGGAGCCCTCCCACTGGGCTTCCTCTGGGTCCTACTGCCCTTGGTTCCTATCATTTTTGACAGGAACCAAGGACAGAGAAATATTCATTGTCTACATTTTTTTAGGGGCCCCACAGGCTGGATATAATGGCCTTGCAGGCCATATCCAGCCTCAGGCCGTATTTTGCCCAGCCCTAATATAGATAAAGCAAAAACTAATCTTACCCCAGAGAGGTTAAACTAGTATTTTGGGTAAAGATATATTCAGAATTAAATTTTAAAAAATAAAATGCCTAGCTTATAAAAGTCTCCACATATACACAGTACAAGCACAACATTAAGATCAGCAAGTCAGTACAAAAACAGAGCAGGTACATAATCAGTATGGCATTTCTACCGACTTCAAGATCTTCTCTCTTTCTTCTGCAGTAGGCATATCTGGTTTCACACCATCTCTCCTCCTTTGCACCATAATGTTCTGCTGAAAATAGAAGAAAGAGTATGAGAACACACACAGTTTCTCAGAAGTCTGTCTCTGAAATCAGCTACTACTCTGAATGGACTTCTAAGAAGAAGCACTTTTTATATCAGAAGCCAGGTATGTAAATCTGATTAGCTGATAACAACTAAGTGAACTGGCATTTAAAAAAGTTAAGTAATGTCAGATAATCACCTTACTGTTTCAGTAGACATTGAAATTAAATACTGTTCACAAACTATAGAATTCCTTTGGCACAATGTCAGATTAATGCATAAGTTGTATGGTCCACAAGAAGTACTGACCAAGCATGATTTGAAAAAGCCTTTTGTTGATGCCTTTTCTCTTTTACTGATAGGGTAGAGGGGAAGATATTCTCATCTGCAGCTTGTCCAAATGTACAAGGTTTCCTGCAACATCTCCAACAAAAAAAAAAAAAAGGGGGGAGTTCAGAACAAGAGTTCACATTAGGACACTCCAGGAGGATTTAAAAAAAAAAAAAAGCGATTCTGTGTTTGTTTTGTTTTAATATCCATGTGAAATTTGTAAATCGGGGTATCCTGTTAGTAATAAGATATGGATAATACCAGAGAACTGGAGTATTTAAACACTGCAGCCACACAAGTGACCACGTCTGTTGCAGCATCTCAAAAAGCAGCTTGAGATGCTGCAGGAGGCACACAATGAACAAAAATGTTCCCCACACTGCAAATATGCAGCATGGACTTTAAGTTTGATATCAGGGAACTCCAGTATTGAGAAAAACATGCCAGGAAAAAAGAAAGCAGCATGGAGGCTGCCCCTCCCGAAGCAAGTGGAGGCTGGATCCTCCAAAGAGACATTCTAGCACCCAGCCAGAGCACTTCTGCCCGTCACATGACCCTACTGCTCAAGCATGCTGCCTCAGTGTGCAGGAGAAAATAGAAGCAGGGCAAGGCTGGCAGCAGTGACTCAGAGCTGGCTGTGACCCAGGCTTTGTCCCTGGTAAGAAGGCATGGGGGGGGGAAGAAGGGACTCTGTGGGAGGGGTGGGTCCCCTACCCACCACTGTGCACAGCCCCGACCGCTGGCAGCAGCGGGCCACCAGGGCACTCACAGCCAGCTGCAGGCAGAGCTCCCCTGGGGTTACATGTGGCATACCAAGCCAGCCTGGTCCACTGGCACATCTTCAGTCAGGACTGCGCTGGCTCCTGCTGCCACCCAGGGTTCCTGGAACTGCAGGCAGTCACATGCCATTGGGCCGGGCTGGCTCCTGCCTCCATGTGGAGCCAGCCCAGCCCAATGGCACATGGCTCCTCACTGCAGTGCAGGAGCCCCGGGTTGCGGCAGAAGCAAGTGTAGTCTTGTGCAAGACTTCGCCACCTGTCCACTGCAGTATCTAGGCTCCAGCAAACCAGGCTCGCTCTATGTGCCACGTGTAGTCTCCAGGTCCCGGGAAGCACCATGCCTACACTGGGCATGCTGCACAGTCCCCACCACCATTGACAGCATTTTGGGGGGGGGGGGGGGGCACAGAGAAGAGAGGAGGGAATGGAGCATGCATGTGGCATCCTGCTGCCACACAATCCACCCACAAGCCCCATATGCATCCTCCCACACCCTCCCCCCAACCTCCCAAATCTCACACCCTGCATGCCCAGCTGCTAGATGGGACAGGTCCTGCTGGCAAAAGCCATCACCATAAACCCGTAGGCAGCAGGAGAGATAGAGGGGGAGGGAGAGTTCTGGGTAGGAGAGGCTGCCTGAGGCAGGCTTGGCCCCACTAGCCTGGGGGGGGGGGGGGGGGGGGGGGGGGGGAAGAAGCCACGTGCTTGCCTGCTCCTCCTCCCTGCCCCTCCCAAACTCCCCACACTGCACAGTATTCAGAGACAGCAGCAGTAGCCCCCAGCGCTGGGCCCTCAGTACACTCAGTCTGCTGCAGGGAGAGCCTTGCAGCAGTGTCACCCGAGTCCCAGAGACTATGTGGCATACAGAACCAGCTTGGAAGGGAAGAGGCTTGCCCAGCTCAATCCCTGAACCCCAGTCAAGGGCTTCCCAGCAAGGGCACTGTAAGAGCAGAACAGTAAGGGACTGCGCTGCTCATAGCCACAAAGCAGCAGGTAGGACAGCTGCAGTTAGACCCATGTCCTGGTGCTGGAAAAGAGCTGCTGCCAGGAGGCAGTGAGTGGCAGGCAGGCAGGTGCTAGGCACCATCATATCAGTGCTGCTCAGCACCACAAAGCAGCTGTGGGTCCAGCTGCAGCTGTCCCTACATCCAGGTGAGCAAAGAGGCAACTTTGATTTTTCTATGATAAAAAAAAAACAAACAAACCAGGAGCAAATACCAGAGAGATATTTAGAATTTATTTTATGATGATGATAAAAAGGCACTGGTAGGCTTCCAAATTACTTTAAAATTTAAATACAATCAATAAAACATCAACAACATCTTAAGGGAAAGCCAGCACAGGTTTGTTGCAGGTAGGTCTTGCTTGACTAATCTCATTTCCTTCTATGACCAGGTGACCTATCACCTGGACAAGGGAGAAGAGATTGATGTCATATCTTGACTTCAAAAAAGCCTTCGATTTGGTTTCCCATGATCACCTCTTGGAGAAACTGGCCAATTGTTGCCTTGGGTCCTCCATGATCCACTGGCTGGAAAATTGGCTCTGTGGTCAGACCTAGAGGGTAGTAATTGATGGAAGTCACTCATCATGGTGTCCTGTGACTAGTGGGGTCCCCCAAGGCTCTGTCCTTGGACCCATACTGTTCAACATCTTCATTAATGATGTGGACACTGGAGTCAGAAGCGGACTGGCCAAGTTTGCCAATGACACCAAACTCTGGGGCAAAGCATCCACACTAGAAGACAGGCGGGTGATCCAGGCTGACCCGGACAGGCTCAGCAAGTGGGTGGACGAGAATCTGATGGTGTTCAACGCCGATAAATGCAAGCTTCTCCACCCCGGGAAGAAAAACCCGCAGCATCCTTATAGGCTTGGCAGTGCTATGTTGGCTAGCACTAAGGAAGAAAGAGACTTGGGGGTCATCATTGACCACAAGATGAACATGAGCCTGCAATGCAATGCTGCGGCTAGTAAAGCGACCAAAACGCTGGCTTGCATCCATAGATGCTTCTCAAGCAAATCCCGGGACGTCATTCTCCCCTTGTACTCGGCCTTAGTGAGGCCGCAGCTGGAGTACTGTGTCCAGTTTTGGGCTCCACAATTCAAACAGGATGTGGAGAAGCTTGAGAGAGTCCAGAGAAGAGCCACGCCCATGATCAGAGGTCAGGGAAGCAGACCCTACGATGACAGGCTGAGAGCCCTGGGGCTCTTTAGCCTGGAAAAGCACAGGCTCAGGGGTGATCTGATGGCCACCTATAAGTTTATCAGGGGTGACCAACAGTATCTGGGGGAACGTTTGTTCACCAGAGCGCCCCAAGGGATGACGACTAGGTCGAACGGTCATAAAACTACTACAAGACCATTTCAGGCTGGACAGAAGGAAGAATTTCTTTACTGTCCGAGCCCCCAAGGTCTGGAACAGCCTGCCACCGGAGTTGGTTCAAGCGCCTACATTGAACACCTTCAAAAGCAAACTGGATGCTTATCTTGCTGGGATCCTATGACCCCAGCTGACTTCCTGCCCTTTGGGCAGGGGGCTGGACTCCTATGATATTCCGAGGTCCCTTCCAGCCCTAATGTCTATGAAAAACATTGATCAATCAGTCTGTTTGGGCACTCTCTCTCATGGAGTTATTTTAAAATTGCAGAGGAATGAGGATTTTGCATGTTTTAAATAAGATAATTTGTTGGGGGGGGGGGGGGTTGTTTGTTTGTTTTAAACAAAACAATCAGTGAAGTTGCAATTTTTAAACAGAACACCAGGATCCCTGCTGGTGAGGCAAGTGGTGGGACCCAGGCAGCAGAGTCTATCCAGAGCCAACACCAGGGACCCAGATGGAGTGTAGATGAGGTGGTTGACCTCCAGGCCATTTGGGGCTAGAAGGACAAGCTTCAACAGTTCAAAGTGGGCCACCACAATGAGCACATCTTCTGGGCAACAGCTACCTAGAGGTCTTTTGGTGCCCCTGCTCTGCCAGGCCAGCAGTGCTGCATGAAAGCCAAGGCCCACTGGCAGCTGCCCCAGATGTGCAGGTAGCTCTGCTATAGTGCCTATACCATAGCCCAGGCAGTTGTGCAGTCCCCATACGAGTCCAGCAGTCATATAGCCATGAGACTGCAGGACAAGGGGGGGCAGATGCTGTTGCAGGTGGCAGCAGCCTCCACTGCCACAGTGTATAGAAGGTGCAAGGATCACTCGAAGTTAGGGCTGTTTCAGCAGTCCAGCTGGCACAAGGGGTTAGTGCCCCCAGATATCAACTGGCTAGGCCTCAGAAGCTCCTGAGGGCAAGTAACCCCGAGCTACTTGCAACAGCAGCTTTGTTTAGTGCTGGGGACAGCACAGATGCTAGCCCCATCTTTCAGCCAGGGGGAGCAAGGCTTCTGGGAGAAGCTTGGCAGGGTCTGTTTGCCTTAAGTGGCACAATTTGTCCCAAATCAAAGTGCATGTTCAGGCACGTGTACCGAGGCACAAAATTTGTGCCACTGCTCCAAGCACCTGTGCCTGCATGTGTGGATGTGACCTACAAGGGGTTTAAAAATTCTACCCACTTAAACATGCAGACATTTAAGTGAAGCAGTACAAGATTTATATATCTTATTACTTTACCACCTAAAAAAAGGTATGCTAATCATTTTTCATACTTACATTAATGCAGTTTTACTAAATACTTTACAGTTTTTCTTTAAGCATTTAGCACTTAAGTGAAAACACTAAAATGTCAATATATGTTAGTAAATAACTACTGGAATTGTATGTAGTTCAAGCAGGCTAAGTAAAAAAAAAAAAAATATATGCTTACAATGGAGTTGATTCTACTTGACACTACTTACCCAAAATCTTCTGCAGTTTCTGTATTTTATAAAGTAATTGGTACACATATCCTTTTTGTAGTTATTGTCATCCATGCATTTTCTAGAGGCATCTGTTTCCTTTAACATGGGAGACACGTCACACTTAAGAGCTGATGGAAAGAAATGTTTTATACTTTTTACTGTTTTCCCCCCCCTTTTAATTTAAGAGTCCCTAAATTACTTATAAGTACAAAATAAAGATAAGTAGCTAACTGAATGCTCTACTTAACAGTTTTTACAAAGTTTCCTTGCTCCAAGGATATTCAGGGTAAACCTCTGCTTTCCCAAGAAGAACAAAGTCCTAAGCCATGACTTCACCATGCAGACATGATTTTTTTTTTATTTGCAATTCTTTCTAAAGATGGACCCCATTTAAAAGCCTGTTTTAAGAGATACACGAATCCATCCTACTGAGATTCAACTCCCCCCCCCTGCAATTTTGACTACAACCATTTCAAAATAGACTACCACCATGTTACTTTCCCTTCCTGAATCGCAACTCGTTCCTGAATCTGCAGTTTTCAGAGTAACTTTCAACTATTTCTGATGCTTCTCCTAGAAGTGAGAAAATTGTAATACAAATTCTGCTCCCCAGATCAAATATTTGGGTAGCTTTCACATTTCTAAGTTATACATATCCAGACAGTACGGCAACTGAACCACCTTACCACTATACATGGATTTGTATCATGGTCTCTATATCGTTGTACATGTTTGGACATCCTAAATTTCTTCTTACTGCAAACAGAAGGAAGAAAAAAAAAAAAGAAGGAAGAAAAAAAAAAAAAGGAGACGTTTATTGCATCTGAGCCAGAAGTTCCCTTAGTGTTAAGACTCTCCAATTGCTTGCAATTCAATGTAAATGCAAACACTAAAAATAGCACAGAACTAGCAGATTTTAAACACTACTACTACTACTGCACATGATCTTAAATGACGGAACCAGGAGCACAAGATTGCTGGTCTGAGCAGAATAATGCTCTCCATGGGCAACATGCATTTCCCCAGAAGAACATTTCATATTCCTCCACTGGAATAGCATGGCTCCTATCCATTTTACACTTGACAGGATTCAATTTTTAAATCAATTTCACCTGACACTCAGACAGATGGAAAAGTGTTTCTGTCTGTAATCATCAAAATTTATGAAAACAACTTGAAATCTGGGACAGAGGTAGGGAAGTTCATGCAGAAGCTGGGGGCCATGCTGGTAAGGCTGTACTGGGAGAGTGGGGGGGAGGGAAGGTAGCAACAAGGAGTCCACTGGCATTGACCACTCATCCTATTCAGATCCCAGCCAGAGCAGGGGGCCAAACTCCCACAGAACCTAGCCCCTCCATGATTGGTGCAGGGGCTGGGCTCTGCATGACTTTGGCCCCCAACCCGATCACAGAGGGGTCAAACTCCTACACAGCCAGCCAGGCCCTCACATGTTTGGCCTCTGCTCTGATCTTCTGTGGAGCCTCATCCAGCCCCTTTATAATCAGGGCAGGAGCAAAAGTCCTGCAGAGGCTAGGCTCTGTGAGTGAGTGTTTGGCCCCTGTACCAGCTGGGACCTAGGCAGAGCAAGTGGCCAGCAGCACTGGGCTTCCTGCTGCTACCAGCTCTGCCCCTCCAACCTTCCCTCCCAGCACAGCCTTACCAGCATTGCCTCCAGCTCCTGCAGCAGCTGCTGTGTGCACACCAAACTCCTGCAGAGCTCTGTGGTTCTGAATTCCAGGAGATACAGCTTTGTTAATGAGGACTGCTACATAAAAGGGATGTTTTATTGATTTATGGACATTTAATTTTAATACTAAGCTATCTGCCCCCAACCCCTCTAGTTTTGCACAATCCTTAAAATTGATAAAAATAGAAATAAATGCTTAAAAATAAACACTGATATTAGTAGATATTACAATTTCTGCCAAATCTATCCGTATATTAGAACTCCCTTTTTACAACAAACAGCCCTATATAGTGTAGGGTGCCAAGCTACCTCCTAATTACCCAGACTGGTAAATAAGAAGGTATTCTTGCTGAGGAAGTGGACCTGGCCAGGATGTTTATACCATGACAATCCCTACCTGCTGTAATAGCCCGTAAGTACCATTCCCAGCAAATGTACTAGAGAAGTCTTCTAACTCTTCTCCTGCACATCACTGGTGAGCCTAGCATTTGCTTGACTCAGGATTTGGGAAAGCCACATGCATACACAAATTCCTCCCAACTTGTACTAACCCAATTCTTCTTTCCCAGAACCCAAGCTAAGCATCCATAAGATTGAACATTGTGTAAAGAATTGTATAGACTTGCTACTTGAAATGGCTTTCTCGCCAAATAGGAACAGGCTTAGCACCTCTAAAGTCTCCGTAATATCTAAAATATTGTTTAAAAAAAAAAGTGATGCTCTGCTTATTAAAACAAGCTACTGAAGTATTGTTCAAATGCTAGACCAGTGTAAAATAAAGCCAACTAGTTTAGTTTTGAGACAGAATTCCCCATTTGGTCTACAAATCCTAGATTTCCTGCAAGCTAAATTAGACTTAAAAATACATATTTTATTCAGCTCAATAGTAAAAAATAGTATTTATGCTCTTTGTAGTCATCTCTGCTTATATTAGTGAGATCCTTCTTACTGCTTTCATCACTGCAGAGTCAGTTCTGCTAGAGGAGACAGATGCTTATATTGCATGTTGCGTATTAGCTGTATTAATTTAACTGCTGGGTCAAATGCTGACACTAAGGGCAAAAATGGGCGTTCTTCAGCCTTCCCTACACCTCCCCTCCCAAGTTAACACAACACACAATTTTGCACAAGAGAGAAACAGCATCTTGCACTTGGTCATAAGACTGGAGAGCATCACAAATGGAACATTTTTTATGTAAGAGTTTGAAATAAACAAACTCAGAATGAACTCGTCAAAAAATAAAATAAAATAAAAAAGATAACCCCAACTCGTAATACTACCTCTCTCAAGCAATTTAAAAGCATCACGTTATACAGACATCTCAGCACTTAAAACACACTGGCAATTACGATCATAAGAAAGTAGAGATGGAAGAGACCTCACAAGGTCATCTAGGTTCAGCTTGCTGCTAAAGGCATGATTGTCTCCAAGTCATCCCAGCTAAGTTTTCACCTAACCTGCGCTAGAAAGTTTCTAGGAATGGAGATATGACAGCTTCTCTAGGTATCCTGATCCAGTCTTTGACCACCCTTATTCTTTTACTGAATTAAAAGAATTCATCTTTGTAGTGAGCTTGAATATGTACTCGCATTTTGTAAAGCTGAATATTCAGTTTCTCTGCCAGTGTTGGTGCCCACCCCCCCCAAAAATCAGGCTGATCCACAAAAACTGAAACATACACTAGTAAACCAACAATCAATAAAAGACCAAAGCTGTAGACATGAGATTTTGGAAGTTTGCCAAAACATTAGATGCAACTAAAAGCACTGCAATGATTTTAGAAGAAAATGCTCAAGTGCCTGGTGCAGATTAACTGCTATAGGGGATGGCTCCATGGTACAGTGGGGTTCTGTGCAAGAATACTCAAGCCCCAATGCCAGAAACTGGAAAGGTACAGTAGCACACTGATCTGGGCTAAACAGTTCAGCTTCTCAGCAGCAGCAGTGATTGCAGGACTTGGTTTTGCCGGAGCACACAGCAGAGCCAGAGATGGCCATGTTCTGCCTAGCTCCGAGTACATAGTGCCAGGTAGGTACATTGTATCAGGACTTTTCATGAAAAAAAAGTTACCTTTTGGTGGAAAAGTCTAATGTCCCAAGGGGCAGAGAGAAAACAGATTCTGCATGTGCTAGCATGAATGAATGCCTGGTTTACTTTTCATTCCATCCAGGAAGAGCACACACCAACTGCTGAAGCTTCCTTAGCCTGACAAAGGGTTTTTGAACCCGAAAGCTTGCTTAATAACTATTCTCCAACCATTTGGGTTGGTCTAATAAAAGATATCAAATTCACCCAAGGAACCTTGTCTGCCTGTCACCACACCATGGATTTCAGCTCTGAAACCAACACGAGTGTTATCCATCTAATTCAAGGAACAATACAAAGAACTCCAGAAAAGATTTACTACCAATCACAAACATTTAACAATCCATTTTTGTTTGGTTTTGTTCTTATAAAAGCTGTGGAGTGACTTGGTTTAGGATGGGCAGATACTGAAAGACACCAACCCACATAGAAAAGAGTCTAGCGGATGGCACTATGAGAAACCTCTGCTGCTAGAGAAAGATTCCTTCCTCCCACCCAAGTACTTGAAAACATCTCACAGGCTATGAAGGGCAGGCTGCTCATGGTCCCCTGCAACTCTTCACTTAACCCGCCAGTGGAAGGAGAAGCAATTTTCCCCAATGACACACAGACACACTTTGTGCTTTCAGGTACCAAGCTAAGGACTCATTCATCCTACAACAACATTTCTCAACCCACTGGTCGTGACCCCCGAAAGAGTAGGTTACCAGAACACATAAGAGGCTCGTGAATAAACCTGAAAAACGGATTCTCCTTTAGAGGAGAAAAAGGTGGGAAGCCGAGACTTTCCCCTTGGGGGCTGGCAGATCCAGCCTACGAGCGGCTGCACACACCGGGGCAGCCGGTGGGGACCAACCCCCGTGTTGACACGCAGGTTCCGGGACGAGGAGAGCGGGGAAGCGCCGGCCTAGAGCTGTTGGCCGCACGAGCCGCCGGCCAGGCGGAGCAGGCCCGCTGGCCGCTCTCCTGTGCCGGGACGGCCACCTGGCCCGGCCCGGCCCGGCCCGGCCCGGCCCGGCCCCCCCCCAGCCCAGGCTGCTCAGGGGACCCCAGAGGAAGGGGAAGGGGAAGGGGAAGGGGAGGGGAGGGGAGGGGAGGGGAGGGGAGGGGAGGGTGCCGGTGCCGGCGGCCGGGTCCGCGGCGCGCACTCACCTCGGGGCGGGGCGGGGCGCGAGCCGTCCGCAATTCGAAAGACGTCAGCGGCAGCGGGCAGCTCGCTTATGTACGGCGCAGCCTACCCCGCTCCCGGCCCCCGCGGCGCTGGCCCGCCCCGCCGAAGCCCCCGCCCGGCCCGCACTGAGTGGCAGGGCCGCGCCGGCCAATGCCTGCGCCGCCGCGCCCGCCCCAGGCCTGAGCGGCGGCGGAGGGCGCCAACGGGGCGGGTGGCGGGGGCGGCGGGAGGCGCGGGCGGGGCGCGGCCGCGGCGCTGAGTGACGGCGGGTGGCGGCCAACCGGCGGCGGGCGGCAGGCGGGGGTGGGCGCGGCGCGCGCCGCAGGCTGGGCTGCACCGCAGCGCATACACTACAATGGCTGCTGGCAGGACGGGAAAGCAAACAATTCGCAGGCCCGCCGCGTCCAGCCCGAGCGATGGGGGGGAGAGCGCAGGGGAGCCGCGCAGCGCCGTGAGGGGCGGCCGCGGGGCGCGGAGGGGATGCTGAGGCGCCCGCGGTGAGTCCCGCCGCGGCCGCGGGGGGAGGGGGCGCGCGGCGCCGGGCTGGGGCTGGGGCTGGAGCGGGAGACTCTCCGGGTGATTTAAATGGTGACGGGGGAGGCCCGGCCCGGCCCGGCTGCGAGTCCCCGCGCGCCTGCGGCTGGGGGGGTCCTCGCCGTGCAGGGCAGCAGCTGCCGCCCGCGATGCGCGGGTCGCGGTCGGGCGTGGGGGGGGTCGCTCTTGGGGAGGGCGGGCAGCGGGGTCCCCCCTTCCCCGCCCAGCCCCGCTCCGCTGAGGGGGGGAAAGTGCGAGCAAAAACTTTCCCCTTTCTTCTTCTTTCCACCTTCTCAGCCCCCCCTCCCCTCCCCTCCCCTCCCTGCAGCGCTGTGCTGTGAATACAGTGACAGCAGCGAGAGGCAGCGGAAGACATTAGAGCCCGCGGCTCCCAGCGCGCGCGCACACACACGCGCACACACACACACACACACACACACACACACACACACACACATACACGCACTCACAGAGGCAAAAAAAAAATTAGGGGAAAAAATTAATATAAATTCCCCCGCGCCTTGCAGGCGGCCCGATTTCGCCCAGAAATGTGCCCCGCCTCCCCCTCGGCCCGCAGGGCCGACCCCGAGCCCCCCGCTCCCGCTTGGGGGGGCAGGGGAGGCTTTTTTGGGGCGCTCCCCCCCCTCCGGCTCCCAGGACAAAAGTTTTTTGTTTTTTTTTTTCCCCTTGCTTTCCCCCTCGTCAGAAAGAAACGAATTCGCCTGCTCTGCTCCTGCCCGCGGCCCGGGCGCCTTTTCCTTTTCCCGGGCTGGGAGGAAAGTGTGAACTCGAGCGAGGGCTGAGATCTCGTTGCATTGGGGAGGGGGGTTTTGCTAACTGAAAGCAGGAGAGATCCGGAGAGAGAGAGAGCGAGCGAGCGAGCAGGGACAGCTTGTTGTCAGTATCATAAACAACCAAAATGGAGGGAGAACTGAGGCATATAACAAAATAAAAAGGAGAAAAAATTCCCAAAAAATCCCTAAAAATCGGGGCTGCTCCCCCTTTTCTCCCTGAAGGTAACAGGATGGAACCCGTCTCCTTGCACACCCGTTTGGAGGTTTCAGGGAGCAAGGAGTTAATCAATATTTTCTTTTCTTTTTTGGGGGGTGATTTTTTAATTTTTTTATTTTTTGGAAGGGCGAAAAAGCCTCTTCTCACTCACCACCGACAATGAGAAACCATGAAAATCTTTTTCAGGAGAGGGAGGTAGGGGGAGAGGGTAGTGCAGAACTTTGCACAACTTTGGGGTAATGTGGAGTGATCCTAGATAAGATAAATGTTGTATTTGCTACTTTACAACTTCCTTTTCAATGCTCTTGGTATGCCTGGGTTTTTAAATTTTCTTTCTCTCTCTCTCTCTCTCTTTTTTTTTTTTTTTGGCTGGAATGCAATACTTTTGTAGTGTCACTTTCCTGATCTAATTAGGATGTGTGAAGCACAGAGTAAACCTTTCTGGTTTATGATGCACATTTTCACTGCCTTTGATTTAAAGTTTTCCTGGTGGTTCCCACCTCTGTTGGATTCCTCAGAGTAGTGTGGGGTTGAGGTAATGCTCCATAGAGAGAGCCTTAGAGCAAGGGCACCTCTTCTGTGGATGGCTTGTGATTTCACTGGCATGCTTGGTTCACCTGCTTGGGTTCCCTGAAGAATGCAGTCTGCTGCCTTTGCGTTTTATTTATATAAAATAACTGATGCCTTGTCTTGCATCCCCTTGAAAGTAATGGGAAAGCACTGCTGATGTTAGCTCCACATGGGATCAGGGACATGCAGGGCATTTTACAGAGAGCTTCTCTTTTCTTTATGGGTATCATCACCTCTCCAGTACCTCTGTCGAAAGCAGAGGGGTGGTTCAGGCATTTTTTAATATGGAGACATGAAATCGACCTTTGTGCAATAAATTAATGTGTCCTAAGAGAGGGACAGATGAGCAAATGGGTTGGGATCAAGGCATTTCTTTTGTGCGTAGCAGATCTTCAGGGGAGTTTTCTAAGTGTGTTAATTAACATGCTCTTTTAGAGCTGAATTTGGAATGGATGTTGCAGAGATGAAACCATCGAACTGTTAATATTAAAGCATAGTGCTGGTCTGTTAGTTTTGATTTCTTTGAAAGGAGACCTATGTATACAACAAAATTTCACAGCCATTTTGTGAAGATTAAGTGCATCGTTTTCACATTGAGTGACTTCAGTTTCATTGGGGACGTGTAATTGGGTCTGTTGAATTGTATGTGCTTCTCTATTTAAAACTTGTTGACAGTTCAGAAAGGTTTCGAAAATAATTTTAATTGGCCCAGCTAGTGACATTTTACAAGTGTACATTAGCTCTGTGATTCTAGCTAGCATCCTTTGAAAAAAATGCCTAGGGTTTTGTTAGAAAGTTGTCATAACTACAGTCAAGCTTTGTGGGGTATACATGCATGTGTGTCTGTGTATAGGTTTGTACTTGAGGCTGGCATGTTGGTTGGTACAAGTTTTATGCAGTTTCCTCACCTTGTAAAAGTTTAATTATCATGATAATGATATCATCATGTGTTATCTCCTCTTAAGTATTTTAATTTTTAGTAAAATATCTAATTTTTTAGAAATACTTAGGACTGCTTCTTAATGGAGTAATTGGGTACCTTTATAGAGGCATTATCACATTTTTCTTGAAACAGTCTGATTGTGTGGACTTAATATTTAATTCAACATTAAAACTTAAATAACAGGTATGAGAGAGACATGAGAGAGAGATTCCCAGAAAGTTTGGTATTTCAGTGTGTGCATTCTTTTGACCTACAGATACTGTATGTGAATTATGATACTCCCCTCTGTTTAGTAGGCTGGGTTCACAAATGATCTGTACTTTCTCTATAAGTGTGACTATAGAAACTATTGGACAGCAGTTGTTAACTAGGATAGTCCTGTAGTAACAGAGTTTGGGAAAAATCATGATGTTTCTGATGAATCACAGTTTTAAAAATTAAATCACATCGAGTTATTCCTGTGGAGAAGAAAATTCATTAAGAAGGATTAATCACCTAGTATTAAGAAATGAAATTATACTTTTTTTTTTCTTTTTTTTTTTAACCAAAACTATCATTCCATGTCTTGGATCTTTCTAAAGTTAACAGAAGGATTCCAAGTTAGAAGCAAGTCTCCAAACATTTCTTGTAAAGAAAGTCAGTGTAACTTTTAATCAAAAAGAAAACATAATGAATTACTTGAAGCATGCTGTTTGTTTTAGAAAAAAATGCATGGCAAAAATAATAGTTACTTCCACAGAAGTAATTTTAATAAACTAATAATGCTATTGAAAATATTTTTAAACAATCTTCAACAAATACTGCATTTGGCAACTAGTAGGCGGTGTTCAGTGTACTACAACATTTTTACTTATTTTTGAAACTCGCATTGATTTCTTGTAATTCTGATTCTAGGCACAGGCATTGTTCAGAACATCACCTGTGGTGTAATAGGTACTGGGTATCTTTATTGACTCTCTTGCTTGTTACAAAGAAAATCCAGTATACCCACGTATGGTGCAAAATTCAGGAAACAGAGTAAAGAGGCTAGGCTAGTCTCTTAGAATTTAACACTCAACTGAATTTAATTTTCCCATATAAGTAATATTAGCAGAAAAGGGATCTGTTACTTTCTAGTATTCCTTTTAACCTAACCTAAATTGCTTTGTTTTTCTTGGGTTTTTTTTGTTAAGAAGGATACTAAATTCTCAGAGTGATAGGTTGTGTTTGTTAGAATTAATAGAGATTCTTAGGGGTAGTGAAGTTTTTCAGATTACATTTTTTCTAGTATAAATGACTTTGACATGTCATTTGCAAATCTAAAAAACAAAGTTTTAGGCACCTAAGGAAACAAATGTTTATAAACTATTATTGGTAAAGTTGTTCTACTTTTTATAAGTAACATCCTATGTAGAATTTTCTAATAGTATTATAAGTATTTTGTAGACATGTGTCAATGCTGTTGGATGAAGTTTGCAAATGTTCTAGTAATTGATTCGGAAGCAGTTCAATAAATGTCAGACTCCAAATGAATTTGCACACATTAAACTATCCTTGATTACTTTGTCTAAATATGCTTTTTGGTGAGAACTTTTATTTAGTAAATTAACCTGAAAAATGACTTTTCCTACACAGATTTTTGACAATGAAACTACATTTTTTTTAAGTTTTAACTTTATCTAATACAAAATGCAATCACTTTTAATGGTCATCTATCTCCTGAGCTAGTTAGTCAAAATGGTGCCCTTCAGTCTCCTCCTTTCAGTGTAATGCAAATCTTTTAAAATTAATGGGTAAAAGTGACTGCTCATGTTCTAAGTAAACCACTGTTATAGTTGCTTTAAATTATTTTACTAAAAGATCTGTTTTATTTTGTGATCTAAAACCTAGGCTTTTTATTTTGTACCTATGTTTCAGATATTTAAAACTAACTTTTGTGAGTAGAGGGGGACCTTTAGGAAGCAGTCCTGAACAGGTTAATATACCAACCAAAGCCTAATATTTTGCAAAGTGTAAAACATGTTAAAACACATTAAAATGTCCTCAAATGCATGGTAATGTTAAAAAGAACTAGCAGTCATCTTCACTGTAGTATTTTTTTAAAGTCATATTCACTTTTCATTTTCATTACTTTTGATAAAAATATGGTGTATCTGCTCAGTGAGCTGCTAACCATCTTTAATTAATTACCAGATGTTTAGCTAATCTTATCTATTTTTAAAATAATCCAAATAAGAGCAATATAACTATGTAATTTTTACATTGATTGGATGCAACATATGTTTGATACATGGCTGAAAACTTTTCATTTACCTGCACATTCTGATAATGAAGAATGTGTATTTTTCTTATTAATCAGAAAAAACCCCACATCTAGAACTTAAAATTGTATCTTGAGTTATAAGTTGTGCGTAGTTGTGACTGGAACTTTTAAATGCATGCTATCAGGCAGTTACCTATACTTCAAATTATTTTACTTAATTGGAGAAAAGATGTTTTTGTTGAATACATTTGTGGTTGCAATGCACTGAAGATGACTGGCCAACTCTCTACAGAACATCAACCATAACTACACCAAGAATGGAAAGTTCTAATTGTATACAATTGTGAAAACCAAATGTTGAGTAGAATAGATTATAATAATGCTTGTTAAGTTTTGCTTTTATGTTTGTTGGCCTGTTGCTCAGAATCTTTTTTTTCCCTTCAGCCTCAATGTACACCTGTTCCCATCTCATCTTCTTAGAGCATGTTAGCAGGAATTCCAAGTAAAATTTCACATATTTTAAAATACTTTGAGAAGGCATTATACTTTCAAACTATAGTGATGTGATACCACTTACAGATGGTGAGGCCCTCTCATTGAATATATTAAAACTGTTAATATTTAAATGGTCCCTGGATATCTTGTAAACAGTTACTACAGGATCCTCCTGTTAAAACTAACCACAGTGAGTAGTGGGAATTTGAGATGACTACATAAGAAGTATGTGTGCATTTTTGAATGCTGAAAAGTGAGAGAGCTCATGCAATTATACTTATGTTAAAATAGGATAAATTAATATGTTTTATAAGTTCTTCTAATAATTGTTATTGACTTAAAAAGGCATTATTTAGAGGCCAGATATTTGACAAAAATCTCATCAAGTGAAAAGTAAATGTATTCTGTGCTAAATTACACTTACCCAATCCTAATGGGTGCAGTGGAGTTACAAAAGCTTAAGGGAGGGTAAAGCATGATTTTCTTTTTTAAAGGAGTTTAAAAAGTTAAAGGAATAAAACACAAAAATCCATATTTAAATTAGATGAGGAAAGTAAATAGATGAGAGTATAGACGTTATGTACGCATTCTTATTTATCAGAATGTATGCAGAAAACACTAACTCAGAACTGCAAAGGGAAGTAACTTTATTGAATTGTAAGAAGTTTTCAACTTTGCCCTTCTGGTTCCTTTTAAAATGACCATGGAACAAAACTGAAGAAATACATATATAGAAAAGCTTAAAAGTATAAAAAGTGTCTGTTACAGCTAACTAAATTGTTATAATCTTCTTTTGCACTTAACATGCCAAGTGCCTTTCTCAGAGGAGAATATATCCCTAGAAATCAGATTAGAAAGTGTTTAATGGGAATTATTTGTCAAGTTGTTTTGGACAAGTTAGGGTAACTATAAATAGTTTTTTCATATGTTGCTTTAAAAGATAAATGTTTTCAATCATCTGGCTATGTAGTTTGCATGTAATTGTATCTTTGCCCTCATTATAGTATCTATACTAAAAACACCTTCTGCCTTAAATTTTTTTGACTATTTAAAGTTGAAATATTTCTCGTTAACTTATACAGAATCCTTCTTCTTTATGTTTAAGTATCCCACTGCCAGTTACTGAATTGTGCAAATTACCAAGTACACAACCAACAAACAAGGATAACGCATCAAATGGCTTACCTTTTTTGTCCATTGACAAATGTATTCTGTGGAATATCAAATTTACTAATAATTGCTCTGTAGCATTTTTTTGTGAAAAAATCGGATCTGTTTTAATGACTGAGACATCACTACTGTGTTGTGCTATTAAACTTAGAGAAGTGGAAAGACCACACTTATGCAAATTAGTGAGATTTTACTGAGCCTAAATGCTTGTAACTCGTACAAAACCAGTATTTATTGTGCTGTGTATATTCATTGTCAATATTGCTATCTTCTTAAAAATAAGACTTACGATTTGATAGAATACTTCTGTCTTTGAGTAATAAAGGAAATGTTTTCTTTTCAGACTACCAGAATAGACATTTTACAAAGAAATTAGATAGCTTTAAAACAAAAATTCTACTCCAGAAGAAAAGATTCTGTGAGGTTACTGTTAATTTCAATTGAGCCTATATACTTGGTAATAAAACAGTTCTGAATTTGTAACTATTATATTTCTTACAACTCTTAATGTCACTTTTGAAGTTTTTATTTATACTAGTTGGACCTTTAACATGATCACTTATTCTTCAGGCTTCAGAATTTTATAAGTAATCCTTTTTTGGTATAGATATTTTTATATTAGTATATCAAAGTGAAAAAAAATGCCTCTACCTTAGAGCTATTGCTGGATTTTCACTTCTGTTGCATGCTAGAAAGGTGTTTGCATATACTACTGTACTTAACTGAATATTACCAGTTCCTACTTCTCCTCCATTCAAAAATCTATTTTAAACAAAATGACTGTTGAACAGTCACAAAACAAATTTAAAAATCCTTTTGGGTTTCACTTTTCTGTCCCAGAGCTAGAAACCAGTGACTACTGAAACTGATTTTTTTTCCACTGGAAGATATTGTGGTATATGGGCATCTTAAATTATATCGTTCTGGGGATTTTCAGAAACTCTGAATCATGTAGTCTAAAGAACAGCTTTAACATAGCCAATCGCAATAGGTGCCAGTTTAATTTGAGTAAGGTGGATTTTCTCAGTGATTTGACTTAATTTTCTGTAATGTCTTAATACTGGGATTATGTATAAAGTAAGCCACTTCTAATTATATCTCAACACACATATAGCTAGTAGGATATATTAATCAGTTTCAGAAAAAGAAATATTGTGGTGTATGGAAGAAGGTGGTATTACCGCATATTATTTTTAAATCATGTTTGGTACAATTTCAAGTGTAACAATGTACGGAAAGCAAGGCAGTTCCTAAATAATAAATTACATGATTTATTATGTAAAATAATATTTCAGTTTTATATATGTAGAAATTGCTATAAAGAATGTACATATAATAAATATTTAGAGTTTAATTAGTGTTACTTTCTCAAAAGTAATTGTTCGTAATATGTTTTTTGAGAAACTGTTCTTGTCCTGAAATGTATTTTTCTCTGATTTTGTGAATAAGGGTTAGAAAGTTGCCTTGACCATTATTATATCAAGATAATGACAGCACTCCTGTACATGTCAAAGAAAATTGCATTGTCTTATGGAAAAAAGAAGTAAAGTTGTATTGTGTTGCTGGTGGTAAAAGTATAGAAATTGGATTGTAAAGTAAAATGAAAATTAAATTCCACAGTATGGTGAGAAGAGTCCCAAACTGGATGAATTTTTACTAGGTTTTTAGAAAGGGATGTAAAATGTTGCAGTGTTGCTGTGTTTCTTGCAATCAACATATTTCCCATAGGAAATACTTGAGCACACTCAGAGCCACTAACTGCAGTAGAAAGCAAACAGAAAAATAATGGCTTAAAAATGATTTTCTATTAAATCCATTTCTCTGGTAGTTATGACTTTTTCAGGGGGCTCTTTCCCTTTCCCTCCCCCAGAAATAAGTCTAAGTCCATCTTGAGTAATATGTTGACTTGTTTTGTACACATTTTATCTATCTGTTCATGTAAAGCAAACTCAATACTCTGTTATACACTAAATATTTGTGCTGAAAGGAAAGTAGATTTAAGTAATCTATAACTGCAGTGAACTGCTCCTAGTTCAGTTCATTGTGGAAGAAAATGTAAGGTTTTTTGTTTGGTATATATGTGATGCATCTTTTATTATTTTAAGATATTATCATGAAAATAGTTATCCTAAATATAAAAAGAGGTTGGAAGTTGCCCTGACAGTTGGGGAATTTGATGTGGAGAGGGAGCGGCTGTTACAATTTTTGTAGGTGACATGCGCACACGCTTCAAGAAACTAAGGCCCAGTGGCTAACTGCCTGTCAGTTGAGACTTCAATGGCTGTACCACAATATGTTCAGTTCCTATGGGTCAAAGTTCACAATCCCTGCTTTGGCAAGTACTTCATTAGCAGTTTTGCCCTAGCAAGGACATTGGGCTACTGCTCTGTTTCTCACAGTGTGGTCAGATACTTTTGGCTTGATCTAGGCTATGTACACTGCTTTGTACTTGAGCCTCCATGTACATGGCTGTGTATTCCCTCCAGTGGGTGTATGCGTACTCTTTAGAAATTAAGTCATTATGTGAGGCAATGTATCTTAAATATTTTGTTCTCTGAATTAACATACAGAGACTATATAACTATAAAATCGTCTTTTTATACTGAACTTTTCCTTTTTATTAAAAGGATGATAACTTCATGTGTAAGTTTTAATAAGGAAACAAAACAGCTATCTTGGTAGAAGCAGAATATTCTATCATTAGGCACTTCAGGCAATTGTTAAACATAATCAGCTCTCATTACAGAACTGAGATGTGGACTGGAGAAGGCAGGTTTTAGCTGATTTGTGAATACTTCACTCCTAACTTACGCTAAATAGTTTTTAACCTAGTTTCCTGGGAAAAAATGCTTTTAGGATAAGTTATTGCAGAAACTGTCCTCACTGCATGCATATCTATGCATATGTATTAGAAGTAAAGGACTTTGTAAGAACTTAAAGGAGCCAAGACTGGAGACCAGGAGGTATTTGCATCCTTCTTCAAAGTTTTACACGTCTTAATTATTTGCATATCCATGCTGTAACTTCAGAACATCCCAGGTGTGTTAGAGGAGAGATCAAGCAGTCAAAATGTACGCACAGCATTCTTTGTGCATGGCAATGTCTCACTCCTAGCAAAATGAGATGGCTGTCTAAACATACAACTTGATTTCATAGGTTTTTCCTTTTGTTTGTAGGTTTGTTAGCTATTTAAGCAGACTGTTTTTTCCTTGGGACTCTTTAGAGGTGCTTTTATAGTTAACAACAAACTTTATTATAAGGTTTGATCTATAGAATTTTTAAAAGAAAAAAGGTATTTTGACTCATGACTCTAAGCAAACTACTTGCATTATTCTTTGGCACTTCTGGAAGCACTTTGTTATATACCTAAAAAAAATTGAGTTTGACCTAAATATGCAGGAAAAGGGTGTATTTTGAGCATCGTTGCTAAAAATCTGTAATCACTTCAAAAATGGTCAGAGGGTTTCTCACTACAAGGCAAAATTACCCAGTCATTCAGTATTTTCCTCCTTCCAAACAGCCTTCATTTTTTTTTTTTTCCTGAAATTATAGAGAAATCTGTAGCCATTACTTTGTCTTGCAAATCAAGTATTTTGGTCGGTGTTTAATGAAGAGAGAACTAAACTTGGGAGCACCTTTCAGAAAACACTCGGGTATCTTCCCTTCTCTTTATTTAGGGCTAGGCATAGCTAAACAAGGCTGCTGGGTCCTGTGCTTCTGCTGTGTTTTCAAGATTAGTCAAAGTTTAGCATTTGGTGTCAAATATCAGAATTAAAAATAAAGAAGAATGTATTGTTTCAGTAAATTGATTACTTTACATCAAGTATGCGTAATGATTAACTCAGAAGAAATTATTTTTTAAAACTTGCATGTAAGTGGTGTGTATTTGTAAAAATTGACTGGACAAACAAATCATTGTTTGTCAAGTATACTATATTTCTATGGCTTATCTGCCTTTATTTGAATGTTCTGTAATTGCATCACTTTTAATTTGTACAGAATTGTTTTAGTACCGCATTTTCCCCAAATGAATGAAAATAAGTCTTCTCTGGATATTGTACGTAGCACAATAACTCAGCAGATCAAAAGTTATGTTTATTGGAAAAGGTTTAATATTTTATCCTGTTGCTTACACCACTTAAAATAGCTGCCTCAAAAGAAATTATGCTTTTAAAGGATTAATCCCTACATCAGTCTATGTGGAATATTTTATGTTAAGGCAACTGCCTCTTAAAAATAGTTCATTTGAGAAGTTTCAAGTTATAGCAGAAATGCACCTTTATCTTTTGAAGTGTTGGGGGAGAGGGAGATCTTTCATTAATACATTGCAGAAAGGGGGCAGTGCCAATTGAACATTATTACTTCCAAGAATGATAAAATATGTATACCTCCTAATTTGCCCTGTTCTGAGGCATTTTTGGATATGGTAAAAACAGTATCTTAAAAAAAAAAAAAAAAAAAAAAGCTCCCGGTAGGAGGACTCTCATATTCTGTTAGTTTCATTTTTCAGTTAAGTGGTGAAGTGTTCATTTACTTAAGATGTTCAGTTCGCTTAACGTAATAAATTCCTTCTAGAAATATTGAAGACTAAAATAATAGTTTCATTAACTAATTCTGTTCTTTATTCCTATTTTGTTTTGTGTATTTTCAGCTAAGTTTTCCTCTTTCCAACATTTAATATATTTATTTTGGCCCATGTGTTAAAAGATGCAAAGAAATCTCAGGGAAAACAATAAAACGTGCTGTGTATTTTGCAGTATTTTGTGTGTTGTGCATAACTGAAAGAAATATTATTGTTTATTTCAGCAATAATAAGTGGTGCTTGTAACAATAGTTAGATAAAAAGCTACTCGAGTCCTGAATTTTTAAAGTTGACTATCCCTTTTTATAGCAATGGGAGTGCCTACACATTCGTTAATGCGCAATAATTACTGGCAGACAAGATTCTTTGGGTGCATCTCATATCTTTTATTAGACCAACTTAAATAGTTGGAAAACAATTATTAAGCAAGCTTTCAGGTTCAAAAACCCTTTTTCAGGCTAAGGAAGTTTCATACTGTGTGCTTTTCCTGGATGGAATGAAAATTTAATTCCATCCATGAAGAGCATGCACCAACTCCTGAAACTCCCTTAGCCTGACGAAAGCTTTTTTAACCCTAAAGCTTGCTTAATAATTTTTTTCCAACTATTTAAGTTGGTCTAATAAAAGATATGAGATGCACCCAAAGAACCTTGTCTGTCCATGTCCTTAGACCAACATGGCTACAACCTACACCCCAGTAATTACTGTACATTTAGTTTAGTACTTAATGAAGTACTAAGTGTGCAGTAACTACAGTGTTTTTGTGACGCTTACTGTGCAGTAGCCTACTAACATTGTGCATTATAATATTAGTATGGTTTTTGACCAGCGCGCTACTATGCAGTGTTATTAGGCTATTGAGCAGTAAGCGTCTTGTGTAGACACGCCCAGTGACTAGAAACCTGTAAAACACTGGTGATCACTCCAAGGAAACTTGCTTTTACTTAATTTAAAGAGGAAAGTTAACTGAAAGAGCTTAACCACAATAGTTTTGACTCCAATTTAATATTTGTGTAAGCAAAAAAATAGAATGTATGGAAAATATTCAGTTAATGAAAATATGTTACAATCCGTTCAACTAGTTATAGAATTTATTAGTGCTAAACGATACGTTAAAGTACATGGAAATATTCCTGCTGTCTGATTGGTGAGCTGTGATATTATTCGCAATGATAGGCTACTGGCAGGAGGTCCGAGGGAAAATGTACTAGTCATACTCAGTCCTAGAATAACTTTACAGAAATCAGCAGACTTTGTTAAGGTTTAATTTGACATGTTGCTTAGTAGCATACTAAGTTACTCAAGAAAAGATGTTGCTCATATTTCAAATCAGAAGACAACAGTTTCAAATATAAAGCAAGGGAGCCTTACTGATTATTTTCTAAACCTCATCATCTGAGGTATGACAAGCTGCAGTAGAGCTCCTTGTTTTATTGTTGAGGTGGGCCGATAAACATATCCTTAGCATGACACTTTGCATTGCTGACCCCCTTCCATTGAACCAGTTAATCACTCAGTAAATTAAAGGGAGGGGAAATGTGGAAGAGGATGTAGTAGTATTGATCAGTAGTAAAACTTAAAACTGCAGTACCCACATCAAGTAAATGATGTTACCCTGAGCAGTGGGATTTTAAGAAGTCTTTTGTTAATGATGTATCTTGCTAGTATAATAAAATGTTTATTGATTTCTCTGTGCGTGGAGGATAGAGATAATTTTAATATCGGGTAGTTTTATAAACAGTAACATGAATTTCAGTGTGACAAACTAGGCTATTAAAAACAAAACCTCATTAATCTTTATGTAAATAAAATGTCTTTAAACAGACTTTAAACAGATTACTAGCACATTCTAAACAATCCCAAATTAAATTCCAGATAAGGAGGCAGTTGCATTAAGTAGTTTTTGGTCCCAAGCTGTACTACTAAGATTCTTTATAGCAGATAGAATATTTGGTTCTTTAAGATTTGTTTTCTCTCTGCAGAATTGGCTTCAGTTACATAGACTTAGCCTAACTTCAGAAATTAGCCCATCTTGATTTGAGGAGAGTTCTGCACTGTTCCAGTGTTGTTTTCTAATATGGGAGATTTGAATTACAAGTACAAAGTAGCTGTGTTGTCTCTGCATTACTGCCTGAACATCATCAGCACTACAGTTTCAGTCAATGTTCTTCAATAGTCTAGAAAGCTTGAGTTTTAAAAACAACACAAAAGAAGTATCTAATGCAAGTTAAGTGTATGGATAGGAGTCGGTTTGGGGCTATGTATCAATCTAGCGCTGCAATGAAAAAAGTGTTGAGTTCAGCAAGTGGTGTGCGTTAGCTCCAGAGGGAGCAGGTGACTCATGTGGCTATCTCAGCAGCTGGGCAGCAAGATTAGAAGTCTATCTGCCTGTTCCTACGAAGTCTAGGAAATTGCTAAATAGGAGCTATTTTCCCCCAAAATAATTCATCTGTATTTACCCAAAAAAATATCATTGGGTGATCTTGATGTGAAGTACGTGGTCATATACTTTTTTTTTTTAAGGCAGCCATAAGTAGCCTTTATTTCAATAGCATCTTAAGGATAATTGTACTTCAGACTCTCTCTGAAGTCTTGTTCTTTGCTTATTTTTAGATTGAATTCATACAAAAGGAAGTTTGTCTTCCATTTGGGGCATTATAAGAGCTTTTCACTTAATTTAATTTCTTATGATCAAGACTTGATTGGTTTGCAAAAATAGTTAATAGTATCTTGTATTGTAAAATATTAAATTTAAACAGTTCCTGAAATTAATTAACAAAGAATTATTACTTACTTGTTAATGAGCAGTGTGGTATTAATGGTGATTTTTTTTTTCCCAGTCACTATGTATTTATGAGGTTCTAATGCATCTTCATAGTTTTCTGATACATCAACATGGATTAGCATAATATGAAATACTTTTAGGGATTCCTCAAGTTTCCTTCACTTTAAAAAATTGAAAATAGTTTTTTTTTTTATTAAGAAACTCATTCCTTCCCTCCCTCTCCTCCCCCAATCCACTTAAGAAAAAGTGTTAAATTTCTTCAGATACCTTGTACTTGCAAATAATAGCTATATTAATTTTGCAACTAAGCATAGCTCTTCAAACTGGGCTGTAACTTTAGTTGCCATGCTATACATACCTGTATACAAATAATATGGCCCCTAACCCATTTTCTATAAAACTCACAATAATTCATTTCAGTCATGGGGACCAAAGGCTATAGTCTGATAGAGTCCAGTTAGAAAACAGTAAAATACCCTGAGAGTGGGTGTAGATAAATTTGGCACCAGAAAGAGGGATATATATATACGAAAGTATTCAGTATTATTTTTCAGCTCAATTTTCAGAGCTGTACTTAAAAATATACTTACCAAATATTTAAACAGGACAGTAAAACAATATAGGTAGTAAAATTGACTCTAAGTTCATTTCTGTAAGGAAATACTGGGGAGAATGTATTGCTTTTTTATTTTTTAAAAGGATTGACTGGTTTACTTTTCTTCCTGCCTGTCTGTCTTTAGTTCTTTGGGGTTTTTTTCCTCTCCTTTTATCTAAGAATCCCTGGTTTCTCTTGCATTATTGCTGCCTTTTATGTTTAATTCTTAAACTTCTTAACTTTTTTCCCCTCTGACACTAGTCTTCATGCCTTTAATGTGCTCAACAGGGAATATAATGTAGAATAAGTTTGTTCTAAAAATATTATGGCTTTATCAGTTTATCTCAAAACTGATCTTTCACAATCGGCCTCTGTTTTTAACATCTTTTTAAATAACATTTTTGAGCAGTCTTTCATACTTTTGTCAAAATACTTAGCAGATTTATTAATGACTGTTTCTCAGATCTTTGAAATCTTTGATCCAATGCACTTCCATTTATTCTGCAATTCATCTTCTGTCTTGTTTCTTTTCATATAACATTTCTTTCTTTCTTTCTTTCTCTCTCTCTCTGTCTCTCTCCCCTCCTCCTCCCCCCCCCCCCTTTTATTTTAAGGTTTATTTTTTCCTCTGTGAGATTTGCTGTATTGTAATTCTTGGTTTGCTGTGATGATTTTTCACGTGCTAACAAACACATTGAGCACTCCGTGTCTAAAAAAAAAAAAAAATAATGTTCTGCTATTCTGCTTAGCCCAATAGTAGTCTATCTGCCCAATATATTAAAACAATGCAAATAGATGGTGGCCAAGAGTGTACAAAGTTGCTATTTTTTTGCACAAGCAGTAAAACTATTGTGTGTTGCAGTGGGCTCACATGCAGTTCTTAACTTAACCTTTTACTAGCCATGAGTTTTTCCTGAGCTTCAAAAAGAGAGGAGAGAAGCTGAAACCACCAAAATATTCCTGTGTTAAAAAGAATTCCAGGGACCTGGGTTTTTATTTGTTAGTGAGCTGCATTACTGCTGTTTTCAGTGATTCTCTAGGATGGGCAAAGGAGCATCTGGACCAGGACATCTCTCCTTTGCTAAATACCCCCTGGTTCAGAGCACCTTGCTCTCACATAGGAGAATAAGAATGGAATCCCAGCCTCAGAAGTTGAATATCTGACTAAACTGAAACTTTTGGGAATTTCTCAGGATTCCCCACAAAACATTTAAATAATCTGTTAACATTTGGTACTACAAATATTACAGTGAACAGAATAGCAAACTACAGAGATGCATTTTTCTCTATCAGACTGAGGAAGAAAGTTCCTGAGCTATGTGGCTGCTACACATAGGCTAGAAATTGTTTTTTTTTTTCCCATTTTTTTTTTTTTTTTTAATGAATTTGATTTCCATTGACAAAAAGGAAAAGAATGGTAGCATCCAAGAAGACAACTGCATGCTTCTTTGCATTGTAGACAAACCTGTATTAGAAGGGTGGAAAGAGTAAATTTGCAAAGCTAGCAGTTGGTGACTTGATTGATTTCTTTCTCTCTTGGAGAGCAGAGGTATCTGCGTGGCATTTCCCATATGTGAAAACAAGGATCTTTTGGACAAATTACAGGGTAATTTTGGTGCCTTTGCTGTCCTTCTAAAGGGCCTTGTGCCTGTGTCACTCTTTCACACTTTTCCTCTTTTAGACAGATTTATATCTCAGTAACAACTGCCTAAAATGATGATGATGATGAAAAATATGATAGACTGAAGGATTTCTTAGAGTAGTATCTTTTTCTGGACCAATTAGGTAGCTTGGAATAAAACATTCCACTCCATTGACTGTAAAGGGACATCACCAAGAAGCTATGTAAACAACCAGATAAATAGCGTGTAGCATTCTTGTTGCAGTTTCATATGGAAATTCCCTCTAAAATTGAGGGGAGGGGGGAAACTTTCTTAACCCATAGTTTATTCTCAGATGATGAATTTAATTCCTCTTTCCAAACTTTCTTAATCAGATATGGGGATGTATCTGTTCAACTAAATAAATCATGGCCTTTGTTTTTCTTGAGTAATGTGGGACCTGAACATCATTTAGCAAATGCAGCATAAATACCTGAGTAGAATGGATCCATCTAATTTTTTGTGCGATGGGGCATTGAATCCTTCAATATTCTTTTGTAGTGGTTTCTACTTACACAATCAGGAATTGTTGTGCTAGCAGTTCAGCAAGAACAGACAACAATGGATGATGGTTGTTACCAGAGAAGCTTGTAATCTAACTTTGAATAAGGTGCAGCAAGAGAATTGAAGAAGCAGGGAAGAGGGGGGGGAGAAACTGATAAAGGAAAGTACATGTAATTACACATGTAGCGAAAAGCTGAAGCTACCAAATATTTGTTTAAACAAAGTCATCTATTTCTGAGTGTTGCACAGGCAGTCAGTCGTTCCTTCCAACTCTTGCAACCTGCCACTGTTGGCAGCCCTTGTTTTCAAACTCCAGGACACTTTGGGAGGAAGTACAGTGGAGTGTATCCTATTGATTCTCAGAGCAGCATGTTGCTGTCGGGAGCTTGTATGTTAACTGGCTGGTTGGAAAACTACCTGTGTCTATTAAGCAACAGAACTCATTTGCTTGGAGCTTTGGTGGTTGCCAGTCCCTCCCTCTCCTTCCTTTCTTCCCCCCTTTTTTTTGTTGTTGTTGCTTCTTAGGACTCCTGCTTTGTGGTTGTATTTTACTCCTTGGAAAACCCTTGTTCTGGTATGTTGTGCAGGACAAGATCTAGGGCAAAGGTCAAGTGAGTGGCACTATTTAAAAATCACATTTTTATTACCTTTTGAAGTGAAAGGCCCTTAATACAGTGATGTAACTAGGTCAGAATTGACATGGGCACCAGATTGATGCATGGACAGAGATACAAGTTCTAATGTTACTGTAAATAGTTTGTGCTTTGCATTATTTAAAACAGTTAAAACCTTGAATCCATTAAATATCATCCCTTTATATTTTGCCCTTAGGTTATATGGCTTTAAGTAATTGTTGGGTTTTTTTAACTTTGCATCCATAAATATTGAGATTTAGGTAGGCCTGGGTACCATTTGTGTGGATGGTAGTTGCACCCTCCCTGCTCATCCCTTCCCATTTTGCTTGCATGAATACTGATGAAATCAATTTACAGCAAGACTGGTCCATATAATTTCACACAAATAAAGAAATAATATGGGTAACAGGAGAGAAGAGTACTACTAGCTGGAATTTTTAAAAAAATGCACGTGCAGAAGGGCTGTGTTAGGACTCCAGTTGTGTGTCTGTCAGATTTGAAGAGCTGCCTCCCGAAATTCTTTCCATAACGACTTCTATATGTGGGGATGCTTAAGAAAGTTGAGGTGAATCAACAGCATTCAAAGACAATACAGCTAGTTTAATTTCTTTCTTTTGCTGTTGTCTGTCAGCTCAGAAGCCATGATGGGTCTGAATGGAGTCTTGCCACTTAGGGCCTTGACAGACATGGGGGTGGAAAAAAACCAGTGCTTTACTGGAAGAGGAATCACGTCAGTTTAACCTGGGTCACCTGGCATCTATGTTGCTTGCGCACTTCAGCAGGGCTTTTGGCACTTTTATCTAATAGCTGATTTTTTAGGTAAAAGCACCAAAAAGCCCTGCTGAAGTGCATGAGCGATACAGAAACAGGGGAGCTGTGTCAAACTGATGTGATACATTTATTGAGCATGTCCTGCACTTGATGCAGGGGCACACTGAGCTGAAAGTAAAGCACTGTTTTTTTTCAGGTTTTTTGTTCCCTTCCCAATAAACAGCCTTAGTTTCTAGTGGCTCTCCAAAGGATTTTGTTTGGACTGTGGTGGGTCCCTTGGCTCCTCCTGGTCCAGGCACCAGTAGCAGTCTGGGCCATGGTGCGCACGGTTGGTCCTGCTGCCCCTGGGCACTCAGTGGGTTTGGGCGGTGTGGTGGCTGGACTGGCTTGACAGGCCCCACAGCAGGGGCTTCTTTCAGTTGTCGCTGTCAGTGTCTGCCACCACTGTGAGTCTCTGCTGCTGCTGTTAAACCCAGCCTTGCTGCCCAGGCATTCCAGCTCATCTGCCCCACATCTGCTGCCAGGGGTATCAGATGAAGCAGGCAGATAGATGGAGTCTCTGTGGAGACTGGTCCAGGACCCACACAGATAAGGCACACACAGCTGGGTGCATGGGATGGGGGCGTGGGCAGGTTGGGAGCAGCGTCCAGAAGTGTGTCTGGCAGGCAGGGGCCAGGGTGGGGCTGGGATTGTAGGGTGATGACAGTGCGGGGCCAGGTGTGGAGCACAGCTGTGATCCACTCTCGGCATGTCCCTGTGATAGGTGCTGGTTCCAGTGGCAGGGGCGTGCAAGGAGTAGATCGTGGTTCTGCCCTGGACCCCAGTTCCACGATCCTGGCCCCACCTGCCTGTTTTGTTCCCAGACACTACTCCCCATCTGTCTAGGTTGGCCTTGTGCACTACCTGTGCAGGTCTCAGCCAATCTTCATGGAGACCCTGGGACCACTGGGCAGTTACAGTGCAGGGTCAGGGCCTGGGGCAGATATGCAATCTGTTCTCTGCATGCTTCTGCCCATAGACCCGGTGCCTGTTGCAGAGGAATAGGGGAGTGGATCGCAGCTATGCCCTGGGCCCTAGTGCTGCACTGTCACTGCCTAGCCATCTTGATCCCAGCCCAGGCCATGCCCACCCATCCTGCACTCAGATGCCTCTCCCTGTCTGCCTGTGGCCCCATCCTATCTGCTTAGCAGTTTTGGTGAGTTTTGATGAGCTGTTGCAGGCTGGGAGGGCAGGGGAAGGGGGTACTGACCCAGCCCACGACAGCTCACCGAACTTCCTAAGTGGCCCTCTGGCCCAAATAATTGCTCATCCCTGATCTCCAGCTAATAGGATTCCAAGTTGGTCTTATCCAACTGCATGCCAGGAGCCAAACTGCTTAGCTTTGAAGATCAGATGAGATCAAGTGCAGTCAGTTCAGCGTAGCTAGTGGTGTATTACAAATTAAAACATAAAAACCGTGAATTGGTGGAGGAGGCAGGGGTGGGGGCAAAAGGGTGGTTTATGTGTTTTTTTTGTGTTTTATTGGTTCAGGAACAAAGAGGCTGTAGTTATTTTGTTGTAGCTTAATCTTCCTCTGAGATCCAGATGTAACTTAGTCTTCTGTGTCTCCTCAAGGACTTTGAGGCCTTTAGGCAGGATTTAAAGCAGGTTCTTCCACATTGTGATTTGCGGTTACAGTCCATTTAAAGTTTGTTGTAACTGTCACACCAAGGTTCAATTCAGCACCTGTAGCTTCAGTTTCTCTCAGGGGCAATGGCTGCTGATCAACAGGGATCCTGGTTTTCTCTGATTTAAAAAAAAATCCCCAATTTTTGGTTTAAAAAAGGTAACCCCAAAGCTACATTTTTTCATGATTTAAATTAAACACCCCTAATAGACGGCTAGATAGTGATGTTTCATTTTAATCATGGAAAAATGTGGATTTGGGGTTACTTTTTTTAACCAAGAATTGGGGATTTTTTTAAAATTGGGAAAAAACAGGATCCTTGCTGATCAATCAGGTGTCACAAAGTAAAGTACTGTTGTTTTGAACAAAGGCAATACAGAGAAAACGTAAAATAATAAACAGTCTGCATTCATGCTAAGTTTACCAGGTATTGACCACTGTCCTCAGGAGGAATAAACTGCAACAAATCAAAGACAGTTTTCTCTGAGTGAGAGCATGCATGTGGGTTTAGTGTGCCTTAACTCGCACATTGACCTTTGAGTTAATTTGCCTTAACTTTGAAAATGTCTGTGGATAGACATGACTGAAGAAAGCAACTTAGACTGGTGTGAGGGAGAGTAGTAAGAAATACTAGGGGTGCACCGATAAAGATTTTTTTGACCGAAACCGATGACTGATTACTAACCAGCCATATCTGCTGATACTGATTTGACAGCTAACATGCAACCTAGCAACTTGGAGAGCAGCCTCTGGCCGGTAAGTCTGTGGGGGAGAAGGGGTGTGTGGTTGGGGGCAGATTGAGGCCACCACAGTGAGGAAGGGAGTGGGGCTGAGGCGGGGTGGGGTATGGGACAGCCAAGGGGAACTTAATTGTGGGGTGGGGGGACAGGAAGAGGGAGGTGGCTCCCTGCCACTGTGCACGCTCTCAGGGGAGGCATGGGGGGCATGTGACCCTTGGATTTGTGCATGGAGTGAGGGCAGGCTGCACCAGCCTCTTCCCACTTGGGGGCCAGGCTGGGGCAGTCAGAGGCAGGATGGGGGAGGTGGTAGCAGTGCTGGGAGGGGGGCTACAGGGAATTCTGGGCCCACCCTGTAGCCCCTTTCCCAGCACTGCTGCCACCTACCTTGTCTCCATCTGCTCTGAGCACAGCCTCGGCCCAGTCCCCCCTCTGGGAAGAGGCTAGTGCCGCCCCTGGCCCCGAGCCTGCAGCGAGCAGCCCACCCTCACCCTGCGCACAAATTGGGGGGGGGGCACATGCCCCCCCAAGCCCTGCCCCCTGGGTGCGTGCAATGGCAGGCAGCCATCATCATATCCCCCCCCCCCCCACACACCCCGTGGCCCTCACATGAGCCACCCACAGCTCTGTCCCATGCCATGCCTCAACCCAGCTGGGCAACACCTGCCCACGTTCCTGCTCCAGCCCCATACTGCTTCCCCTTCCCCCCACAACTTACTAGATGGTCTCCGAGCTGCCAGGCTGCATTCCTGGCTGCGTGCATGCTATGGCTGTGCATATACACGTTGAATTTATTGTTGACGTTATCAGCTACACCGGCCAAAAAAGCTGATAGCCAATTACGTCAATTTTCCTCTTATCAGTGCTGATCCGATATGGAGTGATATGTCAGTACACCTCTCAAAAATATCCAAAAATTTCTCATAAGGATAGGGCTGTTTGTGTTGCATACAACTGTGCTGCATTATGGCATTATCTTTGTACATGAAAATATTTTTTAAATATATTTTTCTAATTGCAACATGGAGAATATCAAAGATATAGTTAAACCGTTATCATTCATGTATATACCTGAAGTGCAGAGACCAGTTTCCAGTGTTCCAGGCAATTACATATCCTACAGCATATAGGTCAACACATTGTATAAGTCGACCATATATTTCTGTAAAAAAAAGTTAGGATTTTTGTATGTCTTTTGTATAAGTTGACCCCACCTCGGTGTGCGAGGCACTGGAAGCCCAGGCGGGCTTGTGGGAGAGGTGGCATACTGACAGGCTCCTGGGAAGTTAAATCAGGCCCCTGGCAGTTCAGGGAACACACAGCCCACTGGCAGCCCACCTGGCCAGCCCTGGACCAGGGTTCCCCACAGTTCAGGGACTGCTTGGCCCAGCGGCAGCTCACCCCACAGCTGTGGGACATGGGGAGAGTCTCTGCCGAAAGCAAAATTGGGCCCCTCATCACTTCTGTATTCAGCAGGTGCCTCTGGCTGGCAGAACGCCTGGCGCCGCCTGACAAGGGGCTGGTTTGCCCCAGGGGCAGTATGGGGTGTTGGGTAGGGGTGGTGGGGAGGCTAGGGGTGTTGAGCAGGGCTCCCCCACCTCTGGCCTACCTCTGCCCCTGCCTAACACCCTGTGCTGCCCCTGGGGCAAGCCAAGTCTGTCCCGGGCAGCCGTAGGTGCCTGCTGAAGGCAAAAGCAGCAAGGGGCCTGATCCTGCTTTCAGCAGAGCCTCCCCACCTGCCCTGCGGCCAGGGAGTGAGCTGCAGCCAGGGGGTAAGCTGCTGCCAGGCTGGGCATCCCCTGAGCTGCAGGGGGGCCTGGTCCTTCCCTCCACCGTGGCAGCAGCCCCCAGGGACAGCTGGGCAGGCTACCAGCGGGTCGTGTGCTGCCGGAAATCCCAGGTGGGGTCCAGGCAACACCGTTCACAGGGGATGGTGTATAAATTGAGGTTCAATTTTAAGAGATAAAAATAGGCTTCAAAACTTGACTTTTACACCATGATATACGATATGTGTTTTCCAGACTCTTCGTAAGTTGACACTTTCAGAAAAACAATCCAATCCCAATACACCTGCTTCTTTCCTCCAGTTCTACCAACATACTTATTAGCAATTGTCTTCCATGGTAGTCTTATTTGTACATCCAGAGAAGCCTGACGATGCCTATCCAGGATCGACAGACTCTTTTGCAGCTCAGGCACATGTTTCTGTGTAGGGTGGGTGGCTCTGGATTCTTGGTGTGGTCTGCAAGGTGCTGTTTCTGCTGCTCTGGTTCTGTCCCCTGTTGTCATAAGGTTTGAAAGTACTGAGATCTTTGCAGAAGACTCTTCCTCCCTGGGGTGGTCCTGAGTGATATTTCCTATGAGTTCATGTTGACTTTGCGCTGGTTTCAAGTTGGCCATCAGGACATCCTTGAAGCGTTTTCTCTACCCTCCCCTGGAGTGTACACCTTGACTGAATAAAACTTTCTTCAGGAGCCTGGAATTGTACATCCAGATGATGTGCTTGGCCCAGCAAAGTTCCAGTTTTACTACGTTGTTAATGTCCTTATTCATCTTTCAAACCCACACAGCTCTCTTTGTTTACTCCCTTGGACACATCCAGTTTTTTGTGACCTGTATAATCAATACTATCTTCCTTTTCTCTTTTTCCTGTCATCACCTGACTTCCTTTTCTTTTCCCAGCACAGAAAGAAGTAAAAAGTAAATACGGCCCTCAGCATGACCACAGGTCACTTTGTAGGACTTTCTACATGTAGGATAAGAACAGAGCATTTTATTTATTTATGTATTGCTACTAAATTCAAATGCATTCTGTTCATCTCTCATAGAAAATTTTCTGCGAGCAAATACAACTTTGAGAACTTTAATTTAATTTTTAAATGTGTATTATTTATATGCAAATTAGTTTAATCACTTGGGGTTAGATCCATAACAGGACTGAGACACCCAAAACAAATTAAAAAGGCTTTAGGGGTGCAGCTCCCCACAGTAACTGAGAATGCTTTGCAAGAAGCATTCTGAGTTGCAATGATTCCCTGGACCAAACAAGTTCACCATTGGTTCCAGGGAGGAGGGGAATCTAGCTGCTGACTGGGAGCCTGCAGCCAGTTTCCTCTAGCAACAGCCCCTTCTCTTTCCCAATCTATCCCTGTTTCAGAATGGGAGTGGGGGGAAGGCAGCAGAGGGAGCTTATTCTAGGGCTTCCCCAGCTGGTGCTGGATGGTGGGGTAGATGAATTGGAGTCCCCCTACCTCGGGGGAGCTCCAATACACCTGTCCCACCCTTCAGCTGGGGCTGAAAACCCCCCAGACCAAACTCCCCTCCCTGTCCCTCTTCCCATTCTGAAAACAGCTCAAGGCTGGGAGACAGTGCAGACAGAAGTTACAGAAGGCGCTCTGTTTTGGAGTGTCTTCATCTGACCCCATGCCATGAGAGTTCAGATTTTTCACCCGAGCGGCCCTGCTTTCAGTTATACTACTGGTTTAATGCTGTCTTGATCCTGAGGGGCTTCCAACACGCATCTCTTTCCTAGGACAACTAAGGCATTTTGGGGTGCCTTGAAGCCCTTTTAAAGAGGAGCACTGTTTGTTGTGCAAACACCTACACGTGATTCACAGGATAAACTTGGGGATTTCAAATAAGAATCCATATTAAGAAAAACAAGGAACACAGCAGGTCAGAATGTTTTTGACATTTTCCATAGCTGACAAACAAACAAGTGAAAGCTAAGAACTGGCATTTTCTGAGGGGTGCCCAATGTCTAAAAAGGTTTGGGAACTACTGTTCTAGGAGAATACCCAAACTGCCAACCTATTGCCTAGGCTGCCTGGGATTCCCCCCACCTATTGAAATTAGGCTAACTGTGAAGAAAGGAATGCTCATTGTATGGGGTTGGGGGGAAAATAAACAAGATTGAAGCCTAGTGGGTAGGGCATTCTGCTGCAGAGATTCTGTTTCCTGCTTCCAGGACATGTTTATGCACTTTACATTAAACAATCATTGGACAGGGGGAAAAAAAACAAACCTGAGACAGGATCCCAGGGTTTCCCCAGGTGTGCTCCAATTACAAGACTGCACAGTAATGCTCCTTTTGTGTTCTTTCTCTGTGATCCAGTGAATCTTGCATTTCTTTCTGCACAGTGGCTCAACTTCAAGGGGGGGGGGCGTGTTTCTACCAAGCAAAGTCTGTAGCTTTGGCAGGTAAAGTATCCTCCTGAAATAGGGGTTTGGATCTCTCGGTCTGATAAAAATTGATTCTGAATATCTCCCTTCCTAGGCAAGTGCTCTAGCCATCAGACAGCTATGTAACAGGTGCCTTCTCTCTGATCTGGGCTCTGGTTGCTCAATAGACTGATGTACTCCCCTGCAGACCTACTTTGTCATACAAGCTCTTGAGATGATATACCCCTGTACCTGGCATTTACAATTGATTAGCTCTAGGCAATTCCCTACTCAGTATGAGGAGTTTTTGGGTCATCTTTTTCAGGCATCTAACTCTCATTTTGCACTGTATAAGGAGCCTGTGTGGTAACTGAAGATTCTTCTCCAGGCCCAGGTCTCTTTAAAGTTATTCATTGTAGCACCTAACTTCTTTAGAGATACCTGTCTTTTATTGGATCTAATCTGTAAGCACTTCACAGATTTATTTGTGACCTCTTAATTTCTATATCTATAGCATCCCTTGCCTAGCATGTAGTCTTTAGGCCCGTAAGTTTTGGGTTTTACTTCCCCCCCCCCCCCCCACCTTTGGATTGTTTTTTAAATTACATTTGCGCTGGTGGAACTACACCATTGACTGCCAAAGTAAGCTGTTGATATAGGCTCAATGTTGCACTGGTACAATCTGTCTACAGTAGGAGTTTGTGAAACTAACTTGATTTAGCTACCCTGGTGCATATGTTCATAGATTCATAGATGTTAGGGTCGGAAGGGACCTCAATAGATCATCGAGTCCGACCCCCTGCATAGGCAGGAAAGAGTGCTGGGTCTAGATGACCCCAGCTAGATGGTTATCTAACCTCCTCTTGAAGACCCCCAGGGTAGGGGAGAGCACCACCTCCCTTGGGAGCCCGTTCCAGACCTTGGCCACTCGAACTGTGAAGAAGTTCCTCCTAATGTCCAATCTAAATCTGCTCCCTGCTAGCTTATGGCCATTATTTCTTGTAACCCCTGGGGGCGCCTTGGTGAATAAATACTCACCAATTCCCTTCTGTGCCCCCGCGATGAACTTATAGGCAGCCACAAGGTCGCCTCTCAACCTTCTCTTGAGGAGGCTGAAAAGATCCAGTTTCTCTAGTCTCTCCTCGTAGGGCTTGGTCTGCAGGCCCTTAACCATACGAGTGGCCCTTCTCTGGACCCTCTCCAGGTTATCCGCATCCCTCTTGAATTGTGGCGCCCAGAATTGCACGCAGTATTCCAACTGCGGTCTGACCAGCGCCCGATAGAGGGGAAGTATCACCTCCTTGGACCTATTCATCATGCATCTGCTGCTGCACGATAAAGTGCCATTGGCTTTTCTGATGGCTTCGTCACACTGCCGACTCATGTTCATCTTAGAATCCACTAGGACTCCAAGATCCCTTTCCACTTCCGTGCCACCCAGCAGGTCATTCCCTAGGCTGTAGGTGTGCTGGACATTTTTCCTCCCTAGGTGCAGCACTTTGCATTTCTCCTTGTTGAACTGCATTCTGTTGTTTTCTGCCCACTTGTCTAACCTGTCCAGGTCTGCTTGCAGCTGTTCCCTGCCCTCCGGCGTGTCCACTTCTCCCCATAGCTTTGTGTCATCTGCAAACTTGGACAGAGTACATTTCACTCCCTTGTCCAAGTCGCTGATGAAGACCCCGAAGAGTATCGGTCCAAGGACTGAGCCCTGCGGGACCCCACTGCCCACACCCTTCCAGGTCGAAGCCGACCCATCCACCATGACTCTCTGGGTGCGACCCTCCAGCCAATTCGCCACCCGCTGGACTGTGTAGTCATCCAAGTCACAGCCTTTTAACTTGTTCACCAGTATGGGGTGGGATACCATATCAAAGGCCTAAAGTCTAAGTATACGACATTTACCCCTCCTCCTGTGTCCAGGCATTTTGTAACCTGGTCATAAAAAGAGACTAGATTGGTCAGGCACGATCTGCCTGCCACGAACCTGTGCTGGTGTCCCCTCAGCATAATTTGTCCTGCCAGGCTCTCGCATATGTGAGCCTTGATAATTTTTTCAAAGACTTTGCCAAGGATGGAGGTGAGACTGACTGGCCTATAGTTGCTGGGGTCCTCCTTCCTCCCCTTCTTGAAAATAGGGACCACATTGGCCCTTTTCCAGTCCTCCGGGACTTGGCCCGTGCACCACAAGTGTTCAGATATTCCCACCAGTGGCTCTGCAATGATGTTGGCCAGTGCCTTCAGCACCCTCGGATGGAGCTCATCCGGGCCTGCCGACTTAAAGGCATTCAGTTCTTCCAAGTGACTCTGCACCATCTCAGGGTCTACGCATGGCAGTCTGGCACCCTGCTGCTGCCTCTACAATCCCAGTGAGAGACTTGTCCTGCCCCTCACTTAGGAACACTGAGGCAAAGAACTCGTTGAGGAGTTCAGCCTTGTCCCCCCTGTCCGTCACCAATTGTTTTTGCCCATTTAGCAGGGGTCCTATTCCTCCCTGGGCCTTCCTTTTACTCCCTATATATCTAAAAAACAATTTCTTGTTGTCCTTTACTTGGGATGCCATCCTCAGCTCCATGGTAGCTTTGGCCCGTCTAACTGCCTCCCTATAAGCATGAGCAGAGGAGGTATATTCGTCTTTGGTGATCTCTCCTTGTTTCCACTTTTTGTGTGCTCCCCTTTTGGCCCTTAGGCCACCCTGGATTTCTGCGGTCAGCCAGGGAAGCCTCCTGGCCCCTTTCCCTCTTTTACCCCGCACATTCTTAGTGTCTACTTTACAGGAATTTTAAATCAAACCAAGTCAGGCTTCTGGACTACCAGTTTGTTTATCTCAGATCATCCTTGCTATGCAATCGTTAACTTCCCATTAATAACCTGAAATTACTTGGGTATTGTAATATGTAACTTCCGGGATTAAAGTATTACAGCTATAGAACTAGTATTACATCTCTTGCCATCAGATTTTCACCTGTTGTGTGTTGAAAACATTTAACCTGTTGGTTTCATTTAGTTTTGATAAATTTAGTATTAACGGTAATCTAAAGAAAACAAGGAATCATAATTACCAGAACTATGGACTGAAAATCCTCGTTAACTGGGCTCAGAGAAGTACCTAATACACAGACAGCTGAAAATTAGCCTTTTTGTTTCTTTTCAGCTTCTCTCGAAGTTGCATTGGCTTTACTCTGTGACATCTCAGAATGCATCATTCTATGATTTCCCACCTACTAATGGAGCCCTACTGGAATGTGGAACAGGTCTTTAGGACTTCAGGTAAGTGGCTTTTTAATTATGTGGTGCATTTCTCAAAGTTGCATTATTTCATACCTCAGGGGATATAAAACTACATTTCTCTCTCCTTCTCCCTCCCTTCCTCTCGTTTCCTTTTGTTCTTTTTTTAAAAAAAGCTTTGAAAATTGTGCCGTATAATTGTTAAAAAGTCACTTGCATAGAGCATGGTGTGGTCAAGTTTTTCTTTGTACTGTAACATCACAGAATTAAGTCTTTGGGGGATGTCTCAATGAAGCAGAGCCAGTGCAATGTCAAGAAGAACCCAAAAGGGGAGAAAAAAAAATTATGCATTGAATGTTAATGAGGAGAATCGATACATTCTGAACAAGGCTTTTGACACCATCTCCTGTGATATTATTTGTCATTAATAAGCTAAGGAAAGATGGTCTAGATGAAAATACTATTAACAGTGAAAACATTGTGATTGGATGAATGTGTTCAAAGAATAGTCATTAATGGCTTGATGTGTAATTGGCAGAAGGTACTGAGTGCAGTTCTGTAACGAAGTGCTTGTCTCATGGGGGGCGTAGATTGTGACTGCAACAGGGTGGTTGCTCAGCCCTGGCCTGGTTAGTCCTGGCCTTCCTTAGGTCTTGCCCAGTTTCTGGGCTCCAGGCTCTCTGGCCTCCAAACACTGCCTGGCTGTGGGCATTCTGGCCCCAAATGCTGCCCTCCTCTGGGCTCAGCCTGCTCACTTTGTCTTAAGTCTGCCCCCAGCAGGGCTCAGTATTCATGTGCCTCTAGAGCACTAATGGGACCTCCAAATAAACCATTCCTCACAGTCCCCTCCACAACCACCAGTATTCTAATATAAAAGCCTTAGTCTGTCTGTCTGTCTGTCTGTCTGTCTGTCCATAACACTATTCACACTGTGGTTGTCTCAGCAGCCAATCAGAGTGCTCCAAGAGCGTTCCAGACAGGTGGCGGGGGCGAGGTCAGCACTGCTGGCCTCACCCCTCCGGCCCCGCAGTTCCCACTTATGGTGGCACCGTCCTACTCTGGGTACCAACATAACCCAGAACCCTGGGTTATATCCTTCTGTAGGCTCTCAGGGTTTTGCTGGTAGTTCCCAGGCAGCTCAGTGGTCAACCAGGCACTCCCTTGTGGCTTCTGTAGCCCAGAGCTCCTTCCTCTACAGCAGTGGTCTCCAGCCTGTTTAAGGTGAAGATCACTTTTTGAAGTAAAGGGCAACCCATGATCTACCACACCCCTCAACCCATGATCTACCACACCACTCCCCGCCCTCACCCTGCCATGCCCCCCTACCCAGCAGGTCAGTCTGGGTAGGGAGGGGGGCAGATCGAGTCCCCTGCAGTGATGGAGGGAGTGGGGCAGGCGCAGGGGTGAGGGGCCCTGGCTGGGCTGGGTCAGGTCAAGTCAAGCTGGGGGAGGATCGGAGCTTGGGCGGCTTGTCCAGGCACGTGGGGGTGCTCCTGCTGCTGTGCGCACCCTGGCAGAGGCCTGGGGGGCACAAACCTCCCCCCCCCAAATCTGAGCATGGGGTGAGGTGGCTGCTGCTGCGTGTTGGGCTTTGTGCCTGGATGAGCTGCCTGGGCTCCAACCCTCCCCTGGCCTGGCCTGGCCTGGCCTGGCCTGGCCTGGCCTGGCTGGGGTCCCACTCACCCAGTGGCAGGGGGCATGGAAGGGGATCATCTCACTCACCTGGCCAGGCCCTGGGGGCAGGTGGCACAGCTCAGCCTGACCACATGCATCCTGCTGCTCCTGTGTTCCACCTCGCCCAGACTGCGACCTGGCCACTCCCCGCATGCATCCTGCTGCTTCTGATTGTGGGACCAGTGACAATAGATCTCAGTCTGGGGGGGGCTAGCCCCCCCCAGACTGAGATCAACTGCCAGGGGCTCCCAGATCAACCAGTCAATCAGGATTGACCAGTTGGTGACCACTGCTGTACAGTTTGCAGGGCCAGACTGTCCTGTTCTGGCTCAGGGCCTGTACCTGAATGGCTCCCTAGCCCCACCTGCTGCTGGTCACCTTTTTCCCCCAGAGCTGCTGCAGGTGGTTTCTTATTTGGCTTGGTGATACAGCTTCAGGGAGGCCCCTTGCTGCTGGGACCTGCAGTGTTTCTATGCAGGTTTCCCAGATCCCTGATGTTGCTGTCACTGTTGGCTCGCTGTTAAGTGTTTTGCTCTTTTCACCCTTCAGTCTGCACTTGGGGCTTATCTGGACAGCAGACCCTGGAGTTTGACCCCTTCTCAGTAATGGGGTAGGGACCCCATTGTAGGTTCCCTAGAGGTTTGTCCTAGGTCTGGTACTGTTCAGTTTTTTCATTAAGTATTTGAAGGTTGAGACTGATTGATTGAACAATTAGGAAATTGGCAGAGGACATCAAATTGGGTGGAGCTCCAAACACTGTAGAGGGTAGGGCTAGGATCTAGAATGACCTTGATGAACTGGAAAAATGGTCCAAAATTAATCAAATGAAATTCAGTTAGGACAAGTGCAAAGTCCAGCACTTTGGATGGAACAATTACATGGACAAATACAGACTACAGAACAACTGACTAGGCTGCAGCGGTGCAGTAAAGAACCTGGGGTTATAATGAACCATAAGCTGAACACGAGTCAACAGTGTGCTCTTGTTGCAAAACAAGCCAAGAGCTGGGTTGCATTAACAGGACTGTCGCTTGGAAGTCAAGGGAAGTTATTCTTCCACTTTATTTGGCACTAGTGAGGCCTTACCTGGAGTACTGTGTCCAGTTTTGGTCCCTGCACTTCAAAGGAAGATGTGGACAAATTGGAAGGAGTCCAATGGAGACCCACAAAAGTGATGATAGGTCTAGGAAACCGGATTTACAAGGAAAGGATGGAAGAGCTGGGATTACTGAAGAAAAGAAGACTCTAGGGAGGGTCTGATAAATCTTAAAATACATAGAGGATGGCAAGGGTTTGGGTTGTAGCCATGTTGGTCTAAGGACATAGGCAGACAAGGTTCCTTGGGTGAATTTGATATCTTTTATTAGACCAATGGCAATATACTATTCTGTGAGGCTGCAGGAGACGAGACTAGAAGTAATGGTCATAAATTGCAAGGGAAATTTAGGTTGGATATCAAGAAGAACTGTTTCATGGTGAGAGGGGGTTAAACATTGGTACAGATTACCTAGAGGTTGTAAAATCTCTATCCTTGGAAGTTTTTAAGAGCTGATTAGACAAACACTTGTCTAGGATGGTTTAGTAAATGAGCATCCTGCCCTGAGCAGGGGCGTGGACTAAATGACCTCCTAGGGTTCCTTTGGATGCTATTTTTTTTATAATTCTATTGTTCTGTTTCTGCAGTTAGTAACACTTTTAACATTATACATTGAGGACCTTTTCAAAAGTCAACTTTTTGATAGAGTAATCTGAAATGATATAAGATGTGAATTTTTTACACATATAATGGACGTTTGGAATTGTATGGAACAATATTACACAAAAAACCCAATTTAAAAGAACATTATGAAGAGTGCAAATTCAGGCACTCAAAATATAAGATATGCCAGAAGTAAGGTTGCCTACCCCACCTTAGCGTGACCTCTTGGCTGCACATATTCCCTCCTGGGAGGGACATGGAGCACATGGAAGCTTTGGCCCCTGCCTGGCTATGGAGCAGCATCCCAGGGCTGGAGCTGCCTCTACCGCATGTCTGGGCAGGGGCAAAGCTTCCATGTACTTGGTGGTCTGGAGGGATGGAGTCAAGGCTGTGCCTGACAGCAAACAGCTGTGGGGGTGGAAGGCAGAGGCTGTGAGGAGCTGACAGGGGTGTAGAGGCTGTAGGAAGGAGCAGGGGTGCAGGCACTGAAGGAGGAACAAGGGGGCTGCCACATGCAGCTTTCCCTGCTGCAGCTGGGGGGGGAGGGGAGGGGAGGGGGTGGGAAGGGGAGGTGTTTTAAATGACCCTTCGAAACTTAGGTTCTATACATTCTGTACGTACGTACATTTTTCATATATAGAATCTGAGTATTTGGGAGTTGCGTTTAAATTTGAAGTAGTCTCGTATTTGGGTAAATATAGTATTAAAAGATCAACATTATTAGGCTGAGACTGATAGTATTTTCTTTGGGTTTATTGTTTTTATTTTCAGACACTTATTCTTGTCAGGTTTATTCTAATCAACAGCTAATGTGAAATTTAGTTTTTGTTAATGGCATAACTGTAAATAAGAGGAAAGAAAAATATTTTCCAGACTCTCACATGTGCGCAAGTTCTTGAATCTTGCTGCATTTAACATTCCAGAACCTCTTGTACCAAAGCTAGTAAGTCTCTCGTTCTTACAGTCTGTTACTAGAGAAGCTGAATAATACATTTCAATACTAAAAAAGAAAGACAATTCAATACTAATCCACATTTTTTTTAAATTAAAGTGGATAGGAAAGAAAGAGAAAAAGTTCCTAGGAGCAATAAGATTCAAGAACCATTATATTGGGAGCTTTGCCAAGACCTTTCTCTTCCATTTCACTTTTTTTAATCCAAAAGATACTGTTTTTGTTTAAACCAGTAAGCTATCTCTGGACTTGGTTTGTGGTTTTTGTCTCTTGGATCACTCTAACTACCAAGTATATAAAACCATCTGGAGGATTAACCAGTCTTACCTGGTGCTGGAAAGGACAAGGAGCTTTCTTTCTCCTGCCACTCTCCAGAGTAGCAAATGTGGAGATGCTGCTATGAACCTTGGAGTTTTTTGGGAGGTTTTCCTCTCTGTGTAACTCCTAGTACATCTGTTTAGGCGAGGGATGTCCAACCTTTTTGAATGTGGGGCCGGATCATGAACTTTTTATCACCCAGTGGGCTGGCGAGCCATATTCAAACACCCCCTGTCCTCAGAGAGACCCTGCCTGTGTAGCCCTACTGCACCTGCCTGTTACTGCAAGGCTCATGGTAGCTGCTGGTGGGCAGGGGCAAGAGGGACCCATTCTGCATCCAGCCAGCTACTGCCCCAGAGACTGAAGGGGAGAAATAAATAGCTCCACATCCCCATCCCCTGAGCTGCGCAGCCCCACGAGCTGGCGCTGCCTGAGGGGGGCTGGAGCGAGGCGGCTGTTGCACCGCAGCCCCTCACCTACCCACCCGCATGGCCTTGCTCACCGTGGTGCCCGGCCACCCGCGCGCGCAGACCCGGTGGCCTCAGTGCTGTGAGCCCGGAGCGCGGGGTCTGGTAGACACCACCTCCTGCCACCTTGTCCCGCAGAGGTCACACCAGGACCTTGCCTGCCGAGGCCGCCCCGTGCTGGCTTCCCATGTGCTGCTGGGGATGGGAGGAGGCCGGCCGGGTTGGCACCAGCCAGCAGAAGCGGCAGTGGAGCCATGTGCCGCTCGGGACTGACCGGTGCAGGCAGGGGGAAAATGCTTTTCTCCGGGGCATCATGCCTCCATGTTTCATTCCCCCCCGGTTCCCCCTGCCCAACATTGGTTCCAGGTCCTGGCCTGCTGCTCCCCTGCTTCTCCCTGGCCATCCTGGTACCTGGAGGGCCCTGCTCCCAGGGGAAGTGCCACTGGGCCTGAACCTGGCTGTGGGAGAGGCTCCATGCATCAGGCTTCTCAGGTGCCCAGGGGCTGTGCCACCCCCAGATGCCTTGGGGAGGCCTGTTGCAGGCTCCAGGGGGGAGCAGCAGGCCGGAGGCTTCTGGGTGGACTCGGAGGCGGCTCCGTTGACTCCACGTGCCATGCTGACACAGTTACCCCCGGAGCCCAGGGGCAGGCGCCTGCCAGGCCCTGCTGCCCCCAGGCGGCTCGGGCAGCCCCGCCAGGCTGGGCAGACCCCACCCGGAGGCTCCGGGGGGGAGCAGCAGCTGGCCAGATGCTTGCGGGTGGACTTGGACCTGGCTCCATTGACTGACTGGTGCAGGCAGGGGGCCGGTTTTCCTGTCTGGTGCTGACCCAGCTGGGTCCGTCCCATCTGGAGCAGCATGCGGCTGAAGCCGGCTTCCCACATGGTGCTGGGGATGGGAGGAGCCCAGCTGGGTCTGCATCGGCCAGCAGAAGCGGCGGCGGAGCCGTGTGCCGCTCGGGATGGGACGAGCCCGGCCGGAGCAGCAGGGGCTCAGGTGCATTTTCCCCCTGCCTGCACCAGTCAGTCCCGAGCGGCACACGGCTCCAACGCCACTTTTGCTGGCCGGTGCCAACCTGGCCGGGCTCCTCCAGTCCCCAGCAGCACGTGGGAATCTGGCTTCAGCTGCATGCTACTCCAGATGGGACAGACCCGCCCGGGTCGGCACCAGCCAGCAGAGGTGGCAGCGGAGCTGTGTGCCGTTCGGGACTGACCACCACAGGTAGGTGGAAAGTGCAGTTGAGCCCCCTGCTGCTCTGGCTGGGCTCATCCTGTCCCAAGCGGCACATGGCTACTTCTCTTCCCCCACATACCACGTCGGCAACATCAAGCTGACACAGTGCGTGTGAGAACCTTGTCCCTTCCCCAGCCCTTCAGCAGCCATTAGGAAGCTGCTGAGGGGCTGGGGGAGGGACAAGGGGCAGGAACAAAAGTAAACCTTGTTTACTCTCGTTTCCCATTGCAGCACCGCAGGCCACAGAAAATGCCTTGGCGGGCCACGTGGCAGCCCGCGGGCTGTATGTTGGACAAGCCTGGTTTAGGCTCTTTCCAAAAAAAAGCAACACAAAGTTGAAGTTACTGACTGTTCAGCCGCACTTAACTAGAAAACAGACCACACTCGTTGCTAACTTTTGACTCTGTTGCAGTAAGGCTGTGACCAGTTTGGTGGCTACATATCTTTGGTGTAGAAGCCTATAAGTTTCTGGTCCTTTGTCACTGCCATAGTTGCAACAACCAGGACCAACTGTCCAGTGCTTTCTTTTATTGATGTCCCTATTAGTGGATTGAAAGGCCTACTTTTAACCAAGTTTGGTTAATTGTTGTTTTTTTTCTTTTGCGCGTGCGCGTGTATGTACTATATATGCACAAAGCTAGCCAAACACAGGGCAGAGTAGAGGAGGGTTGCTACAGTAGCTAAGGTGCCCCAATGGTCATAGCAGCCTTGGGACTGACCTGATCTGACCTGACCTTGGATTCCGGTAAATGCACGTATGTACACATGCATGCATGTATATAGTATTTACCCGAATGCACATTCAGGTCAGTCCCAAGGCCACTAACCACTGGGGCACCTTAGATGCTGTAACAACCCTCCTCCATTCTGCCCTGTTTGGCTAGCTTTGTACACTGTCAGTTGAGGCCTGCCCAATCCTTAATATTAGTTCCCCAGCTCTTCTTTGGTCTACCTCTTTTTCTCTTTCCCTCCACTGTGTCCTGCATTATGGTATAGGCAGTCCTCGACTTAAGCATTTCGTGTTGTAACGTTTTGCCCTTACAGCATTTATAAATTGACACCCTGTTTCAACTTTCTGACATCAGTTTTGACTTTACAATGCTTGATCCAGTGCCACACCACGCTAGTGAAGAAGTTTGCTGAATCACCCATCTCCCTGGAGAGCATCTGTCCAATTTTCCTTGGACACTTTCTTTAAGAAAGCAGACAAGACTCCAGAAAAACCTGCAGACAAGACTCCTGAGAAGACTCTAGCCAAGAGCCCTTCAAAAAGTCCAGCAAAGTCACCTCGAAAGTCCTTCCAAATCTATTTGATTGCTATTTACAATATAAATACATTAATGTAGCTATATTACTCATCTATAATTGATTGAGTACAAAATTCTGGGTTATTTTTGGTGAAAATGGGGTATCAGACCTTTGGTTCAGGAACCAACCCCCCCCCCCCCGTTTGTAATATTGTTACTATGGGAAAATTGGTTCCGAGTTACAACATTTTGACTTAAGATGCAGTTTTCAGGAACCAATTCTGTTGTAAGTGCAACGACTGCCTGTATTGGCAAGGGTGTCCGGTCTTCCCGTGTTGTTTCCAAACTATTGCAGCTTCCTTCTTCACACAGCCTCCAACAACAGTTTGTAAGTTCCAGTTTCCTGACTGATTTGCTGCTTGACACTTACTGGTCTGGTGCTCAGTGTACGAGGCAGGCAACAATCTCCTAAAGCAGTGTATTTCAAATGCTTCAATTCTGTTTTCTAACTTCTTATTAAGCACCCATACCTCACAGCTATAAAACATTGTAGAGATGACCACAGCATGCAGCAGATGTAACTTTACCTTCTGTATAATATTGCTGCTTGTCCAGATTCTCTTTAGCTTTGTTAGTTGGCTGGTGGCAGCAGCTATTCTGGCCTTGACTTCCTTTTCAGATTTTAAGTCTTCTGTGATGGTGGCTCCCAGATACTTAAAACTTGTTGCTCTTTCTAGTTTTTCATTGCCGATCTTCACATCTACATTGCTGTTGGTGATCTCAGAGGTTGTTATTACTTTTCTTTTCTCAGTGCTTATCTCCATTCTGTAGCTCTTTGCAGTTTTGTCTAGCATTTCTATAAGTTTTTAGAATCGTAGAACCGGAAGGGACCTGTACGATCAAGTCTGGTCCTTTGCCATAGGCAAGAAGTATTGGGCGCAGATGAGCTCGGCAAGGTGCCTGTCCAGCCTCGTCTTGAACACCTCATCGTGAAGCTCTTCAGATGTCTGTGCTATCAGGTCGACGTCATCAGCTAAGTGCAGGTTATTGATCTTCTGTCCTCCAACTGATATAATTCCTGTGACATTCTCTAAGGCGTCTGACATGATTTGCTTGAGGAAGAAGTTGAAAAGGCATGGTGAGAGCAGGCAACCTTGGTGCACTCCTACTGAAATTGCAAGCCATTGAACGATGTTGTCAATCAGCACTTCACTACTTGCATTGCTGTAAAGTTCTTCTATTTGTGAGATCAGGAATCTGCCTTTTCACCATGAGCCAGAGTGCTTTGTGTCACACTACCAAAAGCTTTCTTGAAGTCTATGAATTTATGAAGTTCTTTTTGGTGATCACCAACGGAGCTTTTCACTCAGTACTTGGATGTTGAAAATTTGCTCCATGGTACGTCTCCCTGCTCTGAACCCAGCTTGCTCTTCTGCGAGCACAGTCTCTATTTGAGGGTCGAGTCTGTTTAGTATTATTTTTAGAAGTACTTTGCTTGGATGGCTGATAAAAATGATGGTGCGGTAGTTTGTGCGTTGGTGGAGATTTCCCTTTTATTAGGAAGGGGAATGACGACTGACTTCGTCCCTCCATATCATGTTGCAAATGTTGTGAACCGTGCTTGTTATGTTGTCACCTGTCTTCAGGATCCTTGAAGACAAGTGACAACTTCAGAACTCTTGAAGACAACTTCATATTTAAGATGACCTTCCCCCCCCCCCCATAACTGGATTCTATACATGGAAAATTATAAGTTTATTATAACTTTCCATGTATACAATCTAATTAGTGGAAAGTCTTTAAATTCGTTCCTGTCCCCCCACTGCTGTGGTAGGGAAATCACTGGTGGGGGCAAGAGGCCAGACCCCTGCCCCTGCTGCCTGCCTCCCACTCCCTGCTTATCCCTGCAGCTAGCCCTGCCCCCGCTTTACATCTCCTCACTTACCCTCTACGTCTCTGGGGCAGAGGGGTAGTCGGGGAGCAGCACAACCCAGTCCAGCCTGGCCCCTACCTCCCCCACCCTCTGTTCCCTCCTGCAGCCTGCCCCCTTTTACCTTCTGCTTCAGCTCTGCTCCCCTCTGGGGCACTTGGGGCTGGGCCAGGGGGAAGCAGCAGCAGCTCCTGGCCAGGCAGGGTGAGGGCTGGAGGGACTAGAGTGGGAGCAGAAAGTGCAGAAAGTGTGGGGAGGGGAGCAGCGGTTGTGGGGGGAATGGGGGGAAGCTGCAGGCTTCCCCCCTCCCCCTGCCAGTCACCCCTGCACTCCTTTCTCCCCCCCCACCCACCCCCACCCCCTAAAGAAGCTGGTCAGCCTGGGGCCAGATCTGGAACTGAGCTGCTGCTGCCTGCCCTGAATCCAAGATGAGGATTTTTTTTTCCTTATGTTGATGGGGGGGGGGGGGGGGAAGGGCTTGTCTTGGATTTGAGTAAATGTAGTACTTTGCTTGTGTCATTGTGGATTTAGTTAGATCCTGTTGGTTATTTCCAACAGCTGGGATGACCGCTGCTAAGATAAGGGTATTGCCTGATGCTGTAATACTGGTGGCACTGGTGCTGAATCTGTACTAAGAGATTTAATCTTGACAGGCTTCTAGTATATGAAGGCTCTAAAAACCTTTGGTTGTGGGAACATGAAGCTACCCTTGTCTGAAGCTATAACGCAGGGATGTTAAATTTACCTGGAGCCCTGAGCTGGATTATGCCCCAGTGTTCCTAATCTAGTACAGTATCAGTAATTTGACGTGATCAACCTGAAAAGACTCCATTGGACAGTTAGCACTACAGGTTGTCAGACAGAAGTTGATGCCAAGGGGCTTGCTGTCTAAGTGACACTCATTGAGAGAGAACAGTAAATGGTCATTGGAAGCTCCTTTGCTGCAAAGTTAGATCCTGATAACAAGAAGGACAGAAGTGAGGCTTTCTCAGTCCAGATTTTGGCAAAGATCTAATGAGAAATCAGCCTCTTCTGGTTCATTGTAATTCTCAGGATAGAGGATCCAACATATCTAGATCAGTGTTGGGTTGCCCCTCAATATTTAAAGAAATGTGGGAAGTATCAACATATTGGTCTCCTTGACTGCAAAAGGATATGAGCCCTCAGCCCTATAAATTAGTCTGCACACAGACTGTTACTTCTGATAGAAGCCCTAGATTTTTGATGACTTATGCCATAACTGAGACTGTCCTTGTGGTGGAAATGTTCTGGACTCCAAGATACAGGCTTCACTGAATGATCTCCCATTATTAAGGTTCTGTATGTGTTCAGGTAGAAAACCATTTCGGAAGGTGGCACAGACTTTTGTACCTTTTTCTGTATATGTCTATATGTATATGTAGATCCATTCCTTCCCATAAACCCAGCCTTTTGCACACAATCCTATATTGGATTATTTTCTCCCTAAGCTAGTAATTGCAAATGTTTGCTTTAATTGTGCTAGGATAGAATAATTTGGTGAATAATTATTATGCAGTAGGCCAAGGAAGATTGGCATATCTAGGGGACAGAATTAAGTTTGTAGTATATAGTCTGCAATGTGCCAGTACAGTGGTCAGAGTAATATTAAACTAACCTTATCCTTTACCCTTTTGCAAAAGGAACTACGTGAACCATCAGGTATAACTTTTTTTGCTTCCAAGTGTTTATCGTGTGTGGTATGTGTGGCAACCTTCATTGCTTATCCACAAAGATTTGTATATTCATTTCCTAGGTGTTTTTATGATAGATAGACCTGTGTGGTGTAGAAGTGCAGTGTTTATAGAGAATGTCCATTATCTACTGTGCATTCATTCTTCTATGTTGTGATATACTAGTTTGCAAGTGCATTCCTCCCAAGAAGATTTTTGTGGACTAACAATTATGAAACAGGCTTATATGTGTCCCCTTGCATCCTCTCTTCTACCCTTCTCCCTTCCTACCCAAAATATTTTCCAGTTGGTGTTCCCTATCCTCTGTCAGTTAAGTTCGTTTATGTAGCAGGTAAAATGTTAAAGTAACATATATGACTTTAAATCCAACATTTTCAAAATACTTAAAAACTTGCCTGTTGCACCAGATTTATTCAATATCATCTCTATACCCAGCTTCATCCAAATAGATGGAGCCCACAAAAATGCTGCCAATGTCAGATTTATTTTTTTTTTTTAAGGGATCAGTCAGTGGTGGAAGGAAAGTCTATCAATGGAAGATTTTTGTCTGGAGTCTCTCTAAATGTAAAAATGTCTTATTAATTTTTATTAAGAGAAGCTTAGCAAGTTGATAAAAAATATGTACCTCGTAATAGTTGGTGTGTGAAATTTTAAACCCACTGGTCACCTTCTTTTAAAGAAAAAGTAAGAATTTAGATTTCAACCCTAACTACATAGTTACTACCAGATGCTTGCCATAGCACCCTCTTATTCATCTCCTTTTTTCTTTTTTTAATAGTTCTCTTTTAATCCTCACCTCAACACTCTGAATCTTTAAAATTGCTATTATTGTGATTGATTGGTTTATTTTTGTCATTTTAAATGGTGTGACCATATAGAATATCGTATTTCAGGTAAGATGTGCTACAGATTTGTAATGTAGATATTACATTCATTTCCTTAATCTAACACTATTTGTTGATTAATTGCTTAAAATATCCACTCAATATCAAGTTGTCCACAGTGGCACTAAAGACTCCCCCTCCCACCCAAGTGGCTAAATATTAATCTAGAACCTAATGATGAGTATAAGCATAGCTTAGTTTTCTTTCAATGTATACTACTTTGAATTTTATCAATAGTGAATTTCAGCTGCCATGTTAAAATGTATTTAATTTTTATTAGGCCCCTCTGCATTTCTTCATGGTATTTTCTAAATTTCAACTAGTTGTGGCATCTGCCAAAGAAAAAAAAAAGTATCATTGTGTTATCCCATAATAGCTCACATCAAAGTTTCTTATGCCTTATGCTGATAACCTTTGGACAAGATATAGGTGGAGATGGGCAGTTGGTCTGCTTCAGTGAATTACTACCTATTCTTATTCATACCACATTACCTTAAAAAAAAAACCCCAAAAAAACAAAAACCATACAGACAAAAAAACTATCTGCTTGGTAGTTAAAACATCATCATTAAAAGACTGAGAGATTCACACTACAACAGTTTATTATCTGTGGATTATTTCTGAAAGAGATAAGTAATTATGTCCACCTAATTCAATCTTCTGTTATAATTTACCTGTATTTTTCCCATCTCTTCACTTGATTTTGGGAGAAGCCAAGTTGCACATTTTAGATGCAAAGATAGTTCTCTGTTATTACTTGGACAGGACTAAGATTCTCTGTAAAACACGTATGCTGTTTGTAGCCTAGAGCGATGCATCTAAAGGACATGGAGTTTCCACTCAGAGATTAAGTAGATTAGATTATGTATACGTATTTGTTGTGACCTGGCAGCTATCTCAATGCCTGAGGTCTAAAAACATACTCGACTATATCCAAGGCAGCTTCAATTGCATGTCTCAAGAGACACCCCAGGGAGATGCAAGGCAGCTACTTTAAAGTTTACATAAATTTATTCTGTGGATTTGGCTTGTAGACCTGATATTATTTAGGAATTCATACTACTGTTCTGTCTATTCCGGCACCCTATCTTAATGTGGTAGCCAGTATCAGATGCTTCAGAAAAAGGTGCAAGAAAACATACAGTAAAGAGTCCTGGGATAACCTGCCATGACAGGAAGCTGCCTTAACCTTGTTAGTTTTGGTTTATGCCCTGAAGCAGAAAAGTTCATATTCTTTCTAAAACTAATGTTTAAAAATAGAATTTGTATTATAATTTTGGGTAGCCTAATTATACATATAAATGTATAGGGTTTTTTTTTTTAATCTTGCTAAGTTTTGAACCTTAATAATACCTTTATAGCAATAACTCTTAGACTAATTTTGCATTGTTCAAAAAATCTCTTTTTTCTGTTTTAAACTTGTTGCCTATCAATTAAACGTCTCTTTGTTCTTGTTATCAGAACAGATCAAATTGAGTAACCAATTTGCCTTCTGTATACCATGAATTATTTTGTATGTTATTTTGTATGTCCTATGTAAAATAGTGCGGGGGTGGGGGATGACGACTCGGAAGTGCTCACAGAACCACAAATTTTAAACAGCTTTTTTATATGATACTAAACCTTGTATAACATGTATCATTACAAGGGCCTATGACCAATTGTTTTGACTACTTAGAAAAATTTAATTCACTCATTTGTCGCTTTCATGACACTGAAATTTTAGTTTTGTTTAGATAACGTAAGTGAACTTGACTATCCAGTTAGCCACTGAGCATTTAATCCCTTCAGTCATTTTGAACCTAACGTGAAAATGTTCAAGCCTTTGTAAATGCAGAACACATCATGTACCTGATAGAGTATGACCTTTCATAGTAAGCAGCATTCAACACCATGGGTCCACAATAACAGTTGTTCATTTGTCTCCTGTCTGTAGAATTGTAAACTGAAACAGGCAATGGATGTACAAGGGTATCTTGGAATCATAGTGGACTTTTGCTGTTTAGTATTGAGGAACATTGCTCTGACCCCTCAGTCACAGAACCTGGCTGGAACCTTTTAAAAAGGTTCTACTGTCGTAATTCCTGATGGACATAGAGATTCTGTAATAACTGAGTGCATAAAGAGGTAACATTAGATCATAATGGTTCTTAATTCAAGTTTCAGCAGGTATTGATCTTTAATAAGGATACAGGTATGTAGCCAAAGCTGTTGGGCATATCTATACAGAAAGGAAAAGAAATTTGAATGGGTTGTGTGACGTTCAGTGCAATAGCTCCCACTGAATCATAACGAGTGTTAAGAAATGGAGTGGGTCAGGAGGCAATGGATCCATGACTAGATTGGTCCACCAGTAAGCCCTTTCTCCAGATTAGTGGACAAGAAAAAGCAAACAAAGTAGTGATTGCTGTAGTTCTGAGGCTGCAAAAATCGATCAAGTGGCTTCCAAGCCCTGGTGGTGGGGAAAATTCTATTTACTTTAGCTCTTACCTGGCAAAATTCATTTATACAAGTTGCATGCTGAGATAAAGGTTTGTCTGAAGGGGAGAGATGCTACATAAAAAAGAACATTCCTTCACTTGTTTCACTCTCATTTCACTTCATTTCAAAGTAGAGAACCTTAGCTAAATGCACCTTGGTTTTACTAGAGTAATTTGTAGCTTCATTTTTCTTCAAAAACTTTGAAATGGTTGTATTTGGGAGCAAAGCTGTTTGTTAAAGAGTGGTGGTTGTTGGTAAACAGCAGTGAATGGAGCCCATGATGGACTTGTCTACATAGAGGCATTGCATCACATTCTGTGTCCACACAAAATCTGTTTCATGGTTTTTTATTTGGCGCCTTGGGTCACAATAAGTGATCCTCCTTGGTATAAAAGTAATCCGCCTTGCAACCAGTTAGTTTGCTCTGAGTTTCCTGTGGACTAACTCTTAACTACTGTGCTGCTGACTGTCCTACAGCTGGGAACCAAAATGGATTGCTTTGCATCTCATCAACCTGTCTGGGTCTCTGTATGCTTAGCATTTCTCTAGGACATGACTGGGAGGTGTTGTCTCTGTTTAAATGCTGGCAGGCAGGCATTAGGACATCTTTGCTGATATTGGTTAGAACTGACTTCATATAATCATTACAGTATCCATGCATCCCTTCAGATATTCTGGATTTATCTGCCCTCTTTGAATCACGCATGACCCATCCCAGCTTGATATGAATTGCCAAAGTATGAATAAGCACTGTCATATTAAATAAAGTTAAGATCTCATTGAGCTGGTCTCAGTGCCAAGTTAAAAGCAAAGGACTCTGGCAGATATACCTCAAGATAAGGGACAATCACAGGATCCAGTAGTAATTCTAGTCTCCCTCCATACTATGAGGAACTGGACTGCATTTTTGCAACAGAAATGGGCTCCAACAAAAATGGGCTCCCTAAAACCTCTAGAGAAGACTATCAGGACAGCTAAGAACTGTGACCTGAGAAGGTGGCCAGTCTCTAATGTGGATCCCTGTACTGAAGCCACTGTGGAGGAGAAATCAGCCAGATTCCTGCTTGAAATTGCTACAGGAAGCTGATCTAGTAAGTAATGTGTTGTAAAATGTAAAACTGCATAGGGGGATGAAACTACTTTTTTTTTCTGGGCATGGAAATTTTGGTGGCAAGGAGTCTGGCACTGTGTTGCATGGAGCTAGGAGCCTTTTTCTGCCTATTTGCCATTCAGTCCCATCCCTCTCAGTATGGTCTGTCAGAGGCTGGCAAAATATGGCCTGCAGGCCAGATCCCACCCACTAGACCATTCTATCTGGCCTGCGGGGCCCCTAAAAATTTTAGAAAATTGTTACCTGCCCGTGGCTGCCTGTCTAAAGTGCCAATGGCGGCAGGACCTAGGCATGGCAGAACCCAGCAGGAGCAGGAGCAGCAGCAAGGCCTGCCTGGCCCCGCCCTACTCCCAGTCCCCAACTGGAAGCTTCTGCCTAGAAGAGGCTTCTGGCCTGGCAACCTTGAGGCTGTTTCCCCGCTCTCCCTCCATTCAGGAGTGCCAGCTCAGCTAAAAACAGGGGGGAGGGGAGGACTGCTGGCAATCACCCCAGTCCTTGGGGCTGGGCTGGCTCCTGCTGCGTCCTGCGGTCCTGGCCATGCTACTGGGAATTGCATGGTGATGGAGCAGCAGGGGGGTGGGGAATTGTTGGTGGTGGCAATGGCAGCAGGTTGTGGGGGAAGTGACAGCGAGTGAGCGGGTGGGTGGGAGTGCGGGGCCCACACTGGTGCCCTGGGGTCCGGGCCAGCAGGGGCCCAGGGCGAGGCGGCAGGAGCGCGGAGCCCAAGCTGGAAGAGGCTCTATGGAGCCAGGCTGGGCTGCGTCAGTAGGGAGTGGGGGGAGTCGGCCTGGGGCGCTATCGCTGGGCTCCTACCTGCCTACTCGCTCACTGCCATTTCCCCCCACCTGCCGCTGCTGCCGCTGCCATTTCCCCATCCCCTCCACCTGTCCGCCTGCCACTCCAGCACCGTGCGGTTCCTAGCTGCATGGCCAGGACCTCAGGACACGACAGAAACCAGCCTGGCCTGGCCCGGCCCAGCCCCTACAATTCCCGGCGGGTTCCATACGGTGCTGGTCGGGCTGGCTGCTGCTGCATTCTGCAGTACCGGCCATGCAACCAGGAGCCAGAGCAGCAGGTGGAAAGGTAAGGAAGCGGCAGGAGAAGGGCAGCTGGGGGGGGGAGGGGAGTGAGTGAGTGAAGTGGCAGTGGGTGGGAGCGTGGGGCCTGCACTAGTGCCCTGGGGCCAGGGGCAGCAAGAGCATGGAGCCCAGGCTGGCAGTGGCTCTTCCTGCCTTGGGCCATAAGCGTCCCAGGGCCTCGCCGCCAGCTGCTGCGGCTGGTGGCAGGGACTGTGGGTAATGAGGGAGGGGGTGGGTGTGAGAGGGCATGTTAATAGTGGGGGAGCCACATGCACATCCTACCATACCATCAGCCTGACCTCCATCCCGGGAAGATCCTAGAAAAGATTATCAAAGAGGCCATTCTTAACAGACTGGCTGATGGCAACATTCTGAGGGATAGCCACCACAGGTTTGTTGCGGGTAGGTCTTGCTTGACCAATCTCATTTCCTTCTACGACCAGGTGACCCATCACCTGGACATGTGAGAAGAGATTGATGTCATACATCTTGACTTCAGGAAAGCCTTCCATCTGGTATCCCATGATCACCTCTTAGCAAAACTGGCTAACTGCGGCTTTGACCCCACCACGATCTGCTGGCTGGGGAATTGGCTCCGCAGTAGGACCCAGATGGTGGTGGTTGATGGAAGTCAATCGTTGTGGTGCCCTGTGACCAGTGGGGTCCCTCAAGGCTCTGTCCTAGGGCCTATACTACTTAACATTTTCATTAATGAAGTAGACACTGGTGTCAGAAGTGGACTGGCCAAGTTCGCCAAAAAACACCAAACTCTGGGGTAAAGCATCCACACCTGAGGACAGGAGGGTGATCCAGGCAGACCTTGACAGGCTCAGGAAACGGGCAGATGAGAACCTGATGGTGTTCAACACCGAAAAATGCAAGGTTCTCCACCTTGGGAGGAAAAACCTGCGGCATGCTTATAGGCTCGGCAGTGCTATACTGGCCAGCACTTCTGACGAAAGGGACTTGGGGGTCATGATTGACTACAAGATGAACATGAGCCTTCAATGTGATGCTGTGGCTAGTAAAGCGAGCAAAACGCTGGCTTGCATCCATAGATGCTTCTCAAGCAAATTCCAGGATGTCATTCTCCCATTGTACTCAGCGTTGGTGAGGCCGCAGCTGGAGTACTGCATCTAGTTTTGGGCTCTGCAATTCAAAAAGGATGTGGAGAAGCTTGAGAGGGTGCAGAGGAGAGCCACACACATGATCAGAGGTCAGTAAAACAGACCTAATGATGAGAGGCTGAGAGCCATGGGACTCTTCAACCTGGAAAAGCGCAGGCTCAGGGGGGGACCTGATGGCCGTCTATAAGTTTATCCTTAATGTCTATGAATCTGTGTACTTACATCCCCCCCCCCACTTCTCCCCACACACACACTGCCATGTACCCACAGCCCCTCACACACCCCAGCTGCCTTCCCCCTGCACACACACCACAACCCCCCCAGCGACCCTTCCCCCACACACATTGCTTCCTCCCACACACACCCCACATACACTTATACCCATTCACCTATAGCCCCAACAATCCTCTACACCCCCCCATGATATACAAGAGTAAGACTTCATTTTAACCTATTATACAATCACCTCTGCGTACACTATGCAAACGTGTGTAAATCAAGACAAAAATATTTTTTTAAATCAAATTAATGAATGTTGTATTAGGTGTTTTGATTTTTAGAATATAACTTGTTTTTTGTTCTGGTTCTGAGATGGCAGACCCCCTTACTGAAAGGAGTACTTCTGGGGGAAAGAGAGGAACTTTGGCAAAGGTCAGGGCTTAGGGAATGGGACTTCTGGTCCCAAGATGGTGACCAGGGGGCGGGGCACCTGTCTGGGGTTGGGCTACCCATGCAGCCCTCAACATCATGCCATAATGTATTAAGCAGTCCTCTAGCCGAAATAATTCCCCGCTCCAGTCTATCTGTAGGGCCTGATTTATATTGCGGGCCCAGCTCGCTAATATCCTGGCCTGACTGTGGCGGGGGCCATTATTTTTGTGCCCAAATCGTGGTGCTCCACCGCCACGCCCTCTGGTTTGGCTAAGGGAGCAGGTTTAGAGTCAAGTTTCATTGCGGCAGAAGAGGACTTGCTCCCAAGGCCTCTGATCACTGCTGAAAAGCCCACAGGGAAGGAGTTGCAAAAGACACAGGAAGGAGAGAGCTTGGGGATAGGTAAGGAAGGAGATGTTTGCTTCTCCAGGTGGATAAAGTGGATCATGGGAGATTGGGGCACTTGAGAACTACCTTGGCAGATTGCCCTGATGCCAGGAAGAGGAGGGGCTGTTTTCTCCTTCGGATGGGAAAACTGGGGCATGGAGGTGGGGGGTGCCTGGGGGCTGCCCTGGCAGACTGTCCTGGCACTGGGTGAGGGGTGCTGTTTGCTCCTCTGTGTGTGTTTTCTCTCCCTTTGCCCCCAACCTCTAGTGCCTCAGTTTTCCTGCCTAGAGGACCAAACAGCCTCTCCTTAGCCAGTGTCAGAGCAGTCTGCCAAGGCAACCCCCCAGGTTGCCCCAGTTTTCCTGCCCAGAGGAGCAAATAGCCCCTCCTCTATATATCCCTAGCTCTCTCTTCCCCTTGTCCCTTTTGTGACCGCTTCCCTGCCCTCCTGGGCTGCTCGGCTTTTGCTGCTGGCTGGGGAATGCTTTCCCCAGCCTGCAGCAGCCATCTTGTTATAACAAAATCCCATAATATGGCCACTTGCTGCAGAACTCCCCAGCAAGTGGCCATATTGTGGTATTTTGTGGCAAATTGCTTTTTTTTTTTTTTTTTAATCACATAATTTTGTGACTTTTTCACAAAAAATGCAAAATTGCAATTTAAATCAGGCCCCATCTATGTGACATCTGTGCTGGGGATAGATTACATTTATTAAGTTTTCTCTTTATTATGTAGTCCCACAAATACCACATACTCCACATTCATAGTCTTTCCTTACTGACTTCCTTTCTCTTCTCCCACTCCTCCCCCACTCCCCGCAGTTATCAAGCTTTGTACATCTGGTGTGGAGCATTCTGTTAAGTTTTATTTCTGGGTCAAGTCAGACTCCACAAATGTCACCCACACTTGCTGCCTCCTTTTCAAACTACTCGCCGATCGGTCTCCTTTTGATTCCCTCTACCTAATGTGGACCTCTCACCACTCTGGCTTTCCTACGCTCCTGTTGAAGATGTCAGTAGCAGAAATTAAAAAAAAAAATGAATTGCATGTGAATTCTCTTGATAGCTTTAAATGCAGGAAGAAAAAAAATGGATGCTCTCAACTTTTAACAGAGTTTAAATTTCATGAAGTAAATGCCACCAAATGCATGGCATTTCAAAATACATAGCTATTGAAAGGTATTGTAATGCCTTGAATTTAGAACATTTACTGCAGAGTTCTTTTAATTTGGCAGTGCAATTTATGCTGATCTGAAGGAATCAGAGAAGAGAACTTCAGCCAAGGAGAACGTTCCATTCTGGCACAAACATTGCAAGGCAAAGGAGCTCTAGTGGGTCTGTACATATAGCTAATGTTTTTCCTTCTAGTCTAGTCCAACTTGGGAGAAAACCTCATGGTAAACAGCAGCACACAGATCCTCCCAGTTTTCACATTAAATAGGATTCTTGTGACTCAGAGAAATGATAAGAGTCTTAAAATACATTTTAAAAAATTGCTGCAAAATGGAAGGTTGTAAGCTTTTTTCTGTGTCCATTAAGATTGGGACAAGAAGCAATGGGCTTGAACTACAATAAGGGAGACTTAGGTTAGACACTAGAAGTAACTTTCTAACTGTAAGGCTCCCTAAATACTGGATTAGTTTACCAAAGGATATGTTGGAAATCTAAAATCTCTTATCAGTGAAAGTTGTTAAGAGAAGTTTAGACAGATATTTGGCAAATATGGGTTTAAGTAAAGTTGATCCTTCCATGGAGCAAGGGGAGAGGGCTGATTAGCCACTCAAGATCACTTTCTTTACTGCTTTCTATGATTGTGACTCACCATGGGATGACATCCTCCAGCAAAAAATATATCTTGCAGAGGTGCACATGCAGTTACTAATATGGTTTGTATCCACCTCACAAAAGAAAATGGACACCAAACACTCAGCTGAGGGCCCACTGAAGTTTTAAAATATTGCAAGCATTCATACACCTGTCTTCCCTGTCTCATAAAAAGCCCTCAGGTGTTGTGAAGTACATTAGAAAATGTTCAGCCTTCTTGAAGGTAGGCGGAGAAGACTGGAATGGCATTCCAAAATCAAGGGAAAAGAAAGTAACATCTTTTTCTTGGGATGAGACCATGAGGAGTGGATCAATAGGTAATTGTTTTATTTGATTTCTCTTAGCACCTTGGAATACCACAAATCATGTGGTAAGGGAAGTTACCATGCACAAAGAAGTGATCAAAACTCAGAATTAAAACAAGATGCCAGAAAGGATATGTTTGGTAAAAGATTAGGTTCAAGTTAACTGAAAGTTATGAAAGCAGTGTGAAGTGAAGGAACATTTCCTGGAGCTTTCTCAAAAGTTTGAAATGAAACATAAACCCTCAAGATGGAGCACCTGGCCTTGGCAAAGGGTATGAGACAAAGGATGAAGAGGTAAACAGCTGTGGTAGAGCAACTTTTGTTACAAAGGTCAAACATTGCTCCTGATCGCATCACTGTCCTGTAAAATGCAGAGGATGTACTATATGATCAGTCTCTTTAGAAGTCCTTCCCATTGCTTTTAGTCCCCCAGGAGATGGAGAACACTTAAGAGCAAATTGCTCTACTGTAGTTTTTGAGTACTTATTAACAAGATCATGTGTAAAGACTGTTGTTCTTAAATTTGCACTACATTTTTAATTGTTTTAATTCGTAATGAATATGCATTGTTAGCTGTGGATTATTGTCAACTCAATAAATGCCTTTTAAAACAAATTGTCTGAAACAATTCATGTACAACTCGACCCACAAATGCCGTAACACCCACCCCTCTGTGTTGTTCATTTCTAGTTGAATCAAATTAAAGCTCTTCCTTAATTACAGAGCATGTTAGTTATAGCTATCCCATAGCTTTAAAACAGGAGCATACTGCATCCTTGACCTTGTCCTCTTGGTCACATGTAGTATTTTTTCCACTTCTGGCTACCCAAAATTGAGTGTCCACTACCTGCTCCATCTGTCAAGAATTTTTCCCTTGGTCGCTCAGATATTATGTGCACCAGAGTACATAATGATAAAAAACCCCAAACTTCCCGCCTTTTCATAATACACAACCTGTCTCCCCTTTATCCTTCCAGAAGCACACTCCACTGCTATTATGCAACTGTAGGTAAAGTTCAGCCACTCCTTTCTCACATCAAGTGTTGACTAAAAGGTTTTTTCTCCCCGAAAGAGAGGAGGCATCTAACTCCATATATTCTCTGGGTTCCGAGGAACAAATATTTCCTTTTTCATTCTACCAGAGAACCTAACTTCCTAAATATCCTTGCATCATGGACCTTGCCAAACCACCCCACATGAACAGTGATAACACTTCCACAGAACAAGGATACGTGAGAGCACCATAGTCCTTCCCAACCCTCACCCCCATGACTGATTGAAGTCAACAGTATGTCAATGTTACCGTAACAGTAACTCCAGTACAAATCGGGGACTCCATCCCTTCAGAGCCATCAGTGGTCTCCTAGCTAGCAGCCTTGATGGTTCTGCCAACAACAAGCAGAGTACCGGGTGGAAGCCAGTTGTTGGGAATGATGAACTTTGGATGGTGATGGCAACAAGTTGTTTCAGTTTGACAAGAATTCTAGGTTAGTCTTGCAGCTGTAGCTCCAGGGTATGCTCTGTACAGATTTGTAAGAAAGTTGTCTCTGTCTGCCTGCACTGCTAGTGAGTCCTGTCCCCCATTACTACCCTGTCTTACCAGTTGCTGCCAATTGCCTGAAACCAGATGGCTGGAGCCAGATGTGGTTCTCCACCATGTAAAGGTGCTTCAGGTAAATGCTTTCTGCGCAAGTAAATTTTCAATGTCATTCCCTTGCTCCTTGTCCATTAGTCATGTTGCCAAGACATCAGTGGCCCTGAGAAGCAGCAGGTCAGATCCATTTGCCCACATCCAAATGCACACACATTATCCTGTTCCTGTTAAGCACTGATTGCAGTGCTCAGTACTGAGCCCTTCATACTTCCTGAGACCAGTTCAGAAGTGGCACTGGCAAAATTAATGGATTCCAGAAAAATCATGGGAAGTTGTGAGTTTGACCTCCAGGTCCCAGGATTCTTAGAGCTCCATTGTGCATCCCAAAATGCACTGCATGAAAAATTAGAGCAGAGCTGTGGAACTGTGCACGAGGGAATATATGCCCAGAATGCTGAGTGATGAGTTTGAACTGATGCCGAAGTGGGTAAGCACAATAGTTAACGAGGAAATTACCATAACAAAGTGGTATGGACACACTTCAGTCTGCTACAGTTAATCTTATGCATCTAGAACAAACCAACAACTTCTGTGTAACATCACTATGTAGACGAGACTAATGTGTATGACTGAATTGAAACAAAAAGCACCCTAGCTTCTAAGATGTGAAAATTTACTCCCAACAGTTTTGTGGCTTGCTGGCCTGTTCAAAGGCAAATTCAGTATGCCATATAAACCTTCCCTTTACTGCCTTTTTCCCACTGTAACAAAATAATTTTAAGATCAGAAATATACTATTGACTAAATATTACTTGAAATTTAAAATGACAAAAGCCATTGTGGCTCTTTCAAAATATGTGGTTTTAGTTGGCGGGGAGTTTTTATTATGGGGTTTTTTGGGGGGGTTCTTGTTTTTTGTTTTGTCCTAAGTATTGGATGCATCTTTAGTTACCCTTTCCTAAGGCTTTTGTATTTTAGCTCATAGGGTCACTTGATACAATCATCCAACCTCAGAGCTGCAGCAGCAATAGCAATGGCCATCTTGAATAAATGTAAGTCAATAATTTTCTTTAATACTAACCATGATTTTCTATAAATGTTTGTTCTACCTGAAAAGAGGGGGGAGCTAGCAATTCCTCAAGAGTGGGGAATTCTAAAAAAATTGCTGCTGCTTAGCAATGGAGAATCCTTTTTTGAAAAATTTAAAAAGATGTTCTAATGGGGAAAGCTCTGATGATTAATCACATTAAAATACAGGAGTGTAAGAAGGCTGTTGGCCGAATTCCACCCCAGGCCATCTTGAAATAACTATCGGTGGGTTGTCGTGTAACTTAGGACAGAATTGGTCATCTGCCACCTTCTTCCTTCTGTTGTACCATATAAATTCAGTGTATATTGGTAGCTGTTTCCCTTCTGAGCTATACTTCTGTGTTTCCCTTCTGACAACTATACAGTTGTCCCAGTTGTCTGGGAATTTCCTATTACAATCGAGCTCTCCTATGAAGGGTACTGGCCTGTTAAAAATGACCCCTAGTTAGCATTTTGCATCTTCAAGACACTTTACACTCAGTAATCCTATTATTTGTGCAGCTGTTTGGGAGGTACACAAGTATTATCCCCACTCTGCAATTGGTAAAACAACCCGGCTGTTGTTGCACTCCACGTGCCCGCTCGCTGTCCCTTCCTCCCGCCTGCTGCAGCCATTTCCCCGCTTCTCCCCTGCCTGCCCACTGGCCCAGCTTCAGCGCCAGGGATGGCAGGAGCAGCTGGCGGCACCTGGGCTTGCAGGAGCACTGGCGGGGGCTCTGCGTGCTGGGGGGGGGGGGGGCAGGCTATGGGTAAACTCTCTGCCTCCACCCACGCCCACCTCCCCTACCTCCGTCCTGGTGCAGCGCAGCCCAGCTCCATAGATCCCTGGCAGCCTGGCCCTGCACTCCTGCCTGGCTGTTGCTGTGCTCCGTGTGTCCGCTCACTGCCATGGGCCCTGTGCTGGCTCTAGGAGTGTTTGGCTGTGATGCGGATCCTTCACTGCTGCTTGTGAGCTGCCCAGCGCAGCAGCAGTGGCTGTGTGGAGCTGCCATGCTGGGCTGCTCAAAAGCGGCAGTAAAGATCCACATTGCAGCCAAATGCTCCCGACTGCCACATCAAACACTGCCCAGTGGTAGTGAAGCGGGGGCCGCTGTCCTCTGCCTCAAGTAGCAGCTTGTGCTGCCACTGCTGTGAGCCTGGAGCCAGTGCAGGGCCCAGGCTGAGCAGCTATAGCATCAGACAAACCAGTGCTCAGTGCCAGAGAAAAGCGCCACCTCCCCCTCTCACCACTGCTGCTCCGTGGTGCAGCTGCTCACAGGCCACGCTGCCTGTGCCTGCTTTCTGCTGGCAGCAGTGACACAGTGGAGACACAGGACAGCCCTGGGTGGCTGCACCAGGAAGCACCGCTGAGAGGGAGGGGCTACTTTTTTTCCGCGCTGAGCACCAGTTTGTTCTGTGCCCCTGCTGCTCAGCCCAGATGGGCAGGCACGGGGTCCTGGCCAACAGGGGCTCTATGGACCTAGGCCAGCTCCCCTCTTTCCCTGCTGGCACAGCCTAGCCCGACTCCACAAGCCCCTGCCAGCCCACAATCCGGCCGCCCTGCTCTGGTGCTGACCCCAGAACACTGTGTAGGCCCAGTACATCCACTTGCTTCCACTCCCTCCCTGCCCCCACCATGGCTTTTCCCCATTTTTCTGCCTGCCCATCACTCCCGGCTGCATGACCAAACTGTGAGGCTCAGCAGGAGCTGAACTGGCCCAGCTCCAAGGACTGGGGCGATTCTTGTGGTCCTCTCCTGTCTCCTTAACCTGCTCTTACGTGAGTTTCCCACTCCTGCGCAGGCAGACCCGAACCGTCCCAGGCCAGATGCTTCTGCTAGGCAGGGGCTTCTGGCAGGGGGCAGGGCCAGGCAGGCCCTGCTTGTTGCAGGAGCCTGCCAGGGGTTCCCCTGGGTCCTGCTGCCCCTATCTCCTGTCATCTTTGATAGGAGCCAGGGGCAGATAAATATTTATTTTCTAAATTTTTTTTTTTAGGGGCCCTGCGGGCCAGATAGAATGGCCTGGTGGGCCGGAACTGAACTGTAGGCCGTATTTTGCCCACCCCTGCACTACGATGTACTCTGATGAACGCTTTTTGTGTATGTGCTTATGTTCACATGTATGCACACACACACATATATTTGTGTGTGTGGGTGTATATATATAGACATGCATATAGAGTGTGTGTGTGTGTGTGTGTGCAAACATGCATGCATGTGTATAGTGCATGTAGGCATACCTATATACGTGTGTGTGTGTGTATTTAATATAATGAGTGTATATGTATGTCTACACACAGTATATATGTATATGTGTATATATATGTTTGTTGTGTGTGTATGTGTATATATGTATATGTGTGTGTATATATATATATTCCTACTGAACAGTCCCCAGCTCCTGTAATCTGGATCCATGTTGAGATGCTGGAGAACACCGAGTATGCCCTGTACCTCAGCAGCCATCTCTTGTAGAACATAGATGTTGGATTTCTTCATCGCCTCAAATGCACAACTGCAGCCTTTGGATGCCTGAAGAAATGGATGTTCTAACACCATAACATCAGATCTGAAACCAAGCTTATCAGGCAGTTGTGATCTGTATTTTGCTGTATGGAGCTGAGAGATGAACGGTGTACTGGAGACATCTAAAGTTGTTGGAGAAGTACCATCAATGCTGCCTTCAGAAGATCCTCCAAATCTAGTGGGAAGATAGCTGCAACAATCTTGCCATCCTTTTGCAAGCAAACACTTACTTATGTCAACTTGTGGGAGACTATCACCTAGGACTGCCCCAGATGGAGGAAGAGTCTTCTGCAGGGATCTCAATACTTTGAAACCTCATAACAACACAGGGGATAGAAAAGCAGGAGTGGCAGTTTCTCTGTTTAAAAATCACAGATTCTCTGATTTAAAATATATATAATTTTACGAATTCTCCGATTTAAAACCCCAACATCTGCATTTTTCTGTGATTAAAATGAAATGCCACTATATATATAGATAACATATAGATATAGATATATATCAGTTGAACACAATATTTTATTGATATATTTACAATTTTAAAGGCATTTGGAAGCCTATCAGTGCCTCAAACACTAAAATAAAATAAATTCTAAATACCTATAAATTTTGGCATTTCATTTTGCGTTTTTTGTCATAGAAAATCACAGCTCAGTCTACCCCTTCACTTATCAAGAAACGAGTCCAGCTGTGGCTGCTCCCCCCCTCCCCTCACCTTGTGGTGCTGATTAGTCCTTATATGCAAGTGCCCTGCCCATGCCTTTGCCCCTCACTCCTGACCCACTCCCCCTGGGCCCTGGTAGGGTGTCTCACTCATCAGCCACATCCCCCCCCCCCCCCCCCAGCACCTGGACCTTGCCGATACCCGTCACTCCACCTGCACCCCCCTTCCCCCCACCTCCTCCAGCCCTGCCAGAGAGGAGCTGCCAGGGCTACGGGCCCATGGACCTGGGTCTGCAGTCCCCATGTTCCCTCCAGAAGCAGCTGAGCCCCAGCTGCTGCCCATGGGAAGCATCACCCATGGAGGCGGAGTGGAATGCAGAGGCCTGCTCCCCCTACCACATGGGCAGCATGGCTGAAGAGCACATGGGAGGGGGTGGTTCAGCTCGGGCTCCCCGCCTTGCTGTCCTCCCTCTGGGCCCTCCACAGCCCAGCAGGGACCCAGTGTGGCAGGGCAGAGGGGGTGGGGAGCTTGGTGCTACTCCTGGGATCTCCGTGCCTCCATAGCAAGGCACCCCCTGCCAACCAGGAGCAGAGAGACAACACTCCGTGCCACTACCCATGCTGGTGCCAGGCAGGCAGGTGGTGTGTGCAGCAGTGGGGAGCCAGCCCCGCCTCCCCCAGATGAGCCGCCCAGGGCCTTGTCCCATTCCAGGCCCTAAGCCCCACACCCTGCCCAGACTGGGCAGCAGGCCCAGCCCCAGTCTTCCCCAACTCCCTCCCTCATTACAGGGGGTCTCAATTCCACCCTCCTCGTTCCCGACACCAGATTTATTTGTGGGGAGCTGCTCTCCAGGCTGTCTGGCAGCCATGTGCATGGCGTCCCCTGCCTGATTGTCCTTCCCCAGCCCGTAGCAGCCTGCAAGGGGAAACCCACCATTTCCTGTGTTTTTTCTCCTTAAAATGAGAAAATTTGGATTTCACCTTGGCAAAACACGGTGAACAGAAAACCCAGATCCTTGCTCATCAGCCAACTTCAGACATACAGATAAGACAGTCATGGAAGACGATCATTCTCAGCTGCAAGGGATTGTTAAAGAAGATACTTATCGATCGATATAGAGAGATCTCCTCACTCTCACTCTCCTATAGTGTGTGTGTTTGTGCAGACATATATGCGTATGTATAGTGTTTGTAGACATACATACATGCTGTATGTGTGTAGACATACATGCATACATATATAGTGTGTGTTGCCATAATACATGCATGAATACATAGCGTGTGTGAAATACTAATAACAGAATGATACTAATGATAGTAATTGATACTAATAACAGAAGTGTGTGTGTGTGTAAACATAAGCACACATACACAAATACAAAAGTGTTTTATAGTAGTAAATCGCATAGTAGTAGTGTGTTACCTGAATCAAATTTGTTATTAATATCATTTTCTGTTATCTTACACAAAAGTAATGCAAGAACTCGTACATATAAAATTCACCATTGCCTGTGGGTTTGTTTTATGCGTCAACTCATGTTTTCATATGTGTAAATGGCATTTTTACTACTATAACTAAGATTTTGTTTGCCTTAAGCAGAAAATTAGAGTTCCTCCAACTCAAACATGAATTTGGGTAATTATTTGTATTTCTTTTAAATAGAAAAAAGCCTGTATGCCTTGACAGTAATTAAATTTACAAAATAATTAGCACCTTAGCCTCTACAGAGTTCTTCAGAAAGCAACTATGTAGTGACACAGACATTCTTAAAAACCCCATAAAACACAGTATAAGGATCAAAATGATTAACTCTAGCTAGCTCTTGCTTCCTTTCATTCATTATATAATCAGCAATCCTTTGGGATATCAGGTAACTCAAACCAAGCTCTGAAGATGTACCATAATACAGACCTACATAATTTAAAACATTGCAATCCCAATGAGAGATCTCAGTTATGTTTATGGATTTTTAAATAGTAAAACATTAGCTCATGATAAAAAAAATTTTGGTATATACATTTTCTTAAATTTCTCCAAACCCAAACTTCATAAGGAGAAAAAAAGGTACAAGCAGATTATTTCTGTTGTACATTTTCAGAAAAGATGATGTAATGGTCTTTGTTTCTTTGCTGTAACATACAGTAAAAAATTTTTTTTCTAATGTTTTTAAAAGCTGGTTGTATATAGTCCTACCAAACTGAGTGTATCTTTTTTTAAACTTGCAAATAATTTTGTGGGTAGGCTAGAAATCATAATGAGTTAGGGAGACATCCTCTCTTAGATGATTACTGTTGTACCAGAACATTATTGGGCTTCTATCTCATAAGTGATTGCTTGCTTTTTCTCCATCAAAAGCTTGAGAGAGTTAGGAAAAAAGATAAATATTACAACCCATTTGAATCCATCTATTCCCCTTGCTACTTGTTTGAAACATAGCTTGAAGGAGAAAAAGCATCTTTCTCTATGGTAGATCTGTTTTGCCAAAAAATAAAGATTTAATTTTTGTAACAGTCTTAGAGTAATGAATCTATGAAATTCTGGTATGCTTTCTCTCTCATTATATACTGTCCTTCTAACAGTACTATAGTTTTAATTCTGCACCATTTGCATAGTTGCTGATATGTTCTCACTATGTGCTGCCAACATGCTAGAATGGAATTCTTATGTTTCATTTTGAATACTTATATTTTTGCATTCTGAATGGGTGTTTTACCTTTTTAAGTAGTTTGCTTTAAGTTTGATCTATTACTGTCCGCAGGTAATTCTCTTATTTTTCTTATTATAGAATAAAACTTTTATTTTTTGCCCTAGTTTTGTATTTTCACTACACTGAATTTCCTAAGCTGCTGCATTCCACCCCCCCACATCAAACATACATATCCACTGCCATTTTACTATATACTGTCATCTGTGCCTCTTTGTTTAAACTAGAATTTAATCTATGAAAATTAGGTTTTTCTGAACTCTAATTTATCATTGTATCTAGAAAGCCTGAAGTTAAAGTTAAATGTATGCAAAACTTTCCAGGCATTACTATTTCAAATGATGGTTTTCACAGACTCTATTTGAGTGAGCGCACACGCCCTATACAAATGAGAGAGCAGCAGCAGTGGGCAACACCCACTATAGATGTAGCTGCATATTTGGCAGGGAGGACTCAAGCAATTTTCATTTCACTTTCTTTTCGCCACTTCTACCTTCATGATGGAACCCTGCAGTATCCCACCTCCCTGTGAACCTGGACAAGGACATCAACAGTTAGAGAAGAAGTTTGACTCACTAAATATGCTTAGTATACTCAGTTTAAAACAGCCATGCACAAGGGCACAAAGTTAGAGGTCTTCCTTGTAAAAACAGGGAAATCCCACCCCCTGTGCAAAGCTGACTCAGTTGTACAAGGAGTGAAGGCAAAGCTTCTGGATCTAAAATCTGTCTCCTGCCATTCAGCTGTGCCTATTAACACTTGTCAGGCCAGGTGCCTTTTTTTTTCTTTTTAACTTAGGCAGTAGTCACATACCTGCATGTACTTGTCTGAGATTTTTCTGAAGTTACGCGAAAGTGAAGAGAGGGCAAACTGCAATTACGCTGTATGGAGACTTCAGTGCTGAGAGACCACTTCTTCCTAGCCAGCTGTGCTCATCCGTTGTCCCTGTTCCAGGCACAAAGGGTGCATCTAAGCCTTGTTCCTCTGGATTTTTACATGCAGGATTGAAGTTGTAGAGAAATCTAGTATGCAAGGGAAGAAGTGGCTTGTCCTCCTCTACCTAGCAGAGATGCATGAAGAAGAGAGAACTGGGTCACTCAACAGTACTAATTAGCCCACCTGCTGCCCTGTGCAAATGCAGCTACTATGCTTCCAATTCATGGAGTAGCCTGTACAGAACCAGCATGGCATGCCTGAAGGTACCATGGCCTTGCACCACAATTTTTTGATGTTAGCCTGCCATGAGATGAGTCTTTATTCTTGAATGTAGATCAAATAAGCAGAAACTTCCACTTCCTCTGATGCATACAACAGGTAGCATGTTGCTTATCAAGCTTATGCTACCTGTGGTATGCATAAGAAGACCACAGTAAGACTGATACCCAGACAGCACTGATCAGCCAAACACCTTGGTCCCCACCATGCCCAGTTTTTCTTTATGTGCACCGATGCGTATGCGCACTGATGCGTGCAGTGGCATTGAACTACTTCTTTGTGCTTAGCAGACTTAGGGTTGGACCATTAGCAGAATTCACAGTTCTGAACAGCTCAGTGAGGTGATTGAAAGAACTGCCCTAACTTATCTTTCAGTATTGAAAACTTTGCCCACTCAGCTTACTGTGGAGTCCCTGAAAATGCTATCTTCTCCAGGTGTTAACTGGTCTGTCTGGGGAACACCACAACAGGATACCGAAAGTATTCTAGAGAAGATTCCCATAAGGTGCACCTACAATTCAGGGCTTTTACCTGGGAACTGCTTCACAGGTATCTGTCACAAGCCCATCCATGGGATATCTCCAGAGCCCCAAGTTGTTCCCTGATGCATGTCCCAGGGACTAGACCAAGGTTTGCTCTGTGGGGATAAGGAGTTATCCCAAGCTTCAGCTCTACTACCTCACACTGAACCTCACAGATGCAGCAAGGAAGTTGCTACCAGCCCTAAGTGGCCTCCCCTTTTGGTTGTGGAAGAAATTTTCGATCTCCTTTTCCATAGAACAGGCTAGCCTGGCATATCACTGTCCCAGAAACCACTCTTTGCCACAGATGGACAGTAAGGAGATAAACAACAAAAGATTTATTATATAGGAGAAAAGAATTACACACTTGTCTTTTTTTATCAGTTTTTCTTACAAGTTCTTGCCCTCTTCCCTGGTTACCATCTAGCCCTCTGCCAATATTTTTAATAACTCACCCTGCTGTATCTGCCAGCCCTGGCTGCTATGGCCTTGGACCCTTCTTTAGCCTAGGAAAAATCCACAAGACACTGGCCACCTTACAGACAGACTTTTTAATATCTCCAAGCCAGCAGTAGCACCAGCACCACCCCCCATCACCATTGTCCCAGTTCTTCATGAATCTGCAGAACTGGACATCTGACACTTCTCTGGCTGATAGGCCCATTTCTCTCAGACATCTTTGCTATTGTGCAGTTATTTTTCCCCATTACAAACAGATAATAACTTGAGTGTCCATCCCACCAGTGGCTTCTGGTATTGGGAGTGCTTTCCCTAGTTTCACAATAGGTATGTAGCAGTTATTCCTGCTCTCTTTCCTTAAGTATACACCCCTATGTTCCTCTGGCTATGCATCGTGTCCAAACTCATAATGGTATGTACAGACAGCATACCATAATCTGTACAGTGACAATAGTAACACAAATGGATGCAGCATAAAATAGGCTTTCCAACAGGACCACACACACCATGTCAGTGAAGTACACACAACAAAACATTCATGACACCCCAAAAATCCCCGGACTGTAGTGATTCATGGCAGTATCCATAAATATTCCCTATCTCTGCAGTTCTTCCCAGTTTTGGCTGTAGTAGGGTCCCTGAGGACTTGACTCCTTACCTTCAGAGCCATCCTCCCAGGCAGTTTCCAAGGCCCCAGCACTAGGTCTCCCTGGGTGCTTATACATGTACATTGAGGCTGTTCTGATGCTCTGTAAGGCTGAGACTTTTACCTCCACTGTATGCAGTCAGGTGGCGTTTATACACATGCTCCAGGAGACAGCAGGGGGGCGGGATTTGGGGGTGTGCTTTAATTAGAACAGCTTTGAGATCCACTCTAATTAAAGTGCCCGGAGCATCAGGTGCATCAGCATCCCTGCACTGAAAAATGGCAGTAGGGGCTCTTTAACTAAAGTTCATTAAACAAACGTTAGTTAAAGCGCCCCTGCCACCATTTTTTGGTGTGGGGACTCTGATATGTATAATGCTGGAGTCTGCTGGAGTGCAGGCATTACTATACTCCAGCAGATTCGCTTAATCTGCCCAGACATGCCTACACTCTTCAGCTGCCCAGGGCAGTTGATTCCAGGGCTTGGGGGCTCTAACCTGCACCCCTCAGGAATTCCAGCAAAGGATCAGGCTCTTCAAGCCCTAGGAGCACCTGCTTGGCTTTCCCCTCTTACAGACATGTCCCAGGGAATCTCTGGGGCATGTCTCTAAGTGGGGGGAAATGTTGCCTTTTGTCATGCGTGATCAACTGGCAGGACAACAAGCAATGTGCATTTCACCCAATGAAGCAGATTACTTGTGCCAGGACAGCTGATCTGCTTCTTCGGGTGGTGTCTGTTTTTACTTTCTGACAGTGCCCATTACCAGATGCTTTAGGGAAAGATTTTGAGAAGCCCGTACAGGTTTCCCTCGATTTATGCAGTACATGCATTCTGGGAGAATGGCGCATAAATTGAATTCACGTGAAGTGAACCCACTTTACAATATAACAAATAGGGATAGGTCTCCATGGCGGTGAGGGAGGGAGTGAGGCTGGGACTAGGGAAGGGGCAGGGGGACGGGTGCTGCTTTTGGGGCTGTACAAGGCAGCAAAGCAGAGGGAACAGAGCAGGACTCACCCCTGCTCCAGCTGCAGTGGCCCCAGGAGTGGCCGTCACCTGTGGCCACTGGACTGCACCGGGCTTCACCTGTCCCCTCGTGCCTGAGCTCCGCTTGTCCCCACTCACCTCTCCTGAGCTTCACCGTGCCCTGGTACAGGCAGCTGGTGTCGGCTGGGGTGGACAAGCAGAGCCCTGGGCAGTGTGGGGCATGGCATTCACCCCAGCCCATGCTAGAGCGGCCCTGGGAGCAATGAATACCAGCTGCCTGCACCAGGGCACAGTGCAGCCCAGGAGCAAAGGAGAGTGAGGCTAGGCGGAGCATGGAGCAGCCTAGTGGCTGCAGACAGTTGGCACCGGGCGCTCCCATGGCCACTGCAGCCAGGACTAGGGTGAGCGGGGCCACAGCCCTTTCCCCTCCTCCCACAGACTTACCTGTTTGGGCAGGGGGGTGTCTATGCTGATCGCATACGAGCAAATTTACCTTGCATATAACAAATTATGGGTCTAAATATGCTCATTGCATAAGAGCGAATTCACATATAAAGAACCCACATAAATTAAGGGAAATCTGTAAAATGGAGAATGGTTTGATACCTTGCAAATAGAGAAGTAGGATTCCTTAATGCCTGTCATTTAATGGCTTATTGCTCCAAACCATGGAAATTTATATTTTTCTGCTTGATTTTTTTTTTTAACCTATCAAACGTTTTTACTATTTTTATAAATATCTGATGTTTCTTATGAATCCTGCTTGGCCCTTGGACTTAGCTATATCTTCAAGAACTTTCTATCTCATGCTAATTCTGTTTAAAAGGTCCTTTTGTTGAGTTTTATTATATTGTCTTATTCTTATATTTATGAGACTGTAAATAGAAGTATGAGTTACCTTCTTTATGTAATTGATTATTTTAAATATCCTTAGCACATCCTCACTTAGATAAACTTAACCAGCCCTAGTCGTATCTTAATCTCTCTCCTGATATGTTGGTCTTTCAGTGCCTGTGATACTTTCCACCTTTGAATTTTTGCTAGGACTTTGTTAGGTGAATGATCAATATTGAACATGATATTTTAAGGTGAGAACATCAACAGTTGTTATAAGGACATTGTAATATTTTCAACATTATTGTCTGTAAGTCTGCTCTTATCTGCAAACAGCTTGGAAAAATTCCTCTAAAAGGGGCTTAGTTGGTATGAAGGATAGTTTAATTAATTAGTGGAATGTGGTTACCTTAATTATTGTCATTGTTAACTATTTCAGTGCCGATCATCTTAGAAACATCCAGAGTAGAATAGTAGGGTAGTAGCTGTAAATCGTTTCCTGGGATGGGGTATGAGGAATTAATCCTTGTTCCTCAAATTTAGTCACCAAAGCAGAGCTGTATCCCCTCCCCAATACCAAAAGTTTTTGACTGCTCCTTGGACTCCAGAACGGCTTCTACGACTGTCCAGGAGAAATTCTAAACTCTTGTTTCCAGGTATCAGAAATCTTCAGTCCCTTCCCCACAATTCCTGTCCCTCCTCGCTCTGTTTCTGAGATGCAGCTAGTCAATTTCCACATGCATGTCTGCAGCAAAGTGAAAACTCGGGTAGTGTGAAATTGTATTGGACACCAACATAAAAGTTACTTTTCTAGAGTGAGTGGGACTGGACAAAGGAAAGGGTTTGGTGAGGGAAGTGTTTCATAATTCTGGGGTCCCTTTCATGTAACTGACGTCTAATATACTATAAAAATATGGCTCTTTAAAACAGTTGGAAGGAATGAACCTCTCTCTTAGCATTAGAGGTTGAATATACTCTTAATACAACAAACTGTCTTGCAAGGAGCCCTTCAACAAGCAAAAGGAAAACCAACATATTTATAAAGGGGAGAAGATGTGTTTAATAAAGTGAACATTTCATGGGTTTCTTATATACATCACACAGAAGTTAAAAAGAGAGAGACTTATTTTCTCTTGTAGGTTGTGTTTTAAGAAATATTTCCTGTGTAATTAAGCAGAGTTAGATTGTAAAGTTTTAGACCCAATTCAAATAGATTGTGCTGTTTTACTTTTTAAAGAAATCCTTTGTTAATATTGAATTGAAATGATGTTAATATACTTAAATGTTAAGTGCCTAATCAATGTTTGTGTGAAAGTAATCCATCCATCCTGTTCTAATCAATATAATGACATATTCTACAAAAGAGCTATGTCTCGTTTCTTTAAATTTCCTTTCCTAATTTCCCTTTCTGAATAAACTGGTTTCTCTAGAGTCTAGTTCATTCTTCCTTTTGTTTTACAGACCAGTAAAAATGGGAAGTACTGGATTCTGGTTTCCTTCAAGAAGAGTCAGCGGAACTGGTTAAGACCAAAATCTGAGGACTTTAGTGGGCAACCATCAGGTGTGCATTGAAAAGAGGCTACCGTAACTCTATTTGAAGTATGCATTTCTTTAAAAGCAGTATAAAATGTATAAGGCTAATCTTTAATGCATTAGATTTTTTAATATTGTTTATCATGCTCATCCAACAGTTGTGAACGCACCAATTAGAATGAGGATTTTAAGTGATAATATGTTGAGTCACAAACAGGCGATCTTACTCATAAAATTCTTTCAGCTGGTCTTTGGAAAGTGTAATATTTGAGGATCAGTGTTTATGTTTTGTCTTCATTGCTCAGTCTATACATCCACAGGAGGGAGAGAGAGAGAACTTGATATACAGAGATGAGCTGAAGTCCTTCAGTATTTCATTATTTAAAAATTCTGTTGAAATAGTAATCCACTCTTTTGTAAATGAGCTACTCATCATAAGGAGTCAAATCCATACTTAATTTGTTTAAGTGATGCACATTTAGATATATTTTTCAGAACAGTTTATTCAAAATCATCATAACTCATTTTAGGTTATAGTGAAACTAGACAATATCTTCTTAGGATCTTTTTCTGTATACTTTAATTCTTTGATACAAAGATTAAAGAATTTATACTTTTGGGAGGGCAAAAACATATGTAACGTAGTGGACATGTGATTTCTCTTTGTTACCAAATTCTGATTAAAAGGGCCACGAAAATGCTTCAGTTTGAAAATATAACATAGATTTAAAGTTGATAGGGCAGATTATCCTCTTATATACACTGAAATAATTAAAATCAGCTTTAGTTTATCTTTGTTTTGGAAGTTGCTTCTAGTTCCTAAACGACTAACGAATTTGATCGCTTAAGGGAGAAGGGTTAAAATTGATCTGATTCTTTCAAGACCTATGCACATTCCCAGTTACTGAATGGTCCTGCTCCCATCCCACATATTGGAATGTATGGAGGCAGCTCTTGAAGAATCAGTTGTTAAACAAACATCGTTCCATTACTGAGAACTTAAAAAAAAAATCTGTAGTTTGCTGTTGATATAGCTGTACTTTAAATATTCAACCTGAAGCTTGATGTTGCAGTATTGTTAATTCTTTTGAGTTCAGAAATCATTACAGAGCAAAAAGACCATGCCATTCTAGAAGCACCTTAGTTCTTCTCTCTTCGACTGTCTATTGATTCTTTATTCTTTCAAGATAGGGGTGGCAGACACACAAACTGTATGTGCATTTTACATGGGGAAAAAAATCCAGTCTAACATGTTTGTAAAATTATAAACAGAAATATTAAGGAAGCAACTTTCTTTCCCCTTTTCCTCCTGACTAACAAGACAGGGAGACACTTTCCTGTCCTGCTGTCTCCAGTAGCATGCTCTGGATCTTACTGCAAGACCCCCTCCTTTTCCTCTCCAGCCTGTAACCCAGTCACCTGTGCATTGTTCTCAGCTCACATTGTCAAGCATTTTGTTACCTCAGTGCTTACTAAACCAAAGCCCAGCAGCAGGCAGAGGACAGCTGAATCAGGGGACATGATGCCTAGGAAGCTATCTATCTTCCCTTCACTGCCATCTGGGGATTATTTATTTTGTTCACTAGGGGAGGTGGCTTTAGGTTGAAGCAGCTGCTGCCTGTACTCTTTGCCCAACTCTGGACTGCTCTCCTCCACCTGTCCCAACAGCTGCTTCCTCTGCACTGCCAGCATGCAGAAGCGCACTCAGCAGGGGAGCTGAGACACTGAAGGAGGCAGCAAGCTTGGGAACAAGGCCTTTAGTTCCAACAGAGCTTCACTTTAAAGTCACAAGCTCAGCCTGCTGACATTGACCTCTGGTGTCTACAAACAGAACTGCACCGAAAACAGCTGCTCTGCCAGACTCCTGAACTGATGGCAGCTGGGTGGGAAATGTGGAAAAATTGAAAATTACTGTCTTCAAACCCTGCCTACCTCTTGTACTAAACTCTTGTCGTTCATTCTGCTTCTCACATACAGATTTGTACCCTGTTTCTGCAGGTCTATTTTGTGATTAGTTTTCTACTGGATTTAAAGTAGCAACTGAGTTTTGATGTTTAAAAAGGGACTGTACTACTTTTGTCCATAAAGGATTGTAAAGTACTAAGTAATCAGTAAAACTCAGTTGCTACTGTATAATGCCAGATTACGAATTTAAAGCTACTGTTGCCAACCAACAATTTCAGTGGCATTAGACCTCCTACAGGCAGTATGATCCTAAGAGGGTTTCTGGTATACTTCACAAATCTTGATGCTTCGAGCTAAACAGTGAGGTTTCCAAAATAAGTTATTAATTATCTCCATCTTCATCTAATCCATCTCTCAAAACTTTCTGTTTCAGAGGTAGGAATTGCTGTGGGGCAGGGTAGACAAAGAGCTTAATTCATTGAGAACTTCTTTCACATATCATTTTTTGTATTAGTATAATTTACAGTTACAAGAAAATTTCACTAGGCATTAAAAATGACTGCAAATGCATGTGTATGTATGTACATGTGTGTGTATAAATATACATGTATATGCACATGTGTGTGTATGTATGCAAACCCCACAAACTGCACTAAAAGTTTCAATCCCTTGTGAAATCTGAGGCTGTCAAAAGCCCATTTTATTTATATAGTTTTGAAATGAGTTATTTTTGATGCCTCCTGTAATCTGTTTGAAACATCACAGTTCTCTACCAGTGCCCTAAAGGAAGGTAGCTAGTAGTACTTCCAGAGCACATGTGGATTTCTTCATCCTGAGCAATGCATTTTAAGAGTTGCAGTAAATAGCGTAAAGAAGCCTACAGGTATTACATTAGACCAGCTGAATCTAATTTTATTTTAAGTTTTACTCAGAAGCATCACATAGCAAGTAAACTTCAAAATCGAGTTTAGTTACAAACTAGTTGTTTCTTATTTTTTTTTTCCAGTCCCCTTTTGCTTTCTTTTACGACCACATGAAACTTGAGAAGCCATCTAAAGCTAAATCATTTAGTGGAGTTGGGCAGTTCCCAAGTGTCCAACAAGAAGGCCTGGTTTAGGCTGCGATGGCCACTGTCATTCCTGGTGATTTGTCAGAAGTAAGAGATACCCAGAAAGTCCCTTCAGGGAGACGTAAGCGTGGTGAAACCAAACCAAGAAAAAACTTTCCTTGCCAACTGTGTGACAAGGCCTTTAACAGTGTTGAGAAATTAAAGGTTCACTCATACTCTCACACAGGAGAGAGGCCCTACAAGTGCACACAACAAGACTGCACCAAGGCCTTTGTTTCTAAGTACAAATTACTAAGGTATTAAACTCTATTTATCTTTCAGATTATATTATCTATTTTATGTTGGCCATTTTAAGCCTTGTAAAAGTATATGTTTGTGTACACATTCTTCAGCTGATTTGCAGAGAGGTTATGTTAATTAAATTAGAAATTGGATTGTTTCTAGAATTCTAAATTACAGTACATAAGTTTACCAGCTAATGTCTTTTGATTTGTTTTATTTTTTTGTTTTTTTTAATGAGAATAGAATTTTTGTTTGTATTAAGGAGTTGCCACAAGAAAAGTGTATGGACTTGAGAAATTTTTGGCTATGGACTTTCTCACAAGTACTTTCATGCTTGCTTTTATATCCCTGTTTCAGTAGTTATAAAGACTACCAAAAACTCAAGTGTCAATTTAAGTGAAATGACTCATGTTTTGCTATATTTAAATTTGTCAAACTATCTTTGTAGTGTCCTGCTGTCAGCTAAAGAGGGTCTGTTGTGAAGAAACTTTAGTGTAGAATTTAGCTGCCATTAAAAAAGAATGAACACATGTCCTATTTGATCAAAATAATTACTTACAGAATATATCTATGTTTAAAGGCATATGGCTACTCATTCTCCTGAGAAAACCCACAAGTGTAATTATTGTGAGAAAATGTTTCACCGAAAAGATCACCTAAAGAATCACCTACATACACACAATCCCAACAAAGAGGCCTTTAAGTGTGAAGAATGTGGAAAGAACTACAATACCAAGCTTGGATTTAAACGTCACCTGGCCTTGCATGCTGCAACAAGTGGTGACCTCACCTGTAAGGTATGCTTGCAGACTTTTGAAAGCACGGGAGTGCTGCTGGAGCACCTAAAAACTCATGCAGGCAAGTCATCGGGTGGCGTGAAGGAAAAAAAGCACCAGTGTGAACACTGTGATCGTCGGTTCTACACCCGAAAGGATGTCCGTAGACACATGGTAGTGCACACTGGAAGAAAGGACTTCCTCTGTCAGTATTGTGCACAGAGATTTGGGCGGAAGGATCATCTAACACGCCATATGAAGAAGAGTCACAACCAAGAGCTTTTGAAGGTCAAAACAGAGCCAATGGACCTTCTAGATCCCTTTACCTGCAATGTTTCTGTGCCTATAAAGGACGAGCTGCTTCCAGTGATGTCTTTACCTTCCAGTGACCTGACATCAAAGCCATTTACAAACACTTTGCAATTGAATCTCTACAACACTCAAATTCAGTCCATGCAGAGTTCTGCGTCTGCACACCAAATGGTTGCCACGTCGTTACCCTTGGGAATGCCTTGTCCAATAGATATGGAGTCTGTCCACTCTTCTCACCAGCTATCTTTGAAATACCCACTCAGTTCTACCTCATATGCAATTTCTATGCCAGAAAAAGAACAGCCATTGAAAGGAGAAATTGAAAGTTACTTAATGGAGTTGCAAAGTGGTATGCCTTCTTCATCCCAGGATTCTCAAGCCTCTTCATCTAAATTAGGGTTGGATCCTCAAGTAGGACCACTAGATGATGGATCTGGGGAGGTTTCCCTTTCCAAAAACTCTGTTTCTATTAGTGAACCTCTAAGCACCCCATCATTGGACTTTTCTCAGTTGTTCAACTTTGTACCAGTAAACGGCCCTCCCTATAACCCATCTGTTTCCGTGGGGAACCTTGGAATGAGCTATACACAGGAGGAGGCACATTCTTCTATGACTCAACTTCCACCACAAACACAGGATCCTCAGGATCCTAGCAATAGTATAGGTCTTGGATCTCTGCACTCATTGTCAGCAGCTTTCGCAAGCAGTTTAAGCACAACCACCACCCTACCACGTTTTCATCAAGCTTTCCAATAGGATGTACAAAGCTGGCTTATTTTACTGTCTATTTGTAGAAATGCCTTAGGTGACCATTTTTAACTTAGTGCCTACTATAAGATATTATAAATCTGCTTTTGTACAGTACCAATCTCATGAAGCCAGTAAGAAATTTAAATTAACTTTTAAAAAATATTTTGAAAGTGTTTATTCTCAACTGTGTTTACTTTGGTTTTTATAAAGTCTCAATGTATTGTTTTCATTTTCACTGCCAATTGACACACACTTTAAAAATCAGTAGAAAACCATCCCTACTAAGCTTTGACATGCATCCCTTGTTTAAAACTTTTCTCAGAGATATCAGTCATTACTTTTTCTCAATTAAATGGTAGGTCTACCATTTTATGTGTTGTGAATTTTAAAATTTGCAAAGAGTCTAGTTTTCGCATTTTATACAAATTCCTTAAAATCCTTTAAAAAAAATCCTAAATGGTGGGATCTGATCAAGTCCATAATCTGAAATCAGAAGTTTTAAATTATTTAAAATTCACATTGGACACATGTACATATTATTCACTTTTGTTTCACAGGTACAAAATTTTAAGAGCTCGGCATTTTCTGGCTTAAATTGTAGTGTGTACCAAAATTGGATAGGAAGAAATCTAGCTTAAATACTAAAATTATGATGCAACAGAATGAAAAAAATAAATTGCTTGCCTGATTGTCAGATATTTTAGGTCAAAATTGGAACTGTGGTGTGCTTTAATGACTCTAGTTGGATGGGAAGAGGCAAAAATAACAGCTGACCTTGAAATGCAAAAGGGTTCTAATTTAATCATGCAAAATATTTTGTCACCATTTTTTCTTTAATTTTTAACTTGCTGGGAGATTTTTTAGTACTATCGAAAGAGTACCACATAGAAATCTTTAGATTTTATATTCACTTCTGTATGCTTCAGTCTTTCCCAGCTGCCACAGCCAAAGGGTGGGTCAAGTCCAGCCAGATGTTTTATATTCATTGTCAGTTCAATGTTAGTCTGCAGTTAAGGAGTGAATATAAATTTGCAAATATCATTTTTTTTCCTTATAGCAGAGTGGATCTTTCCAGCTGTGTTCCATGGTGTCTTATGTCCTCCTAAGCAACATGTTAGATGTTAATCACACTTACTACACCTGAGTACTTGGTTAGGGATGTTTTGCCCATTGCCAAGGTTTAAAGACAGGACTCTTAGGAGTGAAGTAAAAGCATATTGCTTACACCACTTTTACCTAATACAATATACTTCCCCAACCCCTGATAACCAAAAGAGAAAAAAAAACTGTGATATGTTAAAGCAAGTTAGATTTGCTTTTAACTCAGTGCTAACGTTCTTTTTCCTTGTCATTTTTAGACAAGGAATTAAAAAATAAAAATGAAATACATTAGTATCCCTCTAACAATAGTGAGGATGTATACAAGGTTTTAAGTGGTTAAAATAGATATACTTCACAGAAACAAAAGTTGCTCCCATTTATGGAGCTTTTGCTCCCGATATTTTATCATTAGCTCCTACATTTTTTTTTATTCTAGGAGCAATATGCAGGTGTAGTTTTACTATTTTATACATATATGTATTTAAATTTTAATACTGAAAGATAATGTTTTTATAAAATGTTTGTGTTCCAAAGGCATTAAAATAAGGATGTATTAATAAGAAAAATACCTTTCCAAATTCTGCAAACTACTCCCAGATGTTGGGTTTAGGAGCATATTATCTTAAAGTGGACTTTTAGCTCTGCTTCATGACTGCTTCCTTTGGTTTCTATGAAACAGATTGCTTGCTTACATCTTTAGTTGAATGATTTGTTCAATATTGCTTTTTCCCCCCCACCATGTTAAAGAAAGGAAAACGTTGCAAATGAACAGAGCACAAAATAAACGAACAGAATGTAGTACTAGTTTAAATCAGCAACCATATGATAAAAAGCAAGTAGAAAGAAATCGCTCTATTGTAGATCTTGTTTAACGAGTCTGAGCTGAAGATAAATGGATTGTATTACTGTAACGGGCCATATCCTGAGAGGAACTCAAGCATCTTCCACTCCCATTAAAGTAAATGAAAGTTTGGCAACTCAACACCTCACAGAATCAACCCCTTCAGATACCACATTTATCAGTCAACAAAGGCAATTGCAGAACTAATGGATAATGTAATGTAGTTGTGTTTTGGCAGTATATGAAAAATTAGTATGTATAACTGTATTACTAAAATCCAAACCATAGTGAATTGCTAGGTTTGGTTGAGGGGGAAGTCACTTCTAAAATATTGCAAATTAGTTTGATCTTAACTGCCAGGTCAGAATACACTGACAGACTGTCACCACGTTGCTTAAGGTATTCACATGGTGTATCTAGCATGTAGGAAAAGACAGTGCCATCTGTTTATCAGTTTTAGTTGCTGATTAGACTTGATTAAAAAAAAATGTTGCCAACACCCATTTTCTTAGTACATAGTCAGAATCTTTACTACTTGAGGTAGTGCCTTAGCTTTGTAAAAAGGGATTGACATTTCACTTCAGAGTTAACATACATTGCTTAAGAAACAGGGACCTCAGACAAGATATTGAACCTCATTCAGTCAGGGTTTCGGTTGGTGGCTACATTATGTATGTTTTGCCACTGAACTAGGATATATGAATATTTGGAAGCAGGTTGACACTGTAAGCAACAGTAACACATTAGTGCTTTGGAATATTATCTAGGCAGAGTTATTGGCCACTATTAAAATGTCAGTTTTTAAAACCCTATTTTCTAGTTATTGAGTTGATGTTTTAGGGGTGTCCTGGCTGATCATGCACCACTCTTTGTGCAACTTTTAAACTTTTAGTAAGGTTCTTTTTAAAAAAAAAAAAATATATATATATATATATATATTTTTGTGTACTTGTTGCTTGTGCTTTATTTAGTAGTAAATTGTGGAATAGAGTGATTTATTGTTAATTGGCAGTAGCGGTTTTTAAAAACCATATACTGACTGAAACATGAGCCAGAGCTGATTGCTTTATTAAGCTAATAATGAATGTTAAGAGTACATATTTTCAGGATCATTTGCCTAATGAGCTATACATGTATTATAGGCCAATATTTTTAAAAATAAAGCTTGGTCAAACTCTATGTTACACATATTACAAGATATAGCACTTTCAAAAGGAAAACCTAAACCTTTTAAGAAAATTTCTTACAGGTTATGCTTTTTATTATAAAACCTTTTATTATAATTTGTTTCAAGTGCCATTAGATTACATATATGTAGGCCTTTGGTATAATGCTTTGTGTACAAAATGGTAGACGTAATTTTAAACAGGTACATTTTTACAGTGTTTTCTTATCAATTTGCTATATTGCACAGAACCAGCGTGTCTTTCTTAAGGGTTTTACAATGGTTTTTGGTTTTTTTAAACTAGGTTTACATGTTTCAAACTACACTGTCTTCTACTGCCATTTTGGATACCAGTCCAAAAATATTAGGAGTTTTTTCTCGCAAATAGTAAACTGTGTACTTTGGAGTTTTGGATGGTAAACTATTGCAAAAAAAATTTAACATGAAGTATTTGACACGCTTATAATACCCTATCATAGCTATGCTGCTGTCTGAAAATAACACAAGGCCTGATCTTGCACCCATTTGGGTCAAGGGGAGCAGGATGGCACCATTAGTTACGTCTGTCTCATACACTGGTTTAGCAGCTCATCCTGTATACTTCTCAGTCTATAAAAAGCCTATGACACGTACTGATCTGCTATAAAATGAACTGTATAGACCCAGCTGCCCATCCTGTATCTTCCTAGTGTACAGTTAAAATCACCATCTATTTAGCATTACAAGAAGAAGAATATAAAATAATACCAGAATAGTTCAAAAGTATGTTTGGAAATTGCTAAAGTCCTTATATAATAAAGGGTGTCTTATTTGTTGGAAGGCAGTGTCTTTTGATAACAGTTATCTAGCCCTGGAAGTGACACAGAACTATTGCTAATCATATGTAAACACTTTTTCAGTATAAGCTTCAGTGGTACAGTTGAACCAGAATGAATGTTTATCTTCTCAGAAACACTCCTGCAATATTGTTATATTGGATCATGCTGCTAATGTAACTTGGGATACAACTCCTCTCATGGTGCTACAAACCTCCCTGTCTCATTCAGATGTATTTTTACCCATAGAAAAAGGACTATATTAGACCTATAGGTGTATGATATATTTTTATACTGTGACTTAATTTGTCATTAATGAACTTTGTACAACACCACAATGTATTCATATGCACTTGCAAAAGTAAAATCTTGGACATGCAAATTTAAACACAAACAAGCCCGGCTTTTGTTCAAAAACTAGAACATGACTGTTAGTTAATGAAATGTGGGCTTTTTATATGGTGTGGAGTGAAGAACATACTATGTTACTAAAAGCCCTTTGTACTTAGACAAGAACTGGGAAAATATATTGGGGAATGGATGACACACTCATACCCAACTTGGATTGCTGAAATTATATTTTTAGCTAGTGAAAAAAATGTTTGGACTTGTATGCTAAAATGTTTTAATGATAAAAGATTTGAGTCAAAAATAGAAAGGAAAAAAAAAACTGCATTCCAGACAGAATTTGTATATGTTTCTTGCATTTAAAATTGCTATCCTGTGATATGGGAAATTGAGTTGCTTATCATGTATATGTACTTTAAAATGTATTCACAAACTACTGTTGTATTTGTATAAAATATAGACAAAAAGATTGCATATATATTTTTGTGTATAAGCTCTGTAAAATAGCAATCACATTATGAAGCTGCAGCAGAACTTCATTTTAAACATTCACATCCAAAGAAACAGACTATTTATTGTCCACATACCCTGACTATAAAATATACCTTGCTGCTATTAAACAATAGTGCTGCAGCTTCTCATGGCCTACAGTGTTATGTTTGCTGTACAAAAATATGTGAACTCCACAAAATATATCAATAAAATTACAGAATGGTTTTAGTTAAAGTATAACTTATGGCTGGAATTTTAATAGATAATCATGTTTGCATATTTGGGATTATAAAAGTGGTCATAACTTACACTGGATTTACTAATTTTTCAATCTGAAAGGATTTAACAGTTTTTATGATTTATAACTGGTAAGATGGCAGGTATTCAGAGAATCGTATTACAAAACATAGGCTGTAGTACATGATTTAACCAAAAGGCAAATTTAAAGATGCTGTTTTATCTACAAAGTAATAGTGGCAGACTTGTTTTGCAGGAAGTGTCCTTGCTGCCAAATCATACATTCATGTGTGCTGTGAGAAATTGGCCTGTGAATTTGGGACTTTTGGTGAGACTTTTTGGGACACAGTAGATTGCAGTGTGTTTCTTGATATTTCAGGCACATATAGGCTATTCATGTTGCCTTTACACTTAGTGCTTATAATAACCATTAGTGTAGTATGCTTTAACTATGATTCTTTGGCTGTGCCTCTGAAAAAAAACCTTCCTTGGAAGCTCTTTGAGGCCAAAAAAGCACATCTGCATGAGTCACTACAGTTGGCCTCACAAAAAAGTCAATAACTGAACTTCTAGTGCAAGGACTGTGAATTCAATCCATCTCTACTCAGAATTGCCTGTGTCCTGTTTCAAGTAGGTGTTCTGATAACTTATGACTATATCGACCAGAAAGATAACATTTGTCTTGCTGCACTTGGTTTAAATTTTGAATCTGCCTGTTCTCGTAAGTGTATTTAGTTCATATCTATGAAAGCACAAAGCTCATTTCTCATCCTTATCTACAACTGTCTTTGGATTTCTCTTGCCGTGTTGAGGGGGAAGGGAAGCCAAACACACAGCATTGGAAAAGAGAGTTCCTGTGACAGAAAACCATTGACTTAGACCTACCTACAGAATTTTTTTCCTTTGATGCGTCGTCACACTTACCCCTCTGCACTGGACTGATCAATGGCAAGTGCAAATTGCTTCTGTACTAAAGGTTTCTTATTGGCTTGGGAGAATTTACTGTATTTCAGTAGTGCCAGTATTTCAGAAGTTTGAGGCTTACGTATGTATATAAGAAAGCAGTGGTCCCTGCCCTCCAATACTTACAATTTCAAGTTGAGACCGATAACACAGATTTAAAAAGATAGAGTATCATCCTGTAGTACTTGCATTTCCCCCACAATCACCTTTCTGCCACAAATAAAAAACCTGTATCTGGGTACCTCAACCAGTCTTTTCTGTCACTGCTCATCTGCCAGAGTAAGAAAGAGCTTTGCTTGAAAAGATTCAGCACTGCTAAATAGTTGATGCTCACAGTACAATAAGTGTTACTAAAAGCCTCGTGGAATGGCCCCTCACTTCTCTTACAGTACGTTTACATTGCTTTCATCAGATCACGTGGTATGGCAGCTGGATGGGAACGTCCCTGCTTCTTCAGAGAACTCCTCTTCCGTATAAACAGATACTTGGGCCCTTTTATATTTTATGTAAGCCTGTCACTACTGCTTAAAGGCCTCTCAGCTGAGGAAGAAGATTTTGTGCTTCCTTTTAGCACATCCTCACTTTTTTTAACGTTTTGGGAGGAGGTACTAAATTGTTGCTGTGGTGTACTAAGTGAACACTAAGTGCCCCAGAGGCAGGAACAGGTATCTCTGCACTTACCTGTTTCAGTGAACAGCTGTGATTTAATTTTATTTATGTAATGAGGGTCTTTTCCAAGATTTGTAACTTCATTCACACATCCACTCCCTTCTTCATAAATGAAAAGGGGGTTGTTGATTATCTGATGCTTGCAGGGAATGTAGAGGATTGTCACCTCAGCTCTTGAACCACAAAGCATCACATGTATTGCCACGCTGATTCAGACAGATAGCATCTAAGATAAACTTGAAAGGAGATGAGGGTTCAGAATCCTTCCTTAATTTCCCCTTTTCCCTTGCTATGACTAGAGGGGAAATCCAACTTGGGTATCCTTTTCTTGCTTTCTACAGATACCCCAGTTTAAAGAAAGGGCTTATAAGCAGGGAGAATGTGTCAATCCATTACAGTGCATTCATTCAGGTACAAATTTATTTTGCAACATTGGCAATTACTGTAGTTGCCACAAGGAAGCTGCAAGACCATAAAAGGATGCCAGGGAGATCCAAAAGCAGAGTTCTATAAAAATACAAAATATATAGCATTCCTTTGACTATAAGGCATACTTTTTTAAACAAAATATTTATTCTGATAATGGCCTGAATCTTAAATCAGATTAAATACAGTAAATATATTTGTATATGTACAATAGATGTGCCTTTATGTGAGGTTTAATCCTTTTAATAGAAAGTGAGAAAATATGGGTGCATCTTCTATTTGAAAGAAGAAGGTAGTCTATGCTATGAAAAAATATTTGAAAATGTGCTAGAGGATTTAACACTGGCCTATCTGATGGATGTGCCTTTCAGGCAAAGAATCAGCAACACCTTATTTCCAGGCTTCTATCCCTCACTGGGGATAAGAAAGTTAATGTGGCATTCAATAGGAGTTCTAGCTGGTCCCCTTTTCTATTCAGTCCTTATACTGCAAAATTGGTCATTGTCAGACAGATTCAGTTCAGGTTGCTGGGGTCCTAGAGAATAAGTGTGAGTTTCCCCAGACAAGGCAGTTCCCTTCCCACTCACCCCTCCTGTTGAAAGCAGACATGGCTGTGTTGTTTTAACATCCTATGCCTTCTTCCCCACAGAAGTCATCACTTCTCCTTGACATGTGACGTACTGAGGCATTTTGTCCTTTGCAGAACATGCAAAGCATCACCTATTATGCTAGCTTTGGCTTTTTTTGCCAGCTCAATTCTTGTGGCTCCATCTCATTAAACACAGTTTATTCTCTTAACTTGTGGACTAGTATGGCATAGCAGTAATTTGAAATAGAAAACAGTGCATTCTTTTTGTCTATTTTGAAGTATGCCAACACATTCCAAAGGCATGGTGTCCTGGGTGGGTGCAAGACATCCAGCTTTCCTCTAACTGCAGGTGATGAGATCAGTACCCACCTGCTCCTCTTTGGAGTGGAACACTAACAGGAATGAGCAATGCAGGAACAGCAATAGAGTTTTTCCCATCACCTGCACCTCACAACCCTGGGCATCTAAAACCACTTGTGAAAACCCTGTTACCCTATTAATGAAAGAATGTGCCCTTAGAAGTACCGCTTCTTCCTGCCTGTACTTCCTCACCATCTATAGGAAGAGCATGTCAAATGTGCTCTACATGTATACCCCTCCTGCTTTTTGCACCAGCCTGAGTATTGAGACAAGTAACAGTGGAGAGGTGAAGGGATGCTGTAGGGAGAAGTGGCAGTAGAGAAATGGAGTCACAGGCTGAGGGGAGTAGGGGTGATAGCAAGTTTGGTTGTTTGGGAGTGTAAAGAGTGAGTGCCTTGGTGAGTTGAAAACATTGGGAAGGAATAAGGAAAAGATTGGGAATGAAAAGAATAGATAGTAGGGTTGTGCGAAACAGCTGTTTATTTTTAGGTTCAGATTCAGCCGTTTCAGAGGACAGTGATTCGTTTCCGTGTTTCAGATTACTGTTCTGTTTTGATTCGACTGAATCTGTTTCAGAGTTTTGGCACTGATTCAGAGATTTGGATTGGCCGGGGAGAGGCAGGCACAGTTGGGTAGCTGCAGGTTCTCCCGCTGCTCCTCCAGCTGTGCCTACCTCTGCCCCGGGCGGAGGGACCCATAGGAGAAGCCCCCATGGCTGCCCTGCCCGGCCCCATCCTCCATCTGGCCCCAGCCTCCTGGCACTTAAAAGCCCTGCAGTCACCGGCTACAGCAGTGGTGATCAGGGCCTCTGAGGGCTTGTGGCAGAGCCCCTCTGCTCAGTACAGGGCAGTGGGGATCGCCACCCCCTGCTTGGCACCTGCATGACAGCTACCCCATGGCGCGGGTGCAGTGTGGCTCAGCACGGAGCCATGTTGGGGTGTCTCCACCTGTCAGCTGGAGCCTGGCGCTGCTCAGCCCCAGTGGCCCCAGCTCCCAGACAGCACACAGCACCCTACCAAGCCATGCTACACCTGTACAATGCAACAGCTGCTCTGCGGGTTCCAGGCGGGGGGGGGGGGGGGGGCAATTCTCACTGCCCCCCACTGCCCTGTGCTGCGCAGGGGGGCTCTGCCACGAGCCCCCAGAGGCCCTGATCGCTACTGCTGCAGCTGGTGAGTGGGGCTGTTTGTTTTGTTTTTTTAAAGTGCTGGGAGGCTGGGCCTGGGCTGGGCAGCTATGGGGGGCTTCTGAGGCTTCCCCTGCCCAGGGCAGAGGTAGGCACAGCCAGAGGAGCTGCAGGAGAACCTGCAGCTGCCTGGCTGTGCCTGCCTCTCCCCAGCTGATCCGAGTGAATCAGCACCAAAACTCCAAAACAGATTTGGCTGAATCAAAACAGAACAGTAATCCAAAATAAATCACTGTCCTCCAAAATGGTCAAATCCATAACCAACACGAAACATAGCCGTTTCGCAGAGCCCTAGAAAGCATCAAAGTAGTAGTAGAAAAGACAGTAAAGGAAATAAAAGGAAGACCTAGTAAGTTATGTTTATAGTATAATACTTTTTTAATAAAATATTTATGGCTGGAGCACATGCTTTGTAGTAAAGCCACTGTAGATTGCTTAGGCTGCACAATTAAAGATTTGACTCAGGAAGTGACCAAGTGTCCAACAGTTAGACACCCAGCAAAGCAACGGGTTCTCTACAACTTTGTTCTTGGAAATTATAGAGTGCCTAGATTCTGTAGTTGAATGCATTATGTTTGAAGAAGCAATATAACTCTTGTAAAGAAAAATGCAATAAAATAATTCTACAGTTAAATTCTCTAAAGTGAACTTGATTACAAACATCAGTTTTGCATATTTCCCCATTTTAAGCTTAAAATTACATTCTGCTTAAGGATTTATTTCTCTTGTTGTGCCACAATCACCAGTGCCCATTTATTAAAGACCAGCTCCATTTTTAGGACAGAGAGGATAATCAACAGCGTGCCCTTGTTGCTAAGAAGGCTAACAGCATACAGGGCTACATTAGTAGAAGTGTTGCCAGCAGTGCAAGGGAAGTGATTACCCTCTTCTGCACTGGTGAGACCACATCTGGAGTACTGTGTCCAGTTTTGGGCCCCTCACTACAGAAAGGATGTGGACAAATTGGAGAGAGTCCAGTGGAGTGAAAAGGGTTTGGGGGCTGGGGCACATGTCTTATGAGGAGAGGCTGAGGGAACTGGGCTTATTTAGTCTGCAGAAGACTGCAAAGGGATCGGACAGCAGCTTTCAACTACCTGAAGGGTGGTTCGAAAGAGGCTGAAGCTAGACTGTTTTCTGTCAGATTAAAGAACAAGGTGCAATGGTCTCAAGTTGCAGCAAGGGAAGTTTAGGTTGGATATTAAGAAAAACTTTATCACTAAAAGAGTGGTGAAACACTGGAACAGGTTACTTAGGGAGGTAGTAGAATCTCCATCCTTGGAGGTTTTTAAGGCCTGGCTCGACAAATCCCTGGCTGGAGTGATCTAGTTGGGGATAGTCCTACTTTGAGCAGGGGGTTGGATTAGATGACCTCCTGAAGTCCCTTCCAACTCTAATTTTCTGTGATTCTATGAATATGTAACCTTAAAAAAATCCTCTGTTGAAAAAGTCTTTGAGGTTCCCCAGCATCATGCCATATCTGTGTCTGTTATTTAGCCTGTAAGATCTTCAGGATAGCAGCTTACCATTATTTGGTCTTGTTGGAACTTAACTATACTAACAAATGTTAACACTTCCTTTTATCTGACTAAAATAAAAACAGCAATGTCCATTGAGACTGAAACTACATTGCTTCTGTGCGGGCCGGGAGCGGTCCGAGGCTTTCGGGGGCACGCGGCGGGCTGTGGCCGGGAGCCCGCAACAGTAGGGGGGGTACTTTTGCACGACGGACTAGAATTAGGCACGGACTCGTAGCGGTTAATTAAAGATTGTTTTACTTACACCGTAGGTGGTAGCGGTGCAGGCAGGAAAAACTTTATTGAGTTGCAGTTACAGACAAACACAAGTGGAGTTTGCTAGGCTCCACCGAAGACACACGCACGGAGTTTGCTAGGCTCCGCAAAAACAAACACGACAGAGCTCTGGATACCCTTGACGAGCGCGCAAAACCGTAGATACGTCTTAAGAATTTAACAAACAAGACGGGAAGAGGTTGGTGGTTGATCAGGCTGCCGAACTCCTCTGAGACGCACGCAAAGCTTCTATTACTCTGCCGCATGCTCAGAGTCCCCACAAGATGGTTGTGGAGTCCTCTACCACTTGGGCAGAAACTGCTCAAACCTCTTATACGACTAGCAAGCCAATCGCTAGCCACCACGTGGGAATAATTTAGAAACAGCCAATAGTGGAAAACAAATTTACATACGGGTGGCGGGAACTCCTTTGCACCGGGGTTTTCTCTCTGCAGCTGAGAATTGCAAAGAGAGCTTCATGTGGCGGGAAATAATTCTGCAGTGCCGAAGCGTGCACACAATCATTGGGTCATGACAGCTTGCAAAGTTAAAATACTCACTATTTAAATGGGAGTTTTTGATATATTGTAAGTGCAGTATCAGGCCCTGAACATATGTGGATGTTTTTTACTTCATACAAATATTGCCCTTAAATAAGGCTAATCTTGTAGGTGTAAATATTTTTGTTGTATATCATTGCAGCTGCACTATATGATATATGCAGCTCTTGTGAAATATATAACCATAATGTAATATATATGCTAAAAGGAATAAGCCATCTTAAAAACCCATGTTTAAAATCTCTCCTTTCCTGTTTTCTCCCAGTGAAATATACCCTTAGTTTCCTTTGGTGATTTTCAACTTGTGTAGCATCCTCTAGCCTTGCATAATTCTGGAAGTCATTTCTTGGTGGCCTGGTTTTACCTTCTCTTCATGTGCACAGCAGGGACATACATTGCTGGAGAAGGCTTTACGTTCTTCTTGAGGGGAGTTAAGTTTGGATGCAACAGAACAACTGCTCTATTAGGAATACTATTAAGCAAAGGGGAGATCTCCCCCTCCTGGTCAGCATGGAGTATGCAATCAGGTGTAGAAAATGGTTGCCTCAACAGGCATATTTGTGCAGGTGCAGTTGGATTCCGTCTCCTGACTGGGAAAAATTAGGAGCCAAACGAGGGATCTGGTGATTAAATTAAAAGGACACCTGCCATATGTCAGATAGTGACACAGGGCTATGCACTAACTGTGTCCATATGCAAATCAAAGCTGTTAAAACAATTTCTGAAGTAATTTTTAATTGTATTCAGGCTAAAAGAGGCTGAATACCTCTCTACACTATAACCATCCAGCAAATAATGTAAGGCATAGGACAGGGGTGGGCAAAATGAGGCCCACGGGCCAGATGTGGCCCGCCAAGCCATTCTATCCACCCTTCAGTGTCCCTAAAAAATTTAGAAAATTAATATTTATCTGCCCCTGGCTGCCTGTTATGTGGCCCTCAATGGCTTGCCAAAACTCAGTAAGCAGCCCTCCACCCGAAATAATTGCCTGCCCCTGGTATGGGATATAGCTTCCTTAAAGGGATATACTCTTTTGTGGATCTAAAATACCTTTTTAAATTACTAAGATGTAATTCACTGAAAACCTACTACAGACTGCAAAACCTGCATTATGCATTCCTGCCTTTCTCTAAGGATTGTGGTTAAAAAGACAGTGTTAATTTGAAAATCATATTTGTATAAAACTCTTCTCTTTTCTGTTGTTACAAGCAATGCTAAGATAGTTGCAAGTGAAAGAAGGTAATAGGGAAAAATGCTAAATATCTATATATGAGCAGAAAATCCCCTATAAAATTGAATTTGAAAGGGAAAAAGTAACTCAAAAGACATTTTAAAGGAATTCCATTTGACATGTTCTTTAAGTTCTTCCAGTTTTATAATCCCATATTCTTCCTGTCCAAAAACCCAGAAATTTTATTTTTTTCAGAGGTGCTGAAGGTCTATAACTGTTGATGCACACAGCAGGCAACTGAAAAATAGAAGTGGAGGGATGGGAGGAACAAAGAGGAGTAGAAGAATTTTAAGGAGGGAAAAATCTGAATGAGTGAGGAGAGTGAAATATGGTAAAAGGAGGAAGCTGGAGAAAAGTAGCTTGGAATTACCAAGGTGGTACCAGGGTAGGAGAGAGCAAGAGGTTTGGCATAGAGAAGGGTGATCATCAAGAAGAACAAACAGGAAAATGAATGAACAGAGGAAAAACTACTTCTTAAATTAATTTACTTTTTCCTGCCAAGTCTTTGACTTTAAATGAAGCACTTCCTTAAATAAAAGAGCACACACATCAGTAGGACAAGACAGTAACAGTACTTCTTGGTACAGAACATTTTATCCCCAGTCCATGAACTGTAATCAGGATGGTGACTTGGCCTCTCTGGAGAATGAATTAAAGGGTCTTGACCTGCTGGGTCCTAAGGTAATAAAATACAAGCACCACTCAGCCTTCCCAAATCATCATTAACTATATGAACTTAACCCACTATGTGCTTCTCAGTTTGGCTAAAATGTTGATCTGCCCAGGAGATGGCATTCACCATTTGGACACCTGGCAAGCAACTTATCCCTCTTTGCATAATTTATTAATTAGTACTCTTACTGCCATACCCAAAGTATGCTGACAAATAAAGGTCAGGCTAATAGAACACGAATGGAGTGATAAATAAGGTTTAAGGACAGGAGAGGTGAAAGGTGGTAGGGAAGAGCAGCAATTAATGGTGTGTGCATACTAGGGAGGAGGACAGCCAGGCAGTTTGTCTATAAAATTATATGAGGATACTGCTTGGGAGAGGAAAGTAAAGGCACCCACACTTAAGGCCATCCAAAGACTCCTCCTGCTGCTGGGATGTTAAGGGAGCCCAGTGTCCCTGAATGGCCAACACCATAATTCAGCATCCTCAGGTAGCTGCCACTATGACCAGGTCACTTGTGCACATCCAGCAGTGAGATTGCCTGTTCCTGGAATAGGAAGTGCTCTAGACCTAAAGACTAATGGCTAACTCAAAAGCTCCTTCTAGTCTGAAAAGCAGAAAACCACTAGCACCCTGTGCCTCAAGCAGATTCCATTAGGACAAGAGGTTCTGACAACCCTGGTACATCCCTTTTGCTTTACACCTTGGGTAGCTTTTTGTTTTGTTTGGGGGGGGGTTCCAGACCAGTTAGGTTTAAATGGCAATTCTTCACAAGCTCCCTCTTGCAACAAATTATTCCCATAACAAATTAATCAAATACTAGCTTTCTCCATTTTAGCTGTTCCCTCCAGTAACAACCTTTAGCTATTTAATGCACCTGAATGCATGATTCTTGCCTTCAGCCATATGTGAAATATATTATCTGATCTCTGTGGCCCATTTACTCTTAGGGCATTTTTCTAATCTCATTCAACTGGAGACACTTTAGATGCATTTTTTTTCCTGTGATAAGAAATGATGCGTCAGGCACAGATTCCATAATGTGAGCCAACATGTTTTAGCCTAAACTCATTTGTATCAAGGAGCTTTCTTTAAAAGCTAGACTTAATGTGGCTTTGCATTCTGTGTTGGCAAGGTGTGATTTCATCTGAGAGTGATTGGGGCACAGTCATTTGGTGACAGGTGCAGCTCATTTGGGTGATGCATAGGAGAGCATAAAGGGCACTCTGGAAAGAGCGGTAGAGTTCTTCTTTTAGCAGGGGCTCAGTCTTTTCTCTTTATGGTACACTGTGTTTTTACCAATGCCATCCCCTATCCCCTTTAAATGTTTTTTATCCCCAGAGTTTTCCCTTTCTGTGGACTCACGGCCCTGCAGCAGCCCCTTGGCACTTCCTGGCAAAGGTGGTAAACACTTCCTGGGAGAAATCCCTTCCCCCAGGACTCGCCGGCTGCCCCCCCGCCTGGCTTGGTGCTCCATAGACTGGGATCAAGTGTGCCTACTGCAGCCCTTGGGCTCTGGGGGCTTTGGTTCGGTCTATAAGGCTACTTATCATGGGGAGATAGTTGCTGTGAAGCAGGTGAAGAAGTGCAGCAAGAACCGGTTGGCATCACGGCAGAGCTTCTGGGCTGAGCTGAACGTAGCCCAGTTACGTCACAAAAACGTGGTACGTGTTGTGGCTGCCAGCACATGTGCCCCTGCTGGCCAGGACAGCTTGGGTACTATCATCATGGAATATGCAGGCAGTGTTACCCTGCACCATGTCATCTATGGTACTGGCTGGGCACAGAGAAAGGAAGAAGATGATGGGGGAGGATGCAGCCAAGAGCTCCTGGGCATGCCTGAGTCCCTACGCTATTCCTGTGACATTGTGACTGGCTTAGCCTTTCTTCACTCACAATGCATTGTGCACCTGGACCTGAAGCCTGCCAATGTGTTCATCACTGAGCAGGGGGTGTGCAAGATTGGAGACTTCGGGTGCTCCCAGAAACTGGAGGATGGCTTATCTCTGATGAGCCCCCATATTTGCCAGCAAGGGGGCACATATACACACTGTGCCCCAGAGCTCCTCAAGGGGGAGAGGGTCACCCCCAAAGCAGACATTTACTCCTTTGCTATCACCCTCTGGCAAGTGGTAACACGAGAGCAGCCCTATTTGGGTGAGCGCCAGTATGTGCTCTATGCTGTGGTGGCCTACAACTTGCGTCCCTCTCTGAGTGCTGCAGTCTTCTCTGGGTCACCCTCAGGCCGCAGACTTGAGAGCATAATTGGTAGCTGCTGGAGAGCCGAGGCTGAGGAGCGCCCTACTGCAGCACAGCTGCTTCATAACCTCTCTTCCCTGCAGAATAGACTCTAGCACTGAATTGGGTCCTACTGTCCTCTTTTTATTGTTCTCTTCTCTTTTACTGGCTGCATTAGTGTGGTGTGGAGCTGGCCCATGTCTGGTTTAAAGGGCTTGAAAAATGGGGGTGGAAAAAAAGGTTGCTTTTTGTTGTGAGCAGAAGTTCTATAAATAAAGTGATTTAACTAAATTGGTTTCAGTCTTGAACAAATGGATCATGGGGCTGTCAGAAAAGAGCCTTCTGCTCTGCTGTTAGGCTCTCTCTGCCCTGTTCTGTTCAGGAGAAAATCAAAATGATGGGCCAGTGGTGCAAAATGCTTGTTTTTGAGTGGCAGAAATGAAGGGACGTGTTAAGTTCTGTGCAGTATCTAATTTTATAGGCACTTTTATAAATATAGCAACAAGGTTATCTCCAGAGCAGAAGATTTAAGCAGCACTTTGTGCTGTCTCATATTTCCTGTGTTTGCACATTAACTGCTCTCCTTCATTTCTAGTTCCTCCAAATAGGATGTGTGATCAATCTTTATCAGAAGGTGCATAGAGAACAACAATCATTGGGGATAACTGAAAACTATTTCCTTCCTTCGTGACCCCTGCTATCTACCTTATTTTACATGTGCTAGGTTAGGACTAAGGCTGTTACATAAGTTATGCTCTTGTTTTTGCAATCTTGCTGATGAAACAAAGGTGGCTCTTTCATCATTCTGTGGCTTTTAAGGTAAGAAATGGGCTGTACAGATGTATTAATGCACGTTGCATTTGTTTAAGGATGAAGTATTGCTAGTGGTCTTTTATTGTGAGGTTTGCAATGGTTCAGTACTTGAAACCCAGGTCCTGGTATCTTGTGAGCATCTGAGCTTTCAGATATTACAGAGCAATTTTCTAGTCTTTGTGACTGCAGAGGGAAAAACCTGGAAAACAACTCCAATCTACTTGATCTATGAAGTTCTGAAAGTTCAAATGTGTGAATTGGAACTGATGCTGTTTGCCATTGACAGTAAATGCTCCTGGGCTGTTGATCACAAAATTAATGATCTAAGAATGCTTTTTGAAGGATTTATTTTGTGCTTTTGTTTCTATTTTTAAGCAGAACTGTGAAATTTATGTTGGACTGACAAAAATCCTCAAGATAAAGGCAAAAGTAGGCTTCCTCCCTCCTGCCCCAAGAAAACAAGCATGAAGAATATGTATCCAAGGAGTTGTGTGGTATTTTTATCATGGCATAGCCACTAGGGGTTTTCATAGTGTATTACCAATCTGATTCTTATAAATTGCAGCTGTCTTATGAAATTACTATAATGACTCAATTAGTTGGTCAGGAACTTTAGCTGGTAAGACTGCATTTAAATTATGATGAACGGCTAGTATCCACAGAATTATTCATAACCAGGTCTAATGGCCTGCAAATACCAAACGTTTAAGAAAGTGGTACCTGGTTTTCTCCTACATACAGGACATTATAACAAATAGATTTCCCTTTTATTACAGTATTCTCCAGAAGCTCCAAACAAGCTTTTTTTCTACGCATCTTGTACTTGGGTTGGTGATTTGGCTAAAACCAAAACCTTTCAGACAATAAGTTTGGCTAAAACCAAAACCTTCCAGACAATCTGGCTTTGGTTTAGTTTGTCTTTCCCAAAAATTGTGTTTTTAGTTAGTAAGGGATGGGAAGAGGAGCAATGGGAGTAATCAAGAGGCCGGATAAGAGAAGGGATTGAATATTTTGACTGAATAAAAAGAAATACGTCAGATTTATGAATAAAGCAAGATCCAGACATGGCATAGATATACAGGAAAAGGAGTCAGATGCAATTCCCAGTGATAGGGCTTGGCTGTTCATTCTTCAGCAGCCGTTGCCATTCTTTGTTTGCCAGAGAAGATGAAGGGCGACTTGACCAAACTCAATAGTTTCCTGTGGCTGTTTGTACTGGTATCTGGAAAAAGCATTGCTAGCTACTGCAAAAACCATTGTGGGGGCAAGTGCTAGAGATAATTGATACAGGAGCTAATTGATAGCAGTTTTACTTATGACCATTTCAGGGGCATCTTTAGTCCCTGTGTGTTAGTGTGAACAGTTGCTCCATGACCACAACATGATGCAATTGCTTCTCTGTTTCTGGTATAATGTGTTGCAGTACCCTTTGCTTAAGGGATTTGTCTTGCTTTGGGAAAAGGAGGGGGGTGGGGAGTTGTACTGGATCATTTGATTCTTGGAAAGTGTCCAACTACCTCTTTCATTGTGGCACTGTCTTTGCAGGTAGCTCCTGCCTAAATAGATATGAAATCATTTTTCCTTTCCTTTTTATAACACTTGTTAACTGAAAATTTACTTTATTCTTTCTCCCCTTTACCCACCTCCGCCCCTCAAACAAAAAAAGTCTGAGGCACGTTTCACCATGAGAAAACTTAACAATGGCAATGGATTTCTTAACTACAGTATATTGTATATCCATGCATTTGCTTGGCAGCCCTAGATTACACAGGCGCAAAATCTTTATTATTAAACGAGCTTTTCTGTGTCCTATTAGATTAAATTTGCCTTATTGCAAGCTTATCTTCCATAATGTGAACTCTTAGGCCAAGGACAGACATTCAAACAGCCTGAGTCTGAATTGATTCAATCTTTGCTGGTTAATCTAACATGCAAAGCTTAGACCAACTTGGAGGTGGATAGACATTCATTCCCTTGCCATTCCAGAAATGCAGGCACATGCCTGCAGTGGCTCAGGCTAGAAGCCAGGGGACACTAAAGCAGTTCTCCCTTCCCTTCCACAGGCTGGGCTGAGTGGCCAGGCCCTGGCAGGATGCTGTGATTAGGGAGGGGTCAAGGGGTTCTCCCCCACCACCTTGATAACAGAGCATTTATCAGCTTTGTTATCAGCATTTAACACCTCATCAGATAACAAAGCTGCACTCATTACAAGCTCTTGAACAATTTTTTCCGAAGGAAGGAATGCAGGGACATTACCATCAGAGCTGTTGATTACCTCCAAAAAGCCCTAAGCAGATGCTGTCCTATCTGCCTTACACAGCATTAGCTAGCGTCACTGGCAACACATAGAGGTGCACAGTGGTACATATGTACCCCCTGAGAGCGCTGGTGCACCCCCTGACAGCCAACGTTCCCTGCCTAGGCAACAGGTAGAGGGGGCAGGCAAGAGTGCTGGTGTCCCCCATGAGTGTGCTGGCGAGGGAGTGGGGATGCCAGGAGAAGTGATCCCTGCAGCCAATCGTGCCGACCGGGGCGGGGGGAGCGCGGGCGCGGGGAGTTCCTCTGTGGCCGATTGCATCGACTGGAAGTACCAGTGGAGTGCCTCCCCCGGTCACTGACTGACTGCTGGTGCTGCAAGTGCCCCCACCCTTGGACTCAGGAGGCACCAGTCGCCCATGGCTAGCATACTACAGGAAACCCTCACCATTTGTGGTTTCGAATATTTGAGGTGCAAATGTTTGAACCCACGCTCTCTCCACGCATACCCTCTCTCCCCACACACACTCGCCATGCTCCCACCCCCTTGCTGCCAACAGCATCGGCGGCATCTGTGGGAGCTCCATGCTTGCTGCCACCACCATGTTTGCCCTGCACTCCTGACATATTTGCGTATTTCGCCATTCACAGGGATCTGTGGAACATATCCCCCGTGAATGGTGAGGGTCTCCTGTACATGCTGGCTACAGTCTGTGCTGTGGGAGAGAGAAGGAAGGGATCTCCACTTAAGCAGTGAGTGGTAAGACGAGGGGGAGGGGGGCACGGGGAAATCAGCAGACCCTGCTGTGCCTGCAAGTCACTGCCAGAACTGCAACCAGGGAGCAGAGGGGAGGGGCCAGCTCTGCTTTGGAGCAGAGAGCCCTGCCCAGCCCAGAGAACATGCTGGGATGTTGGGAGTGTCTGGTTTAGCTTAAAACCAGCAAAGGGTCTGGGACAGACGTTGCACAAGCTGGTTTGACCCAAATCAGTTAAGTCTGATACTACATTCAACCAGGTTTATCTCAGACCAGTTTCACCCATTTTCAGACTGGTTTATGTGCACTGAACATCTGTTCTGTTACAGGCTTAAACCAGTTTTTGATCGCTTAAACTGGCTGATGTGTAATATCTGTCCCTAGCCTTATTGCCATATATGGGGACAGTTGCCAAACTGTTGTATATGCAGCAAAATTGCCTGATCCATCAATCAATCAATCAACCCAAAAGCTACAGAGGTATTGAAGCAAAGCATTTGCAAGCCAATTTCTCTAGAACACCTTAAATGATGATTTCTAGGAATGAAAGCCTAGCCATGAAATGTCTCTAGGGCAGGAGTATGCAACACAGGCCTACATAAGAGAAGAGTGCTCTTTAAGTAGCAGAAAGCTAAACAAAATGGGGTAGAAATGCAGAAGAGCCACTCAGATTTTTTTTTTTTTATTTACTTTTGTGGCTTTTTAAACAAAAAGTTAATTTTTCTGAGGGAAAATTAGAAAGTGAAAGCCTTTCTCACTAGCCTGTTTTTTTTGGTTACAGCTTCCTCAGGAAAATTATGCATTTCAGCCAACTGTAGCAGAAACTCTCAGCAGAAGCAATGAGACAGTAGCTTTAATTCTATGAACTTATTTCCAGAAGTATCTTCTGTCGTAGGAGACAATTGGCTGAACATGCAAGGAAATGCATTTAGTTTCATAGTAATCCCCCTCTGTAATGTCACAGGTGTTGAACACCACATAAGCTACAACATTTCAGGGAATGGTGTATTCTCTCCCATCTCTCTCCTCTGTACGAGTGTCTCTCACTTCTGCAGTGAACTGGAAGTAGGTAATGAAGCCCTTGACATCTGGATAGCAAGTCCATCAGCTGTAATCAGATCTCCAGTTGTGTGTGAAATGAAAAAACCTCTGACACTTTCTAGCATGTGTCCCATCGCCCCTATGCCCAAATGGAGCTTAAATGTTTACTCCCTAATCTCTTACTTTGTGTGAACTACCCATAAACTTGGATTTGCTTGTCTGGTTGGGGCACAAACCCTATGCCTGAGTTTGCATAGAGCAGGTTGATACCTTATCTGCTTTGTGAGTGTGGATTCAACTGATACCTGTTGTAACGCTTATTCCAGACCCTTCCCCCCCTTGATTCTCTGTTTGTGTGTGGACCCAGTGTTATACACCTGGATAGCCTTTTACCCTCATTTCACTCCTTTCTGCACTGCTCAGCTCCACTCTGAGTGGTGTGAGAGTATACCATCCAGGACAATCCCAAACTTGCTAACTGGTCCGAGGGGCATATCTCTGAACTGAGCTGGGTAAGATCTCACTGCCACCTTCTTGTGATGGGTTAACAGGTCAAGACCAATACAGCTGTAGTTTTGTGCCCTCACTGTCCCCTTGTGCACCCTCACGGATTCCCTTCCCTTGCCTAATAGGCTGCTCTGTTTTTTTCTTTCTGACTTGTGCTCCTTGTCTGATAGGTTGCTCTGCTTTTTTCCTGTTCTATCTGCTGCTTTGCTGCTTTATCCTCTCCCTGACTTGCCACGTGCCACACAGAGACCGCCTGTGCTAAATGTAGCGCATGTGCCATGCGTTAGCCAGCCTTGTGCTAGGGGACAGCTTCTAAAATAAGTAGACCAAAGAGAACAGTTTTGGGAGAGAAATCCAGAGCTGGCATCTAAACAAAAGCATCTCCAAAAGGCATGCAGAGAAAATGCCAATTTAAGACCATGGCTACCCAGTGTTGGAAAAGAAGAAAAAAAGCAAAACAAAACCCCAAACTCACAAGATAAAATGTTAACAGCAAGTTCAGCAGCTTTTCCCCACACCCTTTTATGAAGCATTTCACTTGGCACTGCTGAAAAAAACGGGGAGATATCTTGCAATCGTGTTCTGTGAATCTGTTGTGGAGGATGAGCTAGGAAAACATGCCAGAGAGGAAGCAGCAGCAGAGTAAGGTAAGAGACCATTGCCACCTCTGTTATGCAGGGGTAAGGGTAGAGAAGTATGTGGCATTTCCAGTACTGTCCCCTAGCGCCCCCCAGGATAACAAGGAATAACGGCCACAAATTGTTGGAGAGTAGGTTTATATTAGACATTGGTAAGAACTACTTCACAGTCAGGGTAGCTAGGATCTGGAACCAATTTCCAAGGGAAGTGGTGCTGGCTCTTACCCTGGGGGTCTTTAAGAAGCGGCTTGATGCCTACCTGGCTGGGGTCATTTGAACCCAGTTTTCTTCCTGCCCAGGCAGGGGGTCGGACCTGAAGATCTGCAAGGTCCCTTCCGACCCTATGATTCTATGATAAAGCGCTGTAGTTGCAGAAGACATTATATGTGTTTCAGCTGAGGAGAGAAGCCATGCAACTTCCCTGACTTCCTTCATTTTGACACCCCCTACCCTGTAATGTGTGATGTAAACTGGATTTGGGGAGGGAAAAAGAAAGGGTGGGATGTTAATATATGATACTAACTTACTGTGGCTTTGTTGGCACCAAGTCCGGGAGAGGAGCCAAAACTGGGATTAGAGATTTAGCAAGCATGAGTGCATATTTCTGCATGCTGTGCTCCTTAACTCTGTCATCTTGATATATCTTTTATGTAGCCAAGCTGATGCTAGCATTGTTGCAGACAGACCACATAATAAGTCCCAGTAGCTGTATCAAAGGGAGAAGCCTGTTAGTGATGATGGCTTTGGTTATTCAGTGCGTAATATCTGGGTGGGAAGGCAGTGTTTCTCAACAAGATTCTGTTCTCTAGTTCAACATCCTGGTAATGTTCACCTGAATTCTTTCTCTCTAATTTGTCTAGTAATATAACACCCCTCCAACCCAAACACTCACAGTAAATTTGAGGTGCTCAGGGGGATTCTTCAGGGGAGTAAATTTCTCATGCTTGCCCTGTGGCTTTCATTAATGACTAGCATTTTATAAAAGTCAGTAGGTGAAAAATATTATTTGCATAAATTAATACCCTCATTCCATGACCTGAAGAAAGTTGCTTCCTCTTACAGTTTGGGATCTCTGGTTTATTAACACCCTCCAAAACTTCCCTAGCCTGAAAGATATTTAAGCCAATATTTGTAACAGGCTTTTCATTTGATTGCCCTGGTCTTAACAAACCAGGTCCTTTTTTTTCCCGCCCCTGTCTGTCATTTTCCCAAATTCATTATGAAATGTTTACCATGGTGTATCTGCAGTCTGGTTACTTGATTTGTAACAGCTTCTGAACAGATCAAGGCAGAAGTGGAAAATGGGTGAACACCAAATAGGGGTAACTATTGTGGCCTTGCCAGGATGCAAGACTGTAAAAATGTGGAATCTTCTGCTGTATTTTCTCAAATCTGAAACTTAGCCTTTCTTCCTATTCAGCATGGAGGGCAAAAATCCTTTATCTTAAATTCAAATATGAGCCAGGTAAGCAGTGGCTGAGGCTCTGGGTTGGGCCAAGGTGGTTCATGCTAGATGGTAGGGGCATCTGCATTTTAATCCCAGCAGTGCTGATAAGCAGCAGTTGAACAAATGTAACCTATAACAAATGTCACTTAATGCATACTGAAGCTCGTGGGCAAATGCAGGCTGCTAGTAAGAAGCCAGTGAGACAAGAAACATTACCTCTTGAAGTTTATAGTAGGTGTTCCCTCACTGTGAAGTAGCATGGCAGTGAAAGCCACAGTTTGACGCTCATACACCATCATGCTATCCTCATTGTGAGAGAGGAGATAGAACAGTCGCTGAGGGCCCTTTTCTGCATCCTAACAGGACAGGGGTGGGCAAAATATGGTCTGTGAGCCAGATGTGGCCTGCCAAGGGATTCTGTCTGGTTCATGGTGAGTGCATCAGCCCTGCCTGGCCCAGGAGCATGCAGCAGCTCAGGCCGTAGTGTGTACAGCTGGTCCTGCTGGCCCTGGGCTTGCAGTGGGGCTGGGGCAGCGCGTTAGCCAGACTCACTTCTCAGCAGTCCCTGCAGCAGCTCATCCTTCCAGCTGCTGCTGCTAGTCTCCACCACTGCTGCCAGTCCTGACCCTGCTGCCCAGGCACCTCAGCCCATCTGCCCTGCACCCACTGTTAGGGATGCCAGACGGAGTGGGCAGGTGGGACCTCCATAGAGACCAGCCTGGGACCTGCACAGGCAGGGCACATGTCTGGGTGGATGGCATGAGGCTGTGGATGGGTGAGGAGCAGCACTGGGAGTGAGACAGGCAGCTGGGGCCGGGATCAGGCACAACCATGATCCACTGCTCGCATGTTCCTGCAATGGGTGCCAGTTCTGTGAGCAGGGGAGGGTGTGGGAAGCAGATTGCTGGGCAGTGACAGTGTAGAGCTGGGGCCCAGAACAAAGCTGTGATCCACTTCCCACACACCCCTGCCTGTGGAACTGGTGCCCATCACAGGGGTGTTCGGGGAGTGAATTGTGGCTCTGTCCTGGGCCTTGACTCTGCACTATGCATCCTCCATCCTGATCCTGACCCTACATCCTGATCCCGGCCCCAGCCCCACCTGCCGATCCTGCTTCCAGATGCCACTTCCCACCCATCCACGGCCCCATCCTATCCACCCAGCCAAGCCACTTAAGGAGTTTTGGTAAGCTGTTGCGGGCGGGGGCATAGGGTGCTGATGCAGCCTGCAGCAGCTTACCAAAACTTCCTAAGTGGCCCTTTATCCCAAATAATTGTCCACCTCTGTAATAGGACCGATTTAAAGGAAACAGACTAGACAGCAAGATAACGTTAAAAACAGGTTTTATCATGGGCGACTGATGCCACCCAAGTCAGTGGTACTCCCAAGGGTGCCAGCGGCGCTTCACCTGGCGCCCACACTCCCCAGCCAGCACTCGCAGGGCGGGCACTGGCACTCCTGCCTGCCTCTCTGCCTGTCACCTAAGTGGGGAGTGCTGCCTGTCAGGGGGTACATGTGCACCCCCTATGTCTCGCCACTGGGTTTTATGCATGCAACTTCTAAAATACAGAATGTTACTATTCTTGATGGAGTCACTAAAGGAGGAATCAGCTTGCAGAAAGCATTCCTGCACTTATTAAACCAGGCTAGTAAGGGTGAGCAACACATGTAATAGAATGTGTTGCTCCAAAACCACTTGAGAACTTGCAAATAAGTTACTGCCCAGTGTTGGGACCGAGGGCAGTCTAAGGCTATGGCCAGTAGCCCGGACCGTCAGGTGAGGTTTTTCCACGATGGAGTAGAGTTAGGCACGGAAGCGTATTGGTTGTATAAAGAAAGCTTTACTTACTCTGCCGATGGTCACAGTGCAGGAAGGAAACTTGCTTGAGTTACAGTTGCACACAAACAAACAGAAGTGAGATCTCTTCTCGCACCGAACCGAGATGAGTCATTGATATACGACTCTGCACGCTGAACATGGGGGATACGTCAAATTTTCCACTATGATGGGGAGTGGCTAGAAGCTGATCAGGCCTCTATGTCCTCCTCCAAGACACACGTGGAGTTTGCTAGGCTCCACAGCGCGCTCAGAGTTCCCCACGAGATGGTTGTGGAGTCCTCCAACTTGGGCGGAAACTGCTCTAACCTTTTATACTGCTAGCGAGCCAATTGCCAGCCGCCACGTAGGAATAATTTAGAATTGACCAATAGTGGGACACTAATTTGCATACGCGTGGCGGGAGCTCTTTGCACCGGGGTTTTCTCTCTGCAGCTGAGAAATCCACCGTGCAAAGAGAGCTCCATGTGGCAGGAAAATTCCAATGTGCCGAGGCACTAAAAATCATTGGGTTATGACACCCAGGTATTAGAGGAATTCCTAATCATCAAGATTGAAGCTGGCAATATTATAGAAAATGAGATCAAGGAAGGGGCAATCTAGGAACCTTGATACTAAGCTCCTGCTCCTTAGATGTCAGAGCCAGGAGAAATTGAGGTCTCCTATGTTGGATATGTGTTGTCTTCTGAAGGACTCTGAGAAATTGAGAACCAGTAAGAATGTCCAGAGTAAGGGAGATGAAAGGAATCTAGCCAGTTATCATTCCAGATTCTGTACATGCTTGTCAAAAGTCTGTAAACCCTTGATGTAATTGATGCAAAACAATGCAGCATAGAAATGGTCAGAGATCCATGAATAAGCATCTGAGAGCATATAGTGTATATAGCAAGCAAAGCACCAGAGCTAAAGTACTACAAATGCGAAGTACAGCTAGAGCTACAATGTCACATCTCAGACGGAGGCCTAAAACAGCATTGATGCAAAGTCAGCAGTCCATAGTACTTGTTAGTACAACATTTATGGACAGAGAAAGGGTAAATACTCACATAGAAAAAGAATTACTGCCTGGGCTTCTTTAAATGGATGAATTCAGGAGTTCAGTAGTTGGCACAAAGCACATGTGCAGTTTGATCACAGCCATTACAAAACATCATTGATGAAGCCACTGCCAAACAGTTGGCAAGTTTGCAGAAAGAATGCGTCATTCCACCCATCAGAACTAGCACGTTACTGACATTGAAATGCTATAATGTGAGGATAAGATACTGCCCAGGAGAGTCATTATTTGGTGGCTGAGCCAAACAGCAGGGCATATCTTCCAGACTAATGCACATGGTTTCTGTGGAACAGGAGCTGAAGTCTCAACATACTACAGTATCTTCACATGTCTGATGGGGAGGACCTGATGAAGCACTAGACAGGCTGGAATGCTAGAGGCAGTAAGATGATTCAGACGCTACTACTGGCCAAATCATAAGAATGGGTATTCAGAAGAATCTATGGCAGGAGGAAGATTAGGGGATCCTGGAATAGGGTAATAAGAGGCATACAGATCTCCTAGCAAGAAGTACTAGTTAAGGAGTTGCAAGAAGTCATTGATGTAAATGAGCAGGAGAGGATAATACACAGGGAGCTTATAGGAAGGAGGTAATTGAGGAATGCATGTCCCTCAAGTGTGCAACATGCTTTGCTTCCAAAAGCTGTGAAATGCATACTCCCTTTGTCCTAGATTATTCTAATGTTTCTTTTTTTACTACTTCAGCAGGTATAACAAGCTGAATATTTTCAAATATTTGTGTCCACCTCTGTGCAGTCATGGACAATTTGTGATGAAAACCAATTTAAAAGCATTTGTTTATGGTGTTCTTTTTTTCTTTTAGGTATTTATAAGGGTATTAGCATACTTAGAGGGTATTATTGGAAAGCCTGCAAACCAGCAGCTCTAAACCTTGATCCTTATACTTTGGTAGTTGGCTGGAAATTTGTTTTTTTTTTTTCCATGACCATACTGCTGAAAGAAAGTCAAGATTTAATTAGGAAAAAGATTTTATTTATCCTTGGGGTATTTCAAATTAAGCCTCAACAGTACAGTATCTGTGTGAAATGAGATCCCAGTGTCTGTGACTACACCAGTTGAGAATACTTGAAGCATAAATTAAATCTTTTTTTCATTCTAAAAATCAACTCATATTTGCCCTTTTGAATATAACAGATAGAGTTCTATGCATTTCCAGATTGTAATGGTTAGCTTTAGCAACCAAGTGATTAGAAGGATAAAAGGAAAAGCCAGCTATAGCATAAATTGCATTGTCGTGACAAAAGGATAAATCTTCTAAGAGAAATGAAAATGGATGGAACAAAGAAAAGAAAAAAAATGGAAATCAAATGTTGTCAACAACAAATCTTGTCCCTGTCTTACCTGCTCTTTTGGAGGTACTGCTGAAAGTGTGATGACTTTGTATCCTTATAAACGAAATTTGGACTGACTTCATCAGATTTAAATGTTTAGCCAAGTTCTGTCTTGGTGTGATGGTTGTAGACTTGTTACATATACACCATGATTCAGAGGATTGCAACCATCATAGAGATATGCCTATATATATATAGGCAACCATCATATATAAAATGATATATATATATATGATGTGTGTGTGTGTGTGTGTGTGTTACCCTCCTTGTCCCCTCCATACTTCTTTCCTTGACTGTCTTTTCCACCAGTGTTGTATCCTAGATTTTCCAGAATACACATTTGAATTGTTAAGCAGTCCTGCTTGATTTGGAGAAACAGACAATGTAAATGTTCATCTGCTTTTAAAAAGTTAGTCCCCTGATGAGGGGACCAAGAAAGTGAAAAGAGTTTTACTTTGGATGTTTTTCCCCACCAGCTCAGTAAAAATGCTCAAACTTTCAACGAACACAACAGCAACAAAACCACCTTCAGAGACAAACGAGGAAAGCTGCAGCTGTAAGCATGAGCTTAGTGAAGTTAGTAATATAAAAATGAAGGATTATAAATGGAGGACTTTTTTTTAACTGTAGAAAAAAACTTTAAACTACAATGCAACAAAATATAGTAATTAAACATATTTATTTAATTGGTTTGATCTTCACCTTCTTCCTTCAGTGTTTCAGCTTAAAGCACTATGAAAATGAATCTTAAACAAAGCTTGAGGTATGTGTGTCAATGCAGCAATATGTCAGCAGATGGCAGTCAAGAGAATCTCTCAGAAGTTTATACCCAATACAAAGCAACTCCTTAGCACCTGGTTTAAATTATCTCTACTTACATTGGTTATGGAAACAAGGTGACTGAAATAAGAAATTAAAGTGTTTAATTTCTAAAAACTGTTCTTAAAATTTAGTCAAACTACTCTTATTGACAAAAATTGGATTTTAAGCTTTAAAAAGTCAATTGGAAAAATACTCTTTCACCCTGAATAATTTACAGCACTTATAAGCCAGATGCTTAAGTGCTTAGTTACAAACAGCATTTAAAAATTGTCCTATGCATACAAGATGGTACCAACTAGTAAAACTCCAACTCTGTTTCAGGATCTCTCTAGTAAGTGGGGCAGGAACATTTCTATTGGACCAAGTCAGGCCCTCAAGTGAATTTGAACATTAATCAAAGTTAAAGCACTCCCAGGTGCATGTCTAGATACATGGTCACATCGGGAGCAAATTGTGCAGGATAGAAGCAGCCCAGTCCAGGGCTGCTCCTGCCCTGTTCTCCCCCTTCAGCAGCCAGGGGGAGCTTCAGGCTCCCCTGGGTGCCAGCCCCTAGCTGTCCCAGCTCTGGGGGAAGCCCTGATTTGCACGATGTAGGGGGAGGGGGGAATCATCCCAGCTCCCTGCCAGTTGCAGGGAGGTCGGAGCCAGTCCCAAGCCTCAGGGGGTAGGGGGAGCTGTCCTGGCTTGGCAGGCCAGCCCTGTGCTAATCGGGACCCATCCTGATCTTCACGTGGCTAGGAGAGCTGTCCTGGCTACCAGGCAGCTGTCTCCCAACCATGTGGAGATCAGAACTCATCCCAACCTGTGTGGGGCTGGAAGGCAGCTGCCCAGCAGGCAAGACCGCTCTACCAACCATTTGGAGATCATGGCTGGGAGGCAGTGTCTCGGCAAGCCGGGACAATTCTCCCTGCCCCCTGCTGCCTAGGCTGGCTGGGAACAATTTGTTCCTGGTCAGCATCTATATGTGCACTTTGGTGTATTAGTTTAATGTGCCATTTTCTAGTACCTAATAAATACAGGGAGTGGGGGGTGCTTTAATTAAAGTAAATAGAGGTACTAGAAAATGGCACATTACACTAATCTACTGAGCAGTAATTGCTGCATGTGTGTGGATGATGATGCTTTACTGCACATTAGATTAGTCTAATGCACAGTAAAGTATCTCATGTAGACATACCCTCTGTGAACTGTAGCTTGTGTGGCAAAAGTAACAGTTGCTGTGAGCATACTAATTAGCTTTGTTTGTCAGAAATGTTATGAAGTAGTGCATTTGCACTGAAGTGTGAAAACTTTCATCTGGATTGTTTTAACAAAGATTAACAGAGCCTCTGGACTATACCCTGTACCTTAGATTCATAGATTGTAGAGTCGGAAGGGACCACAATGGATCATCGTGTCCGACCCCCTGCCCCTGGCAGGAAAGAGGACGGAGGTCAGATGACCCCAGCCAGGTGACTGTCTAGCCTCCTCTTGAAGACCTCCAAGCTAGGTGATAGCACCACCTCTCTTGGAAGCCCATTCCAGATCCTGGCCACCCTTACTGTGAAAAATTTCTTCCTAATATCTAACCTAAATCCACTCTCAACTAGGTTACACCCGTTATTCCTAGTCACTCCCTGGGGCGCCTTAGTAAATAGCGCTTCCCCTATTCCCCGTTGACCTCCCCTAATAAATTTATAGGTGGCCACAAGATCTCCCCTCAGCCGTCTCTTGTGAAGGCTGAAGAGATTCAGCTCTCTCAACCTCCCCCCGTAGGGTCTATCACGAAGGCCACTAATCATGCAAGTGGTCTTCCTCTGGACCCTCTCGAGATTCCCTGTGTCCCTCTTGAAGTGCGGTACCCAAAACTGGACACATTACTCTAACTGCGACCTGACCAGTGCCGCATAGAGGGGGAGCATCACCTCCTTTGTTCTATTAGTCATGCACCTGCTAATGCATGACAAGGTGTGATTGGCCTTGTTGATGGCCTCGTTACACTGCCGGCTCAGGTTCATCTTGGTGTCAATTATGACTCCAAGATCCCTCTCTGCCTCTGAGCTGCTGAGAAGGACACTTCCTAACCTATAGGTGTGCTGGGGGTTCCTCCTTCCCAGGTGGAGTACCTTACATTTATCGTTATTAAATTGCATCCTATTTCTCTCTGCCCATTGATCCAACCTGTCCAGGTCAGCCTGAATCTGCTCCCTGCCCTCCAGTGTACTAACTTTGCCCCATAACTTGGTATCATCAGCGAACTTGGAGAGGGTGCTCTCCACGCCCTCGTCCAAATTGCTGATGAAGATATTGAATAATATTGGCCCAAGGACCAAACCCTGCGGGACCCCACTGCCCACCTCCCTCCAGGCCGAGAAGGAACCATCCACCACCATCCACCACCACTTGTTTCATGTTATGTTAAAAGCCATGTTAAATTTGCAGGGGTTCCCCTGGATGTGAATGCAATAATTAGAAATCTGCTCATCTAGTAAAGAAACAGTACTGCTGTTGCCTAAGGACAAAAAAAAAATCTTTACATTTCCTTGACTCTGCACTGTCAAGGCAGTGACATTTGATTTGCCCCAATCAGATCCTGATTTTGCAAAGGTTATTGCATATATTTTACTATACCACCATGAACAACTCCACTGATTTCATGCGGACTATTCATAGTAGTAAAGAAAGTCTGTAAGTCTTAGCTGGAGAGCGAACTACCTGTGGGATTTTCAAACATGTTTCATGTTGGGCTAAGTTTTACTATGATCTTCAATTGGAGCAAAGTTTGGTTGAAGAGGAGTACTTTTGCAAATCCTACGTTATGTTCTTATAATATCAGTTAAAAATTCCACTGAAGGTTAAGCCTGCACTTTAGAATAAGATCTACCAAGAATGTAAAAATGTATGTGTGGTAACAACAAAATATTAATAAATAATAATGGGAATTTCAAAAAATATAGGAGCAAATGCATGGTTGACCATTTTAAAATTCCAGATATTGCCAGAATGATCTCATTGAATGAAGAGAGAACTCGTGTAAAGCAGTGTTACAGCTCAGAGGCATATTTTCTTCTCCCTGGAATCAGGGGACTCGAGCTTTGCTGGCATGAACAAAACTGCAGACTTTGTCATTGTAAGACTATTTCACAGCCATACATAGAAAGCAGTTCTTCCTATGAGTTCACAAGGGACTCTTCAACAGGAAATGTACCTAACTACTGGAAATTACCAGAAAGGAGATCTATAATGGAATGAAGTACATCCTGGGTGGTCTGTGAAGGAAGCCCTAGGCTACATGCAGGTATTAAATTTTTACTGGGAGAATCACCATTCCAGGTGTCAACCTGGAAGATCTCCCTTGTGAGACTCTCTCTCACAAGATGAATGCTTATATGCCCAGTGTGGGGGACTTTGCACCAGTGCTTCCCTCCCCTCCTGGAATATTCTCCAAAGGGAGGGAAGCGGCAGGACCATACTCCCTGTCTCTCTCTCCCCCAGACCAGGGACTGCCTAGCCTGGGGAACAGCAAGGAGGCTTTGCTCCCCAGAGCAGAAGGAACAGTGTGGTCTGTGGTTTTGATGCATCATGCAGGAAGAAGCTCCCCCCCAACCCCAGCACATGCACAGCCCTGCATGCTGGGTAGTAGATGCTGGCTTTGAACAGCTACATGAGAGTGGGAGGGAGCTTTTGTCCTGTGTGGTACTTCAAAGCTTGTGGCACAGCCCTACAGGAGTCATTTGTCTGGGAAGCAGGGAGGGCTTTATCCTACTACTCCAGTCCCCTAGGGACCAGGAGGAGTGGAGCAGCCTGCTTCCCATACCTTCCCCAGATAGATTACTGGACTGAGGAAGATGTGGACAGCAAGGGAAAGAGGGCAGCTGCAGGATGAATGCTACTGATGAAAATTAAAACACTTTCCGCACTAGAAATGAACTCCTGTGAGGCCTTTGACTTGCTCACAAAAGGCCTTATGGAAAATGTGTGTGTTTTACAATAAAGAAAAATCTGGGTTCATCATGAAAATGATGGAAAGGCCATCATAAAAATTACTAGGATTCTTTTCCTTTTAATTCTTGCAGGGTGCTAGACTTGTATTTTTCTTTATGGATTGTCTTGGGAGAGGTCACATTTATCTGAGTCAGACTACAGAAGACCGCAGAAACTTAATGGTTCAGATAGTCCACAGAGCCATCTCCTGGTTGACTGCTTCAAAATGTATATTAGACAGGTAAGAAGCAAGGTCACACAACTGAAAAAAATTGAAGGAAAAAGCCTTGCAATACTCTCTCTTTTTTCTAAGAAAAAATAATGTTCTTTATTTTTTTAGGAAAAAAAATTAAAAATTCAGGAGATGGCTTTGTGAGCTATCTGAACTATTAGGTTTCTGCTGTGTCTGACCCATGGGCTGAATTAGACGCATGGGGTTCTCCACAAGTCCAGAAATTTGGCAGCAGGGGAGCGGTGGCAGCATTAATTGCCACAGTTTCCAGAGTGCAGCACACCAGAGTGAGATCCAGTGCATGGGGCTGGCCAGTACATGGGGTTGTGCTGCAGACCAACCCTATGCACCTACTCCACACTGGTTTCAGCCTGTGGGCTAATCCCACCTGTGGGACCTAGCCTGTGGGCTGCACCTGTGCTACTCTTCTGGCCCATGGGGTAAGAAGGCTGGGTACCATTCAGGGTGGATAAAAATCAACAATTTTTTAAATAAAAAATTGGATGTTTTTTATTTGAATCAAATTTTTGTATTTAATTGTATTTTTTAAAGGTGCTTTAAAAAGAAACCAATATATAAAGATAGTTTTAATTTAAGATATGTTAAAGCTCAAAGGTATCATCATGGAATAGGGATTATAACTTCTAGTTATATACTATTTGAAACAGTAGATTAATGTCACCTTTTTAGAAAAGTTTTAAAAATAAATCACAACAAGCCATGGACTATGTGAGGAGCCCATTCTTATGGGGTTCCCAGAGGTTCCTCTATAGATTAGTAATGATTAAATAAAACCACTCTACCCTATGGTATTCAGGGCTCAGTCTAGAAACATCTCTGTGTTGCTTAGTTTCAGCTCTCAAACTGTGGATTTGTCTCCAGAGATAACATCCTTGTTAACAGCAGTATATGGAGATGAGAGATAACAGACTTGATTACCTACCCACCAGCCTTCTTGTTTCTCTGCAACTTTGTGTACAAAGAGTCAAGCCCTTACACCTCTCTCTAAAAGTGCAAAGTTTCAAGAAGTTAAATAAAGGATTGGATTGTTGAGAGTGGAGTAGATCTGGGCAAGGAGGAGGAATCTGGAGATAAATGCAAGGAGGGACGAGCAGTAGAAACAAAAGAGGAACTTTTTGAGCAGAATATTCCAGAAGTCTTGAGGGATAAGTTTCTGAGTATGGTCTCTCCACTGCTTTGAGATCTAATGAGCAAATGGTGTGGTAGAAGGGAAAACCTATCATGGCAGCAGGCTTGCCAGGCCATAAAAGAGATCCTGTTTGGGAATACTTTAATGAAGTTCCTCTACCTGTGGGTAAGACAGGCATGCGTGCAAAATGCAAGCAGTGTAACAAAGAAATGCAAAGCCTGGTTGCCTGAATAAAACAACATCCTGAGAAGTGCTCCTTCTCGGGAGGAAGTTGCTTTGAAGATAATGAACGATGCACATTGGAACATGCAGGATCTCCAGGTAGGTAAACTTTCTTATTCCATACTTCTTTCTTAGGGACTGCCTGTCTTCCCTGTTCAGATCTTCTGGGTGGACTTCTAGAGTACTTGAATTCTCATTAAAATATTTGAGCACAAATATAGTTGTTACTTTATGGAGCTATCATACTTTTAATGCAGTTGTGATATAAAATAATGGCTGAAATAGGCAGATCTTCCTTTTACAGTTTCACTTCTAAAGTGGTACTGGATGCAGTGAGTAATACTAAAATGAGCAGTACTATAGTAACTGTATTGAGTTCTTTTGTTCAGGGGGATCCATCCGCAACATTCAAGATTCTGACTATCCATCTTCAACATCATCATCACAGTCTGCAGTTTCAGAGTTATCTACTAATAATACCAGTGACCCAATCAAATCACCTATAGCAAAAAGGGGGAAAAAATCTTCATCATCCAGAAACACCAATAGATAAGTTTGTAATAACCAGCAGATTACAACAAGAGGTAATTGATGAAAAAATTGCTTGGTTTGTTTATGCAACAAACTCTCCTTTCCATATGGTTGAGAACACACACTTCATTGACATGGTTCCGTCACTACGACTAGGATACAGTCCACACAACAAAGCAGATATAGCAGGCAAATTACTGGATAAAGTGTATCAGGAAGAAACTGAACAGTGTGCAAAAAGTCTAGAGGGAAAAATTGTTAACCTGAGTCTTGATGGGTGGAGCAATGCTCACAGTGATCCAGTAATGTGTGCTTGTGTAGCAACAGAAGAAGGGACTGTCTACCTTACAGAAACAACTGATACCTTAGGAAATGCACGCATAGCAAAATACTTACAAGAAGTAGCAGTAAAAGCTATAACAAACTATGGGGGGAAAAAATTCAAATGTATAGTATGCAGCTTTGTCACAGGCAATGCTGCAAATGTATTAAAGATTAGAAGAAAGTAAAGATAACAGCACATGGCTACAGTGCTCATTTGATGCATCTCTTAGCCAAAGACTTCAGTGCTCCAGAAATAAAGGCTAATGTTGTTGAAATTGCAAAATACTTTGCAGCAGCTGCTCTGAAGAAAGCAAGAGGAACCAAACTAACTCTCCCATAAGATGTATGATGGAACTCAGTAGTGGACTGTTTTGAATAATATATTGAGAACTGACCTAATCTGATGACATTTTGTGAACAAAATCGTGACAAAATAGATGGAACTGTCATAGCCATAGTTCTCAAACTGGGCTAAAGAGAATATAGAACATATGCTGACTATCCTGAAGTCTGTTTCCGTAGCCTTGAACAAAGTGCAGGGAAATCACTGTTTTATTGCTGATGCTGTTGAAATTAGAAAGGCACTGAGCGAGACCATGAAAAGAGACATGCAATGACAGAGTTAAATTATAGGCATTAAAAAACTGATGGATCAAGCACCATCTCCAGCTCATTTTCTTGCTAGTATTCTCCATACTTGGTATCAGGGTCAGTCCTTAATTGCTGAAGAAGAGGGGATGGCTATGAGATGGGCATCCAGCAATCATCCCTCCATGATATCAACTATAATAAATTTCAGTGGTGAACCATTCAAGAAATATGTTTGCTGGTTAGGTTTTAAAGAAAGTCACACCAGTGAACTGGTGGAAGTCACTTAAGCACCTGGATCCATCAGAGACTATTGAAGCGATAATCAGTCTTTTAACAGGTGCAGCTGCTTCTGCAGGTATCACAAGAATATTTTCTTCCTTTGGACTAATTCATTCTGAATTGAAAAATCGCTTGGGAACTGAAAAAGCAGGGAAGCGTGTCTTTCTTGTTCAGTCTATGAATAAACAGGGAGAGGAAGAGGAAGACTGAGTCTGCTGTATAACCCAATATTTTAAGTTTCTCATATTGATCTGGCTGAAATAATCTATTTAATTTTTGTTAAAACACGTCACATTTATAACTAAAATAGCTAAAAATGCAAAAAATACATTTGCTTTTTATTAAAATAATTATACATGTTTGTTGTTGAAGAAAAATATCCAAAATATATAAGCTTGTTGTTTTTATCTAAATAAAACAATTTAAATGTCTGTTTTTGGTAATGGTTGTTGTTGTTTTCCTTTTAATACAGTATGGCAAAAATATCCCCCAACTATCCATGATTAATCTAGTGAATTGGAGATGGTTCACCTCCTAATGACGTCACATGTATCTGCTTCAATTAGCTTTGGTAAATAAAATAACCAAATCATAATTAATTTTGCAGCCATGTCAGAAAACTGAATCTGAAAAATATCAAAATAAATCACTGCTTTAAATTGTATAGTGTGTACCTTCTAAAAATGAAACCTACATCTATCTCTGAGTTGTGAATAATATGTATTAAGGTTATATCAAACAAAACAAGAATGCACTTTTTGTAGAGAACTGTTTTAAATCAAGGCTTCCTGACCAGTGATTTAAATCGTTATTTAAATCAATTTGATTTAAGTGAAATCCACCCTGGTAGCTCTAGTTTAAACTGTGCTGTAGTAGCACCACACAACCAATTTATTTACTCCTGCTGATCCAGCTGGATAAAATAAGCCAGAGTATAGCTTCATTCTTGCAAAGACTTAGATGCTTGCTTAACTTTCTGCACTGTGAGTAGCCTATGTGTTTCACGGGGACTATTTGTAGTATGTGAAGTTAAGCAGCTACACAAGCCTTTGCAGAAATAGCATCAAGATGCTAAGTACTGGGGTGGTATGAGAGTTTCATGCCCTCTTTTGCCAGCTGCCTCGCTGCTCATTATTTGTACGTAGAGCCTGTCATAGTGCATAACAAAATACAGCATTGCTAACTCCAAGCTTTCCAAAATCCTGAGACATCTGATCACAATCTTCTAAGACCTTAGAAAAATGTTGTCTTTGAGTGAACAAGTAAATAACATTTCCCTTGTTCTGTAGATGGAAATAACATGTCCTTTGTTTTCTCTAGGTATAGTTCTTGTTCAGAGAAATGAAGTGATTATTAAATGTTAAAATGAAACAGAGAAAACAGCTTTCTGCATTATAGTTTGCTTTCTGAGGTGCTTAATAATCCATATTCTCATTATCTTGCAGAAATGGAATTTTTATGTACTGGTATACAAGTGAACATATAAAATGTGTTTTTCCTATGTATTTGAGAACCTGCAGTAAAATTGGGCCAAAGGAAAGGTTAGGAATTGTGCTGTACCCTTCGTCTTAACTTCTCTGCTGAAAACTATGAGACTGCACTATAAGCTCTACATTTGCTTTACTTTCCTAACTACAACTTCTTAATTTCCAGCTGTTGCTTTACCACATTATCTTTTTGGAGGGAAGTTAACGAACACTTTGAAACTAAAACTTAGCATTCTATGCCTCTTGGATCACTTTCATGTTACATTGTGGATCCGGCCAGCTGTTCTGAGCAATCACTCTGAAATGACTTCTTCAGCAGCTATTAGTTTCTGTTTCTAAATAATATCTTTAGCATGAGTACAAATCTGCTCCTTCTGTTCCTAAGCCTTACCTCCATCCTTCACTGTTCCTGTTTCTGTCATCTTGTGAGTGACAAACCATTACTAGTTCATACAGTAGTGGGACACGGAATAGGCTTCAGTACGTCATCGCAGTTCCCCAAGAGGTGTGAGGGACATCTGCTGTTCTGCATCAAGTAATATTGCATGTTACTTCTATAGTGTTCAGTCCTGTCCCCTTTCTGTCTGGCTGGCTTTTTTTTAAATGAACATTTACATGCAACCTTGAAGAAAAATGTGGAATGTCACCAGTGTACTGCTGTCATAGTCAAGTATCACCAACAGGTGGTTTGTGGGCAGAGAAAACAGGAATATGAAAGTTTTGCAACCTGTAGGTTGAAGGCAGAATGCCAATTCTTTAGATCTAGGGAAGAGATCTAGAGATACCATATTGGACTTGGTCATTTGTGAGATCCAAGGCTCATTTTTGAAAACCGAATGATCTTGAATGAAGTTGACAAAGCACCTCCAGTACTGCACCAGGAGTGGTCCTGTAAATGGCTTGTGGAAAAAGGACAAGGAGTAGATAAGCAAAAGAATTGTCACATAACACACACTCACCACTTTCTAACCACAAGGGTACTGAAATTATGGGGAAAGAGACAGAATAGAAATAAGCTAACAGATGGACAGAGCAAAGATGGCAAATAGAGTCAATGCGACAGACAGACATCTCACAGCTAGGAAATCAAATTTGCTGTCCAGCAGAGAAAGGAGGCAGCTAACGAAAAGATGAGGCACAGCTACTGTAGAACGCTGCTGCTTGGATATTCTGCCTTTTCCCTGCATATTGATAATGAGCAGACTGTTCCTGGTACGTGCGGCCTAAAACACCGTTACTATTTTTCTGGTGTGTTTTTGTTTGTCAGCAATCCCTCAATTCAAGAGTGATTTCTACCACATCTCACTGATTGGTCTTGAAGTGACTTAAGTGTCCAATCCTTGACCCCCAGATCTATCCACAGAAGTTGCAGGTCTTTCTGTGGGGTGGAGTAGGCTGGAGGCTGGGATTCCTCTTCTTTTCCTTCCTCTGCTTGCTTCTCCGCTTTGAGGACAAGATGCTTTACCAGGAAACAGGCTGCCACTTGGTTGAGGTGGCAGTGGTGCCATCTGATATGTAGACATGTAGAGGCTTCACATCTTTTAGAGGTCTCCATGCCATGTCCATTTTGCCATGAAATAAAGCACAGCCTTTTCACCACACAGCTCCTTGAGAACACAATGAAGAGGCTAACCTTTAAAATAATGATAACCTTTATTTCTGCTGCTCTAGAGACTACCAGGAAAGCTGCCATTACAATCAGCATCCCTCCTGCTGGAAGCCTAATTAGAAACTCCTCTCTGCATCCTTGCAGCTGCTTATCAAGACATGGCTGCCTGATGTACCAGTGGGTTGGGTTGTACTGCTGGTCACAGAAAACCCTCACCTCTGACTGGACACCCAACAGGATCCCCGCTCAAAAGCATCTTAAGCTTTTTGAAATGCGAAACTCTAAAACTGTAGTTCAGAGGTGATACCTTTCATTAGACCAACTAAAACACAGCAAAAAAAAAAAAAAATCTTTCTTTGCAAGCTTTCCAGCGCACACGCTTCTTCAGGCCAAGGAGAAATCAAAGATTGTGGCAGTCCTCTTGGATAGAAAAGAAACATCATTTTGCACAGGGGAAGTTGAGGAGCAACTTGTACTCCCCTGAGTCTGAGTCCTGTTGCGCGAGTTGGCTTTTTCTACTCCAAGGGTGGCCTCTGCTGGCCTTGCTGGGACCTTGCTACAGCTGCTTTGACCACTAAGAGCCCCGCGAAGGCTGCGGCTCCTGCTCTTGGGTTGAGTGTAGGGAACCGCCCCCCGCCCGGGTCTCGGTCCACAGGAGTCGCCCCCGCTAGCTGGGACGCGCTAGTGGCTCGGGACGTAGGCGCCTGGGGGAGCCACCCCGCCAGGCGCCGGCTGTTGGAACAGCGCAACACCAACACGCATGCGCGCCTCACAGGGACGGGGCGAGGCCTGAGAGCAACCTGTACCCCGCCCCCTGGCGGAGCATCACCCCCACAACACAGTTCCGGGTGCAGCCTCACTTCCGGGTGAGGACGCCAGGTGCCCGGATGGAAACCACGCCGCCTATATAAGGCGCCGCGCGTGCGCCGCTCGGCCTCTACAAGTGGATCTGTTGCCGCGTGGCGTTTCCTGGCTCACCGCTGTTCGCTGGGCCGCGCCACGCAGCTTCGCCCGGGAATAAGTCGGCCAGGAAGAACCCGCCGCAGCCATGGTGAGGGAGGGGCGCGGGGGGCGGGCGGCGCTTCCCTCGGGACTGGTCCCTCCGGTTGGGGGCGGTCCGGGCCTGCGGCAGCTGTAGATGCCGATTGATGGGCGCCGCGAGGTGCCAAACAGGCGCGCTGTCCCCACCCCCGCTCACTGCTCGGCATCGCGGGGCTTGAGCTGTGGGGGAGCGCGCGTGGGCCGTGGAGCTGGCCGCTGCCCTGGTAACCCCTGCCCCGCTTGAACGTTTCAGGCGTTTAAAGATACGGGCAAAGCCCCTGTGGAGCAGGAGGTGGCGATTCATCGCATTAGAATCACCTTGACCAGCCGCAACGTCAAATCTCTGGAGAAGGGTAATTGGTGCTTTTGTTTCAGTGCGGAGGGAGGTCTGAGGCTGGGAGCCCTGGCTGTTGCAAAGCAAGAGCCTGGCAAAGTGGCAGTGGCTGGGATAAGTCTATAGTCCTAGGTGCTGTTTTTACAGTGGGGAAGGGACCCACCCTGGGGGTTAAATTGACCACGGCATCACATCAGTACAGTTCTGGGGGTGCTGGCTCTGAATATATGTATTAGACTTGGAGTTAGGGCCTGGGTTTCATGTTGTACAACTATGAAGGCCTGTATAGGGTTGTGGATGTTGGTATTCAGAGCTCCAGAAGAATTGAGTGGTCTCAAGGCATTTTTACATGTAGATGTGGTGCTGGGCACTTCAATTAGCAAGCAATGCTCTGATTAAAAGCTCATGTGGGTCAGGGTGCCCAGGGCTCACTGAATTGAAGCTCATTGACCATGTTTTATTTCAAAGCACCTCACACTGAGGAGTGTGAAACAAAAGAACTATTTTTAAAACCTCATTTGAATTGTTGGGCTGGTCTACACCAGGTATGGGAGCTTGAATTTTGTTACATTGTAAACATTCTTGCTTTGTTCATGCCCTTCAAGTGAGCTGTGTCTTTTAAACAATGTTTAATCTTTCAGCAGTACTTTAAATTAGTCATTCTAGCACTGTCTAACTGTTAGTGTGTCTGGGTCTAAATTTCAGTCTTACAAATGACTTTCTTTTTTCAGAATTGGTTAGTTTTCCATATAGAGTTGGCCATGAGGATAAATTGTAAACTGAATTACTGTGATAATCTTATACGCTATTCTGAGCCAACAAATAGTATGAAATGAAAACATTGTTCAGTTGTGGGAGAGGACTCTAAAGCAGTTTATCTCTTGCAGTGTGTGCTGACTTGATCAGAGGTGCAAAGGAAAAGAATCTTAAAGTGAAGGGACCTGTTCGCATGCCTACCAAGGTGCGTAAGAACTAAAAAAGGAAGGAAAGCTGCATTTTATATGCTTGTAAACTAGTAATAAAAATAAGAAACATGCAGGATTATTACATTGGAGTGAGTGTAATTAAATTATAATTAACCTACAAATGAATGACTTTCATTAACACTTCAGTGGAAATAACTATTTAATGCAAAGCATACTGAAAGCAAATGCAGAAACCTTTTGTTTCTAACTTGCATTCCTTACTGGACTTAAGATCCTAGGTGTGCCAGAAAAAAGGCAGCTGTAGTGGTCACTGAGCTGCCTTTTGACAAGAAACTAAAAGTAATATTTGAATTAGATTATAGAACATCTTGTTCAGGCTGGGAACCCTGTGGGGGGGGGGGGGGGGGGGGGGCAGAAATTTAAGGTCTGTAAGCCAAACCCAGCCTGCAAAGGGGTTTGCAGCCCATGGATGTGGGGCTATGGCAGTGTTTAGTAGCAGCTGTGTCAATGTCTGCCTGCTGCAGATCCATGTAAATTGGTTATCTTGTCTCTGTTAGTTAGCTTTTTTGCTTTCCATTACAGACTCTGCGAATCACTACTAGGAAAACACCTTGTGGTGAAGGTTCCAAGACCTGGGATCGTTTCCAGATGCGTATCCACAAGCGTCTTATTGACTTGCACAGCCCCTCTGAGATTGTCAAGCAGATCACTTCCATCAGTATTGAGCCCGGTGTAGAAGTTGAAGTTACAATTGCAGATGCCTAAATGACACTCATCGTCAATAAAAGTTGATTTCCTAAACTTTTATTTTTAAATTGTTTCATCATTTTCATGTGTCACATTTGTCTTGACAATAACTAATCAGCCAAACATTCCCTTCAAATGGCCCACATATTTAAAGTTGGAGGAAAAAACAATTGGGGATGGGTGGGTGGAAGACAACAGACATGAAAACAGAAATGTAAATGTGAGGAAGGTAATATGGGAAACTAGGGAAGGAAATTCTTGCTTTGTTTCAAACCTCTTATTTGGTGGTTCTTATTTTCAGCTGGTTTTGGATAAGCTGTACCTGATACAAAAATGAAATACAAAGGCTTGAACCCTGCTACTCTCTAAACACAGTAGTACAAAACTTGGTGGGGCTGGAGATAAGCTTCTTTTGGTCTTTGTTTTGCTGGGTCTGCTTGAGGTTCTGGGAATGCAACTATGAAACTATTTGATGGCACAAGGGTATTGAAGTTAAGTCTGGTGAGACAAAGCATTCATTGTGCAAGTCAAAAGTGGTTTGGTGGATTTCTTTGGGGTTTTTGTTTTAGTAGAAATTAATACTTTTTTTTTTTGTACTTTTTAACTATTGTATATTTTGCTTGTTCACCTGTGTTGGTCTTCCAACATAAGCAAGACAGCTCTGAGTTGCAAAAACTCAGAATTGAAAACAAAGGACTTGGGTCTTTATGCAGTTAGAGAGGACACACAAAACCCCTAGGAAAATAAATGCAGAATCACTATTCAGGCAGGATTTACATTAGTTTGGTCGGAACAGGTATTTTTTTTTTAAATCAATCATAAGCACAGACAAATCATCACCCAATATCTCCAAAGTAGTTTCCTTTGACAACAAAAAGGAAGACCAGTGGAAGGGGAAACTCAAAGCACAGGCCAGAACATGAGATTTGGGAATAAACTTTTTTCCTACTTTCGGCAAGAGTTCCTTAGGGTGATACCTTTTATTGGGCCAATTATATAGTTGGGATAAAGTTAGACAAGCTTTTCAAGGCAAGACATTTTTCCTCAGGTCATACATTTGAGAGTTTGCATAGTTGGTCCAATAAAAGATTCCCACTCTAAGAAATCCTTGCCTTGCGTAATTTCTTACCCATCATGGTTATAACATTGCTGACATGGAAGGGATAAAAGGAAGAGCATACACCGCCAACTGTAGATGCTTCCTCAACCTATTGAAGGGTATTTATACCCAAAATCTTGAGAAGAAGAATGTTTCCAACCATTTGAGTTGGTTTAATAAAAGACAAAAGATTTACCTAAAGAACCTTGTCTGCCTGTGTTCTTATACCAGCATGGCTACAACCTATACTGAAAAGCAGAATGGGTGAAGCAAGAAGTAAAATACCTACTAGTAAGGGGGGGGGGAAGAAACCAGTTCTTGACAGTTGTTTGGAATAGTTAATCCACTTCAGTTAAAGGGTATTCTGTTGTTAAGGCTTGCTTTAAATCACTTTCTTTTTTCGGTAAGTTAAACCCCACTGGCCCCTTTCCTCTGACTTCAGATCAGAGTCATGTGCCTGGCTCCTTCACACACCTTTCCAGTTTTTCACTAAGCAAAACATAAAAGCCCCACAAGAGAAGACCCTATTGCAGCTTCAGCCTCGCGAGCCTGGTGCAGAAATGAAGTCCCCGAGTCGCGGCTCTCGGGGGCAGACAGCCGAGGATGTCCCTGCCCGAGCCGCGGGGGGTGGGGAGCTCCCTTCTCTCGCCTTCCACTGCAGCCGCCGGCTCTGCAGCATAGTCTTGCTGGTCCCGATCGCCTGCAAATCGCCCCAGACTCGCTGTGTGGCTCCGCCTTACCCCGGGCGAGCCCTGCCGTGTAGTCCCCGCCCAGGGGCGAGGCCCGGCCCGAGCAGGGTGAGAAAAGGCGGGCCGGGCGAGCGCAAGAGGCTGGCAGCTGTTGTTGAGGTGTAGGCGCGGGGCTTCTCCTTTCCTCTACTGCCCCCTGCTTTGGCAGGGCCTGGCTCCCAGCCCCGCTCGCTGCGCTGCGCTGCGCTGCTGGCTCCGGCTGCGGGCTGCGCGGGAGTCCTCTGCGAGGGGCTGAGGGAGGGGAGCAAATAGGCCGCCCTTTCCCCCCTGCAGGTCCAGGAGATGCTGTGGCTTCCCTGTCCTGGGGGCCAAAGCTTTACGGCTGGGTTGCTACACTGAGGAGTCGTTCGGGTCCTGGGTGACAAGCTGCAAACAGGCTTGTGTTATCGATCCCCTTTCTCCTATTCCCCAGGGGGCGCTTCTTTAATGTCTCTTCTCCCTTGCTCTCCTCTGCAACTGGCCTGTTGCCTCTTCCTGGTGTCCACGCAGAGAATGAACTATGGAAGGGAGCGGCATGTCCTCAGCAGCCTGTGAGGGGCTGGAGTCCCTTTCCTATCTGGACCTGATATCCAAACACGCCCCAATGGAGTGCGTCTCTATTGGTGACCCAGAGGTGGGGTGTCTTTCTCTTATTGAGGGGTGTTGGCTGTAGTTGTGTTGGTGTAAGGACATAGGCAGACAAGGTTCTTGGGTGAATCTGATATCTTTTATTAGATATCTAAATAAAAGATACCAGGTTCACCCAAAGAACCTTGTCTTTCTTTTATTGATGCCTCTGCTAGTAAGGGGCCACAGCTGTAACCACTTCATCTTTAGTGTGAAGAGCTCCCTCCTTTCCAGATCGTAGTTTCCTGCTTAGGAACAGATCATACAGCTTGTTTGCTAAATAGGAATAGTTCCCATTACCTGTCATATTTAACTTTTTGTCCTATTTGAGCTAGAAGTAACGATTGTGGCACAGTGCAATAGCAGTTTTCACACTACCTTTTTGGAATCTGTTTAATCTAAAAAGGTTGCTTTGATTAGTATCTCATGGCATCCTAAGTATCTTTAGTCTCCTGACTAACCAAAGGTGGTAACTTATAACTTCAAAGCCTTTCCTAGTCTGGTCTCCAAGCCTGTCTGCTATCTTGTAGCAGCAGGTCTTTTGCCTCAGTTTTTTTAGTGTCAGCAATTCTCAGTCGGGGTGCTGCATAATATTAGCACAGTTAGGTGTGCCAAAACCCATGCATAATTTGCAGGTAAGTCTCCAAGACTTCAAATGGGAATCTGTAGTGTTAAAAACATTCTGACCTGCCGTGGTCTTTCTGAGTTGTTTACAACAGAAGAATTGCTCTAGTATTTTTCCATAGTCAAAAAGAGTGAAAGCTAAGAGCTGGCATTTTCTGAAGGGTGCCTTGAATCTAACAAGGTTGTGAGCCACTGCTTTAGGGAGTAGTCCATTCTGCAGGTTCATAGTGCTAATTATAGAGCGCTACTAAAACATTGGCAGCGTAGAAATTTGAATACCTCTTCTGCCCTCCTGGGAAGCAACATTTAGTTCCTTCTCACTAGAAACTAGTGAAGAAATGTAATTGGGGATACTTATTTTAGCAGTCAAGGGTGGGAGATTTCTTGGAGATAGTGGAACATAAGGCAACTCATCAAAGAGATTTTTTTTGCAGCTGTTTCTGCAAAGGTTAAAGGGTTTGTGACTTGGTAGTAGGGGCCATGTGGTCTTTATTTGCTGAATATGCTCATATGTTCTTCAAAACAGAAGTATAAACCATATAAGCAACCTAACTTTTAGATTCAATGCACAAGATGACCAGAAGATGGAAGCAGTGCAGTTTTGTAAAAGTTAGTTAATATGCTATTGGTAGATGAATGCTAGATGCTTGTAGAGAGGAAAATTTTTATTACTATTCTTTTTAAGACTCGGAATGAAAAGAGGTAGATGTTTTTGTTAGACAGCTTGGGAAAGGTATCATAATAAGGAGGATGCAAGTACTGAAGTTTTTCTCAGGTGTCTAGTTCAAGATGGAGTGGTGGAGAAAAGAGCAGGGAGATTGTTACTGTGTTTTATACTGCCATCTCTCAACAGGCCAAAAATGCAAAACAAATAAGCTTAACTAAATGTATAACTTTTTTTTATGAGCAGGCACGTCAACCTTTGAAAGTCTACTTGAGAGTGAGACCGTTCTCTAAGGCAGAACTTGAAAACAATGAATTTCAGGTTAGTTGCAGAGTCTGCTGATGACTAATTAAGTGGGGTTTTTTTTTTTGTTTGTTTGTTTTTAATGGGACAACACTGGCATTTCAGCCTTTTAACTATTTTTTAAAAGGAGAAAAAGTTTCTGTCTAACGTAAATTTCCAAGTTGTACTGTAATCCTCGGATAATTTTCTTCTTCAGCATTGTCATCCTTTTTGAGGCATTTTTAAGCTGAAAAAATGTTACTTTTATTAAGGAAAATATGGAAATCAAACCAGAAGAGCTTATTAAGTGAGATATCTGTCCATAACTGCTTTGAATATGCCTGATGTCCTTCATGCACCTTGTCTCTCTCCTCCTCCATCCCTCACCCCCCCCCCCCTTAGTTTCAATAAATCAGGTAGACAGACATTAGGGCTGGAAGGGACTTTGCGAGATCATTGGGTCCAGCTCCCTTCCCAAGGGGCAGGAAGTCAGCTGGGGTCAAATGATCCCAGCAAGATAGGCATCCAAGTGTTTCTTAAGTGTCCAGAGTAGGTGCTTGCACCACCTCTGGGGGGGAATTTGTTCCAGGCCCTGGGGACTCAGACAGTAAAGACATTTTTCCTTATGTCCAGCCCAAAACAGTCTTCCAGGAGTTTGTAACTGTTGGACCTTGTTTTCCCTTGGGGTGCCCTTGTGAACAGATGTCCTCTCAGTTTCTGATGTACACCCCTTATGTACTTATAGGTAACTAAGTGCTTATTCATACTGCTGTGGCAGTAGACCCAGGTAGTGAGGAAGCTCAAGCCAATCCCACCCACCAGAGTGTTCAAACACACTCCAAACTGGAAAAGTATTGGCAAGGCTTCTGGGGGCTTATCCTTCACTGCCTGATCTCAAGCCCTGGATGGGGCAGAGATCTGGCACTGGGGATAAGTCTTCAACAGCTTTACTAGTGAACTTCTGAATCTGGAGTGTGCTTGTGTGCAAAGGATGTGCTCAAGTCCCCATGGAGACAGGATGTACCATTGCAGAGCTGTAGACAAGCCCTAGATAGAAGTGATGCTATCTGTTGCACACCCATTATACTTTTCCAGTTCATGGGGATAAATAGATGGACAATACCTTTCATGACCACCTAAGGAGAAATTTTTTCTGATCACAATGGTAGTAAAGTGCCATTATTGCAAGTGCTGAAATGGTTTAGCCCAACAAATTGCTTATTACACTTAACCAAGTTCTGCAGGCTTCTGTTAAAATGGCAACTCGCTGAATACCTGACCATTACAAAAATTGTTTGTACAATCTTGAAAGCTGACAGAAAATATAAGAACCTGGCATCAATCAATTGTAAAACATAAGAAGTGAGGCTTTCTTAGTCTTTTTGTATAATATTGAGCAAAAAAAATATAGAAAAGCTAATTTTAAATCTAATCATGGCAGCTAAACTGCTTAACTAAATTTGCAGGGGAGGGAATAGGTGTCTCAGTCTTCAAAACTTAGAGGGTAATTCCTTTCCTGAATTTATCTTTTCCTTTACTGTATGTTGCATTTTTTGGCTGAATAAGTGAGGAAAATGCTAGGAACTTTGATCTTATTGTAGCAAGCTTTTTCTGCTGTACTGCTTTTTCTAGTACTGAGAAGTGATTGAATTAATCTTCTCAGTCCTTTGTCCTCCCTGCCATGCTTAATTTCTTACCAGGAAGTTTGATTTAATAAGTCAAGCTTGTATTTAAAAAAAAAAAATAAATAAAAATGCTTAACTTAAACTGTTTCTGCTCTAAATACAGTTGTGTCAATGAGCTGTTTCAGCAACAACTAGATTTAAATGCCTGTTCTAGATAAGTAATCATCTTGGCAAACAAACCTGTTTTAAGTGTTCAATGCATCCTTCCAGAAAGTCTATTCCATCTTTTCCAATAAAGACCCAATATACCTTTATAGGTCTTTAGGGGAATATATAGAGGAATAACTTTATAGGGGAATACCGTGTATGGTAGTTGGAAAGTTTATTAAGAAAATTTCATCAGTTTGTGACTAGATAGCAGCAGCAGCAGTCAGTTTCACAACGGAAGGAAGAATCTCCTAAAGATTCCCCAAGCTCTCCTGTGGGAAATACAGGCATTGTATTTAGCAGATTTGAAAGACTGGCTGTAAATTGTTCTAGTTTCCCATTAGGGTTTGGGTGGGGGCAGACACTGGTGGTGATTTCAAGAAAGCTTTTTTTTTTTTAAAGAGGAATTTTGTTGCCTTTGCTCTAGAACTGTGTAATAATTGAAAATCCAGAAACAGTAACTCTTCAGGCACCCAAGGAATCTTCTGCAATGAAGAACAGTGAAAAGGGGATTGGGCAGTCCATACACCGATTCACCTTCACTCGGGTAGGTCAACTTTCTTGCCTTATGTTCTAGCAGAAAAATGTTTTTGTGCCACAGGAAACCATAGTTGCAGTTTGTTCCTCCATTCAGTGAGGCAGTAAAAGTTTCTATTGTTAACATGACCTTTTGTCTTCATTACAAAACAAACTCCTGGCTTATTTGCAAAGTACATCCTCCCAAATGCCTTTTAGATAAGACTTTGCAGTAATCCTATTGCTTTCTTTGATTATACTTTTACACACAAGCTCCTTTATACTCAATTCTATGATTTGTACTATTTCCTTATAACTACACAAGCTTACTGTGATCTTACTGTCCCTTTAGATCACAGCTGAATTATAGGTATCCTATTAGATTACAGGGATGCAGGTACTTAAAATGGTTATCTAAAAAGATATATGTATAGGGACTTGCCTCTTTGCAGGTGAGAACGTAGCAGATTAATCACTTACCCTTACAAACTGGAGGTCTTTCATTAACCTCTCAAGTTAATGCAAAGTCCAATGATGACAACAGGGACTGCACTTCTCATGGCATCCAATATACATTTAAATAAATATACATTTAAATAATTTGTTAAATATGAAGTTGTTTTACAGTCAATGTATTTCTGTACCGCTTTTGAATAATAAATTACTTCTACATCTGTAGGATTTGCTCCTCCCCTAGCACATAAACGTGACTAATCCAAGTTTTTGGGAAAAGTATTCAATGGGCACTGACAGATGTGTAGTTCCCTGCTCATCGTGCTTTACAGGAAGTGCCATTGATTACAACTATCCCTAGAACCCAACAGACATTCGTTGTTGGATCCTGGGGTTTGGGAGATAAGCTGCAGTTTAGAGCAGCTGCGTCTTTGCAGCTGCTCTCCCCCTAGCCCTGTCCTTCTGCCCACCAAGCCCCGGCAATGTCTTTGGAATGGGAAGCAGGGAAGGGAGTGGAGGGAACTTGTTCTGGGGGTTGCCCATCTCCCACTGGAGGGTGGGGTGAGTAGATTGAAGTGAAGATTTTATAATCTAAATAGAGCTTACCTCCAATTTTAAAACTGTTCTTACTTAAATTTTAAGTTAATATGTTTTAATGGGGGGGGAGGGGGAAACTATACTAAGGGCAGTAGACTGCTTTCAGTGGCCAGTCACATGACAAACTGTCATGTCTGTCAGCACCACTCTCACATCTGTTGGTGCTCCATTTGTAGCTCATGTTCGTAGTTCTTAGCATCATGATTGTATTCTGAATAAAAGGCAAGCCAGTGTGCCCTCAGTTGCAAATATGCATGTGTTTTAAATAAGAAATTAAATATGTATGTGATTTAAATAAGAAGAAAAACTTGTGATGTTTATAAGGGATACAAAAATATGAGAGACTTAGACTGCAGTCTGTTAATCTTGCTCTGAAAGATTGTTACCTTAGTACTCAACACTGAATCGCCTATGCTAACATTCTTTGCACCGTTTATAATCTCACTTTTCAGCTATTCAGATACCACTTGAAAACTTCTCTTTCTTCCCCCCCTGTATTTTTGTGTTAGGTTTTTGGACCAGAAGCTACTCAAAGTGAATTTTTTGAAGGTACAATGAGAGAAATAGTAAAAACTTACATTGATGGAGTGAATGGACTGGTGTTTACTTATGGAGTTACTAATGCAGGCAAAACATTCACTATTCAAGGTATAGAATCCTTGCAAAGAAGCAGGGAGTTTGAATAAAATCCACTGCATGTTTCGGTGTAAAGGTCTAATTATTTTTAATACGCTAACTTTCCTTGGCAGGATCCCCAAAAGAAGTTGGTATTTTGACCCGTTCTCTTGATATGATCTTTACCTGCATTAGAGGAAGACAGTACCTGAAGATGGACTTAAAACCACATCTAAGCAATAATATTAAGAAGCTGGAAGATGTACAAGTTAAACAAGAGGAAGCCATAAAAGCAGCCATTCTTGCTTCACTGAAAGAGGTCAGTAATCAAATACTTCCCCCTTAAAAATTTGCTTTAATTATAAATAAATAAAACCTTAGCACTTGGTCCTATAAGGAACTTCTTTGTCTGCCTTATGCAGTTTCTACAACATGGAATGAGATGAGGTTTTACAAAATTGGGAGCAACAGGTCATGCTTCAAGCACAAGTTAATTATTTCCATGCAGACCTCCTGGCAACATGCTGTTGACATGGCAAGCAAAATGAAGCATCATAAAATAAGTTTGTAATCTGTTAACATTAAACTTTTGGAAGTTTCTTCTATCTTACCTTGTGCATCTCCAAACAACATCAAAAGAACCTTGGTTTCCCCTCTTCCCCCTTTGCTCCCTGCTTTCTCAAATAGAAGCATGTGGTCACATTCACACTTGAATAGATTTGATCCATGAGTGGTTTTTAGTCTGGAAATGCATATGGAGCTTAAAGCAGGCTTCCCCCCACACACATGCACAAAAAATAATAATAAAAAAAAAAAATCAGTGCTTGTTCCAGTACGGCCACTAGAGTTCTTAATAGAAGCTTATGAAAAGAAAATGTTCAGAAGGGCATAAGCTATTGGGGAACTTTAAAAGTTCCTAGTACATCCAGGGCCAAATCCTATTTTACTCTGTTTGGGTAAGTGATACAGTAATGTTTTAACTGTGTCAAACTTAAGAGTAATTGTGCAGGCCTATATTAAATAAAGCTTGAAAAGACAGCAGTTGGGTAAACAAGGCCAGTAGTTAACGAGCCAGTTAGTAAAACCATGTCATTCTGATTACTAGGGACATACTGTTCTAGAGACATAAACAAGCAAAATGTAATTATGTCAAAGCAGTGTGGTCACTTTAACGGTATGTTACCAACTTGGATGTAATGCATATATAATTTTCTTAAGGAGACAGAAAATATTTTGAATTCTCCTACAACTCCGAGTGCTTCGTCAAGCATCTATGATCTGACCTCAACTAGCAACTGTACTTCACCAAGTCTACTTTCTGACCCACGAGGTAAAACGCTTTGAATTCACATGGTAGAGATGAAGGTGACTACTGAAATTATTTAGGAATGAAAGCAGAAAACTTAATTTGCTTTAAATACTCAATTGCCAATAGTACAAAACCAAAAACCTGTTTCTCAACTCATTTCAACCTGTAAAATGCTGGAGCAGATTAAGAATATAGAAATGCTCTTCAGTAATTTTGCCACGCTTTTTTTGTAGTGGCTTAGTTTTGCAAGGTTACAGTGAGGTCCTGTTCCTGTCCCTCTGCAAGAGACTTTTTAGCAGGAAGGGAAATGATTCTTTTCTTCACTTAAGTTCGTGGTGTGTGTTTGTTTTAAACAGGGTGCCACTCAATTTCCAAAAATAATGAAGGGTTGGTTTGAGTTTAAAAAGGTTGAGAGCCACTGCTTTAGGGCAGGGGTAGGCAACATACAGCTCTCAAGCCAGATGAATCCTGCAGTGCCACTGGATTTGATCTGCAGACTTGGAGGGCTTTGCTTGTTTGCTTCCAGCTGCCACCTCTCCCTGTCCTCCTCCTGGTTCTGCTGCAGCATAGGCTGGGCTTTTTTCAGCAGTGCATCAGTAATGTGGGGTTTTGCCTGCATATTTGCTGGGGCCAGGTAGCTGGGAGCTGTTCCTGTACCAATGCCTCTTCCCCCAGTTCCCTGTTCTACAGCTGGGGCATCGGTGCAGCTCCCAGCCTTCGGGGATCTCTGCTGGAGACTGGAATTGCAAATTGCATTTGTGCTGCCACGACTTCCCCTACCCTTCCACCCCCAACTGTGGCATGGGTGCAACTTCCAGCCATTGGGGAGCTGTGTGGGGGTTGAGCAGCTTCCAGTTGTCCTGTGTCATGCATGGGAGGGGTGAGTGGGGAGAAGTGGCAGCAGCACAGACAGTTTGCAGGTATCTGGTCCCAGTGCAGCTCCCCACTGGCTGGAATCTGTGTCCATGTTTCCTCTATGAAGCCTATACTGTGGCTGGGGAGCAGGGGGCTAGGAGAAGCAGCGCCCAGCTGCCAGGTCCCAGCGCAGGGCAAAGAAAGCCCTCCTGTTGCTGATGTGCTGCCAAAGTAACCTGCCCTGTGTTGGACCAGAGCTGAGTTGTTCTGGGCCAAGGCTTGTAAAAGGTTGCCAGCCCCTGCTCTAGGGCACAGGTATATTCTCACCTGAGTTCATGTTGAAGGTGGCCATGGAATTTGCAGGCCAAACTTAATACACTTGCATCTTTTGTGACTCTTTTTTTTGTAGTGTACAAATGTGCACAAAACTCTGTCTAAAATGGGCACATTATACTATTTTGCTTACAGAGACTGTTGAACAATTTAAGATTTCTCAAAAAAGTGCTTGGGTAATTGCTGTCATACTTTGTCTTATGGTTAACAGAGGAGAAATCTCTAACTACTGGAACAGACTTGAATCACAAAACACAGTCATCTGTTTGGGTTTCCTTCTGTGAAATTTATAATGAATATGTATATGATCTCTTGGACACATTATCTACATCAAAAAATCAAAAACGCAGAATTCTAAGAATCTGTGAGGATCAAGGAGGAAACTCTTATATAAAAGGTAGTAATATGACTTTCATGATACTAAGTGACCCTACCTCTTTACTGAATTGATATATTCGCTTAAAAAAGAAATTATCCCTGCAGATTTAAAGTGGATCAACATTAAAAGCACTGAAGAGGCCTGTAAAATACTGAAAATAGGAAACAAGAACCGAAGCTTGGCTTTTACTAGAATGAACCAGTATTCAAGTAGAAGGTTTGCTACTTCTAACTGTAGAATCACTGTTGTTGTTGTTGTTGTTGTTGTTGTTGTTGTTTATTCAATTTAAAAAGAAAAATTGTAGCACTACAAAAACATCTCTAAAATGAACAATTGCTAAGCAGACTGAAGTAATCTTACTGTCAGTGTATTGTCCTGTCCCTAATTTCCCTTTCAGGGGAGACCTGAAAAAAGTTCAAGCAAAGCAGTATGACAATAACTGGAATTCAGGTTTACTTGAACTTTAAAACTTGTTGTGGAAGTTACATTAGCATCTCTTGTTGACCAGTTTAAAACAGTTCAGTCAGTTGTCAGTTCAGCCATCTATGTACTTGCTTTGATTTAAAGTGGTGAAAAGGTAGCAGTTCTTGGCAAGGATAAATGAAGTTGAATGTGGAAAGTCTTTGTTTTAATGTGAGTGGTCCCAGAAACATAATATTTAAAATAAGTAATTGTCCAGTTTGGAGTTTCTAAAGCTTCTTCTGTTCAAAAGTTTATACTTTCTTTTTTTGAATAGGTCCTCTTTTTACCCTCAACTACCCCCTAATAGTTGTATGGTGTTTTAATCCAGTAGACACTGTCCAGTTTTCCTTCAATAGAAGACTGTGCAGTCAGCTGCTTTAGCAGACTTTCCTACCTAGAACTCATGCTGATTGCCCTAAAACAGTGGCTTTCTGTAGACTAAAGGCACACCTCCACAACTTGTGAATTGAGCAGCACCCCACTTCAAACACTAATTTTATTATGGCTCTTGCTTCCTTGCAGTAGGGGTAGGGGAGTGGCCAGGCAAGGTTGACTCTGAACCTGTGCTTATCTGCTTATCTCCACACTTTTTTTTTTTTTTTGGCATCTACGAAGAATCTTGTTCCACTCCACAGCACTCTGGCTGAGAGTCGCTGCCCCAGGGAATGCGCTATTTCCAGTTAACTTTGATAGCAAGTCATGGACTTTAATAAACAAGTCTTGCCCTGCTAGGATCGTCTCTGCATGTATGGGGCCTGGGTGTGAAGAAGCCGGCGGCAGAGTTGGTGTTTGGGGGGGGGGGGGTTACAAGTGGCCGAATGCAAAGGCAGCAGCGCAGAGTCCCCAGCACTAGGCGGGCCTTGCAGGAGGGGCTAGGGCCTTAGCTGCTCTGCCTGGCTCTGTGAGGCCTGGGGCAGTTGCCCTGATTTGCACCCCCCCCCCCCCCCCACATGCATGGCCTTACTTGCATGCATTATAGTTTAAGTTCTCTAGTACCTTTACGTCAGTGTTGGAGACCTAGCTGGGAAGCTTACTCTGTACAGCAGAAATAACTACAAGAGGTTTGATTCATTCTTGGATGTGTCCTAAGGGAGCCGATTTCAAATGGCTTATGTTCATTGTGGCTTGGTCCCAACATCAATTTTAACATAACATTAAAATGTAATTGTGACTAGGAAAAACTATTCAGTTTACAAGGTTCCTATAAACATCTAGAGTACCTAGCTAATTCCTTTTTTCTAAATCTCCTGTTCAGCATCCTCCTTTTTAGGGTGTCAGTACTTCAAATTCATGGTCCAGTTCTCTCTGAAATCCTTGCTTAAGTGATTCTTTGTAGATTCATGCTTGGATCAATAGATAACTACTTGGGCCCATCAGCTCGCATCTTTCCCTCCTGAAATAGCTAATTCAATTTACCATTTAATTCTTAGTCTTCAAGTAAACTTGTTTTAAAAAAAAAAAAGTGGGGGAAAAAAAAGGTGTATGGATCATACAACATGACACTTGGCTGTTCAAATTAATGTGGGTGCATAAGTTTCACTTTGTCTTGAAGTTTTTTTGCAATGCACAAATAACCACTCAATCTATAAAAGCAAATTATTTGCTAGATCTTAAGAGCTCTAATTAGAAGGCAAATTATTGCTAATGAGAAGCATTTTTTTTTTTTTTTTTTTTTTTCCCCCTCCTTCCAGTCATAGTATATTTTCTATCAGACTACTAAGACTAACCGATGAGGATAAGCCTCGTGTTCTTGGAATTTCAGAGTAAGTATCTTCCTGGATCTGTATTAAACTAAATATTCCAAGTGTTACACAATGTTAGTGCTAGTGTTACATATGGTTAAAAAGTTAACACTTACCATTATGAAAGATTCTTTTTGATACCTGATAATTTTTAAAATTTCACTGTTGCACAGCAGGCTAGAAAATGTGTCAGGGAGAAAACATGAGGAACAGAAAGGTCTTTTTGTCCCATTGTGTTTCATTTTAGTTTGGCTGGGTGAAATCTGTTTTAAAATTGTAATTTTCTTTCTCTTCTCAGGATAAACTCTAGTAAAACAATGAAATAAAGTGAACAATCTAATCTCTCCCCCAAAGCAAAAACAACAAGCATATGTTCCTTATCTCTGGGTAGAGCTTTAGTTTACTTCTGACCCAACACCTATGTGGCTTGAGCAGGCTTCCCCATGGGATAAGTGCTGGTGCTGCTTCTACTACTACTACTACTACTACTGTAGTATGTCTTAACACACTTCAAGCTGTTCTGCAGTTTAAGAAGTGAAGAATTAGAATTCTCCCAATACTAAAGAAGTTACTGCACTTATTGCTTTAATCTCACCTTTATTGCCTGCTGTCAAATTTGGCAGCAGGGGAAACTGCATCCCCTGGATTCACCCCCAAATAAAGATCCTATTCCATCCTGCTCAAATCCATGATGTGTGTGCCAAACACATGCTAGCTTTTTGTCAAATGACATCCTCTCAGCCTGAAGACAAAACCTTAAAAACCAGCGAGCAGGAAAAAGATCCATTCACCTTTCATGTTTAGTTATTTTGGGGGGGGACTTGAACAGAATAAAATAGTATTGTGCTTTGGTGCCTAAGTGGAATAGGGTCTGGCCTAGATTTTAAATTTTAGGTGATTGACTATTGCAATCTAAGCATTCTCTGAACTGATTGGGGTGTTTAAACTAGGGATGTCCCAGGTTAAATATTTTTCTGATCACTTTATTGGAACCACATGAACCAAATCTGCAGCCCAGCTCAAATTGTTATAGCATGCAAGTGCAATAATTCTTTTAATGTGATGTTTAATTAAGTGTCCTTGTGGAGAACTTTTGTCCTCTGTTCAGATGTTTGGAACTGGTATATTTTGGGTTCAGGTAGTCTTCAATCTGCAGTGCATTAGTGATTTAAAAAAAAAAAAAAAAATAATGCTTGTATTCTTCCCACCTCCTAAAATTGAAGGAACACTATCTGTATATTTTTAATAGGAAATCACTCAATTAAGAAGTGCTTCTAACTTCTGGCATGTCAGAATTGGTGGCACTCACTTTGGGATCGTAGTAAGATTTGTGTTTTTGAATGCTGCTAAAGAGGTATTGGAGATGCTGTTCTTTGAATGCACTAAACCCCACTGACTTAAATAAGGGTGAAAACCAATGTCTGTTGCTGATGAAATCTTTCATGCAGATTGTCTCTCTGTGATTTGGCTGGATCAGAACGGTGCAATAAAGCTCAGTCTTTTGGAGACAGACTAAAAGAAGCAGGAAATATTAATAATTCTCTTCTGATTCTCGGGAAGTGTATTGCAGCACTAAAGCAGAATCAGAATCCTAAGTAAGTGATGCATACAAGATCTTATGAAAGAACTTTATTCTCTGAGAGAATCTAGAACTTACTGTGTCCTCTACAGCTTTGGAGAAAACTGCAAACTTGCATGCTGGGCTTTGTAATGTGTAAACTCCTATTTAATTTTGTTTTGTCCCAAATGCCACTACATTTCCTTTTATATCTTAGTTTTCCACAAAAGAGATAATTATTGCAGGTGGGTCAGGAGAGAAAAGCTTCCGAGGGGAAAAACCAGCAACTGTGTGCAAACAATCAGTACCTCTAAAGTACACATCTCCCCATTCCCCACTTCCTCATTCTGAGGGTGCATTTACCAAAGAGTTCATAAAAATGTCACTGGTAGTTGGGATTTGTTGAGGCGTATCTTTCTTGTGAGGGCAGGGTATTGGTATAAGAATCTATGAATTAAGATTTGATTGATATATAACTTTTGCTTGCTTGCTTTCATCTCTTTAAATTGAACTACTTGGATACTGCCTAAGAAAGCACCAGTCTTTGTGGCATGGGGGACTGGATAAATGCTTCCTTTTGAGCTCATCTAGAGATAATTATTGGGTTGTTTAAAGTGATCTTACATTTTCATTAATGGTTCCCTTGTGTGGAATTTCTCTTTACTGTTTGCTCCTTTTTTAAGAATGAAACCAAGCTATGTTCCATTCAGAGAGAGTAAATTGACCCGCCTGTTCCAACCATTCTTCTGCGGTAAAGGCAAAGCTTGTATGATTGTCAACATTAATCCATGTGCTTCCACTTACGATGAAACACTACATGTAATGAAATTTTCTGCTGTAGCCAAACAGGTACATATCTCTTGCTCCTGTGGTACTTTGGGGTCAGGAAGGGAGTGGTGAATCCTGGGTGTCGTGTGCCACCTAGTCCTACAGCTCTGGCCTGCACTATAGGCAGCTTCTGACTGCAGTGAAGTTGGACTGCCCTGTTCTCTATCAACAATTAAGAAGAAATGGCTGTTCCATATGCAAAACTAACAACAGTGAAAATGCGGTGCCTCTAACTGTGTGGCTTATTTTTCAGGTTATTCAGACGGTCATACCTAACAACTCTGAAAGTTTTGTCCCAAGACTAGTTGGAAAGGATGGGAAACCTTTAATGCATTTTGATGCAAATATATCTGCCCAAGAACTTCCTGATATGGAGATCTCTGTGGAAGAGGAAGTGGACATCACGATAATGAGCCACGAGGTAGTAACAAATCTAACCAGTTACATATGTAGCATACCGTCTGCCTGAAATAGTAATGTTAATTTTAGTCAGGTATTTTTATGCGATTTTAAAAAATGGCTTAGTGACATATGCTGCATAAAGTGAGATCCTTGGCTCCTTTTCAATTTGTCAGGGATTATAGGATGGCCCATCCTACCCTTAAAATGGTTAAATGGGTAAGTTGTTTGTTTGTTTGTTTTACTGAGTGAACATGAGAAACTTTAAATAAAAAAAAAAAAAAAAGCTCATGAGTGGCTTTATAATGGAATGCATAAGATCCAAGGCTCTCAGTAAAGTCTCCCACCAGACAGCAGCTATTCACGCATTCAAGGTGAAATCAACTTCTAGAGTATATGCTCATATGCATATTGATCTGCCTGGGTAGGTAGGTGGTAAAACTCCTACCTGGAGCCAGAGGTGTAACAAAGCAGTCACTGTCTGGAGTAGTGGGACACACAGGGACAGGGATGACTTGCAGTTGTCACCATGCTACTGGTATGATTTCTGCAGAGGCAGCTGGTGTCTTTCACTCATCCTGTCCCCACATCAAGTTGACATCCAGGTTGGCTGTCCTGGTCACCCTGTTCCAGGCAGTAGCATAACTAGAACAGGGGTATTTAGCCTAAAACTGGTTGGTTACACTTCAAAAGGAAAGTGTCTGTTTTCACAGGGATGGACTAAGATTCATTGGAGCCCTGGGCCTGGCCCACCTTGCCCCACAGCCACGGGCTCCGTTCCTGGCCAATGCAGCAGAAGCAGTGGCTGAAGCGGGACGCACTCCCTCTCAGACCCAGGGCAGGAGCTATGGCTGCCCCCACCCACAAATCTGCACTGGGGGTGCAGAGCTGCTGCCTGCCAGGCCCGTGCAGCATGGGCCAAGCTCCGGGGGGCAGCCCTTCACTCCACATCTCAGTCTGGCTGCAGTGGTGCCTGGCAGCCATGGCCTGCCATCTCATACATGCCTAGCCCAGACCAGCCTCTGGCTTCATCTGCACTGAAGCAGGGGCCCCTGGGCCCAGGCCCAGCTGGCCTGTGCATTAATCTGCCTATGCTTTTCACAAACGGTGACTAAAGTACATTTCAGAATTGAAACTTTTGCTGGGAGGATGCGTTTCCTCTCTTGAATACATAATAGTAAGGTAAAATCTAATTAAGATTAGAATAATGTTCATGTCCTTCTTAAATATAATTTTGAGTTGGGAGGAACACCTTACTTGTTAGATGCATAATACATGTGCTGAGGATTGAATAAAATAAAGTACTGCAAGAGATCTCTCCGGAGAGGAGAGGCTGTCTATGACCACATGGTCTTGAGGAGTTCATCTGGTCCCTCAGCTAGGGAAAGCTGGGGGGAGCTGATGACAGTGAGCTAGGTGGTTGGTTGAGGGAAAGCATTTGGAAGGAAACTGATGTAGATATTACCTCGAGCTGTTTCTAGATGAAGGAAACTGGGGAAGAATTTTGTTTTTCTTTTGCATTCTATCTTCCAAATCTAATAGTTCCCGTTTCATTGTCTGGGCTATCTTTCTGTTTAATAAATCTTATTACAGGCAGTCCTCAGGCTTACAATACAATTGGTTCCCGAAAACTGCATTTTAAGTTGAAACGTCGTAACTCGGAACCAATTTTCCCATAGGAACAATGTTATAAATGGGGAATTGGTTTCTTAACCATGGTCGACAGTTGCATCCAGCTGGTAAGTCTGTTGTGGTGGGGGAAGAGACCTGGGCTGGGGCAAGCGCAGCACAGGGAGGGGGTGGGGTGGGTTGTGCTGCTGCGCACCCCTGGTCCAGGAGCTGCTCATATGGCGGCTTGCAGTGGTGAAAGTGCCAGACTCCTGCCACTGGTCCGGGGGGGCAGGGGCTTGTGCCCTAAGATCTGCATAGGGTACATGGGCAGAGCCAGGGCTGCACTGGGCAGTGCTCCGAGTGAAATGCACTGGGAGTGGGGGCTATGCCCCCCAGCCACTCGCCCAGCTGGCACAGGGCCAGCATGAGACTTATCCAGAGGCAGCGCAGCAGCTCAGTGACGCATGGCGGTGGGAACTGGCCTGGCCTCCCCATGTCTCCAAGACAAGCAGCGGTTCTCCTGCATCTGGGTGAGCAGCAGCAGGGCATGTGCCACCTGAAAATGCACTGCAGACCCTCCCATCAAGAGGCCAGGCCAGCTCCCACCACTGCATGCCACTTGTCTGGAGGCAGCACAGTGGCTCAGTCACATGCTGGCCCTGCACCAGCTGGGCAAGCAACAGGAGAGACGGGCCCCATGCCCAGCACCTTCTGCTTTCTGCCCGGAGCACAGCTCGGCGCAGTCCTGGCCCTGCCCACCCCACACAGATCCTGAGGCATATGCCCATGCCCTCTCAGACTGGTGGCAGGAGCAGCAGCAAGAGCTGCTAGACAAGCTGCCATACAAGCAGCTCTTGAGCCAGCGATGCACAGCAGCGTGAGCCTCCCCACCCCTTCCCTGGACAGCGCTTACCCCAGCCCCAATCCCTCCCTTGCTGCGGGAACATTGATCTGCCCTCCCTTTTTTTCCCCCCCCCCCCTTGCCTCTTCCCTCTCTACCACTACAACAAACTTACCAGCAGCAGTGTCGACTGTTGTAAAGGTGAAACCAGCATGGGAACCTTGAAACAGTGTCAATTTACAAATGTCATAAGTGCTGTTTGTTGTAACTCAGACAAATCAAGGACTGCCTGTACTGTCTTATGTAACTTGTTGATTGTCTGTGTAACTTCTGGAGCAATTGACAGTTAAAGGTAATTTGCAAACCAAGGGTGTATATCTCATAAGATGGTAGGCTTCCTTAATGGAACTGCAGGGTCTGGTCAGATAATGAAGAAACCTGAGATTTGCAGGGGAGAGAAATTACCCTAAAGGCAAATTCAAGTCTGTTCCCTGCAGGTACACAATAGGGAGAGATCTGGGCTTTTGGTGTCCTTGGATATCAGCAGTGATTTGTCATAATAGGCATTTATATATGTTCTGGGGGGAGGGGGCACTTTTTAATTAAGGCAGCTCTCGAAGCATCTTGCGCATCAGCATCCCTGCACTTTTTAAAAATGGTTTAATAGTTTCATAGTAGGTAGGGTCGGAAGGGACCTGAGCAGATCATCAAGTCCGACCCCCTGCCCTGTGCAGGAAAGAACGCTGGGGTCAAACAACCCCAGCTAAGTGATTTTTATCTAGCCTCCTTTTTGAAGACCCACCAAGGCAGAAATGAGCACCACTTCCCTTGGAAGTTGGTTCCAGATACTAGCTGCCCTGACTGAAGTAGCACCTCCTAATATCTAGCCTGAATCTACTCTCAGTCAACTTATGGCCGTTATTCCTCGTTACTCCCGGTAGTACTTGGGGGGGGGGGGGGGGGGGCAGGGACTCTCCCATGGCCCGTTTGTAGATGGCCACCAGATCCCCTCTCAGCCTTCTTTTGTGGAGGCTGAACAGGTTCAGGTCCCTTAGCTTCTCCTCGTAGGGCCTGTTTTGCTGCCCCCTGATCATGTGAGTGGCCCTCCTCTGGACCCTCTCCATGTTGTCCACATCCCTCCTGAAGTGTGGCATCCAGAACTGGACACAGTACTCCAACTGTGGCCTGACCAATGTCATATAGAGGGGGAGGATCACCTCCTTGGACCTGCTTGAGATGCATCTGTGGATGCATGACAAGGTACGGTTGGCCTTCCTGACCACATCCCCACACTGTCCCATGTTCATTTTGGAATCAATAATGACACCAAGATACTTTTCTGCCTCTGTGCTGACGAGAAGGGAGTTCCTCGGCCTATAGGTATGCTGCTGGTTCTTCCTCCCCAAGTGCAGTACCTTGCACTTGTCACTATTGAATGCCATCCTGTTCTCATCCGCCCACCCCTGTAACCTGTCTAGATCTAGTTGCAGCCAGTCCCTCTCCTCCAGCATCCCCACTTCTCCCCACATTTTAGTGTCATCCGCAGATTTGAACAAGGTGCTTTTCATCAGCAACTTGGATAAGGGGTGAAGATGTTGAGCAGTGTGGGCCCGAGAACCAAGCCCTGCAGAATCACACTGCCCACATCCCTCCAGGTCAAATAAGACCTGTCCACCACCACTCTCTATTTGTGACCCATCTGACTCTGCAGGCATCGATGCCTCAATCGCCTAATTTCTTAATGAGAATGGGGTGAGAGCCAGTGTCGAAGGCCTTCCTAAAGTGCAGAAAGACTGTCCACTGCGACAAGGGGGCTTTCTCACCTCCCATTAGGAGCTTAGCAAACATGTTCCTTAGACTTTCATAGGTCACTCTGAAAAAGATATAATGGGAATACCAATTTTTTTAATCTAATTTTAGTTTGTGTATATAAACAAGTATATGCATCTAAGTACTGGTGTGATAACAAACATTTACTGAGGGAATTGCACTTTAAGTTTGTTTCAAGTTTTCCTTTAAAAAACAAACAATCAAACAAACCAAAACATGTATTTAACAGTTTGTACAAGAAAAGCAATCTTTTTGCCATTCATAATAGTTTTTACCACTATATAGACCCACTGAGGGCCAACATCTTTAGCAGGCGTGCTCCTTCCTCAAGCGCTCCTCTGATTCCTTTCTTCTACTCCATTTGCTGCTCCTGCTTTCTACTCTCTCCCATTCTCTACCTGATCTCCTCCTCCTCTGCCATCTGTTGTGCTGCCCATGTTCTCCCTGATCTGCTGCATGCCACATGTGCCACAAGTAGCAAGGGGAGCCTAAGTTGGCCACCTCTGGCATAGACAACTTCTACTGGTCATCTACAAACCATCAAAACTCTATTAGATACTTCAATAGGAAAACTGTTCAGCATAAATTAGACATTAAGCTTTTTAGTTCACCCAAGTGGAAAATTTTCTTTGAGTCACTTGTTGCCAAACTTACTACTGGTTGAGAGAACATTCTATCAACTGTGAAATGTTCTTGTCCAACTGCTAGATTGTGCACATTCTGCTGCTGTTAAAATTAGTTCTCAAATATTTCACCCTCAACCTTATCCTATAAAAATGTGGGTTACTGCTTTAAAGCCCACAGAAGAGAAAATGATCAAGAGAATGCTAAAAAGTAGAAAGCCTCTTTCTTTAAGGGTTAAATTCTATTGCCTTGAAAATCTATATCAACTTTCCAAATTGGGCATTTAATTGAGCATAGGCCAAAATAGTTTTTTGGAGACTTCTATAGAACAGGGATTTGTAAGGAAGGTGACCGATAGCGTAGTGTAGAAGATGAGCTTTTGGGTACAGAAAATAATTTGGCAAAATCACTAATGGAAATGAGACCGCTAACTGGTTCAAACAAACCTTTATGGTTAGGGACATACATTGCACACAAACCGGTTTAAGCAACTGGGAACTGGTTTAAACTTGTAACAGAACAGACATTCAGTGCACATAAACCAGTTTGACAATAGCTAAACTGGTTTGAGATAAACCTGGCTGAATGTAGTATCAGACTTTACTGGTTTGTGTCAAACTAGTTTATGCAATGTCTTTCCCAGACCCCTTCCTGGCTTAACTTTAAATTAGGCCTCCCCAGCAAACCAGATGCTTTATAGCTCTGGGCAGGGCTCTCTGCTCCACGGCAGGGCTGACCCCTCTCCTCTACTCTGTGGCTGGAGTTCTGGCAGAGACAGTAGGCACAGCAGTGTCTGCCTGGCTTCCCCATGTCCCCCCTCTCCCACCACTTCCTGATCAAACAAGGGATTCCCTCTTTCCCTCTCCCAGAGCATGGACCATAGCCCCACTTAGTTGCGTTCCCCACCTCACCCCCATCCTTCTATTGTTAGTCCCTCGCCCAGGCGTTCTGTATTTCCCTATTGGCTCTGTCATCTTTTTTGGATTTACAATCCTTAACATCTACTAATAAAAATCAATATGTTTGCTAATGCTCAGAGGGGTGAGTGGGCTTGTGTCTCCAATTTCACTGGGACCGGCAGATAGAACAATATATGCTTAAGGCTTTTTGGAGATAATCGACTGTTAATGTCCCTCTCTTCTCTCCTTAAGAAGAGCTTGAATTTAATAAGGGAGGCTTTTGTTTTGCTGATGGGCTGATTAAATGCTCCGTTATCAACTCCCTGCTGGCTCCCTGGCTGGTCAGGCTAGCAGTTGGGGCTCCCAAATCCGAACGTACCGCCAGACCACACTCCTCATGTTCAACACTCTGGAGGACAATGGAGGACTGCTCTAGTGGCTCAGGCTAGAAGCCAGGGGGCACTGCAGGCATATGCTTGCATTTCTGGAATGAAAAGGGAATGTCTGTCCACCTCCGAATTGGTTCAAACTTTGCAGGTTAAACTAACTTGCAAACATTGAATCAATTCGTGCTCAGGCTTTTTGAGTGTCTTTCTCTAGCCTATTTGGTTTACATTTTAGTACTTTTCTTTTTTTAAGTTAGCTTTTGACTTGAAGTGTTGGTTTTCTGTTCTAGTTGATAGATTTCTTCGTTTTCCTAATTGTTTTTAATGCAGGATCTTTTGAAAACTACTGAGAACCTAAAGGAAAGACTAGTGATGGAAAAACAGAGTAAACTACTTCTTGAGGTGCAGATACGTAAAGAGATGGCAGAAGCAATGTTCCAGCAATTGTTGGAAACTGAGCAAACTTGGAGGTAACTTAAGACCACCAAAACTATATGTTTGGTATAAAAGAGTAATGGAATATCATGCACATGGCCCTTTTAAAGATGCTGGTATAGGCTGGCCAACATAAATATCTTCTGTTGCAAAGAGGAAAAAGGGCTAGACAAAAGTTTGCTTCTCAAAATTGTCTCCTGCACTCATTTAAATGCATTGAATTCATTTCGGTGTTTGTCATCAACAGGCAGTAACAGTTCTGTTTTACTTCTTACTTAATAAAAAAACAAATAATGTCTGTAACCACTTTCCAAAGATCTGTCCTAAATTTAAAGTTTAGGAAATCTGGTTGTCGCACCAGACAGCAAAGCTAACTTTTATTTAACAATTTCTTTGCTTCCATTTTTTCTGAGCAGGGACTGGGTCCTCTCTCCTCCTCCTCCTCCCCCCCCGGGACCCCCATAGGGCCCAGGGTAGGTGCACCCAGGCCTAGGGTCAGTGAGGACCTAGTCAAGGAACTTCTGGAGGGACTGGATGTATTTAAATCAGCTGGTCCTGATGATCTCCACCCCAGAGCGCTGAGGGAATTAGCAGAGGTCATTGCGGGATCCCTGGCACAGCTTTATGAGCACTCATACTGCTCTGGCATGGTCCCAGAGGACTGGAAAAGAGCCAATGTGTTCCCATTTTTAAAAAAGGGAGGAAGGAGGACCCAGGAAATGATACCGAGGATCAAGGTAAGACTAACTGGCCTAAGCTTTTTGAGAGAATTATCCTGGCAAATGTTTGCGAGGGGCCAGCAGGGGAGATTATGCTTGGGGGCAAGCAACATGGGTTCATTAGAGGCAGGTCCTGTCAGACCAACCTGGTGGCCTTCTATGACCAGGTCACAAAATCCTGAGATGCAGGTGTCGTGGTGGACATAGTCTTTCTGGACTTCTGGAAGGCCTTTGACACTCTCACCCCATTCTCACTTAAAAAAAACTAGACGACTGTGGCATTGATACCTACAGTCAGATGGGTCACTAACTGGCTGGAGGGCCACACCCAGAGTGGTGGATGGGTCTTATTTGACCTGGAGGGATGTGTGCAGTGGGGTTCCCCAGGGCTCGGTCCTTGGGCCCGTGCTGTTCAACATCTTCATCAGTGACTTGGATGAGGGGGTAAAAAGCACCCTGTTCAAATTTGCAGACGACACTAATATGTGGGGGGAAGTGGGCACACTAGAAGGGAGGAATAGGCTGTAATCAGACCTAGACAGGTTACAGGGGTGGGTGGATGAGAACAGGATGGCATTCAACACTGACAAGTGCAAGGTACTGCACCTGGGGAGGAAGAACCAGCAGCATACCTACAGGCTGGGGAACTCCCTTCTCATCAGCACAGAGGCAGAAAAGGATCCTGGAGTCATTATTGATTTGAAAACGAACATGGCCCTACAGTGTGGGGACATGGGCAGGAAGGCCAGCTGTACCTTGTCATGCATCCACAGATGCATCTCAAGCAGGTCCAAGGAGGTGATCCTCTCCTTCTATGCGACACTGTTCAGGCTGCAGTTGGAGTACTGAGTCCAGTTTTGGGCGCTGCACTTCAGGAGGGATGTGGACAACATGGAGGGTCCAGAGGAGGGCCACCTGCATGATCAGGGGGCAGCAGGGCAGGTCCTATGAGGAGAGGCTAAGGGACCTGCACCTATTCAGCCTCCACAAGAGAAGGCTGAGGGGGAATCTAGTGGCCATTTACAAACTGGTCAGGGGGGACCAGCAGGCATTGGGGGAGTCCCTGTTCCCCCCGAGCACTACCTAGAGTGACTAGAAATAACCGTCACAAGCTGGCAGAGGGTAGATTCAGGCTAGACATCGGGAGGCACTACTTCACTGTCAGGGCAGCTAGGATCTGGAACCAACTTCTAAGAGAAGTGGTGCTGGCTCCTACCCTGGGGGTCTTTAAGAGGAGGCTAGATGAACACCTTGCCAGGGTCATTTGACCCCAGTACTTTTTCCTGCCATGGCAGGGGGTCGGACTTGATCCACTCAGGTCCCTTCTGACCCTACCAACTATGAAACCTATGAGAGTTATTAAATTGTAGCTATGTTAATAGGTGTGTTGCAGGTAAACCACCAAAAGCCTCTTAGTGTAGATGAAATTATATTGATTTGTAGCACTTTAAAAATGGATTCTTAACTGAAAACATAGCCCAACCAGATCCCCTTTTACCATCTTCCAAAAAGCTTGAAATGGCTTGAGGCTGGCTGTCAAGCATTTAGGAGGCAAACTTGGTTCTAGTTCCCTGCTTTGGCACAAGCTTTCTATGTGACCTTAGGCTACGTGACCTTAGCCAAGTCGTCCAAGATTAGATAGATCTGCAATATTATACATTGCAGTCAGACTTATCTAAAGCAATTCAGCTGCTTCTGCCTTTTTTTTTCACTTTTTTTTATGCTTCTTTTTGTGTAAATTGAATAATAGTACTTGGTAGTGCGTAAAGGTACAGGTACTCAAACGTGTCATAAAATATTGGGTGAGGGGAGAAGGAAGGGGAGAGATAAAAACCCCAAAACACAACTTTTGTATCTGAATTTGCCAGATCTAGTACTATGACTTGCTTTACTACCTTCTTACATTTTGAAGCTAGCCAAGTCCAAAGCAGTGATTTTTTCCACCCCCCCCCCCCCAAGTCTATAGCTCTCCTGAACTGGCCAAACTAGAGAGATGTGTATATGGTGGAGGGGGAGGGGGATCCTAGAACAACCAAATTTTACTGACTTTTAGCATAACACATCCACAAAAGCTCCCTGGAGGGTCAGTGTGTATTAAGTGACATGCCTACCTGCATGCATGTTTTGTTACCACTGCAAGAAACTTGGGACTGGGGGACTTGCTAACTTTACTATCAAAAAACCCAATTCTGGGTTCTTTTCATTGCTATAATGTAACTAGAACTAACTAACCATCTTAAACTACCACTAACACAAATAGAGTGAATTTACTGTAGACTTAAAAATAAATGTTGGAGCACTATATGCTTTTATTCTTGTAACTTTTCACTTGAAGTAACTGAATCATGAGAAGAAATTCTTTTTAGCTTCTACAAATTATATTTGTAGCTATGGAAGGTTAAAGCCCTTTAAACTTTTTCATAAGACTATTGAGTGTTCTAGCATGCAAGTTAACTTTAACATAAATCATCCCCCAGTAAACGCCTGGAAGATGTGAAAGAAAGTTATGAAGATAAACTGGAAAGTAAATTTGAAATGTATAAAGAAGCTATAAAGAAACATGCATATATGTGTGCAATGGAACAAATAGAAGATCACTATGTTCCCATAGAAGAATTCATAGCTGAACAAGAGAAAGTTGAGGTATGATTTCATTTAGTATTCTTTTAACAGCCTGGAATTTTTAAAGAGACTACAAAGAACATGCATCACTTCCTTTTTAAATTAAGAAAAGAAAAGGTCGGGGGGAACTTGCCTCAACAGAATTCTTTCTTCAGCTGTGACTTTAACTAGCCAATTCAAATTACGCAAGGACAGCACACTACACTTAGGTGAACTGTCAACACTCCAATGTCCACTGAGTGTATTGTGCTAGCACGGTAGGATATCAAAGTTACTGCTGTTTGTTTGCCAAATGTGTACTTTGAATATGTAACTAACTAGCACCAAACAGTTGCTCTGTGTGGAAAAACAACTGGTAGACTCCATCAGACTTCCTTCTCTTCTTGATATGGACTCTATTACAAATAGAGAGAAGGGCCATGCTACGACATAACCAGTGTGCTTGTTAGCAGTGCCTTTGGCACAATTATAACCTTGCTCAAACAGTTCCCTCAGTTTCCTCAGCCTACACTACCAAAGGAATAGATGATCAGGAGGATGATCACCATTCCTCTGATCAAGAGCATGCTGTGGTGAATTGGGTGTGACACTGTGTCAAAGGCCTTTTTAACATCTAAGTAAATAGCATCTACTTCTGTTCCTTCATCCAAGCATTTTGTGACCCAGCTGTAAAAAACAAAAAACAAACAAAAAAAAAAAAACTAGGTTAGTCAGGAAAGATCTGCCTGCTATGAACCCATGCTGGTTGTCCCTCAGCATTATTTTACCCACTGGTCCCCTCACAAATGTGATCCTTAACAATTTTCTCAAAAGTCCTGCTAAGGATAGAGGTGAGGCTAACTGGCCTATAGTTATCTGGTTCATCCTTCCTCTCCTTGAAAATAGGGACCACATTGGCCCTTTTCCAGTCCTCCAGGACGTGTCTTGAGCACCACGAGTGCTCAAACAGTTGCGCCAGTGTTAGGCCCCAACTCAAGTCTGGGTTCGTGCCCGGTATGCAAAGGCCAATAAAGATACCAGGGGTGAAAGTATAAAAAAGATTTATTGCTAGCAATAAAAGGTGCAAGCGGAATAATTTCACAAGACAAGCACACACATATTCAATACTGAGCCCCTTATATACAAGAGGTTGAATCCTTCATAAGCATCCTTGTTTGCTAATTGGTTATAAAGGAGTGACGCAAGGAGTTCTTTACTGAGCATGTCTCTATACCTGTGTTTTAGCTATGTATCTCATTAACATACATATATGTTTCATTAGCCTATATCTTCCCCGCCTAGGGGTGTGATTTTTAGTATTATAACGAGCTCTTTGTTCCAGTAACTCTGATTCTGTTTTTTGTTTTCAAGCTTCCTCTATCTAAGACTGTCTGCTCCTTATCATTGCAGATGGGCATTCGACACATAACATTCACTTTTGCTTAGGCTTTGCATAGTAGTTTCTAGGTCAAACTTTAAATTTCCCTCATCTGGAGCATTCATAATTATTATTAATTATGATTGCTCCATTCAATTTGACTTAACACAAATCTAGTATTCTCAGCTTTCTTTGTTTGCAAAATCATTTGATTTACCTTAGGCCTGAAGATAGATGCGATACAAACCGGTATACAGTGGATACAGAAACAAACCATAATCCCTATAAAACAAAACAGAATAACCATACAAAACAACTGTTTCAACCATCCAAAATTGGGAAGCCAGGAAGTTAACCAGGAAAAGTCTAAGCCAGATGTTTCTTTCAATGTCTGTGTCAATCGTTGTAAGGCACCAATTTTGTCTTCAATTAGCACAATTATCAGAGAGGTTGAAGCAGCACATTCCTTTTAAGGTTTCACACCCCAGATTGTGTCGCAACAAGAGATAATCAATAGCGGCTCTATTCTCTAAGACAGCGTCTCTTAGTTGTTTTTGTTCAGCATTCAAGGCTGAGAGCGCTCGAGATGTAGCATTTAGTCCTTTTGCTAAAACACAGGCTACTGCATTAAGATTTCTGCTATTACTTACAGCAAGACCCGGAACCCCCACCATAGATGCAGCTAATGCTATGTATTCTGCCTTAGATAATAGTCTAGGGGAATCATTCTCATCACAATCAGCAGTGAGAGTAGTGTATGCTCGTTTAAACCTCCCACCAAGAGGGGTTTGTTCAGTGTGCATTAGGTCAGACTTCCTTGGAAGAGCTGCAGTTACCCGGGCAATGGTGCATGGTCCCCCAGTAGCATTTGCTGGAAGGTATGAATATATCATTCTCCCGCAGGCCAGAAACCATCCTCGAGGAAGGATGGTATGTGTGTATACATAGGATATTTGACTGGTCTTATTACAGAAGATTTTTCTACCTTGGTTCAATTCAAAGCAATTATTGGTACAATTCACTATTAAGAAACATTCAGAAGCATTAGCTGTTGCCTGAACCCGTACAGAAAACATGTCTCTGCTTTTCTCTTTTACAATAGTCCCCCACTTATATATATCCTGATATGTATTTTCCTTCTTTACATCTTTCAGCATAGTATAATTCTGTAAAATTTTCAAAGGGGTAGGTACTGCAATTAAGCAGATGAGCATTGATCCCTCCTGCCAAGCAGAAGTCTGTTCTATTTAATATTTCCCAGGCCAGATAAATCCAGACATTTTCCTGAGGGTCAAATTCTTGTGGTAAAAGATTTTCCCCTCCTATAAGTAGGAATGGACAGATCAGGGTGCCCCACACTAAGACCTTGAACAATTTCATAATAAGGCTTGTAAAACTTGATCAAAGATTGACAAATTATTCAAAGTTCCTTTCTTTTGAATAGGAATTTTAAGTCCCTTATTGGCTCCACCTTCCACTGTTCTCTGCCTCCGGTCCCGGAGTTTGCAGGAGTTTCTTCTTGTTCTGGTTCAGCCACTGGCTTTAGGCGACTGGAATGTATCCAAGTCTTGATTCCTTCGAGCTTTGCTGCCGTCGGGGTCATTAAAAGTACTCTATACGGGCCCTTCCATCTGGCTCGAAGTGGTTCCTCGTTCCAGTCTTTCACAAGAGCGTAACTTCCAGGTAATAATCGATTTTTCCGGGGTAGGAGACTGGTTCTGTGTCTGCAGCACGTCCCGTACCTGCTGATGGATGGAAGACAAAACAGAAACCAAAGACCATACATATTCTCTAATCATTCCCTCTCCTAAAACATGTAACTGTTGTTCAGTACCCATGGGCAGACTCAGAGGGTAAGGCTTACCATACATTATCTCAAATGGGCTTAATCCCAATTTAGAATGTGGTGCGACCCTTACTCGCAACAGGGCCAAGGGTAGGGCCTCTGGCCATTTGAGTCGAGCTTCTTGGCAAATCTTTGCAAGGTGTCTTTTTAAGGTCTGATTCGTACGTTCTACTTTTCCACTGGACTGGGGTCTCCAAGGGGTGTGTAAATGCCAGCTGATTCCCAGGAACTCAGAAACCTTTTGAGTAATTTGTGCAATGAAATGTAGGCCATTGTCTGACCCTATTCCTTTTGGAAGTCCGAAGCGAGGTATGATTTCTCGTAGGAGTGCCTTGACCACCTCTCAGGCTTGGGCAGTCCGACATGGGAAGCACTCAACCCAATTAGAGAAAGTGTCCACGAAGACAAGGAGATATCTCATCCCCTGTTGCCGGGGTAACTCAGTAAAATCCACCTGCCATTCTTCTCCTGGCCCATTGCCTATTCTCTGATGTCCTGAAGTTTCTTTTCTCCCTCCTTTTGGGTTATTTCTCTGGCAGACTTCACATGTCTCTGATACCTTCTTGGCAGCCTCTCTTAATCCCACTCCAGTTACATAGTGACTGATCCACCTTATCAGGGCCCTGGGTCCATAGTGGGTGCCATGATGAGCTCTCTTCACTACCATATGAACCCAGGCAGCTGGGATGATAATGCGGCCATTCTTTGCTACTAGCCACCCGTGCTCCCCCTTCTTTGCTTGAAACTCTCTTATCAATTGTTTGTCTCTTTCCCCGTACTGTGTTGTCACAGGCTGGTATAAGTCTGGGAGGAGAGGTAACAGATTACTTACTTCGGGCAGCAAGTCTGTCTGAGGTTTTTTAGCTGCTTTCTTTGCTGTAGCGTCAGCAAATCGATTACCTTTTGTGGATGAATCATCATTTTTCTTTTGATGAGCTTTGCAATGCATTATCGCTACCTCTTTTGGTTCCCAGACTGCCTTAAGGAGGGCTTTTATCTGCTTGCTATGCTTAATGCCTGTTCCTTTTGAATCAAGTAGACCTCGCTCTCTCCATAGCGCTCCGTGAGCATGTAAAACAAGGAAAACATATTTAGAGTCAGTATAAATATTGACAGTTTTGTTGGCTGCCAATTGCAAAGCCCGAGTCATAGCAATGAGTTCAGCCTTCTGAGCTGAAACAGATGGGTTTAAAGGTCCTGCTTCTATCACATTCTGTGCAGTCACGATAGCGTATCCGGATTTTCGAATTCCATTCTTTATACTCGAGCTGCCATCAGTGTAGAACTCCAGGTCAGCTTTTTCAAGAGGTCTGTCTCTCAAATTTGGTCTTGAAGAATAAACAGTTTCCAATGTTTGCAAACAGTCATGCACAAGATCTGGTGTGTCACCCATAGATGGCAACAGTGTTGCTGGATTTACATTGCAAGAAATGGCCAATTTTATTTCAGGCTTATCTAGGAGGATGGCCTGATATCGAGCCATTTGTCCCGGAGTTAACCAGTTCCCTCCTTTCTGTTCCAAGACTGTAAGTACTGCACGAGGAACATATACAATCATTTCATGGCCTAGGGTTAATTTTTCAGCTTCTTGTATTAGCAGACAGGTAGCAGCAACAGCCCAGAGACAAGCAGGCCATCCACATGACACAAAGTCTAATTTTTTGAAAAATATGCCACTGGTCATTGCCAGCTACCCAATTTCTGTGTTAAGACTCCCATGGCTACCCCACCTCGGTCATGCACAAAAAGGGAAAAAGGCTTACTCATGTCCGGTAGTCCTAAGGCGGGTGCTTCAATGAGAGCCTGCTTTAACTGGCAGAATGCTTGCTCACACTCTTCAGTCCATTCGAGTACCTTTTCATCTCCGTGTGTTGCCTCATACAGAGGTTTTGCAATAACCCCAAAATTTGGAATCCAAATCCTGCAAAAACCTACTGTACCTAAAAATCCTCGTATTTGTTTCTTTGTTATTGGGGGTGCCAGCCGGCATACAGCTTCTTTTCTTTCAGGCAACAGGGCTCTCTGACCAGGCTGTAATTCAAATCCTAAGTATGTGACTTTCTGGGATCTAGGCTGCATTTTTTTTCTGGAAACGCGATGTCCTTGTTGACCCAGAAAATTAAGGAGGCAAATTGTTCCTTCCAGGCAACTTGCTTCAGTGGTGGCTGTTAAAAGCAAGTCATCCACATATTGCAAAAGAGCACAGGACAGTGGCAATTCTAGCCTGCGTAAATCCTTGCTTAATGCATTGCCAAATAGGGTTGGGCTGTTTTTAAATCCTTGGGGTAAAACAGTCCAGCACAACTGAGTCTTAATGCTAGTATCTGGGTCTTCCCATTCAAATGCAAATATTTCCTGAGATCCCCTCTCTACCGGTATACAGAAGAAAGCATCTTTTAAATCAATAACCATAAACCAGTTATGATCTGGGTTCAAAGCAGATAGCAAGGTGTACGGATTAGGCACGGCCGGGTATATACTCACAACCACTTTATTTACAGCTCTCAAGTCTTGGACAAAATGATATTCGTTACTCTTAGGCTTCTTCACAGGCAAGATGGGTGCGTTAAAAGCTGATGTACATTCACGGAGAAGGCCATACTCCAGGAACCGTTCAACTAACGGCTTCAGTCCTTTCCTGGCTTCCATCCGCACTGGATATTGTTTCACACATGGAGGCTGGGCCCCTGGCAAAAGTTGAATCTTCACAGGGTCAGCATTTTTAGCCTTCCCGGGTCGGTGACCTGCCCATACCCATGGAACAACAGCATCGAGCTGGGGTTGAGGAATATCCGATGTACTCTCCTCTTGGAGAAGGCCGAGAAGGCAAGCCTGTAAATGCCACCCCTTTTCAGGAGGCACTGTTAAAAACATTTGCCCATCCTGGAACGACAACGTAGCTTGCAGTTTACAGAGGAGGTCTCTCCCTAAAAGGGGAACGGGGCAATTTGGCATGTACAAGAATTGATGGGTAACTTCGGCCTGCCCAAGATTACAGGTCATTGGCTGTAGGAAGGATCGTGTTACTGCCTTCCCTGTAACCCCTACCACCGGCACAGTCTTTTTACTTAAAGGTTTCAGTTTTTGAGTTAAGACAGAATGGGCAGCACCTGTATCGAAGAGAAAATCTACCAATTCATCTCTGTCCCCTAGTTGCATTTTAACCAGAGGCTCGTCAGGGGACACTGGGATCTGGGTTATCTTTCCCTCCCGGGCCTCCGGTCCCCTTCAATCTGAATCCCTTCCAAAAGTGAACAATCCACTGCTCTCCTCTTCTTTCTTTTCACCTTCCCCAACTTTTCGATAAGGGCATTCTCACTTCCAATGTCCTTTTCGTTTGCAAAAGGCACATTGATCTTTCTCTAATGGACCCCGTCTCTGTGGCTGTTTCCAGGATCCCTCATCTCTAGGTTTTCTCGTGATTGCAGCTGCCACTAGGGCTGTCTGCATTTTCATCTCTCTCCTCTTTCTTTTCCTGAACACTTTCTCGGTTAGTAAATACTTGGTAAGCAATGTCTACTAGTTGGGAAATAGGCATACCTGTTGCTCCGTCTGCCTTCTGCAATTTCTTTCTACTGTCTGGTGCACTCTGACCTATAAAGATCATATTTACCATGCAAGCGTTCGATGCATCCTCTGGATCCTCACGAGTGTATTGCCTGAAAGTATTGTAAATTCTTTCCAAAAAAGCACTTGGGGTCTCATTAGTCTCCTGTCGAATCTCATACACCTTACTGAGATTTTGAGGTTTTTTCACAGCATCTCTCAATCCTCGGAGGATATATTCTCGATAGGCACAGATGGAGGTCATATCTTGGTCTGGTTTCCAATCTGGCTCCTGGATGGGGACATGATCGTCTCTATTTCCTTGCAGGTTCCCTGCAGTAATTTCCTTTTCCACGTACTCACGAGCTTTGTTCACTACCATTCTCCTTTCCTCTGGTGTCAACAGGATATCTAGAAGAGACTGAACATCTGCCCAAGTTGGGTTATGGGTTTTGAAAATCGTTTTAAACTGGTTCTGTACCTTTTCAGGATTCTCTTTCAAGCTGGGGTTATTGTTCTTCCAATTATACAAATCTGAGGTATTAAAAGGAATGTGCACAAAAGTTCGACAGTAGGTTGGCTCACCGTCATCTTCGAGAGGCCCGGGTACCACTTGTTCTCTTAGGGGAAATACCCCATTTCCCTTCCCACGGCCAGAATCAGATTCCCTGTGATGTTTTCCCTTAACCCCAGAGTCTGCTTCTAACTGTACTCTCCATCCTCCTCCCGGGCTTATATCAGGAGAAGTCAGGGAGTTTGGAGATTGCCAAGCACCTGACGGCCATGGTTGGCGCTGTTCCAGATCCCTATGTCAGGGAGTATTTACAACTTCTGCCTCGGGGGGGGGGGAAGCAGGAAGAGCAGATGCCAACGAGGAATCAGATGAATCAGGAGGAGGAGGAGGAAGAGGATAAGGTAAAGGCAGCACAGGGGGGGAGCCTCCGGCTCCGGACAGTCCAGGACAGGATTTGCAGTTGGTCGAGCCACAGCCATCTCACAGATCCCAATTCCCTCCCCCAATCCACATTCCTCCAAAACTTTTTTATCTCTACAAAGAGACATAAATGCTTGCACATACAACGATTCCTCCCATTTACCATTCTGCCGGCAGAACAAAATCAATTGTAAGATGGTATTATAATTAACACTTCCCTCCCGAGGCCAATATTCTTTATCATCTAGCTGATAGCATGGCCACGCAGTTTCACAGAAGAATTTAGCTTTCTTCTTAGTCATAGGATCCTCACCAAACTCTGCCCAATGTCCCAATACACAAGAGAGGGGGGTACATTTCCTAACCTTACTGTTAATAGTACCCATTTCGGGGCTGCCTTCCCGGTTCTGACCGTCCGCCTTACCTGGGATCCAGGGATCTGTTCTTAGTCCTTGTCCTCACAGGGGAAAAAAATCACTGGTCTTGGACTCGGGCCAGACAGAATATTTACAGAGATAATCCCAGGCAGACATACTGACGGTAGGCTTTATGCCCTTTCTACCCTCTCACCCAGGTGCCTGTTACTGATACTTTCACTCTATGGCGTTGCACCGTTAGGCTACTGCCGCCTCAGCGATCCAGCTCCTCCTGAAACAAAAGTCTCACCGGGAAAAGAAATCCCGGGGCGCGCTCGACTTTTGATAAGGAAAAGCAGATTAGCTGGTCGTCAGTTAGTCCGGGCAAAGCTATCTACAGCAGTCCCATCTGGGGTGCCAAAAACTGTTAGGCCCCAGCTCAAGTCTGGGTTCATGCCTGGTATGCAAAGGCCAATAAAGATACCAGGGGTGAAAGTATAAAAAAGATTTATTGCTAGCAATAAAAGGTGCAAGCGGAATAATTTCACAAGACAAGCACATACACATTCAATACTGAGCCCCTTATATACAAGAGGTTGAATCTTCATAAGCATCCTTGTTTGCTAATTGGTTATAAAGGAGTGACGCAAGGAGTTCTTTACTGAGCATGTCTCTATACCTGTGTTTTAGCTATGTATCTCATTAACATACATATATGTTTCATTAGCCTATATCTTCCCCGCCTAGGGGTGTGATTTTTTAGTATTATAATGAGCTCTTTGTTCCAGTAACTCTGATTCTGTTTTTTGTTTTCAAGCTTCCTCTATCTAAGACTGTCTGCTCCTTATTATTGCAGATGGGCATTCGACACATAACATTCACTTTTGCTTAGGCTTTGCATAGTAGTTTCTAGGTCAAACCTTACACCAGTGGTTCTGTTATGACTCCAGCTAATTCCCTAAGTACCCTAGGATGAAGATCATCAGGGCCTGTTGACTTAAATACATCCAACCCCTCCACGTGCCCCTTTACTAGGTCAGCGCTAACAGTTGGTGGGTTGATATCTATCTCGTGCTTACCTAAAGTCCCATTTTTGGATGCATGTCTGTGTCCAGGAACACGCATGCAAATAAATCATTTAGGATGGCCAAAGCAGAGCTCCTATCTGTTTACTAGTAGCCCTAATACATCTTGAAGGGGCCCTATGTTACACTACACTTTCTTTTTGCTTCCTATATATTTAAAGAATGACTTTGTTATCCTTAACTTTTGCTGCCAGCCTAAGCTCCATTTCTGCTTTGGCTGTCCTCACTGCTTCCCTGCAAGTTTGAGCCAAGCAGGTATACTCTTCCTTGGTGGCTGCCCCTTGCCTCCACAGGCTGTAGACCTCTCTTTTTTTTTTTTTTTTTTCCCCATCCAGGAGAGCCTGGATTTTAAAAAGTAAGTGTATCATACTTTGGTATGATCAAAGAATAGATGAGAAATTTAGTTGAATAGACCACTTCTGTGTCAGTGGCAAGCCTTTACATCAGTCTATTGAGTGTGTTTCTTTGTCTAGGATAGAGATAGGAAAATATTACAGTTGAAACTACAACTTGGTGAGCAGTCTGATGGATTGTTGGCTCTGGAAAGTCCAAGTCCCATTGTACATGCTACAGAAGGTGACGTTAAACCAGGTAAGGATCTACTATGAGTGTTTGTGCCCACTTCAGTGTACCCCTGGGATAGGATACAAACCAGATATCTTTTTTTGCCAGATCTTAAATACGAGGAGATGCAGAGAACAAAAGAACAATTGCAGAGGAAGTGTGAAGAGCAAGATGAGGTGGTGTTGTTGTTGTTGTTGTTATTGTTAATCATCCAAGTTTAAGAATAAAAGGACTTGGGATTGTTGCAGTGATCAAGAGTTCTGTTCAAATAGGCACACCTTCAAGTGGTCATGACCCCATCAAATGAGGCAAGATCAAGAGAAAAATGTTCTTACCTAGTATACTGAGGCATTATTTTGATACTTCAAGTAGGTGTTAACCTCTTGCATTTTTGCACCTAATGATAGTTCTCTCATCTGTAGAGACAGTGGGAGTTGGAAATGATTGAGGCATGGTACTAGATGAGACTCACAAAACATCTTGCTGTAGCCTCAGATTAAAAAAAAAAAAAACTGTTTGCCAGCTACAGATAATACTGACATGGCTAAAGCACAAATAGGATGATAATAGAGACTGGGCTCCAGAGCACTTCCTTCATAAATGAGTAACTTGCCTACAGGAAAAATAGTTTTATGTTGGGTGTTAAGCAAATTATGGGATAGCTATACCTGATAAGCAAGTAGTGTCTAGTAGCATTAACCCAACTCCCTAATTCTTCCTCTTCCATCCCAACTTTTCCCATTTAAGATATGGATATAAGTTTTGTGTTTTTTGTTTTGTTTTGTTTTTTTAAATCTATGAAGGTATTGTAATTGGGGATTGGAACATAGCTAATGATCCAAAAACTAAATTGGGGGCTTGGTCGGCCCCCTATCACAGCTGTGCTCCAGTCCAAATACTTCCCAACTAAATGAATAAGAAACAATTGTCCTGATAAATTTCTTGACTACCTTTTTATCTCAAGTTCTGTGCAGTTGTTTTTTGCAGAGAGGGACTTTGGCATCTTGTGGAGGGGGGGGGGGGGGATGTTGGGATGGGAGGGGTTATGTTTTAACTGTCCTTGAGTAGTTTAACCCTAAGGCTAGGGACAGACATTACACATACAAACTGGTTTAAGTGATCAGAAACTGGTTTAAACCTGTAACAGAACAGCTGTTCAGTGCATATAAACCAGTCTGAAAATGGCTGAAACTGGTTTGAGAGAAACCTGGTTGAATGTGGTATCAAACTGATTTGGGTCAAACTGGTTTTTGCAATATCTGTCCCAGACCCCTTGCTAGTTTTAAGTTAAATCAGACACCCCCAGCATCCCGGCATGTTCTCTGGGCTGGGTGGGGCGCTCTACTTCATAGCAGGGCTGGCCCCTCCCCTCTGCTCCCTGGCTGCAGCTCCAGCAGAGACTGTGAGCACCTGCCTGGCTTCTGCTTCCTGCCCCCCCCTCCCCCCCAACAGCAGGTATTCCCTCTGGTCCCCTCTGCCTTACACAGATGCACAGCATTAGCTAGCAGACCACATGCTGGCTATGGTCTATGCTGGGGCAGCGGGATAAAAGCAGAATCAACAGGTAGCTGGTAATGTCCCTTTATTGTTTTCTTAACGGGGTGATAGGCACTGTGTTACCCATTCCCTGCTGGGCTGGTGGGGTGGGAGAACCCTTCCCTAATTGGAGTGTCCTGCTGGGGCCTGGCCACACCCTCCCCCCCCAGGTCAGTATTGTGGAAGGGGGAGGGAGGGCTGCTTTAGCACCCCCTGGCTTCTAGCCTGAGCCACTGCAGGCATATACCTGCATTTTTTTTTTTCAGTCTAGAGGGGATGTCTGTCTGGTTACAAACTAGTCTAGCCTAGCCAGGTTAGACTAAACTGCAAAGCTTGAATCCATTCAGGCTCAGGCTTTTTGAATGTCTGTCCTTAGCCTAAAGTATCTTGTAAGTCTAGCAGCAGCTTAGTATTTACTGGTCTTTCTGTTTGTATGGCTGGATGCAACTTTATTGGGTTCAGTGAAATTGCACTTGCTTTCTCCAGCAGTGAATTTGACCCAACAAATTTTGGGTTGTATTTCAAAGATGATAAAAGTGCATTTGTAAGACTTTATTCGGTATGTAACTACTTCACTCTTCTTGGCCTGGCTTCAAGCTTTTGCAAAATATTAGCAATGCATAGAACTGTCTGTACAAGAGCATTTTCTGTGTGTGTTCATACTACACATGAAGTTCATTATCTTTCAGACATCTCTTTAACCATTAATGTTTTGCAGCTTATAAAATCTTTGAAGTTTAAAATCCAGAAATTAAATGAAAATGTGCAAGAAGTTAATGAAGCCTGCAGTAAAACAAGTGAAGAGAACAGTACACTGAAACACATGTTGATGCTCAAGGTTTGTCAAATACTAACACAACCTTTTAAATTGACTTGTAATCATTAAAAGCATTACATCATTTCTGAACAAGCTTTTTGCAGATGAAGCATGCTTTGATGCTTTTAGTATGTTTGTCCTTAAGTTGGCTGCTTGTTGAAGATCTTTCTAGTTGTGTATGGTCAGTCTGTAGTCTACTGAAACATCTTGCATTGCTTTCTGTTTTTCAGACAGGTAATCTGTATGACCACATTTTGACTAGTATTTGGGAGGGAGCTGAATATGGAAAATGACTCTTAAATCTTGCTACACCTGAAATATAGATCTTGGTTTTGAGATCTTACACATCCAGCAATACTCATTAGAAATTATCAATTGTCAAATGCCAATAAAAGATGTATTTAGAAAGAGCTCTGAGAAATGCCTAGCAAACCACAAAATTAGTAATGTCTGAGGTTAAGCAAGCTGCCTGTACGCACACATTTTGGTAAACAAAACGTAAGAATTTTTGGCATCTGTTCTGGAGAAAAGACTAAACTGTAAGTATGGTTTATGGGTGAAACGAACAATTAGAGCTGTAGTCTAGCTTCAGACGCCATCAGTTGGAGATTCAGTGTGGAAGAATTGGACAGAATGCAGTAGTTACTTAATATTGGCCATGGAATAGCCCAGTTGCATCCCAGGAAGTCATGCAAATGAAGACTGGCTAATGTCATATTGAAAAACATTCTTCCTATATCACTTAGAGCACTTGCATGAAAACAAGAGCTCCTCAGTCCTCTCACTAATCTCTTTCTTATTCTAGTCTAAACTTAAATAGAGGTCTGCTGTAACTAGTGACCAGAGAGGATTCCAATTTTGGGTTTAGCATTAAAACAGGAGCAGTGTGTTTGGTCATGAAAAAAGATCCCAATGTTTATTTGCATAGTATTTTGAATCCTATTTTAGGGTCAGGGCATATATTGATAATTGGAAGTTGAAGCTTGGTAGTATGCCAGCCATGGTATTTAGGGCACTTTCCTTTCTAACTGATTTGATTACTGTCAGGATTCATTATAAAGCACTTTAACTCATTTCAGCTCACCTAAAACTTTAAAAAATACACTTTGGGCTTATATGAACTTGCCTTTAATTTTTTAGCTGCCTAGTCAGTAGATTCACACTGGAGAATTATTTTCACCAAATTGGATTTAGTCTAGGAAATGAAGATGGATGATAGTACAACTCCTTAGTACTTGTATAACCAATGAGGTGTCTTAATTTTATAGGATCAAGAAATGAGAGGCCTTCAGAACTGGGCTAAACGTGTCCTTGAGCTTGAAACTACAGTGTCTTCTCTGCAAGAAGAACTTGATGAGACCAAAAAGCAGTTATGGTCAGAGGATCTTAAGCGCCATAAGCCAAAGAGAGGTTTGCTTGCTAACCTAAAATCGACAGTAGCCGGTACTTCTAAAACACCCATCAGTAAAACTGTGGGGAAATTTGAAGAGTGTCCCACTCCTTCAAAGTTGCATTAGCATATAAAACAAAAGAATAACATGAAGACTTGAATTCTTAATGTGTGTACCTGACAAGGCCTAATTGCTGCAGTTCTGAGCTGGTGATAGTAACAGTGGAAATCTTAGAAAAGGAGCCTTGTGGGGATGAAAATTTACTTTAAGGCAGTTTGGAAGATAAGCTGTTAAAGAACAAAGTTCTTGTTCCTATCAACAAAATAAGAGCAGAGTTGACGGAAGAGAATATGTAAAGGCAACCCCCAACTTGGGATTCTTGTTTGACTTTGGAAATATCTGTGTTGTGGAAAAACTACAGAACTCCTTGTACACTGCAGGAGACTAGTATGGCACTCTTCTACTTGTTATTACTCTCAAACTGCTCAAAAGGCACTTACAATGACTATCTCATGAAATCAAACAGCTTGTTTTGCTTCAAGATTTATAAATAGTGGTGCTGGCTTTCTTACTGTTCACCAACTGCTCTTTTTGAATTAAAGCATTAGTCTTTTTCCATGCTTAACCTCAACACTGGGTGTGACTTAACTCCATTGCAAACTGAAACCTCGTGCATATATTCAAAAGATGGACTAGCAAAGGGCCACTACATCCCTGAAGAGCCTCTGCTACAATAGCAGTTATCTTGCTTTTGTAAAATAATTTGTTTTTAATTGTGTTTGTATTTGTATATTTGTTTTCTTGCAATAAAACTTTGGGTTCTGTCAAGTCCTTTAATTTCAGGTTTATGAGAATCCTTACTTTACTTCTGATGATCTAGATAAGTTTAAATATGACAATCCAAGCTGCATCTGAAGCATAAAATGCTTAATCAAAATTTGGGATGAAGAGCCTGAACATTGCTTACTAGCAATAAATACATAAATAAGACTGCAGGGATGTATTTGCTAGCTGCGTTGGTCTGAGACAAAAAAGAAATGCAAAACTCTAGAACTCCTGGTTCAGAGATGATACCTTTTATTCAACCCACTAAGAAATGCAAAAAAAATTATCTTCTTTACAAGCTTTTTGGCACATGCACCCTTCTTCAGGCTGAGGACAAATCCAAGATGTTAAGAGAATTTTTAAGTAGAAAATAAACTTCATTTTGCACAGGGGAACTTGGAGGCTGGAAGTCTGTTTCCCCTGGGTCTGTGAGAGTTGCTTCTTGATGTATTGATAAGGATGTTCTCATCCCTGGAGGATGCTGTATTTTAGCTGATTTTAGAAACATAAGCTTATTATTGCTGAACAGGGAGGAAACATTTTCTGAGCCTCCTTGCCTTCCTGACATCTCTAGGGATGAGAACAGCCTTATCAGCACATCAAGGAGAAACTCACTACAGAGACTCTTGCAGACCCAAGGGATCAGACTTCCAGCCTCAAAGCTCCCTGGTACAAAATGAAATTTATATTCTACCTTAGAGGATTTTTAACATCTTGGATTTGTCCTTGGCCTGAAGACTTGCAAAGAAAGATAAGTTTTTTGCATGTCTTAGTTGGTCTAATCAAAGGTATCATCTCTAAAGCAAGAGTCTTAAGAGTTTTTTGCATTTCTTAAATATGACTGGAGAAATTTAACAGACTGTAATGAAGACCTTGAATAAATGGTGAAATAAACCATTGTTCTTCAAACTTTTCAGTCAGGTAATAGAATAAGTGGTCCTAGATAAAGTTGGAGGATGGGGATGAAGTAGGAAAAGAGTGCCCTATACATGGTTTAGTTTGGCTGATTTGCTTAAATATCTTGGTAGAGCCAGCTACAGGAGTTGGAGCTGTGTCAAAGACAGACCCTTTGCTTTAAAAATAGTCTACAGGTAGAGAGTGAGTGGATAGGTAGGATCAACACAGAAGTTAACTTTGTACTGCCATAAAAAACTTTCTGATGGTACAAAATGAAAGCAAATAGATGTCCATATGCTTTGTTGTGCCACTGGTTATGACACAAGGTAGTAATCTGTGCTGCTTTATTATGGCAGATATCTATTTGCTTTATGGTGGGCAAGCACATGCAGTCTGGAGCTACCTGCATTCTCCAATTGTTCTGGGTGGGCAATTGCTCTTGGGGTTTGGTTCTTTTATGCCCCAGAAACCCCTACTGCTTAAAGATCCCATTTTTGCGTGGGAATTATCTGCTCAGCTTTCCCTGTTCCCAGAACTTGCCAAGGATGCACTTGAAAGCAGGGGACAACATTATTCTGCAAAATGAAGAGTGGATAGTAGGCAATGTATCTTTTGCCCACCAGTGGATCAGCTGGGATGGAACACAACCCAGCATCTCTGATCTTCATTTGGCAATGTCTATTACTAGCCAAAGTAAAAGACCTTTTGGCTGCCTATAGGTCATCTGTCCAGTTATATACTGTACATTATGTGGGTAGGATTAAGGGGCAGGAAAATTATCCTTACCCCTAACTACATATTTATCAATTACCTGCAGTTACACAGCAGGTAGCTAATGTAGGATTAAAAAAACAAACAAACCACTACATTAAAAAAACATAGAAAGATGTTTTCAAGCAGAAGCAGCTTAATGATTACAGATGAACAGGGCATATGCTTATAGTACGAGAGTTGGTTTCAGAGGGTGACTGGGGATACTAGCTTAAACATTAGCAGTCTTGGATGGAATATGCAGCCTAGCAATGTTAGTAAACATTAACCTTGAGGATATGAGGAAAACCATACTAGGTCAGGATGTCACCAACACTGTGAAACAGTAGATGGTGCAGCTTTACAACAATCTTAGACTAATGTTCCTGCACTTTTAAATCCCAGTCTCTCACTTTCCTTATTCTTCTCACCACTTTGTCAGAGCAAAAGCAAATGCTGAATTTGTCTACTTGTGTAGCTGACACTGCATTAGCACAATCTGGTGCACTATTTAAATATGTAAATGACACTGGATCAGATTCTGTAGTTTTAAACATAATTAAATTAAACCCTTCATTTTGGTTTTGTACTGGAAATCTCCAGCTCCAGAAAAGACTTCAAAGGCAATTAAAAAGTGACTACCATGAAGCTCTCCAGTTCAAGAAGTTTCAGTGTGAAGTAAAAAAAAAAAAAATTCTCTCTCAAGTTATGTTGAAATAGTACAGTACTTGATGCTGATCCCTTGAACAGGAAAGGAGACACTGGGATTATTAAGTAAAGATCACTCCCTACAAAGCAGTAGACTATCTTTACAAAAAGAGTAGGCCTTAGCTGATACTACTTCCACCTTAAAGATTTGGCAAAAAACATTATTTGTATCATTCTATTCCATTCCCCTTTGGATGTACCCTCACCTCCCGCCACTGCCACAGGGCCATTCCCAAAACTTGGGAAACCATCTTAACTACACATTTTGCTAAATGTTTGGCTGCAAAAATCTCTAGCTTCTCAACTGCTTGTCAGCAGTAGATGAGTATAAGAGGAAAGCTATGTTGAAATTTGATTTGCACATGACTACTCCAAACAAGGACCAGACCCTGTATTTTGTGCCTGTCTGGGTAACAGCTGGAAGCCCCTGGTACAACAGCAGTTGTCCCTTGGATTCCTGCAAATTTTCAATTTAAAGTGTTTGTTTATTAAAATAAAAAAAATCAACATACAATAAACAATATTTACATAGTTTAGCTGAAAGACTGATTCATTAACTTCAGATATTAGCTTCCTTCATTCAGAAATTGAAAAAAGTATACTTTAATCAAAAAAAGCAATGAATGTTTATAAGGATGAATGTATTCAGACAGCAGAAACACTAAAGCCGCATGGATAGTTAGCTTTTTCTTTTTAAAAAGTTTGCTCTAGATACTATTTGGCTTAAACTTGCACAAAAAAAATCTAGGTTTTGGTTTAAGAACTAGCTGCACTTCATAAAAGAGATGCTAGTCACAGTGTAGCTGCACTACAATTGCACTTTTCTTGCTTTCCACCTTAATCATAACTGTGAATGGTGCCCTTAAGTACAACTTCATACATATCCTATTAGTGAAGACTGGGTTACTTGTTAACACCATTGGGTACTAAGCAATTACTAATTTATAACCAGAAACTGAAAGCAGAACCCCAGTGCATGGGGGCTCTCTCTAGGTCTGGAAATTTTACAAGGAAGCTGCAGTTAACAATACCACTAATCCCTTGCAACCAAACTTCCAGAGCTCTAGGAAGCCACACAGGCCAGATGACATGGATTCACAGGTCAAATGTTCCACAGGCCAGAGGTTGACCACTACTGCTATGAACTTGTAAGCTGTGACAATCTGGGGTAATTATTTTTAAAATGGGTTTCAGTTCAATCAGCTGCAGTGGCAAAAAGGCTAGGCATACTACTCTATAACTTTAAAAAATGCTGCTAAGATACTAATGAAGCCATGTTTGTGACATGCATAGTTACCAGATCTTGTTCTTTTCAAAAACCAGAGGAAATTGTCTTTGCTTTCAGTTACAAGAACACATCCAGGATGGAAAAAGATAGTTTGAGCAGATAGTTCCATGCATAAAAGTGTCTCTATTAATTCAAAACAGTGTGCTGCCTTTTCTGGCAGATTGAGCACAATACACTGTTATAGTGCAATTTTACAATATCACAGGTGTGTCTCATTTGATGGAAATTAAGATGCTTTTCAAAATGTAATAGCAAGAGGTGTCAACCAATTAATTTAAGTATAAAGAATTACATTTGACTTTTTTTAAAGGTGATGATTACATCCTAGAAAATGTCTAACAACCAGAGAATACTCCAGCTACTCATGTGAAATAACCAAAGGATATAAAAATAAGTTTTCACAACATACTATATTTCAAAGGGAGCAAAAGAAATCCTGATTTCTCAAATTCTTCCTTTCATAAAAACCTATTTGCCTTCATCCTTCATATTATTCCTATAGGGTGTCTCATCAATTAGATTCACCAAATGCTGTTTCCAGCTGCATGCGTGGTAAACTTATTTGGTGGGAATTTTTCCAAAGTTTGTCTTGTTTGGGTGCTTTATTAAGAAAGGTAAATACGGACAGTGCAACTAAAGAGAACTTCAGCGTGATTAACATTTCAATTAACCATAGAAAAATATGGTTATTTCTCTGTAAAATGGTTTTTCTTGTGGAATTACAGCCTTCAGTTTCAGGAGCCAGACTTAATATATCCAAGTGTATGAAATAATTGGCCTGATCCATTAGTCCAAACAGCAGTCTATGCCAACTAGAAAAATGTCCTATGGCTGTTGTTGATACTGCCCTTCTGTTGCTGTGTAGAAGTCATCCAGGACACTTTGTAAATAATCAAATGTTGGCCTCTCTTCTGCTTTATCTTTCCAGCATGTTTTCATGACATCGTAGAGCTCAGCTGGACAGTTATCCATACGTGGCATCCGGTACCCACGTTGAAGAGCCACCATGACATCAGAATTACTCATACCTAAAACAAGGAAGACAATATGTGAGAGAGAAATCAGGTTTTTGGAACATTTTCTTTAAGTGCTAATCTTTTCCCCAAAAATTGCACTGACTTGGTGGAAGGGTGATAATCAATGGGATATTGTGATAACAGGATGAAAACTAAATAGGAATGAAAGTGGGATGTTCAGGTAGAATGGCAGTGTATGTTAAGGATAGTATAGTACAGACAACAACAGCATAAAAATCTTATCTGAAAGGAAGACTACCATACAGTCTGTGGGCAGAAATTCCATAGTTGAATAAAAAATATAGTACTAGGATTGTACCACTTTCACCTGAAGGTAAAGGTGATCATGAAATGCTCAGGGAGGTTAGACAAGCTGCTGAAATGGGATAAGCAATAATAGTGGGAAACTTCAGTTATCCTCATGTTTTACCACTGGGTAAAACACTCAACAGGGCAAGCTGTCATGATAAAATTTCTAGATGTGATGAAGGACTGCTTTCTAGAACAATGCATCTTAGAACTCACAAAAGGAGAAGCCATTCTAAACCAAATCTTGAGTAACATGCTCCACGAGGTATCTGTTAGCGAGCCTCTCTGGAACAACTACAATATCAGCACATTCCACGTTCTAGTGGAAGGGAAATGTGCCAAAAAAAGTCCACCATGTGCCTATATACAAATCAAGGAGGAAATGTATTAGAAGTTCAAATAAGTAGTCAAAAATGGAAAAGGCCTTCAGGCAGCTTGGAAGCTTTTAAAAATACTGTATTATAGGTTTGTGAAAGGTAGATAGCACCAATCAGAAAGGGCACCAAATAGACCAGTAAAACCCTTGCATGCTTTCACAGCAGAGTTAAGGAAGCTATTCAAGACAAAAAAAGTATTTAAAAAAAAAGGTGTGCCCAAATGAAGAAACCAGAAAACTCACAAATTCCAGCAGGTCAGGTATAAAAGCAAAATAAAGCAGGTCAAAAAATGAGTCTGACGAGCATCTAACAAAAAATGCTTACGTCAATAATGCAGATTTTTAAAAATATATCAGAAGGTGGCAGCCAGCTGGTGAATCAGTGGGACCATTAGATGACCAGGGTGTAAAAGGTGCACTCGTGGATAAGGCCATAGCAGAGAAGCTAAACGGATTATTTGCATCGGTGTTTACCACAGAAGATACTGAGGAAATTCCCATGCCAGATCAATCCTTCTTAGTAGATGGGTTTGAAGAATTGGACCATATTGAAATGAAAACAGAAGTAGTATTAGAACAGATTGATAAAGTAAATACTAGGTAGTCACCAGGACTGGATGAGATTCACCTAAGAGTTCTAAAGAAACTCAAAGGTGAAATTGCAAAATTGTTTGGCAACAGTATGTAACATATCATTACAAACGGCTTCTGTGCTAGGGGACTGGAGTTGCCAACAGTGCACATCTTCAAAAAAGAGCCCCAGATGTGATCCTGGAAATTACAGACATGCAAGTCTCATTTCCATCCCTGACAAATCAGTAGGATCGATAATAAAGAATAAAACCAGCAGCTGCATAGTCAAATATGATTTCCTCAGGAAGAGTCCGCATGGTTTTTTATAAAGGGAAATCCTGCCTCACCAATCTGCTGGAGTTCTTTGAGGGTGTCAGCAAGCACATGGACAAGAGGGAATCCACCTGATTTCAGCTTTTGAAAAACTTTAGACAAAGGCTTTAAAAAAACTGCACGGCCGTAGTCACTTCTCAGGGTGGAGGGAGCTCAATAGCAGGATTACACAGGGATCTGTGCTGGGCTCAGTTTTGTTCAACATTTTCATCAGTGACTTGGAAATAGGGGCGCACAGTGAAATCTCCAAGTTTGCAAATGATACCAAATTATTCTGGTACTCAAGTCTAATGGAGAGGAGCTGCAGAAAGACCTTAGCAAGCTAAATGAGCAGGCAAAAAAATGGCAGATGAACTTCAGCACTGACAAGTACAAAGTAATGCAACCAGGAAAATTTTCCTTATCCTAGAGGACTTAAGTCATCACTTATCTAACACCTATCCTAACAAAGCCTGTTTGCCTTTTTTGTGAGCCGCTTGCTAGAAGTCTCCTTTAAATGGCTTTCCTGACAGCAACTGCATGTGTTAGAAGAGGGAGTGAGCGTACTGCTTGATGGCTACTACATGTTACACTGTAGTCCATAAGAACAAAATTACTATGCAGTTCCAGACCAGTTTATGCTCAAAGTAATCTTAAAATATGGCTATGTGAACAAGTTTAAAAAAAAAAAAAAAGCTAGGATATCAATTTACAGCACATCAGCTGGTCTGTGATAACTGCATATGCACACTCTTAACCCATGCTATTTGCTAGGTAGCTTACTTCACTCTTATTGAGGAGCAAGATGCCTCACAATTTACCACTCTGTTGACAGGATGGAACAGTTCAGCACCTATGTGAGACTTAAGCCCAACTTAGCTCTGTAAACTAGGTGTTCCTCCACTTAAGTCCCTAATTTTCAGTACTGATGTGAGGTTTCACATAGTTGCCCTACAAGTCTTTTCTCCATCACTAAGGAGAAAATAGTGCCACATCTCTGTGGCTTAAGAGCTGTGGGGAAGAAGATGGGAGTGGTCTGTCTTGAAAATAAATGCCTCACTCATCAGCTTTCTCTACACTGTTTTCCATAAAAGGACAGGGCATCTGATTCTTTTGTGGTTTCTTACAAAGGCCACCTGGTTCCTATGTAAATTGCCTCTCCTCACTGCAGTGGCAAATATTGCACGCTATGCCCTGCTTTTCTGCTCCTTCCAAAAATATCTTGCAAAATTCTAAGAATGCAGGAGGACTTCCAGGAGCAGCAAAGTGATGTGATGAAGGAAAGCAAATGGCCAAGAGCATCAGGAACTGAATGACAGAAGGATTTTCATAGAACTAACAAGGGAAATGCCAGGTATATTATGTCCACAGTGCTCTGTACCAAAGCTGCTTTTCCTAAAGCAAAACTACAAGGCCAGGAAGGGAAAAAGTATAAGTCATTTTTTCTTTTGCTTGAGCTTCTAAGCTCCTCTCTCTGAACCCAATGGGAAAAAGCAGCTTCATCTGGAAGGAAGAACTGCTGTAGAGCAAATGACATCTCAGGCCAGTTATTTTTTCATTAATCCTTTTAAAACCAATGCAGTTATTCTGGATTTAGTGCAGCATAGCCGATCAGCAGGGATCCTGGTTTTCTCTGATAAAAAAAAATCCTCCGTTTTTAGATTAAATAAAGTAACCCCAAACCCACATTTTTCCTGTGATTAAAATGAAACTGTGTGTGTGTGTGTGTGTGTGTGTGTGTGTGTGTGTGCGCGCGCAATTTCATTTTAATCACAGGAAAGTGTGGATTTGGGGTTACTTTTTTTAATCTGAAAATTGGGGATTTTTTTTTTTTTTTTTAACTAGAGAAAACCAGGGTGTCTGCTGATCAGAACCTGGCCCATACATAATATCTCTAAGTGACTAAAGATTTTTTTTGTCAACACTCTAAGTCATATTATCAACTGGCAGATTGTACCAAAATAAACAAAGCAAGGCATGTTTCAGATACTAACACTTTTATTTTCTGGAGTGGCGACTGTTAGATTGAATTTAGCAGCACACTTTGCTAGTTGATTTCCAGACACAGTAGTGCTTGAAATAAAGAGGAAGACACTTGGTTGGCCTCTGAGCTAGAGGAAGAGTGCTAAAACAAAAAATATGCTTGAATGAAAGTGCTGAGAGGAGTTTAATGCTTCACTTTTCTATCAGAAGGCCATATTGTGTCTGGTTTTGTATGGGTATTATGGAGAGTCACACTGATTCTTTCATAGGTCTTCCTGGGATGTCCAGTGTGTCAGAACAGACAGGGTGAAGCCATGGCTCCATATGAAGCAAGCTGTAGTACCCTAAAAGATGGTTTGGTTCTCCTGCATACCAGTCCACTGGAGGAAGACCTGATGATTTCCTGAATCACACGGTGACTACACACACCTGCATTGCCCCATAATTTGGCAGACAAATGCTCTTACTTGGCCTATTTAGCTTATAAGGAAACATCTGCACTACAGCTGGATAAGCCATTTTAATTTGTAGATTTTCTGCATATTTAAATATCTATATGAATAATTTCTATATGATGCAAGTTCTGCCAACCACAGTCCACAGACTGTCTAAATAAGCCCATTAGCTTATTCACTCAAAAGAAGTCACTTGGTGGAACACAAACAAAGAAAGGCCTCTTGTAGTTCTCAAAGGTGAGCTTATGCTTTTAACACCTGTGTCGTAACTCCCTGTAAATACTGTATTAACACCGAAAATGAGCCTGAGGCAAAGAATTTATATGCAAACTTTTCAAAGCACCTATGAAATTTTCCAAACTTCAAAGTATTCGAAGTTCAGAGATGTTTGCTTCAACTTTCAGCTTGAGCCTATCATAGAAATAGGTCTGGACTATGGAATTTGGATCTGGACTAGTATCCTTAGTTTGGGGCATCTTTAAATTTGCCCTTAATTTGGTAAAAATGCTAAAAATTTCCCTGCTTTTGTATAAAAAGTACCTGCTTTTGTATAACAATACATTTTGGAGGATACTAGAAGAACAAGATGTCACAGAATAAGAGTCTTTTGATGCTCCATAAACACACAGCAAAGGCCAAAACCCTTATGGAAAACAGCGACGAGAAAACTAATGATACAACACTCATGTGCTTTTGTGCTGATTTTATTTTATTTCTTTCTACAGGCTCAGTAAGGAAGATGTAGAAGAACTCCAGTTCACCATGGGCTTGATTTTGCAAAGTGATCCATCCCCTGGCCACAATAAAAAAAACCCTTAAATATACACTTATCTTTAAGCAGGTGAGTAGAGCTACTGTACTGAATAAGAGCCCTTCATACCAAATAAGACTATTCATGAGTTTCAGTTTTTGGCTAGACAGGGGCTAAATGGCCCCAGCATCTTGAAGCCTTGCACCATTATTCTGCAACAATTAGTACCCAAGGCAAAATATATTTATTTTGTGCTGCAGCCTACTGACAAGAAGCCTATATGTAAACATAATTGCCACGGGCCTCCAGCCCACACTTTCAAGAGTCTTTTTATCTGTGTTAGTGAAGTCACAAGCACACATGCCCAGGCACATTGTTATGGACATAATATTATGGATGTGTTCATTAAATGTGTAAGTTTTCCACTATACAACCACCCGGTTGTCTGTGTCAGATTCCATTTGGTATGATCACAGATAGCAAAGCATAGCTGCTTTTCTCAAAATATTTCAGGATTTTTCTACGGTCAGAATATTTTTTAACAGTTTCACCAGAGACGCGCCTTGTTTCCTAACTGATATTCAACCAGAGTGCACATCTCTTATCCAATTTATGATTAACACAGGATGCTAACTGTAAACTATAATGGAATGCTCTCAAATTTAACAGTTGTAGCTGTTAAACTTGACAGGATACAGAAACAATACCTTTACATTGCTGCCTCTAATTCTACCACACCAAGATTCAGCACTGGGGTGTGAGGGTCAAGAATGACTGAGTAGAAGAAAAGAAGGGCACAATGTGATCAGTGGCATGGAGGAAGAACACGTCTCTGAAAGGAGGTGCATGTAATATGGGATTGTTGATAACATGAGAATGCCAGTTAGGATGTTTCCAGTATTTGACATATTCTTTGATCATCTGGAAATGAGTTTCCTAAATCAACTAGCAAAGTGTGCTGCTAAATTCAAATTGTATACAAGATTAGATGCGTGTCGTATTTCAAAATAGTTCTTATAACCATAATCACACTAATCACTTCAAGTTTATCAGGAGGAAGAACAGCTGTTGGAATTTGGGAACAAAGCTCACAAAACTCAGTTTTCTCGACTCAAAATGCCTTCTGCCAAATTCCTTGTTTAGACTCTCTTTATACTGGTATTAGCCACTTGTCAGTTTTAATTCAAACCATTTCCATACTGCTTTAAGCTGAATTCATTTAATACCAGAGATTTAGTTAGTTTTAAAACTGTTAATAAAAATCTTAAGACAATCTTACTAGAGTTGAATAATTTATGATTTCTACCCTAGCCCCAGTACACATCACCAGGACATACTCATCATACCAGAGTTTTGTGTCTTATACTTGAATTAGACCGACTAATTTGCTAAGCCATGTTTTCACAGCTGTTTGTTCTGACTCAAGGAAAATAAGCTGGTATCACATATTTTGATCACATGCTGGATCTTCATATTACATTTTTACATTTAACTTTCTGAAATCAATCAAAGAAATATGGGTGACTTTAAAAAAAAATCTGCCAACAAATTGATGTGATAGTTGAAGCAATTTTACTGACATTGACAAAGTTCGCTTTCCAACAAGATCATAGGGAAATAGGGCTGGAAGGGACCTCATGAGGTAATCTAAAACATCCCCGACTAAAAACATTCCAGGTAAATGCATGTCTAACCTACTCTTGAAAACTTACAAGGATGGAGATTCCAGAGTTTTACTAGGTAGCCTATTCCAATGCTTTAGCATCCTCAATCAGAAAATTCCTTTTAATCTCTAATCTACATTTCCCTTGCTGCAGCTTGAGGCCATTGATTCTAGCACTGTCTTCTATGGCCACAGAGAAAAGCCCATCTCCATCCTTTCTATAATCACCCTTCAAGTATTTGAAGACTTATCAAATACCCCCTCAGTCTTCTCTTCTCCAGACTAAATAACCCTAGCTCTTTCGGCCCTTCCTCATAAATCTCATCTCCCAGGCCCCTAATCACCTTTGTGGCTCTGCTTTGGATTCTTTTCAAATGGTCCGCATCTTCCTTAAAGTGTGAGGCCCAAAATGGACACTATATTCCAAGTGAGGCCTCACCAGTACTGAACAGAACAGAAAACCACTACCCCAAATGGCAAGTAACACTCCGGTTAATACAACTCAGTACGATGATGTTTTTTGTTGGTTTTTTTTGTTTTTGTTGGGTTTTTTTTGCAAGAGAACACTGTTGGCTCATAGTCAGCTTATGGTCTACTGTAACCCCTAGATCCTTCTCTTCAGTACTGTAGCCTAGCCATTCACTCCCCAGTTTGTATTTGTGCATGCAATTATTTCATCCTAAATGCAGAACTTTGTTGCGTATTGTTTTATTGATTGAGGATCATTTATCCAACCTATTCGGGTCACTCTGGATCCTAATCCTACCCTCTGGAGCATCTGAAATTCCACCCAACTTGGTGTTGTTCACCAATTTGTCAAGTGTGCATTCAACCTAGTGGAGGGCAAAGAAAATGTTTAGGGGTCTGGGGTACATGACTTTGAAGGATGCTGAGGGAACTGGGCTTATTTAGTCTGGAGAAAAGACTGCGGGGGGATTTAATAGCAGCCTTTAACTACCTGAAAGGGGCGGGGGGGGGGGGGGGGGGGGTTCAAAGAGGAAAGAGCTAGACTGTTCTCAGCGGTGAACAAGGGGCAATGGTTTCAAGTTGTAGCAAGGGAAGATGTCAGGAAAAAAACTCTCTCAGTAGGAGGGTAGTAATGCACTGGAACAGGTTACCTAGAGAGGTGGTGGATTTTCTATCCTTGGAGGTTTTTAAGACCCAGCTAGACAAAGCCTGGACTGGGATGATCTAGTTGGGGACGGTCCTGCTTTAAGTAGGGGGTTGGACTAGATGGCCTTCTGAGGTCCCTTCCAACCCTCATTTTCTATGATTCTGTGGGTATTCAAAGTGTCCTTTGTGCCCACTGTGCACACAACTTGAACCTGACATTCTCTTGGGGAAGCAACACCCAATGGTGTTGCAAAACCCTCTGCGGCATCTTGTAGACCTGTTACCCATTCACCTCTTTAGGTCCTGATAAAACAAAGAATTCTAGCTTGTGTTTAAAAATAAAGCATGCTAGCAGTGCTATAGACTTAAGGACATAAGCAGTCCCATTGAACTCAAGAAATATTGAAATGCTTGCAGCAGTGAACATACCTGTTTTTGCTTCTCCTCATCTAGCTGCAGTCTATATGCTGTCCCTTAATCTCATCCAAGCAGGCGCACCTTTCACCTGTTTCATTAAAAGGCCAGATGGAAGGTCTGTTCTCCCATAATTGAATTTGGGGTAACATAGTTGCTTCTGCCCTTTTCAACCAACAAGACCTGAAATGTCACTGCTCTGGCACTTAAAACCTTTATGAATCCTGGGAATGCAAAACTCCAAATGCTACTAATAGTCATGCTTGGAATTCATTCAAATGTTAAACAGGCAGATCTGTAGCACCTTGCAAAGCATTTCTAAGCAAAGCTACCATGGAGCTGAGGATGGCATCCCAAGTTAAGGATAACAAAAAATTATTTTTCAGATATATAGGGAGTAAAAGAGGCCCAGGGCAGAATAGGACCACTACTGAATGAGCAAAAGCAATTGGTGACAGACAGGGGGGACAAGGCTGAACTCCTCAATGAGTTCTTTGCCTCAGTGTTCCCAAACAAGGGGCAAGACAAGTCTTACAATGGGATTGTAGAGAGACAACAGCAGGGCACCAGACTACCAAGCTTTGACCCTGAGATGTTGCAGAGTCACTTGAAAGAACTGGATGCATTTAAGTCAGCAGGCCTGGATGAGCTCCATCCGAGGGTACTGAAGGCACTGGCTGATGTCATTGCACAGCCACTGGCAAGAATATTTGAACACTCGTGGCGCACAGGCCAGGTCCTGGAGGACCTAAAAAGGGCCAATGTGGTCCTTATTTTCAAGAAGGGGAGGAAGGAGGATCCAGGCAACTATAGGCCAGTCAGTCTCACCTCCATCCTTGGCAAAGTCTTTGAAAAGATTATTAAGGCTCATATATGTGAGAGCCCAGCAGGAAAAATTATGCTGAGGGGAAACCAGCACGGATTCATAGCAGGTAGATCATGCCCGACTAATCTAGTCTCTTTTGATGACCAGGTTACAAAGCACCTGGACACAGGAGTAGGGGTTGACATCGTCTACTTAGACTTCAGGAAGGCCTTCGATACGGTATCCCACCCCATACTGGTGAACAAGAGGCTGTGACTTGGATGATTACACAGTCTGGTGGGTGGCAAATTGGCTAGAGGGTCGTACCCAGAGAGTGGTGGTGGATGGGTCGGTATCAACCTGGAAGGATGTGGGCAGTGGGGTCCCGCAGGACTCGGTCCTTGGACTGATACTCTTCAATGTCTTCATCTGTGACTTGGACGAGGGAGTGAAGTGTACTCTGCCCAAGTTTGCGGATGACACAAAGCTGCGGGGAGAAGTGGACACACCGGAGGGCAGGGAACAACTACAGGCAGACGTGGACAGGTTGGGCATATGGGCAGAAAACAATAGAATGCAATTTAACAAGGAGAAATGCAAAGTGCTGCACCTAGGGAGGAAGAATGTCCAGCATACCTACTGCCTAGGAAATGACCTGCTCGGTAGCACAAAAGCGGAAAGGGATCTTGGAGTCCTAGTGGACTCCAAGATGAACATGAGTCATCAGTGTGATGAAGTCATCAGAAAAGCTAATGGCACTTTATCGTGCATCAGCAGATGCATAACAAAGTATCACCAAGGAGGTGATACTTCCCCTCTATCGGGCACTGGTCAGACCGCAGTTGGAATACTACGTGCAATTTTGGGCGCCACACTTCAAGAGGGATGTGGATAACCTGGAGAAGGTCCAGAGAAGGGCCTCTCGTATAGTTGAGGGCTTGCAGGCCAAGCCCTACGAGGAGAGACTAGAGAACCTGGACCTCTTCAGCCTCAGCAAGAGAAGGTTGAGAGGCAACCTTGTGGCTGCCTGTAAATTCATCATGGAGGTGCAGAGGGGAATTGGTGAGGCTTTGCTCACCAAGGCACCCCTGGGGGTCACAAGAAATAATGGCCATAAGCTAGAAGAGAGCAGATTTAGACTGGACATTAGGAGGAACTTCTTCACAGTTCGAGTGGCCAAAATCTGGAATGGGCTCCCAAGGGAGGTGGTGCTCTCCCCTACCCTGGGGGTCTTCAAGAGGAGGTTGGATATGCATCTAGCTGGGGTCATCTAGACCCAGCACTCTTTCCTGCCTATGCAGGGGGTCGGACTCTATGATCTATTAAAGTCCTTTCCAACCCTAACATCTACAAATCTATGAATTTCTGGGAACTCCTGTGTTTGAAAAGGCACATGAACTTTACAACTATGCCTGAAAGAAGGGTTGGCTCTGGACCTCTTCTCGTTAATTAAGTGGAAGTAGGAAGCGCAGAATAGCATGGTTAAGCATCCCAGATTTCTCCAGGAATATTTGTGGCTCTTCAGTGAGCATTTGCAAAGACATTCTGCTTCTGAGAGTATTTGGAAAGTTAACAAATGATGCCTGACACATGGAAAGTATGTGCATAAGTATCCTTTATAGTAGCTCAAGGGTTTTCAACCTTTTTTTGATCAGTGTACCTCTGGTGGCTGGATGTGGAGAAGGGGAGGGTGTGGTGCACAGCTGGATGCAAGGATGGGGCACATGTGGAGAGGCAGCAGCCACTGCGTGCAAGCTTCCCCTGCATCCGAATGGGCGGGCAGCGCCTGCATGGCAGTGCAGGATGATGCATAGTGGCACTCCATTTCCACCCACCTGTGCATACCCCCTAGGGCCTTCTCAAGTACCCCCAGTTCACAACCCCTGTAGTAGCTGTTTCTGTGTGCTGAAAACAAACTAAAGCATGTCCTTGTACAAAGAAAAAAAATCTTCAAAGAAAAGCAAAAATTAAGATGCTTAAACATAACTGGTATGTTAGGTAGTAGTGAAGCAGTTTTTTGCTATAGTGCAGCCACATGTCCCAACTATATCTTCATCTAATTGTCAATATTTGCACAGAAAACGAACACTTCTGTGGGTTCTGCTTCCATCTTCTTTTGGAATGTCTAAGGTTGACAAAATATTACCATAGCCAAAAGAACAGCAGCATTACTGACTTGAAAGTCGCATCTATTCAAGTGCTCTATTTCATTACTTACAAATAATAATAATTATTGCATGCAGTCCAGAGGGGAAAGGACTCAAAGAAGCAAGTCAACTCTGAGAAAGGGCCAGAGAGTTATAGGACTGCAACAAGTGGCACAGAAAGGAAGCGAGGAGGTCAAAATGCAAAATGTGTCTGATGCATGTATACAAATGTGAGAAGTATGGGGAATAAATAAAATGAGCGGGAAGCTGCAGCCTGTGAAAAAAACCTATGATCTGACTGGCATCACCAAGACCTGATGGAACAGCTCTAATAACTGGAGTGTGAACAACTGAGGGTTACACTCTGTTTCAGAAGGACGGTTGGCAGAAGAGGTGATGTTGTCTTGTATGTCCAAAACACGCAAATTTGTCCCCTGGTTCAGGAGGAAGAAAACAGCAAATTAGAATGCATTTGGATGAAGATGAAAGGTGAAAGATGTGGCACCAATACAGTGGTGGGGAGTTGTTATAGGCCACCAAATCAGGAAGAGGATGTGGATGAGGTACTCTTCAAGCAAGTGACAAATTTAACCAAAAGCTATGGGATGATGCTGATGGAAGACTTCAATTTTCAGGACATCTGCTGGAAGAACATTGCAACCAAACATAAAATGTTAAGCTGGTTCCTAACTTGTATAGAGGAAAATTTTCTCTGTTCCAGAAAGTGGAGGATACATATTGTGGATCATCTATTTTAGACCTTGTCCTGACTAACAGGGAAGAATTGGTGGAAGATGTGAAGGCGATTGGCAATTTGGGAGGAAGTGATCATGATATGATAGAATTCCAGATCCTGAGACAGGGAAAGCATAAGGTCAGCAAAATTAGCATACTAGATTTAAAAAAGGCAGATTTAATCCAATTCAAGGAGCTAACAGGCATGGTATCATGGGAGGACAGACTGAAGGATAAAGGCACCTGGGGTGGAGGGGGGAGCTTCCAAGGGGCACAGTATTGGAAATCACAACACAATGGAAGCACAAGAAGAATGGCAAGAAACCGATGTGGCTGCGCAACGAGCTTCTAAAATGCCTCAAAATGCAAAAGGAAAATATACAGCTAAGGGAAGAATGGACAGGTCAACAAGGATGCATAATAGGAAGTAGCAAGAACCTGTAGGGATAATGAATCAGGAAGACAAAAGAGAAAGAATGAGCTGAACCTGGTAAAGGAGGTTAAGAACAGTAAGAAGAGGTTCTAGAAGTATATTGGCCAGAAAAGAAGGACCAAGGAAGCTCTTAACAAGCCAGGGAGAACTCTTTCCTGAAAATACAGAGAAGGCAGAGCTACTCAACAGCTACTTTGACTTAGTCTTCACAAAAAATGTAAGCTTCCAGACACCTAATAGGGATTATCTGGATAAGAAAGGGGGCAAGCTGAGGGAGGAGATAACAAAAGAAATTGTTAGAAAGCTTTTGTTGGGTCTGAATGAATTCAAGTCAGCAGGGCTGGATGTGCTTCCTCCCAGGGTCCTGAAGAAACTGCAAGATGAGAACTTGGAGCCCTTGGCAATGATCTTCATTAAGTTATAGAAGATGAGCCAGGTACCAGAGAACTGGAAAAGGGCCAACACAGTTCCCCCTTTTAAAAAAAAAAAAGGGCAAGAAGGACCCAGGGAACTACAAACGAATTAGCCTCATCTAAATACCTGAGAAATTACTGGAGCATATTCTGAAGAAGGCCATCTGGTAAGCATCTGGAGGAGGAAAGGCTGACCACAAGCAGCCAATGTGGATTTGTCTATGAGAAGGTCGTGCAGGACCTTATCAAAAGCCTTGCTGAAGTCCAGATACACAACATCCACAGCATTCCCTTCATCCACCCAACGTGTTAGTGTCAAAGAAGATGATCAAGTTTGCTTGACATGATTTGCTGTGATTATTAAATTGGAGAAATGTGGGCTGGAAAAATTACTACAAGGTGGTAAAAATTACTACTACAGATAACTGGCTCAGTAGTTGCAAGCAAGAGTAATTGTTAATGGGTGCATATCAGAACAGCAGGAAGTTCTGAATGGAGTCCCATGAGGGGAGGCCCAGTGCTGTACACGTTCATTAACAATTTGGATGCTGGCACAGGAAGCTTATTGAGCAAGTTTGCAGACGACACAAAACTGGGAAGCATTGTGAACAGGTTGGAGTATGCAAGCACAATTCAGAAAGTTCTCAACAGATTGGAAAGTGGGCTAGAGCTAAGAGGATGGAGTTCAGCGCAGACAAATGCATGGTGCTGCACTTTAGGAGGAATAATCAAAACCCCAAATATAAAATGGATGACATCTGGCTGGATGGAAGCTCTATGGAAAAGGACTTGGGAGTCTTGGTAGATCACAGACTCGATACGAGCCTGCACTGTGATGAAGCCACACAGAAAGGCAAATGCAGTTTTGGGGTGTATCAATAGAAGCAAAGTGCAAGACATGGGAGGGTGGCAGTGGCTCCCTACTCAGCACTAGTTAGGCCACATCTGCAATGCTGTGTGCAGTTCTGGCTTCCACATAAAGGATGTGAAGAAGTTTGAGAGGATCCAGAGGTGGGCAACAAAACTGAACAAGGGTTTTGAAAGCAAGTTATATGAGGATAAGCTGAAGGAGATAGGCATGTTCAGCTTGTGGAAAAGGCACTTAAGAGGGGACATGGTAGCAGTCTTCAAATACTTGAAGAGTTGCCATAAACAAGAGACAAAGCACCTTTTTTCTCTTGCTGCAGAGAGGTGGATGTGGACACAGATTCAAGTTGCAGCAAAGTTTAGATATCCTGAAAAACTTCTTCACTGTTAAAATAGTAGGGCAGTGGAATAGACTGCCTAGAGAAGTTGTGGACTCTCCATCACTGGCAATGTTCAAGAAGAGGTTGGACAGCCACTGGTCAGTGATATATCTAGGCATAGCTATGCCATGCCTATTTTCTACCATAGATACTTCCCATGCTTCTACGCTCTGCTGGTTGCTCCTGCCTCCCCCCACCCATTTTTTGTGTTCTGTGAGACCATACTCGCAGAGGCATTGGGTGCGCCTGATGCATTAACTTTGGTTAATTATTCTATGCCTCTTTTCAAGAATATCAATATTCAGATTAATTTTTATTAACATGTTCATACCTGGATAAGGGATTTTTCCATAAGTAACAATTTCATACAGGAGAATTCCAAAAGACCACACATCAGACTTGATTGTAAAGGAACCATAGTTAATTGCCTCTGGTGCTGTCCATTTTATAGGGAACTTTGCACCTACAAAACAAAACACACTCAATTTACCAAAGTATAAATTGCTTGGATATGCTTTTGTAACACTTAAAAAGTCTTAATGAACTTTTATTATTACCCCCTGTTATTTCCATAAAGAATTGGGTGTACAATGAACACTTCAAACAAAATCCTGCTATTATTTTTAGGAACCTCAAAAGGTACTAACAAGTCTTCCTGTACAACAGCCATCATGTTTCTTCTGGCAGCCTCAGAGGTTAAGAATTTAAGATGGAGTTTTTCAAAGTAATCTAAGGGCTAGGTAATCTAACATCCTTAGTCTCTTTTAAAAATCGTAAGTTCAGGGTGGATTTTCAAAGGAAATGAAGGACATTAGAGCGCTGTGGTTCTTCAATTTAAACATATGTTCTCTTCCTAGTGGAGGCTTAGGATCCATTAGTGGGACAATACAAGAACCACCTCAGATACATACCATACACTGCACCTGTGTGAGTTAACCAAAGATCTCATTCACTTGTGCTGTCAATGTGACAACTCTCATCAATACTATGCTTAAAAATTTAGACTAGAGGACCTATGGAAGGTCAGACTAGAAGATCTATGGAGGTCCCTTCCAGACCTACTTCTTTATGAAAAAATGAATACAAAATGCTTAACAACCTGGTAAACTATTTCCATTTAATTTCTCATGGGTAGGAATCAAAAGTGTAAGTGAAAAGCTAAACTTTACATGTAATATGTTGCCTCTCAGATGCATTGAAACATCATCATAAACATTACACCTAAATAATTTTCCTTCTTTTCAATAGTAAGGGGACAATCTTTGTTCCACAAGCAGAATTATGGCTTCAGTGGTAGTTTTGTCCTTGAAAAGAAGCCTGCAGTGTTAAAAACAAGATTATTACTAATATAATCTTTAATTGATTGTATCCTATGTTTCATGTTCTGTTATTATAAAGAGAAGATTGGTACAAAAATTGTAATCATGTCTTTCACTTCTGGTAACTGATTCCTGAGGTTCTGTCAAAGGACACCTAAATAAAATCTTTCCATAATTTAATAGGAAAAATTTAAGGGGAGTAGGATGTTAATTTTTCAGACAAAAGAGCAATTCAAGAACTACCCCTTTTCATGCAAGGCTTTGGATAAACTTAGGAAACTGGGAAGATGCCCATAAACTTTGGAAGTAGCTACTTTGTTAGGGTGCATGGAAGTGAATGTAGGTTTTGGGATGTTCAAGAATGATATACCCCCATGGTTTATTTAGTTAATATACAATGCCCAAAGCTGGCTAATAAGCAAACTTTTCTCCACATTACTTATTCTGAAAAATTCATTTGGTTCTTCCTTCCTCCCCTTTCTTATTGAATAGCTGTTATTTACTGATTCCTTAGTACTCTGCCTTCCTTTTACCCTAACTGATGCCTTGGGTTTTTCCTCCTCCTTTGCACATCAGTGTCCCATTTACTGTTCTAAATCAGAGGTTTCCAAAGCATGGCCCACAGGCCAAATGCAGCCTGTAAGTGCCTTTTGATACAGTCCTCAGCCCTATAGTCTTTTAAAAACAAAACAAAACGACAACAAAAAAACCAGTTACCAGGGACTCCTGAAGCGTAGCCCACAGGCTAAATGCAGCCCATAAGCACCTTTGATGCAACCTACCCACCCAGTCCTTCAGGGACCTTCAGGAAGGAAAGTTTGGGAACCACCATCCTAAATGATCAATTTCTAGCTATGCAACAACATGTGTACTGTTTCTTTTAAAACCGTAGCAGAAAAGCCAGGCAGGAACCAAGCTAGGAAACCAAGAGACAGCAAACCAAGGGGTCCCTAGCCAGGCAGGCTGCGAATCATGAGTCACAAGGTGGTGGTTTTATTTTTTGTTTTAAATCAAGGATAGATGACCTCCATCCACATGGACTATGTGTAGGTACAGACTAATGGTGCATCTACTAAGCTAATTTTAAAAGGTACTTTTCACATGTACTTTTGACAAAGTTAGCAAAAACATAGTACATAAAACCCCCAAACAACCTCCCTGTATGTAGGGTTCATTTCTTCACAGATCCTGGCCCTGCTAAGAAGTTCACTCCTATGACAGAATACCTCACACATTGCCCCACTGCTATTTCATTGCCTTAAAGAGAACATCAACATGAGGCTCCTGTAGAACTGCCATAGCTCTGCAAAGGTTTTTTTTCCCCTGGCTCCACCATCTCATAGATATTTCCATTCCATAAAGGAAGGGTGCATGGGGGTGCATCTCAGATAGGCACTTCAGCTTAAAATAAATGGAATATTTTAGCTGAGTTGTGGAGACAAAACCCAGTTCACTGTCTAATTCAACAGACAAAAAAGGGTGATATCAAATTAATAAAAGCAGACAACTTTCAGGAAACAAAAACCAGGATATAGTCCCGAATGATTTACAGAACCAGAAGTAGTCTAGTCTTATGCCACTTTCAGTTTTGGTTAGTATAGCTAAGTATGGTACCATAGTGCTGCAGGCGGCCTGAGAATCATCACTAATTCACCCACATGTAGTTCTGGGTGAACATAGCTACAGCCGTTTCAGTTCACAAAGCAGTCTGCAGCTATCTCCCAAATTGGAAGCAATAGAGTCTTGCTCAAAGTGTTTCTTCTCAGCAGATTCAGTAGGATGTGGCCAGAATATTTGGGCAGCTCCGGATCAATCTGGTAAATCAGGGACTGTCTAGGGACACCATAACACAACCCTAACATTTAGGACTGTCCCAGAGACTTTAGGAGAGTCAGTCACTTTACAAATTAATCAGTTTGATTTAATATTTTTAGGTTGTATTGCTCAAAAAGGTGACACATGGTACTTTTCAAACGTTCTTGTTGTCTAGACCAGAGATGTTAAAGATATAGAATGAGGCCAGATCTGGCCCATGGAACCACTCTATCCAGGCTGCTTGGCTACTGACAGGCTGCTGGAAGTTAGGAAGTGGCTTGCTGCAGAATCCAGGGCCTTGGTGGACATGGTGATTGGCAAGTGAGGGCTGACCCAGGCCCTGGTCATCCCCAGCCATTTTACCTGTCCCCTCTGCCACAGTCTTACCCCCCTGCCGGCTGGACCCTGCCACGTGTCCTGTGCTGGAGCCAGAGCTGATGCTGTGCCTTCGGGTATGCGGCAATGGCAGCTTTGGCTCCAGCACAGGGCACGCTGTATGGGGTGGACTGTGTGAGTTTTTACATTACACTTTTTTGTTTTGTTTCCAAATGAAGCACTAATTTAGTTGTTAATCATAAAAGGAGTATTTTACAGTGTTAAAAAAATAGAAAATTATACCTACCTTCCCTTGCTGTGTATTCATTATCTTCGATTACTCTGGCTAATCCAAAATCAGCTATTTTGCACATGAGCATATCTGAAACCAGAACATTGGCTGCCCTCAAATCTCGATGAATGTAGTTTTTTCTTTCGATGTACGCCATTCCCTCTGCAATCTGTAACAAGAGGAAATGCTTTAATTTTGGTATTTCTGCAGTGTGTGTATATATCTATATATCTATCCATATCTACATTTATATCTAGATGAGGGCAAGGTACCTGTCTAGGAACTTTTACAGTACAGGCCCCACCTTGCAAGCCTTCACCTACATCAGTAACCTGAGTGATCTCAAGATAACTGCTTGTATAAAGTATGCATTGGCAAGATTAGACCCTTTATAGCCATACCAAGATTATACTTCCCAATTCAGGGCAATTAAGAAAGTGTGAAAGTCCCACAGAATTCGATTAAGAGCATATGTAATTGCTCTACTGAATCAAGATCTTACATTAATAAGGCTATATAAATATGCCATAAGATCCCTTCTTAAAATATTCCCTACCTAAAAAAAAAAAAAAAAAAAAAAAAAGAGTCATTAACTGGTGATAAATTAAGATGCTCAAAAATAAAATAGGATTTAAAAAAAAATACATAAAAGGCCTGTACAAGTTTTCCCATTACGGAACCCCTTTTAAGAGGAGATTAGGCAAGAAAGCACACTTGCAAGTCATTTGCAAGAAAGCTGCAAGTTAATATTTAATATAAGCCTAACATTTTCACCTGTGATCTGAAGGGAGCCAATTACTGGAAAAATCAAATATTTCATGCTTATTCTTACTTGCAGCATGCATCTGTTCATACAAGAGGAATGCTTAGCGAATTTGGCTCTCACATACCATACTTTCATAAAACAAAAAAACTACTTTTATTTCGCCTCTGTCAAAGCCAAATTGAAAGTGATGAGACTCATAATATCTTCCATCCCAGGGAAGATTTTTAGCATTTGCCTAATTATTAATGCACTGTTTAAAAATAAGAAGTCAAAACATGAGGTGGTAAAAATCATTACTATTTATGTACTACCTAAACATATGCAAGGAACTGCAAAGGATGAAAATAAAATGTGTACAATTGGTCTTATATACTTAGGTTTTTCCTTCTCAGAGACAGGAAAAGTCCATTGCAAAACAGGAACCCCAATGCACTCTGCTCCACTACTGCAGTTTTCAAGTTTGATGGTATAATATCATTCACATGGAACAGGAAAAATAATACTGTCTGTTCGGTCTGTGACGGGAAGGAGAACACAGAGGTCCTTTCCCAGTCTCAATCCCTGACACACCCATGCATTAACCATGCCTTCCTTAACACACAATGGGTCAGCTCTGCTCTGAGCAAAGTGTGGCTGCCCTCCAGCTGCCTCATGTCTCCAGGGCTAGGGACAGAAGTTACACAAACTAGTATAAGTGACTGGAAACCAGTTCAAATCTGTAACAAAACAGAAGTTCAGTGTACATAAACTGCTTTCAAATTGGCCAAAACTGATTTAAGATCTACCTGGATAGATGTAGTATCAGACTGAACTGATTTAGTTTAAGTCAGTTTATGACCTTCTAAACAGGTTCCCCTCTAGATTCAAGTTAACTCTCAGTCCCCTGGCATCCCAGGATGCTTTGGACCTCCCCTGCAAACCCTGCCTCTCCCCAGTCTCAGAGTGGGCAGGCTAGCCTTGGCCTAAACTGTCTGCTTCAGCCAAGCAGAGAGGCATGCTTCAACACCCCCAGCTTCTGGCCTGAGTCACTGCAGGCATGTGGCTGCACTTCTGGACTCCAAACAGAATGTCTGTTTACCTGCTTATTGGTTCCATCTACACAGGTTAGACCAACCTGCAAAGACTAAATCAATTCAGCCTTAGGCTTTTTGATTCCCTGTACTTAGCCAGGGCTTTGCTCCCTTTAGATCCACACAGTGGAATGGAGGTGAGCATCTGACTATTACAAAAAAAAATTTTTAAATCATGATCACCACTTCTGCTAATCTATCTTCAAAAAGTCCCTGAAGGGCAAAGCAAATGCCTGGGCCAGCATTTATGCACAGATCAGCAACAGCACGCTCTCTTTGTTCCTCTTTTTGGGGGTAGGCAATGGAAAAACAGCACTCCCTTCCTCACCACCCCAATCATGAGCATTTTCTTATAAACCAATGAACTGCTGCTGCTGATAAAGTGAAGTTTCTGTTGCAGAACAGAAATTAAAAGGTTCTCAGGCTGACCTGGGAAATATGACCTTTACCGTTGGAGACCTACAGGCTGGCTGTGCATGTGTTAGGATATTGACTTGCATGCTCCAGATCCATGACTTAGGTTTTAGAAGGAAGGAGGGATCAATGTGAAGGTCTAACTAAGAACAAACCTATGCCTGATCCTAATGTTGTTGCATCTGATATGAAATAACACAAGTGAATGCAGAGAATTTCAACCAATGTCACTTCACTGCAAATATCAACTTTTCTACTCCCCTGCCCCCATATACATGATATTGAGTACTTGTGGTGAACATGACAGTAGATACGTAAGTGTAGGAAATAAGACTGCTATGGTGAATTTTGATTTCTACAGATATCCTCCAAACCCTGCCAGTGATTTCCCCACAAAAGCTTCTGGAAAAACAAAGATTTTTTTAACATTTGTACAAAGTCCACTGAAAATTAGTAGACCTGAAATACCTCTGCTGATGATTATTCAACATAAGATCTGCTTTGATCCTTTACATTTTCAGCAAATTTTACAATTCAAAATTACATTTTTCAAAACAATGCTTTTATTTGCATTAAAAGTATGTGGCAGAGGAGGAGGTGGGGCACAGAGTTTTAAAAAGCCATTTGTATACCAGTTTTCTCACATCCAAAAATTCCAAGCAGGGAAAAGAATAAAAGATAAAAACAACAACAGTACCTTTTTTGGATGGGAAAGAGAAACTGCATTTTTAAGGCAAATAAAATGTGCTAATAAATGTTAAATTACTGCCTATTGCAAAGGCTGGCGCAAATATTCACAAAGTAAACCAGTGCTTTCCCAAGGCATTCTTCTAAATTGTAGTAACATTTTTTCACTGACACACTATGTATTATGCAAATTAACTAATGAGTATAAAAAGAAAAAGTAGAACTATTCCTAGCTGGTCATGTAAAAAGTGTTTGTACATTCAAATGAGCAGCCAAACACAGCTGTTGTTCAACTACATACAAACGCTACATAGGGTTGGGAAAAGTGGCTTTGTTTTCTCTTTTATGTCTCACCTAGTATAGAGCACTTTCACAGCTTTCATATTTAATACACAATTTTGTCTGCTGAACTGAATGAATATTCTTCTAATATCCTTCTAAATAATTACTGCCATGCCTCCAAGAACTATTCAAATTGCTGTTTTCTCCCTTAAATCGCTATACAAGCAGCCTCCCCACTGCAAAGTACATGCAAGAGTAAAGAGTAAATCAGGTCTCAATGGACATGTCTACACAAAACACTAGATCACTGTAGCAATGAGCTACATCACCATAGCTCATTGCTATGGCAATGAAGCATCAGCAGGCATGAACTGTGATGCTGACCTATTGCACAGTAGCAGTAGCATGGGAAAAAACCCATGCAGCAATGGGACTGTGCAGTAATGCCAGTTACTGCACAATCATTAGTATTTACACTTAGTACAAGTGTGTCCTGGAAAACTATTTAGTTAAGTGAATATAGAACTCTTTCAAAATGAAAAGTATAACTATGGAAGCTAAAGGCAATTACTGTTGTAAGAAAATGGTTGATGAAAAGCAAAATATTGAATACTGATTGAATAAGCTGAATGAATCTTCAACACTGTCCCAAAAAGAGCTAAAAAGTTTTACAAAAGCATAAGAAAATAAAAAAGTATTTTAAAAATGGGGATACTTGATGAACTGATGTATAAACAGAGGGTTCTCTCCCCTGTTCCCCCTAACTATAGGTTCTGAAGATGAAAAATCTGAAGCTGAATAAACTTAGGGTAAAATCAGAATGAATTTCTCCCAGGACAAAGCCTTTTGTCCTGGAATCCTAGGCTAGGTATAGACATTACACATAAACCGGTTTAAGTGATCCGAAACTGGTTCAAACCTGTAACAGAACATAAGTTCAGTGCACATAAACCAGTCTGAAAATGGTTGAAACCTGTATGAGGTAAACCTGGTTGAACGTAGTATCAGACTTAGCTGATTTGGGTCAAACCGGTTTATACAATGTCCATTTCAGATTCCTTCCTGGTTTAACTTAGAGTCCCCCAGCATCCCAGATGCTTTGCAGTGCTGCCTGCTAGAGCAGAGCAGGATTGGCCCCACCCCTCTCCTTCCTAGTCAGAACACTATCACTGCTTCAGCTGGCTGCGGGACTGCAGTGGCTGCCAGGCTTCCCCCTGCTCCACCCCATCCTCCCCGCTGGCTGCTCAAGTAGGGATCCCCCTTCCTGCCCCTCTCCCGGGGCAGGGACCCCAGCGCAGGGACCCAGCATCTGGCCATGCCCACCCATGCTAGCTAACACTGAAAGGTGTCTGTGTGGTTCTCCAATTTCACTGGAACAAAGCCAGACAGCTAGTGGCTTGCACATGCAAATGCACCCCGCAGATGTAAAGAGTTTGAAACTAATGAGAGATGCTTTCTTTTCTAGGGCTCGATGGGTCAATAAACTGTTAGGACAAGCAGCCTGCTGACTGCAATCTGTCAGTCTTCAAGAGGGGGCAGAGAAAGGTGTTAGAAATGACCTGGTTTGCAGACAGTCTGAAGAAGCAGGGAGACAGATTGAAAAGCTTACCAGCAATCAATGCAGGGTCTGGCAACACCAGGAGGGAGGGATCCCCTTGAGCAGCCAGCAGGGAAAAGCCTGGAATGGTGCAGGCAGGGTTGGGATTTACACCCCTCCCTAATTAGTGTGTCCTGCCAGGGCCTGGCCATGCCCCCCTCAGCTCAGCATTGTAGAAAGGCAGGGAGGGCTGCTCTAGGACACCCCAGCTTCTAGCCTGAGCCACTGCAGGCATGTGCCTGCAGTTCTAGAATGAAAAGGGAATGTATATCCACCTCCAAATTGGTTCAAGCTTTGCAGGTTGAATCAATTCAGGCTCAGGCTTTTTGAATGTCTGTCCCTAGCCCTAGAGAGTACAAGCCCACTGTCCCACTTTAAGTACCTCTGAAGTGTACCAAGTACTTCAGGTTGCTTGCAGCTGTGAAAAAAAGCAAACAAAAAAACAGCGCTTTACTAGAAGAGGAAGCAAATTAGTTCAACCCAGCTCACCAGCATCTATATAGATTGGGTACTTCAGCAAGAATTTTTGGCATTTTATCTAATAGCTGAATCAGATTTAGCTAAAAGCACCAAAAGTCTTGCTGAAGCATGTGATCTATACAGACTTTGGGCAAACCAGGTCAAACTAACACGATGCTTCTTCTGCACCGTGTCATAAACTTAAAGTAAACTGTTGGGGTTTTTTCTTCCCTAGGTCTGTAAGCAGCCTCAGAGATATCAGTTTTCCCAGGACAATCATGGCTAACTTGAGTTAACTGCCCTTCATTCCAAGAAAAAGGGCTCTGTCCCTTCCAGGCAGAAAGACTCAAATATGAAGTTTATTTTTACCCTTACTGTTTATGCAGGCAATCATTGTTTATACCTCTTTGGTGATAATTCAAAACTGGAATTAAGCAGTATACACAAAATAAAGCATTCTTATTTATTTGTTTTGGTTTGTAATAAGGTGAACCTCAGCTTTATATAGCATAAAATTGAAGAACTTCAGGTTTGTACTATAATTCCAAATCAGAGTCCTCTCTTCCTTATAATGTCCTTTTCAAAGGCATGGTTTCAGTATGTTGTGCAGTGCTATTTATTAAATATTTACACAGAGAATGTACAATTTAATGAGACACTGAAGAGATTGTACATAAGAATATGAAGTAGTGCTATTGCTAGACTAGTTTTAACTGAGCTCAGTACTGTTGTATCATGGAACCTTTTAAATTATTTCTCTGCAGTTTGGCAAGCTGGATTTTTTAAGTTAAAAATTTAAGAGCCAGATCATCCACTGCAGTGAAAATGCACAGGCTGAAAGTCAGTGGGCAGGGGTGAAGCAGGGTGTAAAGGCAGCTTTTGGCTACTCTGTACATTCCTATGATCCTAGTGACACAGTGCGGAGGGCTTGAACTCTTGCTTAAAAAAAGGCTTCTCTATTTTACACCAGCTGCTGTAAGGATTTCAGACCACAACTGGAGAAAAAAGGAAATACCATTGCTAAATTCTGAGGTTGAAGTACCTGCACTTCAAATATTAGGAGGTCTCAATTTCTAGGGCAGCCTGCAATTCTGGAAAAGCTTTTATTGATCAGTGTTAATAGGATGGTCTGTAACCTAACGAAAACGAGATTCCTTTGGTAATGTCAACTCTAGACAAAATAAGAAAAGCAAAACTTCTTAACAGGGTTTAAAAAAATTGAGATTAAAGCTTGGCACACCCCAGACGTTAATTGGCTAGCATCAAATGGAAGATGCACTAAAATATAAGTACAGTACCACAGCATTTATGGTAATCTGAAGTCCTTCAGAAACAAATCCCAAGTTTTCTATGGCTAATTAATATATTATTTACATTTTTACTGTGCATGAATATTTGTATTAAATCATGTGGACAAGGGAGGCTGAAGTGTATTCCTTAGCTCTAGCTAGCTGCTGTATATTCTGAATGGAATAAGAGGCTTGTTCAAAAAAACATAAGGAAGATGAAACAGTAACTTGTGCAATTATTTACCAGAATTTTGTATGTTTAAAAAAGGAACTTGAAAAGGAAACTAAAAAGAAGAAAAAAAATGGAGATCTCTAATACTGAATAAGAATTACAAAAACATTTGCTACAAGTGTATGTATTAATGTTATTCAAAATTTATTATTGTGATAGCATTAAGGCATTTAAAAAAAATCAATAAAGTGATTTTTTTTATAAATGAGATTACATGAAAAATGGATGAATTTGCAAACTCAAAGCAAATGGTTGAAGAAGTCTTAAAGAAATGTATGCGCTCTGCTGTGACTGCAAAAAATATTCTACTTTATCTTTTTTAAGCAAGAAAAAAAAGTTTTCAAATGGAGGATTTAATTTGCATCAGGATTCTCTACTGAAGATGCTGCCTATGGAAACTGTATGCACGTATATGGTAACTGCACTGAATGGAACTGCACAATGTCCATTTCTGAAGCAGGAAGAGATGAAGTCTGAGAGGTTCGCTAACACTAGAATAAGGGGAGATGGAGTTCACAAATCACAAGCAAATACAGGTGCTGCACTAGTCATATTTCAGCACCTAAAAACTCTTGAGAGTCCTTGCTCCAAAAAAAATAGGCAAGACCTACCATAATGAATTAACCCAGGGGTGCTTAACTTCCAGCCCATGAGCCAGAACTGGCCCACGGTGCTGTGTCACCCAGCCCATGGGGCTCCCCACAGGTCTGGAATTTCAGCAGCAGTGGAGTGCTTGATCCCAGCATGCAGTGCCAGGTGGTGCTGGGCTCCCCCAATCCCACTGGGAGGGAATGGTGCCAGGTCCCCCAGGACCCAATCCCAGCACACAGGGAGTGTGGTGCCAGGCCCCGAAGATCAGGTACCAACATGCATAGCAGGGAGCAGGTGGTGATGGGTGCCAGGGCCTGGTCTGGCTGCTGCTGGGCTCTGTGCTATTCATCTGGCCTGTGAGGCCATAAGGTTGAGCACCACTGAATTAAACAAATCTTGTTAGTCTAGTTAAATAACTACACAAGAAACCAATACCAGTAACTTTGGACTACTGAATTAACAAACTTCTGTGGCACAACTCGAGAAAGGAACTGGTACAATATGCATAATTTCCAAACTGATTGACTGGAACCAAACAACTTACAATGCCTTTGGACCTGCTCAATTTCATTAGTTGATAAGTAGGGCCTGGGCCCAGCTCACTAGTATCAAGGCCCAATTGTGGCAGAGGCCACCATTTTCATGCCCAGATCATGGTGGCCTCCACCCATGAGTGGGCCATGATGCTAGTGGTCTGCGTGGGGAGTGTGGTCAAACCTGCCTGGCATCTTGGCAGTGCTCTCAGCCAACAAACTCACAACACTGGGTGAGTTTGGCTGGGCTGGGCTGGGCTGGGCCCCCCCACATGTGCAAGAGATGCCACTCACACTCCAGCCCCCTGTCACCCACCCAGCAAACCTTTGTTGGCTGCGGGCACTGCCAAGCCACTGCAATGCCAGGCAAGTTTGGCTGGGGTGGGGCCCCCTGCATGTATGGGGGAGGCCACTGTCCCTCAACCTCACCCACTGCTGCCCCCAGATCCACTCTGCAAGCAGGAGCCCTACTGGGGCAGCACAGAGCACCTCCCTCCAACTGCCTGCCAGGCAGGGCCAGGCAATGCACCACTGCTAAAAACACTTGCTGGGGTAGGTGGGGGCAGGGACTGTGTACTGCACAGCAGCCCCCATGGCTCCATTTTTTTTTTTTTTGCAAGGAAAAGCCACATGATATGGCTGCTTCCTGGGGAACTCCCCAGCAAAAGTCAACTTCCTGATTTTCATGAAAAATGCAAAATTGTGGTTTAAACCAGGCCCTACTGGTAAGTAAGTGAGCTGTGTAAGAAGATGGAACTGCTTGTAAATTACATCAGCTGTGAATCTCAATGCTATGGAAATCCTAAAATCAGCTGGAGGGGCCCTCCCTTCCCTTCCCCAGTGATGAGCTGAGGGGGCGTGGCCAGGCCCAAGCAGGATGCTCTAATTAGGGAGGGGTTCCCACTTCCTCCCTGTTGATAACAAATTTGAGTTGCACAGCAGGAAATCACATAGGGAGTTATTAGCATTTGTCAGCCCATCAAAAAAACACAAGTCTCTCTCATTAGTTCAAGCTCTTCAGAGGGCCATTACCAGCTACCTGTTGATTAGCTCCAGAAAGCCTTAAACTGACACTGTCCTATCTGCCTTTGTCCCGTCTCCCACAGCACGGATCGTAACAAGCATGTGGTATGTTAGCTAATGCTGAGAGATGTCTGTGCAAGGCAGAGGGGAAGGGGCAAATCTCTGCTTGAGCAGGGAGTGGTGAGGGGGAGGGGGGACCAGGAGGAAGCCAGGCAGACCCCACTGTACCTGCAGTCTCTGCTGGAGCTGCAGCCAGGGAGCAGAGAGGAGGGGCCAGTAGGGCTGTGCAAATAGGGAAGTATTCAATTCAGATTTGGCCGATTCGATTTGGTAATTGGAATCACTGTCCCCATTTGATTTGGCCAAATCAGAATCAGATACTTAGCACTGATTTGGAGACTTAGGTCCCCCGGGGAGAGGCAGGAACAGCAGGGCAGCTTCAGGGTCTCCCGTGGCCCCTCCGGCTGTGCCTACCTCTCCCCAGGAAAAGCCCCCATGGCTGCCCTGCCTGGCCACATCCCCTGACCAGCCCCAGACTCCTGGTACTTTAAAAAAAAAATTCACACACTCACCAGCTCTGGCAGTGGCTATCAGTTCCTCTGAGAGCCCTCCCTGTGCAGCGCAGAGCGGTGGGGTCAGCAGGGATCACCTCCCTCACTGGGCGCCCACACAGCACCTGCCCCATGGTGCAGGTGCAGCGTGGCTCAGCAGGGTGCCATGCACTGTCTGAGAGCTAAGGCTACTGAGGTGGAGTGGTGCCGGGGTCCAGGTGACTGCTGGAGCTGCCCCAGCTCCCAGACAGTGCACAGGATCCTGCCAAGCTGCACTGCACCCGCACTATGAGGCAGCTGCCGCACAGGTGCCAAGCAGGGGAAGTGATCCCTGCTACCCCCCACTGCTTTACACTGTGACCGGGGGGGGGCTCTGCCACAGGTATTCAGAGGCCTTGATCACCACTGCCAGAGCCAATGAGTGCAGGGATTTTTTTCTTTTTTCTTTTTTAAGTGCCAGGAGGCTGAGGCCAGGCAGGGCAGCCATGGAGGCTTCTCTCACAGCTCCCCCAACCCAGAGAGAGGCAGGCACTACTAGAAGAGCCACAGGAGAGCCTGCAGCTGCCTGGCTGTGCCTGCTCCTCCCCAGTTGATCCAAATCTCCAAATCAATTCAGAGGCTTCAGATTCAATTTGGACCTTTTAATGGGTCTCCCAATTAGATTCGGATTGGGCCACCAAATCAGGCCGAATCTCCTCCGAATTGAATCAGCGACCAAAGTTTTGTGCAGCCCTAGGGGCCAGCCCTGCTGGTCTGGAGCAGAGCCCACTCCAGAATTGCAAAGCATTTGGGATACTGGAGGACTCTAATTTAACTTAAACCAAGAAGGGGTTTGGGACAGACATTGCATAAACTGGTTTGACTCAAGTCAGTTAACCCTGATACTACATTCAAGTTTATCTCAAACCAGTTTCAGCCTTTTTCAAACTGGCTTATGTGCACTGAACATAAGTTTTGTTACAGGTTTAAATCAGTTTCTGATCATTTAAACCAGTTTGTGTGTAATGTCTGTCCTTAGCTTACAAGGCCAGGCAGGAGAGCGCAGAAGATGGAGACATGGTTGGGAAGGCAGACTTGCCCCCTGCACCTTGCAAACTCCCCATTTAGCTCCCCCCCGTGCCTGCCCCGATTGCCTCTGCCCCCCCGTGCCTACCACCACCACAGCCTCAGGTTCTTCCATTCCCCTGCAGCCTTTTATCCCTTTCTGCCCCACCCTCACCCTCAGGCCTCCTCCTCCCCACCTCCACCTGTCTTCTCCTACCATGCATCTTCTAGTCCCCTGCCTGCCTTACCCACGGCCTCAGGTCCTCCTTTTCCACATCTCCCCACTACTCAGCAGCCTCTTTCCTTCACTTGTGCCTCCCCCCTCCCCCCCCATGCTCTGGCAAGCTCCAAGCCCACTACAGCCTGGGGCATGGAGCATGTTTGTTCTGGCCCCTGGCCAACCCTGTAGCAGCAGCAGCAGCAGCTGCTTGTGCCATGGGGTTGGGGAAAGATGAAGAAGGGGTAGGGAGAAGGGTATGGGGAGGAAGACAGGGGAAGGCAGGAGCTGTAGCTGCAGCTCTGGGCCCTGAGCCTGGGTTGCAGCCAGGGCTACATACAGCAGCTGGTTATCCTGCACCACACTGCATTAGATTTCAAGATGAGAGACTTTTTGTTCCCCCCATTTAACACACGGGAGGAGGTGGGGTGAAGCCTCATCTTGGAATAAAGTAAATACAGTAAATCCGAGATGCATAAGCTTTCCTGCGTCTGAGCTCACTTCATCAGATGCAGAGACGCTGATCAGCATCTGACGAAGTGTGCTCAGACTAAGAAAAACATGCAGATTTAGTTACTCTAAGGTGCATCTCTACCCTGCCTTCTTTCTCATCTCAGACTAATGCAACTAACTACAACTCTCATTTGCTAATAGCAAACTGAAGACAAAGCCACACATCAAATAGGCCACTAGTAAACACTTAACAGATTATTTCTGAAGAGGAACCTAGTTCAGATTCTTGATCCTTCAGTCTTTGTTCCTTATGTACTTTACATCCCGGTGTTTGGTTCTGGACCGCTGCATTTAAAACAAGAGACAGACACTCTACCCTGTTTTATATTATTGCTTGGTAGCAGTAGCACATACTGTAGGATAAGGCTGCAAAACAGTTTCCCTTCTAATCAGGTTTCCAAAGTCTGTAACATACATCTTTAAAATTATAACATTCTCTCTACTTGGACTCTAAAAGTTATTCCTTTACCCAACTCTGCTTTTGTTCTCAAAATGGCATTTTTCAGGGCTCAGTTTCTCTCTTTCAGAGGATGGAGAGAAAATTCTCATATTTAAAAAAAACAAAACAAAAACAAAACAAAAAACCGCAACTTAAAAAATCCTTGGTCTGGACCCATTTCTCAGAGAGGACAAGCAAGTTTACTTATTTTTGTCTTTTTTATATAATTTTTTTATTTCATAAAGATGACAGTCCGAAGTTGATAACTGAGTACAAGTGCATCAAAAACTCTCTCAAACAAAATCATATGGAAATCTAGTGCACCTTTTGTAACTAGAAATTTGGTGTGTATTTGCTATTACTGAGGGTAAAATGGATTCTAACAGCTCTGATAACAAGGCAATAGAATCAGAAATGTAGCATTGAGCCTAAGTTTAAAAAACAAATATCACACTCTCTAAATGTAAAAAGATCAAAAAGCCAGGATTTCACCCATGGCCTTCTGCAGTGAAAATTCAACACCCCAGATTATTGTTTTAAAAGGACACTATTACAAAACCTGGGGCATCAGTCCAAACAAAGAATTGGCCAAAATAATCCCTGAGGTGACTCCACTGGCCTCAACAGAAATACAGTCAGGGCAAGTTTTATTCAGCTTGTTTGGAAGTGGTCAGCGTTTAAAACTTAGACCAATGTTTTAGATAGCATTTTGTTTGGTTTTTTAAAAGTCCTTAAACAAAGTAGTACGTGTCAGCTTCTCGAGTTCCAACAATATTCCTCTCGCTAATTGACCAGGGGAAGAAAGTTACCAGCAGGTAGATATTAAACAGGCTGAGCTGTAAAGACCCAAATGGGTTTTGTGATGGAAAAGCCACTTCAACTTATACCAAAGTACCACTCCTGGGCTCAGCTAAGTGTGCATGTTTTAAGTGTCATTAGGCACTGCATGACTTTTTCTGCGCTCTGATGGTCACAATGACCACATCCTCCCTCCCCCTGCCTGTGGCCCTGCAACTCACTTTTACACCTCTGACAGACCACTCTAGATTACAAAGGCTGTTGTTCTGGATAAGACTGCAATGTATGAAGTGGAACTGTTTCCTGTTTACCCTCCCCCTGCTATACCACAAGCCCTTTATTAACTTATTCTGCAATGAGCACTGGTACCTTCAGAAACTGATCATTGCAGCAAACATTTGCGGGCACACCCGGCACTCCTGCACATATGTTGGGATGTTCATATGAGAGCAGTACTACTAGTGCTGCCTGGTCATGGACAAGATTACCACACTGCAAATTCACAGTGAACGTCCAAGAAAATAGACACCCCTGTGCTATTGTTTGCTGCCTTTTTATTTTTTTCCTGAGAAGCCAGAATAATTGGCAAACAGCCTAAAAAATTGCTGTGAATTATACAGTCACACCAAGTTCAAGTCTGTGTCAGCTTAAGTAGTTTAATGTGAATTTCCTTTCCCTATGTTTTCCCCTTGAACTAGGGATCTGAACTAACACTTCTGGAAGTAACAAGATATCTTCCTCAATCTACCTCCACAAACTATAGCACTAGAACATGAAGGATGGTCTGTAACTGGCCTGTTCATCATGTGTTACCTTTGCACATCTGGCCCATAATCCAGTGGTTTTCAAGCTTTCTAGAACCAAGGCACCCCTCAATAGTCTTGAGGCATCTCTTGGAAAATGCTACCTCCTAGTTTTTACTTCTTAATTGACTACATAAAAATAACAGACTGATTCTTCTGCTCCAGAGAACTCAGAAAGACCCTAACAGGGCAGAATCTTTATCTTGTGAATTATGTTTGCACACCTCAGCACCCTGGTTGAGAATCATTGCCATAATCACACAGGATTATTTTGCAGATTATAAATTCACATGTCCTTTGTTGCCTGCTATAATTTTTTTCAGCAGCATTACCTCACAATTTTTTTCTCATCTTCCCCACTTAGGACTGCATACTAGGGGTGTGTGCAAAACAGGCCATATTCAATTCAGATGTGGCCTGAATTGGGGACAGTGATTTGATTAGTTGATTTGGATCACTCTCCCCAATTCGATTCGACCAAATCCGAACCTGAAGATTCAATACCGATTCAGAGAATCAGCGATTTGTCCATAGACGCAGAATGATTTTTTGTACATACCTCGAGGTACCAGGTACAGCTTGTGAACGCTGTGATGCTGGGGCACATGAAGCGTCCTACAGGAGAGCGCCCCCCGCCCCCCTTGTGTGCTTGGCAGTGAACCTGGAAGTGGACTGGAAACACTTCCAGTCCACTTCCAGGTCCGCCGCTGAGCATGCCCTCGGCTCGGCGATCAGCCACGGGGGGGACCCCGGGTGCCCCCCCCAGATCCAGGGGGCACCAGTCGCTGAGCCACGGAGGCTCCCCAGCGGACCCAGAAGTGGACCAGAAGTGCTTCCAGTCCACTTCCGGGTCTGCTGCTGAGCATGCTGGGGAGCCCCCCATGCTCCTGTGGGACACTCCATCCACTTCACCATCTCACCATTCATGAGACACCTGCTACCTTGAGGTATGTAGAAAAAAAACATTTAAAAGCTGTGTCTATGTCTGAATCGCCAAATCTCTCCGAATAGATTCGGAGAGTTCTGATTCGATTTGGAGAGATTAAAAGTGTCTCCTGATTTTATTTGGATTCGGAGATTCGGCCACTGAAACGGGCCGAATTGAATCAGGGACTGAAGCTTCGCCCAGCCCTACTACAGTTTGCCAACTACACTATACTTTTCCATCTTAAATGTTATGCCCAATTTAGTTATTCTCTCCAGGTCCCTGTATGTTATTTATAAAGCTTAGTAACAATATTCTTTCTATGCATAAGTAAAGGTTTCCTTCGCTTTATGCTGTACATGTGTTCCTGGAAAACGGCTCATAACTTGAATTCACATAAAGGGAACCCACTTTACAATGCAACAAATAGGGATACGTTTCAAGACCTTGACTGTACTGACCCCCAGACCCATTTCTACCATTTTTACAAGACAGCTTTGGTACTCACCAACAGTAGACAGTACACATAAAGCACGGGTGGTGGTGAATGTTATCATAATAGGGATGGCAACTACAGAAACATGGGATGCAGACGAGCAAGGAGCACAGATCTGCACAGGAGACTATATTTTGGTGTGCATCACTCCCACAATGCACTGCACAAAGCAGCTGACTGTGGGCTTCTACCACATCAATTGCATAAGAGTGAATTTACCTCACATATAACAAATTTTTGGTATAAAAAGGGTCACCCTAACCCTTGGGGGAGCAGGCTCCTGTGGCAGCGGATCCCCCCAGCGGGGGAGCATAGGGGCAGAACTGCCGGCAGGCACTTCCGGGTAGACCGGGGCGCCTGATTGGCCGTTGGAGCGGGGCGGGTAATTCAAACCGCGGGCTTTAAAGCCACGGAGTGACGTAGTTCCCAGCACTCGGGAACCAGCAGCGGGAAGGAGAGGAGGCAGCACACGTGTGTTCCGCACGCACGTGTGCCCTTCTTACCAACCAACTGACCGGAGGCGGCGGCGGCAGCAGCAACAACAGAGGAATCGGCAGCGGGGGCAGCAGCAGCTGATCCCCCGAAGGTAAGTGGGGCGGAGGGACCCGGCGCAGCTGAGCCGGATCCGGAGGGGAAGCCCCCCGGGTCCCATATAGCTGAGCCGGTAGGAAGCCGCGCTCCCGAGCCGCGCGGCGCGAACAGAGCGCGCAAACAGGCGCGCTCTGTAAGAGCACGCCGGCGTTTGCGCGGGCGTTCGCGCCGGAGGGCGGGCAAGGAGGGCCAGGAGTGGGACTCCTGTAGGGGTAAGGCGTAGACACCGCGCAGGTCTACAAACAGCAGCTTGTAGAATGGTGTCTACGAGGAGTACTGCTAGGGCCTCTGTCCAGGGGGACAAGGCTACCCGGGGCAGGTCTGAGGCCTCCACCCAGACCGAGCCCATGGGGGAGCCGGTGTCCCCCTACCTCCTGGCCTGTGGGGTATCCCCAGCAGGGCCGGGGGGAGCAGAGATTGGGGGCCCCCACACCTGTCTAGCAGGTGCCCGTCTTAGGGCTCTGGAGGCGCAGGTGAGGGAGCTCCGGGAGGAGGTTAGCAGGCTGAGGGGGATCAGGGAGGCGGAGGATGAAATTGATAGTTATTTCCTTTCCCTGCAGGCCCAGGCACCAAAGGAAGAAGCACCCTGGGGAATACCCTCCACAGCAGAGTGGCAGACGGTCACAGCCAGGACCGGAGCGGCACGCAGCGAACCGGTACCAGCTTCTCCAGTCCGACTGGTGAACAGGTACGAGGCCCTGGCGACCCTGCAGGAGGTGGAAGGGGAGGAGGAAACCCTTGGGCAAGAAGAAACACCACGTTCTTCACACTCCAAACAGATCAAGAGATCCACGATGACCCAGAGGAGGAGGCGACGAGTGCTCGTCATAGGAGACTCCATCCTGAGAGGTACGGAAGGACCCATCTGTCGCCAGGACCCCTCGGCACGAGAGGTATGCTGCCTCCCTGGAGCAAAGATTCGGGATGTGACGGAGGTAATCCAGGCCAGGATCAAGCCCACCGATTATTACCCCATGGTCCTAGTCCATGTGGGTACTAATGATGCGGCCAGGAGAACCCCCGATCACTTGATGGCGGACTACTGTGCTCTGGGCGGCGTGCTGAAGGAGTTCGGCGCCCAGGTGGTTTTCTCTTCCATCCTACCAGTGACCGGACGAGGAAGATGGCAGGAGAACTGCATCAGAGAGACCAACTGGCGGCTTCGGCAGTGGTGTCTCGAGGCAGGCTTCGGCTTCCTGGACCATGACCCGCACATCACGACGAGGGACATGCTCAGCTGGGATGGGCTTCACCTGTCCCCCAAAGGTAAGCGTGTGTTTTCTTCTAGGTTGGCGGATCTCCTCTGGCGGGCTTTAAACTAGGCTCGTCGGGGGGAGGGGAGTACGAGGGCAGGGGAAGCTGTGGACCACCAAACCATGTGGCACCCACAAGGACAGCCCAGCCTGAAGAAGGAGAACACTGGGAACCTGAAGGCCATGGGGAGGCCAGCACTATAGAACAGGTAAGGAACAAGAAGGTAAGAAGCAATGGGCCCCATGGGACTTGGAGCGGGGGGGCAGCAAAGGCACCAGTCGCAGAGCTGAAGTGCCTATATACTAATGCTAGGAGCATGGGGAACAAGCAGGATGAACTAGCGCTCCTGCTTGCACTAAACACCTATGACTTAGTGGGGCTAACAGAGACCTGGTGGGATTCATCCCATGACTGGGCGGTACATATTGAGGACTATAGATTGTATAGAAAGGACAGGTCGGGGAAGAAAGGGGGGGGGGTTGCACTTTATATCAGTGAGCAATACACATCAACCCTCATCAAGACAGAATCCGAGGTTGAGGAAGTAGAAGGATTGTGGGTTAGGCTACATGGGGGGCAAGGAGAAAGGGATTTGGTGGTAGGGGTCTGTTACAGACCCCCACACCAAGGGGAAGAAATAGATGCGGGGCTCCTGAGGCAACTCTCGGAGACCATAAAAGCTAAAGAGGCGGTAGTCATGGGGGACCTAAACTACCCGGACATCTGCTGGGAGACGCAGACAGCAAGGTCCCATCGCTCACGCAGGTTTCTAACTTGTGTACAGGACCTCCACCTGACACAGGAGGTGCATGGTCCCACTAGGGGGAATGCCATACTGGATCTGGTATTGGCAACGGGAGATGACATGATAGGGGACCTCCAGATCAGTAGCTATCTGGGAGACAGTGATCACCTTATAACAGAATTCAACATAAGACGGCGAGTGGGTAAGGTAACTAGTAGGGTGAAAGTGCTAGACTTTAGGAAAGCTGATCTCAATGCACTCAGGCGATTAGTCAAGGAAGCACTGCAGAGTAGGAGTTTTGATGGGATGGGAGCCCAAGAAGGGTGGCTGTGCCTAAAGGAAACGATCCTTTGGGCACAAAGCAAGACGATCCCCGAGCGAGGCAAAAGAGGGAAAGGGGCCAGGAGGCTTCCATGGCTGACCAGAGAAATCCAGGGCAGCCTAAGGGCCAAAAGGGGAGCACATAAAAAGTGGAAACAGGGTGAGATCACTAAAGATGAATATACCTCCTCTGCTCGTGCTTGTAGGGAGGCAGTTAGGCGGGCCAAAGCTACCATGGAGCTGAGGATGGCAACCCAAGTAAAGGACAACAAGAAATTGTTTTTTAGATATATTGGGAGTAAAAGGAAGGCCCAGGGAGGAATAGGACCGCTGCTAAATGGGCAGAAACAATTGGTGACAGATAGAGGGGACAAGGCTGAACTCCTCAACGAGTTCTTTGCCTCAGTGTTCCTAAGCGAGGGGCACGACAAGTCTCTCACTGGGGTTGTAGAGAGGCAGCAGCAAGGCGCCAGACTTCCATACGTAGATCCTGAGATGGTGCAGAGTCACTTGGAAGAACTGGATGCCTTTAAGTCGGCAGGCCCGGATGGGCTCCATCCGAGGGTGCTGAAGGCACTGGCTGACATCATTGCACAGCCACTGGCGGGAATATTCGAATGCTCGTGGCGCACGGGCCAAGTCCCGGAGGACTGGAAAAGGGCTAACGTGGTCCCCATTTTCAAAAAGGGGAGGAAGGAGGACCCGGGCAACTATAGGCCGGTCAGTCTCACCTCCATCCTTGGTAAAGTATTTGAAAAAATTATCAAGGCTCACATTTGTGAGAGCCCGGCAGGGCAAATTATGCTGAGGGGAAACCAGCATGGGTTTGTGGCGGGCAGATCGTGCCTGACCAACCTAGTCTCTTTTTATGACCAGGTTACGAAACGCCTGGACACAGGAGGAGGGGTGGATGTCGTATACTTAGACTTCAGGAAGGCCTTCGATACGGTATCCCACCCCATACTGGTGAACAAGTTAAGAGGCTGTGATGTGGATGACTGCACGGTCCGGTGGGTGGCGAATTGGCTAGAGGGTCGCACCCAAAGAGTCGTGGTAGATGGGTCAGTCTCGACCTGGAAGGGTGTGGGCAGTGGGGTCCCGCAGGTTTCGGTCCTTGGACCGAAACTCTTTAATGTCTTCATCAGCGACTTGGACGTGGGAGTGAAATGTACTCTGTCCAAGTTTGCAGATGACACAAAGCTATGGGGAGATGTGGACACGCCGGAGGGCAGGGAACAGCTGCAGGCAGACCTGGATAGGTTGGACAAGTGGGCAGAAAACAACAGGATGCAGTTCAACAAGGAGAAATGCAAAGTGCTGCACCTAGGGAGGAAAAATGTCCAGCACACCTACAGCCTAGGGAATGACCTGCTGGGTGGCACAGAGGTGGAAAGGGATCTTGGAGTCCTAGTGGACTCCAAGATGAACATGAGCCGGCAGTGTGACGAAGCCATCAGAAAAGCCAATGGCACTTTATCGTGCACCAGCAGATGCATGACGAATAGGTCCAGGGAGGTGATACTTCCCCTCTATAGGGCGTTGGTCAGACCGCAGTTGGAGTACTGCGTGCAATTCTGGGCGCCACACTTCAAGAAGGATGCGGATAACCTGGAGAGGGTACAGCGAAGGGCCACTCGTATGGTCAAGGGCCTGCAGACCAAGCCCTACGAGGAGAGACTAGAGAAACTGGACCTTTTCAGCCTCCGCAAGAGAAGGTTGAGAGGCGACCTTGTGGCTGCCTATAAGTTCATCATGGGGGCACAGAAGGGAATTGGTGAGGTTTTATTCACCAAGGCGCCCCCGGGGGTTACAAGAAACAGTGGCCACAAGCTAGCAGAGAGCAGATTTAGACTGGACATTAGGAAGAACTTCTTCACAGTTTGAGTGGCCAAGGTCTGGAACAGGCTCCCAAGGGAGGTGGTGCTCTCCCCTACCCTGGGGGTCTTCAAGAGGAGGTTAGATGAGCATCTAGCTGGGGTCATCTAGACCCAGCACTCTTTCCTGCTTATGCAGGGGGTCGGACTTGATGATCTATTGAGGTCCCTTCCGACCCTAACATCTATGAAGCTGTAAGTGTGAATTCGCACACACAGAACCCGCATAAAGCAAGGAAAACCTGTAGTTTTTGCCACTGCAGAATTTAAGTTGACCTATACAGGTAGTTTAAACAAGCTACCAAGCCTGCAGCCACACTGGACCAGCAGTTGTGGCAAGGGCAGTTCATACAATGGATCTCTTACCTTTTTCTAAATCCTGAGGGTTGGGGGGGGGGGGGGGGCGGGGGAGAAGAAGTGGGGCTGCAGTTTAATGCTCTCATCGGGCGCATCCACACATGCAAGCACACACGCTTGCAGCAGCTCAGATAAAAGTTGTGCAAATCTGACCTGGGGCTTTTTGCCTCAGCGCACGCGTCAGACATGCACTTTATTGTGGAGCAAATTGTGCCACTTGGGGCAAAATAACCCTGCTTGGCTCCTCCTGGATCTGCAGCCAGAGAAAGCTAGAGCCCGGGGCCAGCACCTGTGCTGTCCCCATCAGTACAAAAAGCTGCCCTGGCAAGCAGCTGAGGGCTACTTGCTCTCAGGAGCTCCTGAGGCCCAGCCAATTGGTATCTGGGGACACTACCCCTTGTGCCAGCTGGACTGCTGCAGCAGGATCCCAAATCCATTTTAAAAAATATCCCAAAATCCATGTTCTTCCACAATTAAAACAAAAGACCACTCCACACACACACACACACACACACACACACACACACCCCTATAGAGAGAGATAGAGAGGGATTGGTTAGTTGGGCAATGCTTTATTGGTATATTTACAATGGTAAAGAGATTTGGAAGCCTACTAGTGTCTCTATCATCATGATAAAATAAATTCTAAATACCTATGTGTTTTCATAGATATTAGGGTTGGAAGGGACCTCAATAGATCATCGAGTCCGACCCCCTGCATAGTCAGGAAAGAGTGCTGGGTCTAGATGACCCCAGCTAGATGCCTATCTAACCTCCTCTTGAAGACCCCCAGGGTAGGAGAAGAGCACCACCTCCCTTGGGAGCCCATTCCAGACCTTGGCCACTCGAACTGTGAAGAAGTTCCTCCTAATGTCTAGTCTAAATCTGCTCTCTGCTAGCTTGTGGCCATTATTTCTTGTAACCCCCAGGGGTGCCTTGGTGAATAAAACCTCACCAATTCCCTTCTGTGCCCCCGTGATGAACTTATAGGCAGCCACAAGGTCACCTCTCAACCTTCTCTTGTGGAGGCTAAAAAGGTCCAGGTTCTCTAGTCTCTCCACGTAGGGCTTGGCCTGCAAGCCCTTAACCATACAAGTGGCCCTTCTCTGGACCCTCTCCAGGTTATCCACATCTCTCTTGAAGTGCGGCGCCCAGAATTGCACGCAGTACTCCAACTGCGGTCTGACCAGCGCCCGATAGAGGGGAAGTATCACGTCCTTGGATCTATTCGTCATGCACCTGCTGATGCACGATAAAGTGCCATTAGCTTTTCTGATGGCTTCGTCACACTGCCGACTCATGTTCATCTTGGAGTCCACTAGGACTCCAAGATCCCTTTCCACTTCTGTGCCACCCAGCAGGTCATTTCCTAGGCAGTAGGTATGCTGGACATTTTTCCTCCCTAGGTGCAGCACTTTGCACTTCTCCTTGTTGAACTGCATTCTGTTGTTTTCTGCCCATTTGTCCAACCTGTCCAGGTCTGCTTGTAGCTGTTCCCTGCCCTCCGGCGTGTCCACTTCTCCCCACAGTTTTGTGTCATCCGCAAACTTGGACAGAGTACACTTCACTCCCTCGTCCAAGTTGCTGATGAAGATATTGAAGAGTATCGGTCCAAGGATTGAGCCCTGCGGGACCCCACTGCCCACACCCTTCTAGGTCGAAACTGACCCATCCACTACGATGTGTTGATGTGTGCTTTTGGTCTCCTTCGCACATGATGGGTGTGTGATGGGGGGGATGTAGTGTTTGCAGGAAGGGGTGTGGGGTAAGGCATTTGGGTGTGTATGGAAGGACGTGGGTTGGTCTGTGGGTAGGTGTGGGGCAATTGCTGGGGGGACTGTGGGTGTAGGGGACCTTGTCGGGGGGCTGCTCAGGAGGGGTGGGTCTCCTGGCCCCCACAGGGTACAGCCTCCCCACACAGCACATGGAATGCCCTTCCCCCCCATCCAGGGCCCTAGCTCCCCCCTGGAGGGCCACCGTCCCCCCGCCCATGGCCCCAGGCACCCTGGAGGGCCACCGTCCCCCCGCCCAGGGCCCATAACTTACCTTCCAGAGCAGCAGCAGGAGTGGGGTGCTCTGAGCCTGCTGCTGCCAGCTCCCAGATCTTGGGGACCGCATGCCAAGCCCAGCCGGGTCCTGCCAGCCCTAGGGCTGCTCTGCCACCTAGCTGGGCTGGTCCCATGGCCAGCAGAACCCGGCGCATGGGGACCACGTGCTGAGGCCAGCCGGGTCCTGCCAACCCTGGGGCTGCTCTGCCGTCCAACCAGGCTGGTTCCATGGCAGCAGGTCCTACTGCGCACCACCTCCCTGCAGACACAGCAGAGCAGAGCAGAGGGGGGACCTGGTGCGGCGGGACTTGGCCCAGCCCCGTGTGGCTCGCTAATCCAGCTTTGCGCTAGAGCAAGTCACATGGCTCCAGGAGGCGCAGCTCCTGTGCGTGCCTCCCGGAGCCATGCGACTCACTGCAGTGCAAAGCTGGACTACCAAGCCGCACGGGCTGGACCAGGTTCCTCTGCACGCCGCCAGCTTCACCGTGGCTGCTCTGGCCACTTGCCCTGTGCAGCCCCAGGGACATTAGCCCCGCCATTTCCAAATTCCCCCCACATCCCCCTGTCACCTATAACCGCCCCCTCCCCCATTCCCTAAATTACGTTGGACAGTGCCGGGGGCAGCAGGAGCACCAAAGAGATGCTCTGGCCAAAACCAGAGCATCTCTTCTGGAGGACTGACTCCTGTGCTGGCTCCAGGAATGGTCTGGGACCGTGCCTTGCTCCTCTGTTCTGTGGAGTGTTTTTTTTCTGACCCCTGGCTATCCAGGGGTCTAAATTTTCTCTCTGTGCTGCAAGTTTGCAGCACAGGGAACATTTTTTCATTCCTGCACCTGCTTCTTGCCCCATCTCAAATTCCTTTGAGATGGGGCAAGAGGCACGTGTGCGCTCATCTAGACACACCCATCTGGGTTGGCTCATAGTAGCCTCTGTAACTGAAAGACTCAAGTCATACTTATTTACATACTGGCTTCCCAGTGGTATCAACCACATTATGCTACTTAATACTATTATTGTCTTTCCAGCATGCTGGAACTAATCAATACAAAATAATATGTCTGTCAAGTCTAATGCTCATTAGAAAAAGTTGGGGGAACAATATGCTCTCAGAATCACTTAACACAGTTAAAAGCCTGTGGCCCCCTTCTGCCCAGGCTGACCGGGAGCAATTTGCTCCCAATCAGTGTCTATGCATGCAGTATGGTGCGTTAATTAATGTGTCATTTTTCTAGTATCTGTATCTATAGGTACTGTACTAGAAAATGGTGCATTAAGCTAACATACTGCACAGTAATTGCTGCACACGTGTAGACAGTGATGCTTTACTGTGCATTAAATTAGTCTAATGTACAATAAAGCATCTAATGTAGATGCACCCATTGGGTTTTAAATTGGACTCTGGTTTCTGTGTCATTCTGGAGCTTACACAAGCGTAACCTAAAAATCATAGGTACCCCATTTATATAGTTTGTAGCTATTTGTTGTTGATTGGGTTCTGATGCGAGTGAGCTGAGCTCTCTCATACGCTATACGTACAAGAAAATAATTCTAAAAATTATTGCAGTAAGTGTAAACAACTGAAATGCATCTAAAATTATCATTATTTTGAAAGCAACAGCACTCTTCAGCTAAATAGAAATTTGACCAGTTGATCCAGTGCAAAAAAAAGGATTTACTAACAGTCTTTTAAAAGTTTCTCAAGTGCATATACTATGCAGAATTGATTTTATATTATTAGAAGTTTACCTTAAATTATGGAGAAACTAAACAATTTTCATGTGTTGTTTATGATATAAAAAGCTAATTCTGCGTATATTACCTGGATGTGCTCTGGCAGCCCTACCTCTCGGCGCTGAATGGTAGAGGTCTCAGTGGTGGAAGGAAGGATGAGAGGGTGGCCGCCATCTTGTCTGCTGCCCTTCATGCCACCCTGCCAGCTGGCACTTCAACACCCCTCCCCCCCTCACCCTCGGGGTCCAGCATTTCATTCATTTTTATTGTTTTGTTTTTTTTACATTGATTTTGGGAGGCAATCCCAGATATTCCAGTTTCCACAAAATCCATGGAATTGTAAATTGAGTAGACCATTACATATTATTACTACTAGAAATGAAAACAGCCCTTTCTTCTGCAAACAGAAATGACAATAGCACTGACAACAGATAACGTACCAACATTAAGAATAGGTAGGTTTTATCATAAAACACTCTTATTTCCTTCCCATGTAGAAGTAGTTCTAGACATGATATTTCTCAAGGCTTTTTGGTATGATGAAATAAAGTTCACTGTTACTACAACAGAGTTTACAACAATAATTGACACAAGTTTCAGACTAAAAGACAAATGCTGTCAGCAACTCAATTTTGTTTGTATTGTAACTATTTACCTGAGCTGAGAAGTCAATTAATTTTGGAAGAAACAATTTACTTCCTTCATCGCTCTTCAGAAAATCCAGCAAACTGCCTGTTTCAATAAAGAAAGAATAAAACAGCATAGTTTACAAATCAAAGGAAGTTCATCACTAGCCCTGTAATCAGGTTGCCAGTTTTACAAATATGTGACAACATTAAATTGGATACAATTAGCTAAGTTTCTTAACATGCTCTTACAACAACACAGAACAATACCTGTTTTGTTTTGTTGTGAGAGTGACCTGTTTTATTCTGGTTTGGGGTTTTGTTTTTTGGTTTTTCCTTTGAATCACAGATATGAACAACTGATTTTCCCATTTTTAGGGATATCAAAAAACCTGTCCTTGGGGAACTGCCTGTAATTACCACTCTGTAACCATATTATGATTTTAAAATGCCACAAAACACATCTACTCAAAGTTACCTCTTGTTCATAAGGACAACAGAATGGCCCTTTGATGAAAACACGCAACTAAAGTATCCATTCATAAATAGCTTTATTTTGTGAACCTTCTGCACTGTGTAGTAACTACCTAGAAAAGCCTGGTTGTCTGCATGATGGACAATCAATTAAACATATTAGATAATTAATGAAAATGTTAATGAAGTGAAGGATTGCTGCATGTAGTTTGCTTTAACTAGTTACACCGTTTTGGTGAGAGATGATCAGTCACATTACAGAGAGTGACCACAGATATTAAGGAATACACTTAGGATGTGCCAAAAAAATGTATTTTAGAGACTTTGAGAAATTTCTGACATAATGCAACCTAAAAACACTGTGGGCATAAAATAAAAATTGTCTTTCAGAGACAGATTCTGGATCATTTAAAACCAAAATCTGCAAATGTATAAAATATGTGTCTTTTTCTATTGTTTGTTACTGGGAGTAAATTCATTACATATAGAATATTTAACTCTTGATGCTGCTTTTAAGGCTCAGTAGTTCTCACCTTTTGCCATGAATTCTGTTATTATATAAATAGGTTCTTCTTTGGTGACTACTGCATACAGCCTGACTAACTTGTCATGCTGAAGCGTTTTCATGAGGTTGGCCTCCTCCAGGAATGCTTGCACTGACATTGTTCCAGTCTTCAAAGTCTTCACAGCAACTTTTGTACTATTGTTATAAAAGCCTAGAAAAGAAGGAACCATCATGGCTCAGGAATCATTCAGCAGTGTGCCAACTGTTAGGAAAGCTTACAAACTAGACAAGAACTCGAGAGTAAAATCTTGGAGGTAAGTGTTATGTAGCCCATTTGAATCAGTGTAATAAACTCTTATTTTCCAAGATGCATTAACAGATTATTGCTCTACCCACTGATGTACAATGTTCTATTTTTGTAAGTAACTATGCAAAAATAATATAAAGTGAGACCACTTTTATTAAGGTTCCTTTTGTGCCCTACTCTTCACATTACAACACTGCAAAAAAAATTAACAGGAAGAGGTAAAATTCATGACTCAACACACTAGCTACCAGCCAGTCTGCACAATTTTAACAGTTTGCCTCTCTAAAAGAAAGTACACAGCCCAGTAGTTACTCACTCTAGGCAAAGAAAGAACTCATGGTCATACAGAAAATCTGTGGCAGAACAGGGAACTGAATCCAAGTCTTCCCAATCTTAAATTAGTGCCCTACCTAGTGTCATCTGCCATCTTTTTAAAGGAGAAAGAACACAACCTCCAAAAGCTGTCAGTAAGCCTGGTACAACGCACAACCAAGTGCAGCCAAGGAACAATCTCTTGCACAGAAGAGTTAAAAAGAAAGGAAAGATAAATAGGCACTTCCAATTGGCTTATTAATATATGTAAAACAGTTCCATATAAATCTTTTTTTTTTTTTTTTTAAGTACCATTTTAGGCTTATTTTAAAACTTTTCTTGTGTTTTGAACTCCTTGCAGAAAGTGTACACAGTACTAAAATTTACTTCAGTCAGGGTTAAGGGCACTCGGCACATCCCACCATGGCACGGCCCTTAATTCAGGAAAATAAATTCTGTTTTACCAGAATCCTCTCATGTGACAGAACAAAATGAAAAGATGACAAAGTAACAACAAAAAACAAGACTTAAGAGCTTGGTCCTCTACCATTCTTCTGTTAGTTAACAGGGAAAAGGAAAGAAGTTGGCTATTTTCTCACATACAATTGAGGAAACCAGATAAAGGAAGTGTGGCCACCTCAGAATGGCACTTAAATTTTATAGCAGGCCTAGCCCCAGCCGCATGCTATTTAAGAAAAACAGTAATCAATGCTGATAGGTATATTATTCATTTCTGATAACTCGACTGAATAGAAGAAACAACTGTCAACTTGGTCATTGCCAAAGACTGAATCAGATGCCCCCAAACAAAGACTAAAGCTAGCACTTTAAGCTTATGAACTATCACTTAGCTGGCAGCTATAGCAAGGTTTTTTCACAGCTTTAGAGAAAAGTAGGGCTAGAAAGGACCTTAAGAGGTCATCTAGTCTAAGGGTTAGCAACCTGTGGCCCACAGGCATTTCATCTGGCCCTCAGGGTAAGGAGGCTTCTGTGCCACTGAAGCAGCAGGGGGCATTGCCCACACTAGGGAGAAGCAGCAATAGCAGCACTGCGGCAGAGTGAAGGGGAGTGATGATTGACTCTGGCTCCAGTACAGGCTGAGAGTGGGCAGCTGCCCACTCTTGAAGGCCAGCTGCATTAAAATCAACCCCCATCCCTTCTCCCCCCAACAAAATGTTGTTGACTATTGATAAATCCAACCCTCTGCTAAGGGCAGGATCATCCCCGCCTAAACCAGCCTACACAGATGTTTGGCTAGTCTGTTTGTAAACACTTCTAAAGGATGAAACACAACAACTCTAGGTAGCCTGTTTCATTGCTTAACCACTCTCATAGTTAGAAAGTTCTTCCTGATATCCAATCGAAATTTCCCTTGCTGCAATTTAAAAGTGCTGCTCCTTGTCCTATCCCCTGATGCCCCAGAGTATCACCATCCTCTTCATAACCAAGCTTCTGGTATTTGAAGACTGTTACCAAATCCCTCTTTCACTTCGCCAGACTAAATAATTTCACTTCTTTCAGCTTTTCCTCCTGAATCACATTTCCCAGACCACTAATCATTTTTGTTGCTCTTCATTGAATTCTTTCCAATTTGTCCCCAGTTTTCTGGCACTGCAAGGCACAAGTCTGGACATAAGTTTTCTAAGTGAGACCCTACTAAGCGATGATAGGAGTGGAAGGATCATTTCTTCCCTTGACTTGCATGTGACATTCCTGTTAGAATAGTATGCTATTGCCTTTTTTCTGTACAACAGCTTATTGACACACGTTCATCATTATAACCCTTGAGTCTTGTCCACAGTACTTCTGCCTAGCCTGTCTCTCTCCAGGTTGTTTCTGTGCACGCAACTGTTCTATCCCAAGTGTAGAACTTCACATTTGACTTTACTGAATTTCAACTGATTAATTTTAAGCCATTTCTTCAGTTTATCAAGGTCATTCTAAATCCTAATCCTACCCTCCAGAGTGCCTGCAACTGCACCCATATCTGTGTCATCTGCTAAGTATGTACTTGTCTGTGTATCACAGGTGGCACAGAAAGGAACACAACACAGTCTGAATGGTCGGTTATGGAAGGGCTTCAGGCTCAGGCTACACAGCAGAATGATATAATTTGAAATGGAGACCATCTTTTTCTTGTGTGTTTGTACAGCAGAAACACAATGGTGTTCTGGTCCCTAAGCAGTGTTGCTAGGCACTACCACAATATAAATAATCATTTCCTGGTTCTAACTGCATTCATATCAGTCTCCCAAAAGATCAGTTGCCAGGCAGACATGCTTTGTTGAATGCACATCAACCAGGAAGAGACTGTGAGAGGAATGAACTTGATTCATGCCACTTCCCCCTCCCCCCCCCCCAACTCACTACTGGGGTTGTTACAAGCTTCACCCAAAGCAGCAGACTTTCTGCTAATCTAGGCTCCCCTCCAATGCCTGCATTGCCTCTACTGAATCTGACTTATGGTCTACACCCACTCTTCAGTGTCTGGCACTTGCAATCCAGGAGACAAATGGTCACGCACTCTAACTTCCTACAAGAAACATGAATACAAAAGGGGATGGGTAAGTGATGAAGCTTCTAGTTCCTTCCTTTCTGTAGGTTTCAGCCAGACCACTTTGGATTAGTTTTCAGAATATGAATACACTGCAAAAATGCATCTGCAACTTTTTCAAACACACCCATTTATCTTGCACACTTGCCATAGGAAATTAGATAACCAGTGGTCAGATATGTCAAAAAAATTGCTGGAGCATTTTTAAACTCTTATTTTCATGAAGAGACTCTTGTTTCTTTGGTTTGACTTCCTCTGCTGCTCTAGTAGTTGCATAAAAAGATAACAACAGTTTAATATTACAGATTGACATTTAAAGTATATTAAACCTAACACCTGGGATGTCAGAAAAATGTGACTCATTAGTAAAATAAACTATAATGGCTCTTTTTGTGTTCTTAACTTTTCTCTTAGACCTACTTGAGAGCTCCTTCACTCATGGATTACTAGTACCAGAGAATGTTATGACTTGTATCATAGCAGTAGGTACCTGGAGACAAAATTGAATAGAAAAATGTAGGCTGGGGTGCTGTTTTAAACTATGAAGTCAGTGCAGCTGCTCCCTAGTACACCAAATCAAAAGTATAAAAATCTTTGTAAACTGTATCAGCAAAAGTAGTCACTTCATGGAATGTTGAAATTTTTTGAAGAACCGTGGTGCTTGCAGACATGCAAAGCTGGGGAACTTGATGATCTTTTAAAGTTACTAGCCAAACCCCACAGAATTTAGTGACAGCCCAGACATTCACTTTAAGGATAAATACAGTATAACCTCATAAATCCAGTATGCTTGGGACTGAGCACCTGCCGGAAATTTAACAATTCTGGATTAAAGCCGAAACAGCAGCCAGTCCCAGAACAGCAGCTGCACACAGAGCAGCAGTGCGGGGTGGTGGATGGTGGCAGCAGCCACCACATGCAAGCTTCCCTCTCCACTGCTCCGGAACCGGCCACTGCTACTCCCTGATGTGCTGGATTTTCATGAATTCCGGATTTTTTATATCCGGATATATGAAGTTATACTGTATGACAACTGAGATGATAATTATTTTGGCTAAAGAAAAGTCTTGTGCAGCCAAGCATTCACTGAATTTTTGCACAGATTAAGTCAAGTCATGCCAAGCTGCAATATAGATTTGTGATGTCCATTAAAAGCTAAACCAAGAACATCAAAAGCATTTTCAAACTAGATCTCTACAACTAAAGGAGAGACTCCTACATAATACAGCCTTTATTCCTCACTCCCAAACAACAATTCCTTGCAACATTATCATTAAAATGTAGTTTGAGTTATAGAAATACTATATTGTCTGAAAACACAACAAACAGACTGGGTTATTTCTGGATGATTTATAACACTTCCCAGGCAATGGCTGGAGAGCACACTGAAAAAGAGCTGTTCCACCTCCTTTCAGGATCTACAGTATCCCAACACCAGTAGCCATCTCTCAGCCAGAATAACTGGGGCTTGAACAGTAAATCAGTCACCTTACCAACTCATCGACAAAAAATGTCAGTGGTTGGCACCACTGTAGCCCCGGCAACTGAATATCCCCTGTTCTCCGAGTACCATAACGCATTAAAAAACCCATAATGCTACTTCAATTTATTGTGGCACTACTGTTGCTCCACAAATACATTAGCTCAATATTTGATAAATCTTTGTAAGTTTTATGATGGAAAGTAGTTACTCCATCATGCTAAACCAGCACTTTTGAAATTAAATGTGGCATTTGTTGCAACAGGAAGATGGGCATTTGATGATCCAATACAGTGAGGGAGCCATATTCTTCTCTACAGGGTGCAATTCTCAAAAACTAGGGAGCTCCACCTGTTCAGTGCAGGGCTTGTTATGGTACTTTGCACAGGTACACAAAGAGGGCGGAGGGCCCCACTCCACATTCGAATTCAGACGAAAACTTAGTTAGATCCCTCCTATGATTTAAGACAATTTCTTTTAAACTCAAAAGAAACAAACTGTAGATAAAGTCTTATATACACTTTCAAACCCAGAGAATTTTTAACAACAGGCTGTAAATTCTTGTGGGGGTGGGGGAATGCATAAATAGATATTGATGAACCCATAAGTATATTGCTGCTAGCATGCAAGGCATGTACACACGTACATACACATACCTCTCTTTGTATGTATAAATTATGTAAATAATTATTTACTTATTAATACATAATTATGCAATACATAATTTATTATGCATTACATAATTGTGTGTTATTATATACATTATTATAAATGTATTTATAAATGCATTTAAACTTAATCACAGAAAGCTCTTCAGTAAATCAAGCCTGATACCCAATAGTGCTTAATTAAAAAAAAAAAAGTAAAAAAAAAATCACCTTTGTACCGTAAAGCAGAAGTAATTTATCAAAATAACATAAGCAGCTTATAGCCGGATGCCACTACACTACTCCTTAGTATTTTCAGTAGCTTATTATTAGCTACTGAGTTAGCTAATGAGTGGAGAAGCATACTTGCTACAATCGTGTGTGGCCTGGTGTTGGACCAGATGACCTAACATGTCTTTTCCACTTCTAACTTCTTTGCTACTAAGATTAATCATGCTCACAACTAGAAAGGATCCCCGCCATGCAAATCAGCTTCTGTTGCTTCAGAAATGCTGCAGAGAGTGAGAGGAAGCACGTTGCTCAACTTCACAGTACAGTAATTTCTCCCATAAAGTAATAATTCACAAAGGCAAATGTTAAGCCCAATTTAGATGACGAGAAGATCACAAAAACAAGAGGAAACATCTTGAACCAGAAACACCCCTTTTTAAAATTTTTATGCATGTGTGTGCAGAACTAGTCACTTCCTGAAGTTAACTACATTAAGTGGACAGCAACAAACCACCACAGATTTTTCTACAGTATTTCAGTGTTAGTTTAAAACATTTCTTGATCTAGTTTATTAGACAGAAAAAATGTTGCACAACGGCTGGTCTCTGTCCAAACTAAATAAAGCATCACCCAGGCATGCCAGATTTAGGTGCCTTCTTAAAGCCCTTTAGCTCACATCTTCATAAAAAAGCCACAGTATATTATGCAGATAGACAATTTGCATGCTTTTTTATGCTGAAAGATTCAATCTGTAAGTCAAACTGGAGATTTCTGATTAGCTGTCAAAGATGCCATACTCATGCTAATACAAAGATGCTTTACTTTTACTTAGAAAAGTCATTTCAAAACAGTATTACAAGCCATGTATTCCTATAAGAATGTTACAATATTTTGGCCAATAATCCTTCTTCAAAGCTTGTCAGAACACTAGTCTAGGAAGTAAACTCAAAAATGCACTGTTTCCCACAGCTTAAAATATTTAAGATATTTATTCATTAAACACAACTTCTAAAGAAGCAGCAAGGATTCAGAGAAGGATGAGGAGAATAATGAGGAACATGGAAAGGATGATTGAAAAGACTGGGATTCCTTGCATTAAAAATAAGAGAGGACATGAAAAAATATTTTTTTAAAAATGGATAGTATAAAAAAGATAGATCAGGGCCTTTAGTTCTCACTTTCCAATAGCAAAAAAATATTTAACTTGATTAAAAGATCCAAGTTAAAGCCAGTAAAAGAAAATATTGCTTATGCAACAAGCAGTTAGAATATGAAACTCACTGCCACAGGAAATTGTTGAAGCCACAGCTGTTCTTGTCCCACTCTAGTCAGGCTTCGCAGGGAGCCAGGCTCAGCCAGGAACAGCAGCAGTGGGTGGGTTTCTCCTCCTTGCCCAGGTCCCTCTGGATGTTTCCTCTAAGCCCAGGAGCAGGCTCAGGGACAGAAGAGACTGTCTGCCACCACCGCTGCCCCAAGCTAAGCCCCATTCCTAGTCAGACCAGCTAGAGCAGGGCAGGAATGGCTCCAACCTCTGGGGTAGCCACAGACAGTGGCAGGTGGAAGAGTGACAGAATGAGAGGGGAGAAGGGACATGCTGGTGGGTGTGGAGGAGAAGGGGTAGGAGGTGCCAACAGCAGGGAGAGAAGAATCGTATCTGCTTCAGGACTTAAGAAAAGTCCCCAGCTGCTGCTTCCACACCATGGTCTGCCCACCTGGTAGGAAGAGGATGGAAGCAGAGGTGCAGCCACCTCTGCAGCACCAGTTAGTGCTCTTGCACCCTCTTACAAAATCCTGGATCCACCCATGGTTTTCTCCCTAGATCAAATCCTTGTTCAGGAGTTACTACACTGTAAGGTTTGAATGCATGGTTTTCTGTGATCACTATCTGCAAGAATAGCCATCGGTATGATTCGTTACAACAATACCAGCAAAAAGCCAGTATGGATGGCTCCGGCTGCTTGGGAACCCACCTGCCATAAAAGGTACTGAACCTCCACCCCCCCGGCCTCCAAACCCCGCAAAAAACTGATAAGTTCTGTTCAGATGTTTTGCATCAAGAGAGGATGTTTTCCAAGATAAAAGTGCTATTTGTACACATGTAATAGGGCAAATTATTTCAGATAATACTCCAATGAGGGTCAAAGCTAGCAACACAAGGGTGAATCAGTGTCTTTGAAACTGTACTACAGACATTTATTTTTCAGTTACATTTTAAATATTTACATTTTCAAAGACCTAAGCAAACCACAAAGTATTATCTACTCACCCATCCAAACTTCTCCAAACTGACCAGCTCCAAGTTTTTTCACTAACTTAATTGATTCCCGTGGAATCTCCCATGCATCTTTATCCCAAGGTTTCTGGGGTTTAGGGCTAATACATGCTTTTTCCAGTTTTTTGCATAAACCATCTGACTGCTCTGTTTTTCAAAGAAAAACAAAAGTATAAAAATCCATTGCATTGTTAAACATACTTTGTTTAATGTAGGCACAACTGCAGATCAACACCAATCAGCTCAAAATAAAACAGGCATTACGAGGAATGCTTTGATCTAATAGAAACCAATTTTGCTGCAATCATCGCATCGTATTTAACCATTCAAACCTGGGATTTAGGGTTTCGGAATTCAAAAACCAATTTATAAAATAGCTGTGTGATCTGCAGTTAGTACCAGACAAAAAAAGATCATGGCTGCTCATAATGTATGCTTTTTTTTCACTCCAAGAAGGCAGCAAAGTAAATAAAATGCATGTTCTAATGGTTGATGGCATGTCAGTGAAGACAGAGTAGGAGACCTGTCTCAGGAAATATAAAAACAAAAAAAACCTGATCTTGTTGCTTATGATCAAAAAATCAGAAACAACGAGTATCTGCTGTTCCCCTCCTAGACTTCAGATTTCTGAAAGCTGAAATTCACCTCTTCAGATGCCCAACTTTAGACAGCAAATTTTGAAATACAGGAAATCTATGGCCCAGGCATTGACAGAATTTAGATATTTCTGCACCCCTGCCCCATGTTCAGGCCACTAGACGACACTTAAGATCACCTGAGAATTTATGTCCCTGAAGACATTTAACGTACATAGTATGTTGGTTCAGTCAGTTAAGACAGGCAAAATAATAATAATAATTATTATTATTATTATTATCATCATTATTATTATTGGGAGGGGCGGGTAGCATTGAACCAAGTCATCCACGCATTTTGAAGACAAGTGATGGTTGCACATAAATTGCTCCTCTCTCTCTTTAAAAGGAATCATTGGATCCAACTCCATTTACAATAAAATAATGGAAAAAAGCTACCATTGACTTAAAATACCTAATCTTGATCTTATTGAAATGTCCAAAACTAAGTGGACCTTAAAATTAGTATTATTTTAACTTATGTGCCATATACCCGTAGCATTGCTTTGAAATTCCTATATTATCACACTTTTTTAGTGTATAATTGTTCAGTGACTGGAGAAGAAATAATTATGATACATTCAGCATGATAATAAAAAGACTTGCATAATTTTATTAGGTGGTTAATTCTTCAGTGTAGTTTTGAAAATGTCAACCCAATATTTTCCCTCCAGTGTCCAAAATATTATTCTGAACTACCAAGACTATGTTCAATGGGGGCAAGGGTGGGAGAATACCATTATGATAACCAAGAAGTTATAAAAATGTTAAAGTAATTACTGCATATTGGAAAGTAATATTCCCTGTCAATGGAAATTTTGATTTTTCCCCAGAACATTCAATAGCAAAAAGCCAGACCACTGGCATAAAAATTTATAAGGTTGCTTTTGTTTCATATTATGAAGATACCAGTAGATGTTTAACAACATACCAGATGTAATACATTTTGTAAATACTGTCCACCTTTATTATTATATACCATTACACTTACAAACACAGTATTTTTATCTGTTTTTTTCTCACTTTAACTGCACATTAGTGTAACTCTGGGAGGAGTGACTTTTACATTATTATTCATTTTATACTGGTAAATGAGAGATCAGAAGCAGACTTTCTAGTACCAGTAATAGACCTTAAGCCAGAGGTACAAAGATACAGCCAACAGACTGGATCTGCCCTCCAATGACCTATCATCTGGTCTGCAGTGATGCCTGGGGGTTTTGGACTGGACCTGCACACCAGATGCAGCGGGCCCTAGACTGACCTGCAGTGCTGCACGTGGGGCCAATTTGGGGCATGTGATGCACATGGTACTTGCACTGGCCCAGCCCCATGCACTGAATCCAGCACAAGGGGATGGTCTGCAGGCCTGATCCAGCCTGCGGACTACTCCAGCCCCACACATCTGGCATACAGGACCTGGTAAATTTGATACCATTGCCTTAGACTCCGACTGAACTTGTGTTTCGCTCTTAACATGAATCTTGCTACAACAGTCACAGTGCTTAGATTATTTATAAAATGTACTGGAAAGACCTGAAATAGAACAATAAATTATTTTTCCATTAAAATAAATCTTAATATCTGACAAGTAATCCACTAATTCATTTAACTTACTTTGGTAATGTTTGATCATGTCGTTGATGGTAGGAAAAGTAATTCTTGGAGAGATGTAATATCCTCCATTGTCTAGACTCCTAATTTTGTAGTGCTTAATAACATCACCATGCTGTGGATCATGGTCCCTGATGGAAAGAGAGTAGCTACCTGTGGAAAACAGTGCAAAGAAGCTGTTTGGTAGATTGTATGCTTGTAAAATGCACATTTCTATAGTTCAATATTCAATGGATATAATAAATGCAGTAATATTTTGCCTACTTGTCATGTTCCGCATTTATCTCTCACAAATATTTTACAATTGCCATGAGGAATATAACTAAATGAACCCCGCTGCTGGCACTGAACTTATCCCAAGATACTCCTTAAGAACCAATGGGGATTTTCTCTCTCTCTCTCCTTAAAGCAATATTTTAGCATAAGAATGGACCATTTATCTCAATTTGATTCTATAATTTCCTTCTAGTTTTAAGTGACAGAACTCAATGAGGATGGAAGGACAATGGTACTGAGCGTGCACTTAGTAAATATTCAGAGACCACCAAGCTGGGCTGAATAGCAGATACTCTAGAAGACAGGATAAGATACAAAATGACCTTCATTAAATTCAGGCCATTTCTCTAATTTACTATATGAAATTCAATAAGGACAAGTGTAAAGTATATTGAACTTGGGACAGAACAATCACATCCACAAATACAAACAGGAATGAATGGCTAGGCTGCAGTACAGGAGAAAGAGACATGAAGAGTACAGTGTCTTACAAGCTATGATTTCATGTGCTGTTGCTGGGGGTAAAAATAATACGAGAACCCCGAAGAATCCCAGGATACAAGAACAGTTATGGGAAGCAATGCCTGTATTCTTCTCAGCAGCAGTGAGGTCTTACCTAAAATAATGCCTAATTTTGGGCACCACACATCCAGAAAGGTATGAACAAACTGGAAATAGTCCAGATGAATGTGTGACACAGTAATGGGCAATATGAACCTCTGATCTGACCCAGCAAATGGCAATTCTTATGTTCTTAGAAGATCAACAAAAATGATCTGGGGTCTATAAAACATGACTTACAAGGTAACATTGGGAAAACTAAGATTACCATATTGACTTGAATATACAAAACTAAATAGAAGACAGCCCCGCCCCCCCATAAGTAGATTCTATTGATAAATTTATTACAGTTGTCCTGGTATAGAATCTAAGTATTGGAGTTTTGCCTTGAATTTGTCCCCTTCCCACTGCTATAGCAAGGAAAATAAATCTGAAGGGTAGCCCCTTTGCCCTCTGCCCCCTCAGTTTCTTCCCCTTACACCTCCCCCCCCCACCCTTACCTTACCATCAGACTCTGCTCTCCCTGAACACATGAAAATGAGGAGCAAACTTGAAAACACTGACCTTGAAATTAACATACCTGTAATTACTTTGCATTTAGTACCCATAAACTTAGTTCATCTAGAATTGATGTATTTTTTGAAACTGCTACAAGTTTAGCACAGTTGCTCCATAAACACACTTTTAAGCAGCACTTTAAAAAAAGCTTCCTATCAGCATGTTTGCCCAATGTGGGCCATGTGTTGTTTTGCAGTCATACTCAGTGTTGGCTGCATTTAAATCGGCTTCATAGTTGGTTTCTGTTACTGAGCATATGCTGCTTTTGCTAGCATTTTAATGACAGACAATATATTAAATGAAGTTTCCTTGTATGCAAATGTAAGGGGATAGCCCACCCCTCCCCACAGTCAGCATTGGGGGGTGGAATCTTGTCTTGTATTTGAGTAAATATGGTATTTAGTCTGAAGAAGACTTGAGAGGATCTGAAAACAGTCCAAGTACCAAGAGGATGGTAACAGGCTGTTCTCTGTGTAAACGGAGGATAAGACCAGAAGAAACAGTCTTAAATTGCAACAAAGAAAGCATAGGTTGGATACGAGCATCACCGTGAGGGTGGCTAAGCACTAGAACAGATTACCTATAGAAATTCAGGAAATCATTAGGCAATCATGATGTCCAAAATTAGACATTTTTAAGAGCAGATTAGGCAAATGCTTAGTTTGGGGTGGTTTAGATGATGATAATAATCCTGCCTTGAGTAGAGAGACGGACAAGGTAACTTCCCTTGGTCTCTCACAGTCCTATTTTTTATTGAATCTCTTCACTTCCTTTGGAGAAGTTACTGCAGTCCAACTGAATTCATTGTTACATACTGAAAAAGCAACATAACAAAATGGTGCCAAATTCACACCCGTTGAAAGCAAAATTTTTGTTATAGCAGATTCAGTGATTAATCAGTGAGTCCACCGATTAATCAACTGCCTACCTTTTAATGTTTCACTTTCTCTGATAAGAAATGATCCAGGACTGTTTCCAGGAGCTAAGAGTTGTCTTTCTGCATCTTTCCTGGTTATATCTTTGAAGAACCATCTGAAAAGTATATCACGGGTTAGATTTTAACCCACCCCCAAAAGGCCCACAATAGGGTAGAAAAGTTTCAATGTACTAGAGTATAGAGAAACCTACTCTTCTGTTTCCAAAGTGTTTAATTTTGCTACATAGTTGCTTGGAATGAAACCTTCCTTTTTCGTTGAGAGGGATTTAGCTTTCCACCATTCCCCTAGCCTGAAAAGCAAAAACAAAAGAATTCACAATATGCGAACCAAAAATAACCAAGTGCTATTTATCTGCTTCTTTGCTGAGGGGCTTGACTGGGCTGGAAAGAGAAACATGACATTTATCTTAGAAGTAGAGCCATCTGAGAATGCAACAGCCCTCCCCGCAAGATGGTTGTCAAGCAATACAGAGAACTGAGTGAAACATTTTCACTTTCACACTGAAAGGAAGTTTCTTCCTTTTGCATGGGTGTGGGCACAAAGTAATAAAACACAACAAGAAAAGTGATTTAGTAACATAAAAAGATACATTACATCCAACATTGTCATACTTACTCCTCAAGAACTTTCATTTTTTCTCCTTTCTTGAATGACAAATCATCTTCATGAATACCATCATAAGGATACAAGGCTACTACAATGCTCCCATGTTCCTCTGCTTCTATTAATGCAAAAAGCCAATGGATAATCTTAGCATTACATACGTTCTTAAAAGGCTGTTACAAATTGCTAATATTTTTATGGAAACATACCTGCTTTACAGAACCTCTGACCTGGTAAAAGTTGTGTGTCTGTATTTGCCTAAAACAAAATATTGCTCAATTAAACAGTTTCAAGTCACTGTGATGTTCACTTTACACATATGCACATTAATAAAATAACTTATAAACACAAGCTGGTTTGGAGTGATCTTGCACATATTTTCTAAGATGCCTTCAAAACTTAAAATTATAAACAAACTAGGGTTGGCAAACTAGTCAATTGACCAGTCAAATATTATCAATTTACCAGTCAATTAACTGCATATTTTTGACCAGTCAAAGGTTATAGCAATTTTACAAAAAAAGCCCCCTACTTTTTTTGTAGTTTTCTTGACAGAAATGATTTTTTATTGTTTTTGACAAATTTCTTAATGGAAAATTTGTGCTCTTTCTGTGTATTATTTGGATCTATTAGTGAAGTTTTACAATTTTGACTGATATTTGACCAGTCAATTGATCAAATTTTGACTGGTCAAATACCCAACCTTAAACGAAACATGTAGCTATTTTTGCTGGGCAACACAAATATAAATAGTAATGCAAATCCCAACTAAACTTTGAATACAGCAGCATAGTGCCGCTCTCCCTTCCTGAAGTGAAAAGTAAGATGGCAAGTTCATACTTTTGCAGCTCCTGTACTAACATTTGGCAAAGATACTTCAACAGGGCAATAAAGCAATAATTGTCAATACAGAGGGGCAGCTTCATAAAGTGAAAGGGCAAAAATTTAATTACCTTTCTTAAATTCCTCAGCAAAAATCATTATTTAGATTTATCCAAGTACAAGGATTAAAAAACTACAGGATTTTTTTTAAGTGCCAGCACTAAATAAGTAATAAAAGATAATCAGATTTGATTTAGATGATATGCTGGCTCAACAGCCTCAGCAGCTGTACATCAGCATAGCTCCACTGAAGTCAAAAGAACTGTGTTGACTTCAGCATAGGTCTGGCCATTGGTTACAGATGGGGTGGAAGTGTTCACCACTAAGGGCAATTATCCCATTTTTATCCTCACTGAAACTAACCTTCTATTTTGCCAGTTTAAGGCAAAAAATATTTAAAGCTTCATACATTCTCCCCTGTGAAAGGTCTGATTCATATGGGTTTGCATGGGAGTTATCCATGTCACCTCTCCGTCTGCAATCCAAAGACCACCAGCAGAGCTAACATGCAACTAATGCTCTATTCCTCTTGACATGGAAGAGCAAACATTTTTTATATTCCCTAGCCTCTCTCCCTAACTTTTTTTTTTTTGCTACCATCAGTGGAGCACTGTTCCTTGGCACAGAGGGGACCTTCCACTGTCCTGCTTCTTCTCATACACAACTGCTTCATTCTGTTGCACTTGGTCCTTACATGCGAACAGAAAGTAGCAAGAGGTGAAGATTGAGGAAACTTGACCAAAAATGATCAAGAGTCATAATTAAATCATTAAATCATAAATTACATATTAAGGATTACCTCAGCCTTTCTTAATAGAACACTCAGTATTTTAGTCCCTAGCTTGTTAAGCAGCTGCCCTGTAGATGTATATAGTATACTCCTTACCAGCATAAAACTACACATTAAAAATAACGGTGGTTCTTTTATAAAGAAAGTCTGACACTTTTAAAAATCTTTCCAAACTACTGTAAGTTACTAAATATTGAATTAAAAAAAAAATGTCACTCAGCCTTCCTGTAAAGCATCAACTATGCAAGAACAGTACACAACACATCTAGGAGAATGTTTCTCCAGAAAGAAGACACAAGGATAGATTTATTAAGGAATAAACTACCAGCAACTTTTTTTTTTTTAATGCCTATCTTTCAAGGGTCAACTGTATAGCATAATAAAGCCAAACTATGAACTAAAATGATTAATCTTAGTTTCTGCATGCATGTGTTTTTTTATTGAAATTTAAGTTATGCCTGTCATGCTTTGATCTCACTTTTGGAATTCTCCCCTGAGACTATCTACTTACTGGCCTTTGCTGTTTATTGGACGTTGGATCCCTCACATAAATAGTTCGTTCAGTTTTACGTACTGGTTGGTTCTTCAAATCTAGCCCATCTCCAGGCAGGTTCTCTTTCCTTTTTGATTTTATACATCCCATATTTCCTGTTGGAATAAAAAAAGGTATTAAACAAAAACACTGCATCACATAACTGAGTAGCTTCCCATGCAGTCATCTGGCTTATGTAGCAAAAATTTCCTTTCCAACCACAATACTTTACTGGCAAAACAACTGAATGTTAAGAGGACCAGTTGTAGTGCTATATAATTTTACAAGTGAGGGAAATAGTCTCTTGTCTTAATTCACAAATAAGCAAATTATTTGAAAATAAATTTTTCAAAGGTCAAACTTCTTTATTTTTAAATGGTCTTTTTAACCCAAAAATAAAAATATTCTAGGTAGATTGACATATCTGTGAATGTAGAAGAAGATTCTGATATAAATGAACTAGATGAGAAGGGATCATTCCCACTGCAATCTATATAGGTGAATCATAGATTGAAGCCCCAATTTCTCAATAGTAATGCATACAGAAGTGTTGTCAGTATGTTCCAGTGTAGAGGTTATGAAGTGTTTTTAAATTACTGTACCACTGTAAATGGTAAAACTATGGCTCTCTAGGCCATGACAGTATCCTCCAATTTGGTTTTGTATGTTAACCCGAGGGTGGCCTTTGGTCCAGTTTCACATCAGACCATCTTGTTTTTAAACCCTTTGTCCCCTGTCCATTTCTGAATGAGGTACGGACAGCAAGAAGTCCAGTTTTTTAGTTAATTGGTGGAAATACATGTTAATTATTTGTCCTCATGATTCTATTGGCTGTGCTTAAAATTGGGTGGTGCACAGCCAGGAGGAGAGGGAGGTGATAGCCAAGGAGGCAAGGAGAGAGGGAGGTGGTAGCCCCACCCCTTGCTGCCGATTGGTTGAATGACCCAGTGGCCCCCACCTTTACTGCTGATTGACCAAAGTGGCCGCTCCACCCCTCACCACTGATTTGCAGAGGCAGACTACCCCTCACCAAGGGGTTGTCCTGTATTCTGAGGATGCATCAGTGGCCACCCTAGTTAACCCTGCTGAGGAGCTCAGTGACTGGAGAAGTCCAAACCCCATGGCAGGCTGAAGAGAACAATACTCAACCAGAAGCAAACATTGGTAGTGCAGGTCAGATAGGGAGGGAGGACACCTAACTTATCCAATGCAATAGCATGAAAAAAACCAAAAAAAAACAAAAAAACCCACAATTTACTCCTTTTCATGAAAATCAGCTGTCACTACCTGATAGCAAAGTTTAGGTGTTACTGGAATAAAAATCCATTGGTCATTGTACCATTAAGCTCAATAACCAAATAGTTTGGAAACCAGCAGAATGCTCATGTGTTCTTAATTTTAATATTAAACAAAACAAAAAAAGGCAAAAAGCAAACCAACTAAGAAAGCCCAGAGACCCACATGACAATTAAAGAAAGCAGTTTTCTGTTCTTGCATATCAGTGACTTCAACATTTTTACCTATCTATGCGAGGCACAGAGAGTGCGTTATAATTGGTATTCTTAGACCAGGAAATATCTAATGATCATTTTAACTTTACGGAAGTCTCCCTGGGAATCATTTTGACTTCTAGTTCCATGTGGGATAGTGCCTAGTTTTATTTGAGACACTAACAGACTCTCTAGGAATCCAGTATCTATAAAAACAGCCTCCAGTTTTACAACAACCATTAACTGTGGGCATACAACATACAGTACTTACATAGCTGTATAAACTTATGAGCAAGAAGGGGGTTTCACAGGTACACTGGACAATTAGTAGATAGAGGCCAACTACCTGCACTCACAAATCAGGTGTTCAATCATCTAAATGCTACAATATGCACTTGCAATTTTGTGCCTACAAAGACAGAACCTAAAAAGAGGCCTTAAAAAACAATTTGGCAGCAAGTATAGCACTTAAACCATGTGCCTTCCCTTTCAAACAGGTGAACAGTCCTGTTGATTTCAAAAGGTCTAACTGTATATCCAAAGATAAACATGTTCTTACATGAGAGCCTACATGGGACAAGAATATGCCTCCCTCACTATTGAGAAAATCCTTGGAAAGAATGAGTCTCATGGCTTTATTCTATGCGACAATAAATAAAGATGTGACATGACTTGCCCAAGATCACAGAGCAGATCAGCAGCAGAGCTAAAACTAAAACATCTTTCTCCTACAAATCTGGAGTACAGTTTTACAAAATACTGAACTTCTTCTGGGATAGAACGTAGCCTTCACTACCATAGAGCTGAGAGTACCCCAAGCCCTTTAAACAGATTAAGCCCATCAACTATCTTTTAAAAAAATTAATAAATAAAGTTATCTAAAATCTTTCTAAAGAAATAGAGGAAAAAACCCTCTGCAGTAGGCAACAGACAAAATAATATTTAAAATTCAGATTTCTGTTGCTCTTATAGGATTTCTAACAAAGTTTATTAAAAGCGTGAAAAATCACAAATTTCAAACAAAGCAGCTGGAAAATACATGTCTAAAATGTTAGGACATTGGCCATAATTGTATTCGATTATGAAATCATTCAATTCAATTTATGAAATATAATGACTTGGGATTGTATATGCCTTTGGATGTTTCTCAGTAGTTTTTGAAACTGTGGTATGGCGTCCAAAGTGCTTGAAAAGATTTAAGATACTAGAACACATAGGTGCTCATCTTCAGCCCACTCAGCAAGTCTGCAGAGCTGCATTAACCCCACAGGTCCAGAAATTTACAGCAGGGGAGTAGTGGCAATTAACTCTACCACTGCTTCCCCAGCAGATGACGACCCCATGCATGGGCCTGGGCCAGGGCCAGAGTGGCAGGTCCAGTATGGCACACATGGGGCTTAAGCCATGCACTGGACCACACCCATATGCTGACTCTGCACTGGATCAGACCCATGAACTGATATCCTGGATGGGATCTGAACCCTAGACCATCTGCAAACCGTTCATGCCACCCGCAGCCCAGAAAGGTTGGTCACCACTGCTAAGGCAGATATTTTAAACAAGGGGCTAAAACTGGCAAGCCTCTTTACATTGCAAGCTGAAACTTCTATCACTTCGACAAAGAGATTCTATGAGTGGCATCAGAATAAGAATTCATAAACCTAATGCAAGCAACAGACATCATAAGATAAATGTTTAAGAATGTTTGTAGTAGAGTTGGAGTGTTGTTGTAACTGTGATGGTCCAGGAAGCATCCAGGAAGAGAGGCAAGGATTTTTTTGTGACATCTAGTTTACAGCCCTCTCCCATCCCTCCAAACAGACTGCTTGAATTTGCTTGGACCATTTTCTCTGACATTTGGCTCTGTTTCCACTTCTCTCTCAAACATGAGGAAGGGCACTTGATGACCAAAAGCTTGTCCAAGGTATCTCCCACCTATATGCTTGGTCCAATAAAGATATCACACTTGTCTCGGAGCATATGGTAAGTAATGGGTTTTAAAGTAGAAATGTTATACAACTGTTCTTAGCTGCTTAAAAATTCAATCTTGGTAAAAAAATAAATAGTGAACAACAAAATGCAGCATATTTTTTAGCCTATGCTATATTTATGTATAAAGTAGAAGGCAAGTGCATTTACAGCAAGTACAATATTTTATGCATGAAAAATGTTGTTGGTTTTTCTTTTTTAAGAATAACACTGATGCCATTTATCTTAATGAATATCACGTGCTTAATCTAAGTTAAAGAAGTGCTCTTTTGCAGATATGAGAATTTGATAAGCTATCAGCTGTTCAGAAGGACTGCACCACCACAGATGGAATACTAATTATTGTTCTTTGATAAAAATCACTTGTTCAAAAAAAAGAATTCAGTTCTTCTTTCAGACTTTCTTTATGCAAACTAAATGGGATACTAATTTACTTAAGCTCTCCTAACCACTTTGCTAGACATGAAAGAAAAGTCATTTAATTACAAGTAATTGTATAACAGAAACTAACTTTTAGAAGTACTTACCTGACAAAGTAACATGACCTAAAATCATAACAGAATAAAGTATCCGATTCCAATAAATGGCTCAAAAGGTAAAATTTAGTTTAGAGACAGCAATGTTCTTGAAGGGTATCTTCAATATGTTGATACAAATCAGAGTTTGTCTTTTTTTTTTAAAGGGGAAAAAAGTAGACTACATACAGGAAAATTGGCACAATTAACTTTTTCTAAAAGATTGCTGAATAACCACCAATATTTTCTTTGATGTCTAAAAATGTACGTCTTGAATTCTCCCTCCAAATCCTCCGTTATATGCCATCATTTCATTTAATCTCAATAGTACTTGGCCTCTTTTCTTTGCCTAGCAATTGCTTTAAAATCAAATATTTCATGTACCCAAAACCGCCTGCAATGTGCTTGTTTAGATTTTAAAAGGTTCCACGCTTCTGACAAAAACTTGTTTTATCTTTCTTTTGCCAGCAGTATAATGTATCTGTAACCTCAAGTACTTTTCTTTAAAAAAAATAAAACAAAACAAAAAAACTTCAGACAGTGGAAGATCACGTGAGCTTTACTAGTCCATCCACTACAGCCCATGAGGTTTGTGCTTCCTCTGAGTGCTTATCTATCTATATTACCATCTCTAGCTTATCGTATTTTTCAGTTTGTTCACAGCTGCAACTTCTAGCAACATCTTTGTTAGTTTATAAGACATGATATTAAAATTCAAGTTAAGAACAGTTTCTCAAAAATCAGCTTGAATGCCTGGGCTTTTCTTAAATAAACACCCAGTACTGAAAATGATTCTCAAATCCCAACAGATTTTTCAGTCACTAAAGTGTTTTTATTTTAAGTATAGAAATTCAGAAAATCAAAGAGATTTTACAATGACTCTCTAAAAAGTCAGTGTGTGTGTGTGTATGTGTGTGTGTGTGTGTGTGTGTGTGTGTTTCTTGAATTAGTAAAATGCATTAAGACATTCATAGATTAGAGACTGGAAGGGACCTCGCAGATCATTGGGTCCAACCCCCAGCTCTAGGCAGAAAGACAACTGGAGTCAAGTGATCCCAGTGAGGTGACTGTCCAGTCTCCTCTTGAAAACCTCCAGGGTAGGTGACTGCACCACCTCTGGAGGGAGCTTATTCCATAGTCCAGACACCCTGACAGCGAAGGAGGTTTTCCTGGTATTAAGCCTGAAGCGGCCTTCCAGAAGATTGTATCCATTGATCCTGGTCTTCCCCAGGTCTTCCCCTAGTGAACAGTTGTTCACCAAGCTCCTGATGCACTCCTTTGATATAGCAGTAAGCTGCTATCAAGTCCCCTCGCAACCTTCTCTTCTTTAGGCTAAAGAGGCCCAGGTCCCTCAGCCTTTCCTCATATGGCTTGCTTTGCAAGTCCTTGATCATACGGGAGGCTCTTTTCTGGACCCTCTCAAGTTTTTCCACATCCTTGTTGAAGTGCGGCACCCAGAACTGGACGCAGTACTCCAGCTGCAGTCTCACCAGCGCTGGGTACAGCAGGAGTATCACTTCCTTAGTTTTACACGAGATGCACAGGTAAATGCACGCCAGCGTGTTATTTGCTCTGCTGGCCACAGCATCGCACTGACAGCTCATATTCATGTGATGGTCAATCATGACCCCTAGGTCTCTTTTGACCATGGTGCAAGTCAAGCTGTCACCACTGAGCCTATATATATGTTGAGGGTTGCTTGCCCCCAGATGAAGCACCTTACACTTGGAAGTGTTAAACTTCATCTGGTTCCTGTCTGCCCAACTCTTGAGCCTGTCCAGGTCTGCCTGTATCTGCAACCTATCTTCTGGCATGACCACGCTGCCCCATAACTTGGTGTTGTCTGCAAATTTGGTCAGCAAGCTTTTCACTCCCCCATCCAAATCATTGATAAAGATGTTGAAAAGCACCGGTCCAAGTACGGACCCCTGAGAGATACCACTGGCCAGTACAGTATAATTTGTACACTGACATACAGTATACAAATTATTATTTAACTACATCAGCCCCAAAGCTGTGATAAAATGGTAATTATATTTACCTTTTTGGTTGGATAGTTACTGTACTGTACATACATTTGTTTCATTACAACCCTTATAATATATGATAACTTGGAATAGTAAAGATAGAGCATCCTCTGACCATTTTTCATTTTATGGTTGGTCTGCCGCATAAAGCTTCTGAATACTTATTTTTTGTGAAGGATACTTCGTATCTCATCTGTGTAATACCCCTGTTAAAGAGCAACATTGTGCCATTTTAATATTTAAAGATCCGAATAATCATTCCAGTCTTTGAACAATGCTCTGCTTTTAGCACTTCAAATCCATTTTCCTCTCCATAAGAAGAGATATACTTGAAATAACAGTCAAGCATTTTTACCATTTCAATGTATTTCCATTACGTACAATGTCATCTTAGAAAAAAATGTCTTCACTATTAGAACAGTGAGGCAGTGGAATAGACCTCTGTGGCAGTTCTGGAATTTCCTTCACTGGAGATTTAAGAGGCTGGATGAGCATTGATTAGGAATCATCTGGAGTGTGTTTCTGGAAGACAAAGCACTTTACCACCCCACCCCAACATATCACTGGGAGATAAAGAGAAGAGCTCTGCAGAGCAGAACAGATATTAGAGAAGATAATTGGATATTGGAGAAGATAATGCTCAATGGCAGGAAAATGAAGCTTAGGTACAATAAAGGGGCTGGGATAAGTACAGCAGAAAGGGCATCTGACACATGGGGTTGTTTAATGTCATTAGATTGCAGAACACAGTGGAGGCTACTTTGGGTTTTTTCCCATACTTCTGGGCTTTGCCAGTTGCCACATGGGCTGGAAGGATTTTTTCCCCTCCTGCTGATACAGGTGGCAGGGAATTTTTGTATGTTTTCCTCCAGAATCACTGCGTATTGACTGTAGCTACGACTGGGGATTTTGACTGGGCTGTGCCAATGTTCCTTCTGGAACTACAGCCCATAAATTCCTGGTTAGAGGATGCTGCCTCTCTGCTTAAAGTCAAACCAAACACCACATTTGGAGTCAGGAAAGAATTTTAACCCACAATCAGGTTGGTACAGACTGTGGGGGTTTTCATCTTCCTCTGTAGCAGGGGTTATGGCCCTCTTCCTTCGATCTTGAGTGTATTTTAACACCCCTTGCAGGAGCAAGATACTGACAGTGCCCTCCATCTCCTTGCTTTACCTCCAGCAGAGTGTTCGTCAGATCTTTGGGCTATGCATCTTGTAGCCATGCAATACGTCTCTTTGTGTAGTTGTAGCAATAGGTTAAACAAGCACTTGAATGGGCTAGTTTGGATAGGGAGGCTCCTGCTTTGAGCAGGCAATGGGAATAGATCAGGGTGACCAACCTGCAGCATGAGTGCCACAAGCAGCAGAGGCAGCCTTTGTGTGTGGCACACAACAGATCAGGGAGTGAACAGGCAGCACAGTAGCAAATAGGGAAGGGAGTAGAAAGTAGAGCAGCACATCAGGAGGGGAGCACAGGGCAGAAAGCAGAGCAGCAGAACTGGAAGGAGAAAGGGATTGAGTGTCACTCCAGAAGGATGAAGGGCTAATTTGTGGCATGCTTGCCAAAAAGGTTGGACCCTGCTGGACCAGATAAACTGCTGAAGTTCCTTCCGGCCCTACTTTTCTATGGCTCTCTAGTCTTTTCTCCAGTTTCATCCTGTTTTGTCTCAGTGTGGTTTTTAACACTAATTGTTTTCTTTTTTCACAGAGTATAAGTCCAGAAGGAAACACTGCAATCATCTAGTCTGAACGCCAATACAATTCAGGAAATTCCTATGGCCTGTGTTAATTCCTGTTTTAAAACTAGAGTATACCTTCCAGAAACAATACGCAATCTTGATACAGAATCACTGGGGTCGAAAGGAACCCTACACAATCCTTGTCCAACGTCACCTGCAACGCTTTAAATACTTTGCATCTCCATCATAACTTTCCAAACCACTTTATTTTGGTTTTGAATCTCTCTCTTCTTAGAACAGGTGCCTACAGATATTTAGGCCCCACTAACTCCTGGCACTTTATGCAAAGTGGTGGGGGCGGGGACTGGAACCTGCCTGCACCAGCTCTGGCCGGCAGGCAGGGGCACTACAGCAACTTCTCAGGAGGCTGCCAAAACCACCCCTCTCCCCAGTGATGCCCTCCCCACCCCCAGCTCTGGGGCTGTCAGCAGGTGAGGGAGTGGCCATCACAGAGCTGCCAGCTGCTTTGCCTGGCCAGAGCTGGGGGGAGAAGAGGAGGGTGGAACAGAGCCCCTTTGCCTTGCAGGCCCAGCCTGGCTCTCCCCCAATACCTCAGCCAGAGTAGCCTGGGGGTGCCCACAAGGCAAGAAGGTTCTGTTCTACCCCGCCCCCCAGCTCCAACCAGGCAAAGCCCAACTGGCAGCTCCATGCTGGCAGCTCCCTCCCTCTTCCTCCCACACCAACAGCCCTGGGGGCAGGACTGGGCTGGTGCTCACCTGCATGAGCACCATCCTAGCCCTGCAAAGTGGGAAAAAATATACCCTGGAGGGAACACAAGTTCCTAAGGTGCTCTGCTTTAGGGCACCTTCATCTACTACCTCATTTGACCAGGGTTAATTTTTTTTGCACAATCGGTTATTTTAAAAGCAGCCATGCACCTGTGTTACATCATGGCTGTAGAGCGCTTTCAGAAGCCCAATCATATGAAAAATGTAACTTGTGTAATCAACCAAAACGAACACCAAACTTTAGAACATTTGGCAATTCATTTAATGAGATCTTCCTTTCCATCCTGGCACATTCCACCTCACACTCCTTCAGTGTTCTCCTTTTTGGCACCTGTTGCGGGCATCAACTCCACTTCAAGGGTCTGGATCCAGATGTAAGGGCCTAACAAGGTCACATTTCAAATCTGACATGCTCTAGCACTGTGCAGACATGTATTTTTCTCCCTCTACCCCCTCCCACTACAACATCCTCAAGTGTTTCAAAATAGTTGTGAAGGCAAGCAGGCAACAATCTAGAGAACAGGAATCCCTGAATGCCCTTGGCCTCTTCTTCAGAGGTTCCCAAGGATAACCAAGTGCACAGGAGCCGCCCCATATCCCTCCTTCCTGTGGGAGGTGGGGGTAGGGCAGGGGTGTGGGGAAGCCAAGCACTGTGAGAGACCAGAGAACTGCTGGAGCTTGCAAATATTTCAGGAAGTGCTTCTAAGATGTTCCTTATTTTTCAAGGGTCGGTTTTGAAGCATTTCTTTGGCTCTGTGTATCTGTACCCTCACTGAAGCATTTCAAAGGCACTTGCACACTTCAAAACAACATATCATTCCAGTGCCACTGTGCATGATGTAGAATGACATATCAAACTCCAAGAAAACAGAAGACGAATTTAAAGTCAAGGCACAAAGGCACAGCGTTCATTTACTTACGTGCCGCACCACACTTATTAAGCTCCTGGGTAGGAAATGGTCATGACTTGCAATATAATGAGAAAACTGAGTTAGCCATGGGGGGGTTATAAAGGAGTAGAAAGGAGAGGGCCATTATCCAAATACAAGTAGCTTCAGATTTTCTTTACTTGAACTAACTTTGTATTTTTAACAACAACAACAAAAATTAATAATTCATGTTTTAGTAATTCTGAGGCTTACCCTTTTTTTCTACCACTACTCAAAAAATGTTTCTTTGTCCTACTGCCAATCTCTGATTCCATGATCACTCTCATTAGACATGGACCTTTCAATGCTCCTAACAGAAATTTTGTGTCACCTTTGGGTCTAAAATGCTTTTTTCTTCGCAAATCTTCCCTTTATGCCAGTCTTCAGTATACCATGTATGAGACAGACTAAACATTTTCCCCTTGGTTGTCTGTTGATATCCTTCAGTATGTCTTAGACCCCTGGCGCCTATTGGTTACAGTGTGATTGATGTGTTAATGACACCTCAAATAGTAACAGTGCCAGGGGCCTAAGTAATAGTAACAGTAACAGCAACAGCATTCCATTGATTTATGGTGCCATAAAGTAGCAAAGCAGCCACAACATTTTTCCACAAAAAAAGTGGAACATCTTTGTGGTTCACATGTCTGGTGCCATATATTGAACATGTAGCACCCTAATGCCAATATCCACAATTAGCTGATTGTCAGCATTGGCACAGGGACAAGAGTCAGCTTCAGGATTGGGACAGCTCTGCCCCCCATACTGAAACAAAATCAGCTCCCAGGAGTAGGTTGCAAGGTGCCCTGATATGGTGTGGGGTGTGCTGCTGCAGGGCAAGGCTTTTAAAAATGCCAGAATGCGGGAATCTGGGTTGAACCCATGCTTTTTAGATGTTCTGAGACATAGGGACCCCAGGATGAGGGACAGGCTTCTTGATTTCAGGGTCCCAGTACCCTGGGACACCTAAAAATTGCACATGCAGCCAGGCTGTCCCGGAGTCAGGTGAATAATCAGCTGATTGTCAGACCCAGACCTGATAGCCCTGGGTGTCCAACCACCCCAGAGGCTACTTAGATTGGGTCTGACTATCAGAAAACTGTTGGACCTTCCCTGACAGCCTGTGGTCTTGAACAAAATGAGCCTGCTAGGGCTGGGTATGACAGTCATCTGATTATCAAATTTGGCCCCGACAGTTCCAGGTCCGAAACCTGGCATGTTCAGGAAGGACAAGCAAGGAAGAAAAGGAGGGGGAGTTGCACTTTATGTAAAACGGCCATATGACTGCTCAGAGCTCCAGTATGAAACTGGAGATAGCTCTGTTGAAAGTCTCTGGGTCAAGGCTGGAGGGGAGAGCAACAAGGGTGATATTCTGGTGGGTGTCTGCTATAGACCACCAGACGAGGAACAAGAGGTGGATGAGGTTTTCTTCAAACAGCTAGTTCAAGTTTCCTTCCCCCAAGCCCTGGTTCTCATGGGGGACTTCAATCACCCTGACATCTGCAGGGAGGGCAATACAACAGTGCACAGGCAATCCAAGAAGTTTTTGGAGAGTGTTGGGGACAACTTCCTGGTGCAAGGGCTGGAGCAGCCAACTAGGGGCCATGCTCTTCTTGACCTGCTGCTCACAAACAGGGAAGAATTGGTGGGGAATGTATCAAATTAATATTTTGATACATTTAATATTTTAACTTATAATTAATATTTTAACTAAAAAAACCCAAGCATTAATTTAGTCAAAGTATTTTTCTTACTGTTACACTTATTAATATTAATATGACATACAGTTATCACAAGATTTTCTTAAAATGCTTCTTCTTAAGTCAAAACTCAAAATTCCCTTGTTATGCACCTTCACAGTGACAGGCTAAGAGATAAAACTAAATGTATTCTTGACAGATATACCCAATCAATCTATCCTCTATGACAAGGGCATAGGATTGAAAGAGATCTTCATGGTCATCTGCTAACCAAAGCAAACTCACCATAAAAGCACAATCTGACAAGTTCTTTGGCTGTTTGCCCCTTGTACTCCTATAAGAAAGCTATGCCACTCTGATGGTTAAAAACTTTGTGATTTCCAGTCTAAGTTTATTGATAACTATTCTTTAAGTTGATCTTCTCCTTCTGGTGTTTACCCTCCTGTACACACACAGCCATTGTTTTGTTAAGCTAAACAAGCAGGACTCTTCTAGTCACCTTTTGTAAGATAAGCTCTCCATTCTCCTGATCATCCTAGACATCCTTTTCTGCAATTATTTCAGTTAGAATTCATTTTTCTTGAACATGGGTGACAAGAATTGTATGGAGTTCATCAGAGAAGCTCTCACCAGTGCCTTGTACAGTGGTACTGGAGCTAGCTCCCCTAGCTCTTCTGTTAATATCTTACCTGTTACATTCGAGGATATTTGCATTTGTCCCCCCAACAGTATCATACTGGCAGCTCAGTCACCCTGTTACCAACTTATACACTCAGGTTTTTCCTCCCCCAGCTCATAGCATTAGTCCAAAAATATACAACCATACATGTTTACTATTAAATTCCATCCGCTCTCTCTCATGCTAGTCTATTCAGTGCTTCCTAAGACATTCCAACTGTTCCATGGTGATGATTCCCAATTTGTATCAATAGCTGATTTCCTATTTTTTGTAGCCAGATCATTAGGGAAAACACTTAATAAGATTAGTCCCAGGACCAATCAAAGTGGACCTTTATTAGAATCCCTCTATCCCAATACCTCACCTTTCAGCACAACCTGTTATGATCCCTTTAGCCTGTTACTGGCCAAACTTACAGTTCCAGTATGAACCCCCATCCTAAGAAATAATTTCCCAGGGGACACCGCATTAACCATTTTACGGAAGTCCTGATAGGAAAGATGCATAATATTTCTCTTCTTCAAAATAAGTTATCTTATCAAAGAAAAATGTCAAGTTAGTCTGACATGAATCACCTTTCATAAACATGTTGCATTTACCTCATTTTTCATTTATCTAGCTGATGATTTTTCCCCTCAAAATTTGTTTGAAAGCCTTGAATACTACTGAAGGCACACCAATGTGTCTGTGGTTGTGCAGATGATTTTTCCTATAATTTTTTTTAAATGTAAAGTACTTTGTTATTCTCAAGTCATATAATAAAATCTCTCATTTGATAGACTTACTCAAAAATCCTTGATATCATACTTGCAATATCACATGCCAGTTCTTTCAATATTGTGTTAGGAACATTATCTAGTGCCTGCCAGCTGGGCACCTTAAGTATAAAACAGGTTTTAATTCTTCCTTGCATGTCATTATTTCATTTCTATACCTTCATTTTTTTCCCTTTAGCCTTTCTGCCTTTGTTCCCATTTTCTATATCAGGGGTTGCAATGTTTCTCAGCAGAGTACCAAAAACACCCACAACCTCAACTTATGATGTTGGCGTGCCAGGGGTGCATGGTGGGGGAGCCGCAAGGGGCCTGATACTTGTTGTGGCAGTGCAGCCCTGGCCCCTTCCCCAGGCACACAAGCCAAGCAACATGCCTTTGCATACAACACTGGCACTCATGCCGGGGTTGCCTACCCCTGTTGTACATCATCCTTAAACTGAGGTAAAGTACTCACCCAGTTTCAATCTCAACGCCAGCGTCACCATATGATGACCTCAACTGCTTTCATCATTCACTTTTTATTCTTATGTCCAACCTTTTACCAATTGTTTTATTCTATTTGGCAAATTCTAAATCTGTTTGGACTTTTGGTAAGTCTCACTTTAGCCTTACACTTACTGAAACGTAGCTATGTCCAAAGACAGTTTTCCCTCCTACCTTCCCATTCCCTGTAGATTCTACCGCTAATATCCTTTCTAGGAAAACAATTCATTCAGTTAGATCTGGAGCCCTTTCCTGTACGTTTTCCCTTTCAGAGGACAGAAACTTCAGGTAATTTCTATACCTTTACTTGAGGAAAAAAACAAATCTAAGCCTCTTCCACATTCAAGTCTCTAAATTCATCTGTCCAACTGATTTCACTGCCTGATTTCACTTTATTACTTAAAGTGTGCCTCTTAAAATAAGAGAACCTTAATTAAAAACCCATTTTTGTATAACCTTCTATTTAATATAAACTCAATCATCTTAACAGCACTCAATATAAGATTCTTTTCTAAAACCAGCTATTCTTTAACAAACTTTCTACTTATCAGACCCAAGATTCATCTTGTTGGTTCAGCGACTGATGAAATCTTGTCAGCTAACGCGCCCAAGCCCATCAACGTACTAGATGCATTTTTTTCAAACCTATAATCAGGAAGTCTCACAGAATAACAATTTACAATAGGGTTTATTTTTCTAATAGTACTAAAAATCATTAGCATTTGTATTATTGTAGCACCTAGGATCCCATTCAGAGAATCATAAGAGTCATGGAAAGAACAGAACTGGAAGGGACTTCAAAAGGTTATTTTGTTCAACTCCCTGTTCAACACTGGGTCATCCTTGTCTAAACTTAGGCAAATGCTTGTCTAATCTGCTCTTAAAACCTTCCAGTCATGGGGATTCCCCAACCTAAGTGTTTTGTTCAAAGTGCTTAACCACCCTCATAGTGAGAAGATTCTTCCTAATATGCAACCTACATTTCCCTTGTTGTACTTTAAGATCGTTACTTGTTGCCTCACTTTTTGTAGAAAGAAACAGTAGCTGACCACCATGCTCCTTTTAAACAACCCTCTTTGTATTTGCAGACTTATTAAATCCCACTCCAGTCTTCTCTTTTCCACACAAATTAATCTTACATCTTCCAATTTTTCCCCGTAAGTCATGTTTCCCAGACATCTAATCATTTTCATTGCTCTCCTACGGACCTCTAAATTTGTTCACATCTTTCTTGACGTATGGTACCCCAGACTAGACACAATACTCTGTGCAAGACCTCTCCAATAGTACACAGAGTGGAAAAATTACTGTTTGGGACTTCCATGCAACACTGCTGTTAATATATCCCAGGATGCTATAAGGGTTTCTTTTTGCAACAATATTACACTACTGGCACATATACGGCTTGCAGTCCACTGCAACACCCACATCCTTTTCAGCTGTACTGCGGCCTAGGCAGTAGTTCCCCTTTTTGTACTTATGCATTTCATTGCTCTATATACCAAGCACAGAAGTTTGAACTGGTCTTTACTGAACTTCATCAGACTTCTTTTAAACCAATGCCATATACCAGGGCACCATTGTGCTAATCACTGTACAAATGCAGAAGAGAACAGGGTGTGGAAAGAAGTCCCCCACCTCAGAGTTTATCATTTGAAATTAGATGAATAAAGACTGAATAGGGAGCATCAGGAAACAATATTAGTCTTAGGACACCAAGAGCAGGTTTTCATGGCAAAAGAGTTTATAGTAACCAGTTTCTTGATCTATGCCAATAATTCCACTTCCTCTATTTTGTTGCCCAGGTTCCTTGCCTTTGTGTGCAAACACCTCACTTGTTTCTTCTTGACTGCACCCAGTTCCTATCAGATTAGGGACAACCCTTTCATTAACTGCATCACCTACAACTACTACAGTCATCAGCATTAATACTTTCTTTCTCTTTGCTGCCCATACTCCTACCTGCTGACTTCTTTCTCTTACCAGATCCCCATTTAACCAATTTGATTCTCTTCATAGGTTATAAAATCAGGTGTGGAAACTAAGTTCTCTCACAACCTTTACCTCCCACTTTCTAGTTCTCTTTATCAATCAATCTATCATTCCAGTATTGATTGCACCAGGTACTCAAGTGTAGTCAATTCACTCAGAATAGTTCTCTTTCCATAAATCCATTATAATAGTCAAATATCCCAAGGCTCTCCTCATTTTACAAGCCTTGAATGATCTATTCATCATCATAATATCTTCATCCTCCTCTACTCTAGAGACCAGAAGAGTTCCACCAGCCAGGAACAACCATGCCTCAGCCATTCCAGCAGGAATCTAGCAAGGTTATTTGTCCTAACACAAAGAACAACCAGTAGATGTTTTGGTGCCTTCATCTGCATTTAAGTAGCTTTCATTGCAACTCAAGGATAACATGGCATACCCAATGCTGCCTCAGTGGCAACTTATTTATTCAGCATATGCAGTTTCGCCATATTGTTTCAGCCATCTTAAAGCAATGTTATCATCAGTACAAGTCTGAAGTCCACCAGGCAGCACTGTAAATGGACATGAGTAAACAATGCGGGAACTTGTCTACAAGGGCATTTGTTGTCACTGCAAAGGCTCCATTGGTATAGGTTTGAGGCACAGTGACCCTGTCTTGCAGCACAATGACCACTATGGTCTTCCTGTTGTTAGTCCCCACAATTAAGAAAGGACCTTAAAAATAACCTCTCTTCCCCTGCACCCAACCCCCCCAGCTTGTTGTCCTCTGCTTACTGATGGCTAGACAGCATCCTCACTATAGCCCCCTCACTCTTAGCTTTTTCCCCCAAAATATCTATACTGATTCAAAACCAAATATCATTCCGTTTATTGGATGGTATTGTTTCATTTAGGATTCAACCTTGGTCCCATTAAAATCCAATATAGGAGTTAAGGATGTATACATCATTTAAAATATTTGTTTAACCTCCTAATTACATTGGTTAAACAATTAACTGATAATGCAGCAGCTCCAACACAGCTGCTGCTAGGATCTGCTCTGGGCTCCTGGAGCCATTTAAGTGAAAGGAGGCAAGTCCAGCCCCACAACACAGCCCACCTGATGGCCTGTACTGGGAGAGAGGGAGCACCTGTGAAGGAGCAGCTAATTGCTTAACTGATGAGTTATTAGGCTGCTCCCTGTTTTCTTCTTAGGCTGTGGGTACTATTCCCCCCTCCCTTCCTCCCTCATGCCTTCTGATTCCTGCTGGGGTATGGCATGGCTCCCCTTCCCCACATCTCTGCCAGCCTTGAGCTAAAGGATAACTGGTTATCAGTCAGTGCACTTATTGGTTAAATGATTAATCATTTAACCTTTCATTTCCCTAATAGGAGCTCTCATAGATCTCACTGGGAGCAAACTAGGGCCCTTTTAAAGCATGTCTTTAGGGGCAGGGTCATACACACAGTCTGCTCACAAAACAGCTGATCAAATGCTCATGGTTGAATTTTGTCCTTATCTATAGAAGTAAGCAATGTTTTTGAGCAGAGTACCAAAAACACCTGCTACCTGGACTTGTAAGATGTTGGCATGCCAGGGGTGGATGGTGGGGGAGTCATAAGGGACTTGATCTTTGTTGTGGCAGTACAGCCCCAGCCCCTTCCCCACCATCTGCCCTGAAGTGCAAATGCCAAGCAAAATGCCTTCACATGCCATGCTCTGGCACCTGTGCCCGGGGGGGTTGCCGATCCCTGCTCTACTACACTTACTAAGGAGACACAGCACCGCTGAATTTTTTTTTTTAAACCCTTGCATAACATAGTTAAGCAATGCCCTATACAGGAAAACAGCTGAGGATTGCTGAAATTTGTGTTTTTAAAAATAAATAGGAACCAACCAAAGGAGAGAATGAAACAGAAATAAGAAGTAATTCTTTAAGGAATCAGTCTGTAAGGAATTAACAAGCAAATTACAGAATGATGCAGTTTATTAAATAGAAACCTCTATTATGCACAAAACAGCAGAGGTTTGTATGCATATTCACTCAGAATTCATTAAATATGCAAAAAAGTAGATTATTTTAACAACTGACTTTTTTTTTTTTTTTAACTGCATCCTGTATAGAAGGAGCACCAGCAACAGAAATCATGCACACATCTGTGATGCAAATATTCTAGAGAACTATGCTTCTTCAAGGGGGGGGGTCATCAAAAAGAGGGCCCATGAAGCCCCATCATTTGTCCTCTGCCCCTCCCACCCCCGCCACTGCTCCTGAATCTTGAGTTGACCCACACAGCATGCACCAGAGCAGCCCTGTGAACACAGAATGGATGCAGTGGCCTGGGATACAAGTCACATGCAGCACCTACCCGGGCCGGTCCAGCATAGGTCCCAGACAGGCCAAATAAGATGTTGTGTGGGGAACCATGCCAGAATAGGTGCCACAGGATCCAGGATGCAGGGGGAGAGTCTGTGAGCCTGATCCAGCCTACAGGGCCAACCTGACACCATTCATCTGGACTGGTACTGCACCACACTCATCCAGCTCACAAGGCCAGATGAGTTTGACACCCCAAGATGAGTTTCATCTGAACAAGAGCTGGGAAGGCTTGGAATGATAAAAGTTCTGCATATAAATAAATTAGTAATGGCTGTAATATTTCACCATGCTTGGCGAATCATTGCCTGAAGTGAACACTTAGCAAGTAAAAACTAGCAAATACCCTGTGGTATCTGCTGCAAGAAGATAGATTAAAATGATAACACACTGTATACTTCCCCTCTTCAACCAATTACATTTAACTTTTGCATAACACTGAGAGTCTCCTTCCCCTATGCATGCACCCAAGGTAGGTTTCACAGACAATAGCTAGGACAGTCACAAGCAAGAAATAGGTTGCCAAAGATAAAGAGGACTGGCAGAAATTGATACAAGCCAATGCTAAAGCACAGTGTCTCCACAGAGATAACCCTGGATTCACTAGATCCTCAAGATGATACCAGAATGTCAATCCCCTGGCTCCTAAACTTCAGAGGAGAAAAAAAAATCACCACTTTTTGATAAAAGCGCATTAATGATGCTTCTAATGCAAACTCATGGACTTTCCAGTCTTCCTGTGTGACAGCAGTCCATGTATGACTCCTCATCACCGATACTTCCTCCACTTATAAAGCATTTAATTATTTTGTGTAAAAATTGCTGATTAAAAAAAAAATTGTTGATTAAACTTTGCAAACTTAAATAAGACTAAAGGTGGAGGGCCATAGGATAATTTTAAAAGCAAAAATACACTACAGAAATTGGGACTGACTTTACACTATATTTTGAAATCACATTCAGTCAAAATGTCTCTATACTGTAACATTTTTCCAGGCAATTAATATATTTAGTAATGTACATGAATTGAAATGCAGTTAGCTAGGAAATTAATGATGAAACCTATGAAACCTCATATTTTAGTATGTAAGATGAAGTCAGAAAGAAATTCCTGTCATGGCACAGCTGGGGCCCTATGTGGACTGAATATTTCCTTCCAGCCTCTAATGCTGACCACTGTCAGACACAAGTTAACAACTTTAAAGGACAACTTTGATTAAGTTGATCCCCTGTGTGATGATTGTAATTATCCATAATTCTTCCTTTATTTGTCTTTTCCATTAAGTCAATACGTAGTCTTTGGGATTGGGACCATGTCTCTCTCTCTCTCTCTTTTTTTTTTTAACAGGCCCAGTAAAATGATCCCTGCTGGCCAGGCCTCTCTTGGTCTGCCATCTGGTACCATGTAAACCAGTACAGCCTGTTCCCTGGTTGGATTGTTGGAGGCTAAGCTGGTGCCCCCACCTGGGCTTTCCTTGGTGAGGAGGATGTGGGTACACACAGCAGGACTAAAAACAAGATCTGTCAAAGGACAGATGAGGTCCCTGTGAGCCAACGGCCATCCACATCTGGAAAGGAGATGAGCAACACCAGGTCACTCTGCCCAAAGAATCACCAATGATGTAAAGCAACTCAACTAACCTCATCAGAGCGGAGAAGAATTGTTACAGCATCTGAGGTAGAATCATAAGAGAGTTAGGGTTGGAAGGGACCTCCAGAGGTCATCTAGTCCAACCCCCTGCTCAAAGTAGGACCATTCCCATCTAGATCATCTAGCCAAAGCTTTGTCCAGCTGGGTTTTAAAAACCTCCAAGGATGGAGATTCCACCACCACTCTGGGTAACCTGTTCCAGTGTTTTACTACCCTTCTAGTGAGGAAATTCTTCCCAATATCTAACCTAAACTTCCTTTGCTGCAACTTGAGACCATTGCTCCTTATTCGGTTATCTACCACCACTGTGAACAGTCTAACTCCATTCTCTTTGGAACCTCCCTTCGGGTAGTTGAAGGCTGCTGTTAAACCCCACCTCAGTCTTCTCTTCTCAGCCCCCAGCCTGTACTAGTGCATGGGATTGTTCCATCCTAAGTGCAGGACTTTGCACTTGTTCCTGTTGAACCTCATCATGAGATTTCTTTTGGCCCAAACCTCCAATTTGTCTAGGTCACACTGAGTCCTAGCCTTACCCTCCAGCATATCTACTACTCCCCACAGCTTGGTATCATCTGCAAGGGGCCCCAACAGTTGCAGTAGCCTCAGGACTGACTTGACACAAGTAAAATGATACCCTGTTCTTCGTTGGAGAAGTCATATGCTTATAAGAGAAATGCAACAAAAGTTATGTGATCAAGTTAAAAGGGTCTAAAGAACCTTTCTTTTTCAAGCAAATCCTCTCTGGTGTACCCCAAATCCACTTCAGCTTTTACCCATGTAAAATAAATACATAAATAAATCAGCAAGGAGTGCTGAACTGGATCTACAGCTGTCTAATTTCTCCAATTTGAAATATGAAACAAAGATTTTAAATCAAATAGTTTTAAGGGAAGAACTACTGAATCCATATGAATGATCCACTGATTTTTATTGTTTGTTCATTTGAATTAAAATACCAACATCATGTTGATTCAGAAAAAGGCTACCATTTTGTTAACATTACACATTATGAATATATTCCAGCTTCATGTAGTTATTATTTCTGGCACCAGTACCAAACCAACTTTTATATTAAGCTAACATCTGCTTTGTGACCTTATAACACTCAGTCTACTGCAATCATCTGCCTGAACTACATCCTTCAGTACTTTGGCTAAATAGCAACAATGAATTAATTAATTTCACAAGCCCATAGGCAACTGTTTCTTCCTTTTCCCTAACCTTTTCCCACTATTTTTAATGCTCTGGAAGATGGGGAAAGGGCCGATAACATCATTTGTCATAACAAGGTTAACAAGTTGAACAGACTCTTCAAATGTATCATTGTGAATCTTCAGAGTGATACCACACCAGTAGTCACAATCCAATCCTCTAAGAAATCTAAGTATCAAACTCATCTGGACCACCTGCAAAACACAATTCCCAGAACCAGAGTTAACACTGCTGCATCACCTCACTTTTTCTCTGCCACTAATTTTAGTCATAAGGCATAATTAAAAATCCAAGATGTTGGTGGCAGATAGGGAAGGTGAGTAAGCATTAACTCCCTAGGTTCCAAAGCTGCACTGAAACAGCAGTCCTGGCAGGCGCAGTCAAATCCACCCCACAAAAGTGGGTAGTTCAGTCTGTGAGAAGACCCACAGGCCAGAGGCCCCAGCTTTATGAGCCAGATCTGGTCCACAGGCTGTATGTTTGACACCCATGCTCCAAAACCAGGGTGCTGGGAATGGGGAACCTCCAAAAGTGGGGAGATAAAGGTGCAAAGAGACAAGCAAATAAAGGCAGGCTCTCCCTGCCTGGCTATTCCCCTGTCCACCACTATCTGCCCCCTGTGCAAGGACGTAAGCCCTGTAATTAATAAATTATTTTTTAAATGGGACGCCATTCAAATCCTAACAGTTATGTATGGATGTCTCAAGTCTGAGGAAGGGTGTCCTGAGTCTGAAAAGGTTGAGAACTACGGGCATAGATGGGTAAGTTTCAGGCAATTTCCTTAGGAAATACATTTTGAACACTTTACACCTAAAGTTTACCTAACCCAATTCCCTTTCACTATCCGTTTCATCCAAATTAAAAAAATTATCCCACCTCTAGTCCTAATCCCTTTCCTGCCCTACCACACCCACCCCTCTCAACTTTGGTTTGGATTCATTTGAAACTTAGTTTCGCTGTTCCCACAAGAATGGGTAGAAGGAATGATCATGGACATGACTCTACCACCTCTGCACGGTGTCCAAAATGCTGCCATGAAGCATGCTCCTACCAAATCACTCCTATTTTTTGTGTGCACCAACTCCCTCAAAAGTGGTAAGTAGCCACCTTAGAGTGATGCTGTGCATGCAACCAGAATTGACCACACTTAGGCTTTCTGCCCCAGGTGTGCTTACTACCACTTATTAAGCACAATTCTAAGGTGCTGTGTGGCCTTAGAATTGGCATAGGCTGAGCAGGAATGTGGTAGGGGAGGGAAATGGGAGCACACTTCATGGCAGGGCCTCTGAGCACAGCCTGGAAGAGCCGTAGACATAGCTTAACTGAGCACTTCTCCACACATTTTTGCTATTCCTCCAAAATAACTCAGATTTATGAACTGCATTTGTTCCTCCGATGAGGACAACAGCGGGGTATAATATTGTCTACATCAGGGGTCAGCAACCCCCAGCATGCATGCCGAGCATGGCACACAAGGCCATTTTGCTCAGTATGCCACGGCCAGCCTGGGCTCTAGGCAGTTGCTGCCAGCCACGGAGCCCGAGTTGCTCCCAGCAGGCAGCTGGGAGGATGCAAGGCCTGCTGCAAGCAGCCCAGGATCCATGGCTGGCAGCAGCTACCCAGAGTCTGGGCCAGCTGCAGCTGGGAGGCTGCAAACTTCTGCTGTCTCGGCCCCAGCAATGCTCCCTGCTGTGCTGCCCTCCCCCGCCGCCTCTGCAGAGCAGTGTGTGGAACCTGGTGTGGCAGGACACAGTGGGGGGCACACAAAAGCAAGGGAAGTGTGACCAGGGCACTGCAGAGCTTGCAGCAGCAGGCAGCTTCCGTGTGTGGCCCCTCTGTGTGCTACTTCTCTGGGTCACACACGCTGCGCTCTGGAGAGCCTGGGGGAGGGCAGCAGGGCTGGAAGCATGAGCCCACAGTGCACACCAGGCCTGCCACTGTCCCTCACACAGATCTGGAGGGTGCAGGTTCCCCCTCTGCCCCCCAGGAGTGCATGCTGCCACCAGGAGCCGTCCCCACCATCCACCCAAGCCCACAACAGCCAGCAGGAGTGGGGGAGATGGCTCCTGCTCCTCCTGCAGCAGCTGCTGCCTTCTGTTGGGGACAGGGAGCTGTGGACCTGGGTCCTGGCTGCCGGGGACTCCTTCTGGCAGGGCTGGGGGGCTGTTGCAGGGGAACTCACAGAAAACAAATACACAAGATCAAAGGTAATATCAGAAGTTTTATTTATTGTCACCAGGTTTAAAATTTTTAGAAAATCTGGTATTTACCATAAAAAAAGGCATCATTTATGATTATTAAATATACTAACATGCAGTGCTTCCTGCCATGTACCCCCTGCCCTTGTTTTGTTTTTCTGGCATGCTGGCACTCCAGCACCTTTCAAGATAGACACTGTGGTTTTTTCAGCGCTCCGGCCAAAAAATGTTGCCTACCCCTGGGTCTACATGATACCCAAGTAAACCCATCCTGCCACTATCACAAATTTATCACCTGCTCTTGCTTATAACTGCTGGCTTGCTATCCTTTCTTTTCTAGGAATAACTATTGTCTTGAGATAGCACACTTACCACAGGCAGCAAAGAAAAGGATATATAGAAGCTCATCAAAATCAAATTGTGTGACAATGTGCCAATCACAACATTAGAGAGAACAGCACATTCAAGCATGCTGATAAGAGCCTTAGTGGTGATCTCAATGAAATGGGTGTCCAGTCAGGTTTTCCTGCAGATATGCTTTTCAGGTTTATTTTCTATTATGCAAGAGCTGGCACAGCTTAACGTGTTCAGAATAATCTAAATGGGGCTCTGTGCTCATTAACTCATTTCTCGAATTCAAAGGACAGTGCCAGAGGACTGGAAAAGGGCCAATGTGGTTCCCATTTTCAAAAAAGGGAGGAAGGAGGACCCAGGAAACTATAGGCCAGTTAGTCTTACCTTGATCCTGGGTAAGCTTTCTGAGAGAATTATCCTGGCACGTGTCCGTGAGGGGCCAGCAAGGGAGATTATGCTTAGGGGCAACCAACATGGGTTCATTAGAGGCAGGTCCTGTCAGACCAACCTGGTGGCCTTCTATGACCAGGTCACAAAATCTTTAGATGAAGGTGTAGCAGCGGATGTAGTCTTTCTGGACTTTAGGAAGGCCTTCGACACTCTCAACCCATTCTCATTAAAAAACTAGGAGACTGTGGCGTCGATACCTACACAGTCAGATGGGCACTAACTGGCTGGAGGGCTGCACCCAGACAGTGGTGGTGGACGGGTCTTATTCGACCTGGAGGGATGTGAGCAGTGGGGTTCTGCAGGGCTTGGTCCTCAGGCCCGCACTGTTCAACATCTTCATCAGCGAATTGTATGAAGGGGTAAAAAACACCCTGTTCAAATTTGCAGATGACACTAAGATGTGGGGGGAAGTGGGCATGCTAGAAGGGAGGAATAGGCTGCAAGCAGACCTAGATAGGTTACAGGGGTGCGTGGATGAGAACAGGATGGGTTTCAATACTGACAAGTGCAAGGTACTGCACCTGGGGAGGAAGAACCAGCAGCAGACCTACCGGCTGGGGAACTCCCTTCTTGTCAGTGCAGAGGCAGAAAAGGATCTTGGAATCATTATCGATGCCAAAATTAACATGGGCCGACAGAGTGGGGACGAGGTCAGGAAGGCCAATCATACCTTGTTGTGCATCCACAGATGCATCCAGTTCTGGGCACTGCACTTCGGGAGGGATATGGACAACATGGAGAGGGTCCAGAGGAGGGCCACCCACATGATCAGGGGGCAGCAGGGCAGGCCCTACGAGGAGAAGCTAAGGGACCTGAACCTGTTCAGTCTCCACAAGAGAAGGCTGAGGGGGAATCTAGTGGCCATTTACAAACTGGTCAGGGGGGACCAGTAGGCATTGGGGGGAGTCCCTGTTCCTCCGAGCACTACCAGGAATGACTAGAAATAATGGTCACAAGCTGGCAGAGGGTAGGTTAAGACTAGACATCAGGAGGCACTACTTCACTGTCAGGGTGGCTAGGATCTGGAACCAACTTCCAAGGTAAGTGGTGCTAGCTCCTACCCTGGGGGTCTTTAAGAGGAGGCTAGATGAACACCTTGCCGGGGTTGTTTGATCCCAGTATTCTTTCCTGACGTGGCAGGGGGTTGGACTTGATGATCTGTCAAGGTCCCTTCCGACCCTACCAACTATGAAATTATGACATATTCTTACATGTATTATTATGAATTTTACCTGTCAAGTTAAAAAAAACTCTATAATTCACTGTGAAACTATTAACTTCTCTGCAAATTAAGTTTGTGTAGACCAGGGGCGTCAAAGATCTGGTGCATGGGCTGAATCCAGCCCACAGAGACATTTCACCCAGCTTGTGAAGCTCCTGGAAGAGCTTGGAAATTAGGGGCAGGGACCAACACCAAAATCCAGGATATGCAGTCCTACTAGGGACATGTTTCAGCAGTGGTTTGATGAGCAATGGCTGTAATAACCTCCATGCTGCTGCACCTGCTTGCCCTGCTGCTGGAGATGGATCCAGATCCAACCCACACAGGCCACCTCCAGCCTGGGAAGGGCCCTGAAGTCTGGATGCAGCCCTGGGGCCTGGCTGAGTTTGACACCCTATGTAAAGACTAACATTTGCGTTAATACCTCTGTACTTCTACTAGTCTGGATGCCCTCCAAATACTACCCCACACTGTCTGGCATCATGCCAGGGCCCTCCTTTCATTTTACCTGTGAGCTGTATCCACTAGTCTGGGGTCATCTTGACCAGATATCCTCTCTCCATATCAATAATGGCTTGCAGCCAGGATTTGTGTATACATGCATCCAAGCTCCTGGAGTATCGCACACCAGTAGTATAACACAGTTATATTGGTATTATACCATGCCTCTTCATGCAGATACCTGCTATTGCTTATAGCACTAAGGAGTAAAACACCCATCATTCACACAGGATATTCTGTCTGACAAATAGATGAGCTCTTTCATTCCCTTCAGTGAAACACTCATATTTAAGGGCGAAAAAGGATGGCGAGAAGAAATCCAACATATAGCTAATGCAGACAAGGAGAGGGAACTTTCATTTTCTAGTGGATCTTCTACGTCGTCTCAACTCCAATAGTTTATAAAAGTGCCCAGGCAGCATTAAAACTTAAGCCATAACAAGTGCCTCATGCATTTAGGAACTAACTGTAGGTATTCCATTTTAAAATGGTGGCTTAAACTATCCAGTTTGAACTGCACTAACACTTATTTCAGATCCCAGTTTTTTTGTGGAACTTTGGACACCTATACACATGCCTGACTCCTGTTCCAATGCATGCTAATTAGCACACAGTGGAGCAGACTCAATTAAATCCATCTCTAACTAGCACGCTTCAGCAGTCTCAGTGTCTTGTGTACTCAGCATCCCTGCGCTTCAAAATGGTGCTGGGGATGCTTTAACTAAAGCTCATCAAACAAGCTTTACACACCCCTGCCACCATTTTCAAGTGTGGGATGCTGAGTACATGAGACACTGTGGGCACTTTAATTAAAGTGGCTCCTGAGAGCCACTTTACTTAAAAAAGCCCCCCACCCTGGAGCATGTGTAAAGATGCCCTTTGTGACTGGTTTGATTTTGCTAAGTCAGAATTATGTCAGAAGGAAATTGCAAAAAGAGGTACTTTAAAAAGAGATTGTGATGAATTCAGTACCAGTAAATGACACCACAGAGAAAACATGTCATGCAATCTCATGACAAACTTATAACAGCTGAATATACAGTACTAATTGGACACATTTGAAAGCCTGTAAGCACACGATCTTAGTCTCACCAATATCAATGGTGAAACCCCCCTTGACTTCAACAGATGAAAGATTATGAATCCGTGGGGCTCATCTTATAATTACTTTTTTAAATTATTATAAACAGAGTTTAAAATCATGCCTTGATGATGCATGTAATTGAAATTTCCAGCAACGGACTGTTTAACGCAGATAATCAAGTTAAACAATTTCCAAAAAAAAAATGCTCTAAAACCAGCAGTTTGGCACAAGCATGGAATATTTAGGCAACTATTCAAAAAAAGTTGATGAATCTTTTAAGACTGAGAATTTATGACCTAGTGTGTCTCCACCCGTCACATTCATAGCCATCTCCATTCTCTGCTCACACAGCAAAACCCAGGCAAGTGCTGGTGTGAGCCATGTTAGGGAAAGGGATAAGGAAAACTCCTGTACAAGATCTACAACATAAGAACCTTTCATGATTACAGAGCTGTGCACCCTCATCAATACAGACCATGTCATCACCGGATCAAACATGGATTATAACATCCAAGGTTTATTCACCTGTACTTCAATCAATGTCATATGCCCTCACCTGCTGACAGTGCTCCTTTGCTGTCTAGGTTGGACAGACAGACACTGGACAGCTACACTGGATGTGTAAATCCCTACATGTAAGAATGAATGAGCACTGATCACACTTCACTCCAGAACGACACACAAACCTATGGTAGAACACTTTAACCTACCTAGACTTTCCATTGCTATCCTCAGAGTAGCCATTCTTAGACAAAACTTTACAAAATAAACTTGAACGTGAAATTACAGAAAAATTATCCACAGCCTGGATTAAGTATGGTCTAAACAGAAACTATAGATTCTTATCCTATTACCTGGATTAGCTTTTGTGAACCAATTGTTCCTATGGGTCTTTTTTTTTTTTTAAACTTATTTGCTTCTCCCTCCACTTCTCCCCACTCTCCTTCCCTTCCCTCTCTTTTGTATTCAAATCATTCTCTCTTTTGATTGCATCTTATGAAGTGAGTTCAGGTCATGAAAGCGTATGCATCTCCAGTTTAGTCAGTCTATCATGTGCATCTCTACCCTGCCTTCTGCAGAGAAGGAGAACACGGAGGCTGGTTATATTCTGAAGCCTCTGTTAGGTAGTTAAATGTTAACATACCTATTTTATATTTGAAAATTAATAGAAAGGTTAAGTACTTGTATATGGAATCATTAGCAAAGCTAGGAACAGAATACAGGAGTTCTGACTAGTAAATTCCATGCTCCAATTGCCAGACATTGCATTTCCCACATTTTACAGTGATTAATTTTTTTCTAAACCCATGTAAGCACTGTTATAGTTGCTTGGCCACAGACACCAGTTAGGAGGATTGCAAATTGCTGGTGTGTCATTTGAGATGCTAGTTTGAAAAAAAAAAAAAAAAATGAAGCAAGCTTTAGCCAAAGGCTTGAGAAATTGCACACAACTGTGGAAAGTGATCAATTAATAAATAAATGAAAAATCTGTGAAAGAAAATATGCAAAAGACAATGAATAAGCAAGACATCAAAAACTCTGGTAAGAGTGTTTGAAAATATTTCATGACAGATATGTTTTGATCAATCAAGAATAAAGACAAGTCCTTAACATAAAAGAAACAGGTAAGTGAAACAAACAATCAACATTCTATTGATTTGTCAGGATAGAGAAAGAGAAAATGGAGTTTCTTTTACAAAAAAAAGACTAGTGAATCACTGGTATCACATGTTCAGTGCAATTGTTCCATTCTCCCCTATGAAAAAAAATTGCTAAAATGTTTGCATGCATTTAAAATACAAGGCATCTATTCACTACTTACAGTATGTTTGCACAAGGAACAAAGCTCCCAGGAAGAAAGATTGGCAAATAAAATGTAATACCACACATGTTATTACCTAATTAAGTTTGAGAATTAAGATTTTCTCTCTTAAAATGAATGTTTCTGAAATATGGTTCTGAATAACATGATGCTTCTTCAGGCCAGATTTTAGAGAATAATTCACTGGTCACATATATTTGACTTTCATTCTTTAGAACTTTTTAAAAATTATTTTCAGAAACCATGCAGTACTCATAGATCAGACTGATTTACCATGTAGCAGCAGAATCTAAAGCTGATTTGGTGAAGCTTTACAGTTCTTTTCTTAATGCTGTAATACTTTTAATATTGCCATTTGTATAAACGATGGCAGGAGTTAACGTTACTTTAATAATTTGCATTGGTTCTGAATTTTTCCAGCAGTCTACGGTCCATCCTGCAATTATTTACTGCTAGGCATAGGGATTGCTACAACAGATAGTTCCCTTTGGGCAGACCCAATCCTACTATTTGTTGCAATACAGCAAATTGCATCACCCATGGGAAACTCTGCTGACTATGATGGACCTCTGTGTCAGCGCTGCACTCTCATGCACAACAAGTTCCTAGAACAGGGCTTTAATAAGCACAAAACTATCCTTTGGCACATTTATGGATTTAGACTTTTACAAGATAAGCGTTCTATGATGGGATTTATTGTCACAATCTGTAGAGTCATTCATCTGAGATACAGTATTCTATTATGACAATATTAGCAGGTTTTTTTAGGGTCCGTAAAATGGATGTCAAATATGTAAGGGTCAACATATGAATTCTGCTTAATTTTATTTAAATGGTTTCATCACTGGTTATGTAGTGATTCAATCATGAGCAGGTAACGTCCCCGACATAAATCACCTACCCTGCCTTGAAGTTTCAGAATAAAAACAGAAGCGGTCATTAACCTTCAGAACTATACTTTGACTAGTGATGATGCCCATACTAGAAAAATCAGTGTGATCAAGTTTATCTGCAGGGAGGGGCCAGTGGGAAATCCCCAGATAAGAGAATAATGGGACAGAGATGACAGCTGGAGTTTAAATAGACAAAGGAAGCTTTGGGTAGTATAGAAGAACATGGGATGTTTTTACAGCACAGGGATCTCCCTGAGTGCAGGACCAATTGAGAAACAAATGCTCTCTTGCCAGAGGTGAAGCTATAAACAGGCAAGGGATTGATTCTTCACATTCTAGTGTATTGAAATATCCAAGAACATTCAAAGTGCTGAAGAAATTGAGGCAAAAAATATAGTTAGAAGTACTTTATTCTTTAGTCTCTATCTGAATCTCTACTATCTAAAGTACAAAGTAACTGCATTTAAAACCATTACAAAGCCTATGTGTTCTGTTTCAACTGCATATCCCTGAAGAGGTGAAGCATATGTGGGAATGCCCACATGGTGAATGCCCCAGGAAACAGTGTGTTCCAGCACAAGGAATATCCCCGAAGCTACTACTACTACTGTTCCTGGAAGCCTAAGGCAGCTGAAACAAAAGTCCTAATTCTATGAATGAATAGAAAAGCCTGTGTCCAGGAAGTGTGCCAGGGAGGCTAGTGACACAGACTTGGCTGGAACCTACTCAGACCAAGGGAAGCTTAAAACTACAAAAATGCAGCCCTTTTTCAGGTGCAGGCTGATGAAACATGCTTAATGAAGCCAAAGCCTTTCTATATTGTGCCACAGAAGGTAGTCACTATTACTTTTGCTTTGACAACTAAGAGCAAATGATTTTTTTTTTTTGATTTCCAGATATTCTAGAGAAGGGCTTGTTAGGCATTCACTAGGGTTAAGTATTCTCTACAATAGGGGTGGTCAACCTGTGGCATGCGTGTCATAAGTAGCAAGGGGACAGATAGCACAGTAGCAGAGGGGTAGAGGAGCATAAAATAGAGCCACAGATCAAGGCGGGGAGTACCTGGCAAGAAACAGAAAGAAGAGTAGCCGATCAGGCAGAGGAAGGGGATTGGAGTGACACTCGGGGAGGTCATGGGGCTAATTTGTAACATGCCTACAAAAAAGGTTGGCCTCCACAGCTCTAGGACATTTGAAACTGTATGTGCTCTTTCCTTAACTCTACAAGAGGAAGTGAGACAGTACTGGGGGCTGGGAAAACTCTAGACAGAAGCTCCACAGTGAATAAGTGAGTAGAGACGATTTGGGGATCACATTGATTTCCTTCTCACTGGAACAGCTTTTTGTTCAATATTTGAAGAAAGTGTCTCTTTCTCTTACATGACAGGACTCATGACAAGAGTATGGAGCATCAGCAAGGGCATCAGCTATGGTACAAGGAGCATTAACATGAAATCTTTCTATGTTCTGTAGGGCAGAAGAGGTTCCCTATGCCCAGGTTACTCTGCTCAGGTAGTTTCTATTAACAATTCAGAGCAAGGATCAGATGTCAAATTACAAAAGTAATTTGAATTTGGTATTACTTTGAGGCAGTTGAACTCCAAATATCCAAATGCAGAAGTTTCTCTCTTTCATCCTCTCCAGTGTTTACCAAATAACTCATTTCCTCAGTAACAACGTATCTAAGTCCTAGCTGTGGTTTTAAATAACGTTCCCCATCTCCCTTCCTTTCATATTTCAATCATTGCTATGCTTTGGCTCCCAACCCTTTACCTGGGCAGACCTTTCCCACCCTACAATCATGGGTATTTTCCATACCAAAAGCTAGTCTGAACAGGTGGAATGAGAACAGCTATAAAAACAGACCCAAGGATTTACAAATTTTGCCATTATATACACAAATGGAAATGGCTTTTCTGACTTTAATGTAGTTGCATATTACCAGATATGGACAGGAAAGCAGATGCTTGTTTGCCAGTCTACTTCTACAGTGCCAAATATGTCTAGTAATCATTCCATTTTAAATGCAAAATCAAAAATATATCAAACAGGGCTGAATGGGTGTGTTTGTACCAATGTATACTACAGAACCATAAACAATAGATATTATTTAGAACATAGGAACAATAGAAATACTGGGTGGTGGAGGGCTACATACTCCACAGGCTGCAGACCCCTGGGCCACAAACTGCAGGGGCCTCACACCAGAGGGTTTGCCCTCCTGGGGTCCCCCTGCTGCACAGGCTTCTGGCCCTCAACCCTTTGCTATATGCGGGCAAGGTGACTCAACTCTGCTCCCCCTAGCTATGCACAGAGCAGAGGCAGCACACATCCCATCTCCCCAACCCCCTCCCCCACTTCCACCTTGTCACTGTGTCCCCAAGGAGTGGGGAAGGAAGCAGCAGCCAGGAGGAAAAAGCACAGAGTACCCAGTCACCACAGCAGCTGGAGCAATGAAGGGGACCAGTGGACAGCCGGGAGTCCACAGACCACATGTCTGTCCTTGCAGGCTGCATGTGGCCTGTGGGCCACCAGCTGGACAGCCCTGTCCTGAAGAAACAATTAAGTAGGTGGGAAAATACACATCCAATATATAACCACTCTCAGCTGCCCTAAAAAGATCATGTAAAGAGTTTCAGAAAATGCCAACCTAGACATACAAATTTACTCTGTACACCAATTTCCACAATATTCTCTTTCATGCTTCAACTCAGTATTTCACAAAATGTTTACACTCGGTGGTCTAAAGGACTAAAAACTGATTGTTATGATTGCTGAGATGACAGGCTTCTGTCAAAAAAATGTACAAGTAAAAAGCAGGCAAGCAGGTGGGATGTGAATTCTCCAGTATTTCATAGGCAGACAAGGTTCCTTGGGTGAATTTGATATCTTTTATTAGACCAACCCAAATAGTTGTAGAATAGTTATTAAGCAAGCTTTCAGGTTCAAAAACCCTTTTGAACCCGAAAGCTTGCTTAATAACTATTCTCCAACTATTCTCCTTAGACCAACACGGCTACAACCTAAACCCCAGTATTTCATACACATTTAAACAAGAAAAGTAGTTCTGATCTCAAAGGTCTTAGAGGAAGAAAGGCATATTATTAAAGCTGGTGTTTATCACTGTTACACCTGCAACTGAGCAAGTATGATGGTATCATCAATGCTGTACAAATAAAAGAGCCCATTTTGTGCATCTCAAGGTGCATACAGTCCAAATAGGACAGACAATGCAGTCTGAAGATACAAACATGTGTAAGATATACTTTAAGTAGCACCGTTCTTCCTCTCCTCACCCTAACCAGGAAAAACTGAATTTAGATGGATTCTCAGAAGAGATTTCTTTTTTCTGTCTGTCTTAGCATAGCACTTCTATTTCTATTAGAATAGCATCTCTGTCCTGAATATGAATAGCTCCTCTGACAAGTCCCACTGTAATCTGTTTTGCCCCATAAGCAATTATTTTGGATGGACAAAAAAGAGAGAGAGATGATCATCTTGAAAATCTAAACCAAGCACCTCTGCCACTCTTTGCACAAGTATCATGCAAGAATGACTGTTCCCTCTATACTTATGCTGGAGCATTAAATGTTCAGGAAAGGCTGTTGAGATTACTCAGATCAGGAAACTTTAGATGACAAATCAAAAGGAAGTGCATCTGAACAAGACTAAAAGGAGGGACTACTGCATTTCCCATACTTCTCTGACAGACAGCTATCACCTAACTGGTCTACCAGCATGAATGACTTGGTTGTAATTTTGTTGCCAGAAGTTAAATATGTTGGAAACATTTAATCTCAGTACATAGTATGGGCATGTCCTTCTATGCACATCTGAATTAGCAAAGATGATATCATTTCACTTTTATACTCTTAAAAATAACAGGCATAGTTCACTGCATCAGGAACTGTTTGTGTTGGGAACTCTTTGACAGCTGCATTAGCTCCATCGTTCTCTATTGTTAGTACTACTATTTGGACACACCAACTGCTGCAGCTTCCTTAGCCTGACAAAGGGTTTTTGAACCCGAAAGCTTGCTTAATAACTATTCTCCAACCATTTAGGTTGGTCTAATAAAAGATATCAAATTCACCCAAGGAACCTTGTCTGCCTATTTGGAATATATATATTCCATCTTCTATATATAAAGGACATGTGTATGAAAGGACTTTTCTCTGGAGAAGGGCAGAGACTTACTCAGGGGTGGGGACAACTTCCAGTCACTGATAGGCAGGAACATATGCATCAAACATTTATCCCTAATCCCCAAAAGGGCAGCTGACAACTCATTCCCCTTTAAAATAAAACATAATAATACAAAAACAACTGATTTGATATAGTCATCCAGGTTTTATTTCAAGATATTTGGATTACTTGACCCCTGGTTGGAAGTCCACAAACCTTGAGGAAACCTTTAGATTTGTCACCTGGACTCTCCTCTCTCCCAGCTGAAGAAAGGGAACACCAGAAACAAATCTTATGAGTTCATTTCTCTAAAGGATATTCCCTATGTACAGGGGAACAATGCAGCCCAAATTCATTAGAAGCTGAACTACTTCACTCCTCAGATGTGAATGAAGAACAGAACTGTCTGCTTGCTTGAGAAGTTACAGTAATCTGCAAATTCTCACAGAATGGTTTACACAACAAATATAAATTATGAGCAGGACCTCTACAAAACTCTCCCAACATTTTTTAAATCCTACTTCATAACAATACCACCTCATATTGATTCAGGGTTTGCTAATGCCACAAAGGCTCTGTTGACACCTACTCAACAGCTGGCTATGTTACTTTAAGAGAAATCTCACCAGAACCTTTTATTAAGTAGTTTGTACCCTATTCTTTTTCTTACTCTTCCAGTTGTGCTCATTCACTTTTCCTGGTAGCATAATTTATTCCTGGATTAACCGTTACACTTAGCCTTTCCACAAGGCCATGCAAGACAGGAAAAGTTTTTGCTTCCTTCCCAACACTCACTGCTGGAAAGAGGCTTTATCATCCTAAAGGCTCTAAAAACAGTATGCAAAGTATGTTGAGAGACCCCTCCTATCAATCACAGAAACAATAATCACTTCTCAGATTCAATACTGCAGCTATAGAATGCTCCTAAATTGTACTACAGAATTCATGAACACAGACTATGAAGAACTTTATCTAACAAAAACACTAGTACACCAAATGCTATTATCCAGACTGCAGTGTAGCAAGGACACTAAATACAATACTTTGAGTCTTGTGAAATGCACCATGGAATTTTTACTATAAGTAGCAATGGAGATATTGATTTGATGTCACCCAAAAGATGGGACTGGCAGCAGTATAAATTTTACTTGATGTTCCAGCATAATCTTAAGAACTGACATGGGAGCAATCCTGATTGAATTAGCTACTTAACTTGCTGAAGTACCTAGCTGGCTTCATGAGGTCTCTCTTGCAAAGACAGTCAAAGAATGAGGTACCTCATTTTTAGACATTTAGACAGCTAAGACTACAAGCTATTTATAAATTCTGAAACAGATGTTTAAATACTTAAAAAGCTACCCAATAAGCTGGAAAAGGTAAAAGACCCCTGAAAGCAGGAATTAGAGTGACAATACACTATAAAAACCTCTTCCAAGTCAGGAATATTCTAGTCAAAAACCTTATCAGCAAAAATAGTTATTGAATCATTTAACTGACCAAGATAATTGTAAAGAAAGGCTTCTCTCTAATTCTCCATATAGGTTTACAACAGGGTTTACTCAGAGGAATACAAGGGAAAAGGCAAAATAATTTCAAATGATCAAACTACAGTAGCAGCCAAAGTTGCATGTTATACATCATCATTACTTATCTCAACAGTTTAGCGATAAAAGACATCTTTATCCTATTAAAATCAAGACTATCCATTTTGTAGCTCATACAGCTAGCACTGGAAAGAAAGAGCTATTAATCTTGAAGTCGGTTAAGAGAATTAAAAAGTTATTGGCCATAGAATCCATAGATTTTAATTCTCTCCTGTACTTTCACACCCTCTTTCTGGAGAGCATCATCAGGGTGACTTTCATCCCATTTCTTCTTCTATGAAGACACATTTTTAGTTCTTCCTATATATAACTACAATGTTCCTATTAGAAATATAAAGATATTGAAGTTTTATAAGTGGAACTTCATAAAATCATGACATCTGCTCCCTATCTCCACTAGACTAAAAAAGAATTCATAAAAAAGCAACTTGATTAACCTTTCTTTTATAGGTGACTTGCATTCTGGTAAATCAGTTAAATATTTCAGAATATCTTTATAATTTAGCAAAATTTGGATCAGTGTAGTAAGTCATCTACCACTTTATGACATTTGCAGCCAACATTCATGCATACTTGGAAGACCCTTGGCAATCAGTAATATGCTATATTGGGCTAAACAGTCCCAAGCCTATTTCAATTTGAGATGTTTTATGTGCAATTGAATGGGGCTTTTTTGCACAAAGGGAAGGCTGCTGATTTAGTTTTTGGATAAAAGATACTTAGCGGGAATTTTGACTCTGAAAATTGAAAGTAAAAATTAAATCTTCAAATTCTGCTCTCTGTATATAAGATCACCTTCATATGTGCTTACCCTAATGGCTAAAACAAGTTTGAGCTAAATTTTTCACCCTGTTCAACTTATGCAGCCAACGAAGCCACACAAAAGAGTGAGCTGAATCTTATTCCAGCTCACAAAAACCAACAGAAACTATTAAAAGCTAAGTTCTAATGACAGAATACTTAGGTGGTGATGAGGCAACCAGAAAGAACTGGCTTGACTTTCAGATCCTATACAAAGTTTGCAAGCCTGGCAGTTAGGAAAAACATATTTTTCCTTCGAAACCAAGTAGGCTTATTATGGCAGCCAGTAAGAAAACACACACATGCAATATCTCAATACCATTTTCATTTTTCTTCTTCTTTTTCTTTTAAACAACTCAGAAGCATACTTAAGTTCGAGCTGAAAAACAGCAGTTGTAACTTGTGTGGTGATGCCAGGATCAGATTCACTAGATAGTTTGTATTCAAATTCTAGATTATCTAAAGGGCTACATGTTTTTCTTTTACAAACTGGGAAATGACTAGCTAGGTTACAGTTCTGAAGAGAAGAACCTCAGAATTACAGTGGACCATAAACTGAATATGAATTAATGAGGTGATTTTTTTTTTGCAACAAACCAACAGCAGCAGGGGTGGATGGGGGGAAGGGGGGCAGTGCAGTTGCCCTCCTCTTTGATTCCTGCTCCACCCAAAGCTTAAAACAAATTGCCTGGAACTGGAAGGACTTCACAGCTCATTATAATCTATTTGATGCCTTCTAAACTCTTCACTTCACAGGTGTTAATGACCCTCTCTCCTTTTTTTTTAATGGTCTCAGTGTATCACTAATCAAGCAATTCTTTCTTCTGTAATTCTGCTGCCTGCTATTGGCTCCATGTAATGTAGTTCCTATTTCATAGCCCCAAAGATGATTTTTAACCCTAGCTAGAAACATTAACTCATGTGTGGAAATAACTTTCAGTGCTTGGATGCACTGTCAAGATGCTTAAGGCAGCTTGATTTTGTTGTGTGACTCTGAAAGAGATGTCCATTTAATTGTAATGACCACAGGAACAAGATCTTTTAATTATTCTTGCCTGTTTGTTTTTCAATACATAACATATGCTATAACAAATTAACACATGCCAATAGTTATAGAAGCAAAACCAAATATCTTAAACTGAATAAGAAAGCCATAGGCTCCTTGCATATTAGCAAAGCTTCTAGTTTTTTTTACCTAGAAAAATGCGTTGTTATATGCTATCCTTATTACACCATTTTCACCCTCACTTTTCAAGTCCTAGATCTGCCCATGAACAGGCGTGTCACTTGCAAATCAAGGGAAGTGATTCTTCCTCTCTCTTCAGCACTAGTGATGCCTCACCCTGAGTACTGTGTTCAGTTCTGGGCCCCACACTTCAAGAAAGATGTAAGTAGTTTGTAAAGAGTTCAGTGCGAGGCAACAAAAATTATTCTGGATCTGGGAGGAAAGACTTTTGAGGACAGGATGAAAGAGCTACAGTTATTTAGTACGGAGAAGAGAAGACTGAGAAGGAATTTGATAACAGTCTTCAAATGCCTGATGATTATTTTTCATGAGGATGGGCATTCTCTGCAGCTGAAGGTGACAGGATTAGCAACAATGGCCTCAAGATGCAGAAGGGGCAATTTAGGCTGGAGCAACTTTCTGATTCGGAGGGTGGTCAGGCACTGGAACAGGCTATGAATGACTCCCAAAGAAGACCTGTTTCAGGTTATTCAGGGCCGAAGCCCCAGATGGCTGTCCAATCTGAGCCAGAAGTCTAGTGGTGACTGCCATGAATCCATTACCAGCCATCTGCTGAGTGACTGCATGGTTGTCCCTAAAGAAGCTGTGGAATGCTTGGAAACTTTCAAAAGCAGTTTAGAAAACACTTGGCTGGGATGGTTTCCTTGGGAACAATCCTGCCTTCAGGACTGACCTGGTGAGGTGCCTACTTCTTAGCGTCTAACCCTGATCATGAGGAAACTGACTCAGTAGTCCTACGTGCTTCCTGGCACTCCATCCAACTCGTTTTCAATTAGTAGTAGCGGTGGTGTTGTTGAACACAAGTATGCCAGAAGGAGCCATGTAGGAAACACAAAGCTGGTTTTAGAAAGCCTCTCACCTAAAAATACTTTCATTTGCTTAAAAATTGGACTCTATGGGGTGGAAGAGTATAGACAGTGGCAACACCCTTTCCTCGGAAAAAAGGAGAAAAGCTAGCCACCGGGAAAACAGCTCTGGTGTCCTCCAAGTCGGTTTCTCAACCTGCGTGTCGCAACACCCAACGTGGGTCAGAAGACTATATGAAAGGGTCCCGAACAAACTTTACAAATGGATTCTCCTTTAAAGGAGAAAACCATGGGAAACCTTGCAGGCTGGCAGAGCTGTGGGCTGCTCCGGAGCCCCCTACCGCACAGGCTGGGAGGCCAGGGCCAGGGGGCTGTTTTCTACTTAAGCTTCGGACCGGCTCGGAACTGGCCATCCATGTTTCCAAATGGGTCCTGGTACAAAGAAGGTCGAGAACCACTGCTCTAAATAACAGACCAGAAGTTTCTTGGTTTTTTTTTTTTAATTTTATCTGATGTTCAAAGCCCAGTTCCCCGAAGAGGCAGAGGCGCAGGCTGCCCAGTCAGCCTCGCACTTCCTCTTTCGAGCCGGCTCTGCCTGCACCAGATGGCTCCCGCACGACTTCTCCTTTCCCTCGCCCGGCCGAGGGCTGCCGCGGAGGGTGCCGCTCAGGTGCGGGGCCCTAACAAAGCAGCCGCAGCCCCTCGCCGGCCCGAGCCCGAGCCCGAGCCCGAGCCCGAGCCCGGCGCGGCTCCCTCCCGCCCAAGCTGTTTTGCTCGCGGACGCGCCGCCAAGGCGGGTCCCACCGCGCGCGCACACAAACACACACACACGCGCGCGCGCACTCCCAAGCGAGTCCCACTGGAGACACCCGGTTGCTAAAGCAACAGGCAGGGCTCCCCGGAGCCTGCCCCGCTCACCCGCCCGCCCGGCCCCGACACTCACTGTCCCGGGCTCCACGGTGGCGCGAGTGCGGGAGCCGCCGGCGCGGGGAAGGCGTCTGTCCGCGCCCGCTCCCTGCGCAGCCACGGGCGCTCGGGGCAGTTGCGGAGTTGGCGGTCGCTTCCTGCTGCCGGGAGATTTGCATAAGCGCCGGGGGAGGAATCAAACTCCGCGGCCCCGGCCTGGCGCGGCGCCACAAACCAGGCGGGGCGGGGCCGGGCCGGCCCAGCCCCCTCCCCCGCGGGCGCCCCGGCGGGGATCCCGGCTCTCCCCGCGCCCAGCGCCGCTGGCCGAGGGTGCCTGGTCTCCTCCCGGGCGGGGCGGGGCGGGGCAGGGCAGGGCAGGGCAGGCGGAGCGGGGCGTCGCCGGCCCCAGCGCTGCGGCCCTTCCCGCCTGCCGGAGCCTAAGCGCCCCCCTTTTTTTCAGCCCAGCTCCGGCTGCCCCGAGAGCCTTTCAGGGGCTGCCAGGTTTAGGGGCCGCTCCTGGGCACCTGCTGAAGTGCAGGTGGGCGCACGCAGGCTTGGGCTCCCCCTGCGCATCTTACTTAATGCCAGCTCCTCTGGGAGGCTGGGTACAGACATTCAAACAGCCCGAGGGGGAGCTGATCTCAGCGAGGCAGGGCTTTGTAAGCAGCCTAGTTTAGACCTATAGCGAACAGGACGCACATTCGCCCTGGGGGGCTGGGCAAATCTTACCCCAGGTTGGGCCATTTTTTTAACCCGATTACAGATGCCGAACTTCTGCTCTGTTATGGGTATAGACTGGTTTCCAAGCTATTGGTCGCTTATGGTCTATTGGAAACCAGTCACTTATGCCAGTCAACCCTCTTGCCCACTGGTTGCCTGCCGAACTTCTGTTCTGTTACGGGTACAGCCCAGTTTCCAACCGCAGTAAAAGTACAATGTCTGTACCTGGCCTGAAAGTCTGTCTAAGTTGCCTTCTGACCCACTTCAAGGCTAACCAGGCTAGCTACCACTAGCAAGACAGGCCCAGAGGTTTCAAGGAAGAATCTGTCCAACACCTCCAGACCTGCTGGGGTCTTTCTGAATTCTCCACAGCAGAAAAATTGCCATTACTATTTTTCCATAGTCCAAAAAACCAAGTGAAAACTAAGAGCTGGTATTTTCTGAGGTGACCAGGAGGCCAATGGGAGATGCTTTGAGTCTAAAAAGGTTGAAAAATACTGTCCTAAAAAGTTGGTCTGATAAGAAGAGGGTAGGTAAAGGGAAAAAAAATAGCTGGAGCCAGCTCTTCATTGAGCATAAAAAAATTCAGGGCTGGTAGGGACCTTAAGGGTCCTCAAGTCCAACCCCCTGCTGGATGCAGGCCTATTTGCTGTGCATTGCAAGCATTGATTGTTACACACTAGGTAAAACCAAAATCCCCCCTTAATTTGGTGGGGCACTGAGGAGCCACAATTCAACAAACTAAAGACATGTCTACTTTCTGAGCAGACAAGAGGTTAAAAGTAGTAAAGAGACTTTGCAAGTGAGAATTTTAGGGGCACAGCACTAAAACTGGGGAATACAGCAGACCCAAATCTTGGGACTAGCCAAGTGGTGTTAGGGGCTGATACAAAGCTGGCACAAAGGTGAATATTTTTTTAAGGCTGTCACCCCAGTGACGGGCAAATATGTGTTCCGTTCGCTACCAATTTAAACTTTGTTGTTTACAGAAAACTGAGTAATTTAGATTAATTCCACCTTGGGCTTTTTGAATGTCTGTACCTAGCCTAAAATACCTGAGCAAAAGAGCATGCTTTACAGCATTGGTAGATCAGTCCCAAGTGACCACGTAATATAGATTGCACCAAGTACTCCTGCCTCTCTCTCTCTCTCTCCACATGCCATGATTTCTGCAATGAAGAAACTCAGGACTGGTACCAATGTTCATTCCTGATATCTGTTTTGCTACAAGGAGTTTATTCTCTAGCATTACAGGAATGAAAGTCTTCAGTGATCCAAAGGAAGCAATGACATTCCTGGAAGTCTTAGAAAGTCAAGTTGGATCCATACAATTACTGGCATGTGCCCAGCAGATTTCCAAGCTAGACAGGAGAAGCAGAGCTGAACTATTGAAAACTCAATATTTTGTCTTTATTGATTATTTTATTCTAGTATGATACAAGATCTTAAAAGAAAATAATATATGGATAGTGATAAAGATAGTTGTTTCATTAAAACATTTTAAATTATACAATTCCTTATTTTACTTTGGTAATGGTAGAACTGAATAATTGCTTTATTCAAAACATAAAGTGCATTTAAAATAATGCAGTTAGCATACTCAGAGTCTGTAATAAAATAATCTCTGCAAGTGTTGCACAAAGGGATTTCCTTCAAATTCTGTCAACAGAAATTGAAAGACTTCCTTTTTTCTTCTCTTTTTTCTCCCCCCCCCCCCCACAAGCACTAGAGGACTAGAGGTGAAGACTGCTTCTCCAGTAGAAATTGACAAAAATCAAAACAAGTACAATTTCATTTATAATATTAATGAAAATTTTCATATTTTGATAGAAACTCAGCTACCAAAAAATTGTTTGTTAGAAATTGAAATTCTGTCACAATCTCAGAATGGAACTGTAGGATAGGGCCTCATAAATTCCCATTTCCTCTACAGGCTGGACTCCCTAGCCAAAATAGACTATGGACTATGACAAGGGAAATCAGTGCATGGTACACATTCTTCTTTCCCTTATTTTTTCCTTACTCTATTTGCAAAAAGTTTTCGCATCAGAAAATTCATGTAAATAAAACAGACCTGGATTTTAAAAGCTCTCTTCATCTCTGCCAGTAATAGAGGCTAGGAGAACTTAGAAACTATTTTCTTGAAATGTAATTTATTGAATAAACTGGTAAAAGAAAAAAAACCTGCTGAATAATCTTAAAAAGTTGCAGCCAGGTACAAGATACTGGAGATATATCAGAAACTTTTTTCTTATCCATTCAGGAAGATCTGACTAAAATGAAGAGGGTTTGGATTCAGATACATATTTTGTATTTTGTAAAAAGAACAAACAAAGATTGTTATCCATATCAGGAAAAAAAATCCCATTTAAAGTGACATAGTTCCTATCTGATAAAGAGGATAGATATGTAACTTTTTTGAGAACTCTACGTACACAAGAATCTGTTTACATAAACAAGTAAATGCTTATATAAATGAAAGACCAAAGACCTCAGTAATTATTTTTCTTAGATTTAACTCCACATCTCAGAGGCACAGACCTGAAGCTAGTCAGAAGATCTAAATTAAAAAAAGAAAAAAACTATAGGGAGAAAACATGAAAGAGGAACCTTAAATAATCAACAACATGCTGAAAAAAAAAAAAAAGGTTGTGTATCATAATAAACTATTCATACTCCAAAATTGTTCTTATGCTTTTAGGGCCATCCAAAGTCAAATGGAAATAAAATGTACAGTGCAGATATTAATATCTTCATTGTTTATATCATGTCATATAGTTGCCCACACAGGGACATGTGGAGGAGAAAAGCAAGAAAAGCATTGAATGCTAAGTGAAACCCTATTACAGAACCTGAAAATAGTTTAGACAAGGCCATAATTGAAGAGCTAGTTATTGAATTAAAAAAGGAAGGAAAAAACCCTACAATTTGATCAAAGAATGGCTAAGACTAAAGATTCTTCACAAGATCAAAAGCAATGCAGAGCATAAAGAAATATAAAGACAATGCTTAAAACATGCTATGAAATTAAAGGCTGGATGGGAAATAAAATTAAATTCAACATATTTCAACCTTTTATAAAATGGCCCACAAATCCAATAAAAGGCATTATTGCCTTAAATAAAAGGCATATTGCCTTGGTGACATGCCACCTGATGGGTTAAATCGTGGCCTGTGAGGCTTGGTGTCTCTAGAACCCAGGGAGTTCTGCTGCCTCTCTTCCTCTGCCCGCAGCACTCTTGCCCACTGGCAAATTCAGGGTCTCTGCTGCTGAAGTCTCAGCTCGGTGGGACATCTGTATTCTCACAGACAAGCAGGCTAACAGAAGGCTACATTCTGAGGGATAGCCAGAACAAGTTTGTTGTGGGTAGGTGTTGCTTGACCAGTCTCATTTCCTTCTATGGCCAGGTGACGTATCACCTGGACAAAAGAGAAGAGGTTGATGTCATATATTTGGACTTTAAAAAAGCCTTCGACCTGGTTTCCCATGATGTCCTTATGGAAAAATTGAGCAACTGCGGCCTCGACTACTCCACAGTCTGATAGCTGGGGAACTGGCTCCGAGGTTGGACCCAGAGAGTAGTAGTTGATGGAACTGAATCAACATGGCAGTCAGTGACCAGTGGCATCCCCCAAGGCTCCGTTCTCAGACCTGTAACTCTTTACTGTCTTTATAAACAGTCTGGACACTGGTGTCAAAAGTGGACTGGCCAAGTTCACTGGCGACACCAAACTTTGAGGAAGAGTGTCCACACTGGAGGATAGGCTGGTGATCCAGGTCAGCCTTGATAGGCTTCCAAGGTGGGCAGATGAAAAGCTGATGGCATTCAATATGGTGAAATGCAAGGTGCTCCACCTCGAGAATAAAAAACCATGTCACACTTAATGACTCCTGGATTTATTAAAAACCCCCCAAAACATTGGGTTATAAAAAACCCACAGGATTTAAGAAAAAAAAAAGAAAAACAGCAAGCACAATGGTATTTTGGTGTTTTATCTAAAAAGAATGAATGATTTCAAAGTATATTGATGCTGATGTCTTGAAGGAGGCCACCTATCTAAAAAAGTCTACAAATACTAGTCTCAGAAATGTGCTATTGATTGACAGAATTAAAAAAAAATTGCTTTCAAGCACGAGAGCTTACAAGGATAACACATAAATAGCGCTCATATATATTCTACAAGCATTGTCATACTTCATTTAAGGGGGGGGGGGGGAAGAGGGAGGGAGAGGAGGAACTAGCTAGTTTTTAAGAGGTTAAGAGTATGGAAAAAAGCAAACCCCTGCCTCCAGCCCCAGCAGTTTTCAGAATGAGAGGGGGGGGAAAAGCAGTGGAGGGAGCTTGTTCTAGAGGTTCCCCAGCTGGGGCTGGAGGGTGGGGTGGGTGGATTGGAGTGCTCCTCCACCCCTCCAGCGCTGGCTGAAAAAACCCTAGACTGAACTCCTTCTACTCCCTTTCCCCCATCCCATTCTGAAAGCTGTGCCAGGGCTGCGGGGCAATGCAGAAACAAGTTAATGAAGTTGCTCCATTTTGGAGCACCTTCATCTGACCCCTCGTGTAATGAAGGTTCAGATTTTCATGGGATTGGACCCTTTTGAAGCACTCTGCAGTTGTGCATTTCTGTTTGGCCATGGCTGTGGAGCACTTTCAGGGGCCAGATCAGGTAAAAACTGTCACTTCTGTCTGCGCCTAAAATGAGCTAGACCCATGTTCACCGATGTGGTGCTGGTGGGCTAGAAGCCTGGAAAGAGGAAACTGCCCATACACATTTTATACATTATAATGTTTGCCTCTCAGGAAGCATACATATCAACTGAGGAGGTTTTGCTGGAGAGGAGGGCCATTTAGGAAAATGGGAGTGGGGAAAATGGAGCAGAGAGAGCTCATTCTGGGGGCTCCCCAGATGGTGTTGGATGGTGGGGTGGGTGGTAGCAATTAGTCAGGAACTGAGAACAGTTCCTTGGTTGTCACAAGTATAATCCTGTCAGAAGAATTGAAGAAAGCTGTTCACATTCCAGTCACAAAGCCCAGTGATTATCAACCTTTGTAGACTCAAGGCACCCTTTGGAGAGTGCCAGCTCTTAGTTTTCATTCTTTTTTTGCCCACAGCAAAATATTAGAATTTTTTTTTCTGTTGTAAAGAACTCAAAAAGACCACAACTATTAATTTCTATTTGAAATCTCTGGGTTTACCTTGTGAATCATATTTGTAAACCTAACAGGACTAGCATTGTTTGGCACCGTGTGACACCCTTGGAAGGATCTCAAGTCACCCTGGGGTGCCATGACACCCTGCTTGAGAATCACTGATATTCTCTGCAATACTGACATAATGCAAATTAATTGGAAAATAAAAAAAATATATTTTTGAGTCCTTGTTCAAAGATTTGTAGCTCTTTTTGTGGCAAATATTATATTGTACATAGCATGCATGGGCTCTTAAGGAAACTCAGTCAGCTATCAAAATATTATGTTGTTATGTTTAACTGATTTGGGCACCACAGCATGCAAATATATCACAAACTCTGAAAGCACTTCAAAATCAAATAGAGCAGGGGTGTTCCCAAACTGTGGTACACATGCCCCTGAGGATACACAAGACATCTCTGGGAGGTACAGGGGAGAAATTGTGTATTGGCAGATTTAATTTTCATCATCATAATAATTGGTATTTAATGGGTTAAAATATAAAATGTATGCTGGTAGGGGTAAGTGGGCAGCTGGTAAATCTGGAAGGGAGTATGCAATAAGAAAAAGTTTGGAAACCTCTGAAATAGAAGAAAGGAATAGAGGCATGAATTTCAATCTTTCCTGTTTTGGTAGCATTGTGGTAATGTTGTTTCTGTGATGGTTCAGGAAATGTGTGAAGCAAGAATTCTTGTGGGTGATATCTTTTATTGGAGCAACTGCATGGTTGGGATGGGTATAGGCAAGCTTTTGGGCATCTCAGAGGCCTCAGAAGCAGGCACAACAGAGCTAAGTAGCAGAGGGAACAAAAGTTTGTTTAAATCTTCACATGTAAAGAAGAACAGGATAATATATGGTAGGGTATAGGATATATAATATCTTATTTTATTCACATGGGGAGTATTACATAAGATTTTGTTCCGTCTACTACTTAGCTATGTTATGTGTGCTTTTCTCTCAGAGGCCTGAGGAAAGGTAGTGTGATACTTGAAAGATTGCCTAATGACTATGTCTGTTCCTACTATGTAGTTACTTACTCCAATAAAAGATATCACCCACAAGAATTCTTGCCTCTTGCATGGAGTTATGAGACATGCACTGAGTTAGTTAAACATAGGTTACATTCAGATAGTTTATTTATGTGGACTATATTGTTATGCTAAATTCAATTAAAACTCAGTTTTCTATGAATGTGTCAAACATTTCAGGTTACCAACACAACATTATTAGCGCAAACTTGACTTCCCTTCTTTTGGTTAAATTCCTTTTCTCATCAGGAAGGGTTGAATTTAAGGGCCTAAATATTAAAAAATGGAACAAAGATGTTTACAAAGTATCCATGTAAATAATTTGTGCAACTCCCAACATGTGTGAGCTATGTAATGGTGAACATGAGTATCTTTTCTGTGCGCATCCACTGGGATTTCTGCACATGTAGCAGTGAGGTTTCAATGGTACATATGCATTTTTGAGGATTTTTGACTGAACCCATCCCTGAAAATTTGTACCCATATGTGAAGGATGCATTATGTACATTTAAATAAAACCACATGGGTAGCTTTGTCTGAAGAAATATTTCCAACCATTTCTGCTAAATTAAATTGGCCAAAGTAGGCAGACAGATTTGTGTTACTTTGGGCCAGCTTCTCTGGTGAATGTGGGTACATCCATAAACAGCCATTCTCCAACCTGGGCTCAAGTTAGGACAATTTTGGAACTGATCCAACATGTTACCAACTGGTTATTTCCCTTGAAGACTGTACTTGAACAACATATAGCAAAAGTGCAGCCCTGGGCACTCTTTCACCCTGCCTTTCCCATTTCCCATGAAGGTTACTGTGTAAGGGAGGTGAAGGGATGGTTGTGTCAGAGCCAGTTATATCAATATAGCCCCTTGGGGATTCCCAACTTGATAGTAGGGTTAGGCTAGAATTCCTTTTTTGGGTCCATAGGAGCAGGCCAAAGAACCTGATCAATGTGTTCCCTAGTTCTCAGTTCAATAAATGTAGTCAGGTGGTCATCTCTAACTCTGGAGTTAGACTTGAAAGCATTTTTAGAATTCCCCATATTGTCATCCTTCCCTTGACTATCTAAGTGGTTTCTATTAAAAGTGTGTATAGCATACCCATTTAGCTCAGTTAAAAGATAAGGGAGAAACACAGTCAAAAAACTGCAAAAACTGTATCTTGGTTAGAGTGCTGGAGCGCTACACAAAAGTAAAAAATGTCAGAGACACTTGAAAATGTACAGGCAGCTTAGTACATTGTAGGTGACATCCTGTTGTTCAGTGATGTTACTCACAGTATTGCAGTACTTTCCCATTATCTTTCCATGAACGTAGAACAACATCAAGGATGTATATGACCAGACCTTTGAAGTAGCTAAGTGCCTTGATGTGTCAAATCCATACATCTCTCTTATACTGATAGGGTTACAGCCGATAGAGCTGCCAATCATAGACATAGTTCACAATACTCCCAAAGCAGTGGAAGACATTGATTGCTAGTAGTGACAGCTACTGTTAAAAACCCTGACAGTCATTTCAGGCAAAGAACTGCCAAATGACAGGTATGCTAGTAAGCTGGAAGGCTGCCTCCTCCACATCAAATGTAGCTAAAAATGCTTCAAAATTTGCTAAGAAAATCCTGCCCAGCCAGAACATACTGGGCATGAACCCTGACTAAGGAATCTACTCCTAGGTTACTTTGTGCTGCACCTACATTCAATTGCCGCTGGTGCATAATTTAAATCAACAACATTGGAGATGGATACAAGGCTGTATGTTAACATCTCTGCTCCAGATTCCTGTGACAATTATGGTGTGTAACTTCACAGTTGTCCCCCTGCTTTACCTGTGGCAGGTTAGGGTGCTGTTTTGTAGTTGTGTAGCAGGATTGCCAGTGTACTTTTAGTAATAGGTTAGACCAAGAGTTGTTTGGAATGGACCAAATGTGCATGCTAATTTAGACACACTAGTTATAACAACTTGATTACTTGTAACCTTGACATTTTTAACAAATGTACTATCCCTTTAAAATTACTCCTCAGGACAGCAGTTGGCAGTAATTTCCTCTTAGGAGAATACTTACTAGGCCAGAATCTTGACTGGCTTAATTCCAGCATTACAGTAGAATCATAGCGAAGACAAAGCTGGCCCATTGTTGCTCCTTTGTTTATACTGTTCATTCCCTTCGTTCCTTTTGCTGTGTTCTGCATGTCTTGTTTGCTCAGGTCTTTTCAGTGTCTACTTACCCCTACTTTTGCTCCCATCCCATCCCCGTTTCTTCCCATTCTCTTCTAACTTTTACCTCTTTATGAACGAAGATCACCGATTTGTCTTTCTCTGGTTTACTAGTGTACCATCTCATTTTAATCTTTGGTTCCCTTTGCTCCACTTAGTCTGCTTTGGCTTCACTCCCCAGATACAATGCCCCTTTCCACTCAACCCTATTTCCCCCAGCTGGCAACAATAAGCAGCAAATACACTCCTGTAACCCCAAGCAAGGGTCACTGGGTTTCACGATAAGCTTCTGATAAGAGCACTACATGCTTCAACTACTCATTGGCTCCTTCTGACAATCACTTACCAGTTTAACAGAGGGAGGGCAGAAATGACATTGATTCCTGGATCAACAGCAGATGTTGGCCAGACAACTAGAGAAATCTACTGAAGGACAATAAGCACAGATAGGAAGCCACAACCAACTATGCTACTGAAGTCCAGCTGGTGTGAGGTCAGCCTGTGCACAGAATAATAACACTACCTTTTCTACTATGGCAAAAATACATTGGCCTCTTTAATATCTGACAGCCTGAAATTGAGAAATATAGCTCTTGATGTCCAAAACTGTTAAATATATTAGAGTAACAAAAGGAAGTTAGAAAATGGGTCAGAATTAGATAAGGGTGTAATGTCAGACTGGTTTTCATTCAAAAATATAAACTAAAACGCAATTATGCTCCACTAATTACAAGGATTTAACTTTTGCTGTGGCCCTGCCTCAGAGCAAATATCTGTGCAGCAGTTAGAATGACATTTAAATAAATAAATGAAACTGCAACTGCCTAACAAATGTATGATTGTTTAAGACAAAGTACTGTTTCTTCAAAGAGAATTACTAATAGTAATTTTTGCCAAAGTCCAATATTGACTTAATAGTGATCACACAGTCATAGTAACTTAGCTTTATATCTTGTATGGCATGCAAAACAAGGCAAAACATTTGTTCAAGTAAAGCATGTTTGTGCCTAATGACTCAGTGTTTTCTATAATACAGGTAGTTTATGATGGACAATGCTTTAATTCCTCTTGGCCCCCCTGCCACATATTAGCCATTATGACTGACATTAACTTATTTCAGTCCTAGAAGGGGCTTGGCAAAGCCTGATACAACTAAGAGCCCACCCTCTTAGGTGAGGGAGGGGCCATTGGACCTTTGGGGAAAACAAATGAAAAGGAACAGGGACAGGAGTGCAGATCACAGATTCAAAATGAGAGACAGCAAGGACGTTTTGGACAGCTGCCTCATGGAGGAACCTCAAGAATCCATGCCTTGGGCTCAGAGAGAGACTGCCTCTATAAAAGAGATGGTGTCAAAAAGAACCTCCCTACTGAGCTCCCTCCTTCTCCTTAACCATGGCCACTGGCAGTGGCAGAGCGACAAGGAAGTTACTTGTGCAGCTGTAGTTTGGAAGTGTGTAAATGAAGTCGTGGTTGGTAAAAAATGCAGGTGACATCAGCCAGGATCACCCTGCACAGGACTTGTGCAGTGAGGCCTCATGCAGAAGGCCTTCCCCAATGGCTGCCGTGCAACTTGGGGGCCATGCCAGTGCAGTCGTACCCCCTGTCAGCCATGTGGTGCATACACAGCTGAGCTCATTGGCATGTCAACAGAACTCCTGATGGAGCTCTGTGTGTACCATAATCTCTGAGTTTACCAGTTGATTGGCATAGGCCATGGCTAAAACCTCTGTTTCTGGAGCCCAGGGGGTGAATGCCACCTCTGCTGCTTATTCCCTCTTTCCCCCTGCTGCTATATTCAGCCAGGGTGGGTGGGAAGGGGTGGCAGGGAGATGGGATGGAGGAAGGGAGGTGAATGCTGGCAGCGCTTGGTCCCTGGGCATGAAAACAGGGACTGGCCAGAGCCCATAGGGTTAACAGCACACGGGGAGCTCTGGTCAGAGCCACTGTTTTCCCACAGCTCTAGAACTCATGGGTACACATATGCCATGTAGCCAAAGGGGGTGGCCACGCACTCCTTGCCCTGATCCTGGAGCCAACCATACATACACCCCGTTGTTAAAACAAACTTTAACTTCCTGAAGAAGTCCTAGTGAAAGTCTCCAACTCAGAGACATTTGGGGAAAAAAAACCTCTCAGGTGGATGTCAAATGTGCCAGCAATTAGCTCAGAGCTCTTGACCCAGCTGATGAATAGATGGTTTGCAAGCCTCCATTCAGGTAGGAAATGCTAATCTCCAGCCTCCTTATATAGTCACCCTTCAGGTCCTTGAAGTCTATTATCAAATTCCCCTTCACTCCTCTCTTTTCCAGACTAAAAAATCCTAGTCTTTTAGTCTCATACATCATGTTTCTCAGCCCTCTAATAATTTTTGTCACTCTCCATTGGACTCTTTCAAGAAAGATGTGAAAAGCTTGGAAGTGTGGGGCCCACAGCCCGACAGTGCTTCAGGTGAGACCTCATCAGTGCCAAATAAAGTTGGAAGAATCGCTTCCTTCAATTTTCATGCAATGTGCTATTGGCCTTTTTTTTTTTTTTTTTTTGCGCAACAAGAGCACACTTGTTCAGTGCACTGTAACCCCCAGGTCCTTCTCTGAAAAATACAGACTAGCTCTCTCTACATTCCAGGTTTGCAGTACTCAAACTGTATGGAAATGCATTGTCTGTATAGAGGAAAGAACATACTTGTAAAAAGTTCATCATATTCCAAACTATCTTTTCTTTCCCTCAATGCAGTATTTGCGGCATGTGTGTTAATTTTTAAGTCTTTACCTTTAAGAAATAAAGAAACATTCATTTTTGTGAGCCAGCTCAGCTATCATTGGGTCACCAACAGTAAAAGCAGCAAGAATCTTTTGTTCAAAGTTAAACACAATCCCAAACCAGTTTTGTTAAGTGTGCTCTAACAATGAGAAGTTAAGGACTGAGAGATTTACACTGTGTCATGTGATGAACACAGGACACTGATATCACAATAACCAATAGAAGCAATATTTAAGACCAGGTACATAAGCAAACTGAATAGCGTTCTCAACTGCTATATGGAAAAAATGCTATCTCAAACACCAGAGGTTTATTTCCGCAGATATCTTTCAAAACACTTTACAGAGCCAACTAATGTAAAGGTTTAAGAAACATAACAGCGTGAGAAAAATTAAAAGACAAAGGAAAGAGAAAAGGTAAATTTTCAGATGAGATTTGAAGAGAAGGGGGGTGGAATATAAGAAGGCTGTCCTAGTGAATAGGAACTGAGAAAAGTAGACTGTACCAACAGTGTGAGGGAAAGAATGAAAAGATTAAAAGAAGAAAGGGAATGAATGGGAGAAAATAAAGGCAAGAACAAGAAGAGAGCCTGATAGAGACTAGAAAAGGTCATAAGGAAGTTTGTCAATGGATCCTTCCCTTTTTTGGTCAGAAATTAGGAAATAAACAGCCATTCAAGGGGAGTGACCCCACAAGCAGGAACCTGCATTTCCCAGGGACAACTAGTAGCAGTACATATTTATGCCACTGCTAATTTTCCCCAGGAAGCGCCCCTGCAAGCATGCTCTGGCACATGGCAAGTTGCCCTAGATGGGGTAGGGGGCACTGGGGCCAGCACCTGGGCTGGCCACAGAAGCTTTACCCGAGATCCTGGGGGGCTCTCAGTGATCTAGCAGTGATCTAGGCATGCAGAGTCTGCCTGGCAGCTGGAGCACCTCTCTGGCTGGCCAGGTTCCAGTTTCAGGTGGTGCACATAGCCACCATGCATGCCACCCTCTTTTTTTCTGGCACAGGTTTTTTTGTTTTTTGTTTTTTTTCCCCACACCAGAATCTCCCCTGTCAACCCCCCCCTGCCCCCACCCCTGCTGTGCTGAAAATTAGCAGTGCAGTGAATGCCTATATGTGCAGGGTGTGTGGTGCCACAGATGCATGTGTGGCACCACAAACCACACGTGTGCGCTTATGGGGACACACCCATGATGGTTATCTTCAGCTGGATCTATGTAAAACCCCTTTTCTTCCTCAGAATTATTATTTTGGTAAGAGTCTTAAGGCCCTAGTCAGGAGTTAGGGCCTTACTGAGATAGGTACTGTATAACCAGACAACACAAACACAGTCTCTGTCCCAGAGGACTTGCAGTCAGGGTTTGAATTATGGGGAAGCTCGGGGTAGGGGCTCCCCACCTAGCCACAGTGCTAGGTTCCCCACTTGACTTTGAGCCCGTCACACACCTGACTCATCTGCCATGCCTTGTTCTTAATTAATTAAGATGTTAATTGAGGTGGGAGGCTGCTCATTCATGCCCCGATGCCAGGGGGCACTATCTGTGGCTCCTTACCTCCCCTACACTGCAGCCCATCCCTCGCAGATGGCATCTAGATGTTAATCTCACCGGCCCCACACTGGGCCCCAGAATCCTCGAATTTGGACCCCTCTAAGATCCCTCCAATCTGGGGACATACCCTGCCTAAATTCGGGCTGCCTAGCTCCCTGAAACTATTTCCTCTCTCAAGCATGATCCCCACAGGACCTTTGGCCACACAGGCCCTGGCCTCACCTCCAAGGCCAGTCGGAACCCTAGGCCTCCAACTCTGGGCATCCCTCGCGGTGGATCCCTGGCCCTTTTGACCATTCTGGTCCTGGCTCTGTCATGGACCAGTCGAGGGTATTCTACATCAGGCCTCTAAGCCCCACTCTCTCTCTCTCAGGTCTGCCTTCCAGCCCTACTAGAGGTTAACCTACCCAGTTGTGGCTGCTGGGGTACCTCATACCATGACTGGTGTTCCAGGGTCTTACAGAGACTTTCGTTCCCCGCCAGGAGCAACATGTCATTGTGCTCATACATACACATATACGTATAAACATACTGGGCTCTCAGCCCTCTGGTTTCCCCCCCCTCACTTGGGTTCCTCATCTCTGCCTCCCTCACTTGGGCTCCACACCGCCCCCCTCACTTGGGGCCATGGGGCTTTACTCCCTGGTGGGCTCCGGTGGCCGTAGCCATGCCTGGCCCCCACTCTCCCTCCTCGGGGTCTTGCACCCCACAGGGCTCAGGTGTCCATAGCCGTGCCTGGCCCCCACTGCCTCTGATGTTACGCAAACCCACCCGAAAGCGAGGGCTAGGGTTAAAGTGCTCCTACTTGTCTTTCACCAGGGTGATAACTGGCCTGGCATTTCCTGGAGGCTCCCACACCACAGAGCCCCACCAGGCCACCCTCTCCCAGCAGGGTGTAGTTTTAAGTCATGCCCAGGACCAGGAGCCTGCTAACCATCTCCTACAGCTCCTGCCCTTACCTCCAGAGTGTTCCTTTTTTTTTTTTTAAACATTTTATTAGAAAACAGACAAAAGCAGACAGTCTAAAATGACCCCAACAGAGGCCTCACAGAAACAATTACAACATAGAATTTCCAAAGATTACATAATAGAAACATGGTAACTGACATCATATTCAGCTTCACTTAGACTGTAGCCAGTATTGGTCAGCATGAGAGGTATCTATCAAGAACAAATTACACTTTGCTTCTTATATACATACAGGTTCAGTCATCAGTATATAAACCAGAAAAACAAAAAGTTAGGTGCAAATCACCTCTCCCCTCCATATCCCATCCACAAGCCCTCACCCACCCATTCTGGCACTAAGTGCCTTACCTTAAACTCAACCTATCCCTATGCGGGGCTGGAACAACCCCCTGAAGTCCAGCCCTTGCCACAGCTTTGCTTCCCCTCCTTCTGTCATATCTCTTTCCCTACTTCTATAAAACTCCAGCTCATGCATCCTTAACTGTAAACACTTTACTGTGGAAAAACATAACCCCTTAGTGCCAACAGCAAGCACACTTTCCATAGTGCTACTTTGGTGCATGTGATCAAAACGCTCACTCCCCATGTCCCATCTGTTTCCCCTGATAACCTATATAAAACGTTTGAGGGTGATCCCCATTCCTCTTCCAGTATCCTTCAAATAGGTGGCTACCTGTCACCACACCTGTTGTGCATAAAAACAGTCCCACAGCACGTGTGGCACCAACTCAGGCTCATTGCAGAGCTCCCTTGGGCACTTGGGGGACCGCGACAGCCCCCAGTGATAGAGCACCTGTTGTACCGGCAAAGCATTTCACACAGCTGTCCATGCCAGCTCCTCATGCTCCCCTTTCCATTTCTTCCTCACCAGCCCTTTTCACACTCTACTGACTTGCTCCAATCTCAACTCCCCCCATCTATCATCCTCTACCTTCCCCTCATGAAATTAAAGACTCTTTTGGCGTCCCCCAGCCCTTTGAGCCCTAACCCCTTCAAGCCTTCCCTTGTAACAAAAGTTCCAAGTTGTGCATAAGGGAGCGACATCTGCCAAGCCCATGCCCCTCTCCACCTGCTCCCAAACAGCCCCAACCTGCATAGTAGCCTTCCCCCACAGAACCTGCAGAAGTTGGAAACCATTCCCAGTGCTCCCCTCGCTTCCCTCACCACCGTCTTCAAGAAGTGCACATCAACAAAAACCTCTATGTTGGGGAAACCCCATCCCCCCAACCCTTCCTCCTTATATAGCTCTGTCCTAGCCACCTTCTCTGTCTTCTCCCCCCAAAAGAAGAGGCACAAGGCCCATTGGACCCACCAGGCCTATAGCCAGGACAGGGGGGTACAACATCACCATGTACAAAATCATTGGCAACAGGCACTGTTTAACCATCTGCACCTTCCTCCTCAATGATAAAGCCCATGTCCCCCACAACCCCACCGTCTGTTTCACCCTCCCCTCCAACACCTCCCATGCCCATTTCCCTTTCCCCTGGGTATCCATCCAGATGTCCAGTACCTTCAGTTCCTCTCTTTCCACCGGCAATCCAAATTTCCCCAAATCCCCACCACCAGGATAACACTCTTGTCCACGTTCACCCTTACCCTGGATACCTCCCCAAACTCATTTGCATGCTTCACCACTCTTCCCAGGGACCCCTCATCCCTTACCACACATGTCACATCATCCATGTATAAAAGGATTTTTAATTCCTCCCCCTCGGTACTCTAACCCCGCTGATCACCTTATCTCCCCTGATCCGCCATGACAGTGGCTCAATGGCGCAAACAGAGCCCCAGTAACAGCAGACACTCTTGTCTCACCCCCGAGTCCACTCAAAAACTTCCCCCAGGAAATCCTTCACCAGCACCCTGCTCGTTGCCCTTCCATAAAGTGCCTGTACCCACCCCACAAATTTCCCTGGCATCCCCATTCCTTCCAGAACTCGAAACAAAAACCCATGCCCAATACTGCTGTACGCCTTTTGCAAATCAAGACTTGCAACTATAGTGTTCCACTTTTGGTAAAAAATGTATGACAGTGTATCCCGGAGCACCCAGTGTATTTATGTTGTCCACCATCCCCCCCAAACAAACACACACTTGTTCCCCATCCACCACCTATGGTAACACCTCCCCCAACCTTACCGCTAGGATCTTAGAAAATAACTTATAGTCTGAATTCAACAAGGTGATTGGCACAATTCTTGATGTGCTCCCAGCCCCCTTTCTTATAGATCAGAAACACAACACCCTGTGCAAAACCATCCTCTACCCATCCCTGATCCATAAATTCCCTAAATAGGGCCAAGAGATCCCCCTTAACTAAGTCCCAGAACTTCAAATAGAATTCCACTGGGATCCTGTCACCTCCTGGTGACTTCTTTAGTGGCACTGTTCTCAACACTCCCAGAATTTTGCTTTCCGTCAATTCCTTAATCAGCCCCTCCCACTCTTCCTCCCCCACTTTTGCTTCCAACCCCCACACCAGACCCTCCAGTTGTTTCCACCCCACCGCTTTCTTGTGAAACAAATCCCCATAGTATCTGGTCACCTCCCACAAAACCCCTTCTGTGTCCTCTATCCTCCCTCCGTTGGCCGTGTGAACTGTCCCCATCACCCACTTCTTCCTTTTCACCCGCAAGGTGAAAAACTGCCCCCATTCCTCCCCCTCATCCACCCACTCCACCTTGGCCAGGAACATCTGCTCTTTCATCCTGCTCCGGAACCAATTTTGCACTCCCTCTTTTGCCCTTTTCCATTCTCTTTTAACTGTTCCCCCCCTCCCCCCTTCAATTTTTCCACAAAATTTGAACTTCCTCTTGCAAGTGCGCCAACTCCTTTTTCTGCTGTGCCCGCCTCCTCCCCACACCATTGAACCACTCCCGCATGCGCCCCTTAATTTCCACCCACCAGTCCCACCACATTAGGAAAAAGGGCTGCAAGGTTTGCCACTGGTTGTATGCCCTTTGAAAGGCATAGCATTCTTGGGTGTCATCCAATAAGGAAACATTAAATTTCCATACCCCTTTCTCCTATTTGAGCCTCTGCCCAATGCCCACCTCCACCCATAAGACAAGACGCAAGCTTCTCGGATCATCGACCAGTTGCTTGCTATGGCTCTCCAACCCCTCCAACACCAAGACAAAGTCAATTCTTGATTGCACCCTCCCACCAGGAGCCATTCTAGTAAACACCCCCGCCCCTTCCCAAACATCCTGGAGCCCCTTGTCTTTAATCCACCCCCTCAGCCATTTCCCAATGCTATCCATCCCCACTCTATCCCAATCCACCCACCCTCTTCAATAATGCAATTATATCCCCCATCATGATCCGTGGTCCTTTACCCCCCCCCCCACCCACACATACCCATTTTGTGAAAGTAGTGCACCCTCTCCACTCTCAGCTGGAGCATATACATGATACAACATCACATCCACGTCCTCAACTTCCACCACTGCTTACTTCAGTCTCCCTTCTTCCAAGACCTGCAGGTCTTTGAATTTCAAGCCTCCCTCCCTTCCCAGGAATCCCACTCCCGTAGCTTTATTCTTGTTCGAACCCCTCCCCCCCCCATCATGATGGTCCCACCCTCCATTGCTTCTCCAAGTATTTATAATTCCTCCCCCATGGTATCCTGCACACTCAACACTTGCGTGCCCAGGCCTTATAAGGTTCTGTGCATTTAGCCCCATTTCTGCCTCCTGTACAGACTTCTTACATTTAATGATGCCAAGAACAGAGTCATAACAGCAATTTTCCAAAAAGAACCCTGCATCATGTCTCGTCTGTGCCACTACTTAACTCTGAAGTGTCTCACCCCACTTTTCGCATTCCCATAGCCCTTGCAAGGTGTTCAATCACAGTTGGGCTCAAGAAAACACCACCTTCCTCCCTTCTACCTTCCTCAACATCTCATCTATCCATGGGCAGCTCCCCGCTCTTCCCCTCCTCTTTTCCAAGTGCTCCCCCTTCTGTCTCGCAGACCTTCCCCCCTTTCTCCTCTACCCTTTTTTTCTTTGGCTTTACACTACGTTTCTTCTTTCTTTTTAACTGAGCCAGGCTCTTTCCCCTTATGCCCAGGCAGTTCCAGGTCCATGCCCACTGGCTCAGACTCTTGTGCCCCTTGTCCCGCTCCCTTGCTCTGGTCCTCTTTCATCTGTGGCTCTTCTTCTGACTCAGTGAGCTAGTCGGCTGCCTCAATTGCATCATCTCTCGGCTCCGCTTCCATTGTTTCCTCAACTGTAAAGCTGTCCACGTCCAAATGGCTGGCCTCTGCATCCCCTGGATCTTGCTCGCTCCTCTCCTCGGCTGGATGTGGCTCGTGTGCCTTGCTTGCATAGGAAAGCGGGCACTGGCACTGAAGGTGTCCCTCGCCTCCACACAGTGCATTTCAGCTTCTCTTTACAGGTTTTGGCCCAGTGCCCCATGCCATCACACCTGTAGCAAACAGTCAGGCTACAGAAGGCAGCTAGATGCCCCTCCAAGCCATACCTGCTGCAGAGTTTAGGCTGGCCATGATAGGTTATGTACCCCCGGTGGGGCCCTATCAACACCACAGAGGGCAGGTGCCTCACCTCCCTGGGACATCTCAGGTCTTCCTCTAGGACCACTCTAGATCTCCATGACCCAGTCCAGATTTGCCACTGGTCCAAGATGCGCTCGATATCCAGGATCTTTTGGACCCACCCCTCCAGCCACCTCCTCACATCTTCAGGCTCCAAGTCATCTGTGTACATTTTAAAGTACAGCGCCCTCTCCCAGGCTTTCTGGATGGTTTAAAAAATGCAGACCCCACAAGTCCTCATTGCCCGCCACTGCAGCGTACCGGGCCCAGAAGGCCAAGTATGCCTCTTGCCTCCAGAAGATAATATTCCAGTGGCGAAAGTTATCCAATGCCACCACACAACTTAAATCTTTAGGGTTAACTTTCAAGTCCTCGAAAAGAACCCTTATCATAAAGTCTGCTCTTTATATGGTTGTTTTCCCCTTTACCCCCTCAGGGCTCGGAGTGGCTTTTACACGCAGTTTAATGGTTCTTCACGGTTCTCCTTCTCCCCACCAGCAATAGGAAGATTCTGGAACCTTCCCCCCAGCTTCACTGCTCTCTGCCCAGCTCTGCCTTGGCTTCTGCTGCTGGCCCGCCCGCCTGCCCTCTCTGGAGCCTTCTAGCAACTCAGCATCACTCTTCTTCTTAATCTCCAAAGGGACCACCTTGCCCTGCTGGCAAACCATGGACCAAACCACAACTTCCTCCTCAGCAACACCCTCTGTAAGCTCACTAGTCACTGTCTTCATTGCAGATTCTCTCACGACCTCAGATGACTTGCTTGATGCTCCATACTGCTTTCTCAGTCAAAGCTCACTTCTGTGCTGCCTCCTCCAGCAATCCAGCCACTCGCCTCCTCTCCACTTCTTCCATCACTCCAGCACTACCCCTGGGTAGCCCACCTACATGGTCACAGTGCTTCCCCTCCAGGATAATACATGAAGCCTTGCAGCCAGGCGATGTTACTGCCTTGCCTGCCAGCAGAAAACTGATCTGTTTATATAGGCAGCCAGGGATCTAAAATGGCTGCTGCATTCGAGCACCTGCTGGCTGCTTGGCTCAGGTCTTAAAGTGGCAGGCACCAACAGTGTCCTGCCACGCACCTCCCCCCTGATAATGGTACCTGGGGGAGGTTTCCCCTGCTGCTTCTCCAAAGCAGGCTCCCCCTCAGAGCCTGTGAGCACCCCTAAAGGTGCTCCGCCACACACCTCCCCCCTTAGAATGAGATCTGGGGTGGGGGGCTTCACTTGGCTGTCTCCCCTGCTGGGCTCTTCCCCAGACTATTGCAGCCCCTGCCACATGGTAAGCATCCCAAAGGTGCTCCGCCACACCCCGCATAAGAGAGAAGCACCCACCCCCCTGTAAGTTTTGAAAATCATAACTGGGGGCTCTCCAATTTTATTAGGGCATTGTGATGGGTGCTCAATTTTTTTTCAGCACCCTGCCTCCCCCAAGTCAAAGTGTAATTTGAACCCTGCTTGCAGTCTAGGAGTATCACAAGATTCAACAAATGAATCTTCTTTTTTCATATAACGTTTTAGGATTACAAGTGATTAATGAACTGATAAAATAGAAACAGGAGTGTTCTGTTGACTGTTACATTCAAGATAGAATAGTGAGAAAGTAGCATGAGTGGGAGGCCTAAGCAAGTGAAAATGAGAAAAAAAAATATTTGCCAAGTTAAAGGAAGAAAAAACTTAAGATTTCCTGCTGACAGAGCAGCTATGGCCAAAAGGAGAAGTTCACTATTGCATAAAACTGGAAATAATATATGGGCAGGGTTAGGAAGATAAAAATGCTTGAGCAGTGGTGACCAACTTTTTCACCCCATGGGCTGGATGGGAAGTGCTCAGTAAATCCATGGGCCAGATCCAGCAGGTGGAACGCAGGCCACATCCTAAATTGCAGCCTAAGCCTAAGCCCATTCTGTTTTATGGGTGAGGGCAGGAAGCCTGGCCCCAGACTGTGCTAGGGGAGGGGGAGCCAGGCCAAATCTAGCCATACAACAGAGTCCAACCTGGCCCCAATCCTGCTGGGGTGGGGGAGGGGTAGGACACACACGTCCTGGGCCCAATTTGGCTGCACAGTAATGGCCTGGCCTAGCTCTGATCTGGCCATGGTGGGGAGTGGGGGGCGGGGTGTGCCTTCCTGCGCTTGTTCCAGCCACATGGGGTGCAGGGAGGGGACTGGCCTAAACCCAATCCAGCCATGCAGGGCTTGGTAATTTGGCAGCAGGAAGGAGTGGCAGTAGCAGTTGCCACTGGTCCCCCACAGCCAAATTTCCTGACCCAGGGGGAGCTCCATGGGCTTTGGCATTGAACACCCTTGTGCTAGAATATTAACTTTTTAGCCTAGGGTAAAAATTCTGATGCGGGTTCCAAGGGAAAAGCAATACATCCTGTTTTAGACATTCTAAATCAGTGAGACTATGAGAAGTGCTTACCAAGGTTATGGTTCACTGTGAGATGTTAACAAAAAGAGTAATTGCCTCACGTTTTCAATGCAGTAAGAGTAAGCACATAGGCAGTTACCACAGAGTAACCAACGTGTTGCATGTTCACACTTAATTTACCTTGTGGTAACTTGTTCATGTGGTCTTGCTATCAAAATATGATTTCACAGTAACCCTGGAAAGATACCCTTATTTTTGTATACTATTTTCAGTTTAAGAGTAGAAGTTCCTTAGGCATTATAGGGAAAAAAAAACCTATTAGAAATTAGTTATCTAACTAAATAATTTGCCAACACAAACAGGCAATTTAGAATTCTATTATTAATATTTGTGTGTATAATTGTGAAAGTGCCTATAGGTTTCAGTTCACAACTGGAGTCATAGTACCATACAAACAGAAAATTTTCCCAGCTCCACTCTGCTGACAAATCTAAATCAGGGAGAAGATGTAATAATTGATGATGAGAAACCAAACAAGGGTTACAGGAGGGCAGAAGAGTCTGATGAAATTAGATCACATGATGGTTTTCTTAAAAGTTATGTGACTATTGGATAGCTTCAAGATTAAAACAAATAAATCAGATCTTTCTGACTGGCACATGACCAAGCTATATTTGATTTACTGATTACTTATAGCTGTCATGGCAGGAAAGCATCATGAGAAGGGATTTAAAGGAGGAAATGGTAGCAGCTTTAAGCGATTACTTCAAGGATACGTCCAACTGTTACAGGTAAAAAAAAGTCATACCTGCAAAAATCTGGGAAAAAAAGCTTTTACCTCTCTCTCCTGTAATTGTCTCACCTGTATTTATGAGGTAAAATATCTTATTTTTAGATATGTACATATTGGATATATGTATTACATATAAATGAAAACTATGCTGGCTTGCAAATCCGTGACAAAATCTCTGACTCAGTCATTATCTTTCTGGTGTCAGTTATTTTCTGCAAGGCCTTGAGTTAATAACAGCTGCATTTCTGATAGATTTGAAGTTTAAAGCTCAGTTTGTACTTCTAATTGGTTTGGAATGAGCAAGGCATTTTCTTGCCAAAGCATTTTAGCTTTTCTCCTTCCTCTGTTATGTATAAATAAACCAGGTATGTGAATAGAATTCTTGAGTCTGACTTCTTTTTTTCCATTGGGTGCATGAGATGATAACATTAATTTTCACTAGTGTTCTCTATGGTTTTATCCATCTACCAGCAACAGGAGAAAGGCCCAGGTAGGAACAAAACTGTACATAGCTCCATCATAAAAGAGTCTCATGAGAATTCTTCCACTGGAGCAGAGGGGAAGTAGCTGTTCTTTTCACATGAGAAAAAGAAAGTGCTAACTCTCCAAGCTTCTGAAGCCTTTTCACTGCACACTTGCTAAAACATGCCAGAGGGCAGTACCATAGCAAGGAAGTTTGGTGCCTTCAGTGACAGCCTGCCCTCACCCTGCACACAGATCCAGGAGGCACCCCCCCATGCTTGCCTGGGAATATACACAGTGATGGGAGCTACCCCTCTCCCCATCCCTGTGCCCCCTGAAATGAGCTGCTTATGGCTCCATCCCAGGCCCCACCTGGACTGGACAGTGCCTGTTGGTGTCCCTTTGCTTTGGTGCCCAGTTGCCCCACTCACCCCCCCCCCCAACTTGCTATGGCATTGCCAGAGGATAAGGATCATTGGCCATCTCTGGAGCTCACCAACCTCTTACTGCTCTCTTGCCAGCAAAACAAATGTGAAGAGGAAGCTACAGTCTCTGTCACTTTTCTTTGGTCCTGAAACTTCATCAAGAGGGAGTAAGCACAGAACAGTTAATATTCTTTTCTCACTTCCTGTCAGGAATTTGCATTATCTTTGAATTCCCTGTTGCCAGATAGAAAGACAACACCATCTATCTGCAGATTTCTGGAGGACTGTGTGGTAGTACAGAGGTGGTACAGCTGCCTCGCAGACTTGACTACCTCCTGCATGTAACATGGGAAGAGACCCTGGTGTGAAAAAGATCCCTGGTTCCATTAGCCACTTCTTCCCTTTGTTTCTTTAGTTATAGTTAAAAAAGAAACCCCCAAAAAAGGAGTTAAAGAAAAACTGTACAACAGTCAAAGGAAGTCCTGTTGCATTTATCTAGCTAAGCAGGCGAATGACTCGCCGAAAACATTTGAGGATCGGAAACAATTACGTTTTTTTCTGTTTTGTTTGCTTTTTCCATTTCTTAGTGAAAATATTAACCATTCCAGTTTTAAAATACAAACACGGATAACTGGAGATGTCCCAAAATTATCTGGGGACCAGGAAAAAGTAAGGGAACTTACTATGCGTTTAAACAACATTCTTTATAATAACATAGAAAAAATACCATATTTTGTCTTTAAAAGCCTCAGTTACATGAATTCTCCACAAGGAAACAACATCATCCAGTTTTCTGGGGGGAAAAGATTGAACAAGAACGTATTCGTTGCCTGTAAAATATTAAAAGACTAACCTGAACTTGTTTTAATAAAGAAAAGTGGCAGTTCAAAAAGAGAGTATGAATACAGAAAGCAATTACATCAACATTAATAAAATTATAAGCACCTCTAATCCCCCTTGCAGCTGCATATTTAGGAAAAAGCAAGAAGGCGATACACACCTAATAGTAACACCAAAAGTTGTGAAGTGTTAGCTTCAGTTTGAGGGAGACTGCACAGAATTGTAGGGAAGTTCGGATACTGTTTCTTCCACACATTTTTCCTATATCTCCTCTAAAATAGGCTGACCATAAGGAAATCCAGGACATCTGGAATACTGCCCCCCCCCCACTCTCCCAAATCAGTGAGCTGCTGCAAACAGAGGTGGGGGAAGGGTGGTGCAGCTGTGTGTGCCAGGCAGTTGGGCAGACAGGCAGTGGCACCTGTCTGCCTACCTGCCTGGTGTGCTGTGCTGCTCTGTACCACTCCGCCTCCCTGCCAGACTGTGCTTTATGCCCCTGTGTTTCCAGGATGCTCATTTTAGTTCTCACTAGCTGGCTGGAACCAGCCTCTGAAATCCAGGACTGTCCCAGCTAAACTGGGACATATGGTCACCCTACCACTAAACTAAGGGGGCCACTGGTCCTGTTTTATGCTGGATCATCCCATTTTTAAACCCTTTGTTCCCTGTCCATTTCTAAATGAGGAGCAGACAGCAAAAAGTCCTGTTTTTCAGGTCACTGGTGGAAATACATGTCAATCATTTATCCTTGTGATTCAATTGGCTGTGCCTAGAGGTAGAGCAGTTTACAGCTGAGAGAAGAGGGGTTGAGCCAGCCAAGGAGGGAGGGAGATGGTGGCCCCACTCCTTGCTGCTGAATGGCCAAGGGGCCTGGCAACCCCACCCCTCAAATGGCCAAGGAGGTGGTGGCCCCACCCCTCAGCACTGATTGGCCAAGGGGGCCCACCCGTCATCAGGAGTCTGTCCTGTATTCTGGGGATGTGGTCAGTAGCCACCTTACTCTAAACCTATCCATCCTTTCTTTTCTTCACCCTCCTTTCCTTCTGTTGTTGCTGGAAGATTTCTGTACACTTACAAATTGCCCACCCTTCTATCCTGTCGCCAGTGCAGTCATCAGTACCTTCTATTCTATATTGTATACACTTATAAATATATTGCAGGGGAGTCTTGGGAGGAGTCGTAAAAGCAAGTGGGGTTTTTTTAGTGACATAGGGTCAAAAAGTGTTGAATTTAACCCTGTATAAAATTATTCACTTTGGATTCACACATTTTAAGTGTTTTTTTGTTTTGTTTTTAACTATAAAATGGGAAAAAAGGTCAACAGTATTCCCCCCCTCCCCCGCCGATAAAAAATTCAAAACGAAATATCCCCCCCACCTTTTTTTGGTGGGGGGGGGGGGAGGAAGAATTGGTTTTCTTTTTTGACAAGAAGTTTGCAAAAACCTATACAAATCTTCAGTCCATTTTACTGTCACACAATCTCCATCACAACAAAAATTCAGCTGAAAAATGTTGCCCAGTTTTACTCTCAGGAAATTCCTATGAATTTATTTTTTTAACCACTACCACAGTACAGAAGATGTGGAAGGGTTTCCCTATTTTTGATTAAATGGATACTGCTAAATCATCCCATGCATTCAGGATGTGTCCCTGTGGATCATAAAAATACTTCTGAAGAGCAAGTAAGCCTTTGGAAGGCATGAGGCACCCCCAAATGGCTATGTTTTTCCATACAAATTACTGAGCAGTGGATCGTCACTGTCCTTAGAGTCCTTAATTCATAGTTGCATCTATTAAATGTACATACACAGACCAAGAGTTTCAGAAGTGGGTTCCTTATCAAAGAGTTAGATCCAAAAACAAACAAACAAACAAACAAACAAACAAACAAACAGAAACCAAAAAAACCCAAAACCATAGGGATCTACAAGTTAAGGACTGCAAAACAATGACTTTTAGGCCACCATGTGGGCAGAAGCAATTGGTGACGGACAGGGGGGACAAGGCTGAACTCCTCAATGAGTTCTTTGCCTCAGTGTTCCTAAGTGAGGGGCAGGACAAGGCTCTCACTGGGATTGTAGAGAGGCAGCAGCAAGGCACCAGACTGCCGTGCGTAGACCCTGAAATGGTGCAGAGTCACTTGGAGGAACTGGATGCCTTTAAGTCAGCAGGCCCGGATGAGCTCCATCCGAGGGTGCTGAAGGCACTGGATGACGTCATTGCACAGCCACTGGTGGGGAATATCTGAACACTTGTGGTGCACGGGCCAAGTCTCGGAGGACTGGAAAAGGGCCAATGTAGTCCCCATTTTCAAGAAGCAGAGGAAGGAGGACCCGGGCAACTATAGGCCAGTCAGTCTCACCTCCATCCTAGGCAAAGTCTTCGAAAAAATTATCAAGGCTCACATTTGCGAGAGCCCGGCAGGACAAATTATGCTGAGGGGAAACCAGCACGGGTTCGTAGCAGGTAAATTATGCCTGACTAATCTAGTCTCTTTTTATGACCAGGTCACAAAATGCCTGGACGCAGGAGCAGGGGTTGATGTCATATACTTAGACTTCAGAAAGGCCTTTACCAGTATGGTGTGGGATACCGTATCAAACAAGTTAAGAGGCTGTGACTTGGATGACTACACAGTCCGGTGGGTGGCGAATTGGCTGGAGGGTTGCACCCAGAGAGTCGTAGTGGATGGGTCGGTATTGACCTGGAAGGGTGTGGGTAGTGGGGTCCCACAGGGCTCGATCTTTGGACCGATGCTCTTCAACATCTTCATCAGCGACTTGGACGAGGGAGTGAAGTGTACTCTGTCCAAGTTTGCAGATGACACAAAACTGTGGGGAGAAGTGGACATGCCAGAGGGCAGGGAACAACTACAAGCAGACCTGGACAGGTTGGACATGTGGGCGGAAAACAGAATGCAGTTCAACAAGGAGAAATGCAAAGTGCTGCACCTAGGGAGGAAAAATGTCCAGCATACCTACTGCCTAGGAAATGACCCGCTTGGTGGCATGGAAGAGGAAAGGGATCTTGGAGTCCTCATGGACTCCAAGATGAACATGAGTTGGCAGTGTGACAAAGCCATCAGAAAAGCCAATGCCACTTTATCGTGCATCAGCAGATGCACGACGAACAGATCCAAGGAGGTGATACTTCCCCTCTATTAGGAGCTGGTCAGATCGCAGTTGGAATACTGCGTGCAGTTTTGGGCACTGCACTTCAAGAGGGATGTGGATAACCTGGAGAGGGTCCAGAGAAGGGCCACATGTATGGTTAAGGGCTTGCAGGCCAACCCCTATGAGGAGAGACTGGGGCACCTGGACCTCTTCAGCCTCCGCTAGAGAAGGTTGAGAGGCGACCTTGTGGCTGCTTATAAGTTCATCACGGGGGCACAGAAGGGAATTGGTGAGGTATTATTCACCAAGGTGCCCCCGGGGGTTGCAAGAAATAAATGGCCACAAGCTAGCAGAGAGCAGATTTAGACTGGACATTAGGAAAAACTTCTTCACAGTTCGAGTGGCCAAGGTCTGGAACGGGCTTCCAAGGGAGGTGGTGCTCTCCCCTACCCTGGGGGTCTTCAAGAGGAGGTTAGATAAGCATCTAGCTGGGGTCATCTAGACCCAGCACTCTTTCCTGCCTATGCAGGGGGTCGGACTCGATGATCTATTGAGGTCCCTTCCGACCCTAGCATCTATGAATCTATGTGGAGTCCAGAAGTCTGAATTAAGCACCAATGTCCAGAGGATCATAGGACATCGTAAAATACAGGCATGTGAGTGTATGAGAATGCACAGAGTCCTTGCTTCAATGCAAACTGACAGCAAAGCCCAGCTGTGCTAGACACTATATGTACTCACATTAAAAAAAAAAAAAAAAGCAGTCTCTACCCCAAAGATTTCACAGTCTAAGTAGACAAAAAACATAGAATTATCCCAGCTTTACACAGAGGGAACCGAAGCACTGAGAGGGAAAATAATTTTCCCCAGTCACACAGGAGGTTTGTTGCAGAAGAACAGACCCCAGATGTACTTAGCTCAAGTCCAATGCCTTATAAAACTTGCCTTAGAGGCAGCATAGTGTAAGCCACAGTCCTGAACAACCCAGCTCCAGTCTGGCAAGGACTGGTTGTCTTCAGCAGAGCATCAGCAGCAGGGGTGGTATTTGCCTGCACTCATGCTGAGACCAGACAATTAGGAGCTATTCTCGCTGTGCCAATGTTTCTCCCAGGCCTCCACTCCCTGTTTGGAGCATGAGCACTGCTTCCACCAGGAGGAGAGCTGTGCCCAGCTGACTACTGATTCTCCCCACCCACAGCTCTCCAGCTGCAGTGCAGGTGCAGCTTCCAGCTGATGGAGAAGTGAGGCAGAGCCAGGTAGCTGGAAGCTGTGTCCACACTGCTGCTGCTTCTCCCCTCCCTCCTGGCTGCAATGTAGACTTAGATACAAGCTGCTGAACCTCAGCTCAGTTCCCCAACATCTAGAAGCCATGAGCCCATACTGCAGCCAAGGTGGAAAGAGCTTGTGGTGTTGCGGGCACAGCTTTCAGCTGCCCAATCCCAGCATGGGCACAGACAAAGCCTTCCAGGTCCATGGGCCAGATCCATCACATTTTGTTCTATTTATAGATTTTTAGCAAAGTAATTCAATCTGCTCTTCCATTAATTGACTGGTTGCAGTAATTGCAAGTTATGGAGAGTACTATAGTAAGAAAAGGAGACTACTCTTGAAAGCTTAATTAGAAAGTAACAAAATTTAAAAATCACTGAGTTAGCTCCTCTTTGCTTAAATGCTGCGTCTATTTTCCAGGTGCTTTTTAAGGATGAAGTTTGAGTTCTGTTTTGTTTTTTTACTGTTATAAAGGTAGGTACTTGTGAGCCAGATGCAGCCAGGAGGCCAACCCATGCTCTAAGGAAGAAAATCTACATAGGAGCTCCATATTGAAGTATTAGCAACACAAGAGCCCTCCAAGCACCATAAATTAGGGAAAGAAGGCCATGTACAGACCTGTGGAGAGCATACCATTTTAGTTCTTGGGTTTCTATGGGCTAACCCATGGAACTGAGGAACTAAAGAGCAGGAAAGAGCTTAAAAGGCAAAGTGGGAGCAAAGTCTCTGTTGCAGCTGGTTGTACTTTACCTAATGCGGGTATGTATTATCTAAATGTACCTGAACTATGATGCAGCAAGCAAACAAATCAAGTAGTTAACAACAGGTGTATGATTATGGATGGAAATGATCCATGGGTTGTTTTATTCTTTCCCTTCAGTTCTCTCAGCTCTTAGCAGTTGCTTGTGGAGAAAAATGCGTAAATATTAAGCATGAGGACTAGTTTTTTTTTTTATTTATACAAAATAAAACTAATAGTCACATGAAATCTTGATTTTTAGCAAAAACATGAAACATCACAAGATCTTGCCATTCTCAGTCTGATCACACAAAATAAAAACTTCATTCAGTCAAACCAAAGTGTTTTCAATCTTGCACCGGCCCTTCCACAACAATGGGAGCTAATGAAAGGCAAATTGTAGGAAACTTCAATTTATTTCCCCATCTTTGGTTTCTGTAAATTTGACCATCATCATGGCTAGTGTGTGTGTGTGTGTACACACCCAAGTCCTGAAACAACTCTTTGGTCAAAAGTGGTATAGATGTCCCTGCAAATGATCAACATTTTCTCATGAAAAATTAAATCAGAAGATTTTTAAATCCTGACCAGCCCCTAACCAGGGCTTCACTGTGCCAGGTACTAAAAAAAACAAAAACAACCCCCCCCCCCCCAAAAAAAACAAAACAAAACATCACACCACAACACAAACCACACACACACACACACACACACACACACACACACACACACGAAAAACAGTTACAATCTAAAAGATACAGGCAATTGGAGCAGGGAGAGATGCAAGACATACTGCAACTGTCTGCAAGGTCACACAGCAGCTCAGAAGCAGAGCTGGAAACAGAAACCCACACTTCTGCCTTCTGGTCTAGTGTACAGGCTGCTGGACCTTACTGCCACTGATGTGCAATACTGGCCTTTAAAAAATACATTATATTGCTGCATATTATATGCACATATCATAACAATACTATGATTAAGAGTCAGAAATTTCAGTATTTTTTAAAAACACTTTTTAAGCATTTCCCAAAGTAATTACATCATAGGCTGAAGTCTCTTAAACAGACCTGTACACTGGGCATCACTGTATATGCATGGAAAGTGTGATCATTCCATTAGCTAGTTTTTCACAGACCATAGTGTTCACAAACACTTATAAAATCATACAGAAACCTAGGTAGTGATTACTGATGCCAGAGAATGAATGTTTCACTGGAGAGTAAAATTCAGAACTTTCTCTCTGCAGAATGATAAAAACATTAGACATAGCCTGTTGATTCACTGCCAGGATAAACAGCACCTCCTGCATTAGTTTCCATTCAAAGCTTTCATCAAGTCAAAGTACAATTGCAAAACACTGTCAAGCTTCATAAAACATTGAAAGAAACAACCTTACTGATACAGAAAACAATTGAGTTAAATCTCTTTTTCATTATATTTTTGTTAGGTCTATACCAAATTGTAATCTCAGTTGATATCAGTGTGTAACAGGCTGACAGGGATTTCCTGACAGGTTTTTCAACATGTATAGATCCTGCTGAGAAAGAGTTAAATTACTTCTGTTGATTTGCTGATAGAGGTGTTACCAGCACAGGAGAGAGGTGGGAGTGGCCTGCTGTAAGTAGATGAGGTGTGAGGCTGAGCAGACCCAAGGGATGAACCCCTGTTCTTTGTTACTGGTGGTGTTACTGGTGGTGTTTTGTTAATATAGCCAAACACCTTAAAGGAGATGAATATGAACTCTATAGTATGAGGACTGCATCTGTAAAATACATTAGGACAAGTGCCAATTCACAGTAATACTGGAAATACCTTTTAGACATAATTTTTATTTTTTTAAAGACTATTTCTATCAAGTAAGAAGCTGTTGTCCATACCAGACGTAACAAAAATACTGAAATATTTCTTGTACTTTTGTTGAAGTTGTATTCCGTGTACTCATTTGCAGGTGCTTCCTCAGCCTGAAGAAGTGTATTTATACCCAAAAGCTTGCAAAGAAGAATTTTTCCAACTATTTGAGTTGGTCTAATAAAAGATATCAGATTTACCTAAAGAAACTTGTCTGCCTATGTCCTTAGATCAATGTGGCTACTATACCCATGTACTCATCTGCTACTTTATTTGTAGTAGATCAACCACAGATCAGGATTATGTACCATTTACTAGGGACTAAATTAATATTAGGAAGATACACACAAGTTACACCTTAAGACAGCAAGTAGCATATGAAAGGTGGCAGATACATGGTATTAATATTCTGTAATAAAACAGTGGACTTTGTCTATAGTGTCTTTTTTGGACACTCCTCAGTCTCCATATCAATAATCCTTGATGGTACTCCTGAGCCATAATTTCAGTGTTACTACTGAGATGGAGAGTTCAGTGAATACAGCATTGGCTGGGGAGTCAGGAAACCCAAGTGAGGGCAATGAATTAAAAATAACATAACTATTATTATTTTAAATGGTTTTTAAAGATGCATCCATTCAGGGCTTTGGGTGCCTATCCCATAAATTAAAAATTACAAAATAATTGCTCAGCTCAACAGACTCCATGCAGAGATGTTTAAAACTTGGGCTTCACGGTATGCCTGGGCTCTAAGAAACCAAAGAGACCATCCCCCCTGGCTATCCCCACAAAACATTGTGTCAGCAGTACCTACCTTTTTATATTGCTGGGAATTCAGGTCAGGTGCCTCTTCAGCATATTGAAAGAGAGAGGTAGGCAATCTCGCAGGCAACCAGGTCCCAAATCATTTAAAGCTTTATATGTTAAAGCAAAGACCTTGAATTCTGCAAGAAACCCATTAGACTTTGGAGTGCTTGTCTTCCTTGTTTCTTTACTCTTAACATGCAAATCTACTTAAGAAATAAACTGCATCTTTCCACGTAAGATTCAGCTTTTAAGTGGTGCCAAAGCATAGCCCCATGGGAAATGCATTAGTGATTTAGCTAATTAAATTAGGGATGCAGTCCTGTCCCATTTAAGGGCCATATACAAATTCACCCCTAATCACTAAAAATCAAATATAAGTTTTGCATGGAAAAATCCTATTTATGTGCAGGAGACAATGTGTTTGTTAAAGAGGCAAGAGGTTTTTCAAAAAATCATAGTGGCATAATTCATTTGGTAGTATCTTTATTGGATTAGATTTATAGTTAGGAGAAATAGACACTTTTGGGCACAACATACAGGGTCAAAGCCTTGTCTAACAACTCTCCCAAAGTTAGTCAAATCCTGTTTCTCTGAATCCCCGGGACTATCCTGGCTGCACCAACACCACTTTAAAATGATCAGGCCCACTAGCCCCTCTCCTTACAATTAATGCAGGATTAATCCCCCCAAGGAACTCTTTTTAGTGCTTTATCTACATTAGGTTTTGGAGTCTCAAGTTACAGGACATCAGCTGTGTTCCTTTAGATGGGATTTTTCTGAACACTATTTTTACCGCTGGCCAGGAAAATGTTTTTCTCTTTATATCACCCCCAGGTGCTATGCTAACTTCCCATTCTTGGCTTTTACACCTGAATATTTGTTGACCAGTAAAACATTTCCACAGTTACTATGCATTGGCACTTCCTTATTTTTATCTTAGAATAATACAGTGTTTTCAGACAACTTTATCAGTTAAGACTGATAGCTAGGGATATCCTTTTTGTTTTAATGGATACTTTATTACAATCCATTTTAGACTGCTCTACAGCACAGTCAGGCAGTTAGGTGAAACATCCCTGTGGCAGGGCACCTTTGGGTGCCTGCCACTTTAAGGGCAGAGGCAGGCAGCTACCAGGTGCCAGATGAGGGCAGCCATTCTGAACAAGACATATAAGGCTGCAGCTTGCTGTGGCTAAGGGAGGCAGACACATTGCCTAGCTGAGCTGCAGCAGCAGCCGCCTTGGAGATAAGGGCAGGAGCTGATAGGGATGGTTTGGAGGCTTCTGGTCCTGGGCATGATCTAAAACTGCACCATGCTGGGGAAGGGTGGCCTGGTAGGGCTCCTGGTGGCACAGGAGTCCCCAGGAAATGCCAGGCCAGTTACTTCCCCAGTGAAAGGTGAGGAGGGGCACCTTAACCCCAACCCCCGCTGGCCCAGCCCAAAAACACACAAACCGCACATCCGGTGCACCAGGCCACCTTGGCCTTTTATAACTGCACCTAAGGCGCTAATGAGGCCTTCTCCACCCCTATAGCCTCATCCACAAACCACTGGTCTATCAATCAACCAAAAAGTGCACATGCACCAGTCAGTTAGTGGGTTCTAATCGCAACAAAAAATAGAAACTGAAGAAGACAGCAAGGCCAGCTTATGTTTTCTATGTGGCTTGGTGCTTCTGCTTCCCCACTGCCTGTGATGCTCCTCTCAGTGGTGCTGCCGCCGCTTTTCTGAGGATCAGCAGCAGTTCCTCTCTCACAGCCATTGGACCAGCAGCCAAGCCTCTCTGTGGAGCTCCCACACACCTCTTCTTTCCCCTTTGGCCACTACCCCTTTACTGCTGCCAAGCCCCAGGTTTTTATAGTTCTGGCCTGCCCCCTTCTGGTCACCTGACTAGCTGGCCAGGAGCAACTTTTAACACCTTCTCTGCCAGCAGGCTGTGCCCAGAAAGTTCTGGTCTTAAACGGGCTGACCTGCCTTCGGGTAACAGGGATAGGGTTCCTTGTTACAATATGCAATAGACTTCCTCTCCCCATCTAAGCCTCCCACACACACTCATTCTCAAACTGGTTTATGAAACTCAGGTCATACTGGTTTATGAAACTTCTGTCCCAGATTCCTTCCTGGTTCAAGTTAAATCAGAGTCCCCCAGCATGCTTTGTCGCCCTGGGCTAGGCTGGGCTGGGCTGGGCTGTGCTGTGCTGTCTGCTCCAGAGAGCAGGGTTGGCCTTGCTCCTCTGCTCCCTAGCTGAAGCAGTGAGGGCTGGCTTACTGCCCCCCGCCCCGGGAAATCCCAGCTGGGGTCTGGGGCCAGGGAGGGAAGTTAAACTTACCTTCCCCCAAGCACAGTGCTGCCCTGCCCTGCTGGCTTACTTAGTGCTGGCTGGGACTGTGGACTACAAATCCCAGAGGCACCTGGAAGCAGGAAGAAGAAGTGATGAGCAACCCTGCAGAGTCCTTTGCTCTGATTCTGGGCTGCAAATCCCAGAGACCTAGGGGGCAGCAGGAAGAGGAAGCAAATACACAGCCCATGCTGTGTTTATAGTTCTTCCATTTATAGTTTTTCAGAGAAAGAACTATTCTCGTTCAAGCTTTAATGAATTTAATGCCACTACCCTTTCCCCCCCTGCGAGCCCCCTTGCTCAGGCAAAGCATGGCTTGGGGCCTGGCCATGTCCCCTCTATTTCAGCAGGGAGAGGGGAAAAGTCTTAGAGGGCTTCTGTCTTCCCTCCCCTTTGGCAGTGGCTGGCAGGCATGCTCTAGTGCACCCCCCCCAACTTTTGGCTTGAGTCACTGCAGGCATGTGGCTGTATTTCCTGCATCAAAAGTGAATTTGCTTATTGGTTCAGTCTATAATAATAATAATAATAATTGGTTCAGCACATTCTAATAATGAAAAATCAGTTTAAGAAAAGAATTTACTAGCACATGGTTTATTACCCAGAAACATGGGCTTGGGTCCTCTGAGCAGCTTTCTTCCAGGAAACCTCTAACTTCCCATTCATGGGAAGTTGCTTTCTTGACTCTCTGTAAGCTCAAGGAGATATTAACTTACTTTTTCATGTTTTATTCCACTGGTCCAACTGTTATACAAGATAAAAGATCTTCTTAGACAGGTACAGCTATAACCAGTGTCAGCCGGAAATGGCTTCTTTGCAAGTCTCCAATAAGACAAGAGTACTCAACTTGCACAATCCCCTGAACAACTGCTCAGATGATATTGCTGTAATCAGCTCATGTGTTCTCCTTGGGCATGGCTCTGAGAAGTTTCATATCCAGTACTTGCTGTATCACTTGGAGCACGCAGCTTAACACCATTTCTACCATAATCATAGGCCATCTACATGCCTGGAACAAGATAATGAAGTCATTGGGGCTTGTCCTGCTCTTGGACCGGAATGTGATGCTTCATAGAAGTTATTTACTATAGTGTTGCTGCTTGTCCAGGCATAATGATGTGATGAGCTCTCCTAGGCCTTGATGGTAATGATCTGAAATGTAATGAGGGCATTTTATTCAAAGTGTATCAATCTGGTGGTGTCATGCAAAGGCATTGTCTTCTATACTGTTCATTCTGTTTTTACAGTTGTAGTATGGAAAATGGGGGAGAGCTTTATTTTTATTGTTAAAAATTAAAGGGCACTGCAAACCTCCTGGCTCATTTTTGTTAAGTTCCTTTCTTTTCAGGTATTGGCAAAGTTATCATGCTGTTTTAGTAAGCCACATGTGTTCCACAAGAAGGTTCCTGTACTTGAGTGGCAAGGGGTGTAGAAGGGGAAGGAAAGGAGTTGTGACATCTAAGGACAGGGAAAATTGCACTGTCAGAAGAACACAGAACAATGCGTCAGCAGGGTTTTGAAAGTTCCACTGAATGTTACCCAGAAGACGCATGAGCACCCAGACTGCCTGGATCCACTACAGCAGATGTTTCAGCAAATCTGGGCAGCTTAGGAGAGATTTAAAACTTCCTTGGTTTTGCAGTACTGCAAAGTGGTTTGTTAAAACCTTCACTGATGTTGACAGGCAAGGTTCTTTGGGTAGATGTGATATCTTTTATTAGACCAACTAAAAAGTTGGAAAAAATGTTATTCGCAACCTTCTGGCCACAAACATCCTTTGTCAGGCATAGGGCAACTCTGCTGGTGTTATGTGTTCTCCAAGGTAGAAAAGGAGCAAATTTACAACAAAGATGTCTGTGAAAATGCAAATGAGTGGAAGTTAGAAAGACAACGGGTCAGAGATAGGAGGGGAGGGGGGAAAGGGAGGGAAATGTGTGAAGGAATGCAAGTGGTTAGTTAGAGGCAGGTTACCTGGGGTGCCAGATGACAGGCAGGTTGTAATGTGTGGTAAATCTAATGTCTACATTAAGTCCATGATTTTTTGTATCCAATAGATTACCACTCACTGATGTTCACACACACACATTTGGAATCATTTCTAAAGGGCAATATTTCAAAAGGACAGAAACTGTAATAGGATCATAAGAAAGCAGAGTTGAATGGACCTTACAGGGCCATCTAGTTCAGCACCCTGGTCAAACAGAATCATCCTTGACTAAAAAATCCCAGCCAAGTGTCTGTCTCAACCGCTCTTGAAAGCTTCCAGGGATGGAGATTCCACAACTTCTCTGGGTAGCCTATTCCAATGCTTGACTGTTATGTTCTAATTGTTATCTGTGAATGAGCAGAGAATGACTCAAACTAAGGAAAACCAGATCCAATTTTAACACTGCTTCATCCAAATTTTAGCACTGCTTTATCCAGATTTAAAGTTGAATCTGGTTTTGGTACATTTCAGTTGTTCTCAGCTCATTCACCCATAAAACTGAGAACATAACAGCTGCCCGCCCCTTTTGAACCACTTCCCTTTTTAAAGAGTTCCAAATGTACATGTGTCCACAGCCTTATTAGGATATTTGTTAAGAAGATTAAATGTTAAAGGTGCATCCAAATCCAGGGAGCTGTCATGTGAATTGTAAATGGCACCAGTCTCCTGAAATAAAGTTGACGTTTTTCCAGCAAATAGGGGAGTCATCAGTGGGTTTAGAGATGGCCAAGGAGGCCAATCCAAGATCCTCATGTTCAACTGCAGACACAGTAGATAGTTCTTGGAGGAAGAAGTGGGTGATGTTGGGTCACAGCTCTTTCCCTTTGTCTCTCTTGTCTCTCTGCCTCCATAGGGAGTCAAGTTTGTTCATAGTGATCAATACCTTGTTTGCCTTTGGGGGAGATTTAAAGCCCAAGTCCTGATGTTAATATCATAATTCTTCAGATTGACCTTTCAGGTGTCTTTGAATCTTCTGCCCACTACTAAAGTGGTAGGCATCTGTGAGTTGGGAGTATAGGACCTGTTTTGGAAGCCAGTTATCAGGCATCCTTATGATATGCCCTGGCCAACAGAGCTGGTGCTGTATAAAGATGGTTTCAACGCTGGTAGAATTTGCTTGAGCCAGAACACTGGTATTCATTCTTCTGTCCTTTCAACTAATATGGAGAATTTTCTGAAGACGTCACCAGTGGTAACATTCCAAGGCTTTCAGGTGTTTCTAATATGTCACACCCATACAGCAGGGTAGGAATGACAATGGCCTGGTAGACAAAAACTGTGGCTTGGGTCCTGACATCATGATAATTGAAGCCTTGATTTTAGGAGATGCCACATAGCAACACTGGCAGATTTTATTTGATGTTGAATATTATCATCTGAATTTACTTTTTGGAAAAGGGGGCTTCCCAGGCAGGGGAAATCCTTGATGTTCTCCAGATATTGCCCTCTAACTGTAATATGTGGAGGAGCACTTGATTGGCTTGAGATGGGCTGGTAAAGTATTTTGGTTTTCATAAAGTTGACAGCGAGACCAAGAATTTCATACACTTCACAGGAGCAACCAAGAATGACTTGGAACTCTTCAATTGAGTGGGCACACACTATGTAACTGTCAGCTTATTGAAACTCAGGAACGAAGGTGTTGGTTATCTGGGATTTGGTAATGATGCCTAACCTTTGTCCAGCTGTAGACCGGGAGCACTGTCTCATCTGGATGCCATCTGTGAGGCTTGGGTTTCAGTGTAGGGGAGGAACAGAGCCACAGATAAGACTCCCTGGCATTGGGGCAAGAATGGGCAGCCTCCCGCCTTAATTAATTAACAACTTAATTAATTAACAACAAGGCATGGCAGATGAGTCAAGTGGGAGGCATGCCCAAAAGCAAGTGGGGAAGCTAGCACTGTGGCTAGTCGGGGAGCCCCACTTTGCCACCATATACTATATCTATATTCATCTATATCTAGTGGTGTTTCATTTTAATCATGGAAAGATGTGGATTTGGGTTTTTTTTTACTAATACATAGGCGCACACAAATATATTAGTGGTGTTTAATTTTAAATCACAGAAAAATGTGGATTTGGGGTAATTTTGTTAAATCAGAAAATTTGGGATTTATTTTGTATCAGAGAAAACCAAGATCCCTGCTTCTATCTGGAGTCAGCATCCAGTATCACATAAACAGGAATCTCTTTAACAACAACCAATTACGTTCCACATCTAAGATAACCAGCACCTTCATTACTGAATTTCAATAAGCTGACAATTACAGTGTGTGCGTGCATGTGTGCGCAGGCACATGGATTTCGGGTCATTTTTTAAAATCAGAAAATTTGGGATATATTTTTTTATCAGAGAAAACCAGGATTCCTGGCAATGAGACACAGTATAGTTGCAATATAGATGGAAAAATGTTGGTTCAGTCACAAATCCTTACTTAATTCCAGTTCTAATAATGAAGTTCTAATAATTCCACTTCTAATAATGAAGGGGGGCATTTTTGAGCCATTTCTTAGGATGGTTGCTGTCATTTCATGATGAAGGAGTCTGATGATAGTAACATATTTTAACGCATCCAAATCTCATCAGGATCTTCCACAGGGCCTCTCTGTTGATTGAATGAAAGGCCTTAGTCAGGTCAATGAAGACCATGTAAGGATTTCAGTGTTGCTTGAGGCACTTCTGCAGCTGTCTAGCAGCATAGATCATATCTATTGTACCTCTGAGTGGTCTAAAATCACATTGGGATGCAAGTGGAATCTCCTTGGTGAAAAAGGTGTATTTATTGATAATGTGGACGAGGATTTTCCCAGGTATGTATGGGTGTGTAATACCATGCTAACTGTGGCAGACCTGGAATACAGTAATGATTTTGGCATCTCTCAGGTCATTGGAAACATGTTCATGTTTCCAGATTTTCATAAGAACAATGTGCAGTTGGAGAAAGAGTTTCTTTCCACCTTCCTTATACATTTCAGCTACTATTCCATCAGGACCACATACTTTGTTGTTTTTCATCTGCTTAGTGGCTTTCAAGGACTTTTGATAAGTTGGTGGATCTGCAAGGTAGTTCTTAATGAGATGTTGTGAAATGGCTTTGAAGGTGCTGTCTGTGATGTTTGAATCTCAGTTCAGGAGCTCTTGAAAGTACTCCTTCCACTGTGTGTTGATGGTGGAAATGTCTTTAAAGAGTATTATGCCTCAGAGGGATGGCTCTTTGTTTGCTTGGCCCACAGATAGCTTTGATTGTGCTGAAGAAACTACACATTATGGCTGTTGGCAAACTTTTGAATCGCCTTTGCTTTGTCCTCCAACCACTTGTTCTTTTACTCTCAAATCTTCTTCTGGGTCCTGGCTGTAATGTGGTGATAACTCTTGTTTGTTTTTGGAGTTCATTTCATTCTACCAAGCGTTGTAAGGTCTTTTTCTGTCCATGAGAGCTTGGATTTCCCTGTCATTCTCATTGAACTAATGAGATGTTTCTTAGCAAGGAAGTTTAGGGATTTTTTGTATGCCTCATGGTTGCCTTTCTTGAGGCACTCCCAATGAACAATGGTGTGAACATCATCAAGGAGGCTGGAGAGTACTGCTGTAGTACTCACTAGTAGCAGGGTCTTTCAAGCACTTGATATTGAGACTCTTCCTTGATAGCTTCTTTTGCTTGCATTGTTTTGTGCATGATGGACCGTGTGACATGATGATCTGTCCAGGAGTTACTAGTCCATTCCAACGGGTACCAGTCATAGCTCTGGTGTCACAGAGCACTGAGGTGCCCTGTGCCTGAAGAGGGGAAAACTGTTAGGGAAGGAACCCTAGCAGTGACTAAGGAGCACAGCTGTGGGTTGCCGGGGCAACCAAAGCAGGTTAGCTGACCAGAAGGGGCAGGGCCTGGCCCAGGAGCAGAGGCCTGAGGCGGTTCCCTGCCAGCACCCAGAGAGGCAGGAGCTCCCTAAGGCAGGATGCGAGGAGAAGCCCAAGTGTGGCACGGCGAGCCCCAGAAGGGGGGTTGCACTACTGAGAAGCCCAAGTGGGGCACAGCGAGCCCCAGAAGGGGGGTCGCACTACTGAGAAGCCCAAGTGGGGCACGGCGAGCCCCAGAAAGGGGGAGCGCACTACTGAGAAGCCCAAGTGGGGCACAACGAGCCCCAGAAGGGGGGGGGGGTCGCACTACTGAGAAGCCCAAGTTGGGCACGGTGAGCCCCAGACAGGGGGGCAACATTTAGGAAGTCTAGCATCATAGAGAAGACCCAGAGAACAGGAAGGGGCCAAGATAGGGATAGACCTGAGTTAACATCGGCGAGGTGTGGACTGCGGTGTAGGGGAAGAAACGGAGCCACAGATAGCGCCCCCTAGCAGTGGGGCAGTATAAGGGCAGCCTCCCGCTAATTAAAACTAATTATTCAATTAAGATCAAGGCATGGCAGGCGAGTAGGTGGGCAGTTGCCCCAGAGACAGGTGTGGCGGCCACATTGAGGGCGGCCCAGAGCGACGGCCTGTCACAGTGGTGCATTTGCTGGGAAAATAAGGCCGTATACGAGTAAGAAACTGAAGTTCCCGCGGAGGGAAAGACGAACCCTAGGGCTAAAACACGAACCGAGAGCGGTATTTATAAAGGCAACGGCAACACAGACCTGCAAGGAGAAGCAACATTAAAGATGATGCAGAGGGGAATGTCAAGAGGCCTAATAGGCGCCCTACAGCGAGAGGGCCGCAGTCAGGAGGGACGCATAGAGGATTTGCAGGACGAGGTGGAGGACTGGCGGCAGAAGTATTTACGAGCAGAACAACTAGCTCAAGAGCTGCGGGATAAATTGTGCGAAAATCAGGCTCAGGCCGAAGAAAACGGGAAGGTAATCGCCCGGGAGATGGAGAAGGTAAAGGCATACATGGCCAATTATGAGACACTGGGTGAACAAAACCGGTCACTTGAAAGGGAGCTAGAGGACAGAGCGAGAGAGCACGATAGTTTACAGTCCCAACTGCAGAGGGCGGAGACGGAAAAAGACTACCTGGGAGATCAGGTACAGTGCCTTAAAGCCCTCTTAGAAGACAGCTCGGCTAGAGAAGCAGTGACAAACGCCGAAGAAGAGCAGTCACAGCTTCAAAGGCAAGTTTTAGAGCAGCGGATTCAGGCCCTAGAAGCAGAAAATAAAACTCTACAAGCAACAAACCGTCAGATAGATGCAAAAGGCCAAGATTCTGGGGAGTCAGTGGAAATGGAGGTAACAAGTACAGCGACCCAGACAGAAGCAGGACTAAAGGACCAACTGGGGGAAGAGATATGGTCCCTGAAGACCCTGTTAAAAGAGAGCACAGCCAGGGAGCTGGCATTGCAAGAGAGAATCGAACAACAATCAGTACAGGCTGCTCAAAAACAAAGCAGGAGACTGATCACAATAAGCAGCCGGTTGGAGGAATATGCCCCCAAGATTAAAGCAGGATACAAGGAGCACCTTACGGAGTATAAAGGCTTGAAAGAGATTCTAATAAACACAGAAAAACTGGTAAAGACTATGCAGCCCATGCTCCTAAAGGTCCTGAAAAATCAGGAACCATCCAAGACAAAAGGCTTAGAGATTCCTGGAGAAGAAGAGGAAACAGAGCAGCAGGAAAGGAAATCAAGGATGGAGGCACTCTCAGGGGTAAACCCCACATGGATGAAAGAAGAGATCACCGCTATAGTAATGGAGTGCCTGAATCAGAGATGGGGTCAGTGGGTGAACCAATTCACTGAAGAAATGAACGGCCTGAGAGAAAAACTAGAGAAAGTTACAGGCTTGCGTGATGCTGGAATATTGACTGCACCAAAACAAGGGCAACAGAGGAAAGTAGGTCAGAGACCAAAAATGGCCCAGGCTTGGGCATATAATAAGCAAGGTGCCACTTCCAAAGGAGAAAGAGCGGTAGGACCTCTAAGTAACAGAGAGGCCCAAAGGCCTGAGAGGGACCGGAGGAGCCAAAATCCCAGGGAAACTAAGGGGGGAGGAGAAGGAGGTCTCAAGCTTCACCCTAAGGATGAGGTATCCAGCCCTGCACAGAAACAGAGACTAGACTGAATACAGACTGCAGGTCAAGCTAAGGAGGCCGGAGGTCCATCAACAACCAAGGTAATTCGGTGGGAAAAAGAACAAAGGGGAGGAAGATGGCCATGTGTGTATGTGTGGCAGAGCACAGTGTGTGCCTGCCACTTTAAGGGCCTGGAGCTGGCAGCCGCCAGGTACCTGACGAGGGCAGCCTATATAAACACGGTAGTTGAGCTGCTGGAGGCCAGGCAGCAACATCGCCTGGCCGGAGGGCTGATGAGATCACCAGGAGGTAAGGGGGAGCTGCAAGGGGATGGTAAGGAGGCTCCTGGTCCTGGGCATGACCTGAAACTGCACCCTGCCAGGAGTAGGTGGTCTGGTGGGGCTCTCAGTGGCACGGGAGCCCCCAGGAAATGTCAGGCCAGTTATCACCCCAGTGAAAGGCGGGTTAGGGTGCCTTAACCCCTAGCTCCCACCTCCGGGTGGATAACCCTATGTTTGGAGGGGCCCAGAGGACGGACCCCGAGAGAGAGAGTGATGAGGGTGTGGTGCCGCGGTGAACCCTGGGAGAAAGGGGGTAGTGGTGCAGTCAGGGAGCCCGAGGGGAGAGAGTGAGGGGCTAGAGACCCAGCCCGAAGGAGAGAGTACCCTTGACTGGCCCAAGCTGGGGCCAGGACCAGGAGGGTCAAAAGGGCCAGGGGCCCACCGCGAGGGACGCCCAAGAGCTGGGGGCCTGGGGTCCCGACTGGCCTGGAGGTGGGCCAGGGCTAGTGGCTGAAGGTCCCGGGGGGACCACGCCCGAGAGGGGAAAATAGCTTCGGGGGGCTAGGTAGCCCGGATGAAGGCGGAGAGGCCGCCTGATTGGAGGGAGCAGAGAGGGGTCCTGTATGGATGATTCTGGGGTCCAGTGTGGGGCCGGTGATTAGATGAACAGCAAGATGCCATCTGCGAGGCTTGGGCTGCGGTATTGGGGAGGATAGGAGCCGCAGAGAGCACCCCCTGGCATCGGGGCACTAAAATGGGCAGCCTCCCGCTTAATTGACATCTGTAATTGAATCAATTAACACCAAGGCGTGGCGGGCGAGATAGCGAGCGGTTGCCCAAGGACAGGTGGGCAGGCCACAGACGTTGGCCCTGAGGAGGCCCCCTGTCACAGTATGTTAATAACATCCCAGGGCAAGTCAGATGGTGGACCCCGAGACAAATAGTTGAAGCTAGAGTTGGGGGAGTCGCGCTTGTAAAAGTGTACACAGGGCCTGGCGGAAGATCTACTGGCCAGGGGAAGATAGAATTTTGGAGGGTGGAAGATGCCCAGCGTGCACTGAGGATGCATTGGGAGCTTTGGGGAAAGCTCAGGGACTGGCAGGAAACCAAGGAGAGGAGGGACCTATTACCAGGGACACAAAGAAGAGGAGATCTGGGACACATGAGGAAAAGAAGGGACAAGACACCTCAAGTAGTAGGGGGTAGCTCTTCCAGGGAGAGAGAGAAGGCTTCGTCTTCATAGTGATGGGCGGTGATGGAGGAAAAGAGAGAGGCCTGGGTTGCACCCTACCAGGGATGGCTAATGTGGGGGGACTACCTGCGGCGGGGTAACTCCCGAAAAATCCCACATGGTGCGCTCTGGGTAAAAGGCAAGGAGGAGGCGCCTGAAAACCTCCGCCACCTGCATGTGAGTCACCGGGTGCCTGAAGAAAGGCTGAGAAGAGCCACGGAGTCCAGCAACACCTGACAAGTGAAGATCAGCCTCGGTGAGTCGGGATCTTAAGGGGGGAGGTGTGTCACAGAGCACTGAGGTGCCCTGTGCCTGAAGAGGGGAAAACTGCTAGGGAAGGAGCCCTAGCAGTGACTAAGGAGCACAGCTGTGGGTTGCCGGGGCAACCAAAGCAGGTCAGCTGATCAGAAGGGGCAGGGCCTGGCCCTTATAAAGCCCAGGAGCAGAGGCCTGAAGCGGTTCCCTGCCAGCACCCAGAGAGGCAGGATGCGAGGAGAAGCCCAAGTGTGGCATGGTGAGCCCCAGAAGGCGGGGTCGCACTACTGAGAAGCCCAAGTGGGGCATGGCGAGCCCCAGACAAGGGGGCAACATTTAGGAAGTCTAGCATCATAGAGAAGGCCCAGAGAGAACAGGAAGGGGCCAAGATAGGGATAGACCTGAGTTAACATCGGCGAGGTGTGGACTGCGGTGTAGGGGAGGAAATGGAGCCGCAGATAGCGCCCCCTAGCAGTGGGGCAGTATAAGGGCAGCCTCCCGCTAATTAAAACTAATTATTCAATTAAGATCAAGGCATGGGAGGAGAGTAGGCCGGCGGTTGCCCCAGAGACAGGTGTGGCGGCCACACTGAGGGCGGCCCAGAGCGACGACCTGTCACATCTGGTAATACAGACATTGTGATGGTCCCAGGCGTACACTGGCATAATCAATCAGGTGCCAGTATGTTGAGTGGGGGTACATCCATAATGTCTTCCATTTCTTGCTTTGGCAGAATAAGGAGTTTGTAATGATATCACGTTCTTAACACTTGCTCAGGAGAATAATTCTATTGGAATTCACTTTCCTCACCCTTTCCTTTTCAAGTGTTTTGTTCTATAGCTCAGAGTCCCAGCCCACCCTAGCATTACAACTGCCAAGAAGCATTACCTTGTCTTCTTTGGGGACAGAGGCCTGGACTTGGTTGAGTTTAGAATAAAATTCTTTAGTTTCATCTACATCAAGGTTTAGGACATATTCATTAATGACTCTTGTGTGTTGTGTATTGGTCAGTCGGAGACAATGGTCATGAGATGTTCACTGATGCTAACTGGACACTCTACCATCTGAACAACACTCTTGGTCTTAGCAAAACCAGTACCATGGATATATCTTTTATTTATTTATTTATTTATTTTGGCTTTTCCTTCCAAACAAAAGGTTTAGCCACCATCATGCTGTGAGCTGCCTCTCCTGTGAGTCTGGCCTCACTAAGTGCAACAATGTTAATATCAAATCTTGCAAGTTCTCTGGCCAGTCACTGTTAGAGTTGTTCATCAGGGTGCATGATGGCCAGGGTGTTAGAGTTGTTCATTCCATGTTGCAAACTTCATTACAGGTTTCCCTTGATTTATGCAGGTTCTGTATGTGTGCATTCACTCTTATGCAATGACCCTTTTTATACCAAAAATTCTTTATATGAGAAGTAAATTCACTCTTATTTAATCAGTGTGGTGGAAGCTTGAGTGCTTTGCTCCCTGTTGCAGTTGTGCTGCACCCTCTGCCTACCCAGCGGTGGGACGTACATGGCGTTGTGAGGTTCTCAGGGCAGTGGGGCTCGAAATGAAGCATGCAGTGGCAGCTGCCTCTGCCCTGTGCACAGATTGGGGGGTCATGTGCTTCCTAGCCTCCGCTTGTCCCAGTCTGGCCAGGGCCCCACTCACCTCAGCCCCTGCTCCTGCCTGTGCCCCACTCAGTCCCTCACTGCTGGGGCCTTGATCTGCCCCTCTGCTCATGACCCTGTGCTTGTGTGTACTGTCTGCTGTTGGTGAGTACCAAAATTGTCTTGTAAAAGTGGCAGAAGTGGGTCTGGGGGTCAGTACAGTCGAGGTCTTGAAACGCATCCCTATTTGTTACATTGTAAAGTGGGTTCCCTTTATGCAAATTCGAGTTTTGCACTGTTTTCCAGGAACACATATACAGCATAAAGCAAGGCAAACTTGTACTTGATTTGGACCACAGAGTGATTCCAATGGGTGCCTTGTGAATGTGAAATGTGCCTTGTAATGTGAAATGAGGCCAACTGTTTAGGGCAACTTTTCTAGCTCCTATCCCATGTGGGGCAAGCAGAGTGTATCCTAAATAGGCCTGCTTAGTCATGCCTACAGCTGCTGAATTGTACCCCTGTCTCAGTTTGAAGTACAAAATGACCACCATACAGCCACTGCCTCCATGTAGGTCCATAACTAGGGACTTCTGGTAATTACTAGCACCTGACCTCATCACTGCTCACCCATGGCTGTAGGACTTGCTTTTAAAGGAAGACACCTGTGCATGTCTTCTTTTAACTTGGGGGTGCTGATATGCATCAGCAAATACACAATACTTTGCAGGAAGGAAATCTTAATCTGATGGCAATGAAAACCTAAAGAACCAGTTGTTTCTATTCTGCTGCAGGTTTCATCTGCCTTTGCAGCCATTGTGAATTATTCTTTCTTTATCTGCCTGCTCCACTACTGAGAACTTTTGTTTTTGGATTGCTATGAATCTGGAAACCTCACTTTTGATCATGCCACCATGGATGATCCTACCAGGAGTACAGAACTCCAGGCAGCATCGTTTTGGGGGTCTTTGGTAATACACAAACCTTTTCACCATGTCAGAGTTGTGATCTGTGGGAGAGGGTCAGATAGGAAGAATAGAAGGAAGAAGGGGCAAATGACTAGATTGTATTCTACATTTTTAAAGCTGTTTGATGCAGTAGAGGAGGAGGGGCAATTGGAAGAAAGAGAAGCAATCACAATAACAGTCTAATTATCTTAACAGCAACATTCAGAATGTGTAAGTGGGGCAAGACTGCATTTTTCAAGACATGAGAAGAATTGTTTAGTAATCAAGCCAAAGATGATGAGACCCTGAATAAGAATTTCAATTATGTGGATGGCAAAGAGAAGCTCTATGCATAGGCAAAGGTCTAAGTCAAAGGTGATGTGCAGGTTGTAGACTGTAGTGAAACACAGGATGGTGATGTTGTCCACAGTGATTAGGAAAGTGAAGAGGGGGATTTAAAGGGAAAAGTCAGGGAGCTCTTTGTAGCCATATTGAGCTTGAGGTGATGGTTAGGCATCTACAAGGACATAACGGAAACAGATGGAGATTGTAGTTTGGACAGACAGGTCTATACTGCACGGGAGAGTGTATGTGTTATCAACATTGAGAAGGTAGCTGAATTTGTATTTGTGAAGGAAATCAGTCAGAGACAAAGTGCAAAGTAAAAGACCAAGGAAAGAGCCCTGTGGAACTTCTATGGTATGGGAAACTGCTCCTTTGTATGCTTTCACAAGAGCCATTTGGATCTGGTTGTATTATACAAAAACCCAGATTTGCAAAACACTGATCAGTTAAAGGTCTGCTTGATTCACTGTCTGCCTAAAAAGTAAGAGAAGTAGAAAAAGGACAGAACCACAGAAGCAAAAGAACTGAAAGAAAACACACCTGGTTGTTGTCAAAAGCAGCCGACAAGGAAGATAGAGCAGTGATTCTTAACCAGGATGCTGTGGCACCCTGGGGTGCTGTAAGATCCTTTCAAGGGTGTTGTGCTATATTAGCACTGTTAGGTGTACAAACACCTCCACATGATTCTCAAGATAAACCCAGAGATTTCAAATAGAAATCCATAGTGTCAAAAACATTTCTGACCTGTTGTGGTCTTTCTGAGTTCTTTACATGAGGAGAATCATTCTATTATTGTTTGATAGTTAAAAAAAATGAGTGAAAGCTAAGAGGGCATTTTCTAAGGGGTGCCTTGAGTTTAATGAGGGGTGCTTTAAGTCTAACAAGGTTAAGAATACAACTTTATCCCACTGAAATAAAGCTTTATCTTGGAAGAAGTCATCAGAAATTTGACTTTCTTCTTTCATTTAGAGCAGTGTAAACCCAAAGTAACTAATTTTATCGATTTAATTGGCATTATTTTGGATGAACTCCAACACAAGAGCAACATCTAGCTCAGAGGTGAGCAAAATGGCAGATCTGGCTGGCAGCCAGACTCGATTTCCCAGCATCCCCCAGCAGAGTAGGCAGGAGTTTTTGGAAGAGCGGAGGCTGCCCAGACCTTCTATTCCCACTATACCAGGGTGAGCAAAATGCAGCCTGGAGGCTGGATGCGGCCCGCCAAGCCATTCTATCCGGTTCGCAGGGCCCCTAAAAAATTTAGAAAATTAATAGTTATCTGCCCCTGGCTGCCTGTCATGCAGCCCTCGATAGCTTGCCAGAACTCAGTAAGTGGCCCTCCACCCAAAATAATTGCCCGCCCCTGCGCTATACACTGCAGTTGGTTTCCATGGAGACCCCAGGAGTGGAGGAGCCATGACAGTGCAGGGCCAGGGTTTCCATAGAGACTGGCCCCAACAGTGCTGGCAGGATGCACAGCTGGGCAGGGAGCTGCTCTAGGGCCGGGGCTGGGATCTTGCAGCAGAGACAACATGGTCCAGAGCATTCGGGCAGCAGATTGCAGCTCTCCCCAGACCATGCTGTTACTGCTGCAGGAACCTGGCCCCAAAGCAGCTCCCTGCCCAGCCATGCACCCTGACAGCATGCCTGGGATCACACTCTATGGAAACCCTGGCTCTATGTTGTCACAGCTCCTGGTGTCTCCATGGAAACTGACCCACAGCAAGGCAGGCAGGGGATGCTGAGAAATGGAGTCTACCACGGCCCTGATCCAGCCCGTGGGCTGGACTTTCCTGCCCCGATCTAGCTCATAATATTTAAAAACACTGGAACTGAAGTAGTTGCAGAAGGAAAAAAAATGTATTTAGCGTATTTATTCACAAATGTCAGTGCTGAGCCTCCCTGCTCCTCTAAATGTCCTTAATAGTCCTCTTAATGCCCAATTTACATTCTATTTTCAAATTAACATACTTTATTTTAGTCTTTGACTAAAATGATTTTTGAAAACAGATGATAACTTGCCCGTTATAGCAAATTTAATATAAAGATAGTGAAAATTTATGTGGAAAAGATGTTTGCTCAGGTAACAGGTACTAGGAAAGATTTTTAGCAACTTTGTAGGGAAAACTACAAATTAAGGAACTAACCTTATCTCTTATGTCAGAATGGAGAAAAAAAATGAAAGAATACTGAGCAAAAGGTATTGGAGTACAGAAGCAGAACAGGGAGTTAATGTAAATAGTGAGCTACTAGTCCTGATAGCTCTTGCACTGATGTAAATGGAGTTATACTGTGGCGTCTTGCACCCTTTTGGCCACCTGTCCTATCGGGCTGTGGCCCCCTCCCCTCAATTTGTCCGTCACGACTTTGATGCCAAACTTACTATAAGTAAGATCTTACTATAAGTAAGATCTTCAGTGGAGGTCTTTCCCGGGTGGGCCTTCCCGAGGGACGGCAGTACTTACTATTGTCGGACGTGATGTTCCACGGGGCTCTGCCTCCCCTACACCCCGTCCACTCGCCAACCAGTTGATGATGCATTAATGATGTTTTCTGGCCCTGTAGGACAGCTGAGGGCCTGTCTACTGGGTTCCAGTCACTCTCTCTCCCCTCTTGGGGTTGTTTTTACTTAAAAAAAAAAAAAAAAATATTCCTCTGAGTAGGAGGGGGCTGCAGGGCTGCCTCCCTTATCCCAGCCCCCTCTAGGGATCTCAGATACCTCCTCTCTCCTACTGTAGGCAGGGAGCTCCCCTGCTTCCTCGGTGTCAGCCTCTTCCGGGGGCTGTGTGGGTGCTCCTGCTTTGCCTCCCACAGGAGGCTTAAAACTTTCCCTGGTGCTGCCTGCGTGAGCCACGCAGGCTGGGTCGGCTCCTCCCTGTGCCAGAGCCCGCCTCATGAGCTGCCAGGCCGTTTTCTCTCTCCGGCTCTCTCCCCATCCTGGATCCGGCGGGGCTTTTAAACTTTCCCGCAGTGGTTGGTACGGCCGCTGGGAATGGCTCAGCTGTTTCCCGCACTGGAAACAGCTGATTAAACAGCCAGCGTAATGCCGGTTCACGCGACTCCTGCTCCGGCTGCCCTGTGGGAGGTAAGCTAGCTCCGCCAGGGACTTGTTCTCAGGGTCTGGGGCTCGCGGGGTCCACTCCCGCCCCCTCGAGAGCCTGTGGGGTTGCCTCACTGCCACATATTCCCTTGCTGTTAATCTGCTAAAACGTCATATGAACTAGAATAAACAGAGCAATTCATGTATTTATGGCCAGCCTGAAAAAAATGTAATGGTGTAAACCACAAGTAAAATGCACAATAAAAATATATCTGTATCCACTTGTATATGGCCTTTCATCAAGAGTTTTCAAAAGAGAATGTAGCCCTATCTATGGGATATGAGAATATATATATTTTAAGGCTTAATTTTAGTCCAAATTAGAATGAGAGAGAAACTTCCATGAACCATCTAGTTCATATTTTATCCAAAATTGCTCAGCTAACATCTCTCTGTCAGCTACTGCTTTCCCCTGCCCCACTATTTAAGTTCACTAATGATTTATTGAGTTTTAAGGAGTGTGACACACAATTGCAGAGCAAAGAGAATTAGGAACAAAAATCTAAAATACTTATGAAAAAAGACTGGCATAAAATAACCAAGCTATACTGGGGGTGGAAACATTGAAAAATAAAACTTCTGGAACTCCATTTTAAACAGAAATTACATTTGAAAAAAAATGACATGGGGACCATGTTTCTTTTAATACATATTATCTCTTTACAAGGATACTGCATGTTGAGAAAACTGCTGTTTTGCAAGACTGGGGGAAAGGAGAGTATTCATTACCTTGTAGTAATTTTTTTGGTTATTTTCACCCCTGTACTAGTTGTTGGGGTTTTTCTTTCCTAAATGTTCCCATGGACGCTAGAGTGTAACATTAATTTGCTTATGTGACCCATTAGCCTCACTGACATAGTCAGCTGCTACTTCAGAGCAACTCTGTGCGGGGTAGGGTTTGTTAAAACTGTGCATTAAAATGTGATGGAACAGTAATTTTTACTGCAATATAAACTAGGCCTCTATTGGAGAAATATAATGACACCAAACTCCTGGCACAAAAGGATGAGCATTCAGCATCACTGACTATGTGCTTTGCTCCCTCAAACTTGCAGTAATACTCGCACCCTTTCAAACTACTTGTTTTGACTTAATGCTCTGTTGAGTAGCATTGCTTCAAAAGTAGAAAAAGGGACCTACAAGCTTGATTTAATACTTAAGTCATGTCAATCACTTGGGTACAAAAGTTGCACCTCAAGCTATATTTTAACTTGATATTACATTACCAGTGTGATAGGCTAGTATTTGTTTTGGAGTAATCAGTTAATACCCAGATTTTTTTCCAGCAGCCAGTTTTATAAATAAAACCCACAACAGATTAACTAACTTCCATGACTCACTATATAATATCTGGTCTCATCACCTTGACACAGTTACACCCAATATTGTTTCATTTTGTAGTACTGATAAGATATTACCACTCATGCTTCATACCCTATCTATTATATGAAAATGAACCACTTTGTGACTGGATCCTCTGTCATAAATTGAGTTATAGGCAGAAGGCTTAAGGGTTAAAATGACTGCCATAAATTAAATAAAACTCCTAGTATGATTCATTTTAGGTGTAACATATTCCAGAATATGTTCCAGAATTCAGGTCCCACATACCCAGGTCCCAAGAAGCTTCACTATTCTATCTGATCAACCACTAGACCAGGAGGATGTGGTAGATGAGGTTTTCTTGAAACAGCTAGTGCAAGTTTCTTGATCACAGGCCCTGGTTCTCATGGGAGACTTCAATCACCCCAACATCTGCTGGGAGAAAAATACAGCAGTGCACAAGCAATCCAGAAAGTTTTTGGAGAGTGTTGGGGACAACTTCCTGATGCAGGTGCCTGAGAGGTGAACTAGGAGCTGTGCTCTTGACCTGTTGCTCACAAACAGGAAAGAATTGGTGGGGAATGTAGTAGTGGATGGCAACTTGGGCAGCAGTGACCATGAGCTGATTGAGCTCAGGATCCCAAGGAAAGGAAAGATGGAGGGTAAGGACCCTGGACTTCGGAAAAGGAGACTTCAGTTCACTCAGGGAACTTATGGGCAGAATCCCCTGGAAAGCCAAACTGAGGGGGAGAGGAGTCCAGGAGAGTTGGCTGTACTTAAAATAACTTTAGTGAGGACACAGGAACAAACAATCCCACTATGTGCAGGAAGACTAGTAAGTATGGCAGAAGACCAGCTTGGCTTAGCAAGGGACTCTTCAATAAGCTAAAGCACAAAAAGGAAACTTATGAGAAGTGGAAACTTAGTCAAACAACTAGGGAGGAATATAAGTATTGCTCAGGCATGCAGGGATGAAGTAGGAAGGCCAAAGTGCAATTGGAGTTGCAGCTAGCAAAGGATGTGAAGGGTAACAAGAAGGGTTTCTATAGGTATGCCAGTGATAAGAGGAGGATGAGAGAAAGAGTAGGTCCTTTATTAAATGGGGGAGGCAACCTAGTGACAGAGGATGCAGAAAAGGCTGAAGTACTCAATGCCTTTTTCACCTCAGTCTTCACAGGCAAGGTCAGTTCCCAGGCTACTGCACCTTGCAGCAGTCTGGGGAGGAGGTGAGCAGCTGACAGTGGAAAAAGAACTGGTTAAAGACTATTTAGAAAAGCTAGATGTGTATCTACTTCTAGATGTAGAAGTCCATGGGGCCAGACATGATGCACCCAAGGGTGCTGAGGGAGTTGGCTAATGCGACTGCAGAGCCACTGGCCATCATCTTTAAAAACTCATAGCAAGTGGGAGAGGTCCTGAATGATTGGAAAAGGGCAAAGATAACACCCATCTTCAAGAGAAGGAAGGAGGAGGATCCAGGGAACTACAGACCAGTCAGCCCCAACTCTGCCCCTGGAAAAATCATGGAGCAGGTCCTAAGGAATCCATTTCTAAGCACTTGGAGGTGAAGAAGGTGATTAGGAACAGTTGGTATGGATTCACCAAAGGCAAGTCATGCCTGACCAAACTGTGTGCCTTCTTTGATGAGATGACTGTGGATGTAGATAGACCTCTGTGGTTGTGGGGAGAGCAGGGGTGTGATATATGTTGACTTTAGCAAGGTTGTTGGTTGTAGCTATGTTGGTCTTAGGACATAGGCAGGCAAGGTTATTCTGGTAGATGTAATATCTTTTATTAGACCAACTAAAAAGTTGGGGAAAAAATTCTTTGCCACCTTTTGGGCACAAACACCCTTTGTCAGGCATAGGGCAACTTTGCTGGTGGGATGTGTTCTCCAAGGTAGAAAAGAAGCACATTTACAACAGGGATATCTGTGAAAATGCAAATGAGTGGAAGTTAGGAAGACAATGGGTAGAGTTGGTGGGCTGGGGAAAGGGAGGGAAATGTGTGAAGGAATGCAAGTGGTCAGTTGGAGCAGGTTACCTTGGGTGTCAGATGTCAGGCAGGTTTTAATGTGTCATAAATCCAATATCTATATTAAGTCCATGATTCTCTGTATCCAGTAGATTTATGAAGATCTTAGGATAGTCTACAAAAGGTGTTTTGTAAATTCCCTTTGAGGATTACCATTGAGATGTCAGAGAGGGAGTGACTGTCTTGTGAGAAGTGGGCACCCACAGGGAATTAGGTATCAAAGATAAAAATACCCATTTACCTGTGGGAGTCCAGGGAGAAGACATAACGCCAGCAGTCTCCCTATGCCTGAGGAAGGGTGTTTATGGCCGAAAGCTTGCAAATAACTTTTTTCCAACTTTTTAGTTGGTCTAATAAAAGATATCACATCTACCCAAAGAACCTTGCCTGCCTATTTACTTTAGCAAGGCTTTTGATACAGTCTCCTACAACATTCTCACAAGCAAGCTAAGGAAGTACAGTTTGGATGAATGTACTATGAAGTGGATAGAAAACTGACTTAATCACCAGACTCAGTAGACAATGGCTTAATGTCTATTTGGCAGCCAGTATCAAGTGGAGTGCCCCAGGAGTCTGTCCTGGGACCGGTTTTGTTCAATATCTTCATCAGTGACCTGGAAGATGGGATAGAGTGCATCCTCAGCAAGTTTACAGCTGACACCAAGGTGGGATGCAGGAGGAGTAATAGATATGCTGGAGGATAGGGTTAGGATTCAGAGAGACCTCAACAAATTGGAGGATTGGACCATAAGAAAGCTCATAAGGTACAATAAGGACAATTTCAATGTCCTGCACATAGGACAGAACAATCCCATGTACCGCTACAGGCTGGGGAGCGATTGGCCAAGCAGCAGCTCTATAGGAAAGGACTGGGGGTTACTGTGGATAGTAAGCTGAATATGAATCAACAGTATGCCCTTGTTGTGAAGAAGGATAATGGTACACTGGCTGCATTAGTAGGAGCATTGCCAGCAGATCGAGGGAAGTGAGTCTTCCCCTCTAGTTGGCTTTGGTGAGGCCTCATCTGGAATACTGTGACCAGTTTTGGGCTCCCTACTACAGAAAGGATGCAGATAAATTGGAAAGAGTCTAGCGGAGGGCAACAAAAGTGCTTATGGGGTAGAGGCACATGACTTGTGAGGAGAGGCTGAGGGAACTGGGTTTATTTAGCCTGGAAAAAAGACTGAAGGGGAATTTAATAACAGCCTTCAACTACCTGAAGGACAGTCCTAAACAGGGTGGAGCTAGACTGTTCTCAGTCGTGGTAGATAACAGAATAAGGAGCAATGGTCTCAAGTTGCAGCAAGGGAGGTTTAGGCTAAATCTCTCTCACTAGAAGGGTAGTAAAGCACTGGAATAGGTTATCCAGAGAGGTTGCAGACTCTCCATCCTTGGAGGTTTTAAAAATACAGCTAGATGAAGCCATGGCTGGGATGATCTAGTTGGGGATGGTCCTGCTTTGAGTAGGAGGTTGGTGTAAATGATTTCCTAAGGTCACTTCCAACCCTCATTTTCTATGATTCTATGATCAAACTGAGAGGAGATATTTTCTAAATTCAGGACATGAACATTCCTATTTAGTGCTGTGTTTTTAACCACTCTCTCTTTTTCTTTGCAGATTAGACTGAACAGGGACCTTCAGACTTGTCTGGTTCCTAATTGTGCTTGCAAAGCTAAGCATTAAAAATTTTCCATTCAGTATCAGTGAAACAACTTTGGACACTGACAGACATGAAAAAACAAAACAAAACAATGCTTTACTGGAAGAGGAAGCAAGTTAGTTTGACCTGGCTTCCCAGTGTCTGTATAGATCAGGCGTTTCAGCAGGGCTTTTCGGCACTTTTATCTAAAGTTGATTCAAACAGCTGTTAGATACAAGCACCAAAAGGCCCTGCTGAAGCTCCTGATCTATAGACGTTGTGTGAGCCAGGTCAAACTAACTCGATGACTCCTTTGGGCATGTGCTGTGGTAGGTACGGGGATGAGCTTGAAGTAAAGGGCTGTTTTTCACATCTCTCAGCAGCCTTTATTTTTAACAATTCAAGTTAATTGCAATGCAACTAAATGCAAGTAAGCATTTATACAACTTATTTCTTCAGCAGGTCTGATTTCATAGATGTTAGGGTCGGAAGGGACCTCAATAGATCATCGAGTCCGACCCCCTGCATAAACAGGAAAGAGTGCTGGGTCTAGATGACCCCAGCTAGATGCTTATCTAACCTCCTCTTGAAGACCCCCAGGGTAGGGGAGAGCACCACCTCCCTTGGGAGCCTGTTCCAGACCTTGGCCACTCGAACTGTGAAGAAGTTCTTCCTAATGTCCAATCTAAATCTGCTCTCTGCTAGCTTGTGGCTATTATTTCTTGTAACCCCCGGCAGCGCCTTGGTGAATAAATACTCACCAATTCCCTTCTGTGCCCCCGTGATGAACTTATAGGCAGTCACAAGGTCGTCTCTCAACCTTCTCTTGAGGAGGCTGAAAAGGTCCAGTTTCTCTAGTCTCTCCTCATAGGGCTTGGTCTGTAGGCCCTTAACCATACGAGTGGCCCTTCTCTGGACCCTCTCCAGGTTATCCGCATCCTTCTTGAAGTGTGGCGCCCAGAATTGCATGCAGTACTCCAACTGCAGTCTGACCAGTGCCCGATAGAGGGGAAGTATCACCTCCTTGGACCTATTCGTTATGCAGCTGCTGATGCACAATAAAGTGCCATTGGCTTTTTTGATGGCTTCGTCACACTGCCGACTCATGTTCATTTTGGAGTCCACTAGGACTCCAAGATCTCTTTCCCCTTCCGTGCCGCCCAGCAGGTCATTCCCTAGGCTGTAGGTGTGCTGGACATTTTTCCACCCTAGGTGCAGCACTTTGCATTTCTCCTTGTTGAATTGCATTCTGTTGTTTTCTGCCCACTTGTCCAACCTATCCAGGTCTGCTTGCAGCTGTTCCCTGCCCTCCGGCGTGTCCACTTCTCCCCATAGCTTTGTGTCATCTGAAAACTTGGACAGAGTACATTTCACTCCCTCGTCCAAGTCGCTGATGAAGACATTAAAGAGTATCGGTCCAAGGACAGAGCCCTGCGGGACCCAACTGCTCACACCCTTCCAGGTCGAAACCGACCAGTCCACCACGACTCTCTGGGTGCGACCCTCCAGCCAATTCGCCACCCACCGGACTGTGTAGTCATCCAAGTCACAGCCCCTTAACTTGTTCACCAGTATGGGGTGGGATACTGTATTGAAGGCCTTCCTGAAGTCTAAGTATACGACATCCACCCCTCCTCCTGTGTCCAGGTGTTTCGTAACCTGGTCATAAAAAGAGACTAGATTGGTCAGGCACGATCTGCCTGCCACGAACCCGTGCTGGTTTTCCCTCAGCATAATTTGTCCTGTCGGGCTCTCACAAATGTGAGCTTTGATAATTTTTTCAAAGACTTTGCCAAGGATGGAGGTGAGACTGACTGGCCTATAGTTGCCCGGGTCCTCCTTCCTCCCCTTCTTGAAAATGGGGACCACATTGGCCCTTTTCCAGTCCTCCGGGACTTGGCCCATGCGCCACGAGCGTTCAAATATTCCTGCCACTGGCTCTGCAATGATGTCGGCCAGTGCCTTCTGCACCCTCGGATGGAGCTCATCCGGGCCTGCCGACTTAAAGGCATCCAGTTCTTCCAAGTGACTCTGCACCATCTCAGGGTCTACGCATGGAAGTCTGGCGCCTTGCTGCTGCCTCTCTACAACCCCAGTGAGAGACTTGTCGTGCCCCTCACTTAGGAACACTGAGGCAAAGAACTCGTTGAGGAGTTCAGCCTTGTCCCCCCTGCCCGTCACCAATTGTTTCTGCCCATTTAGCAGGGGTCCTATTCCTCCCTGGGCCTTCCTTTTACTCCCTATATATCTAAAAAACAATTTCTTGTTGTCTTTTACTTGGGTTGCCATCCTCAGCTCCATGGTAGCTTTGGCCTGTCTAACTGCCTCCCTACAAGCACGAGCAGAGGAGGTATATTCGTCTTTGGTGATCTCTCCCTGTTTCTACTTTTTATGTGCTCCCCTTTTGGCCCTTAGGCCGCCCTGGATTTCTCTGGTCAGCCAGGGAAGCCTCCTGGCCCCTTTCCCTCTTTTACCTCGCACGGGGATCGTCTTGCTTTGTGCCTGAAGGATCGTTTCCTTAAGGCACAGCCACCTTTCTTGGGCTCCCATCCCTTCAAAACTCCTACTCTGCAGTGTGTCCTTGACTAATCACCTGAGTTCATTGAGATCAGCCTTCCTAAAGTCTAGCACTTTCACCCTACTAGTTACCTTATCCACTCGACGTCTTATGGTGAATTCTATTATTAGGTGATCACTGTCCTCCAGATGGCTACCGATCTGGAGGTCCCCTACCATGTCATCCCCCGTTGCCAATACCAGATCCAGTATGGCATTCCCCCTAGTGGGACCGTGTACCTCCTGTGTCAGGTGGAGGTCCTGTACACAGGTTAGAATCCTACATGAGCAGTGGGACTTTGCTGTCTGTGACTCCCAGCAGATGTCCGGGTAGTTTAGGTCCCCCATGACTACCGCCTCTTTAGCTTTTATGGTCTCCGAGAGTTGCCTCAGGAGCCCCGAATCTATTTCTTCCCCTTGATGTGGGGGTCTGTAGCAGACCCCTACCACCAAATCCCTTTCTCCTTGCCCCCCATGTAGCCTAACCCACAATCCTTCTACTTCCTCATCCTTGGATTCCGTCTTGATGAGGGTCAATGTATATTGCCCATTGACATAGAGCGCAACCCCTCCCCCTTTTTTCCCCACCCTGTCCTTTCTGTACAATCTATAGCCCTCAATATGTACTGCCCAGTCGTGGGATGAATCCCACCAGGTTTCCGTTAGCCCCACTAAGTCATAGGTGTTTAGTGCAAGCAGGAGCGCTAGTTCATCCTGCTTGTTTCCCATGCTCCTAGCATTAGTATATAGGCACTTGAGCCCTGCGACTGGTGCCTTTGCTGCCCCCCCGCTCCGAGTCCCAAGGGGCCCTTTGTTTCTTACCTTCTCATTTCTTACCTGTGCTGTAGTGCTGGTCTCCCCATGGCTTTCAGGTTCCCAATACTCTCTTTCTTCGATTTGTGTGTATCCTTTCAATTCAAATTCTATTTTTTTAATATTGGGCCCCAATGTTAGACAGATAAAAAGACAATTTTTCTGAAGGAAAAAAACCCAAAAAGTGTGTTAGTATTTATTTAGGAGACTCTTATATCATACACTGAACTAACTAGTCGGATAGTTATTGATATAATTTTTTCCTTAGTTTCATGATGGATATATAGAGTTCTACATGTACTAAAACTGTTTCACAATCTAAGACATACAATATAAATTAAATTATAAAGAAACTAATTCTCTCATCACTATTCCTCCCAGTTGTTCATTTTAGATATTTTCCCTCAACTTGGACAATGAAAAGTATGTACAAAAATACATACAAAAGTTTCACTCTTGTTTCTAGTCCTTTAAGAATAAAACTCAGCTACCCCCATTTAGGGCCAAAGGCTGAGGGAGCTGCAACTCAGGCTTTGGCCTATTGCAAAGCTAGCATCCCAGTCCCTCAGGACAGGAAATCCTAAATTTCTTAGGGGAGTGAATTTAGGAAGGGAAAAACAAAAAAACCCCAAACCCCTCAAGGTTGTTTGTGCTGTGGTAGGGAGCAATGAAAGGTATATTTTTTTTCTGTTTCACAGTTTGCCTGTAAATACAATTCCAGCTTCTGTTAGAGCTGGCTTTTCCCCTGTAGAGCATAATGGTAAAATACATTCAGGTATGAGTTAGGCTGGTGAACGGTTAGCTGATTCTCCTGAAGATGATCTAAAAACTCCCAGCACCTGGAAAAGAATACTCACTTACCCTAGGGTAATTTAATTATAGCTCTTTGAGATATTGTAGTCACCCCATCATAGGGCAAACAAGAGTCTCGCACGTGCAAGATCAGATTTGATTAACTAGCAGTACCCATCAAGTCTATATGCACATTCAGTTCAGTGCTACCCAATGTAGCCACATTCGGGTATAACAAGTAGGGTAGCCACAACCCCTTCCCCTGTTTCCTCATGCTCTAAAGCGTGTGTTTTCTGGCAACTCCAAAAGCAGGACAGAAAGCTGGTAGTTAGCTCTATACCAAGATATCACATAATTCCTAACCACAGCAAGAAGTCTAGACCATGACACCTCTTCCCTACTGCTCCAAGACCAGTTACAGAAAATACATTTTTCTCCACTGCTTTCCTTTACCTGAACTCTTTCAGTGGTTCACAGAAATCAGATGACCCCTTCACAACTAGTTTTCATGATCCTCTTTACACCTGTTCTTTATTCTTTGTTCGTAAAAAGGCTGTCTCTCTGAACAGGGTTGATTGGCTACAGATCACCATGGCCCTTAAAAGAACAGCCCACCCTGCTACAGTTTCTTTCAGCCCAAATTATCAGTGCTTTTTGGCATCAGGTCCAATAAATATTGGGGTCGTCTTCAGCATTTTCCAACATCTCTCTGTTGGGCTCTGGCACAGGGTGCTACCAAGTGGGTGCTTGCTGAGGATGACTTTCAGCACCAGCAGGGAGGCTGCCATTTCCTCTGGTTTGGAACTGACACTTGGATTGCTGTAACAACTGCAGTTCAATACAAGTGCCCATCTTCCATTTATACTATGCAACACACATGCCTGTCCTCTATAAAGAAAGGTTTCAAAGCTAGATCAGGAGAAGCAACGTATCAAATCAGCCATTTCCACACAGATGCCAAAATGCAGAAGAAAAGGTAGTGCAGAGCTTTTGCTGAATATTTCCTCCCTGCACCTCCTAAGTGTGTGGCCCAATTATCCTGCACATGATTGCTCTAACAATCATGAAGGCTATCATAGAGCTAGGATGAGGTTCGGGTCCTGCACTTCATAAAAATCTTACTGGCTGCAAGTGCAGGCTAGCTTGTCTTGTTTGTTTTGCATCTTAAAAGTCAGTGATAAAATTCAATAGCCGGTGATTAGCTTTGGTTTGAAGCGCATTCTAAATAGAAAAGAGCTGTCAGGGATATTATTTATACTGTATAAAAAATGTTTCAAGCAGCTGCACCTTCTCTGAAAAAAAAAGAAAAAACTTTTGATCTTACTTGACCCAGGCTTTTATTTGCTGGGTTTCTTTGTGCTATTTTTACACCAGCATTTCTTCTCTGCAACCTTCTCTAACATTTTTCATTTTCACCTTAGAGTTTCCAGTGACACAAAGAATATGCATGTCCCTAATAGGGAAGAAGAGCTTAAGCTATATTCTCTCTACCCCGAATCAGAAGGTCTAATCCTCAGTTAGTCAGGTCTTCAGTGGGAAAGACAATATAGTATCACTGTTTTTCTCTCCTTCATATTTATTGTATAGTTACAGGGAGAAGTGGAAAATACGGAAAGCAGAGAGGTCTTGCAGGAGCTTTGTAAGATATACCCCAGGTCCTGACACCAAGAAAAAAAAACAGGCACATCCATCGCATTAGAAAGGTAAGACTACTGATATTAAAATATGAATTGTGTGCTTTGATTTGTAGAACAAAAAAATGTTTAAGTGGTCCACTGAGACCCTCAGCAATTTTCAAGTGGTCCGTGAAAACGTAAGTTTGAGAACCACTGGCCTAGAGGAATAGGAACTTTGCTGTACCCAAGGCAGAAGCTGGTTTACCTTTGGGGCTAGGGTCATTGTATTCTTCCTAATTTATTTTTGAAAATGTCGCCATATACTTTGACTAACCAGAAGAAGCCTGTTGTCTATAGAAGGAAGAGCATTCTGAGATGTCAGTAAATCTGTGTTCTAGCCAGCGAAACTATGGATTAAATTGGAAACTGAATGAGGCCTCTCCATAACACCCCAGCTTCTTTGGCTAGGATTATTCTACCTGGATCACTGATGGATGCACCCACCAGCTAAGGGAAAAGAGAACAGATGAAATCTTGATTTCTAAATACAGAGGATATCCCTGACTTTATTGGAAAGAGCTCATGCAAGCTCTCACTAGGAACAAGACAGGGAATGAGCGAGAAATAGGTTCCATCTCTGTCCCAAAAGAAGGATAAATGGTTTTATTCATGTCTCAACATTTCCATGGAATGCTTCACGAGGGAAAGTGGATCATAGGAAACTAAGTTTGGAAGCCCACCCCCCCAAAGTCATCTAGTACAGCTCCGTGCATAAGGCAGGATCATCCCTGACTAAACCAACCCAGCCAAGTGTCTGTCTAACCTGCTTCTTGAAAACCTCCAAGGATGGATATTCTCAGTTTCTCTAGGTAATCTGTTCCAATACTTGATCACTGTCATAGTCAGAAAGTAGGGCTATGTGAAACAGCATCGCTCCACTTTGACTTCCGTTTCGACAGAACAGTGTTTCGTTTTGAGTTTTGCTTTGTTTCGAAATCACTGTTCCGTTTTGTTTCATCGAAACTGTTTCACTGTTTTGACACTATTTTGCCATTTAGCCCACAAGGTATAATGGGGAATCATAAAATGCAGCAGGCAGCTCGGGGGCCCACCAGCACCCTCAAGAGGGCTGCAGAGCCTGTGCGGGATGACAGGAGCTGCATGCTGCACCAATCTTCCCGGCACTGGGTGCAGGGTGCGCCTAGCGCCGGTCTGTCATCTGGCAGGCAGATGGGGGGCACCCCCCGCCTCCAGGAGGACTCCGGCACAGCTGCTGCAGCCCTTCTGGGGGTGTGAGCAAGCTGCCAGATGAGAGGAACTGGGTGCTGCCAGCTGGGACCGGTGCTGAAGCCAGTAAGGCTGGCTTCGAAACTTGAAACGTTTCAAAACGTTTCAAGTTCCCTTGTTTCGTTTCGAAGATATTTTGAAGGCTTTTGTTTAATTTTGATTTCACTGTTTCAAGCCCAAAATGCATCAAAACAGCTTCAAAACAAAATGCTGGGCGAAATTTTGCACAGCCCTATCAGGAAGTTCCTCCTAATCACTAACCTAAATTTCCTCTGCTGCAACTCAAGGCTCCTATAGTTACAGAGAAAATCTATGGATCTTGCGATTCTTGTACAGTTCAACTAACAGCTCATTCTGGGCAATGCCTTATGACCTCATTTTGAGCCAGAAATTCACTTAAAAAAAAAAATCAAAGGCTAGCACAAATTGAAGGGGGAGAGGGCCTAATTCCCAACAGAATTATGTCATGCAGATTGCACTGAGGAACTGAGGATGTTTATTTGGTCTCACCTCAGCAGTACCCTAGATTTGTGTTTGCAAAATGGTATAATCTCTTTTTGTACTCCAGCAATTGCTTCAATTTGCCAGGCTATCTGTCATCCTTCCTATAGAGTCTAGCAGGAACCAGAGCTAGAAATCTGCTTTTTTTTCCCCCCAATTATTCTGAAGTATGTACCAGGAGAGCTAAGACCTCAATTGGCAGAGTACCTGATCTCAATGACAAAGGCCTCAATTACCTGAACAAAACCAGTTCTGTCCCATTAACTTTTTTAGGAAGAAGCCCTTAGGTTATGAGATTTTTTTTAGGTATTTCCTATGCTAGCACTATTTATAGAAGTGGCTAGTACCTTTTGTCATGGACCAGGACCCCACTGTTCTAGGTGCCATGCAAACACAGGACAAAAAGATCACTGCCTTTGAAAGCGCATAGGTTGCTGTGAACCCCACCCCCCCATGCTCTACAGGAAAGAAGCAGTGCATTATTTTGACCTGGCTCTGCAGCATCTGTATAGATCGGGCACTTCTGCGGAGCTTTTTTGTGCTTTTATCTAATAGCTGATTCAATAGATAAAAGCCCCACTAAGGCACCTGATCTATACAGATGTTGGGTAAGCCAGGTTCAAACCAATGCGATGCCTCTTCTAGGCATGTACTGGGGCTTAGCGTGAGGGCACACCAAGTTTTAAAGTAAAGCACTGGCTTGTTTTGTTTTTCCTTTTACATCTGTAAGCAGCCATAGAGGATGCCAAATGATACAGCAGAGTTACTGCTGGGAGTTCCCACAAGTTATTAGGCTGTCTCCTCTTGCTACTACTGTGGGTCACTTTGCCCTAACATCCAGATTCCTGATGGAAATTGTCATGGCTTACCATTAGCACTGCCACCACCACCACCAGCAACTGGCCATGAAGTGAAAGGAAGAATAGCAGCCCAGAAGTAGAACAACACTCAAGCACAATCAGACAAGTACTAAGAAGAGTCTTGCCTCTCAATTGGCTTTTTTAGCCTGTCTGTGGGGCCTTTGTTTCTAACTGGGGACAGGGAGGATTTTTACCTAACTTATAACTCAGGTCCTTTTGTAGATGGCAGTTCAACATCATTCCTGGGTTAGGAACATTCTCAGACCCATCAGCTGTGACACAACAAAAAATAAGAACAATTAAATTACAAAAAATAAGAAAAAACCCCACTATGTTACAAACCAATTACTATTCCTCCTTCTACTCCATGGCCAGCTGTTGTTGGCAGTGGCAATGGTAAGCCATGACAATTTCCAACAGCAGTCTGGACATTAGGGCAAAGTGGCCCACAGTAGTAGCAAGGGATGACATCCTAATAACATGTGGGAACTCACAGCAGTAACTCTGGATAACAGGCTGATATTTTTTTTTACCCTTTTATTTTATGAACAGTAGTGTTGTTTTGTTTTTTTTTTATTCATCTAGCAGTGTTTCTCAACTGGTGGGATGTGAAGGTCGTCTAGGTTGGACCTGAAGTTTAAAAAATAATTACAGTAATACCTCGGTGAAGTCTCTGGGAGTGAAACTCCTTTATAATGAAGTCTGCTGGCAGTGAGCTTCCTGTTGGCAGAGTACCAGCTTGCAGGGACCTGGGAGGAAGGAAGTCGACACGACAGGGGGCACCACATGCATGTAAAGCACATGCATGTGGCTGAGGGCAGCTCTTTCAGGTAAATCAGGGGGAAGATGGGGATTGAGGTCCCTGTAGGGATGGAACTGGGCAGGGCTGGGGCATGGGCAACTGATGCCTCCTGAGTCAGGGGAGGTACTTGCCCCACAGCGGCCAGTTAGCAACCAGGGTCCCCCCACGGCCAATCACGCAGATGGGAGGGGATCCCCCATGGCCCATCTGCCGGCACAATCAGCCACAGGGGACTGCAGGGATCACTTCTTCTGGCGCCCACACTCCCCAGCTGGCGCTCTCAGGGGATGCATGTGCACCTCTGTGCACCCCCTACACATTGCCACTGGCTAGGGTTGGGGGTGCTTGGGGCCCGGGCTGCAGTATGTGGCTGCAGGGCTCCAGCAGGGAGCAGGACAGAGCCTTGGGTGGCTCACCGGGGGAGGGCCAGCTCCCCACTGCCACGCACATTTATAAGGGGCAGCAGGGACCCATGCCCCCCAGAGATGTACCTGGTGCAGGAGCAGGCTGCGAGCTAAAGTGTTGTTGCCCTCCCTGCAGCTCCACATGAAGGAGGCGTGTTGCCAGGGCAGCGCAGAGCTTGCAGCAGCAGCAGCATGGAGATCCCCATGTGGCCCTGGTGCTGCCTGCTGCGCCAGGTTATGCCTGCTGGGCTGCAGAGGCACCTGGGGCAGGGAAGCAGGGCAGAGCAAGGAGCGGTGAGCAGCCACCCTTCCCTGCCACTTTGCTTTCCTCCCCCAGGTGCCTCTGCAGCCTGGTGGGCATTATCTGGTGCAGCTGGGAAGATCATGCCTGCTGGGCTGTACAGGTACCTGGGGAGCGAAGCAAAGGGGCAGGGAACGGCAGCTGCTCACCCTGCCACTCTTTGAGGGGTGCAGCAGCCCTGTGCGCAAGAGGCGCTTCCCCAGGGCAGTGCAGGGTAAGTGGCGGCGAGAGGAGGCCCGCGTGACTCCTCCGCTCCCTGCAGCACGGGGTTGCAGGGCAGCGGAGCTGGCAGCAGCTGTTCCTTGCAGTTCCCTGCGGCGCTGTTCTCCGAGGTGTTGCATGGAGCGGAGGAGGATTTTCTCATCAGCCGCCCACTGGGGCTGCTCGTCATTTATCAAGGTGGGACCAATGGCTGGTGGGATGCAAGATGTAAAAAGTTGAGAACCACTGATCTAAAGAACACAAAAAGGGACCTGCAGGGCAGCTGCATAGCTAAGCATGGTTTCACTGTCCTCAGAACTCTGAAAGTCTGTCTGATTGTATACAGCGGTGGGGGCAAACCTTTTTCTGACAGGAGTACCACAAATCAAACCCTCCATCATTCCAAGTGCCACTCCAATCCCCTTCCCCTGCCTCATCTGCCAGTTTGCTCTCTATTCCCTGCCTGACCTGTTGCTTTGCTGTCTGCTCCTTTTCTCTGCTCCCTCCCCAATCAGCTGCCTTGCTTTCTGCCCTATCTGCCACTGTGCTGCCTGCCTCTTTCCTGATCCGCTGAATACCACACAGATTGACCATTCCTGGAATATATTTTAAAAAGTATGCAACAATAATCAAACAATTATTTGATCCTTTAACTCCAAATCCTTACAAGTTGGATTTCCTTCCTTCAGGGAAGAGTTCCCTTTATTTTACTTTTTTTTTCTTTGCACAGAGGAATTGGCTTAGATCTGTAGCTTAGTCTTCCCTGCATAAATCTGCCATGCTGCACTATAAGGTAAATAGAAGAGCCAATTACTCATAATCCACCATACCCCCTAATCCTCTTCCCTCCATGGAGTGAATAAAGAAACCAGCACTGATTTATTCCTTCAAGAATTTGTTCCCATGCCCCTACCTCACAAGCAGAAGAATTAGCTTTGGACCCTGCCCCAAAAATGTACATATAGCAATCTCCAAGCCTTCAAGAAAACTAGATATGTTGTCTTATCTTCTTAATGGTGTCTTGTTTTGGTTCTCAGGGAAAGTATCAAAAGTTCAAATTGAACTTTTCTCTGGAAAAGTTCAAATTCTTTTCCGGGCTGTCCTAGAAAACCTTCATTTCCTCACTAATGGATCTGAATTTCCACTCTGAGGCCCCAGCTTGATATCACTAGAGGGACCCTTTGAAATCAGATATAGAAGTAGAGGGGAGAACGTTTGGCTCAAAGACTCCTTACCCAACTCTCAGCATTGGCAGTGGCAAGATGCATTCAGTGTCTTTCAATCTGCAGTCTGAGAGAGTGACAGTCTTCCATTCACAGTCGAGAGGGTGGTTTCTGACTTGCTTGACCTAGAGTTTGCTCCCTGAAGCCTGGAGGGCATGAGCTGGTACATGTGTCTCAGAGGAGGAATGGAAGCTAATGGGACAATTTCCCCAAAAGGCATATAAATGTGACCCTGGCACACCACTGAGGATTAGGTAGGAACAGTGATGACATACACTCTTAGAAATTTCTAACACAGTTTGAACTTCTCAGAAAGCCTCTGCAGCAATGAGTCTATTGGAGCTGCTGGCAAGGCAAATAAAACCTGAAGGTATTCCAGGAACTGCAGCACCACCATTCTGCTGTCAATGATTCACAAGTCGCTGCCACGCTGAAGTAGCCATTGAAGCGGATCTGTGAAGCCTAGCATATTAGAACAATGATGGAAATGGCTTAAAACAGCCTTGTTTTAGTTTTTGATACATTTGACAGGTAGGTTTTGGATTCCTTTCTTATTACTTTTTAATTTGTTGAGTATAAATGAACAGAAGCTCTTAAATAACTGTTGCGCACAAACTTAAACATTTTTTTTTTTATTAAACTAATGTTATGAAGAAAATACAAAACACACACACATACAAACCTTCCCCTCCCCACAAGTGAATAGAAACAGGGCTGGAAAAATAGGGTAAAGGTTTTCAACATGTCTTATATTAGCAGAAATTAAAAGCTGTGATGTTTCATTTTACGGACAGTTCCTCTTAGCTTTACCATAAGGTCTTACATCAACCAAAATTATGTCACTTTATAAAAAATGAATATTTCAAAAGTCTTTTTTTTTTATAAAAAAGCATTTATTGACACTTGAAAAATAATACTAAGAAAAACTGAAAGGAAGAAAAAGAACATTTTAGACAAGCCAAGAACGTAAAAGGATTAAGGACAAAAGGAAGTCAACTATATAATTAGGAAATCATACACTATGATCCATTTATTTGGGTATATACTTGTTAAGCTCAAGATGTGTCACATCTGATTAGGTCACCAAAGTAAGCAGTTATTGTCTTCAATTTGTTATTGAGAAAGTTTTGTTCTATTTCAACTTGTCCTCCTGGCCCAGCTAAGGAAGCAACCTAAAACAAATAAAAAAACCCAATCAAGTAATACACAAAAACAAATATTTGAAAATATTGCTTGCATTCAGATCACCCAGAGGTTTTTTGTGCCACTGTTAAAATTTCAGAGTATCCAAGATGCCCCCTTCCCATCTATTTTTGAAAGTTATGCATCTAACTGTCCTTTGTCTTTGAAAAAAAAATCCTTCTTAAAGACTATTAAAATAATAAGACGTCACGCTTGAATAAATACACGCCAATGTTTAGTGTTATTTAAACCTGATTACAAGACATGTTAAATCTAAGACACTTGGCAAAACATACTAGAAAGGTGCCAACATGCCAGATTTTGTGGGCATATATGAACAAAATTAAGAAAAAGTACGTTAACTATAGTAGGCAGAGCTGACCCTAGGAGGGTGCGGGGCCTGGGGCAAATCAGCCTGTGTGGGGCCCCTTTAACACTGTGTGGGGCTGTGGACCCCCGCAAAGCCAGGGCACAGCAGTGCTGTAGCAATGAAATTTGGTGCCCAGGGCCAAGCAGATCCTGCATACCCTGGATGAGCCGCTATTCAGCGAATGCAAAGCCAGCAGCGTGCGGGGAGTGTGTGGGGCTGAGCTGCCAGCTCCAGGCAGGCCCCGCAAGAGGGGCTGCAGCCGCTCTGCCTGGCTCTGCAGGGGCCCCCAAAGCACAGGGCCCGGGGCAGTCACCCTGATTCGCTCTACCCAAGGGATGGCTTTGGTAGTCTTCTTTTGTATAGCCTACTATGGGAGGAACAAATTAATCAAAACCTGCATCCAGTTTCATTCTCCTTGAACACACTTCCCGCTAATTTGTAACTTTAAGTATCTCAGCGTTTAGGATAAAATTACAAGCAATTTACTGGATGCTGTGGAATGATCCCAATAGAAAGGATTACCAGTGAAATTCTAGGCTAAGTCAGTAAGATTTTTGTCATTGAGAAAACAAAAAAAATTACACTGCCTGGATTTTGACCTCTCATTCAGTTGTCTAAGCCTGGTAAACTTCTTTAATATTTCAATGGGCAATAGCAAAGAGAACTTATTATATTAGGTTCTCTCTTTCTGTGGTGACAGCATGCAGTAACTGCATTCTTCCCACTTCATATTTAAGACCTGTGGCAGGTGAGAATAATATGGAACACTTATTTACTACAACTGTACTGGGGTAGACAACCGAACTGAAGGGATGAAAACGACAATAGGAAAGGGCACTGAAATTCTACTTTTATTTAAAAGGGGGAAAGACAATACAATCCAAGACCTCAATCACATAATGTGGTCCATGGGAAGTCAGTTGTGCCAAGGCAGAACCCCCCTGATTTCAATGTGGTCCCAAGTGGACCACATTCTGGATCATACTTTGTTTATATATGTACATATACATGGATGTACACACACACACACACACACACACACACACACACACACACACACACACACACACGCTGCAGTTTGCTTGAATGATGTTATATATTGCTGACACTTGAAATAAATAGGATAAAAATCTATTGTTTAAGCAAACCTGAAAGGAAAAAGCATTTTAGAGAAGCCAAGAACACAAAAGAATTAGGGACAAAGGAAAATGATGATACAACTAAGAAATCAGACATGTATATCGGACTCATACATCACATATGAAATTATATATACATCCGATTTCTTAATTGAACCATCAATTTCCTTTGTCCCCAATTCTGTTGTGTCGTAATTCTTGTCTAAAATGCATTTTTTCCCCTTTCAGTTTTGCTTAAACAATGTGTACACCCCCTCAAGTCCCGTATTATACAAAAGAACCAACAGTTGTTTTTGCTTCAGAAGCAAAAGTACAACATATTCTATGCTGACTAAAATGGTAAGGTCATGACCTGCAGGCCTGCAGCAGTTTTTAACTGATCTTTACACCAAAAAGCCATGGTAAGAACCGCTAAAATGTGAAGTTCATTATACACTGCTACCTCTTCAAAACTTACACTATAAAGTATTTGTCTTAATATAAACATGCTGAACTTCCTCTATTTTACTGTTAGTAAAAAAAACCAGCCACTGTAACAGAGGAAATGACAGATTAATCTAAATTATACTTTGAACATTTATCTGGGCAAAATCAATAACTATCATACTTTCATGTCAGACAGACAATTGTTTTACACTAGCAGACAAAAACAAGCACTTATAGCTTCTCAGCTTAATGTTCCTGTGGAAAAAAAAGTTCTTGTCTAAAAGAAACCTAACACTTAAGCAAAAAAGCAGAAGCTGACCAAAATATTTATGAATAGCACATGCATCTGAATATAGCAAATGAATAGGAATGTTAATTTGCCGATTTATTTTTTTGAAACTTGAAACAAACTTGTTAATACCCAGGGGCAAAACAGATTTCTTTAAGGCCATTCATTAGTTGTGTGCTGCTCTTAAGAAAAAGCTGTAATTGCCCATCAGAAAAAAGTACTCAAATCCTTATAGTTTATTATTAAAGCTGCTTAACTGAAAGAAAAAGAATCACTATTTTGGAAGAGTCTATTCAGTATGACAGTAGTTATTTATACCCCATAAAAAAATTCTCCATCAACAGCACAGATAAAAATTATATGTTAGTCTCAAAATGAAGGAAGATGGCATTGATGGAGTTATATTTAGGAAGCTACTGATGTCCAGTTTCAACTATTGGATCCATGATGACTGAGGTTACAATATCACTAATAATACTTTTAAAAGCTTGACAAGACCCTCTGAAAATAATGTAAATGCATAAGCATAAATCAGAGAGGGAAGAAAAAAAGTTTAAGGTTCCAGAACTCCATGAATTATACAATCTTCTGCTCAAATCTCACTCTCAGTTTCTTAGTCACTTAGTAACAAGAGATCCATAGAACAAATAGAATTCAGTAAGGTTCTGCCCATTCTTATTGAATAACCTACGTACAGGAAAAACTAAGAACATTTTTGAACAATATTTATGTGCCAAATTAATGGAGGTTGGCGATTTGGTTACATACAATCTACTTGCTGAAAATTCTCTTCAGTTTGATTAACAGTTAAAGGGGGAAAAACTGAAGTACACAAGACTTCAGATGTGTACCAACTCAAAAATGTTTTTTAAAAGGAGGAATCACTGCTTTCCTTAATCCTTATTCCACCCTCACCTTTTGTTTTCTTAAAACATGCTGTTCTTTCATTACCCATTATTCCATAGGGAAATGGAAGCTATTTTATTTTACCTTAAACCTCATCTTTCTATGTTAAGAACACAGATCTGGTCAAGCACTTTATGTCTAGGCAAACATCAAATGGTTTTGAGTCCCATCCACTGGGTCCTAGATGCTTTAACCCTCTGAGTCTGAACAAAATCTAGACGCTACCTCTGGCTTGGGTCTCTCTTGGCACACCATCTGTCCAGCATCCTGCTCTGAAAGCTGTTGGCACCTGTGGTACAACTGCCAGTGTCCCTCTCTCTTTTCTCCAGCCTAGTACAGTCGCATCATACTCTCCACTGGCTTATACAGACCTTTCCCCAAACTCCAGCTGTGTTCTCATACTACTGAAAAACCCTTCTGGAACACGTGACAGTGGAACCACACACGCAGTGCGTGCGTTCACACATGTATGATTTTGCACAGGATTTTAAGGCCACTGCTCTTAGTAATTAGTATTTAAATTAGAGACCTAGACAAAAATAGGAACACATTTCCTTCTCAGTTTCCTCACTACTTAAGATCATTCTTTGAGCAGTTATCCAGTCCTTTGAGATGACAAGCATTCTTTTTGGTTGCAAAAAGAATGGTTTTGGTTCTTTTGGAGTAACTTGTGATTTGTCTTCTGAACTGGAGTCTTTCTAACACAGTTTGCCTTCTCTGACCATGGACCCACAACTAAATTAGGTCCTCCTTCCTGCCACAAGGGAAGTGATTGTTGCTTCCATTTGTGAGCCTGATTGTCCCCAAAATCTTATCTTCCTTGTTTTGTATTTATTAAATTTCTACTCTAAATCCCTTCCCAGTGGAGAAAGCAGCTTCTGCTAATCTCTTACCTATTATTTGCTTTGAGCATAGCTCTTCAGTTTAATAACTTTGCATGGAAACATAAAAATAGGTATCCATTTTCTATAATTAATGCAAGGAGCCGTAATTTTAACATATATACTAAAAGCACATACATATATAGTAAGAGTAACTTATATACTAATAGTACATATTCAACATGGAATGTTTCTCTCCTTTTTTTGGTGTACTTCTATTGTCAGATCCAATTTCCTCCAAAAAATTAATCTATGTAGTTTCATCCACTTATTGGGCTCTTTTTGGGGAGACTCCCTTAAAATCCCCAACTTCTTTGACTGGGAGTCAAAATGATTTGTTTACTTTAAATTACCAATCATATATTAATGCTAGTACATGTATGTCACTTTACACAACACACAAGAAAAATACTAACAACCTAAAGGCTAGCAAAAACATCTTGACCTGTTAAAAGGAAAGAAAATTCTTTTGGGATTTTGTGCTTTATACTAAATACAATGTAGTCATCACTAGTCAATCTTGTAGGCAGGTTTTTCAGGTAACTCTAACAGTACACAACATTATGGTGACACCTCAATATTCTGGAGTTTTAAAAAAACCCTGAAGTGAACCAAATAACACCCATAATGCAAGCTCTCTGAATGTTACAAAGTTTAAAAGCACAGAATCAGTTCTAGATAGCAGAAGGGCTAAGTTAATGATGAGTTGTTTAAAAGTTTAATGCATTAAAAGAATATTCATGTCCACTTCAAGTTACAAGTACATTTTTAAAGAAGAAAAAGATAACTAAAAGATTCTTTTAACTGCCAAAGTCTATCAATCTAGAGTCCTTTACCTCAATAGTGACTGTGATACCTAGATACCTTAGAAATATACTCAAATTAGCATAAGATGATCTCATTGTACTTTATACATTGCCTTGCCCATTCAAAATGGAAATTCCAGAAAAGTATTACGTTGCTCAGAATCAGGTTTTATTATGTTTCAGTAATGAACCTTTTCTAAAAAATAGTTAGACCAAAAAGACAGTTGTAGAATCTAAGTGAACACATGCATGCAATGTAAGGCTATATAACATTTGTTCTGTGTCATGCAGAACATAAGATAGAATTTAGAAAAGTTCTATACTGGCATCCTGTTTACATACATACTCTTCATTTTTTATTGAAATTATAGAAGTTGCTGTTTTACAAACAGATAAGAATTCAAACACATTATAAATCTTAAAACTCAAGTTCTAGGCTTGTAGAAAGCCTAGCAAGGTTATCTCAAGATAGGCTATTAAGATGATGTTGGAACAGAAGTTAATAAAAGATAGTCAAAATTAATGTGATTTCAATATCCACCATCTCATGACCATTAAGGTAAAAGCATTTTGATATTCTACATGTGTAGAAGTTAAATTTGGGATCCGTGAGACTTTCTAAGTGGTCCTGGTCTGGTGATGAGGAAATAAAAAGCACTTCAGATTAGAGGATAAGGAAACAGAGATTAGACAAGATATCTAAGACTGTTAAAATGTTCATGGTGATAAAAGTTGCACTACGAATGATGCAATTAATTGACTTAAATATAATTAACATTGAGAACAGGAGGAGGTTCCAATCTTTGCAATTTTTAATGGCTAAGGATTAAATATATAAAAAACAGCAAAATTAAAAATTTTAAACAGGAAGAGGAAAGAGGAGGGGAAAAGTGAAAAGTAAAACACCACAGCTTGAGTATTCCCCATTGTGAACAAGTAGGACATTTAAGTGCATAATTATTATAATCTTATTGCTATTATCTGCACCTTCACTTCCCCTTCCTTCTTATTTTTATTCACTTTCTGCAGCCTGTCTTAACTAAATTTGTAAAATAATTCCATACAGGAACTATGTCATCTTATATGGTCTCACACTGCTTATCACAGAAATATTACTGATCTTTATCAGGCGCTGGCTGGTGGAATAATAAGACTGAAGCCTGTTGATATTTTTTCTTGCTCTTCAATTTGGGATATGTTAACCTGTTTTTCTCCAGTTCTACTTTATTGCCCTACCTAGAGATTAATCAATCAATTCTCCTATTTGTGAATTCATGGGAGAAAAACAACACTATGACACCTCATACTGTATGAAGAAATATGATCTCAGAACAAAAAATGACTGTGTAAATACAAAGCACTTGAAAATATTAATGAAAATCTAGCACCTAGCTAAGGGATCCAAAGTTCTGAAGCCATGAAGTTTATTATCCCACCCCTTTCTAAACTGCTGCTGCACAGAGCATCTTCTGGAAGAAACTGTAGCAGCACTTGTAGAGAAAATTCCCACTGGCTTAATCTTTAGTATGGGATAATAGTCTCAGGAGGCCCCTACCATTTAGCAAATTTTAGAAGCTACACTGTTGGAACTTCCTGTTTCATACTTCATTTGCCATATATAACATGGTTTGAAGTGCTGTCTGCTTTAGGCCTACAAAAAAAAAAGAAAAAAAAAAATCTAACGATCATAAATAAAATGAAACAGAGGTGGGGTTTGCTTTGTACAGACTTAAGCAGACACCATTCTGCAGCTTGCATACATTTACTACATAAATATACTTATATAATTGCTGCTGACACTAAGACATCAGCCTGACAATTTCTGATGCACTGCTGTGGATTATTCCACACGTTAGTATTTACTGACTGTCAGCTTTATAATAATTGATTCATGAAAAAAAATAATTAACAGTTCCCTAGTAGTAGATCTAGTGTTTAGATTTTCTTCACCTCAAACTGCACGTAAAACTTTATATTTTAACAAAACGTGAAAGAGACGTTTTTCTTAAAAAGGGGCTAAAAGCTAAATCACAAGTAAAATTGTGATTATAAATATGTTTCCAAAAAGAGGAAGTAATACTGCTCCTTTTCCTCTGTTATGTTAAAGTAACATACTGTACAAAAATAGTCCACTGAAAAGAGGAAATTTCAATAAATATTTTTTGTGACAACTTCAACAGGAAAATTATTTTTTCCCCCTCAAAAAAGCAGTTTCAGTTCATGGAAGCCATAAATGTAGTAAAATGGATTGTAAAACAGTGTAAAACTTAAAACAGAACTTCTTCACACTTAGAAGGCCTTCCCTCTTTGATGCATTATTTTTACACCATTTTGTGTCACACCATTATTTACCAAGTTTTCCTCTCGCTCTCAATCACCAATAAATTGCTGGTGCAAAAACCTTAATGCGTAGAAGTGAACAGCAAGTTAACAAACACCAAAAGTTCTCTTGTGGGCAACATGAATCATAAGCCCAATGATAACGTTTCAGAAACGCTGAAGACTTTAGTTTCAGAGAGAGAGAGAGAGAGAGAGAATATATAAAGATAAACGAAAATCACTTAATCTACATAAAAATGTGTCACCGTCAGGCAGCTACTTAGATTTTCACTTTTTTTTGTTTTCCTTTTGCCTGGATAATATTAAAAACATTTTATTTGTAGAATTAACACAAGCTAACTTTTACAATTTGTAGAATTAATGCAAGTTAACTATAACATATATTGTCCAACCTCAAAACAGGAGAGAAAAGATGGTGATCAATACTATTTGATGGGTTGTAAAGGTGGTCTCATCTGAAAATTTGTTCTGAGGACCATCTTCTTTCATCATTAACAAGCTATCTTCTCATGCTTTTTAAACAAAATCATAAGCCCATTAAGTTACAGCTGGATACACCGAGATCTCTACAAACATTTTAATGAAAACTGTTATCCCTTTTGACCGGAAAGAATAGCCAAAAGTGCAGTGTCTTATAGGTTATTCCAGTTTGGAAACAACAATGGTGATGGATAGAGGAATCTTTGATGTACTCCTATTTATTTACAAAGAGCAGATACAGTCTTGTTTCCCAGAGCACACGAGGAATCAGGAGCCTATTTCCTTACTCACAGATGCTAAATCCTACTCAGCTAGCACCAGACCTAAAAGACCTCTCTCTCTGCTTCCCTCAGGGCAGATTGTTGAAGCTGCATCTGTAGTGCGTCTCAGATATGCTTCAGCTTTCTTCCCACATCCTCTGCACACATCGTTCCTGAAAACAATTCCCCAGCAGAATCTTTACTCGCATCATCCAAACTCTTGAGCACATTTGCATATGTCTTTGTTTTGGGCAGTGACAAGTGTCTATATTTTGAAGACAATCATCAATTCATAAAGAGGTTTAACTCTTTCCTTACAGCTACCTTAAATGAAGGATATTTCATTCCACCAGCTTCAACATTTCATCTCACATATGGCATCAGTCACTACACAGCATAAAACTGCATTTCATGGACCACTTAAGACCAAATGAGAACCTATACTTCAATACTTAAGTGTAGGCAACCGTGTTTACTATGCTAAATCTTATTATCACTTTGCTAGCACTGGACCATCTGTGCAGTCAGAGCATTACACTCAAAGCCAAGTTATGTCTGATACCTGGATCTCACCTGCCTTTGTCACCACAACTGATGATGGCAACCAAGAAAGCTACATGGGTTCAAATGGCAGATCTATCGGAGGTGTGATGCTAGGGTGTCACATATCTCACTAGCAAATAGGATTTTTCAAGAGAACACCTTGGATAGGGCCTTGAGAGACTTTGGGGACTTCTGGGTAGAAAGCAGATCTGAGATGGCATCCAGGTGTGCTTTAAAAGAGCTGAGGAGTAAGTAGTCCCCACTTTTCAGGTTTTGAGGGTAAGGATAGCTGATACCGAAGCCTCATAAGGGAAGGGTGATATCACAAGAAATCCAGCCAAGAACCTAATCTGTTAAATTATGTCCATCTAGTCATGTATCATCAGCCACAGCAGGAGAGACATCTCACAGGGGACAAGCAAGGCTGCTCTACCACTGATACTCATCAAGCACCCCTGCTGCAAAGTGTATAGATCTGGGTGGAGTATCCTCCTTTCTTTTGGGTAAATAGGTCTGGGAATGACCTGGGAACCTTCACCAATATTTGAAGGTGGCCTTGAAACCAGAAGAATCTTAGCCAGATGAGGAACATCAAGATCAATTATAGAGAATTCCTCATCTTGTAGAACTAGAGATCTGAGTAAAAAGGCATACAGGAATTCCCCAACCATGAGATAAGAAAGGCATTGGACAATGAGCCAGGGTTGAGCTTCAATTTGAGCTCCAACGGATGCACTGCTTACCACCATCCTGTATAGAGACAGAAAATTTTGCACCTCGTTGTTTGCTGATAAAGAATGTTGCAGCTGTACTGTTTATCATGTGCTGGACATGGATGCACTAACACCTTACAGACTCTATATAATTAGATGAGCTCCAGGACACTGATGTACAGATTCACCTTCTTGGAAGACCAGAGACCGTACACTTGATATAAACTCATTGGTCATTGATATGCACTCCTCTCCTGTGCAGAGAATCATTCATCAAAACAGTCACCAGTAGCTAGAAAGGGAAAACCGTCACCCTCAAGCATTCATTGGCTGTCCTTCCACCAGGCCAAACAGATGTCATAGGAGAACAAACTATCTGTAGTTCTGCCTGCATACATTCAAGGTGGATTCTGTCGTGTGGTGCCATGTGGCCTTGATAGGGAACTGACACCTCTGAGGTTCTGCAGCCCTTAGAACCTGGTGCTCCAGGACCAGAGGCTGACCTCATGGACTTACCTTGGAAGGACATCTAGGTTCTAAATGGACAAATGTTCCATCTGTCAATTAACTTCTGGGATGGAAAGGAGATTTCCCTTAGCAAAGTGGGCAATCATTATGCCTGTCTGAGAGACAGCTCCATTATAACCTCTATAGGTAGCCTGCTACAATGTTTAATCACCTTCATAGTGAGAAAGAAAGTTCTTTCTAATCTCCAACCTAAATTTCCTTTGATGCAGTTTGAGGCCATTGCCCCTACCATGCTGCTGTTATGATCAACTGAAGAGAAAGAGAGGAAAAGAATTTTCACAAAAGCCTTTGCAAATACACGTATATCCATTATTAATTTGATATATTTGGTATATCCATTATTAATATAATTTATTAACTTGAAAATGTAATTTTCTGACTTGTTCATTTATAAAAGTGGTAAGGTTCTTCAACCATCTTAATATTTACAGATTTTGAATTCCGAAAACTAAAAAAAAAAAACCAAAAATTTCCAAATACCTTAGAAAAGCAGAGAAGCCCTTTTGAATATGGGCTCTCTAATAGTCTTTTTTGAAACCACTCTCTAAAGGAGAATCTCTAGGTCAATTCTTGTATGTAGTAGTTAAGTATAACTGACAGCCAATTAAAAAATTTCAAGCTCTATTAAATTTGTTACCATTACTTTTTAAAGTTGCTGTAAGTAGAATTACTCAAGCAATTGTTATAGTTGCTCTAAGCCTTGATGAAAAGAGATTAAGCACTATATACTAATTATGGATAGAAAGAATTGCCTAATAGACCCAAAATTAAGATGCATAATTATTTTGAATAGAAAGAAACTTCCTTAGAATAGTTAAAAAGCAGATCTGCAATCTTATTGGGCCAATTCCTCTTCAATTTTATCTAAACATGCTACATATATAAGAAAAAAACCCACTGTAAAAAAAAACAAAACAAAAAGATGCAACAAATAAGTTTCCTGTGTGTGTGATTGTAAACACAAAAATTTAGAGGCCTGAAACGGATTAATGGGGAAAAAAAAAAGGGCAAATGTTTTTGAAGGAAAAAATTAGAAAAAAAAACTACTAATGGGAAAATTCACACTTCATTTAAACAATATTTAATGAATGGATTGTTTGACTTTGCAAAGAAAAAGGAAACCAAAATTGATTCAAGCAAGCTTTGGCTCAGGGAATTTTTAAGGTTTGCATTTTACCCATTTAGCACTTTTTCAAGTTTTAATTGGTCCACTTGCTCCCTCTACCAGCAAAAGAATGAATTGAAGAGAAAGAAATGTATACTTTTCAGTTTACCAAATTTAAGACAAAATAGTTTACTAGCATGGCATTCCTTAGACTAGAAAGCTAGGGTTTCACACTAAGTGTGGTTTTTACAGACAGAGGATGAGGCCCAAACAAGTATCAATTTTACCCAAATGTAATCAGTAACGGTGAACCTTAGTGACCACCTTTTAGGTCAGTGTTTCTCAACCACGTCCCATTGGTGGGACTTGAAGTTAGTGTAGGTGGGACTTCAACTCACTGCCCAACCATTTGTTTGCACTTCAAATAGATGAATCAAAAGATATCTCGAACAGTGCAATTGGTTGAAAACCGCTATTCTAGGTCATGCATGAACAAGTTAAAACTGCCACTTGTTTTGCTTCTACTTGGATTTGCAGCTGGACAGCTACATTGTATTAGCTTTCTAGCTGTAAAAAGAAACACTTCTTTTACTAGTGTAGCCATGGTCAAAGCTGTACCACTAAGACGGGATTTAAATCAACGTACAGGTTTCCCTCAGTTTGCTTTACATGCATTCCTGGAAAACGGTGCATAACTCAAATTTGCATAAAGGGAACACACTTTACAATGTAATAAACAGTGATACATTCCAAGACCTCAACTATACTGACCCCCAGACCCATTTCTGTCACTTTTACAAGACAATTTTGGTACTCACCAACAGCAGACAGTACACGCAAGCACAGAGTGGTGGTGAATGTTTAGTCGGTGTGAAGAGAGGGTAGTGAAGGCTTCATTGATGGACCAGGGAGAGGGGTAGGAGATAAGCCATAATAGGGATGCCAACTACAGAAATGTGTGTTGCAGACAATGAGCAAGGAGCACAAATCCACACAGAAGACTATTTTGGTGTGCATCACTCCTACAATGCACTGCACAGAGCAGCTGATTGAGGGCTTCCACCACACTGATCGCATAAGTGAATTTCTCTTGCATAAAATGATTTTTTGGTTTAAAAAGGGTCATTGCATAAGAGCAAATTCGCACATACAGAACCCACATGAAGCGAGAGAAAACTGTAGTTATAATGGTGCAAACTCTGCTGGACATTTAATTCTATTTACACGGTATGGCTTGCATCAAAAAATTTAGAGTTGTGAGCTACATTGACATACCCAGCTTTCAACCAGCACAAATGTGTTCAGACAGAGATCAGTTTGAAGTCAGTTTTAATTTAACCAATGCATCTGGTTTGTACACGAAGCAAAGGATTTGTTTTGTTTTTAATTTTCTAAGTTGAACCAGAGCCTGTAACATAGACATGTGCATAAGTGATATACAAAATCAGAGTGTACACACACACACTTTCAGTGGAGGCAACTCCCCATGGGTAAAATGCAAACCTTAAAAATTGCCTGAGCCAAAGCTTGCTTGAATCAATTTTGGTTTCCTAGAATTTTCTTTGCAAAGTCAGACAACCCATTCATTAAATATTGTTTAAATGAAGTGTGAATTTTCCCATTAATTGTTCTAATTTTTTCCTTCAAAACCATTTGCCCTGTTATTTCATTAATCCATCTGTTTCAGGCCTCTGAAGTTTTGTGTTTACAATCACACACACAGGTAAGATATGGCAGGTGCCATCAGTGAAGCAGAGCCAGTTTGAAGAATGAACCACTAGATAAGGAGTAATCACGTGTGAACATTCCCTTTGAACTTGTTTAGTATTTCTGGCAAGCATCTGCCTGCCACCTCATGCAGCAGCAAAACTGTTACTACTTTGGCAGCACATGAAGAAAACTCAATAAGCATTGATAACTGTACACACGTATGAAGCCTTCTCCATTTCTACAGGGATAGCATAAATAATCTATTCCTAAAGAAGGCAAGGAGGTATATTTATTTTGCCCTCTTTTTGGGGGGCAGCAACATTTTTTGCTACAGATCATTGAAGGAGAGAGTAAGTCCTAACAGCAGCTGCAACATAAAACAAATGTTCAAACAAGAACTAAACACAAACTAATTTAATGCATAATGCATCCCATAATAAAATTACTAACAGAAGTGGCAGAAATAGGAGATTGGTAGTGGTAAGCCCAACAACAATGCTTTTTAGTTGCTCATGCTAAAACAGAGGTAATCAAATCTTGTAATACTTCTACCATGAGCCACAATATTATGCAATTAAAAGGAAACATCTTGCTGGAGACAAAATACCAGATTTGACACCACTGCCATGATCCTATCAGACTCTAATTTAAATTTCTTTGGGTTCAGAGCACCCTTACATTGCTTTTTTGCCACCTGCTAAATATCATTATACTTTCTAATACCATACACAAAGTATTACTACTTAGGAATAGTGAGGGAAGGGAAATAAAATGTGCGCACACTCTCTATCCTTCTTCCCCTCAAAAAACATACTCCTCCTACGAAATATTCTGAAAAAAGTAAAAATTTGTAAAATGAAGATAAAAAATATTATTAGAGATATAGGCTTAATTTCTCAGAAAAAAGCCAACTGGCTTTAATACTTACCAAACCCTTTAATTTTATTAGCAAAGCCAGCAGTGATATTTTTTTATAAAGAATATTTAGTTACCAAAAAAATTCTGCCAAACACTTTACGCATGTAGAAATATTCATGCTTGCGAGCAGAAATAGTTTTCAGCCACTGCACATGAGGACTTCTAAAACTTCATCACATCATGTGTGTTCTACAGGACACCAGTCCTCATTTACTGTATGCGTAACACAATGAACAAAGCAGAGAAAAGATGACTTCACATGTTCTTTTGCGGTTACAACAGTAACATGAAGGACAGCTGGGTTCTAGGAAGAGGCAACCGAGATAGACAGGGAACTAAAGCATGAGGAGGAACAAAGATGATGCATGAGACCGAGTAACAGATAACAGAATAATTTGCAGACAGAAGCAGGAACAGAAAGGAGATGACTTGATATTTATACCAAAAATTGAAACAGGGGCCTTTGTGACTTCAGACTCCTTAAGAAGAATCAAGATGTCTGTTTATCAAAGCAGCTGTGGAGAGCAGAAGATTGTGCTTGGCTCTCAGGAGCAGTAGTACAAGATATGCACCTGCATTAGAAAAGGATCTTGATGGGAACAAGGAAAAGGAAAAGCTACTGACTATCCTTCACATCAGGGCAAAATGTTGCAAGATTCCTGTTACAGTAAGACAATTCCAGAAGCCATCTTACCTTCGCCAAGTAGTGACTAAACCAACATGATGTTCTACTATTTTAGACTTAGCTTGGCAAGTAAGGAGGATATCACAGAAAAGCTGGGCACTGAAAATAACCTTGGAATGGCTGATGATCAATCAGGAATTGATTCTATTTTAAACTGTGGTTCTCAATTTCAAAAGAGAAAACTGTAAAAAAAAAAATAAATAAAAAAAAAAAATAATGGAAATAGTTATTGAAGTCAACTAAACCAAAGAAGTTAGGGACTTCAATGAGAAGCAATCTTACAGATTTTGTAAGTCAAAGGCGTAAAAAAACCCAAAACCAACCTCTCCGGAACTAGCTAGTTAGATCTTTTAAAGGACATAGAAACAAAGGGCAAGATGCATCAACAGAGATCAAGGAAACAAAATAGAGGGCACTATGCAATGAGAATAATATGCAATGAATTTAAAGACAGTGTTAAGTATCACCCCAACAATAAATACTCACCTCACTTTTCAGTAAGCATGAGTATATCAAACAGAGGGGTAAAAGCAGGGAATGAGGAATAGAAATGGAAGTTGTCAATATGGTATGCATAGTTCAAAAGACTTCAAGGCTTTAAAGTGGAGGGACTGGATAATCTTCATCCCACAAAATAAAATCATACAGTCCAGTAGCTAGAATTTCTAATAAATCTATGAGGTAGATTTGCCACAGGAAAGGAAAATAGCAAACATAATAACTATATTTAGGAAGAAGAAAAACGGTGATTTGGCCTCAAAATCCAAAGCTTTGAACAAATTTTGAAGGAAAAACTAAGCAGACAGAGATTTATATGGAAAAACAAGATAAAATGAAATACGAGTTTACTAAAGGCAGAAAGTACCAGACCAACCTGATTTTTTTTTTTTTTTTTTTTAAAACAAGATAACAGATTTTCTAGATAAAAGGAAATGTGGTGGATCTAACCTATCTAAACTTCTATAAAGCATTTGATATAGTACTATGTAGGAAATTATCAGGCTGGAGGCGGAGTACTAGTGAAGTTTCTCAAGCACTGTTATTGGGAGCGATTTTGTTCAATACTGTATTTCATTAACAATCTGGGCTAGTGGGTTTGATAATGGTACTTTCAGAGGACATAACTGGAGGCAGCATCAACACAAGGGATAATTGGATTAGCATTAAAAAGTACCGGAGGACTGGACTCATAGAAACAGCATGAAATGTGATAGTAGAAACTGAAGTCATGTGCTTGGGGATTCAAGAATTTCTTCCATAAACTGTGGGCTTATTAGTTAAAAACCAGATAGAATGAGGAGTTCTAAACATAGTAGTTAATTAGCAGTTTATAGTCATACTGTAATGTGATGCAGCTGTGAAAAAGGTAAACGTGATCCAAGATGGTATTACCAGCAGAGATAGGGAAGATTCATTGCCATTGGTCAGAGCACTAGTGAGACCTCATTGAGAACACCGTGTAGGACCCTGGTTGCTCTTATTTAATAAAGATGAATTCAAAGTGAAAAAATTGCAGAGGATCAACTCCTAGGGTGATTGTGAAAAATGGAGAACAAATTACATAGAAGGAGATTTAAAAAACCAAAACCAAAAAGAAAACGCACAAACAAAAAACAAAACAAAAGACACGTTTGGTTGGTTTAGCCTAGCAAACAGAAGGATCAGAGTGAATTATAATTTAGTCCATGAATAATGGGACTAAAATTATACAGCTGTTAGTAGTTTTATCTGATTCATTAGTCTACATATACCTTACTACGTTTGGAATTCTAAGCTTTTTCTTAGAACCTCCTGAATTTATATGCCTCTCCTAGCTAACACACCCGAATCACATTCTGTATCCTAAAAAATATATATGCCAAAGAGCTCATTGTGCTGAAATTTAGGTCCCTGTTAATGCATTTTTTGCTGAAACTGCATACTCTATGTGTCTGCTGATGCGCAAACACTGCAACAAATCTTGCATCCTGTAGTGCAAGTTGTCAATATGGTGAAGAAAGCTGTAGTTGTTCAGAGTTGAATGCTGTGTTCTTTCTCCTCACACCATTCCTGTCACCACAGTATCTGAGCACTTCATGTTCAGGAGCTGTGAGTTGCTTTTTGGATTCATAATGCTATCAGCTCTCCATAAAACAAATGTGTCCCCCTATCATCCTTCTCCTTTTTCTAGCTTGATTTAATTAAAGCAAAAAGTAAAGCCAATCTCTATTTGATAACAAATTGGGGATTAGGACAGGAATATGGGAGAAATATACAGGAAAGCTTATCTCGATAAAGGAACTGATCTCACACCTAAAACGTTAATTGTTATTTACATACAAGGAATTGCGATTTGATTATACCCATCATGCACGATCAAAGCATGTATTATGGTGCTTTAGAAGAGCCAATTTCACAGAGCAAAAAGTGAGTCAAAAGAGCAGAGACAAAACAAAAACAAATGTGAAAACTGGGAACTATTCAAGAACATTTTACTAGAAAACCACAAGGCCACAGTCAAAAACAGTATCACAGCCTGGAATACAGGTGAAGAGAAAGTAATTATGAAAAGAAAAGAAAAAGAATATGTTCACAGAAATACTGTTAATCAGAAGATAGGAACTGTGGTAAACTAACAGGGGAAAAAACAGCTGCAGCCAGAACAGGTAAGTACAATTTGTCAACATGAGCTGTACTATAAGGAGCAAAAGGAATCTTAACAATGGAAGTGGGCCATTTCTAAATTGAGTTGTAGAACTGTCATTTATAATGCAGAAAAGGCAAAAAGATTCAACTGATTCAATGGATATTCCATTCTGTATTTGGGAAAAAGAGAGAGCGTCTTCCTACCATGATGTCATACTTTTTATTCTAAGAAAGGTAAGGTCCCTGCTAGGATGGGGGGAGTAGTAGATATGCTGGACAGTAGGGCTAGGATTTAGAGTGACCTAGACAAATTGGAGGATTGGGCCAAAAGAAGTCTCATGAGGTTCAACAAGGACAAGTGCAAAGTCTTTCTTGCACTTAGGACAGAACAATCCCATGCACTGGTACAGGCTGGGGGCTGACTGGCTAGGCAGCAGCTCTGCAGAAAAGGACCTGGAGGTTACAATGGACAGTAAGCTGAATATGTGCCAACAGTATGCCCTCATTGCCAAGAAGGTTAATAGCATACTGGGCTGCACTGGTAAGTATGGTGCCAGTAGGTCAAAGGAAGTGATTATTCCCTTCTATTCAGCACTGGTGAGGACACATCTGGAGTACTGTGTTCAGTTTTGGGTCCCCCACTACAGAAAGCACGTGGACAAATTGGAGAGAGTCCAGAGGAGGGCAACAAAAACAGTGAGGGAGCTAGGGGACATGGCTTATGAGGAAAGACCGAGAGAACCAGGTTTACTTAGTTTAGAGAAGAGAAGACTGAAAAGGGGTTTAATAGCAGCTTTCAACAACCTGAAGGGGGGATTCGAAAGAGGATGGAGCTCAATTGTTCTCAGAGGTGGCAAATGACACAACAAGGAGCAATGGTCTCAAGTTGCAGCAAGGGAAGTTTAGGTTACACATTAGAAAGAATTTTCTCGCTAGGAGGCTAGTAAAACACTGGAACAGGTTACCCAGAGAGGTTGTGGACTCTCCATCCTTGGAGGTTTTCAAAACCTGGCTAGACAAAGCTTTGGCTAGGATGATCTAGTTGGGGATGGTCCTGCTTTGAGCAGGGGGATGGGATTAGATGATCTCCTGAGGTCCCTTTCAACCCTAACTTTCCATGATTCTATGCCAGCCCTGCACTGGACTACTGTGCTAAAGACAGAAGGGGTCCTCCATTTTACTTTTAGCAGGTGCATTTATACCTATGCTGCAGGTGAAAACTGAATACCAACTGTGCATTAGTACAAAACTAGTACTTTGTTTCTAATAAATACTTAGGAATATAAAGGTGAAATAAGATTTATCCTTAAGTGACTAATGTCTCAGGCAGATATTACACTTAAGACAATTAAATCAGTTTATTGCATCTTAAAGTATAAGCCAGACACACGTTCAGGAGATTGTCAATGCAATTAAACAGGAAACCAGCCACAAAGGTATTACAAAAACGTGTGATAATTTTGTGGCTAGTTTCCATTGCACTTTAAATTGAACATATGGCAGGAACCACCACAGGGCTCAAGCCCCTGAGCAAGTCCTGATCTGATTGTTGACTGGCAGAGACTGCCCCAGGGGCTCGAATCTCAGGCAGTCTCTGCCAGCAGATCAGAATGGCCACAACGCTTGAACTCAGAGACACTTCCAATCCTGCTGACAATCAGCTAATCTTTGGACAGCTTTGGGGACCACATGGGGGCTTAAACTGCCCCTGCGGATCCTCCATAGCCAGCTGATGATTGTGATTCCAGGCTCCTCCTGCACCGGCAATATGGCACAACTGGGATCTGATCCCACAGTCATGCTTCCTGCCATGTACGTGTGGCACGGTAGGAAGAAAGATTACTGGGATCAAGGATCAGATCCCATTGCTCCTTCAAATGAATGTCTGTCGGGGGCCAAAGTCCTCTTATTGTTCTAATGCAAGGTACCTATATGGGAAATAGAAATTTGGTAAGAGGCCTCTTCAGCACAGCAGCACAGCAGACAAATGTTTAAGTTCAATGGCTGGAAACTGAAACTAGATAAATCCAGGGCATGATTTTTAATGGTGAGGGTAATTAAACATTAGGAAAATACTGCTAAAATTTATAGTGGATTCTTCATCACTGAGCATTTTTAAATTAAGATTTAGAAAATACACCCAAAGATATGTTTCAGTTCAAGTACAGCTAATGGGAATATGAAACAGGAAATCCTATAGTCAATGTTATGCAAGCTATCAGGCTATATTATGATGGTCCATTCTGGTCATAAAAGAAAGCTATAAATACTGCTCAAATTAATATACAAGGTAAATCAGGAGAAAATAAAGCACAGAACTTAGCAGAAAAGTGAAGTATGACCACTTTTGCCTATTAAAAAAAATATATATTCTCAACCCATAGAAGATTATTTCACACTGACCTTAATTGACAAACTCTGCAGCCACTTTATTAGGCTTGAAGACAGTGAGTTTCAGCGTTATACAAGATATGTTTTAATGGTGTAAATCCTTAAAATTAATGTATACTGACAAAATAAGTGCTGTACTTATAATCCTCAATACCACTAGTTCACCTAGTCACTTTTTCATGTCAGCTGACCACATATAAACAAACAATTGTATACATAAAAAACTGCTTCTTGCAGTACAGATATTTTTAACCCAAAACATATCTTTGTAAATTAATCTGAGCTACTATTTAAGATGATATTCCATATATGATGGCCTGCAGCTGTCTTCAGGAACTGACAACCTGAATGAACCTTTACTGTTAAACAACTCAATATAACTCAAGACATGCAAGAAAATTGGTTTTATTTATACCAAGATGTATCAATCTAATATTCTACCAGAAGCATACAGAGGTTTGGACAAGCTGATATAAGAACCAATCATTTGTTCTACAGCACAGAGCAGGGAACACCACATTACACTCATAGGAGTTATTTATCAAAGTTGCAAGATATCTTGTAAGATACAATGCAAAAGTACTAGCAAGTATAGTCCTAAACTATAAACACATTTTCATTTGAACTAGATTAAAAGCGCAATTTACAGCAGCAAAGTTTTTATTAATGATTTAAAGCCACCTTTTAAACAATAACTTACCTGGTCAATGTCAGCATTACGTGGTAGAAAATACACAATGTTCTTTGTGATCTTTTGGGACAACCTGAAAATTTCAAATGTAGAAACCAGTAAAGGAAAAAAGGCTGACATATATTGCTTTGTTTTCAGAGAGTCTCCCCAGTCCAGCAATTAAAAATTATATACTTCTGATTAATCTGCTATTGCTATTAATTGGATATTGTTTTGAAATGCAAGAGTGGATGCTGGCCAAATGAAGGAATTCATTTCACACATTTCTCCAAAAGTTATGAAAAAGTACTATATTTTTCATTTCATTTTTTTCTTAACAGAGCTAAAAACTATGACAACAACAACACGTTTTTCATTTGCTGGCTCCTTTCTAACCCCTTTTCTGAGGAGTTTTAGCTAATTAGCTATAGAGATACATTCATTTGCTAGCTAGAAACCTGTTATCTTGTTCAGAACAGACAACTGAGATTCCCTTCAAAAAAAAAAAAAAAAAAACTTGTTAAAGGGATACAGCTCATTATTCAGCTAATGACAGGCCACCAATATGTAAGTGATCTGCTAAATAGCAGAGGATTGAGATTTCTATAAGAGTGCATGTATTCGTCTTTGGTCTCCTAGGATAACGGTATGTTATATATAATACAGACCAGTGGCAGTCAACTTCTGGCCCATCAAGTTGCGTTATTCAGCTGTATCCTTCAGCTCCCTATGAGTCCAGAAATTTGGCGGTTTGGGAGTGGTGGTAGTGTTAAGTGCCGCAGTCTCCAGAACCATGACAATTAACGCTGCCATTGGTCCCCCACCATCAAATTTCTGGACCCTAGGAGAGCCCCAAGGACTGGACAACATTGGGCCAGCACACAAAGTCACATGGGGGAAATGACTCCATGTGCCAATCTCATGTTGGATCCTACCCACAGATTAACTGAACCCATGGGATCTGGTCCATGACCTGACCCTGCACCACTCATATGGCCTGTAGGCCAGAAGGTTGAGCACCACTGATATAGACAGTCAGTCTGGAAATGTTCTACAGAGGATTTACTTTTCCTAACATCAGTTAGAAAAGCAAATAACTCTGAAACCCAGCTCATGTGTTTTTTGCAGCTAATATTCTTGAGTTATGGGAAGTCTATTTTATTATTGCTATTTATATTAAAATATTGTAAAGGAGCTCAATAAAGGATGGATGTTTTTGTAAGTGAGAAAAACTGGTAAAAATTCTGTTTCTTAATACAGAAAAGATGCGTCTTCCACTTTAAAGAACAAGGGTTTTTCAGTTTCAATCAAAATAAGATATATATAGTTTATAAGTGAAGATTGTGCTTTTGAAAAATGTAATACAATCACTGAATATCCACATAGATAATGAGGATATCATGGTGTTTCTGCAAGATTGAGAAGTGGATGAATTTCTAACCCACAGGTAAACTTTATCATATGTTTAATGCATTAGCATGTGTGCATTTGTCAGAAAGCTACCAAAACTGACCAGCTGCTACAGCATATTTCAATTCCCAGTCTGACATCAAATCTAAGCACAGTACTAAATTGGTTTATTGTCATCATAACAAATGCCTTTTTGTTTTCAGTAATCAAGTATATTCGGCACTCATCCCTGACTGCAAGCAATTGCCGAAGATATTTGTACAAAATAAAGTTGTTGCTTAGGCCTTTTCATATACCTTTCCCCTGTGTTTATCCATCCTTAACTCTGGGGTATCAAACTTGTTTGGCCTTGCAGGCTGAATCTGAACCATGAGGCTTCCCGTAGGCTAGATGCTTCATGAACAAGAGTGGAAGCATTAATCCCTATGGGTTGCCAGAGCTGCTGTTTTAGCACAGTCCCTGAACCCAGGGAATGAATGCCCCCCAGCCACTCGACCCTCCCTGACTCTTCCCCTTGCTATTTTAGTTACCAGGAGCGACTAAAAACTGATTTTCCGCAGTAGGTAAGGGGGAAGCAGGGGTGGAGAGGGGTGAGCAACTGGCTGGATGACCCACTATATATTTGACACTTCTGCTTTAAACTCATATGGCCAAATTCCCTATAAAAAGAACAGCTGTTTTGTAACCTTCCATTTGTGCAAATGTTCTGTAATCTTAAAAATTAACTGGTTTGTAGTTAATCAATATGTTGCACAGGACTAAGACTTCAAAAAAGCAATAGTGGGTACAATACAAATAATCCTAAAATGATCCAGCTTTAATACAAGTATATTTGACAATATTTTTTAATGAGAGAAGAAGAATCTGGAAGTGATCAACAGAATTATCTGATAACTTTAGGTGGCATGGAGTCTAACAAACTGAGTGCAGGTCTTGCAATTAAAGCAGTCATGAATTCTAAGCCCAATTTCTACCACTAGTTTCTGTGGGATAATCCACAAATCACTTAGATCGAAGGTTATAAGTATGCCACTAATGTTGAATGCCTCAGGTCTTGGGGTTTCTACTTCACATAGATATATCCTGATTTTCAGCAGTGCTGTTCATCTGCAATTCCTAATAAAGTTAACAGGCATCTATATAAGCTAACAGAATGTGAAACAAATCAAGACATCCTGCAAGAAAAAGGTAAATATTATAAATGTCTGAGTCATGGCTATGATAATGTAACTTTGAAAGGATATCCATCAGGACAAATCATTGTCCTAATGTCAAAGATTTCTGCAGTGGCATAGTCTGGGCCTCCCCAAGGAGGGCTGAGAAACACAACATCTGCTTTTAAATTAGAAACCAGGATCATGAAGTCTCCACATATGAACTCTATCCGATCTGCCACTCCATATACTTCAGCATTGTTGCGGGCAAGGCTGATCTTAACAGGGTCAATATCAATGGCAATCACTGAAAATAAGGTGAAAGGAAACAAATGCAATTAACATTCATTAAAACATATACCTGTTGGAATATATTTCTTAAAAAAAAGTAGATATTTATATTGATTGCCAAAACAAAATCTTCCTGTGATCAAGGTTCTCAATCACAGCTCTTCGGTAGAAATCAGATTTATAATCCTGTTATTTCTACTCCTAATAGAGACTTCTACAAATATATTGTGTCATATAGTAATAGCTAAGATTATTTCAAACTTGTGTTTAAGTGCAGGAAACTGGATTTCTTCAAAGGGCAACTTTTCTCTGGACTGCAGGAACAGAGATTCCAAATTCCTCTTATTGTTCCCCCAGCTAGAGAGCATAGCTGCTGCATGAAATGACACAATTTTTAAGTGTCCCACCAAGGGAGGCAAGAGAGGCATGGGGGATGGCTACATGGGAGTATGGCATGGAAACACTTCAAATTGGAGTGGAATTTGGAGCACTTTGGATGCAGCACCTGTCCACAGCCTCTGTCACAACTGGCAAAGAAGTGACTAAGGTTAGTCGGAAAAGTACCGTATGTACTTGAATCCAAGATGACCCTCCACGAATTAGATTCTATATATGGAAAATGTATAAGTAAGTTATAATTTTCCAGTGTATATTGGAGGGTCATCTTATTCGCAGCCACCCCCCACCACAGCAGGGAGAGCAGTAGCAGAGGAACAGGCAGGGGGAGGGAGTCAAGCAGCAAGACCCCAGCCCCTCTCTCTCTCTCCCTATCTTGCCCTCCCAACTGTCTGCCACCACGTGTGCCTGCTCCCTAGGCACCCAGGGCCCTGATATTTGCCCCCCATGCCTGTAACCCCAGATTCACCTGCCCACTCCCAGCTGACTCCGCCCCTTTGTCCCCCCCTCCACCACAGTCTGTGCCTGAACTGCTTACCCTCCGGCTCCAGCCCTACTTTAGCCCAGGGCATGAAGCATGCAGCTGCTCTAGCCCCAACCCGGCCCAGTTACAGAGGTGGTGCTGGTAGCAGCTCCAGCCCAGGTTCTGGATCCAGGACCCAGCCAGAGTGCTCTCTGTGGTTGTGGATGACAGAACAAGGAGCAATGGTCTCAAGTTGCAGCAAGGGAAGTTTAGGTTGGATAGCTGGAAAAACTCTCGTGCTAGGAGGGTAGTAAAGCACTGAAACAGATTACCCAGAGAAGTTGTGGAATCTCCATCCTTAGAGGTTTTTAAGACCCGGGAAGACAAAGCTTTGGTTGGAATGATATAATTGGGGATAATATTGCTTTGAACAGGGGTTGGACTAGATAACCTCCTGAGGTTCCTCTCAACCCTAATTTTCTATGATCTTAGATTGAAGTAAATATGGTATTTACAAAACTGAACACAGCCTGACAAACTCTGTGAAGGCTACAGCATTATCTGCCTTACTTAGGGTAATTTCAGCAGCAGAATACAAAAGCAACTTGTACAAGTAAGTTTTCAGTGATAAATTTAATTTAAAAGAATATCAATGTCTGTCTATACTTGATTTTAACTGATTTATTGAAATTCTGCTTTTCACCAAGCAAACATACCCTAAATGTAATTTCACATGAGTTTGCCACAGCTGGCTCTATTGCCTTAATATGTATTGTAGTGCAAGTATTGACAGCATATGTACTTCTACTTCATATGCAATATGCTTATGAATAGCTTAACACTGTGGACATCAGCTTGCTCCTGCTGCTCTGATGCACGATTGCTCTAGTTCAGTAGTGCTCAGCCTTTTGGCTCCACAGGCCACATGAACGGTGCAGGGCCCATTTGTGGGCTAGATTAGGCCCTGGGGTCTGGCACCATCCCCTCCTGCCCTCTGGATGATGGGATTGGGTCCCAAGGGTCTGACACTGCCCCCACGTGGCCCCGGGTGCTGGGATCGGGCACCAGATCCAGCGTTCAGGGCCAAGGGCTCTCCACAGGTCTGAAGATTTGGCAGCAGGGGAGCAGCACCACCACATTTCCAGTCCTGTGGAGAGTCCCATAGGCCGGATGACCATTTGCTGCAGGCTAGATCTGGCCTGCAGGCCACCAGTTAAGCACCCCTAGTCTAACTATTTCATTGAGATGTGAAAAAACAATTGACTACTGCAGCAAGTAACACACTTTGGCTAAAAGAAACTAATTAAAATAATGTATTCTTTCTAAAAATGTAGAGCTATTGCCTGCCATTATTCTGACACTGGAGCAAGTATATTAGTAATGTTTACTTCAGTAGAACAAAAGCAAGGTAAAATTAATCAGTGAAGAAAACATCAAACTCTCATATAGGGGAAAGGCAAAGCTTCATGTAAACAAAACAGCCAATTACCTCTTTTTGATGCCAAGGCAAACTGAATAGCATTTCCTCCAACTCCACAAAATGCATCCACTATAATGTCACAGCTGAATGACTGTTGGACTCGATGTGCAATATGCTCTGCTATTTTCTCAGGTGTAACAGAGAACCAACCCTCTGGGGGAGAAAAAGCATTTCTTTTTGTCACTTGTTTCCAAATTCAGTTATTCGAAAGAACTAAATCGAATTCAAATATTGAAGACAGCAAATCAATACATTTTACTGGGGCAAGATGAATTCGATCCTGCAAGGTGCTGAACTCTGGGTCAATACAACAATTCCTTTGAGCCTGGAAGTGGTTCCACTGAAATCAATATGTTTACAGCGAATCACGTTCTTCATTAAACTGTGCTAGAGCGCTTTGCAGCTATGCCAGATGATGGCCAGTAAAGACCATAATGAAGAGAAAATGACTTATATGTCAGTTGCAAGCAGATACAGAACAGATCTAGAACCTTAAATTTAAATGAAACAAAAATAATTAGACAGACTTGACAAACGCATGGTCTTTGCAATGAAGTGGCTTTAAGCCCATATTTCCTATGCTGACATGAGGAGTGCTCAAAATGAAAGGCTTGGGGGGAAAAAAACAGAACAGGAACAAAAGGAGTCCCAGTACAGTTAATTTTCTATAAATGTCTGATCTCTTCATGTGGGAAACCACTGTAAAGCTGTGCAAAGTGTAATTTAGCAATTGACTAGATTTAGACAATTTGAAACATCATTTAAAATGTCTTCTTCACATATTACTCAGATTTCAAAATATAACCCCCCCAATTCTTCGTTTTTTTCCTTCCTTTTTAAATGTATTTATATTTTTTAGAAATTTCATCTCCAAGAGATGAAATCTAATTGTTGAAAACATGGACCAGTAGAGTGCACTCTATTGTTAGGCAGCACAATTTTCTGCAATGATCATGCCTGACATCAATGGGGCAGGGTTTCAGGTGTCAAAGTTCAATTTAACTCTATTAAAATCAGAGGGAGCCAATACACATGCAACAAGGCTGCTCCAACATGCTGTAATTACAGCGCATCAGAGAAGACTTATTTGAATCTGCTGGAACATGGTAATTACCGTGCTCCAGCAGACTCCAGTATCTTGTGTATTAGCGTCCCTGCACTGAAAAAAAAAAAAAAAAAAAAAAAAATCAGCAGGGGTGTTTTAACTACAGCTCATTTTTTCAGCATGGGGACGCTGATACATAAGATACTCCAGGAGCTTTAATTAGAGTGGGTCTTGAAGCTGCTCTAAAGCACCCGCCACCCTCTCTCCCCTCCGCGCACATATAAATGCCGTAAGAGCTATGCTGAATTGCACCCAATTCACTCATTCATGGTAGTGGTAACTAGGGTTGAGTGAAAAAAAAGCAGCTGCTGTCAGTAGCCATGTCACCACAATCAGGATTGTGGTGGCAACTGGGAATTCCTGCATCCTGTATGTCCTGGTCAGCTGGCTGCATCTTTATGTTGCCGATTCATAAGAATTAATTCTCATGAGCAACAATTTATAAGGTAAACTATTATTTACGTCATTTCCCAGCCAGTAAGAAAGCAAGCATGTATATTTGTATAATCTTATTATAGAGTTAAAAGTGCACATTCCAGCTAATGACATACCTCTGTCTAATTTGATCCCATCATCAAACCGAGAGAACAGTCTGTAGCGCTGTGCCCAGTATTTTGCCAGCTCAGGATCAGCAGCAATCTCAGTAGGTAAAGACAATGGTACAATTCTGTTCTTTCTCTTATTTTTCTTCTTTTTGGTATTTGTTTCAGTTGGAGCTGAAAAGAATGTGTCACAACATTAGTAACATTACAGAGATTCTTGGTTCTCAAGGGCTGGTACTGCAAAAGGTAGGCTCAAAATCAAAAATGCTGCAACTAGGCAACAGTATTCATTTCCAACATGGGGCTATTACCGGGGCTTCACAAGTAGGTAATTTTAAAAGATTAGAGAGGAGAATCCTAAAATTACACAGACAAGTGATTAAGTGTATGCAACTACAGTGGTTCTGGAGACTACCTGGGTCTACTTCAATTCACTGTTCCCTCTCCAAAAATGAGCCTGGAATGCAGAGATCTGTGTTGAGCCCCAGCTCAGTATCTCATGTTGTTCGCATCACATTCAAATCTCAATGTTCAAGCCAGCAGTTCTAACCTCTTTAGACTCAAGCCACCCCTCATAACTACACGGAATAAACTTTGCAATACAAATCTTATATTAGAATAAGTTAAACTGCCATGAATTATATAATGTGTTGCATAGGAAAGCCTCAATAATTATCTCCCTTTAGAGTACAGCAAATATTAAATAAAAAAAACAACTTAACTACTATATGCATTCGCACACACACACACACGCGTGTGTATGCATGTGTTTTATATTTCACATGAGATTTATGAGACATGTATACAAGATCTTCCCCCCTAGCATATTAAGTAATTTTACTTTTAACATATTTTATGTTCCTTGAAATTCAAACCATTGATAAAAACATATATCCAAGGACCAAAGTTCTGACAGTCCAAACATTTGTTTGAATTGAATCAGTTGCTACTAGAGCCTCCCTTCGCTACAGAAATAATGCAGTTAAAAGGAGGGGGTTCCTTGGGCGTATCTAAAATAGACAAACTGCTAGTTAGTACAAAGAAACAAGAGTCAGAATTTATGAAGAATGAGCCAAAGCCACTTTTACCTCCATTAGCAGCAACTAGATCTCTATTTGTGTGAGTCTGACTGAAGACCACATAAATATTAAGCTGTATTAAATAACTACAAAATAGCAAACAAACTTTACAAGGCAGTGTATCATCAGCTTATTTCCAGCAATTAAGAACTGTATGCACCTTGGTTCACCTCTTCTGTTTCTACCCGAAGATAGTCTGGAATATCCAGAGCAATGATCTGTCTTCCAGAATTGCATTCCTGTTTTCCCAAGCTTTGAGAATTAGAGATATTTGCTGATGCTTCTTCCCTTTCCTCTTCAAGACTGTTTGCCTCAAGTTCACAACTAACAATGCCGGAAGATAGCAGGTCACACTCTTTAGCATTCAGATGATATTTTTGTGAGGTAATACTTCCCTGTCCCTCTGAGTCACTGCTTGTAGAGGATCCCTGCAATTTATCCTGAGGAAAGGATGCCTGGGATGTCATCTCCCCCACAGGTTCACTAGCCTGCTTTAGGAACTTCTCTACCTGGAATTGTCAAATACCATAAATAATTAGATTGTATTTTTGTACTTTAGGATGGTACTTTTGTATTTTTGTACTTTAGGATTTTGTACTTTAGGATGGTGCAAACAACAAAGCTGCAATGCATCCATCATTGATCTACCAAAAGGCCACATATACATACTACATTGTGTAACAAAAACCACCAAAAATCTCCCTGAGACTATTAATTTGGTCACAGACAAAGCCCTCACGAGTGCATGTGCAACCTTACTGAGCATGGATTATTTTGATAAATGCTGTTTGGAAAAAGCTGCAAAAGCAGGACTGTCCAACTTCTGTGGATTGGGGCCACACCACAGGGGATGGCACACCATGGGAGCCATGCCAGCAGGAGACCACAGTCTTCCCTCACCATGTAGGTGGGCAGGCAGGTCCCCCCACCATGGCATCATTCACGCAGAAAAGGGTCCTCCCACCATGGCACCCCTCACTTCTACACCTATGGGCTCTCTGGGCACTGAAGGCTGTGGTGTACCACCTTGCACCATTCTGTGGGTAGGGGGAGCCCCCCTGGCTCCTGCAGCACCTGAAGTGATGAGGGGAGAAGTGGCAGCAAGCAGGAGCCCAAGGGCCACACATTAACTGCTCATGGGTCGCATCCTGCAGGCCACCAGTTGGACAGCCCTGCCTTAGGAAACTAACAGGTTCAGAGAGGCATGAGTTTGTAGACAGCAACCTACTTATAGTTTCATAGTAGCTAGGGTCAGGAGGGGACCTGAACAGATCATCTAGCCTGACCCCCTGCCACAGGCAGGAATGAATGCTGGGTTCACAAGGCCCCAGGCAGGTGATCATCCAACCTTCTCTTGAATTTGCCCAAGGTAGGGGCAAGGATCACCTCCCTGGGAAGTTGGTTCCAGATTTTGGCCACCCTAACTGTAAAATATTGCCTTCTGATCTCCAACCTAAACCTATTCTCCATCAGCTTATGACCATTGTTCCTTGTCACCCCAGGTGGTGCTGGGGAGAAAAGAGCTTTGCCTATTTGCTGTTGATCCCCCCGATGAGCTTGTAGGCAGCCACCAGGTCCCCCCTCAGCCTCCTCTTGCTGAGGCTGAACAGGTTCAGGTCCTTCAATCTCTACTCATAGGGCCTGTGGGTGGCCCTCCTCTGAACCCTCTGCAGGCTGGCCACATCCCTTTTGAAGTGCAGCGCCCAGTACTGGACGCAGTACTCCAACTGTGGCCTGACCAAAGTCGAAAAGAGGGGGAGTATCACCTCTCTGGACCGGCTACAGATGCACCTTTGGATGCATGACAAGGTATGGCTGGCCTTGCTGGCTGCGGTCTGGCATTGGCGGCTCATGTTCATCTTGGAGTCAATAATGACTTCGAGATCCCATTCCACCTCTGTGCTTTCAAGAAGGGAACTCCCCAGCCTGCATGTATGCTGTAGATTCCTTCTCCCAAGGTGCAGCACCCTGCATTTGTCTACGTTGAACTCCATCCTATTCTCGTCTGCCCACTTTTGTAGTCTGTCTAAATCTAGTTGCAGCCTCTCTCTCCCTTGAACTGTGTCCACCTCGCCCCACATCTTAGTGCCATCAGCAAACTTGGACAACGTGCTTTCCACCCCCTCATCCAAGTCGCCGATGAAGATGTTAAACAGTGCGGGCCCGAGCCCGCAGCCCCGGGGTGAGCCCTGGGGGACCCCACCGCTCACATCTCGCCAGGCTGAGTACAACCCATCCACCACTACATTCTGGGTGCGCCCCATCAGCCAATTTTTTACCCATCCAACTGTGTAGGCATCAATGCCACAGTCACTTAATTTATTGATGAGGATGGGGTGAGAGACAGTGTCAAAGGTCGCCTTAAAGTCTAGAAAGACTATGTCCACAGCGACACCATCATCCATGGATTTAGTTACTTGGTCGTAAAAAGGCAATCAGATTGGTCTGGCAGGACCTGCCTTTGGTGAACCCATGCTGATTGCCCCCGAGCATGATCTCCCCTGCAGGCCCCCCACAGATGCGCTCCTTGATGATCCTCTCCAAAAGCTTCCCGAGCACCGAGGTGAGGCTTACAGGCCTATAATTACTTGGGTCCTCCTTCCTCCCCTTCTTAAAAATAGGGACCACATTAGCCAGTTTCCAATCCCCCGGCACCTGGCCAGATGACCACGAATGCTCATACAGCCAGGCCAAAGGCTCCGCAACGACCCCTGCCAGCTCCCTCAACACCCTTGGGTGGAGAGCATTTGGACCTGCAGATTTAAAAATGTCTAGCCCTTCCAGAAGATCCCTAATTACATCTGCACTGACTGAAGCATGGCTCATAGTCAGAGGCATGGCTCTCTGAAGCAGCTAGTATTTAAATCTACCACTCTGCCATACCTTCAAGCCTACCTTTAGACTAATGCAGTTAACCACCTCTTTGATATGCAATACAACGGCACAGATTTCTTAACAATCTGAAACACAATCTACGTGTATAAAGACATGCCTAAGTAGCACATTTAAGGCAAACTTGTGTAATTCATTATATTTCTTTTTGTTTATGTAAAACTTGTTCACATACATAGGTAACTTTTTAATTAGCGCTTCATTTTCTGATCTGCACCTAAAGAGTATAGGTAAATTAGTATCATATGTTAAGTTCCTGGAATGTACCTGAGGCACATGCTTAGAAAAGAAAAAAAAAAAAAAAAAAATCTTCGAAGTGGAACTTCGGTTAAAAACAGCAAAATACTCTATCCAAAGTCAACAATAGCTCCCTGATTCTTCAAAGAGTTACATGCATGCTTCTGCGAATATTACTATAACTGCTGTTGTGGGATTAGGTGTAGGTCAGCAAGAAAAAGCTCTCCCCTAGAAAGCTTCAGGAAGTGTACAGGTATTTTCAAATAACCACCACATTTCTTAATTCCCCAAAACAGTATTCACTTCTGAATTAAACTGACCTCAGGTGTAGGATGGACCATGTACAAGCCCAGAATCAGTGACAGGGTTAAGGTTCAAAATACCACAAAGCCTGTTGATGCTAGAAAACACTATTTTGCAACTGGCAAGCTGGAAATACTTCTCAGCTCTAGCTGAAAGTGAGGCACCAGATTTTAAAAGGACAGGTTCAACTAAGGAAAAAAAACAAATCACTTGTAAACAAGTTATTTTCTCCCCATTGTTAGGGCAGAGGCACAGTATATAGTATGTGTAAATAACTCAAGGATAAATACACGTGAAAAACACTGAAATTATCAAAACAATACACCATTAGGGGTGCACCAATAGAGATTTTTGGGGCCGATACCAACAGTCAATTTTTAAGGAGGCATATCGGCTGATACTGATCCGATTTACAATACCAGCTAGGCACCTTAGAGAGCTGTGTGAAGCTGGTAAGTTTGTTGTGGTGGAAGGGGAGGGGGGGACAGAAGGGGTGTGGGGGGCCCCCCGTGGTGAGGAAGAAGTGGGACTGGGGCAGGCAACTGCTACCCATCCAGGGTGGGCTGGGCGCAGGGTGAAGCTGTGGCTTGTCCAGGGGGTGTGGCTCCCGCCACTGCAAGCCACTCATCCAGGAGCTGCTGGTCCAGCACTTGACCACTCATCTGGCAGCTCCTGCCACTGCTCCCGCCGCTCATCTGGGAGAGCATGGGTGGGGCATGTGCCCCTGGATTTGCATGGGGCAGTGAAGTACACTACTAAACAAGTGAGGAACCTATAGAGATATAATGCCTTTTATAGAAATTAGCTGTTAAACAGGTGTTTTTAATAAAAAAAAGTAAAGAAACAAAATGCTGAAGATTGTAGTACCGTCTTTAACCACCTTCTTAAGAGAAGTACTCTTAATTAAGCTTTAGAGCAGGGGTTGACAATTATTTGAGCCTAAGGGCCACAAAGGGAGTTTTGGTGAGTGATTGCGGGCCAGGTCAGCATCCCTTCCCTCCTCCCAATGCAACAACTCACCAAAACCACTTATAGGGTTTTGGGTGGGGAGGGAGCAGTATTCAAGAGTGGGATGGCCATGATCTGCTCCCTGCATACCTAGCCCTGCAGTGGTGGTGGTGGTGATTTATGGAGGTGTGTAAGGAGTGGGAGGGGAGGGAGGATGAGGCCCACTTGGCCCATGGCTGCCCTCACAGTGCTCTGTGTGGGGCCAAGCCATAGGAGCAGCTGCAGACTGAGCAAGCTCCATTGCACACAGCTGCTGGCAGGGCAGTTCCTGCTGCAGCTGCAGCCAGCTGGGTGCTGCTCCGCTCTCCCTTGCCTCTAGCAGGAGCTGTCCAGCTGAAACTTCCCCCCCAAGCCTGCCCACCCGGAGTGGCACAGCAAGGGTGGGAGTGGGAGGAGCCACTGCTGGAGGTGAAGGGAGCAGAGTAATACCCAGCTGGCTGCAGCCACACTGGGAACAGCCCTGTTGGAAGCTGTGCATACTTGTTAGGGCCCAGGTCGGCAGGGGTGTTCTGCTCCGCTCACTTCCAGCTGTGGCTCCTCCTCCTGTCCCTGCTGCATTGCTCAGGCGAGGGGGAAGCTTCAGCCAGATGGCTCCTGCCCCAATGCATGGGGCTCCGGCTCTAGCTCCCAGTCGCCTTCCACCTGCTCTGCCCACCCACAAGTGGCTGCTAATCATGCTGGGTGAGTGGAGCGGGTGGAAGGCAGTTGGGAGCTGGTGCCGAAGCCCTGCACGCTAGGGACTGAAGCTCCCCCCAGCTTGGAGCAGAACAGCCCCACAGAGGCAAGAGCAGGGGCCACAGCTGGAGGCGAGGGGAACAGAACAGCTCCACTGGCCCAGGCCCTGACTTGTTCCCAATGCAGCTGCAGCTGGCCACGTGTTGCTTTACTCCCCTCACCTCCAGCAGTGTCTCCTCCTCCCACCCCTGGCGCACCACTCTGAATAGGTGGGCAACAGGTTGGTTGACTCATGCTGGAGGCAAGAGAAGTAGAGCAGTACTGAGAACAGCCCTGTCAGAAGCTGTGTGAGCTGGGTGGGGCCTGGACTGGCAGGTGTGGGTGGAAGTGCGGCACGGGTTGCTCCAGCAGGAGCGGGTGGGGCTTGGCCCCACGCAAAGGGCCAATGGGCAGCTGTGGGCTGGCTCTAGCCAGTTGTCAGGCCCAATCCAGCCCACAGGCCGTATACTGACCACCCCTACTTTAGAGAAAGGCTGACACTTAGCCACATGAGTTCATACGATCTATTCTGGCCAGAAAGTTTGTTTTTATAGTTCAACAATGCCAGAACAAATTAATCTAATTTCCATAGATATATTTGACATATTGATGCTAAAAATTAAATCTGTAACATTTATACCTTCTTCAACGTTTTATTTTTTTGGTAAGGCAACATTTCAGATTCCTGTGTAAAGAAGATGTGCGTGTTCTTGCTCCTGATGGGTTTGCGCATGTCCAAGAACCTGGATTTGAGTTTTGCATTTTTTTCCAGGTACCGCACCTTTCTGTGGTTAAAGTCTTCAATTCCCCCATACCTGCAGTTCAAACAAATTGATTAAGTGAGCCATTGTTTAACTTCAACATGGCTTATTTTGTATAGGGAAAGATTTAATTATAGTGCAAATTTCTGGAGAAAGACAACAAGACGCAGAACTGGTATTAATATATGAGCAGCAGGGTGGATAAAAATCAACAATTTAAAAAAGTAAAAATAAAATCAGATGTTTTTATTTGAATCAGATTTTTTTAAGATGCTTTTTTAATGAAACAAACCTATATAAAGATAGTTTTAATTTAAGATAAGTTAAAGCTCAAAGATATCATCATGGAATAGGGATTACAACTTCTAATTATATACTATTTGAGACAATCTATTCATGTCACCTTTTTAGAAAAGTTTTATAAATAGGTCACAGCAGGCCATGGACTATATTGTGGGCCCAATCTTATGGGTTCCTAGAGGCTCCTCTATAGATTAGTAAAGAAAACCACTCTACTCAATGGGACTTAGGGCTCAGTCTAGATGATCCCATTAAGCATCTCTGTGATAATTAGTTTCAGTTCTCAGACTGTGGATTTGTGTCTCGAGAGATGACATCCTTGTTAACAGCAGCATACGGAGAGCTAGGGACAGACATTCAAAAAACCCGAGCCTGAATTGATTCAATATTTGCAGGTTCGTCTAACCTGCATAGATTGAACTGATTTGCAAGTGAACAAACATCCATTTTTAATTCCGGAAATGCAGGCACATGTCTGCAGTGGCTCAGGCTAGAAGCTGGGGGGCACTAGAGCGAACCCTCCCTTCTCTTGCTCAGCAGCTGCAAGGCAGGAGAAAAGGTGACCTGGGGGCATGGCCAGGCACTGGCAGGCTGCTAAGTTTGATTGTGGAGAGATTTAAAACCCTGCCCTGGCCTGCATGGACCCCAGCCAGGCTATGCAGGGGGGGTGGGGGAAGAAGCCTTGCTAGGCTTGTACCCCACTGCTGAAAGGGGGCAGAGGGGGATTAAACTCCTGCCTCCCCTCTTGGACATGGGGACCCCAGCTGGCTGAGCAACGTGCTGCTTGGGCTGGCTTGGAGGCACTGGCAGGCCTAGAGCCCAGCAGCCGCCTGCCACAGGGGCTTTGCAGTCCCCACCGCACCCCTGTCCTATGCAGCACTTGCTGGCTGCAGCCGCACCACAGGCTGTACACTGGCTAGAGCCGGTGGCTCTTCTGCCTCTCTTGTCCTCAGCTGTTGCCACTGCTGCTAGACAGCTCTGGGTGGGTAGGTAGAAGCTTTAGCCCCACAGCTTCTGCCCATGGAGCTGCATGGAGCTCTGGCTGCTTTCCACCCCCCACTGCCCCCCTGCAGGGGCTGCTCATTATGCCTGGTAGGTGGAAAACAGCCAGAGCTGGAGCCACACCTGCAGGGACTGGACAGAAGCTGCCAGGCTAAAGCTTCCACCCACTCACCCAGAGGTGCGTGCTGTGGGAGAAGCAGGAGCCGCAGCTGGAGTGAGGGAAGCAGAACAGCTCTGCTGAGCCCAGCCAGCATGCACCTTCCCCTCGCCTCCAGCAGCTACTGCTCCTCTCCCTCCCACTCCTGTCCTGCTGTGGCACTCCCAGTAGTGGCGGGGGGGAAGGGGGTAGCTTTAACCAGGCAGCTTTTGCTCAGAGCGTGGAGATCCAGCTCCAGCTGCTTTCCACCTGCTCCCCCAGCAGGAGTTGCTCAACATGCTGGGCGGCCAGTAAGGAAGTTAAAAACTATCATTAAACTGCTGCCAAAAAAAAGGAAAACATGTGCTCAGTTATGGAAACCAACTATGAAGTTGATTACATGCAGCCAACACTAAGCCTGGACTATAAAACACATGGCCTATGTTGGGCAAGGAAGCATACTGATGGGAAGCTTTCCTCGCCCCCCCCCTCAACATTTTATTAAAAAAAACTAAAACCTCTTACACATATTTACAGATGTGAAACATTATATTATTCTACAAAGCCTCATAACATTAACTCCTTCTTGCCTGTTAACAGTTTACAACAACAACATTATCTCATCCCACAACTATTCCTATCTTCCCCTCTCTCACGCCACCATATCAGGTACTACTCAACTGAATACATATTTCCATTTATCTTTCCACCACATCTCCTTCCTTTTACTCTCATCTTCCTCCTCATCATTCCTTTGCATGTAATATTTGAAACACTGATGGGGACCTACCACAAGGACAGGTTAATGTAGCCCCTGTGAATAAGATATAAGTTAATGCCAATTCAACATAGTCCTCCTCAGCACTGATTCTTTTCCAAGTCATGGTGAGCTACTACAGAGAATACATTTTAACTTTCCTAAATAGTTCACCCAGAATCCCTGTCACCCCCTCTCTCAGCTTATCACATATTATTAGTGTGGCCCCAACCTCCCTGACGTGGAGCTAGATCAGGGGGCCTGTGCCTCATCTATATATACATTTTTGAAGGATCCCAGAACTCATGACAAGAACACCATGTTTTAGTTATGGCTGGGGGGGGGGGGTGGTAATTAGCATGCCAATTCTTTGTTGGGGGTATCTGGAGTACACACACACACTGAGCAGTGTTGACCTGTGGGGCTGCCATGGCTTGAAATGATGTTGAATCTGCTGAGGCCCAGTTATATATATCACAAACTATGCATGTATTAATCCGAAGCCAAAAGGCTCTTGATTTACCATACAGTTCATTGAGCTGAGCCCCAGCAGATTTAAAAGCGTGCTTCTTAAAAAGTGTGTTTATGGAGTACCTGTGCTAAAACTTGCAGCAGTTTCAAAAAGGTAAAATGCATCATTTCTGGATGAACTAGATAGATAGGTACTACATGTAAATTACTACAGGTATGTTTATTTCAAAGTCAGTGTTTTCATATTTGTCCCTCACTTCCATGTGCTCAGGGAGAGCAGTGTCTGACAGTAAGGAGATGGGGGAAACAAAGGGAAGAAGTTTGGGGGGAGGCAGACAACAAAGGGCTGACCCCCCAGATTTATTTTCCCTGGTATAGCAGTGGGAGGGGCGACAAGGCAAACCTCCAATAATTAGATACTTAGAACATGATAACTAATTTATACATTTTCCATATACAGAATCTAATTAATGTGGGGGGTGGGGACTGCCTTATATTCAGGGTTGTATGTATTTGAGCAACTAGTAAATGGCAGAGCCTTACTCAGTAATAACACAAATGTGTGTTTCAATGTACATTAGTGATACCTTACAGAATTCTTGGAGCAACTTACAATCAACTCTACACTAGGTGAAACCTAATCAATACCATGCACTGCCAAAGTTATAATCCATATAATTGAAAATAAAGGCTGCCTACACACATGCTTGGGGTTGGGGGCATTTTAATTAGGCATTCCCTGGAGAGCCACTCTAATTAAAAAACCACAGCGTCATGTGTATTAAGCCACTGCATGTTTACCAATGGCCACAGGGCGCTTTAACTAAAGTTTATTTAATGATCTTTAGTTAAAGTGCCTCAGCCAAGGCAGCTAACATGTAAAAAGGAGCCAATTTTCTGTGAAGATGTGAATTTTTTGTTAATAATGAATTTGTTTGTAAGACGTACTTTTCTCCGGTACCATGTTTGAGTCCTAGCAGATAACATGTTTCCTCAGGATCGGCCACAGGGTTTTCGTCTGCATCCAATTCATGGCTATAAGAAACGTGGACAATATCAGAAAGAAAAGCACTCTCTCTTCTTTCCTAAGAATGAAAAGTTCTAATTAGCACTGGCAGATTTCATAGCCTTCACTCTTACAAAAATTTTTACGACCGTGTCAGTAAGAAACCCAAACAATTAAGATAGTTTAATATACCCAGCCATAGACTACATATACAATGGCATTCCCATATACATAATTATGCCAATCACAAAATAAACATGACCAATTCACACAAATTGGGAAAACTAGTTTTTCCTACCAAACAGTGCAAGCACTTTTCATTCCTGTGCCACAGGGATGATCAGCATGCCCTCTTAGAATAACTTCCCAGAGCAGCTCAACATACGAAGATCTCATCCAAAACGGACATATTGGAAATGTGAGACATTTCTCCAACTACTGCCTTTGCCCATTTTTCATTACTTTGTTGCAAACAAACTTTATAAATTTGGCAAAACTAATTCAATTACCAGCAGGGCAAGTTAAATTCTGGCTCTGGCTTCACAAAATCTTTCAGCTTTTGAGGAATTTAAGAAGAACTGCCTATTACAGGCTTTGTAAAGTGCTATGCATGTTGCTGGTATTGAAACACAGATAATTCAAGACAAATAGTTCCTAAAAGGTTATTTACCAATCCAGGTTCAGCAACTAAACAAGTAACAGATTATGTAATATCGTTCCCATCCCTTATTCCAGGCCAATAAAGTTACAGATTTTTATGTCAACTGCATTTACACAAACAAGTATGTTCCATTCAATATAATAGCCCCAATGTAATATTTTTTATGGAATAAGGTAGAGAAGAAACTTCCACCCGAGACAGAAGCTCCAACCTGCCTAGTATGGCATTAAAGGAAGCAACCAGACTTACATAATCCCCAGAAGCCCCAGTGAGATTCAGGGTCTCACTTTCCTAGGAGATGTTCAAATACAAAGACAACATGGAAACAGGTTTCAGAAGTTTAAAAAAAAAAAAAAAAAAAGCCATCTAAAGTATTACTTACCTCCTTTTGACTTTGGCATGTTTATGTTCAGGAGGCTCTTCTTCCTCTTCATCATCTTCATTCTCATGACTCTTGTGAAAATGTCCTTCATTACTAGAATTTGGTCTAAGCGAGTCCTGTGAATCTAAAGATGCATACAGACTGCATTGTTTTTGCTTATCTAACAGTCTCGTGTCTAGTTTTCAAAAATGTTTTGGGATCTTTATGTTTCATTTTTCCTTTCATTTTTCCAGTGTTATTCTGACAAATAATACTCTAGAACCAAGCACATACAGCTTTACTTCTATTCATCCTGAGTCACAAATATATTAATACAAATTTTCAGCATTGCTGCTTTGTTGTATAGGGTCTTTACTATGATGGACAACAGTAATTTTGGTGTGTCCAAACTGTCCCTGAAAATGAAAAGTTTCTATATAGTACAAATTGCTTTCCCTTCCTTTTTATCTGCAAGTTAGTTAGGATTGTAATACTCTGCTTCCTCTTAATGACAGATAGCAAGCCTGCACTGGCAATGCAGGGATGCAGGTTGCAGAACTTGAAGCAATGCAAGACAATCACACCTTCTAAAAGTAGTGTTATTCCTTGCCCTCTTCTACCCCCAGCATGACTCTAGTGCAGAAACTAAGGGTGAGCTGCAAAAAGTAGAAGAGGGTAGCAAGCAAACACTCCTAGTATTTACAGGGATAAATAGTGTCTTTGTCCTTGACAATATTTAAGAATAAATTGGTACTTATCCTAGTCATTAACTGTGGCTTGCACAACACTACAAGCTCTACTTAATAATTTATGATTAATAAACAGCTTATCAGGCAGAAACTAAAAGGCAGGCAGGTGTTATTACTTTTGTAAAAATTAGATTTTCAGGTATAACTTTTTTTTTTGATCAGAAAGAAAACATCTGTAAATGCCTGCTTCTTCCCTGAGGCCTAATGAAGAATGCCACACATTCAAAACTTGTCTAACTTAATCCCAACCATGCAGTTGGTCCAATAAAAATCACCCTGAAAATTCTTTCACTTATTCCTTTCATTTATATCAAAGAAATAAAATAATGTTATTATTTATTAAAGAAATAAAATAATGTTATTATTTCACCACTATATCACCATTTTTCTAGTTCATTCAGGAGAGTTACGAAGATATGCCTTTTACCCTAAGAACTGACACTTTCAGTATAAAGATCTAAGAGGAATGATATGAGGCTCCTAGTTAATTAAATAAGGGGAAAAGAAAAAAGAATTACTGGTAAGTAGTCAATTATTCTACAAAATATCATTCTCCATTCATAAACTGAGTAATGAAGACAGAGCCAAGGTCAGCTCTTGTGTTATATACATCCGTTTAGAGGAATATTACTAAAATCAATCTATACTGACCTGACTGGTTTGTACTTTTATTTTCAGAAGATGCACTTCTTTTCTTGGTTCCTCCATCACTCGGTTCTCTCTGGCTGGAACCACAAGGACACTGCTTTTCATTGCTAGCTGAATTCAGATTTTGATGGCCATTGTAAATTACTGATTTGCTTTGCTTCACTTCTGAATTTAGATTTATTTTATTTATCCCAGAAAGTATTTCATTATGGGACTCGTTACATGAACTAGGGTTTTCTTCACAGTTAAGCTTGCAGGGAGGATCAGAGGGAAGAGACGAGTCTAGAACTTGACTGCATTCAGCATCTGTGCTAACAAAGTCCACTGCTTCTTGTGGATCTATTTCCACACGAGTTTCTGTGCCATCAGTACATGACCTGTCAACACTCCAGCCTTGACTTGTCCAGTAATTAAACTGTTCCCCGTAATACCAGTATTGTTCCGTATAATGCTGCTCCCACTTTTCCTTTGTGTCAGGAGAGTTCCAAGGCTCAGCTACAGGTGTAGCATCTAACAACTCTAGTTCTTTGTGCTTCTCTAGCCAACTTTGCCACAAAAGGCCTTCTCCATACTCACTCCAGTACTTTTCCCATTTCTCTTTAAGTTCACTGGCTGAAGCATCACTATCAGGGGAACCTGTGGTTTTACAGTTTTCTTCAGTCAGAATCTTGCGCTTGTTTATCTCCTCAGTTTGCTCTGTGGCTAAAGCTGGATCATCTGAAACAGACTGGTTAAGGTCTTCACAATCTTCTGCCCAAGTTTCCTGCATGATTTCATACAAGTGTTTTTGATGTAATTGTTTCTTTGACATTTTCTTCTTCTTCATCTTGCTTCTCTTTCTGCAATTTTCTGTACCCTCAAATTTAAAAGAAAAAATATCATATTATAAATTAAAAATTCAGGAATGCCTTCAAGACCATTTCTGTTACTACACTAACCCCATAATCTTTTCTGACAGACCTAATAAATATATTTCTTCTTTATGACACACAACCTGAAGCTGAAGGGGGAGGGCAAGGAAAGAAATCACCTCCTGGCAAATATGTACTCACTGCTGGCTGGCTGGCTGGCTGGCAGACAGTTCCACACATGCACCCACACCCACTTTACTAGAATTATTTAATCGAGAAGACAGTACAAGGAACCAATTAATATGGGGAAGGGTGATAGAAATAGAGTAGAGTAATGGGACTGCAAAACTTGAAACTGGAGTAAACAAATGCAGCTCCATTCAGTTCAGCTAGTCTTGAACACGCAAACTACGATTTCAGGTTTGTGGCCTCCCTACACCTATAACTGAATGGCACTGCCATAGGCACACATACAATTCCCCAATATGCCAACATATTTATGACAGACCAAGAAGTTAGTTTCCTCTACAGTTGCCCTCATCCCCCTGGTATACCTCAGGTACATCGATGATATGGACACATGGGAAGGAAACTTTAACAACTCACACCCCTCCATCTAACCAACTTTGGGATACATAACGCAACAGATTCATTTCCTAGACACTACAGTGAAGGTTTGCAGTGGCCATATCCCCAACACTTAGTATCAGAAACCAACCACCACAGCTGCCTTCACACCACCAGTTTTCATCCCACGCTTACCACTAGATCCATTGTCTACAGCCAAGCTCTAAGGCACGACAGAATCTGCTCTGAACTCGATGAACACCTCAAGGATCTGGAGCAGACTCCTACAGTTACAATACAAGGCCAAAACTGTAGCCACTCAAAATCAACAAAGCCAGACTCAGACCATACTTTGACCTGCTACAATATCAACCCTGGTATAGCAGAGGACCTCTACCCCTGCTATTAGAAGTGGGTGGGTGCAGTGCTACAGAGAGGCTAGCTGCAAAGCTGTAAGTCTCTTGCCAGGAGAGACAGGTAGCAAGTGTAGGTTGTAAAGAGGCAGACATGGGCTGATTGGCTCAGATGGGGCTGGAAGCCCCAAGGTAGTTTGTTGATAAGGATGAGTGAGGCATGGGTATGGTTGTGAGGGAGTCTGGAAGCCACAATCACAGCACCTAAAATGATTAGGGATTGTAGAGACAAGATTAGGGACAAGAGGGCCACTGATGCTAGCAGGGCACAAGTGATGCCTGCTAGGCATAGCGCAAGGGTTCAGGACCTGTGACACTGAGACAGGGTTGGCAGACCTAGAGAGAAGAAGGATAGTGAGGAGGACCCAGAGCCAAGAAGAAGGACAAAGGAATAACGCTTTGCTCAGGCATGGATTGGGGCCGGAACATGGCTTCTCAGGGATGAAGAAGGCAGAATAAAGGACTCAAAACTTACTCTGGTATCTGAGGACAGCGTCCCATATTTATTATTTAGACATCAAGGCATGACAGGAGAGCATAGGACAGTGGGCCAAGAGATCAGTGGGCCAGGACAGGGTTGGAGTGGCCACAACTATGTGCCACAGGCAGATCCTGTCACAAGGGATAATGACAACAGGATCCTTCTGGTTGTTACCCATTTCCCTCCAGCATGAACACCTTAGGCAGATCATGAATTACCTCCAATTCCACCTGGAAAAGGATGGCTACATCACGCTAGCCATTGAAGCCAACCCTGTCTTACAGATAGCACCCTGAGCATCAAATGGCACCTCTCAAGCAACAGACTAACTGCCATCCTCACAGAGGCACCAGGTTATGCAATGGACCCAATCCACTACCTCAATACAGGCCACATTGCTGGACTAAATAACAAGGAGCACAAGATCCAAGGTGCTTTCCCCTGCCATATATGCCATCACCTGCTTAAAATGCCTGTCTGCTATCGAATAAGACTGTACATCAGATAGACAGGGTGCTCTCTACATTTAAGAATGAATGAATAACAACCTGACATCAGTTGCAGAAAGACAAAGGCTTGTAGGAGAACACTTCAACCTCCCTAGACAGGCCATTGCTGACCTTGGGATTGCTGTTCTCAGGCAGAAACATTTTGAAAAATAGTTTGAACAAGGAGCTACAGAACAAGAAATTATCTACAAACTGGACTGCTAAGTATGGTTTATGCAGGGACTACAGTTCTCATTACCTGGATTGGCTTTTGTGAACCCTTTGTTCCTATGGGTTCTTTGTACGCCTCCCTCAGCAATCCCCCTCACTCCTCCCCTTGCCCCTTCCCCTCCGTGCTGCTTTCCCACCTATTGTATTCTAATTAATCATTCCATTTCATACTCTGCTCTATACCGTCCTTTCACAGCATCTGATGAAGTGAATTTGGGTTTGTGAAAGAAAGCTTGTGTTCGCTCGCTCGCTCTCTCTCTCTCTATATATCATTCAGTTAGTCTATAAAGGTATCTACCCTGCCTTCTATCTTAAGAATCATAAGAGATGAAATATCCATTTTGTTAATATCCGACAGCAAGTCTTGGTCTAGATTCATAGATTGTAAGGGGCTGGAAGGGACCTCGCAAGATCATTGGGTCCAGCCCCGCTGCATGAGGCAGGAAAGACAACTGGGGTCAGGTGATCCCAGCTAGGTGACTATCCAGTCTCCTCTTGAAGATATCCAGGGTAGGCTGTTGCACCACCTCTGGAGGAAGTTTATTCCATAGTCTGGGCACTCTGACTGAAGTTTTTCCTAACGTTAAGCCTGAAACAGTCTTCCAGGAGCTTGTGGCTATTACTCCTGGTTTTTCCCCAAGAGTGCCTTGGTGAACAGTTGTTTGCTGAGCCCTTGATGTATTCCCCTGATGTAGTGGGAAGCTGCTACCAACTCCCCTGTCAGTCTTCTCTTTTTTAGGCTGAAGAGTCCCAAGTCCCTCAGCTTTTCCTGGTATGGCTTGCCTTGCAAATCTCTGATTATACAGGTGTGGCCTTCTCTGGACTCTCTCAAGCTTCTCCATGCCTTGTTGAAGTGCAGCACCCAGAACTGGATGTCATACTCCAGCTGCAGTCTCACCAATGCCTAGTAAAGTGGTAGAATCACTTCCTTGGTTTTGCTTGAGACGCATCGGTCGATGCACACCAGAGTACCGTTTGCCCTGCTGGCTACAGTACTGCACTGGCAGCTCATGTTCTGTTATTACCCCTAGACCATGTTCTGTTATTACCCCTAGATTCCTTTCAGTCACGGTGCTAGTCAGTTTGCCACCACCGAGTGTGTAAGTATGCTGGGGACTGTTTGTCCTCAGATGGGGCACTTGACACTTCTCAATGTTGAACTTCATCTGGTTCCAATCTGCCCAACTTCTTAACTTGTCTAGGTCCGCCTGCATCTGCAGCCTATCTTCAAGTGAGACCACGTTCTCCCTAACTTGGTGTTGTCTGAGAATTTGGCCAGTGAGATCTTTACCCTCACATCCAAATCATTGATAAAGATGTTGAAAAGCACTGGACCAAGCACTGGTCCGCTGAAGGACACCATTGGCCACTTCTCACCAGGATGACAGTTCCATTCATGAGAACTCTCTGGGTCCTACCCTGCAGCCAGCTTCCTATCCACCTGACTGTCAAGCATTTAAGCCCACAATCCTTCAATTTTCCCCGTGAGAACATCTTGAGATACCAGATCAAAGGCTTTTTAAAAGTCTAGGTATACAATGTCGACCTTCTCCCTCTTGTCCCAGTGGCGAGTTACCTGATCTAAATCTGCCAAACTACTAAAACTTGTCAGTAAAGGGTAAACAGAACAAGCTTGTGTTATGCTAAGCACAGCTTACCATGATCAAACACTACACCAATGAAAAATTAAGCATCATTACATTCCTTTATTAAATTCATTCTCAGAAACACTTGTCAGCTGCAGATGTTAAGTTTCCTTATGTTGAAAAAGGAGCTTCAAAATTCACTTGAATTTATGATTGAACTTTCAAGATGATTGGGACAATTGATGTTCAAGTTTTTAAATGAGAAGTTCAGCTAGAAATGGCTTGAATTATAATGCCGTCATCCAAACACTGCTAAAGAAAGCTTGCAAGGCTGTGTACACACATTCAAATGATCTGGAAGAATTCTTCCAGATTTATTCTCCTGGTAGAGAAACTTACCCAGAGCTGTGTGTAGACATTTGAATGACAAGGCCCTGAAGAATGGGGAGTTTGTCGTGCTGAAATTGTGCGGGTGAGGTGCACAGACGTCTCCCCCACCCATCTCAGCGTGGTGTACAAGCTCCCTTAGCCTGCCTGGAGATAGATGGCAGCAGTATATAGGGCCCTGATTGGCCGTCTTGGACTGCTCAAGGTCATCCTGCGTTTCCCTGCAGCACAAGATGGGGATTGTGAAGGGGGTGTTCTGCTCCCTGCTGGAGCAGCAGATCCAGTAACCAACACACTGACTCCGGGGGTGGAGGAGGAGTGGGGAAGGTGCTGAAGGACTATGCTCTCTTCTGGCAGTAGCCATTTGTATAGACATTCGCTCTCCTATGAGCAACTCTCTTGGGAATGATTTAACCTTGGTTGCTCCCAGGTTATTTTTCTCCTGGTACAGTTATTTTTACTCTGGGAGAAAAAGCCTGAACATTTGTACGTGTGATGTTTCTCCTAGGAGAGCAGCAACTGTCCCAGGAGATAATGAATGTTTGTACAAAGGCTTATTTATATTTTCTTAACATCCAACTGTTACCTAACTGAGCTTCTATTTTTGGAAACATCTCAGGAATTACTTATATTTATGATCCAAACTTTTCTATCACAAGTCTGGGGAAAAAAACCCAACCCCAAATCCCAATACATGCGACAGCTTTTAATCAAACCTATTTCTTCACATTACTTGCAGCCACTTCAGAAACACAAGCTGGACCAAAAAATTTGTTGTCACAATCAGTGCCAATCTTTCAATCATAATACTTCTCTTACAGCTGTCCTACGAGACTTTGTATTAACATGTAAAGCACCGCTTACTCTTATCACTGCCCTGTTTAAAAATGTAGTTTGTTTTGCATCCAAGTACTTTTGCAATACCATGTACAGTTTAATTCAAAGCTAGGATGCTCTTTGGGCTTGAAGCCACTTGTTTGTGTGGTCATGTGTGCAGCATGGTTTTTAAAACACATGGCTTTTGTTCTATTTATTCACAATCTGGTTCATTTGATAAATGAATCAGGACCTGATCCTGCAAGTTGCTCTATACTGACCCTCCCTTTACCTGTGAGGAGACAAACCACACAGGATTAAATTAGGTTTATGGCATATCTACACGGCAGACACAAAGCTCAGGTTGAAATACCAAGAAACAGAAGTAAAATGGGTTTTACCACAAATTCCTTGAGAGCTGACTGTCCACCAAACTGAAGTGGTAGCCCCATACGCCTCATTAGTTCAGCCTCTGAGTCGAGTTCAGCCTCATCTGGGCCCAAGGCATGATTGCTATTTGAACCTTCTGTCACACTGGGATGATTATCCTCCTCCCCTTTTTCTTCCTCAGCTAATAGGAGAGGAAAAAGTAACAAGTTATATTAAGTTATGAAATAAAACCCGTGCAAATGTGTAAACAAAATATTAAGAGAGACAGCAAAGGAAGAAAATGCTTCATAGGACTTCTTATGACATGCAAATATAACACTAAAATTCAGGGGAAAGGGCTAGTTGCTTTATCAGTGTATTATGAGAGGGTCAACAAAGCTCATATAATATTACAAGACACAGTATACCGAAAATGCCAATAAATAATCTAACAAGTCTTGCTTAGTACCCAAGTCATCGTTTGTTTTTCTCTCACTCCTTATTTATTTAAAAGGTTGACAATTACAGATATGCATAATGTTACAAAAATAATTGAGCAAAGTGGCACTCCATATTAGTATGGTTTATTAAATACTGAATTTGTGATTCTGTAGAGAAAACTGGTTCATGGATATTTAATAAAGCATATGTAGCTCAGGATATATTTATAACGGAGTTAACAAGGAACACCAAGTCTTTTACTAAAATGTGCTTTCTAGGTATTAATTAGTGAGTATACCGAAACATAGTTATGTGCATAAAACAAAAATGGGCATCTCAATTTCTGACACTTTTACCATTCTGCCTTATCATCTTATCTCACAAGCCTTTTCATAACATTTTCTTGCTCCTCCTCTCTTTCTCAGCCTAGCCGCTGGAGTAGTTGCCTACAAGAACTCATGATTTCCTAAACCAGTTAATCTTTATGTTGCCAACCCGTCCTGCCTTCAGCCTGTATGGAAGGCTTAATTTCAAGGGACTCATTAACGGGGGCATAAAGTCAGAGAGAAGTAAAGCTGAAAGGGACCTCTAGAGGTCACCTAGTCCAACCCCCCATTTAAGGCAGGATCATCCCTATCCCAACTATCCTATACTTCCCATAATCTAAACTCATTACATAAGACTACCATCAACCCTGACACACCACAGACCGAACACCTCAACCTGCCACAAGTAAACCAGAGGAACCACAGCAGCCAACATCCTGCTTCTATGAAACCCTAACCCCAACCCTCCCCTACCAGAAGGCAACCCCCCCCGCCAATAGCTGGTACCAATCTAACCATGAGGTCAAATTCCTTCTTGACCCCAAATATGGTGATCAGTCTGACCCTGAACAAAGGGGCAAGACTATCTTATCAGGAAGCTCCAGCTCATGTCCCACCAGAAGCACTGACACACCCCAGTCAAAGTCCCCAGCCTTGGCTGTAGCCAACACCCAATGCCTCTGAGGAAGGTTTAAAAACATCCTGACATGTAGCAGAACGGGGAGGAGAGGAGGGGGAAACAAGCAAAGCCCAGACACATGGGAAACAGAACACAGGCATAACTAAGCCTAGATCATTCCTGACCAGTGGCTGTCCAACCTCTTCTTGAACGCCTCCAGTGATGGAGAGTCTACAACTTCCCTAGGCCGTCTCTTTACCAAAGAAGTGTTTCCGGATATCAAAACTAAATTTACTTTGCTGTAACTTCAAGCCAGTGGTCCACACCTGCCTCACTGCAACAAGGGAGACAAGGTGCTTTCCCTCTTTTTCATGGTAGCCCTTCAGGTATTTGAACACTGCTATTATGTCCACTCTTAAGCTCCTTTTCTGCAAGCTGAACATGCCCAGCTCCTTCAGCCTCTCTTTATGACTTGCTTTCCAAGCCCTTTTATCATCTTTGTCACCCGCCTCTGGACTCTAACTTTTCCACATCCTTTTTAAAATGTGGAGCCCAGAACCACATGCAGCACTCCAGATGAGGCCAAACCAGTGCCAAGTAAAAAGGCACGATCACCTCTAATGTCAATTGATGTTTCTATTGATGCAGGACAAAACTGCATTCACCTTTTGTGCAGCTGCATCACAAGACTCATACTTAGTTTATAATCTACCATGACTCACAAATCCGTTCTTACAGTGCTGCCATCCAACCAAGTGTCATCCATTTTATATTTGTTTTTGATTATTCCTCTCAAAGTGTAACACCTTGCATTTGTCTGTGTTCAACTTCATCTGTTAGCTCTAGCTCAACTTTCCAACCTGTCAGGATCCTTCTGAACAGTCCTCGCATTCTCCACCGTTTGCAATCCTCCTCAGTTTCACATTATCTGCAAACTTGCTCAAGAAGCTCTCAATTCCAGAATTCAAGTTGTTAATAAACACAATGAGCAGCACTGGTCCAGGACAGACCCCTATGATATTCTACTCGAAACCTCCTGCTACTCTGCTCTGACATGAACCCATTAATAATTACCCTTTGCTTATGGCTATTGATCCAGTTATCTTTCCATCCTGTAGTACTTTTATCCAGCCCACATTTCTTCAATTAGTTCATGAGAGGGTTGTGCGGGACTTTGTCTAAAGCCTTGCTGAAGTCCAGATACACTACATCCACTGCAATCCCTTCATCTACTCAAGTAGTTACTTTCTAAGAGGAGATCAGGTTTGCTTGGCAATTTGTTTTCTATAAATCCATGCTGGCTGCGTGTGATCAGCTTGTCATCCTCCAGATGCTTGCAAATGGCCTTCCTTAGGATATGCTCCAATAACTTCCTGGGTATTGAGATGAGGCTCTGTAGTTCCCGGGAACCTTCTTTTTGCCTTTTTCAGTCCTCTGGTACCTGGCCCATTTGCCATGACTTCTTGAAGATCACTGCCACAGGCTCCATGATCTCTGTCAGTTCCTTCAGGACACTGGGATGAAGTTCATCCAGCCCTGCTGACTTGAATTCTTCCAGGCCAAACAAAAGCTCTTTGACCGTCTCTTTTATCTCCTCCCTCATCTTGTCCCCTCCTTATCCAGATGATCCCTATTAGGTGTCTGGCTGCAGCTTTATTTTTTTTTTTTTTGTGAAGACTGAAGCAAAATAGTGTTAAATAGATCTTCCTTCTTTGCATCTTCAGTTAGGAGTCCCCCCTAGCTTGTTAAGAGGACCCACAACTTCCTTGGTCCTCCTTTTCTGGCCAGCATATTTCTAGAACATCTTCTTGTTGTCCTTAACCTCCTATGCCAGTTGCATCTTATTATTTATCTTTGCCTTCCAGATTTTGTCCCTGCAGGTTCTTGTTATTTCCTGGTATGCTTCTTTGGTGACCTGAGCACTCTCCCATTGCCCGTATGTTTTCTGTTTGCATCTGAGGCATTTTAGAAGCTCCTTGTGCAGCCATATTGGTCTCTTACCATTCTTGTGCTTCTATTGTATTTGGACAGTTTCTTGTTACGCCTTCAATACTGTGCTCTTTAGAAGCTCACAGCCCTCCTTAGTGCCTTTATTTTTTAATCTATCCTCCCATGACACCCACCATGCCTATTAACTCCTTGAGCTGGATGGAATCTGCCTGATTAGGAATTCAAATGAGAGGAGTCAAGCAGCAGGGGGAGGGGAGGCTGAAATAGTCAAAACATACAGTATAATTATTTCAATGTAAAATCATAGAAAAAGAAAATCAGCTACTTTTAGAAAAAAATAAGGAATCTTAAATCAGAAATAAGGATTCAATTATGGACTAGTGTTATTCAGCACACCCAGATCCTGAATGACCAATGTAATTGTAATTATGCAAATATTATCAACCAATTCAAGTAGCCAAAATAAGATCTATCCCTAAATTGTCTAACTACGAGTTAAACCTTACCTGTACTGTCATTGACATCTTTGACATAAAATCCCTTTAATCCTAGTTTATATAGTTTTCGATCCCTGTAAAACAAATGGAAAAAATGGAAGCACTGAAGCACATTGTTATCAATAAATACATAATACACACACACACACAAATAGAAAAACAAGAAAACAAAAAGAGAAAGCAACATACCAGAGACTGATGAATAACAGAATATACCTGTATGAAGAAGATGAGCAGAAAATACAAGTTGTATGAAGAGCTAAAATGTGGTGCTTTATATATCCTGAATACTATTCAGGTACTACTTAACTTTACAGGTGCCAAGACCCTGCAAGTCACCACTGTTTTTATTCTACCAAAAAGGCCAAAAGCTGTGTTTGTACACATGTCCTAAAGTGCCTCAGTGATGACACAGCTAATAGGCTAAGCATCTACAACTGAGATCTACAAACTATACATTCCTTTGCCTGTCACCTTCACCTGCTAGGCACTTCTAGGCCATATACACTGGATTGGGCCCTGTATAAAACAGAAGGCATAACTGCATTGATTGCAGCTGTAACCTTCCAGTTAGATGATAACTCAGTGGTCACAGCACTCACCCAAGATGTGTGAGACCCAGGTTCAGTTCTCAAAGGAAAGAACAAGCCAACACATCCTAGGAGGTGTTCTGTGACTAGTAGAGTACTTTGAACAGGGAAAGTCTCAGTCTTCAAAGCTGAAGCTGTTCTACTGCCTCTAAGTGACTTAAAAATGTACTTAGCCAGAAGAAAGAGAGAGCACAACATGGAGCAGAACTCTGTAGAAAGTAGGGCACTTACCAAAGTGAGGGGAACTTAGGTTCCAGACCTTATCCCGGGGGCAACCAAATTAGGACCCGCAGGCTGGATCTGGCCTGCACAACTGTGTTATGTGGCCCATAGGGCTCCCCACAGATCCAGAAATGTGGGTGTTTAGAGCAAGGGTGGGCAAAAAATGGCTCATGGGCTAGATACAGACCACCAAAGGATTTTATCCAGCCTGTGGCAGGTCCCTCAGTCCTACCCAGCCCAGACGCAGGGGGCAGCCCAGGTGATGGTGCATTTGGCTGGTTCTGCCCCAGGTGTGCAGCAGGCCCATCTGGTGGTTGCTGCCAGTATCCCTGTTGACACCAGACCAGGTCCTGTGGCTTGTGCACCCCTGCCTGTCTAGCCTGCACCAACTGCTGGGGCTGCTGGACAGAGCAGGTAAGCGAAGTCTCCAAGGAGAATGTCCCAAGACCCCAAGAGCAGGGTAGGTAGATGGGATGGGCCTGCAGGTGGACAGGGAGCAGTGTTCAGGAGCGGAGCAGGCAGGAAGGGCCAGAGCTGGGATTGCAGGATGGTGACAGCAGGGGGCCAGGGCCTGGGGCAGAGCCACAAACCACTCCCCACATGTCCCTGCAACAGGTGGCAGTTCCACAGGCAAAGACATGTGGGGAGCAGATTGCAGATCTCCCCTGGGCCCAGGCCCTCGCCCTACAGTGTCACAGCCCTGTGATCATGGCCCTGGCCCTGCCCGCCATTCTGCTCCTGGATGTTGCTCCCTGCCTGCCTGAGGCCCCATCCCATCCATACTTGTGACCTGCCCGTGGGGTGTTCCCCACGCTGCACCAGGTTAGCACACCCCGCCCTCCCCGCCCAGCCTGGGACACCTCACCAAAACTCCCTAAGTGGCCTTCCAGCCCAAATTAGAGTGGTGGCAGCATCAACTGCTACAGCTCCCAGTGCTACAACAATTAATGTTGCTGCTGCTCGTCTTGCTGACAAATTTCCAGACCCCTGGAGAACAGTGTAGGCTGAATCTGAAGTATGCAGCTATATCATCTGGTCCACAGGACTGCTTACAGAGGCAAAAATTTAGCAGCAGGAAGAGTGGTGGCTGTCGTAACTCCAGAAGTTTCAGCAATTAATACTGCCACTGCCAAATTCCCGCCCCATGAGACAGATGACATCTACATGCTCTGGATATGACCTGCAAGCTGGCCCCACACTCAGGAACTGGCCTATGGGGCTGGATGAGTTAGATAAAAATGCATTAAGTCAGTGGTGCCTCAGATGAGCAATCCATGCAGCAGACTGGAACCCAGGATGCCTCTCTTCCACATGAGTGAGCAAACTCTTGGCCAGAAATGCTCTCTCCTTCGCAACCAGAGGCCTTTCATTCTTAGTACAGTGTGAAAGGAGCTTCAACCAGAAGGGTTGAGAAGTTTCCAGGCACAGAAATGCCTATGGACTAACATAGCAGTTTTCAAAATAGGATATGCAGCACTTTGCTAGGGGACATATGGCTGAATTTGAATAAGCTTCTGACTGGCCAATGCATGGTGAATAAGAGCACTGCCACATGCTGACGCTGGGGACAGGAGCAGAAATATTCTGCAGGTAAAAAGGTACATGGCCAAAAAGAGACAGAAAACCTGGTCTACAAGATGGACATTCAGCTTTAACGGAATCAAACATATCCCTAGAAGGGAAGGAAATGAATCCTGGGTCTCCCAGACCCGGGGAGCATGTTCTAACCACTGAGTCATCATATAAAAGGGGGTACAGCACCATCTCTTCCTGCTCTTTTTTAAATGAGACACCAAAGCCATTCTTGAGAAGAGGCATCAGCACCTAACCCCATAGCTTCTGGGCTGCAAATCCAGAGTGGGAGGAGACACCTGTTCCAGAAAGGGGCAGGCTTCAGGACATGCCCTGCCCTCAGTGTTTCCCTACTGACCAGCTTGCACAGGCTCCTGCTCAGCACAGTGAACTTTTTTGATCCTGTACTGAAACACTTGTTAGCCCCTTCTGATATACCACTGTAGCACATGCACCAGAGCCCATCAAGTACAGCTATAAGCCCCCTTGGTGAGCAGGGGCACTAAGGGCACATCCCTGATTGCTTGGGACAACTGAAAGACAAAACAGGGGCAGGAGTAGGGGTCACAGGTTCAAACCAAGTGCACCAAGGGGGGACACCGAGCCGAGCACCGGACAGCACCCACTGGCCCTCAAACGAATCCAAGGAGCCAGAGGACACTGTCTAGTGAGACTCTATCCAGAGACATGACTAGAACAGGGACAGGACAGGAAAGCGGCCAGGAAGTCCCTGGGGGTTTCCCTGGTGGCAGTCTCCTTCCTGGGGAGGCATATTGCCAGCTTGGCTAGGGCCAGAAGGAGGCTAACCAGGAGGTCCCGGGACTTGGTGGAGCCTCACAACAGGGCGGGCAAAGTGCTCGTGCCCAGTGCATGCCCAGAATTGGGCTGTGCACTGCACAGGATGCACAAAACCCAGTTGCACTGTGGGGGACCCCGTGGACATATGCACGCACTCCCAGGGCGGCTACTGCAGCATCGCTCTCCGAGAGCCTCGGTGCTCCCCAGCGCGGCACTGAGGCAGCCTCGGCTCCGGGGGCCCCCTTGGCTCACAGACCCCTGTCCCGGGCACCCGGCGGCCGTGGACAAACACCCGCCGCCTCCGCCCCTGGGCCCGGCGCAGAGACCGGGGAGAGCAGCGCTACCCGCTGTGAAACGACGGGGCCGCCTGGCGCCAGGCCCGGCAGGGGCCATACTCACTCGACGAAGGCCCGCGAGCACCGGCACAGGATGCAGTCCCCCGCCCCCGCCTGCAGCACCAGCTCGGCCACCACCAGGCTCCGCATGTCGCGCGCGAGCAGCGCGGCGCTCACACTGTCCCCGCGCCGCTCTGCCCCCACCGCACGCGCGTCGCACGCGTTCCTTCCGCCGGAAGTGATCACGGCGCGCCCCGCTCAATACTGCCCGGCCTCTTTCTGCGGTGCGGTCTTGTGGTGCGCATGCGCCTGCCTCGAAGCGGTTGGTGGGTCTCGGCGGTCCGCCGGCTCCGCTAGGCGCGTACGGGGGTCACCGCAGCCCCGGGGGCCGCTGGCGGAGAAGGAGAAGCGACGTCCTCGCTTTAGGTCAGCACCTCATGGCATCGTTTGGGAATGATTAACAAACTTCCGTAAATTAATCAACACTGAACCAGTTTCATGGGCAGACAAGGTTCTTGGGTTTAATCTGGTATCTTGTATTAGACCAAGTAAAACAGTTGGGAAAGAAGTCTTATGTGCAAGCTTTCGGGTGTCAAAAAAAGAAAGCTAGCAAAGAAGAATTTCTCCAACCATTTTAGTTGGTTTAATAAAAATTATCGGATTGGCCCGAAGAACCTTGTCTGCCCATGTCCTCAGACCAGCACGGCTGCCAGCGCCCCCAGAACCTCTTCCATGGGTTTTTTCACCGTTTTGAACTAAATGCTGAATTATTCTAATAACCTCAGCACGATAAACTACTTACGCTTATGTGCAAATGCAACCACTGACGGGTCCTTAGGTCATCTGCCTTCCCACGTAAAAACAACAGCAGTTATAAGTGAAATATCTCAAAAGTCACTCATGGTTGGCCATAGTATCATAGAAAGCGAGGGTTGGAAGGGACCTCAGGATGTCACATCTAGTCCAACCCCCTCCTCAAGGCAGGACCATCCTTAACTAGATTATGCCAGCCAGGGCTTCGTCAAGCCGGGCCTTAAAAAGCTCCGAGGATGGAGATTCCACCACCTCCCTGGGTAACCTGCTCCAGTGCTTCAACAGCCTCCTAAAAAGAAAAAAAACTTCTAATATCCAACTTAGACCTCCCTTCGTGCAACTTGAGCCCATTGCTCATTCATGTACACGAGGTCATTCATGTACGAAAGAGCAACATCTGTGTCCAGTTTTGGGTCCCTCACTACAGAAAGGATGCGGACAAGTTGGAGAGTCCAGCAGAGATGAAAATGGTTCAGGGGCTGGGGCACATGGCTTCCAAAGAGAGGCTGAGGGAACTGGGTTTATTTAGTCTTCAGAAAGAAGACTGAGGGGGGATTTGATAGCAGCCTTCAACTACCTGAAGGGAGGTTCGAAAGAGGATGGAGCTAACCTATTCTTAGTGGTGGCAGATGACAGGACAAGGAGCCATGGCTTCAAGTTGCAGCACAGGAGGTTTAGGTTGGATATTAGGAAAAGCTTTCCCACTAGGAGGGTAGTGAAGCACTGGAATGGGTTACCTAGAGAGGTGGTGGACTCACCATCCTTGGAGATTTTTAGACCTGGCTCGCCAAAGCATTGGCTGGGTTGATCTGGGTGGGGATGATCCTACTTTGGTCCTGAGGTCCCTTCCAACCCATAATTTTCTATAATTCTATCTCCTTGAGATTAAGCAAGCATTTTTCTGTTTCACAGACTGGTTTTTTATTTGTCTTGCTATCTTCAGTGACAATCAGCAATTAACCTTTAATCAAACATTGTAACATTGTAACTTTAATAAAAGGCTCACACAAAAATTTGGGTGAAAGACTGGACTAATGCTTTTAGAGGAAAATCTCTTACAAATTGTGGTTTGGGACTCAGTTTTTTCATGCAGGCCTGTCTGTATCGCATAAAATGTAGCCACTGTTTGTAATACAAGATGTTTTAACGTTCCATTCTAAGGAAATGTGGGTATATTTCTTACTGGTATTAGGCTGAGTTTAGATGTATATGGTGTGATGCATGGTAGAAGAGAAGAACATTTCCAGATTTTGAAGTTCAGTGGAAGTCTTTCCATTTCACTGTTACTCTTGAGTGAAGACTAGGCCTTGACATGTCAACATTGGGTCAGCCCAAGTAAGAACCGGAGCTGACAGCCTTCTAGGCTGCCTGTATATATGCTTGGAGGTGGGGGGGGGGGGGGGGGGGGGGGAAGGGGAATTAATTAGAGTGGTTTCCCTGCAGCTGCTCTAATTTAAAGGGCTCACTGTCACATAATTTTAAAGGGCTCACTGTCACATGTATTAAGCCTCTCCACATTTCAAAATGGCTGTGGGGGTGCTTTAACCAAAGCTCATTCAACGAGGTTTAGTTAAAGTGCCCACGCGGGCATTTTGAAACATGGAGGCAAGTTTAATACATGTGGCGGTGAGGCAACAGTGGAGCACTCTAATTAGAACACAAAGCAGACTCAGTTAATCAAGTCTGCTTTAATGCATTCTAATTAGAATGTGAACAAGCATGTTTATAGGCAGCCCTACATTTTAATTTCCTCCCATTCAGCTTGGTAAAAAAGTTCCTTAGCAGCTACAGTTATACAGGTGTGTCTGTTTTTACCTAGTTGTAAGCAAAAAGTGGAAGGAAAACAGATGACAGTATAATGGTGTGGATGCATGACAAGGTATGGTTGGTCTTCCTGACTGCATCCCCACACTGTCAGCCCATGTTCATTTTGGCATCAATAATGACTCCAAGATCCTTTTCTGCCTCTGCACTGATGAGAAGGGAGTTCCCCAGCCTGTAGGTATGCTGCTGGTTCTTCCTCCCCAGGTGCAGTACCTTGCACTTGTCAGTGTTGAAACCCATCCTGTTCTCATCTGCCCACCCCTGTAACCTGTCTAGGTCCAATTGCAGCCTATTCCTCCCTTCTAGCATGCCCACTTCCCCCCACATCTTAGTGTCATTTGCGAATTTGAACAGGGTGCTTTTTACCCCCTCGTCCAAGTCGCTGATGAAGATGTTGAACAGTGCAGGCCCGAGGACCAAGCCCTGGGGAACCCCACTGCCCACATCCCTCCAGGTCAAATAAGACCCATCCACTACCACTCTCTGGGTGTGGCCCTCCAGCCAGTTAGTGCCCATCTGACTGTGTAGGTATTGACGCCACAGTCTCCTAGTTTTTTAATGACAATGGGGTGAGAGACAGTGTCGAAGGCCTTCCTAAATCCAGAAAGACTATGTCCACCATGACACCTGCATCTAAGGATTTTGTGACCTGGTCATAGAAGGCCACCAGGTTGGTCTGACAGGACCTGCCTCTGATGAACCCATGTTGGTTGCCCCTAGAAACAGATTGCTAAGAAAACATCTAAAACTCCTGACTTTGATTATAGAGAGGAAGTTGGCTTGCCTGGACTTAAGTATGTCTCTCTAAACAAGTTAGTGTGCAGCGCTGCAAACCTGTCTATCATTTCTATCTCAGGTAAAATAAATGTACCCATATTTGTTTTCCCTTCTTTTTCTAGTCTTCTAAACAGGTTTCTAAATACTAACATGTTATAGCTTCTTCTGGTTTTTAGCAATTGTCAGTCACAGGCAGTATGTATGTATTCTGTAGCCAAGTCCCTGGGTACTCTTGTGGCAAACTGAACAGCATCATGTGAGTTCAGTATATAAACAAGACAAAGTTCCAGCTGCAGTTAGGTTTTCACCATCATTTCTCTGGACTTTTGCTGCCATCAGCCAGAAATTCCCCCACGCCTGGGACTTTACTACTCTGTAGCCATGAATATATCAGGAAACAATTACGGGAGGGAGGGAGAGCTGGATAATTTGGAGGAAAACAGGAATGAAAATTAGTGGAGTGGAAGAGAGATACAATGAACAGAATTGGTATATACCTTCTCATACACTATTTTCAATAATTTCAGGTAGAATTTTGGCTTCTAAAATGACTTCAAAATGGTGACTCTAAACATTTATTTTATTTATTATTTAGTTTATTTAATTATTAGATTATATGCCACCCTTCCTGACAAAGGCTCAGGACAGTTTACACAAGAGGGCAAGATAACTTATAAAAAATGAATGAGAGAACAAAACCGGAGAAACAAAATAACAAAATACCAATTGACCAGGGGTCAGAAACTTATCGTCTGTGGACCAGATCTGGCTCATGAAACCACTGGATCTGGCTCATGAAACCACTGGATCTGGCCAGTAGATGTGGGTCTTCAAGAAAAGGTTGCCTATTCCTGCAATGGAGTATTAAAATAACCTCTAGAGAAAACATCCCCTAAACAATATCCCAGCTTAGCCTTGTCTGCCAAACACCTGCTCAAATAGGAGCAAATCTTACAGCAATTCCAAAAGATGTCCAGGCTTGGGCTCTGGCAGGACTCAAGGGGGAATTCCAGAGCTGAGGAGCAATGGCAGAGAATGACTTCCCACATGTTTTTGTCAAATAAACGTGGAGGCTCATGGTTAACCATAGGAATCATGATGCAGCATACAGAAGGCAGTCCTTTAGGTATGCAGGTCCCAAGCCATTTAAGTTAAAATTAGCATGTTGAATTGTACCTGAAAAGCTATTGGGAGCCACTGCAGACTCTGGAGTCCTGGAGTTATATGCTCCTGGTGACCCAACCCCTTTCAGAAAGTGGGCCACCATGTTCTGCACCAGTAGCAGCTCGCAGATCATCATAAAGATTAGCCCCCCATACAGTGCATTGCAGTAGTCTAGCCTCTAGGTTTTGAAGGAATCAATGATTTTAGCCAGATCTGAAACTGAAATAAAAGATTTACAACTTTCCTACCAGATGGAGTTGGTAGAAGGCACTCCTAGCCACTGCTGCCACTTGGAGATAAAAGCACAGACGAAGATCAAAAAATACCCCTAGGCTATAAACCTGAGTGACATGGGGGGCTGAACCCTCACAATGTTAGGTATCCTAGTCCTCCCCACAGGTCATGCAACCTGTCCACCACAATCACCTCTGTCTTGTCTGGATCCAGCTTCAATTGGTTTACTCGCATCTAATCTCAATTGCAGCCAGGCACTGGGAAAGGACAGAGACTGCAAAGCCCTAGGTTAGATAAGAAAAATAGAGCTGGGGGTCATTAGCATACTGATGGCTCCTAACTCCTAATGTCTGCATGATCTCACCTAGTAGCTTCATATATGTGTTGATGGGGAGTGGCAACAGGACTCCAGCAGGGACAATGAGTTCACCACCCTCTGGGATCACGTACTAGGATAGAGTAGAACCAATTAAGACTGGCTTTGTGAATATCTAGCAGATCATATAAATGCTTGATGAGCATGTTGTGGCCAACTGAAGGGCTACTGAAAGATCAAGCAAGATCAGCAAGGCATAATTTCCCACTTGATCACCAGGCAAAGATCATCAGCCAAGGCCAAAAGCACAGTCTCTGTGCTATATCCAGGGATATGATCACATCTACATGTATCTGGAGCTGTTGGGCAACCACCCATTCAATGACCTTCCCTCAAAAAGGGAGCTTGGAGACACGATGATAGCTGGCTGGAGAGTCAGCATAAAGTAATGGCTTACTGAGTAGGCTGGACAATCACAAAATTAAGGACATCCAGGACCTGGCCATCAGAAAGGGAAGCGTTGACAACTCTCACCAGTAATGGCCCTTGACTGGCAATGGCAATGGAGAAGCTAGTCCGCTGCCATCTCTACTATGCCATAGTCTTTTAAGGAGGGTCATGGAAATGCCCCTCAGAAAGTTTTAGAATCTTGCTAGTTCTGTGAGGCTTTAGGGTTGGGCTAGTTTGGCTGGTCCATCACCCCAAACGGGACATTAGAAAAATAAAGATCTTAACCTTTTGAAGGCAATGGTCTGACCACCAGAGGTGTCTGAATGACCTTCCTTCTGACCTGGACTACAAACAGGGATATTTTTTTGGATTAAACCAGGCACGCTCAACCCCCAGCCCCTGGGCCAGGTCTGGCTCGAGGGATTCCCTATGGGCCCAAAATTTTGGAAGCGGGGGAGGCAGTAGCCATTCCCTTACTGCCAAATTTTCAAACCCATGGGGAGCCCTGTGTGGACATTGTGCCCTATGTGCTAGATCAGGCATGCAGGGCATCATGGGGCCCAATCCCAGTGCCTGGGGGCAGAGCAGGGCCTGATCACAGCACATAGGGAATGGGATGGTACAGGGCCCAGTCCTGCTGGGCACAGGTTGCATGAGGCTTTAAGGTTTGTTCTTAGCACATGGGACTAGATCCAGGCATGCAAGTCTGGGTAGAGGCAGCACAGGGCTTAACCCAGTCCCAGACTGGCCGTGCACCACTTGTCTGGCCCATGGGGCCAAAAGGTTGAGTACCATTGAATTAGAGGTATGACTCTAACTATACAGTTTTGGCCCCTTTGTTACAGCCTGGACCATGGATCTGGGTTCCCCACAGGCTTAGGTACTTGATGAATCCCATGCTCCATAAAACTGTTTATGCCTGTATTCTTAGCCTCCATATTCTCAGTCTCGCAAAAAGGTTATTCTAGGTCCTTCCCCAAATGATTCAACCTCTCATCACTGTGGCTAAGTCAGGCGACATGTTGCAGAAGGATGAGCAACATATTCCAAGTCACAGTTCATCTTTGTCACTGGACAACCTGTGCCAAATATTGTATCATTTACCACAAATTACTATGGGTGGGATTAAAATCTGTTCCATACATGCCTGATTTCACAGCAATCAAGAAATCCTTCTATTACACAGGAAAAGGATAGTCATTACTTTCTCTTTCTCAAATGAGATGGTGGTCTCAGGCCCTGCCTGAAAATTGAAGACTTTCACCAGAAAGTCCAGGGTGGAATCCTGTATCTCTATTATTGTCATTATAGCTGAACAACTGATATACTGCACTTGACCTACAAGATGTCTGTTTGTGTGTGGTCATCTACCTGAGCCACAGAAAACATTTAAAATTTTGAGAGGGAGAACAGTACTACCTATATACAGTTCATTCTTTTCAGCCGTTCATCAGCTTCCAGGGTTTAAGAAATATATGTGTAACAAGGAGCTGGCGGCCCTGTTACGGAGGAGGACGGAGAGCGAGAAACTTACCAGATGGGCGGTGGGACTACCCGAAGAGATGATGTCATTCTGCTGGTGCTGGGAGCGCTCACCAAGTTGGAGAGTGGAAAACTTGTAAATTGCTAATTAAGGAACTTGTATAAGAGAAGCTGGACATGATTATTTTCTTCCCCCAGCAGGGGAAAGGAACCGTGGCAAAGAGGAAGCTCGAGCAATGGAGCAGATTCCTGTGTGGAGGCACGGGAGTGAAAGGGGGCAGCATCTCCCAAGAGAAGCAGAGGGTGGTTCAGCCTGGAACACTGTGAGTGAAGCCTGCTGGAAACTCTCTGGGATAGATACCCAATATTGGTTAGAGACTTTTTGATGATAAACATCAGGATAGGACATTTTGGACTGTATAAGTAATTTAGTCAGTCTTAAAGATCTGATGGGGAAAAAAGGAGTAAATTAAAAGCTATGGTACCCAGCAATTAGTGATCCAATTTTCAGTTTCTCCTTTTTGTGGAAGGAGGGGAGATCTGTGGAGTGAGAACCCCAACCCCAGAAGGTTTGCTCTGGTTACACCAGTGTGTTGTCTCAGTGGGAGAGTTAGTGTCCTGGCAGCTGAGGGACTGGCTAAGCCAAAGGGGAGCATCATGTTTTTGGCACTAATTAAGATCAGAAGCTACCCACCTGTGAGTCCTAATTCTAACTCCCATCAAGTCATGGCAGGCGACAACAAACACAGGGGCAGGAAGCCAAGCCAAAGTGTGTTGTCTTTTGATCAATTCAGGGATGTCCACTCACAATATGGCAGGGGTCAGCAACATTTTCCAGTGAAAGGCCAGATGACCCAGCTTGGGTCAAAGGTGGACTGGTGCTAAAACCCACCCACTGCTGCTGCTGCCACTAATGTTTTTTTTTTACCACTCATCCATGGTGTGGCATGCGCCAAGTGCCTGTCTACCTGGCTGTTGCATGGTGCAGTGCAGCATAGGGTGGACAAAGGCCCCTACTGCAACAAGTTTCCGAAGGCCTCCCTACTCCTCCGAATCCACCAAATGGCTCCATTGGCCCGTTTCAACAGTTCTCTGGGCTAGATTGAGCCTGTGGTCATAGGTTACCAACCACTGATGTCTGGCATTAGTTGTAGGCTTTTTCAGAAGGCTTGGTATCTAGCTGTTTCCATATTTGGAAAAATTGGTTAATACAAGTTGATTCAGTCAACAAATTTTGGACATCCTCCTTTCGAGTCAATCACTTTTCATCTAAACAAATTTGAAAATTAGGGTAAGTTGTGCAATGAACTGAGTCCACTGAAGCCAACTACGACTGCAACAAGTTTACCTCCAGATTTTTTGATCAGTCCTAGATCTGAGTAATATGTAGATCTGGAGATTCACCAAAGATCTAATGTAAGACCTTTGCTTAATAGATTGTTAAGACATCTTGTATCTACCTAGGTCCACCCAGACGCAGTGTGTGTCTGAAACTTGTGCATCAACCACAAGGTCACCCTCAGGATATCTCTTTTACCAAGTGCTGACTGTTCTGGTCTCAATAATGAATTGCCCAACAATCTTAAATGGATTTGAGATATGAGTCGCACAAGAATTAATTTGTAATTTAGATTTTTACCAACTGATAGGAAAGTCTTATTGCCATTTTTAATTTATTTCCTATTTGAATTTATGCTTTAAAAGATATTTTGAAACATGAGCGCTCTTTCAGATTAAAGCACATGTCTTTAACAACAAAGAAATATTTAAGATCCTAAATCCGCAACTAAATAGCTGGTAGATGCAAGTACACTCTAAAATTACATAATTGAAAGCTCACTTATTACTCTAATTGTTTGTTATCAGCTTAGATTTGTGTTTGGCATTTCCTTAGCATATCTTCTCCATGTATTGCTTACATATGAGGACTACATTTTTTATTAGAAGATTGCATTTCTATTAAAATGATTTCTGTCATATCCTTGATAGTCACCGTTCTTCTAATTCTATAGATTTTGAAGATTTACAGTGACACACACATTCTCTAATTTTTATTAGAGCCATCCAGGAAATGGACTTCCATGTCTGAGAGAAATATTTTGAATTTAGAAAAACTTTTTATCCCAATTTGAAACAAAAGAAAACCCTAGGCGCCACCCCCCCCCCCAATAAACTTTTATTTCTTTTTGAAGTGGAAGACCACAATATTTTTAGGTGGAAACCAGGCAAACTTCCATCTTCTTTATTTTATAGTTTCCCATGGATTTTTCAAATTTCAACAAATTTTCTGACAGGAAAAGGTGCTGTTAGCTATTTCCTAATGTATTTAAAATCTGATGCAGTATTACATGTTTTATTTTGTCGTCTTGTTTAATGCGTCTCTTTTCCCATTATCTTTAAATTCCTGTAGTTCCCTTTTAAAATAAGAACCTCTTTGAGGAACAGCATATCTTGCATGCAGGCATCTCCTACTCTTGTCATGACAGCTGCGTTGTCCTTTGTGTTCCCATTGTTCCAAGACAGCTACACAGAGTCCTCTGGAAGATTTATTTCTGTGAATTGACTGCACCCTCTGCTGACACTTTGCTGGAATTACCTCTAGGAAAGAGACATTTCTGCTTTCTTTGAAGCAGCAACAGCTTCACATGAGTTCTTCCTGGGAGCTTTGGGCTCTCTTATTAGATTATCTTTTCATCTTCTCTTTCTTTTATATAAATGCTAAAAGTTCACCCTCAGTGACTTAGGCCATGCTTCTCAGTGATAATTTGGCTGTGAATGAATGCAGCTTATCAATTCCATCTTGAATACATCAGAACTCCTTCTTTCTCAGCATCCTGCTTTCCAAAAGCCTTATTTTGGGAGGGGTTCAAAGAACATTTTTTTCCTATTCTAGCATCATTGGAAAGGAGTTGGGTTGCATAAATTAAAGATCCATCAACTAAGGTTTACTGAAATGATAACAATCTAAAAACACTTCAGGCCCATACACATCCTAGAACTTCAAAGACTGATTCTTCTTCTTACACCTCAGCAGGTAATATTGGAAGTCTTTTGGAGTTCTTGGCCAAGCAGGAAATGAATAACTGAAAGAATGCTTTTTAATGAGATTTGGCGTACTCCTCCTGTTAGCAAAGTATTGTCTCCAGTTCCAAGAAAATAAAACAAACAAACAAACACACAAATATTTTTACTGTAACTAAAAACATAAGGGATTTTGCCTTTAGTATTGCATTTATTTTCAGAATCTTTGTTTTCCCCCCAGCATCCCTGAACTTATAGTTTATTTTATTCTTTGATTTCATCCTCCCATCATGGGGAAAGTTTCTGTAAGGTTTGCCACTTCATAAATGCATAATGACCAGTGGATATTTGTAAATTATCATTTGTACAAAAATAATAAAGATTTGTTATAAATGTATGAAACCAAAGGATCCACTTGTCTGATCAGATCCTTTCTGCTCCCGCTTCTCCTTTTGTCACCTTCATTTACTTGTACCTTCTCTCCCTCCTGTCCACATTGTTACAGTTTTGGGAGCACTGTCTCCTGTGAGTCTGGTATAGAGAATCCCTGCAAAAGGAAGGAAGGATTTGAATGACTCCTGTCTACCATTTCTAAAATAATTATCAACAACCAGGGAAAAGATTAGGTGTTGCTGTAAACTGTTCAATGAAAACGCACAACATAGAATAGATGGCATGGTCTCCTCTTTAATATTATATTAAACTAGCCAATTGCATGTCAAGAATGATGGGGGGAGGTGGGCAGGGACAGAGCGCCAACACCCTGTCCCGTCTCCCAGGAGCTGTCTCCTCCATCCCTCCGCCAGCACCCTGCACCACTGCCCCCCAGCCCTGCTCCTGTGAGGCAGTGGAGCACTGCCATGATGGCAGAGATGGGAGGGCGGGGGGGGAGGTGAAGCCAGCCTTGCTGGCCTCACCTGCCCTCTCTGTTCCCTCCGTCCTTGCCACTATGGCAGCGCTCTGCATTCCGATTGGTTGTTTCACAAACCAATCAGAGTGCTCCAAGAGCATTACAGGTAGATAGACAGACAGACAGACAAAGCCCTTTATTATATAAGAATTCTGGTTTCTGCTTCTTCTGAAATCAGATATAAGCAGAATCACAGTAAGTCCAAGGACAGACACTGCAGATAATTAGAAACACTGGGAAAAATATCTATAGGATGAAAGATTAAAAAGGTTATTATGACTGTAGTCCAGAAAGGAGACTCTTAGGGGATGACATGACTAAAATAGGTGTATACGATAATGACTAGAATAGAGAAGGTAAGTTGTGTTCTCCTAGTCGCTTGTTCCCATAATGCTAGAAGGGAGAGATTCTTAATTAAAAAAAATAACTAAAAGGAATTATTTTTACACAATGTATCATTACTCCAGGTAATGTATCATTACGCCAGGTATGCCAGGGAGCAAGGGCTCCTGCTACTGCAAGAGGCAAGTGCTGCAGGCCAAGCCTGCTGACAGGTAGAGGAAGCTAGACAAGGGCTAGCTGCAGGAGCATAAGCAACCAGGGAAAAGCTGATAAGGTCTCCTTTGTTAATCCCTCACAGTCAAGGATGACTGTCTTCCATGACTGTCTCATCTTTGTGTCCAAAGATGGCTGGTGAGGCCTATCCGGATCAAGATGCTGCAGCTTGGACATGTGTTTCTGTGTGGCATGGGTGGCATTGGATTTTTTATTTGGTCTGTGACATGCCATTTATTTCACACACACTTTTTCTTCTCTTGTTGTTGTTGTTGTGAGGATTCAAAGTACTAAGATCCCTGCAGCAGACTCTTCCTCTATTTGGGGCAGTCCTGGGCGATAGTCTCCCATGAATTGACAATGATGTTGCATTTTTTTAAGTTGGCTTTGAGGACATCCCTGAAGTGCCTTCTCTGCCCTCATCTTGAGCGCACACCTTACCTGAGCCCTACAGAGCTGACAAGATAGCTACTCAGGAGCTAGCTGCAAGAGAATAGTATGGTAGGGTAGAGTTCAAGATGAGTATAAGGGCAGACTGTAGCAGATGAAGTGAGCTGTTCACTAAGCTAAGGGAACAAAGCACATCTATGACTGGTCAGAGGAATACATGATGGTAAGAAGTGGGGATTAAAAACCTGGGCTGCTGAGGCAGAGGGGGCAGTCTGGCCCTTACCTCAGGAAAGAGAGGCACTCTTAGGATAGGCTGCTGGCCTGGGAAGGTACTTTAGGGCTGGGGTCAGCAACTCCTGGCACGCATGCCAAAGCATGGCATGTGAGGCCATTTTGTTGGGCATGCCACTGCTGGCCTGGGCTCTGGGCAGCTGCTGCCAGCCACAGAGCCTGGGCTGCTCCCAGTAGGCGGCTGGGAGGCTGGAGGCCCTGATGCTGGGGGCTGCACATGCATGTCAAAGTGGACAGCAGGGGAGTGGCTTGAAGCAGCACAACCCCAGCCCTTCCCCTGCTGTCCACTGTGAGGCACGCGTGCACCTGCCAGCCTGGAGCTGATTTCAGGGCTCCAGGGCAGGGGCAGCACCAGCCACTTCCCGGGGGGCGGTGGGGGAGAGGGACAGGGCTAGGTTAGGGCTGGGCTGGGCCAGGCTGGGAGGCTCCACTCCTCCCAGGGCTGCCACTGCCATCTGCCAGCCCTGTGCAGCTGAGCTCACTGCACTCCTGCTCGCTCCCAGCCCAGTCTTGACCCAGACGCCTACCAGCAAGAAACTGATGCTGCCTCTGCTGGAAGTGCTGTGCATTTGCAGGCTCAGCTGCATGGGATAGTCGGGCAGCAGTGGCACTGGGAGGGAGGGTGGCTATGGGGGGAGCCTAAGGTAAATTTTGGGTGGCTATAGCCCCCCAAGCTCCTCCTAGCACTGCCCCTGAAGCTGGCTGATGGGCAGGCTCCAGGCTGGGGCCTCGGCAGCCCATGATACAGCCCAGGGACTGGCTACCCGGGGAAGCACAGGCACTGTGGTGGTCCCAGGGCATCATGGAGTCAGACTTTGCCCTACAGCCCAGGAGGCTGCTTATGAACCATCCAAATACTCACATGCATGTGCACACATGTATTTGTGTCTGGTTCTGTGTGTGTCTGTGGTTGGGTGCGTCTGCTTGTGTGCATGTACATCTGTGCATTTCTGTCTGCATGTGTGTGTTTGGTTCTGTGTGCATGTCTTCACGGGTGCACACGTGTCTGTTCTGTATGCGTGTCTGCTTGCGTGTGTCTAGTTCTCTGAATGCATGTGGCTCTGTGTGCGCTCATGGGTACGTATATGTTTGGTTCTCTCTCTCTCTTTTCTCCTTTTTTCCCTTTCTTTTCTTTCATCACAACATGCTCAACAAAATAAGAATATACAACAACAAAGGTAGTATATGAGGTTTTATTTATTGTCATCAGGTTTAGAATTTTTCAAAAACCTGGTATTTACTATTAAAAAGGCAACATTTATGATTATTAACTATATTAATATACAGTGCATCCTGCCATGTATCCCCCCACCCCAGTTTTGTTTTTCTGGCATGCCGGCACCTTACAGGGTAGATATTGCATTTTTTTTGGCACTCTGGCCAAAAGCATTGCCTACCCCTACCCTATAGGCTGAGAAGGCAGCAGTGGAGTGGGGCCTGGAGACCCAAGGTAAGTTTAAGGTGAAGATCAGCAGGTCTAGGTTTATGTTTTCTTTTACTGGAGGTTTGGGCCATTGTTATGGGGGCCCTCTTTAGGGTGGAGGCCACAGGGGGTGCCTGAGGGGCACTCTGTGCTTTGAGCCATATAAGGGCCAGGGGCCTAAAGGGTGGAGGCAGAGGTGGGGCTGAGGCCGAGGGGGCTGATCCCTGAGCGAAGGAACAGAATTAGAATCAGACCCGTGAGGTGTGGATATGGTGGTAGTGGAGGCTGGAGGCCATGATTAATGGTCCTAAAGGGAAATAGTGTCTTAAGGCAAGAGCAGAGCCTGTAAGGCAAGATAGATGCCTGTAGGGAATGAGTCAGATGGGGTCTTAGTAGCCTGGGAGTCCAGATAAGAAAAATCCAGTTAGGCAAAGGTCATTATTACCAGGTTCACTCTAGGACCCTGGGGTAGCTTCCCATGCCCTACATCAAGGTACAGCAGACAAAATATTGGGGGAATTCACCAAAGAATGGGAGTGTTTTAGGATTAGGGTAGTCTCTCAGAGCTGCCATCAGGGCCAGTCCTGTTATATCAGGTAAATAACTGATAGCATATTGCTGAAACAAATAGGATTATTCATTTATATTAGAACGTAAATACACATGATTATTTTAAGTTAAAAATGTATTGAGGACATAAACTTTTGGGCTTTAGGGCACAAATCAAATTTTGTGTGGTTAGAACAAACTTTTTGTCCCAGTATGATGCATTGCAGAGTTGTGAATGTATGCTACTGCTCGCTGTAAGAGGCAGGGTAATGAACTATGGCCTGGTCTACAGCATGTTACATTAGTTCCACTCTTGGATTAACTATAGGGAAGACCTTGTATACTCAGGTAAATTTCCCACTATCAGAATGATCTAGTGCCCATTTAATGTAAATGGCATTCCTTATTTGATTTCAGAGGTATTGGATTAAGTCTGAATAGGCTCAAGTTTTTTTCCAGGACTAAGTTTGACAATAAGAACCATCCTAATGCAAAGGTACTGCACGTTGCTGGGATAGTTTTAGTCAGGGGATTAGACTACATGACCTAGTGAGGTTCCTTCCAGACCTACTTTCCTATGATCCTATGACTGCACCAAAGAAGTATAATAATAAGAAGAGATAATTTGGAGCAGTTAGATTTTTGTTAATACTACGGGCAATTTAGAGCAAAGATTAATGCCTTTTTTAAAAAGGGTACAATACAATAAAACTGCTCTTGACTGCACTTAATATTAAATCTAGTGAGATAGTGTAGCAGAAGGCAATGGAAAATAATTCCACAAGTCTTTCTGATGGAGTTGGTTTGTTAAGTGGTTTTCTTGTGAACTCACGTCCACTTTACTTTTCAGGACTAGCATCTGGTCTGTTGATTGTATCACACTTAGTCACTGAAATTTTATAGCCTGATCTAGCAACAGCATTCTTTCTAATATCTTGTCTTTAATTGACTGAGGCTGATCTGTATTTTGATTGGTTTATGCTTACATCACACTTACATGAGCACACATGACCAATGAAATCACCGAGTTTTTGAAAGCCAGTGGAACCTGAGTGATGTTAATCCTTTTCTTAGTTTTGTATTCTTTGCTTTGCGATGGCTAGATAATACAGGTACTGAATTCCTCTTCGGTGTTTCAGACTTCCCCGATTCTAGCTCTTTCAGGCCTTATAAAGTGGCTGAGAAACAACAAGAGGCAGACAAGTTTCCTTGGGTGAATCTGATATCTTTTATTAGACCAACCCAAGTAGCTGAAAAATTATTAAGGAAGCTTTTGGGTTCAAAACCCCTGACATACACCCCTGAGAAACAACAAGAGGAAAAAAAAAAAAAAGTCATCAAAATGATCTTCTTGTGGTTCTACAGTGTAATTTATGGCCTTCCAGATGTTTCTGGTCTCCATACCTATTCTTTGAATTATCATCCACCATGTGGAAGAAGGAAGAAATAACCTGACATCCTTATTGTAAATATTTCTGTTGTCAGTATTAAGTCAAGTAAAATTATTAGAGTCTGTTGGTAGAGTGGACAATGTAAAACACTATTTTTATTATTTTTCTGGTTGATGATTTTATACGGTTTTGCTACTATTCTAAAATTTAAAACAGACTTCATTGAGAAATGGCTTTACATTTTTTAGTCAAATTTAAAAACAAACAAACATTCAAATAGTCTTCCATGTTGCTATGTAATTTGTAAATATTTTTAGTATTCAGAGGTACACATATCACTAGCATAAGAGTAACTCATCTTATTTGGTGCTTCTTTTAATTGGTTGTTTATAGCTATTTAAATACAACAAACAAAAGCCCCATGAATTAAGAGAGTAAACTTTTCCATTGGTTAAATGCCATTTAAAAAACCACAAAGTTTTACATGTATTCCTTTTAAGTCATAACAATAAGATTAAAATGACTTAAGATAGCACCTATATTGAATATCTCTGGCAAACTTATGGTATAATGATAAAGTTAATGTGAAGTTGCAATTTCTTTCCCTTAAAATATAGGCACACTGGATTGCCAGAACTAAGATTAAATTGCTATAATAGTTTTTGACTCCCCATTGGACATACTAAAATTAATCCCTTGTGGTTGCTTCTATAACATCTTCTCTGCTTTTAATAAGGAGCTTGTTAAATCACAGCCTGAGTTGTGCAAAGTTAATACTGAAACTGTTATGTTTTGTACTCGATTTCATAGACATTTGGGCTGGAAGGGACCTGGGAGGATCATTGAGTCCAGCCCTCTGGCCCAGGGGCAGGAAGTCAGCAGGGATCAGAAGATCCCAGCAAGATAAGCATCCAAATGTGTCTTGAAGGCATTCAAAGTGGGTCCTTGAACTGCCTCCGGCTGCAGTCTATTCCAAACCTTGGAGTCTTGGACAGTGAAGAAGTTCTTTCTTATTGTTGCAGGGCACCTTAGTGCCTGCTCCTAGAGAGGAGAAACTGCCAGGGAGAGAGCCCTGGCAGAACCAAGTGAGCACAGCTGCGGGTTGCCGGAGCAACTAAGGGGAGCCAGCTGGCCAGAAGGGGGCAGGGCCTGGCCCTTATAAAGCCCAGGGCCGAAGCCAGGCTAGCAGTTCTCTGCCAGCAGCCTGGAAGGCAGGAGCTCTGGGAGTGAGGATGTGGAAAGGAGCATGACTTGCAAGTACAGCTCATGATAGCCCTGAGAGGATGGGCACTAGGGTTTAGCCAGGGGGCTTTAGGTTTGTGTTACAGCCAGGAGGCTTGAGTTTGTTTGATGTTGTGTTATTACACCCGGAGGTTTGGGTGAGGCTGTAGGGGTTGGAGGAGGCCTCATCGGGGACTCACAGGGGAGTGAGAGACCCTGGCACCAGTGAGGGCACGCTAGGCCCTGAGATTTACAGGGCGGAGTTGTGGGCTCAGTTGAGCTCAGAGAGGAGCATTGACCTCAGTCATAGGGGCCCCAGAGAGTGTGGGGTGCCCTAGCGCCAGTAAGGGTGCAGGCTAGCGCCAAGAGGGTGCATTAATTTTACAGTGCCAGGAGGGCGAGGAGCGCGGCCAGTGGGTCGCGGGCGCAACCAGTAGGTTGCAGACGGGGGGGACATAGTCCCCGGATCGCATGTGGGGTACATAGGCCCCAGAGCGAGGGGCGATTTCATTGAGAAGCCCAGGGTGGGCACGGCAAGCCCCAAAGAGGGGGAGCGCCATACTGCATGATTGAGAAGCCCTAGCATGGGCGCGGCGAGACCCAAAGAGGGGGAGCGCCACATTAGCAGCCCTAGAGCGGGGCAATTACTGAGCAGCCCTAGAGCGGGGCAATTACTGAGCAGCCCGAGAGGGGCCATATTGAGGAGCCCGAGACGGGCATAGCGAGCCCGGCCGCAGGCTAGTGTGGCAACACCCCTCAGACCGAGGCAGGGCGCTGCGGTTGCCCCGAGAAGACAGGGAGTAGCAGCGCGGTGAGCCGGGGTCAGAGAGGGCATCTGTGCGGTTGGCCAGGGAAGGGCCGAGGCCCACTAGAGAGTCCCTGAGCGGGACCGCACCAGCAGGGAAGTCCCAGAGTGGACGAGAGTCTCAGTGAGAGGCTGGGTGCGAGAGAGAGCCCAGAGTGGGCTACACTATAGAGGAGGCCTGGGAAGCGGGCGTGCAGACCTAACAACGTCCATTACATCTGCGAGGCTTGGGGCATGGTATTAGGGGCTGGTAGGAGCCACGCATAGCCCATAAGGCTAGGGTGTCCGGGGAACACCCACCATATCGGGAGACCCCCAGGGGGTCCGGAAGAACCGCAGGGACAGAGGTCCCGAGTAGCCGTGCCCAGGGAGTCATAGGCAGCCTCCCAATCATATTCCAGCAAGACATGGCGGGCGAGAACTAGAGGGTGCCTTGGGCCGGCCTGACACGGAGCGAGGGACCTCGAGGAGATCATGGCCCTCCGCGAGGACCCCGCCGTGACACTTATATCCAGCCTGAATTGGTCACAGTGGAGTTTGACCATTCGATCTTGTCATCCCTTGCGGGGCTCTGGTGAACAGACGTTCCCCCAGATCCTGATGAGCACCCCTGATAAACTTATAGGTGGCCACCAGATCACCCCCGAGCCTGCGCTTTTCCAAGCTGAATAGCCCCATGGCTCTCAGCCTCTCATCATAAGGTCTGTTTTCCTGACCTCTGATCATGTGTGTGGCTCTCCTCTGCACTCTCTCAAGCTTCTCCACATCCTTTTTGAATTGTGGAGCCCAAAACTGGACACAGTGCTCCAGCTGTGGCCTCACCAAGGCCGAGTACAGTGGGAGAATGATGTCCTGGGATTTGCTTGAGAAGCATCTCTGGATGCAAGCCAGCGTTTTGCTCACTTTACTAGCCACAGCACCACACTGAAGGCTCATGTTCATCTTGTGGTCAATCATGACCCCCAAGTCCCTTTCATCTGTAGTGCTAACCAGGGTAGCACTACTGAGCCTATAAGCATGCTGCAGGTTTTTCCTCCCAAGTTGGAGAACCTTGCATTTTTTGGTGTTGAACACCATCAGGTTCTCATCCGCCCATTTCATGAGTCTGTCCAGATCTGCCTGGATCACCCTCCTGTCCTCAGGTGTGGATGCTTTACCCTAGAGTTTGGTGTTGTTGGCAAATTTGGCCAGTCTGCTTCTGACACCGATGTCCACATAACTGATGAAGATATTGAATAGTATAGGCCCTAGGACAGAGCCTTGTGGGACCCCATTGGTCACAGCGCACCAAGGTGATTGGCTCCCATCAACCACCACCCTCTGGGTCCTACCGTGGAGCCAGTTCCCCAGCCAGCAGATCGTGGTGACATCAAGGCCACAATTAGCCAGTTTAGCCAAGAGGTGATCGTGGGATACCAGATCGAAGGCTTTTTTAAAGTTGAGGTATATAACGTTGATCTCTTCCCCCTTGTCCAGGTGATAAGTCACCTAGTCATAAAAGGAAATGAGATTGGTCAAGCAAGACCTACCCGCAACAAACCCATGCTGGGTATCCCTCAGAATATTGCCTTCAGCTAGTCTGTTAAGGATGGCCTCCTTGATAATCTTTTCCAAGACCTTCCCCAGGAGAGAGGTCAGGTTGATGGACTTGTAGTTTGCCGGATCCACTTTTGTCCTTGGCCCTCTTCCAATCTTCAAGAAAATGTCGTGCCTATCATTGGGCACTACACCAGAGCACCAAGAGCTCTCAAAGATCCGTGCCAGGTGCTGAGCTATGATGTTCGCCAGCTCCCCCAAGTACCCTTGGGCGTAACCCATTAGGGCTGGCTGACTTGAAGGTATCCAGCCTGTCAAGGTGTTCCTTCACGAGGCCAGCTTTGATGGAGGGCAAGGAATCTCCCTCACCTGGGCCTCTCTGACCCAAAGTGGGCAGGGGCATTCCATGGGACTGGTGAAAAACTGACACAAAGTACCCATTTAGCAAGTTTGCTTTTTCCTAGGCGTCAGTTGCCCTATCTGGTTTAGCAGGGGTCCAATGTTGCCCTTGCTTTTACTTCGGCTCCCCACATATCTGAAAAAGGACTTTTTATTTTCCTTGATATTTGTAGCTAGCTGGAGTTCCATTGCAGCCTTGGCTTTCCTGATTTGCTCTCTGCAAGTCTGGACCAGAGCAGAGTATTCCTCCTTGGTGGCGGTTCCAGTCCTCCATCCTTTGTAGGTCTTCCTTTTAAGATGCAGGAGGTCCACCAGTTCCCTGGAGAGCCAAGGAGGCTGCTGTGCCCTTGTGCTGCCTTTCCTCCGAGACAGGATGGACTTCGCTTGCGCATCCAGGATTGCTCCCTTAAGGAGCAACCACTTGTCCTGAACTCCCCTCTCCATTGGGTTGTGGCCTTTTAGGGCCTCTCTGGCAAGCTTCCTTAGCTTGTCAAAGTCAGCTTTCCTGAAGTCGAAGGACTTCTGTATTACTGACTGACTATACTCATGACATTAGTACAGTTATGAAATTCATGGCATGGAAAAAAAATACCAGCAGGACCAGCACTTATTATTTATGACCATGAGCCTGTTCCCATAGATTATATGCTCTTTGTGCATAACTTGTAGCTACAAAACAGGCAGACTCTACTACTCAGTAGTTGATCACTTACTTTTTCAGATAACAGGTGAAATTACTTTTACTGTAAATGGGCATGGGGGTTGAAATATTTAAAATTTGAATATTTCAATTTGGAATTTTTAAATCAGAGTTACAGGACTAAGCAGTCCCTGGGAGACCAGGACTGAGTGCAGAAAAGAGCACTTGGTGACAACCTTCAATCTACTGAAGGCTGCTTGGTCCTGCAGCTCTGTATCTTCTTCATACCTGCTTCACCATTGAGTGGGCAGGGGGAAGAGTAGGGTGGGCTGCAATGAGTGATTTTCCATGCTGCCTCTGGAGGTAGAGAGGCAGCCTCTCCATCCCTCATGCCACGCCCCTGCTCCCGGCTGTTAAAAAAAAAAAAAAAAAAAGCCCTGAACTTTGTGGGGGGCGATCTCTGCTGCTCCCACTGCCCTTTGCTGCATGGGGGGCTCTGCCATGAACCTCCAGAAGCCCTGAGGCCACTGCAGCAGCTGGTGAGTGGAGGCTTTTTTCTTATTCTTCCCCCCCCCCCCCCCCAAAAGAGCCAGGAGCTGGGGCCGGGTGGGGCAGCCATGGGGGGGGAGCTGGAAGAGTGGGCAGGGATTTGGGAGGTGCTCAGAGCATCTGGGGGAGCAGGCATGGGATGGGGCCTGGTGGGGGTCCCTCATGGCCCCCCCCCACTTACCAGCGTGGAGTCTGGGTCCAGCTCCCTGTGGCAGCAAGCGGGAACTGCCTGAATCTCCTAAGCTCTTTGAATCGATTCAAAGGAGGGAGGCTGTATATTTGGCTGCAGTTGAGGCTGTACGTCTGTAAACAACTGAAATGCTGCATATTTGAAGCTCTTGAAAATACAGTGGCATTAAAGGGATGTAGCTGTGTTGGTCTGAGGACATAGGCAGACAAGGTTCTTTGGGTAGATCTGATCTTTCATTAGACCAACTAAATAGTCGGAGAAAATGTTTTTTGCAAGCTTTTGGGCACAAACACCCTTCTTCAGGCATAGGGAGAATTTGCTTGTTTCTTGAGGTAGGTCGTCACAATGGCCTGCTCAGGTGGGCAAACTGCCCAGACAGGTATCTCATGTGGCACACACCTTTGATGTAATGAATAAGCTATTTCTAGGTGAGAAGCTGCTCATTTAATATCCCGCTGTCTGAGGTTTACACACAGTTCCAGCCTCTCCTTTATCCTGTCCCAAGCCTCGCAGGTGTTCCTGCCATCTATCACTTCTGAGCCCTTTTGACCCAAGGCTTTATGCCCCTGTATCTATGCCTTGCTGGTGCTAGACTCTGCACACCTGTATCCATGCACCTCTGTTGCTAGGGCTCCCTGCACCCCTGTATCCACACCCTTAGGGCATCTCACTGTGTGTCACTAACTCTACCCAAATTCTGGGACCTTTTCTTCCAGGCATTAATGAAGCCTCCAAACCTCTCCTTATAGCCTCATCCTGGTCCTCTGGTGTAAACAAAAACACAAGCATAAGACCCTAGGTTATAACTTAAACATTATCAATAACAATAGTACTATGTTCCTTTAAGGGAACAAACTTCCAAACTTTAGGCAGAATGCCCCTAGCCTGAGGTACCTGAGAGGCTTCTGGATTCTTGCAGCACTTGAATTGCAAAGTAGGCAGCCCCAGTTCTCAGGCAGCTTTCACATGTAAAAGCTCCTTCTCCGACAGTTGCCTGAGAGAAAGTGCTTTGCTATCTCCAACCCTGAGTTTATATGATCCCAAACCCTGCCCCCTTCTGGTCATGTAACTCCTTGCAGGTGCTACCCAATTACCTCCTTATGCTGTTACCATGGGAAAATATATAGGAGAAACTAAACAACAAGTATGTATCAGAATTAACGCACACCAAAAAAATCAATTAAAGACAAAAATATCCAATTATCTGGGGTGCTCATTTCTCACAAGATGATCACTCTAATCTCTCAGTTCTAATCCTCAAAGGTTTTAATGTCATAATAATCCAACTTGCCCCTCTGCCTCAGTGGCTTTTATTTTATGATGGGCTAAGAACAGCCTAAAAAAACCTGATTGTTTCCAAACTGTGCTCTGTGGTCCACTTACCATTGGTCTGTGGAGAGCTGACTAATGACCTGATGCTAGCTATAAACCTTGTTTTCACTTGTTAAATAGTTTTAAAGAATCTACAATAATTAATTACTTATTTAGTTTCAACAATATTTAGAAATTATCATGGAGGGCTCTGGGTAACTTAATATACAGTTATTGCTACAATAAATCCAGAGCAGCCTTAAAGCCACTATTCAGAGAGGAACTCGGCCAGCTAGTTTCCTTCAAAAGAGTTCCTTTTCATAACTTCATCTTTTGCAGATCTTCAGTCCTGTCCAAAGATTCCCATCCAGCGTAATCTGGTTTTCACAGTGAGCCTGGAAGGTCACCAATTTTGCTGTCTTGGACTCATGAGGAGCAAGTCCTAGAGCCCTTGTAGAGAACACCCTGCCACCAGCTCTTTCTCTTATTTATAAGAAAAGGAATTAGGCTCATTTGTCCATGTTAGTCATTGCTCTGAAGGTAAGTCAGGTACAGATGGTTCTAGGTTAGTGATTTGCAACGAAGGCACCATGGCACCCTGGGGTGCCATAAGATCCCTGCAAAGTGACAGGTGATAAGTAGATAAACACAGGCTCCGACTCATCCCTGCCTGGCTGCTCCCCTGCCAAGACCCAGTACAAGGAGGTAAGCACTGCAAATAATGCATTTTGTCAAGGCAGTGTCCTTCAGGAGGGCCGCAATCTCCTTACGGCCCCCTCACCGTGCCAAGTCGGCCCAAGGGCACCCTCAAATTCTTGCCCACCATGTCTTTGCTGTTAGATAAGGTTGGGAGGCTGCCTTACGACTCCCTGGGCACGGTAAGCTGGGACCTCTGTCCCCCTGTGTTCCTGGACCCCCCGGGGGTCTCCGGGTATGATGGGTGCTCCCCAGGCACCCTAGCCTTATGGGCTACGTGTGGCTCCTACCAACCCCTAATACCACGCCCCAAGCCTCGCTGATGTACCAGACGTTGGACTGTCAACATAACACGCCCGTTCTCCCGGGCCTCCTCTATGATCTAGCCCACCCCTGGGCCTCCCTGGTAGTCTAGCCCACTCTGGGCTCTCTCTAATACCCAGCCCCGCCCTGGGACTCTCGTCAAGCCCACTCTGGGCCTTCTCTCAAAGTGTTGTCCCGCTCAGGGACCCTCTAGCGGGTCTCCGGTCCTTTAGGCCAACCGCACGGCTACCCTCTCTAATCCAGGCTCACCGCACTGCTATCCCCTCTCCTCGGGGACAACCACAGCACTCTGCCTCTGCTTGAGGGCTGTTGCCGCACTAGCCTACGGCCATGCTCGCTACGCCCGTCTTGGGCTTCTCAATATGGCGCTCTCCCTCTTCGGGGCTCGCTGTGCCCACCTTGGGCTTCTCAATAGTCCCCCTTCTCTGGGACCTTACATGCCCGCGCTGGGCTCCTCAATAGTATCGCCCCCTCTCTGGGGCTCGTTGTGCCCTCACTGGGGCGTCTCAAAGCTGCCCCTCTCTGGGGCTGGGGTCTACGTACCCCACACACAACCTGGGGTCCATGTTCCCCACCCGCAACCCACTGGTTGCGCTACTCGCCACAAGCTGCGCCTTCAGTGGCGCTCAAGTTGTACCTTCACTGGCGCTGCGCCTTCACTGGCACCGGGGTCCCCATACCACTGGGGTTCCCCCTTAAGGTACTGTACCCTCACTCAGGCGCTGGGGCCCCCACACCTCTGGGGTCCCTATGAGGCCTCCTCCAACCCCTACAGCCTCACCCAAACCTCCAGTGTAATAACAGAGCCAAACAAACTCAAGCCTCTTGGCTATAACTTAAACACATGCCCTCTGGCTGTAACAACTTAACTCCAAGCCGCCTGGCTAAACCATGGTGCTCCAACCTCTACGAGCTGCCATCCTCCACCCAGCTAGAGCAGTTCCTGTGATGCTCGCATACTAGCTCCAGGAGCCCGAGCCCCTGCCCCTCTGGCTGCTGGCAGGGAACTGCCAGCCTGGCCTTAGCCCTGGGCTTTATAAGGGCCAGGCCCTGCCTCCTACAGACAGCTGGCTCTCCTTAGCTTGGCCATGCAAACTGCCGCTGTGCTCATTGCCCTGGCAACCCTCATCTGGGCTCCTTGTGTCCTGCCAGGGCTCTCTCTCCCCTGCAGTTCCTACTCCCTAGGAGCAGGCACCGAGGTGCCCTGCGACACATTTGTTTTGGAGACTTAGTTTTTAGACTTAAAGACTGTAAAATTATATCAAGTCAAACTTAGTTTAAGGGCTTAAACCTGCAAATATCAGTTGAAAATTGTACTCCTCTATGTGGTCTCATGGCCAATGAAACCAATCACATGAATCAAGATATTCATCTGAACAAAAGTTTAAATTAATATGAAACTAGTCTTAAGTCAGCTGACATTTCAACATTACTCACTAATATATCAATTTAGTCTGGTTATTATTGGCATCTGGAAATCAGACTGTTCCTCAGAGTGGATGTTGTGGGATCTTGTGAGAAGGTCCCCAAACCTCAATGTTTTCCGCAGACATTTATAAACTTTGGAAAAAAATATAAAGTTAAAACTAGCTCATCATTGTTTTTCCTTCTGTTTTAATTTTTGAACAGGCAAAGATTGCCATAGAAACTCTTAGAAACAGACACCAAAAAATACCTGGAAGTATACTAACTGCTCTGCTGGAATGATTTGGTAAACATCAGAAAGACAACTATTTTTTTTTAATTAAAAAAGTTACATATGTTATTCAAAAACATTTACAAAACTATTTAAAATTAAGTTACAATTTTAAAATTATATGTAGGTTCACTTTTATTGCTTTAAAAATTGCAATTTTCCCCCTTGAAAGAGATTAAAAATACACAAAGCAGACATTCAGTAAGTTGCTTTATTTTAAATATTTCTGTATCTCCATTTTTCCTGAAATGGGCTATATCTTTCCTATCTGAAAGTAGAACATGGCTAAAAACTAAAGCTTTGTGATGATGACTCCCTATAGAAAATATTGTATTAAGAAAAGGTCCCCCCCGCCCCCATTCAGCATGGGGAAAAAGCTCCTTGCCTTCTATTTGCATACACGGAAACCTCATTAAATAATGTTGTCCATCATTAAACTGCTGCCAAAAGTAGCATGTGTTCACTAATGGAATCCAACTATTAAGTTGATTAAATGCAGCCAACATTGAGGATGGCTATAGAACACATGGCCCATATTGGGCAAACATACTGATGGGACCTTTTTTTATTAATTAGAAATTTTATTAAAAGCACACTTACCACCCTACATTTACAAAGCTTCACTTCACATATTGAACATTCTTATTTTACCAAAACTTCATATCACAAAAACAACTACACATCCAAAAACATACAACTACATATAGTTAAACCCTTTATATAGCAACATACATCAACCTCCCACAAAAACCCCTTACAGAACTTTCTCTTCATATAGTACCCCATGAAAAACTGAATCTTTCTGCCCCTCCCATTAGTCCTCTGTAGCTTCTGTGAAACAAGTGTGTCCAGTTCTTTTTTCCTCTACTTTTCCTCCTCCTCTTCTCTGATCTCTTCCTTGTCCTGATCAATATAGTATTTCAGTTCATACAGCCCCAGCTTCAGGCACTTTCTTTCAGTGAAAGCCACCCCCTTAAAAACCCAGAGGTTTCTTACTTTCCATAAACTAGTCTTAACACATGCTAATAAAGTCCTTTGGTATGAGTCCATATAGTTCCACCTCTCATGCTAACATCAGGCTTATTTTGTTGATACTCAGAAAGCACTGGACCCTTTTCCACACACACTTTGCATATGTGAACTCCCAAAACACATATCCCACCATTTCTTGTTCCTTGTATCTCTTCCTTGGGCACCCTGATGAGCTTCTTAAGCTCCATCTGTGTTGAATCTCTCTCTGGCAAGATATTTCTTACAACCATTAACCACCACCGCTCCCCACACTTTCTTCACTTGTCCTTCTGTGAAATTTCCCACCGGCACCATCCTGTTTCTCTCTCTTACCACTTTCATCAATTTCTTAAGATCCTTCAGGACTATTAAGTAATAAAATGGGATTCTGGACTAATATTAAAAGATTGATATGACACCTTGTTCGATAAATGACAGAAAGGCTTTATTTACTACAAGTATTCAAGATTAAATGAGCCCAAGCTAAAGGAAAATCCAGTGTATAGCTATAAGGTGATAATTTCTCACCAAACAGACAACAGAGGTGGTCTGTTTTCTTGGCAGCTTCTCCAGGTGTGGATCCTCTTACCTAGAAAAAAGCTGGGTGCTGCAGCAGTTCTTATCAGAAGGATCTTTCATTCCTGAAGCATGCACTGTTAGCTGTTTTATTCTTACACCCTTTAGCTCATCATCTTCAAAACATTCTTGTAATTGCATAAATCAAGAAGGAGTCCTAAGCAGTAATTGGCAGGAAAATCCTGTTAATCAAACTGATCATTATTGGTTATCAGAAAGTTCCAATTTGAATGAATTACTACTAAGTGTAGAACATATCAAGAATGTGATCAACAACTAGGAAAACACAAGGTTTTTGAGGAGTCGTCCTTGGAAGATCAAGGGAACCACTAAAGCAAAACAAAAATAAATCAGGAGGAAGCAGCAAAACAAGAGTAAATCAGGAGACACCTATCACATACGGAGAACGACTCTTCCTGCACATAAATACATAAATAGAAATATTTACCACACTAATTAAACAAGGATAGACATTTTACACAGTTACATACCAGACAACTAGGAGCCTGCTTAAAATCATCATGAATATAGTAAGATAAGCTGGAAGTGATACCTCATTCATAGATGTTAGGGTCGGAAGGGACCTCAATAGATCATCGAGTCCGACCCCCTGCATAAACAGGAAAGAGTGCTGGGTCTAGATGACCCCAGCTAGATACTCATCTAACCTCCTCTTGAAGACCCCCAGGGTAGGGGAGAGCACCACCTCCCTTGGGAGCCTGTTCCAGACCTTGGCCACTCGAACTGTGAAGAAGTTCTTCCTAATGTCCAATCTAAATCTGCTCTCTGCTAGCTTGTGGCCATTGTTTCTTGTAACCCCCAGGGGCGCCTTGGTGAAAAAATACTCACCAATTCCCTTCTGTGACCCCGTGATGAACTTAAAGGCAGCCACAAGGTCGCCTCTCAACCTTCTCTTGCGGAAGCTGAAAAGGTCCAGTTTCTCTAGTCTCTCCTCGTAGGGCTTGGTCTGCAGGCCCTTGACCATACGAGTTGCCCTTCTCTGGACCCTCTCCAGGTTATCCGCATCCCTCTTGAATTGTGGCGCCCAGAATTGCACGCAGTACTCCAACTGCGGTCTGACCAGTGCCCGATAGATCTGACCAGCGCCCGATAGAGGGGAAGTATCACCTCCTTGGACCTATTCGTCATGCATCTGCTGATGCACGATAAAGTGCCATTGGCTTTTTTGATGGCTTCGTCACACTGCCGGCTCATGTTCATTTTGGAGTCCACTAGGACTCCAAGATCCCTTTCCACCTCTGTGCCACCCAGCAGGTCATTCCCTAGGCTGTAGGTGTGCTGGACATTTTTCCTCCCTAGGTGCAGCACTTTGCATTTCTCCTTGTTGAACTGCATCCTGTTGTTTTCTGCCCACTTGTCCAATCTATCCAGGTCTGCCTGCAGCTGTTCCCTGCCCTCCGGCATGTCCACTTCTCCCCATAGCTTTGTGTCATCTGCAAACTTGGACAAAGTACATTTGACTCCCTCGTCCACGTCACTGATGAAGACATTAAAGAGTATCAGTCCAAGGACCGAGCCCTGCGGGACCCCACTGCCCACACCCTTCCAGGTCGAGACCGACCCATCCACCACGACTCTCTGGGTGCGGCCCTCTAGCCAATTCGCCACCCACTGGACTGTGTAGTCATCCACGTCACAGCCTCTTAACTTGTTCACCAGTATGGGGTGGGATACCGTATCGAAGGCCTTCCTGAAGTCTAAGTATACGACATCCACCCCTCCTTCTGTGTCCAGGCATTTTGTATCCTGGTCATAAAAAGAGACTAGATTGGTCAGGCACGATCTGCCTGCCACGAACCCGTGCTGGTTTCCCCTCAGCATAATTTGTCCTGCTGGGCTCTCACAAATGTGAGCCTTGATAATTTTTTCAAAGACTTTACCAAGGATGGAGGTGAGACTGACTGGCCTATAGTTGCCCGGGTCCTCCTTCCTCCCCTTTTTGAAAATGGGGACCACATTAGCCCTTTTCCAGTCCTCCGGGACTTGGCCCGTGCGCCACGAGTGTTCGAATATTCCCACCAGTGGCTCTGCAATGATGTCGACCAGTGCCTTCAGTACCCTCAGATGGAGCTCATCCAGGCCTGCCGACTTAAAGGCATCCAGTTCTTCCAAGTGACTCTGCACCATCTCAGGATCTACGTATGGAAGTCTGGCACCTTGCTGCTGCCTCTCTACAACCCCAGTGAGAGACTTGTCATGTCCCTCACTTAGGAACGCTGAGGCAAAGAACTCGTTGAGGAGTTCAGCCTTGTCCCCCCTGTCTGTCACCAAATGTTTCTGCCCATTTAGCAGGGGTCCTATTCCTCCCTGGGCCTTCCTTTTACTCCCTATATATCTAAAAAAACAATTTCTTGTTGTCTTTTACTTGGGTTGCCATCCTCAGCTCCATGGTAGCTTTGGCCCGTCTAACTGCCTCCCTACAAGCACGAGCAGAGGAGGTATATTCATCTTTAGTGATCTCACCTTGTTTCCACTTTTTATGTGCTCCCCTTTTGGCCCTTAGGCTGCCCTGGATTTCTCTGGTCAGCCATGGAAGCCTCCTGGCCCCTTTCCCTTTTTTGCCTCGCTCGGGGATCGTCTTGCTTTGTGCCCGAAGGATCGTTTCCTTAAGGCACAGCCACCCTTCTTGGGCTCCCATCCCTTCAAAACTCCTACTCTGCAGTGCGTCCTTGACTAATTGCCTGAGTTCACTGAGATCAGCTTTTCTAAAGTCTAGCACTTCCACCCTACTAGTTACCTTACCCACTTGACGTCTTATGTTGAATTCTATCATTAGGTGATCACTGTCTCCCAAATGGCTACCGATCTGGAGGTCCCCTACCATGTCATCCCCTGTTGCCAATACTAGATCCAGTATGGCATTCCCCCTAGTGGGACCGTGTACCTCCTGTGTCAGGTGGCGGTCCTGTACACAAGTTAGAAACCTGCGTGAGTGATGGAACCTTGCTGTCTGCGTCTCCCAGCAGATGTCCGGGTAGTTTAGGTCCCCCATGACTACCGCCTCTTTAGCTTTTATGGTCTCCGAGAGTTGCCTCAGGAGCCCCGCATCTATTTCTTCCCCTTGGTGTGGGGGTCTGTAGCAGACCCCTACCACCAAATCCCTTTCTCCTTGCCCCCCATGTAGCCTAACCCACAATCCTTCTACTTCCTCAACCTTGGATTCTGTCTTGATGAGGGTTGATGTATATTGCTCACTGACATAAAGTGCAACCCCCCCCCTTTCTTCCCCGACCTGTCCTTTCTGTACAATCTATAGCCCTCAATATGTACTGCCCAGTCATGGGATGAATCCCACCAGGTTTCCGTTAGCCCCACTAAGTCATAGGTGTTTAGTGCAAGCAGGAGCTTTATTTCTTCTCAAATGGCCTAGCTGTGAACTCACATCCTCTTGCACTATGCAGTTAGCATAAATATTTTGTATTTCAACTTTTGTGAGTAGGACCAGCTTAGCTTGAGTTTCACAGTCATCAAGGATCCCCAGCCATACCTTCCCTATTTTAGACCTCTGTGTGAAACCTTCCATCCTGATGTAATGAATCAGTGGTTGCCATGCCCATGTACTCTTCAAAGAGGTCTGATATACCCCACCTTTCTTCCAAATTGCAGCTACATGAAATTGGATGATATGCACAGCTTTCCCCTCTCCCTTTGTTACCACTTTGCATCATGTGTTTACATATTTTGCATAAACGAATAATCCCAAATCTGGAAGCTCCCATCCACCGCATCTCTCTTGTTTTGTACAGTTCAGATATAGCCAACCTTTCTCTTTTGGCATTCCAGAAGAACACACATATTAACCTCTGTGTTTTTGCCATCTGCCACCATGTTGGTGGGAATACAATTCCCATATATAGAATAATTGGCAGTAACACAGGCTTAACCACTGCCACTTCTCTGGCAAAGGACAGTGTCCTTCTGGACCATAACTATAGTATTTGCTGTAGCTTTGCCATCACCTTTCCTCATGCTATATTACCTTTCTCTTTGGCATCTATAGGATCCCTAGAACTCTGATTTCTCTCTCTTATTTGAAAGCCCAACTTCTTCATGTCCCTCCACTTCAACACTCCCATTATGGTGCTTTTTGATCTATTTAGTTTTTACCTTGATGTATGCTTTAGCACCCTTTCCATTGAAAGTCTGTCTCAAACTACTACATTTGTATCATCCATGTATAATATGCATTTTACCACTTCCCCTCCTATTATCTTTACTTCGCTAATGACCTTGTCATTTCTTATTCTTTGTGCTAATGGTTCAATGCCACACACAAACAATAGTGGTGACAGGAAGCACCCCTGTCTTACCCTGTATGGATTTCAAAAGCCCCGCTTAGATGCCCATTAATTTGGACTTGACTCTCCACTTCTCCAACCTCCAACCTTATCCAACATATACATTTCTCTAGGAACCCCATTTTTCCTAGCACTTCAAATATATAATCATGATCCACTCTGTCATACTTTTTCTAAATCTAGGTTTGCTATAACTGTGTTTGTTTCCCTCTCTTGGATGTGGGACAGTGTATCTCTGACCACTCTAATTGCTTTGGAGATCCTTCTACCTCAGGGGTGGGCAATTATTTTGGGTGGGAGGCTGCTTACCAAATTTTGGTGAGCTGTCAAGGGCTGCATGGTTAGCCCCGCCCCTTGATAGTTGCCCTGCTCTCAGTCACCATATTGGGACCAGATGCCTAACCCCTGACCTTTGCCACCGGAGGTCCCTCCCCATGCCCTGGAAGTACTCCTTTTGGGAGGGAGGGTGCTGCAATCTTGAAACTGGAAAAAACTCCAAATTGTATGCAAAAAAAATTAAGACATCTACCATAACTTATTTTAATTTTATTTAAAACTTTTGTACTGATTTATATGTTTGGAAAGTGTATCTAGAGGTGATTGCATAACAGTTCAAAATACAGTCCTACTATATACTGTATTGTGTGTGGGCGGTAAGGAGGTGTATGTGGCAGGCTGTGGTTGTGGGGTGGGGTGTGAGTATGGTGGGTGTGGATGGGTGTGGGGCTTGTGGTTGCGGTGGGGCTGTTGGAGGGTGTGGGGTTATGGTGGGTGGGGTGGGAGGGGGATAGAGAGAGAGAGAGACGGGCTGGGCCACTGGCTCAATCATGTGTGGCTCTTGATGACTGTGCCTGGCTGCATCGCATGAGGCTCACAGACCCCACATCCAGGCTCTACACCCTGGGTGTCCGCCACCCCCTAGGACACTGGCTTGGGCTCTGTGTTCACACCCGCCACCACCACCACTCCCCTGTGATTTCCCTGCTTTCCCTCCTGGATGCTTGCCCACTACTGCTTCCCAGCCACTTTGGCCTACACGTAGGAGGCCTGCCAAAAATGTGGAAGTATTTGACACCAAACTTTGGGGCAAAGCATCCACACCAGAAGACAGGCGGGTGATCCAGGCTGACCTGGACAGGCTCAGCAAGTGGGCGGACGAGCATCTGATGGTGTTCAACGCCGATAAATGCAAGGTTCTCCACCTTGGGAAGAAAAACCCGCAGCATCCTTATAGGCTCGGCAGTGCTATGTTGGCTAGCACTATGCAAGAAAGAGACTTGGGGGTCATCATTGACCACAAGATGAACATGAGCCTGCAATGTGATGCTGTGGCTAGTAAAGCGACCAAAATGCTGGCTTGCATCCATAGATGCTTCTCAAGCAAATCCCGGGACGTCATTCTCCCCTTGTACTCGGCCTTGGTGAGGCCGCAGCTGGAGTACTGTGTCCAGTTTTGGGCTCCACAATTCAAAAAGGATGTGGAGAAACTTGAGAGAGTCCAGAGAAGAGCCACGCGCATGATCAGAGGTCAGGGAAGCAGACCCTACGATGACAGGCTGAGAGCCCTGGGGCTCTTTAGCCTGGAAAAGCACAGGCTCAGGGGTGATCTGATGACCACCTATAAGTTTATCAGGGGTGACCACCAGTATCTGGGGGAACGTTTGTTCACCAGAGCGCCCCTAGGGATGACGACTAGGTAGAATGGTCATAAACTGCTACAAGACTGTTTCAGGCTGGACATAAGGAAGAATTTCTTTACTGTCCGAGCCCCCAAGGTCTGGAACAGCCTGCCACCGGAGGTAGTTCAAGCGCCTTCATTGAACACCTTCAAGAGCAAACTGGATGCTTATCTTGCTGGGATCCTATGACCCCAGCTGACTTCCTGCCCTTTGGGCAGGGGGCTGGACTCGATGATCTTCCAAGGTCCCTTCCAGCCCTAATGTCTATGAAATCTATGAAGTATCTGAAGCCCCAGGCTACGGTGGAGGATGCTTGCCGGTAGCAGGTCCACATATGGTTCTTGGATGATTCAAATGGATTTGGACCCAATCTGGCTAATTTGACCTAGGACATAATTTGTTTTCCTTAAAAACAAAAAAACATAATTTGTACCATACGTAATTAGGTATAAAGGTGCTGTTTAAAAAGATATTTATGGAGCACCTATGCTGAAATTTGCTGCAGTTTTAAGAAAGGTAAAATGTATTAATTCTGGATGAAGTAAGCCTATGGGTACCTGTAGTACTTTGCCCATATGCAATGACTCTTTCTTGTGTAGTAACAGCTAATGTAGAGGCCATCATAGTGTGGGTATAATTTAGGGTTATTTTTGCTCATGTGCATCACTTTACACTTATCAACAGTAACTTTCATATCATTTGCTCAATAGTGCCAAATCCTTCTGTAGTTCCTCACAGTTCACCACTTTGATAATTTAGTGTCACCCACAAATTTGGCCACCTTGCTATTCACCCCCTTTTTCAAATCATTAATGTATACATTAAATAGCACTGGTCCCAACACAGATCACTGGGGGACCTTGCTTTTTATTTCCTTCCATCCTGAAAACTGACCATTTATACTCACTTTTTGCTTTCTATCTTTAAGCCAGTTTCTACTGGACATCCCCTGTAGTCCCATGATTACCTAACTTAATTAACAGCCTCTGATGGGGAACCTTCTCAAAGGTTTTTTGGAAGTCCAAATATACCATTTCAACTGGATCACCCTAATCCACCTTAATGATGCTCTCAGAAAACTCTAGTAGGTTGATGAGGCATGATTTCCCTTTGACAAAGCCATGTTGATTTCTCCCCAGCAAGTTACGTTCATCCACATGTTGAACAATTTTTTTTTATTATTGTTTCAACCAGTTTTCCAGGAGCAGAAGTTTAACTCACCAGCCTGTAGTTCCCTGTATCCCTCTAGAGCCCTTTTTAAATGTTGGAATCATGCTGGCAACCATCCAATCTTCTTGTACTAGGCTGTTTTTTGTGATAGGTTGTATACTGCAGTTAGGAGTTCAGCGATTTCCAATCTGAGCTTGTTCATGACCCTAGTTAGTTATGTGTTAGTGTTTCATAACTACATGTTAGGCCTATGGGTGTGGAAGCTTGGGTTTTCACAGCTAGGTAAGGAGAAGATGGGATGTTTGGTAGACATTTCAGATACTTAGGACAGGCATGAGTGGACCTTTTGCTTCACTGTGGAGAGTACTTGGTTAATAAAGTAAGTGCAATCCCACCTGAAAATGGCATGGCTCTCATGGACTCCAGCTTACATCTTCCATGAGAACCTAGAGAACTAAGGCCTGCCTACTCTGCAGCCTGAAATGATTGCAGACCACTACAACAGAGGGAGACTTTGAAGACGGGAAGGGGATGGGAGCAGATACTTCACTGTAATCATGAGAGAAGTAGATGTATTTTGTGGGGAGGCTGAAGGAAAAGGATATTTTGAGGAGGTGGGGAGAAGTGATGAGAAATTTGATAATTAATTAGTGCTCATAAATAAAATAATTATATGGACAACTGGGAAATATGAAATTGTGATGGTACATTTGGAATGGGTATGAAGGAAATATCATGTGAGACAGAGAACTGGATTGAGAGTAGAAGTCTACAGCAGCCATAGCTGGAAAATTATGAGCTGAAAGAGAGTTCTTAAGGGTTTAGACATATGCTTTGCATGTCATGCTTATCCCTGGGCAGAGCCAAGAGGGGAGTTGAGGTGGGAGGGGGTGAGGGGGGACGACAATGCAGTGACACAAAGGTGTGCACTCTCTTTGCTCACCAGCTCTTTGGTGTGGCTTTTGTTAGAGCTGTAGGTATGGAATATATCTGGACCCTTGGTGGCGAATACTGCCACTTACCCTTCCCCGAATTCAGCAGAGGGAAAAGATGTGTGTGTGGGAGGGTGGGGGTGGAAGTAGTAGCAGTTCAGCAGTAGAGGAAAAGGGGGTGGGGGAAGTGGAGATGGCATTTACTCCCTGGGTTCTGGATCCATGCCAAAGCAGTGGCTCTGGCAGAAGCCACACTGGTGAGTTCAAAGGGCTCACTGTGCATTCACTGCACAACCTGGGGGTAGGGGAGAGGGTGGGAAGGGGGACAACTGCACAGTTGTACCCAGTACTTCCTTGGATCTACCCCTGTGACCATCTAGGAAATAGTGTGTTAAATTAGTTCTTCAGTTTAGGGTATGAGTTGATTAGTAAGAACTGCTTATTAAAATCCTAGCAGTTTAGCTCAAAGAATATGGCAAACTGTCTTATCTAAACATATATGCCATTGAGAACTGTTTAAGTGTCCACCTACCAGTAAATTTTGACAGAAACATCCAAACAAACGATGGAGCAGTAATTTGCAAGTTTGTGGACCAGTTATTGGGAAATCCCTTGCACTCTACAGTAACAAGTGGGTGTCTCAGGGCCAGTCAGTTGGCCCACCCACTTACCTCTGGGCTAACTGTCCACCTTCCTTTCCTGCCATGCCTTGATGATAATGATTAAGAGATGTCAGTCAGGTGGGAGGTTGCCCATTTACTTGCCCTGATGCCAAGGGCCTATACGCATGGCTCCGGCCATCCCTGTACCATGTCCTATGCCTTGCAGATAGCATCCATGTTCTTCCAGTGTCACACACTGAGACCTGAGCTCCAGAGTCTCACACGGGACTCTCACTCCCCACTGAAGCTCGTAGTTCCAGTGCATTCTCACTGGACTCTCCATTGTTCCTGACTCTGGGCTCCAAGCCCCATTTCCACACTGGGCTTCTCAGTATCCCCAAGCTTATCCCCTGCCCTACAGTGGGCCTCAACAATCCCCAATTCCTTCACCCCAGGAGCTTCTTATATAGATCACTGAAGGCTCAGGGCCTCACCCCCTGGAGCCCCATTCCTGGCTCCTATGTGCTGCCTCAGAGCTCTCAGTGAGTCTGGGTGCTGCCCCAGGCCCCACTCAAATCTCACCATGAATCTGGGCTCCTTCTTTGTTCTTATTACCCACAGAGATGTGGGGCCTGGGGTTGGATTAGTCGAGTCTGCTGGAGCATGGTAACTATCATGCTCTAGCAGACTCCAGAGTCTTGTGTATCAGTGTTCCCACACTGAAAAAGGGCAGCGGGAGTGCTTTAACGGAAGCTCATTCGGTGCTAATACATGAGACACTCCAGGTGCTTTAATTAGAGTGGCTCTCAGAGCTGTTCTTATTAAAACACGCCCCCCCCCCCCCCCCGCCACTCCTGGAGCACTTGTATAAATGCCCCTTTTATTTAAATAGCTCTAGGTCTTGCTCTTCCCTGCAGTATTTTGGAGCTGGGATCTATAATTGGCAGGAACCAAGGAAAGGCGGTTGAGAGCAATCATATCTGGAAGGTAGCTGAGATGTGAGGAGAGAACTAAGCTAAGTGACAAGGATCTGCGAATGGGTAATGTGGGATGAAGATTAGATCAGGTGCTGGTGCCAGACACACTTGATCTTCTTTTTTTGACAAAATAACTACTCAGGTTGATGAAAGGGATGTTGTGGATATTGTGTGTCTGCACTTCAGCAAGGCTTTTGACAAAGTTCCACGTGAGCGTCTCATCAATTGTAGAAATGTGGGCTAGACAAATTTACTATAAGGTGGATAGACAACTGACTCAATAGCTGCAAGTGAAGGGTAATTATAAATTGATCCATGTCAAGTTGACATGAGGTTTCAAGCCAGGCTTGTCCAACATGCGGCCCACGGGCTGCCATGCAGCCCGCCAAGCCATTTTCTGTGGCCTGCGGTGCTACAACAGGAAATGGAAGTAAACGTTGTTTACTTTTGTTCCCACCCCTTGTCCCTCCCCCAGCCCCTCAGCAGCTTCCTAATGGCTGCTGAAGGGCTGGGGAAGGGACAAGGTTCCCACCCGCACTGTGTCAGCTTGACATTGTCGACGCGGTGTGTGTGGGAAGAGGAGTAGCCAGTAGCAAAAGTGCGGGTCATCTGTGCAGCGCGGGGCCGTCCTGGGCAGAGTTTGCACTGGCCAGCACCATGGGCGGCGAGCGGAGCCCAGCCAGGCACATGCAGGGTGAGGGGAGCTGGCACGAAACCTTCCCCAGTCAACTTCCCCCACGCTAAATCACCGCTTGCACCTGGCTCTGCCCCTTGGGGCTGTGGCTGGGGAGAAGGAGGCATCATCCCAGGGCCCCCGCGCCTGCCCTGATCCACACTCACCTGCGTGGTTCATCTTCCTGGAGGCAGGTGGAGAAGTTGCAGCTGGGGGCTGCCTGGGCGCTGCCCTGTGCCCAGCTCGCAGATCCCCATGTGAGCGCACGGCGCCAGCCTGGGCTTGTTGCACCGCCTCCGCTTCCTCCACCTCCTCCTCCTCTCTCCCCGGCAGAGGAAGCCCCCTTTTTTTTTTTTTGCTAGCTCTGGGCTGGGAGCCTCTGGGCGGGCTTGCAAGGCATGCATGGCAGAGCCTGGGGCGGGGGCTTGGGTGGCTTGGGTCCCTGCCCCATGGCTGCTCCACCTGTAGAGCCTGGCACATGCAGGCTGCAGCATCATGGCCCTCACCCGGCTCCTCCTGTGCATCCATTAGAAGCTTTGTTCTTATAACTCGAAAGGATCCCATTAAAGGTGAAAGCGATGGGAAGTTCTGTGGTATCCTTGTAAGATTCTGTCTCATCCAGTCTGATGTCTGGTGTAACACAGGCCATAGAATTTCACCTGCTGAATTTCACTGCTTCCTGTGAGGTCTTTGAATATGGCTCGCTGGCCCACTGGGTGATAAAAAGTTCATGATCCAGCCCCACATTCAAAAAGGTTGGACACCCCTGTTTCAAGCGGAGACCCAGAGAGGTTTGTCTTGGGCCCTATGCTGTTCAGCATATTTTTCAATTAGGTGGATGCTAGAATAGAGAGCTGCTTGAGTAAATCTGTAGATGACATGAAACTGGGAAGGACTGCACAATTCAGAAGGAACTCTGCAGACTAGAAAGCTGGCCTGGAGCTAATGGGATAAAGTTCAGTGCTGACAAATGCAAAGTGCTATACCTCAGGAACAGTAATACAAAATACAAATATAAAATGGTATCTTTAGCTCAATGGCAGCAATATGGTGAAAGATCTGGGATATTTAGCAGATCACAGATTCAGTATGAGTCTACAATGTGATGCAGATGCACAAAAGGTGAACGTGGTTTTGGGATGAATCAGTAGAAGCATTAGGTACAAGACAAGGGAGGTGATAGTGCCTCTTCACTTAGCACTGGGTAGGCCTCATCTAAAGTACTGTGTGAAGTTCTGGGCTCCACATATTAAAAAGATGTAGAGAAGTTAGAGAGGATCCAGAGGTGGGCAACAAAAATGAAAAAGCGGGTGGAAGGCAAGTCATATGAGAAGAGGTTGAAGAAAATAGGCATGTTTAGTTTATGGAAAAGGCGCTTAAGAGGGGACATGATAACAGTCGTCAAACTTGAAGGCTGCCACAAAGAAGAATTGGATGCTGGATGCTATTCTCTTTTACTGCAGGGTAGGACAGATCATAGCTAGAATTTATAGGAAAGCAGGTTTAGGTTGGATATCAGGGAAAATGTCTTCACTGTTAGAATGGTGAAGCAACGGAAAAGACTGCCTAGGGAAATTGTGGAAACCCCATTACTGGAGGTGTTCAAGAAGTTGGATAAACCTTGGTTAGGGATGATCTAGGAATAACTATGCCTATGGCATGCTATCAATATTTTCTATGGTTCTGGGCTGCCACATGGGGATAGAAAGGATTTTTCCCCTTCCTGTTGTTACACGTGTCAGTGTTTTTTTGGGGGGAGGAGGGGTTGGAGTTTGTTTGGGGTTTTTTTTGCCTTCCTCGGAAGCATTGGTTGTTGGCTGAAGCCAAGCCTGGGAATTTTGACTGGGGTGTGCCAATGTACCTGCTATGAGTAAAACCCAGAGATTCCTGGCTAGAGGGTCTCCATATTTGGGGCAGGAAATAATTTTACCCCCATGGTTAGGTTGGTATGGACTGTGGGAGGTTTTGCCCTCCTCTAATGTGGGGCATGGCCCTCTTCCTTGGATCTCTTGAGTACATTTTAACAAACTTTGCAGCACCAGGGCTTGTGTGGTTTCTCTGCTTTACCTGTGGCAGATTAGGTTGTTATGTCTTGTGGTTGTGTCAGGGTTGACTGTAGTTTTGCTAATATGTTGGACAATAGATTTATGTAGGATGGTTTGGATAGGGATGATCCTCAGGCAGGGTTTTGGATTAGATGAACTCTGGAAGTTCCTTCCAATTCTACTTTTCTAGGATTTCTATGAAAAAAGCTAGTACTGGGAGCTAGTAAGAAGAAAAGGATTCAGACAGGAGACCAAGGAGAGGAAACTAGGATAAAGATCCTGGAAGGAAGAGACAGGACAGAACAGAAGGGATAATATCTTTGAAGCATGCACCTTCAGTAGCTAGAATGGAACCCCAAATTCCTCCATTTCACCATTCCTTTGCTATCAGCAAATATCTGTGAAATCTGTGTTATTTATGAGTTCAGTAGAGGAGCTATAGTCAGGCTTTCAGGAATAGAATAACATTATTAGTGTACTAAACTAAAGGAGAGCGATGTAACTGGGAGACATCTCAATTGTATGACTGCTTGGAGCCCCAGCTTATAACCAATTCTATTCAACCAACATGATTACATTTGCACAAGCCTCTTAAAGGGTGCATATCTTTACAAAACCCACTGGCAAAAGGTGTGTCATCTTTCTCATGCTGGAACAAAAAGAATGACAATCTACTACTTTTATTAGTACTCTGCTAGAGACAGAAATATGTGCAGTAGTTGTAAATGTTCCTGCCCTGCTGGTAAATCCAGTGCATCATGTGATAGATCTTTTTTAACCTTTAGAATGAAACACATACACACAAATGCTAATATAGCACTAAAATTTCAAAGTCAAGCCTGGAATGCTAGGATGAAGCCTCTCCTTGGACATGCTTTATGGTAGTCTTTAACTGCATCATTACATATTATTGCTTCCTCCCCCCACAGGGCCATTATCTTATTCAGTACCACTCTGAAGCCACTCTGGGGTAAATCAAGGCTGCATAATGAAGACTTTTCTATAGAACCCTATCTTATCTATTTCAGAAGTTAGAAAGTTCAGAATGAAGTAGATAGGGCACTGCAGAGAGACAAAGGATGGTTTCTATGTAATGCAATTATAGATCACCTTAGGGAATGTGATTCTATTCCAGTTTGGCCACAGAGTTCCTTTGTGACGGCAGACAAGTCATTTAAATCAGAGTTTTCAGAGATATTAGTGTTCCTCCTGTTTGGGTGGCCTCAGTGGTTCCCTTGATCTTCCCCAGACAACTGCTCAAAAACCTTGTGTTTTTTCTGGTTGTTAATCAATTTCTTGATATGTTCCAACTTAGTAGAAATGGATAATCTCTTGTTACTGAGGAAGGTAATTCAATCAAAATGTGGATTTTCTGATCACCAGTAATGAACAATCTGATTGATAGGATTTTCCTGATAATTACTGCTTGGGACTTTCTTGATTTATACAGCTACAAGAATGCTTTGAAGATTTGAAGAGCTAAAGGGTATAAAAGAAGAATGATAAAAGAAGAATGAAACAGCTAACTGTGTGCATGCATCAAGAATGAAAGATCCTTCTGACAAGAACTGCTGCTGCACTCAGCTGATGTTCGGGTGACCAGATCCACACCTCAAGAAGCCGACAAGAAATAGACCACTTCTTTTGCCTGTATTGGTGAGAAATTATCACTTTACAGCTAAATACTGGACTTTGTTTTGCTTTAGGCTCATTTAATAGTGAATACTTGTACTAAATAAAGTTTTTCTGTCATTCCTTGAATGAGTTGTCATGTCAATCCTTTAACACTAGTCCTGAATTCCATTTCATGACCAAACACTTTCCTATCATCCTATATGGCCATATAGAACATAATTCTTGTCAAGTCTGATTGCACTTTTTGAGACATTTGACTGATAAAATGATTAACTACATAATGTTTAGGTATCTGTGAGGCATTCTGTTTGATATCAGATGATATGCTGATTAAAAAGTTAGCCCTGTAAATATCAATAAGGCATGTTAAATAGTTTAAAAATTGTCTGACAGATCTTAAATTAGGTAGTGGAGAAATAATTAATAGGAACGTGTAACAACTTGGAAAGAAAGGTCAGTAGAAGTGGAAAGGCTCTTTTAAGAGCTTGACTTCTATGGCCTGGAGCAGTAAAAGCCCAGAGCTATGTAAACCCCACTCCTAAGCAGAGTGGGCAGTCTAGGCCAGACCACAGAGGCAAAAAGAAGTCCTTCCAATGGACTGTGCTCCATGGGAACAGGCTGAGGGTGCAGATCCAGCAGCAAAAGGGGCAAGCTACAGGAAGAGGCCCTTTACTGTGAAGTAAAGTTGTATGGTTGGAGCTATTACTTTTGTCAGTACTGGGTTGGGAGCACCTAGTCTTGTGTGTGGGAAAGAACAAATTTGGGTTACCAGGACCTTGAATCACTGGAGAGGGAGATGGTCGGATGTACTGTGCAGGGGAGGTTATTACAAGGTAACCAGGCAAGTGGGTGTCAAGGCTGGTGACATCTTAATTGTACAGTGGTCTATCCCTGAGACTGTTGGGTCAGTTTGTTAAGGCCTGTAAGAAGGCACTGAGTGGGCTGAGATCCAGCTGCAGGAAGTCAGCATTTAGGAGTCTGCCTGGCTGGAAGGCTAGGTGTCAGCTGCAACTGACAAACAGTAAATGAAGATGGAGCTACAGAGAGGGTCAAGAGTTTCAGGGCACATGGAAGAGAAGAGAGGAAGTTGGTGTGCTGAGGGAGAAGCAGAAAGCCTGGGCTGCACTTCTCTTGGTCTGAAGAAAAACCACAGGCTTTGGACAAAGTTGTCTGTGCAAAGCACACTGATTAGAAACCTGAACTGGAGCTGATTGGCCTTGATGAGGAAGCTGTGTGAGTGACCCATTTACAAGGCCCCAGAACTACTTGTGAGCTTATTATGCCTCCTAAAACTGGGACCAGATGTTTAAGGCGATAGGATTGCTTGAGGGTGTGGGAGGGCCCTGGAACTAATGGAGGACCTAGGCTGGTTTGGGCTTAATCAGGACCCAGGGCACTAATTGATTATAGCAAACCTGGGAGGCCAGCAGACACCTATTAGCTGGGTTACTAACTCTAGGCACTGAGAGGACAAGAAGGGTGCAGCCTGCTGATTAGCAAGGGGAGAGGGTAGCATTGAAGGTGCAACTGTGGCAACTATAAGGGCAGCCTCTCAAACTAACAGTGAACAACAACAAAGATATGGCAGGTGAAACCAAGGGAGCTCACCAGTCAAGAAGCTAGTGTGCCTAAGATGTCCTAGCTGACCTCTAGAGAGCACAGGAAGATCATGGGGAAGCTGAGGCCTATTACGTAGCCTCCCAAATGCAAGGCGGTGGGTAGGGGTGTAAGGCAGCTTGGGCTTGGGCTGTGGCCAGCTGCAGCAGGAGGGGAGGGGTGTGCACAGATGCAGACATGGAGCTGCAGCAGCCCAGGAGCATATAGAGGAATGCCCACCACGGCAGGTAAGTCTGGTGTGGGGAAAGGGTGTGGGGGTGGGGCAGATCAAGGCCTCCTGTGGTGAGGGAGGGAGTGGGACAGGGGCAGTGGCTGGTGTAAATGGGGCCCTGAGGCCAGGGCAGGTTGTGGGAGGGTCGAAGCTCAGATGGCTTATCCAGGGGCGTGCGTGGCGAGGGCTCCCACTACTGTGCACACTGTGTCAGAGGCCCAAGGGACACATGCCCTCTGAATCTGTGTGAGGCAGAGGCAGCTGCTGCTGCACACTAAGCTCTGCACCCTGTTGCCACTGTCCAGGAGCAGCCCAATGTCACGTGCCTGCAGCTGCCGGATGGGAAGGGGGTGCGGCGCAGTCTGTGCACAGCAGGCATATGGTGTTGAGCTGCTCCTGGAAAGTGGGGCACAGAGCCCAGTGTGCAGCAGCAGCCGCCTCTGCCTCGCACACAGATCCAGGGGGCACATGCCTCCCAGACCTCTGCTGGGGTTTGTGCAGTGGTGGAAGCCCCTCTGTGCCCCTGGATGAGTCACCCAGGTTTTGACTCTCCCATGACCTGCCCTGGGCTCTATTTGCCCCTGCTGCTGCTCCACTCCCTCCCTCACTGTGGGGGCCTTGATTTGACCTCCCACACCCCTTCCCCATGATAGATTTACCTGCTGGGGGTGGGCGTGCGTGTGAAAGCGTGCACACACTCACCCCCCCCAAATGATAGTTTCTTCCTCTGCCTATGACTGAGTGGCACCAATACTTACATCCTTGGAGGCAGGCTGGCCAGCAGGGGTGGGAGATAAAGCAAATAAATATAGACTCAGCCTTGTCACTGTTTAGCCTGTCTCCTCACACCCCAGGGGTACCCTTTACAGGGGGCATCCTGGCTGAGAATCACTGTCTTCAATTTTATATTTGCTTCCAGATTGTTCTCGGCAAGTCAACTAAGACTGGCAGAAAGTAGTGACAGAAAGCAGCTCAACTTAGTCCCAGCACAATGCTGGGACTAGAAGGAAAGATGTACATCTTGGATGTGTGAGTAGAAGCAGACAGTAGAGAGGTGATGTAAACACAGACTTTCTCTCTCCTCCAGGGAGTGTGTGTGTGTGTGTAAATATAATAATATATAATATAATGTATAGTGTGGGTGTATAATAATATTTGAAATCACTGTTTACAACAATAGGAAGACCGATACTGGAACACTGCAATTAGTCTGTGGAACCTGTTTTTAAAAAGGGGTATTAAAAAACAGAGAAAGTGGGGGAGAACCACGAAGTGATTTGTGGCCTAGAAACATGCCTTAGCGAGGCTGACAAAGCACTGTCACAAAGAGGGAGAGGTGAGTGGATTATTTTACCATATGTTTTAAGTTGCAATATTTCAAACTTACAGCATTTATAAATTGACACCCTGTTTCAACTTTATGATGGCAGTTTTGACTTTACAATGCTTGATCCGATGCGACGCCATGCCAGTGAACAAGTTCACTGCGTCACTCCTCTCCTTGGAGAACAGCTGTCCAAACTTCCTTGGACACTTTCTTTAAGAAAGCAGACAAGACTCCAGAAAAACCTGCAGACAAGACTCCTGAGAAGACTCCAGCCAAGAGCCCTTCAAAAAGTCCAACAAAGTCACCTCAAAGAAGTCTTTCCAAATCAACGATTGCTATTTACAATATAAATACATCAATGTAGCTATATTACTCCTCTATAATTGATCGAGTACAAAATTCTGGGGTATTTTTAGTGAAAATAGGGTATCCAGCCTTGGTTCAGGAACCAATCCCCCACTTATAACATTGTTTCTTATGAGAAGATTGGTTTCCATTTACAACGTTTCGACTTCAGACCTGGTTTTCAGGAACCGGCTGTGTCCTAAGTCCGAGGACTGCCTGTACTTCAGTAAAGTAAACTACCTGCTACTAAACCCTGAGGTACAATAAGACCCAGTGACTGGGATTTACAGGAGGCAAATTCAGGTGAGAAATGAGGCATACTGTTAACAGCCCTGCTCCTTAACGCCCCCAGACAACGACGCGGGGGGAATCTCAAGTTTAAAGTACGGAGCAGGTGCCTCGCTAGACGGCACCTTTGCTAAAGACACCGTTTCATGGGGCAGAGCTGGGCTCAGCCGCAGCCCGTGGAGCCGACGAGGCGCGAGTTCTTGTGTCCGTGACTCGTCAGTGCTCGTCCCAAGGAGCGCCGCGTAGAGGGGCCTCGCACAGCGGACAATCGCGGTTCAAAGCCGGCGCCGCCATGTGTTTCACTCAATTGTTCTGGCTGCCCTGGTTTTCTCCGAGCCCGCGGCTGCCCAGCTCCGGGAGCGGCGCCGAGGTCCGGCCCAACCCGGCCGGCGGGTCCCGGGCGCTGCAGCGTGGAGACGCCCAGTCCAGGGCGCTACGCGCGGCGCTGCGGGCCCCCACAGGCTGCATTGGGGCTGGGGCAGGGCCGCGCCCGCCTCAGCCCGGCACCGGCGTTGCTGCGCGGGAGGCAGGTGAGAGCTCCCGGGGAGCAGTCGCGTCGCCTGGCTGGAGTGGGGCAGGAGCCCTCCCCAGGGCAGGTGGGGCCGTGCGAGGGGAGGGAGGTGCTGTTGAGCAGGGATTGAGTCAGACTTGTTTAAAGCCCTGCAGCATGGTCTGAAACGGGGAGCAACAGCGGTGCTGCACCCTGTCGGGATGTGCTGGGGAGATGGAAGCACCCGCTCTGAGCGTCAAAAGAAGACCTTACGGATTGCTCAGTTAAAGGAACCAAATAAGCAGGGAGATGATTTCGCACCAAAGGAGTCTTTTGCCTCTTTAGATTTTGTTTTAAGAGGTCACTAGCTATGTTAGTCTGAAGTCAGGCAGAAGATAGGCTCTAAGCTGCCACCTGCTCCTGTGGTTGCAGATGCTGCCATGCACCCTTCCCCGGGAGCAAGTCTAGCATCTGATAAAGTTGGCTGTCACCTACAAAAGCTTGGGCCTCCCTGAAAGTTAGTCTCTAAGGCATGATCCTGCCCTACCTTCTGCCAGATTTGTTTCTGGGAGAATTGTATATCCTAATGAGAACACACGGAGATGGACAGCTTCGGGAACATGAGTCCACAGGTCCTGTATGCTGCTACGTGGGCTGCTATACAAATTTGTTATAATAATCCATGACAGAATCTAATTATTGGAGGGATGCTTTAAATGTGTCCTTCCCACTGCTGTGGCAGGGGGCCAGGGGCCAGACCCCTGCCCATGCACTGGCACCTGCCACCCTGCCTCTCCCACACTTGCCCCCCTATGCCTGCCCCTGTTGCCTTATGTCTGCCCCCTGTCACAACCCAAAATTGTGATTTTGTGTTTTGTGTGTGCTTCAGCACTGCTAAATTATTTTCCTGCTAAATTACAGCTTCTTTGCACGATGGAGTTTTCTGCTGCAGAAGAGAACCCCGGTGCAAAGGAGAATTCCCGCCAATTTGTAGCTTTCTTTGCATGGTGCATTTCTTTTTGCATCTAGGAAAAGCTCGGTGCAAAGAGTTCCCGCCATTTGTATTGAAATTCAAGCCACATTATTGGTTCACATTAAATTATGCATACGTGGCGGCTAGCGATTGGCTTGCTAGCCGTATAAAGAGCTTGAGTGGTTTCAGCCCAAGTTGGAGGACTCCACGAACACCAGGAGGAGGAGACTTCACGCTGTGTGAAGATCTCTAAGCGCTGCAGATCCTTACGGACCCAACACATTTCTTAAAAGGCAACAGGGGCCTGACCAGCCTCTGGCCTCTCCCCGTCGCCTATAGATTCATAGACGTATCCCTGTGGCAAAAATGTCTCATGATCTCACTACACAAAAGGCTTCACAGCTGAGAACTGCAAATTGTTTCTTTTCCTCTTCTTTCTTCCTGCACTAGATAATCAGTAGCATAATAAAGAACAGTCCAAACAAATGCTCGGTTCGCGATAAGGCTGATTCCTGTGGGAACACAAAGATTAGTTACTGCCTGCTTTGCACATAAACTTTGCAACCCTTGTTACTTGCTTGTTTTAGGACTACGCATGTACTAAAAACTTTGCAGAAAACTGTAGCAAATCACAGATTGCCACAATGGAATCTTGTTTATGAGAGGTATAAAAATGTAACTTTGGGCGTGGCTAGGGGTCGACTCGGCTTTGAGCATTGAACTCCCTTGTCGATCTGTTTGCAAACAAATAAACTCGAGATGGATCCAGCCTGAGTGTGTGTGTGACTCTCTCCTTGAGGTATATTGGAAAAGCCTCCAGGGGCACGAAACTAGCCATTTGTGCAACATCCCTTCCTGCGAGAAAAAGAGACGGACCCACGGAGCTTCAACAACTCCGTGGGAGAGAGCGAACTTGTCGTAATCCTCAAACGAGGATTTAAGCAGAGTTGTGCCTGGAAAACTGTCCAGCCTACACCACGACCATCTTTGATGTAAGTAAACAATCTTGAATCAACCACTACGCGTCCGTGACTAATTCTAGCTCGCCCACAGTCTTCTCCGACCCTGCGTGCCCGGGCTGCTGGCCACAGCCTGCGTGCGCAAAGACGGGCCACGGACCGCTCCCGGCCCGCACACCCCCCTGCTGCCTACCCCTCCACACACACCCCTTGCTACTTATCTTTGGAGCAGCTCTGACTTCAGGTGAAATGGCAAAAGCCCTGTCCCTGGACCCCAGCCCAGTTGGGGAAGAAGCAGCAGAAGCTCTGGGCTAGGCCGGAGCTGGGGCCCTTGGGGACTCCTTGCAGGGAGGGTGGAAGGAAAGGAGGGCAGGCTGTGGGGTCTGCCCTGTGCTCCCTACCCCATGGAGTCTCCCCCATGAATCCCTCCTCACTGTGGGTCTCTCCTGTGTTCCTCCTGCTGCCTCCACCACTGCATGAACCACCCTGACCAGGCAGCAGTTCAGCTCTGGCTTCTGCCTAAGCCAGGGCCCAAGCTTCAGCTGAGCTGAGCTGCTGTCTGCCCTGGATCATTACTTGAACATAGGAAGAGGGTTTCTCTCTCTCTCCCCCCATGCTCTTTCTGTGTTGTTTGAGGGAGGGAGAATCTTGTCTTAGATTTGAGTAAATACATTTGTAGGATGTGTGGGAGAATCCTTACTATAAGAGAAACCTCCTTACGAGAAGGAAAATAAACTGATAACTGCAGGGTAACACTTGTTTGATTTTAAGAACATTGTTCTTTTAAAAAATGTGTATGATAGCATGTCTCTGTCAAATACAAATTTGGTATCTTAAGTGTTTTTTGTTTTGTTTTGTTTTGTGACCTCCCAAAGGGTTACATGTCATAAGCAGGGCATTAAATGTGTTAATTGTATATACCCAGAAATAAACTTGATGACCAGCACAGAGTAGAGCAAGGTGTAAATTCTCTGTTGGAAACATTACTAAACAAACAGACAGTAACTCTGCTTTAGAAGCACTTTCAAGACTAAAGGCAAAGACACAAAAATAAATCTTTGCGTTTATATGCATTTTGGAGTAGGGTTCGGTATTTGACCTGTCAGATAAATTTTGGTCAATTGACTGTTTAAATACCAGTAAAATTTTTTTTTTAAAAAAGTGCTTTATTTCTATGCTTTTTTTGGACCTGTTGGCAATTTTTCTATTAAGAAATATGTAAAAAAAAACAATTAAAGTCTTTCTGTCAAGACTATAAAAAATGTAGTGTTTTTGTAAAATTGCTATTATCTTTGACCAGTCAAAAATACGCTGTCAGTTGGCAATATTTGATCAGTCAATGGACTAGCTTGCCAACTCTATTTTGGAGTATATTAAGCTCTTATGGGGTCTGTGGTGAGCAAGTCGCCTTACACTTTGAAACTGGTGCCACTTGACCATATAAATAGAGACTCAACATTACTCACAACCTGCTTTTATAGGAGCGGTCACACTGCCTTATGATGTAAGCAAGGCAACTATACCTGGCTATCCAAGATAAGATTTTCTATTGTCCTCTTCGTTTTTCTCAGCCATGCCTGTTCTACTAGTACTAGGGCTTAAACTACTGAGTCCTCATTTGAAGCCCTGATCAGAAAACACAGTAAGATGCATAGCTGAGTAAACTGCCCTAACCACTGTTGTCTTCTAAGTAGGGTGACAGGATAGAAAGTTGCAGCATACCATAAAAAAACTGCCACTTGGAGAAGAGCAGAAACCTGTATAAAATGTCCCTCAAAAGAGATTTTTGGCTACTTAGCTCTATGCTGTTAATGCTGTCCAGAGTGCACAGCACTCTAGTCTCTTCCTTCTGGTTGAAGATCTGGAGAATACATATGAGCAGCTGAACTTCTAGTCAAGAACAAATCATTAGGCAGAGTGATCAGCTGCATCTCTACTGTATTTGGGCCTAAAACTAAACTGCAAAACTTCAGACATTCTGACTGGTAAACAGTTTTTCTGTCACTTTTTTGCAGTGTTCCTGGTTGGCAGCTTCCTTGGTTATCCTGCAGGTCATCCAGGATTCATGCACCTGGGGATGTAGACCAGATCCCTAAGGCCAGGGATTTTTAGATGAAGAGCCCCCTTAAAAGGCATCAGTTTTATAAACTTTATTTTTCTATTATTAACCTGTCTGGCCCACTTTTTCTGTTCAATCCTTGGGGATTATGCAGATGATTTTCTTCCTCCAGAAGGTAAGGTAAATTTGTACTTCATAGATTATGCTATACATCTGATTTAATTAACCTTTCCTGAGCCTGAGTTCACTTCATCAGATGAAGTGTATTATTGCATGTGATGAAGTGAGCTGAGGCTCACAAAAGCTAAGACTCACTATACATCTCTGGTTTTTGTCTATAAGGTGCAAATTGACCCTGCCTTCTGCATCATTTACAAAGAACAGCACACTACCGTTTTCTGTTTCCGGACAGGCTTCTGTCTGCCACATTAGGCATCATTGCTGACACAATATTATATTAGAGGAAGAAAGGAAGGAACATTTATTTACCTTTGTTCACATGATTTCCTTCATATGAAGGATAAACTACTGTTGTAGTTGTATTTATCCCAGCTACTCTGCTCTATTCAAGGACTGAAAAATATCAATCTGTGCATGCATTGACTTCTAGGTGTCTGTCTTCTTAGCAGGAGAAACTATTTTCAAGGCTTTCCCTTTGAAACGCAGCCAGTTATTGTTTGGGGTTGGGACTGACACTGCTATCTCCTTGACTGAATGATTTGCATATCAACCCCAGGTTCATACTTCAGAAACCTGAGTTTTTCTTTGTGTGAATAGCAGTTGTTGGGTGTGACAGACAAAATTCTTTGGGTAAATGTGATTTTTTTTTTTTAATTTTATTTATTTATTTTTACGACCAGCTAAATAGTTGCAAAAATTGTTCTCTGCAAGCTTTTAGGTGCAGAGTGTGGGACACTTGATTTAGCAATCACCTTGTTGCCTGTCCCAAGCCACTTTTTCAACATATGATATACATATGTAGATCAATTCCATGTTCCCCACAAAGTTTTGTTTCCACCTTAGAGGTAATCCATTAACCACCCAAAGCAGTTCTGCAATATCCAGATAATCAGATATCAGAAGTGTAACTAGGATGGTGTAAGAGGGACACCAGCTCTGAGAGTTGATTTTTGCATTTTCTTTGAGGGTAAACTGGTAGAGTCCTGCAGTGCTATGCAGCCCTGGTCTTCAGTAGTTAACATCATCTCTCCCCAAGGGGCAGAAATTGTTAGCTATGTCTGGCAGATACCATGTTAGAAGAGCAAAAGTGAAATTTATTTTACTATAGCTAAGACACAAGTTAGATTTGAAGGTTTTTGGCACAATCTTTGGCATTAGTTTTCTAACCCCTTCATTTTTTCCTTCATCTGTTTCAGGCAGCCTATGTGTTGACCTGTGAGACTAGTGAAATGTTAAGGATGCTTAGGGGCCCTTTGGGAGGATGTTACCTTGTTGCTATAGGAATACACACACTATCTCAGTTTTTCACTTTGCCTTCCCTGTCATTCCCTAACCAAAATACTCATATGCCTATACCAAACTTTGAATCAAGAAAGCTTGTAGACATAGATATCTGTCAGGGGTCATTAGCCAGGTTCCTTTTTCTGGATGGAAAAGCTGCAGCTTGGACTCTCAGATCTCCTTTTTTGAGAAAAGGGAAACATCTTGCTTCCATCCTGAAGAGCTTCCTCTAGAAACGACAGTATTCCTCTGATCTGACCTGAAACTGGAACACATCCACATCAAATCTGTGATTTTTCTCCTGTTTGGTGATGAGGACTTGTTAGTTTAAGCCTTTACCCACTTCTTCCCTTACTTTTCCATCTGTTGCACTAGACCGTTTTCTTTTACGTTCGTACTCCAGCCCCCTTCCTCCTACTCCCTTTGGGGTCCCTGATTTCAGCTAAACTAAATCTAATCCTGTCGAGCCTCTTTCTGCTCCAGTGACCTTTTTTTCCTTCTCATTTTATTGTATTCCATAGAAGTTCCAATACCACGTGGTCCATATTTTAATGTGGGTGCTTCTTAGTAGCTGGTAAGCAACATAACTAATGTCTATCATATGACACATCCTCTTCTCATGAGGGCTGTATATGCAAGAGAGTGCTTTGTTGTGGTAGGGTGTGTATATGTAATACACATGCTCGTGTGTACATGCAGTGTATATACAAGAATATAATTACACATACACACTAACATATGTTCTAAATAAAAAATCCATATAAAATCATATAAAGTAAGATGTAACAAGCAACAAACATACTTACATAATGCTGTGTACATACACTAGGGGAGGCAAGGTTGAAGTGTTTTCCTCTTGGAGTGGTGCATAAGATTTGTGCTTGTCCTTACTACTTGTAGGAGTTGAGTAAAACCATCATCCGCACAGAAAAACTTTATCTGTTGTCTGTTAGAGTTCTGTTGTACCAGAGGTCCAGAGTGGTTGACCACAGTGCCAGAACTTAATAAAGGAACAATAACTGAATTTTTAATTTCAGAGGCTAGTAGCAGTTGCATCGAGAGCTCTAGAATATTACAACCAATACTGATTGCTTATTAAATGATTGTACCCACACTGTGAAATTATTTATGAGAATGGATCAGATGAAAGGATCTGGTAAAGGTTCAGTGACTCATATTGGTGTGACTGACCCACTTCACTGTCATTTAGATCTCTAATTGCATCTTCTTCTGGGGTGTCTGCCTGCTAGAAGCTGATCGGAACTAGCTTGTAATTTACTTAAGTGCTTACACTTAATCTTTCCAAAGTGCAGAAAACAGTATTTCCACTTCATCATGTTACACAAGGGCATCTTATCCCTTCCTATATTAATATCATGAATTTATATTTTGAGCAAGGCCAATAAGTGATCTGAAAACCAGGACTAAGACTAAGGATATAAATATCAATTTAAAAAAAATATCCACTTAACCTATTCTAATTACAGTGGTTAAATGATTCATTGGTATGGCAACCCCCAACAGGAAATGGAAGGGCAGGCAGGAGAGGAGGAAGGGGGGGGGGGGGACCTAGCAGCTCTGTGGCTCTCCTCCCCCCCCTCCCCTCCCCTCCTGAGCATCTTGGTCATGCTATTTGCATCCTGTTACAGATTCACAGAAGTTTAGGGATGGAAGGAACCTTGCAAGATCATTAGGTCCAGCCCCCTGCTCTGGGGTGGAAAGACTGCTGGGGTCAAATAACCCTAACAAGGTGTGCATCCAGTTGCCTCTTGAGGATCTCCAGGGTAGGTGCCTGCACCACCCCCGCTGGGAGTCTGTTCCAGAGTCTGGGTCACATGAACCATGAAGAAGCTTTACCTTGTATCCAATCTGAAACCTTCTTCTAGGAGTTTCTGACCATTGCTCCTGGTTTTCCCCTGGGGCACTTTGGTAAATAGTTGTTCACTTAGCCCCTGATGCTCTCCCTGATATATTTATAATCCCCCTGAAGTCTTCTCTTTTTTAGGCTGAAGTCCCAAATCTGTCAGCCTTTCCTCATATGGTTTGCTCTTCAGGCCTTTAATCATATGAGTGGCCCTTCTCTGGATTCTCTCAAGCTTCTCCAGTGCGGTGCCCAGAACTGGATGCAGTACTCCAGCTGCAGTCTCACTAATGCTGAGTAGAGCGGGAGAATAACTTCCTTCATTTTGCTTGCGATGCATTGTTTGATGCATGCCAGCATATTGTTTGCTCTGCTAACTATAGCATCACACTGGTGGCTCTCATTCGTTTTATGGCCAACTATGACTCTGTAACAGAGGCCTGCTCAGGGACTGTCTACTGATGGCCCCTCCCACCTGTTCTGTGCCAACTGCTTGCCTTCTCACCTGCTATGCCTTGTTGATTAATTAATGATCTTAATTAGGTGGGAGGTTGCCCATTTCTTGCCCCGATGCCAGGGGGCGCTATCTGCAGCACCAGACTTTCTTCACTTGTCCAAGTGCAGCAGGCTTGTTTGGGGTCGGAAGTGACCAGGGGCTCCTCGCTTCCGTCCCACATGCCTAAGAAGACCCTTCTATACTGAGATTTGATCTAGGTAAAACTAGCTACATGGTAGGGGAGCTAGAAATACAGGCCCCAATGGTCTGTGGAGCCAGTGATGACTAATAGTATTTACTCACATATATGACACTCTCCTTCCTCCCTGCCCCCCACCCTCCCCCAAAAAACCCCCAAACCTGCTGCTATCTGCCAGTGGAGTAAATTACTGTGCTTAAATGTGGAGATGGTGACATCGGTTTTAGTTTACTCCTGTTCAAATTGTGCTGGAGTTTATTCAGTTGCATTAACTTCTGGAAATTAAGGAATGAGTCTTAACCAAGGAGATGCAAGGAACAGAGGGCCTGATCCTTCAGGCACTGAACTGACTGGTCCCTCTTCAAGCTGGGTGATGAGTAGTAGCTGAGGGTCCACACAGTTTGGGAAGTAGTGCTGGGCAGTTCAACTTAGCCCAGCAGTGGCTGAGGGCCTGATCTAATTGGAGCCAGTCTGGCCAGGTCTGCTTCACAACTGATTTGGCAGACACTGCTGACTGCTCACCCAGCTCAAGAGGTGGCGCCAGGCAGTTTGACTTGGCCGGTGGCCATCTGAGAACCTAATCCTGCTGGACCTGAACAGAGCCTCTTCTCAAGTGAGGTGGGTATCATATCCTGCAACTAGGCAGTTTAACAGAACAGCCACAAATGGGGTGTTTTTTTTTTTCCCTGCCCCCTTCTCTCTCTGCCCCCATCCCCTCTCTCCCTTTTTTTGCTGGACTGCATCTGCCAGAGGCTTTTCCCCCCCCACCACCTGTGAAAAGTCCAAGCTTATTGGGATTTTCAAGGAAAGATCTTTCCTTGTTCTTTATCTTGCCTCCCCAAAATATCTACTTGGGCATGTGGCATATATTAGAAAAATATGGCATTGATGCTATTTTTCCATGTTGCCCAAGTTGCTTATATCTTCCCTCCTTCCTGACTCCTCAGTTTTGGTTTCTTTAATGCAGGGGCAGGCAAAATATGGCCTGTGGGCCAGATGCGGCCTGCCAGGCCATTCTATCTGGCCTACAGAGTCCCTCAAATTTTTAATATTTATTTGCCCTGACTGCCTGTCAAAGATGATAGGAGGCAGGGGTAGTAGGACCCAGGAGAAGCCTCCAACAGGATCAAGCAGCTGGAGAAGCAAGTCCAGCCCAGGCCCTTCCCCTCCCACCCCAAGCCACAGCTGGACACCTCTGCCTAGCAGGGGCTTCTGGAGGCTTCTGGCCTGGGGAAGTTCCTGGCCCCCCTCCTCCCCCCCCCCTTGCCGAGGGAAATACAGATGAGAAGGAAGGTAGAGGGAGGTAGGGGAGGACCATGGGCAATCACCCCAGTCCTTGGGGCCAGCTTCTGTAGTCCTGGTGCTGCAGCTGGAAGCCACATGGTGCCGGCATGTATGGGGGAGCAGGGAAATGGCTGCAGCTGGCAGAGGAAGGGGCAGCAACAGCAAGTGGGTGAATGGAGCACAGTGACAGTTGGGCAGGAACATGGGCCCTGCGCTGGTGCACAAGGGCCAGGCCTGGCAGGGTGGCAGGAGTGTGGGGCCAGGCTGCCAGGGACTTGATGGATCTGGGCTGTGCTCCTCCAGCAGGGAGAGGAGAGAGACAGCCTGGCTCCATAGACCCCTGCCCCATGCTTCTGCTGCCTCACCTTGGATCCTGCCTGCACTGGCCCCGATGCACCGGCGTGGGCCCTGTGCTCCTGCTTGGCTGTTGCTGTGCTCTGCATGCCCACTTGCTGCTCCTTCCTCTGCCTGCCACAGCCATTTTCCTGCTTCATCCGCTGGCTGCTTGGTACCATGTGGTTCCCAGCTGCAGTGCCAGAAGCGCAGGAGCAGCTGGGACAGCAGGAGAAGGGCAGCAGTGGCAGATTGGGGGGGGGGGAGCAAGTGGCTGTGAGCAGCAGCATGGGGCTTGCACCAGTGCCCTGAGGCCAGGAATGGCAGGATTGCAGAGCCTGGGCTTGCAGGAGCAGTGGCGAGGGCTCTGCCTGCTGCAGTGGGGGCTGGAGGGGGGTAGGCTGTGGGCAAACCCTCCCCCTCCACAAGTCATAACCCTTCCCCACACACTCACAGTCCCACACAAAACCCATACCCGCCCACACCTATCTATTCCCCCCACAAATCCCACATGCCTGCAAACCTACATCTACCCTCCCACCCACATCCTCCTACAATATACAAGAATAAGACTTCATTTTAGGTTATTATACTATCATCTCTATGTATGCTACACAGACACAAATCAGGACAGAAATATTTTTTTTAAATAAAATTAATGAATGTTGTAGTATGTTTGTGTTTTGTTTTTTTTTTAGAATATAATCTGGTATTTTTCTGGTTCAGAGATGGCAAAACCCCTTGCTGAAAGGAATAATTCTAGGGGCAAGGGGAAGGACTTCTGGTGGCAAAGTGTAACAGGGGGCCTACTCTGGGCTGATTTCACTGTGGCCTGCCTACCTGTTTCTGGGCTAATTGCCCGCTTTCTTGCCTGCCATGCCATGTTGGTAATTAGTTAATTGACGTAAATTAAGTGGGAGGCTACCCATTTTCTGCCCCGATGCCAGGGGGCATTATCTGCGGCTGCATTCCTCCCCTACGCTGCAGCCCAAGCATTGCAGATGGCATCCAGATGTTATCCACATGACCAGCCCCACTCTGGGCCCCAAAATCCTCCAGTCAGGACCCCTCCAAGATCCCTCTCCTCAGGTGGCCTACTCCGCCTTCATTCAGGGCTGCCTAGCTCCCTGATCTGTTCCCCCTTACGGGTGTGGTCCCCCCAGCACCTTTGGGCATACTGGCCCTGGCCCACCTCCAGGCCAGTCGGAACCCCAGGCCCTCAGCTCTGGCCATCCCTTGCAGGGTGCCCCTGGCCCTTTGACCCTTCCGGTCCTGGCCCCAGCATTGACCAGTCAGGGGAAATCCAGTCAGGCTTACGAGTCTATCACCCTCCCTCTCTTGGGTCCACCTTCCTGACTCTTCTATGGGGTAACCCACACAGTTATGGGAGCTGGGGTTAAGGCACCCTGACCCGCCTTTCACCGGGGTGGTAACTGGCCTGGCATTTCCTGGGGAGCCCCACCAGGCCACCCACTCCCAGCAGGGTGCAATTTTAGGTCAAACCCAGGACCAGAAGCCTCCTGGCCATCCCCTACAACTCCTCCCTTACCTCCAGATGATATCTGTAGCCAGGCAATATTGCTGCCTACTCTCCCAGCAGCAAAATGCCCTGTTTATATGAGAAGCCCTGTATCTAAAATGGCTGCCCCAATCAGGTACCCATCAGCTGCTGTCTTCTGGCCCTTAAAGTGGCAGGCACAAACAGTGCCCTGCCACACAAAGGTCAGGGACTAGGGGGAGGGACTTCCAGTCCCAATATGGTGACCAGGGGCCGGGGCACCTGCCAAGGGGCAGGACTACCCACATGGCTCTCAATGGCTTGCCAAAACTCAGTAAGTAAGTGGCCCTTTGCCTGACATAATTGCCCACCCCTGTTTTAATGGCTTCCAAGTAATCTTGATCCAAAACCTCTTGTCCCCATACATACCATGGAATGGAGGGGCTGTGGGCTCTTTTCACCTGCTGAAAATAGCTTCTTGCTCTGCTAGCAGTGGATGTGCCCAGATTACTCTTCTGGCTCCCCTGCTCTGTTGTTGCAGTCTGTACTCCAGCTCTCATTCCTCAATTCCCTGATGCCCAGCTGTGTGGAAGAGTCCTAGAACATGCATGGTGAATACTGGATAGGAACAGGCAGCTGCAGGCAAGTACTAACTGAAGAAAGATGGATAACAAAAGGTCTGACATTATGGTGCAGCAAAATTGAAAAATATAATTGTCTGTATCATAGCAGCTGCGAAGATACTCAAACCAGCCGAGCTTGGGTAATAGTTAGCCACTACAGCTTTACATTAGTTGTCTCATACTCTATACTGCAATTACCTTTGTTACTACCTCGGGGGGAGGGATTTTAAAAATATTTGTGGCTCTATGCTTATCCATACTCATTTAGCTTTATCCTTTTAACAAAGACCTCACATTAGACTTTACATTTAATGCTAATTATGTGGTATATCATAACACAGAATATGTATCTAAAGAAGAGTGTTTACTAATGTTGGTGGTGTTTTTTGTAGGTTTTTCCCCGCTTTTCTTAGCCTATAATGCTGCCGTGAGCAATGGACAGAGTTACATTTCTGTTTGTTTTCCTTCTTTACAGGAGAGGGTAGGAAGTACAGGATTCTCAGCGGAGATACCTATGACCTGTATAAGCACCTTGCACATATATTTGAAGAATGGAATTGTCACAGCCCAAGGGTGTGATTTTTGTTTGTGTGCGCTTCGGCACTGCTAAATTATTTCCCGCCACTCGTAGCTTTCTTTACAGGGTGCATTTCTAGGTTGCAAAAGAGAAATGCACGGTGCAAGGAGTTCCCGCCATTCGTATACAAATTTGTGTCCCACTGTTGGCCAGTTCTAAATTATTCCCACGTGGCGGCTAGCGATTGGCTAGCTAGCCGTATAAGAGGCTTGAGTGGTTTCCGCCCAAGTTGGAGGACTCCACGACTATCAGGAGGAGGAGAACTTCACGTCTCGTGAAGATCTCTAAGCGCTGCGGAGCCTATCGGACCCAGTGCGTGTACCTTAAGAAGGCTATAGAGGTCGATCAACCTCTAGCCTCTCCCCGTTGCCGAACGATCCCTCGACGAACCCCTTCCCTGCGCGCAAGTTCCACGAAGCCTAGCAAACTTCGTGTGAGTTTATCCAGAGCTCTATCCGAGTCCTTACGAGTTGAAACTGGGACTTAAGCGAAGCTTTTCCTGGAAGTCTTTCCAGCCTGCACCGCGACCATCTTCGGTGTAAGTAAACGATCTTAAACAACCGCTAAGCGTCCGTGCCTAATTCTCGTGCCGCCTGCCTTCCCCGACCCGGCGTGTCTGGGCTGCTGGCCACAGCCCGCTGCGCGAAACCCCCCCCCCCGAGGGCCTCGGACTGCTCCCAGCCAGCACAGGAATGTCATGGAGTACCTGGAGAAATAGTGTATTTCTGTGATCATCATATTCTTGGTGGTTACTGTAACCTTGCCTTTAATCTTTTATTTAGTGCCTGCCATAGTCTGTTTCTTTATCTGCCTTAGTGCTCTTTTCACTGTAATTTATCATAGGAATGTTAAGCTAAAGTCTCATGATTCTGAGAATTTCTGGGATGGTGCAAGAAAAACCTTGTCATACTTTTGGGATTTGTATGGAAGGATATGGAACGGTAAGAAAAACTTCCTTTGTTTGCAGCTCTAAATCTTTTAATTGGGGAAAACGCCTCCAAAAGTTAAACTTGGGCTTCTTCAACTCGTTCAGAAATCAGTATTCGTTTTGCTAGGGGCTGCATAGTATGAAGGAATCTCTGTCCCAAAGAGTTCAAATCTTATAAGAAACACCAGTGGAATGTACCTGGGAATGCAGAGCTGGGAGCACATTAATAATAAAATTAATGTTTTTATTTGTGGGTTATTTTTTTTCCAGAAAAAATGCTTGTTGTTTATTCCAGCAACAAGGGTGGGAGGTCATAGCACACTAAATTAAAATACAAAACCTACAAAAATCAATTTGTGGTCAAATCTGTTCCATTTTTATTTTTGGAAAAAATATTTTGGGATCATCTTTTTTTAAAAATTTCTTCAGAAATGTCTCTCTCGACCAACATTTTGACAATTTGAAAATTCCGTTATTTCATTCTGAATGTGATGACTTTAAATACCGAACTGGACCTTTCAGCATATTAATTAGATGTTTCAGCATTGGCTTTTATTTAGCAAAGAGTTCAATGACAGATTTTTCTGTTGTTGACTTCACTTTAAATCACCTTGTGCCCCTGAAAGCAAGGTTACATATAATCATTGTGAAAGTCACATTGAGACTCTCGTAGGGCACTAAGGTGTGCCTGTCTGTTTAAGGGCAGAAGCAGCTTAGACAGACAGCCCTGCAGGTTAGACATCTGCACAGTTGCAGGTTGCCTGAGCAGCTGGAAAATGAGGGAATTAGCTGGCACCTGCATGCGGTCAGCTGACTAGAAGAAGGCGGGGCCCTGGGCACATAGGAGCCCTAGGGCTGGGGCTGGCAGCGGTTAGTTCTCTGGCAGCTGGCAGGGGGAAGGAGCTCTGGCATGAAAGAGCTGCCCTGAGATGTTTGGTTGTCTGGTCTGCTGCCTGCAGGACTCCTATAGTTCCCAGAGCACAGAAAGTACGTTGGGCTGAATGGCACCCTAGACTGGGGAAAACTTTGACTTCTTGGAGAGGCAGACTGTGACTCGTCATTATTGTTATGTTATAGCCTAGGGGCTGATGTTTGCATTGCCATCTGCACCGGTGGTTTGAGATGAGGCTATAAGAGGAGGTGGAGGCCTCAGTGCCCAGAAGGGTGCAGCTGCAGAGGCCAGAGAGCCCAGTGATGAGAGAAGATGGATTAGAACTAGTGCCTTAAAGCTGGGCCCAACACAGGGGGTCTAGGCTAGAAGGCCTAGCTACATAAAAGGGGAGGAGACAGAGTAGGCTGAGACCCAAGAGAGGGAACAATATTCATACAACACCCATGAGGCATAGGGCATGGTATAGGGGAGGTTTGGAGTCAAGCAATTGGCCCATAAGGCTTAAGGTGTTCCATGAGGCACCAACTTGGAGTGATACCTGGCAAGGGGTCCTAGGACCTGTAGGGTTCAACAAGACTGTGGATGCACAGAAACTTGTAGGCAGCCTCCCTGCTTATTTTTACTAACAAGATGTGGCAGGTGAGACCGGAAGGCATCCTTGGGGCAGAGTTGGCATGCCCTAGGGGCATCATGGCCATCCCTGGGTACCCTCTGCCATGACAGATGCTCGCGTATTTGCTGCTATAAGTCCTTTGCTCCCTTGGTTGGTTTGTTTTTTGTGTTTTTTTCTTTTTCATGCTCTTTGTCAACAGTGCTATGTACTCTTCACTGCAGTAACACTATGAAGCATGTAAGCACAGCTTTGAAGTTTTATGACCATCTATCCTTTCAGTTAAATAATGCCAGTCTTCAACACCTTTCATCCATGCTGCATTAAATGTGAAAGACCTACAGTCAGTAAAGAGCCAACATGGCTTGTGGTATGCAGTGTCCAACTTGGATGAATGACAAAGCTATGTATGGCAGGGGTGTGAGAAAGTGGCCGTATTCAATTTGGATCCGGCCTGAATCAGGGACAGTGATTTGATTCGGATCACTGTCCCAATTCAATTCGGCCGAATCCAAATCTGAAGATTTGATGCTGATTTGGAGAATCAGTGATTTGGCCATAGACACAACTTTAAATGTTTTTTTTTTTTTCTTCTACATACCACAAGGTACCAGGGGAAGCTTGTGAACTCTGCAATGGTGGGGTGAATGGAGCGTCCCACAGGAGTGTGTATGTGTGGGGGGGCCCTTGTGTGCTTGGCGGCAGACTGCCCCCCTCCCCCCTGGCTTGGCAACCAGCCACGGAGGGGGAGACCCCAGGTGGCACCAGACCCAGGAGGCACCAGTTGCTGAGCTGGGCGGGTGGGGGTCCCCCACGTGCTCCCCGGTGGACCCAGAAGTGGACTGGAAGTGCTTCTGGTCCACTTCTTGGTCCGCTGCCAAGTGTGCTGGGGACCACCCCCTCATGCTCTCGTGGGACGCTTCATCCGCCTCACCATCTCAGCATTGACAAACCGCTTGGTACCTTGAGGTATGTAGAAAAACTTTTAAAGCTGTGCCTATGTCCGAATCATCGAATCTCTCCAAATCAATTTGGAGGGTTCCAATTCAATTCGGAGAGATTAAAGGGTCTCCTGATTCGATTTGGATTTGGAGATTCGGCAGCTGAATCTCCGCTGAATCAAATCAGCAACTGAAGCTTCACACAGCTTTAATGTATGGTATCTGATTACTCCAGCCTTTGTTCTCATGGTGTAATAGAACAACACTGCCTTGTTTTCATCTTGTGGAAATGGTCCCCTGGATTTGCATGAACTTTGTAAAATTGTCTTTCTTCATTATCTAATGGGGAAATGTCCTCAATCCATGGGATATATTTCTTTTCAACACCTTTAGAATACTTTCTCTGGGATTAATTAATCCATTGTTTATTTTGTTAATCTCATCCTCATTTGGTAATTCACCTCGAGTGTTTCTTTCTGCACTATTGGACTTCCTGCACTGTTTTACTCTCTGAGAACTGGTACTCCATATTATTATTTTGAACTTGGTTATTACTCTTTTTCAGTTACAATCACTGATGTCATCAACATATTAAAGAAAGGTGCTTATTTTCAGTAGTTTTGCAGACAGTTTCAAGTCTTCCTTTTTTCTTTTATTCTGCTTGTGTGCCACTTCTGTGTTTAGGAGGCATTCTCAAGAACATTGGGCACATCTACATATGTGCTTTTACTTTGCAGTAGACTAATTTACTGTGCAGTAAAGTGTCACTGTCTACACATGCACCACAATTACGATGTAGTAGATTAATTTACTCTGGTGTAGGATAGTCCCATCAGACACAAGTACTGTCTATCAGAGTAAATTACTGTGCTTAAACACCGTGTGTAGATGGTGACATCAAGATTAGTTTACTTTTGCTCAGATTGTATTGGAGTTTATTCAGTCACATTAATTGTATGAGTAGAAGTGCCCAGTGATTACAAGATTTAAACAAACCATTCCTATCGCCAACTTTTACTCACAGGGAGATAATGTACATATGACACACAGGCTGAGATGAACTCATCACTAAGCTTGAATTCAGATAAGTTGCTTCCTCACCATGTATGTGGTGCACTTGATTATGCCTGCTCTGAAAAATTAGTGCATGGAAGCATCTTTCTGTCAATTGGTAAGGGTGTTTGGCTCTCATATTGGGAGGAACAAAACCATCTTAAATCTTGGGACCCCAGTGAATTTTCAGTGAAACTATCAACAAGCCCAGGAAATAATATTTACCACCAAATATAAGCAGATCTAGGATTTTGAAAAGGGGTGTCTGTTGAAGGCAGGGATGGTGAAAGAGGGGCATAGAGCCCTCCTGCAGCACCCTGGGGAGAGCAGAGGGAGAGTGGAGGGCACATGATAGGAGAAGGCAGGGGGACAGTGAGTTATCTGTTGGGACCCCAGGCTTCTTGCACTCTGGCACCTGCAGTGTTGGCTGAGGGTGTTGCAGCTGGGGGACAAGCTGAGGGACACCAGCTGCAGCAGCCCTGTGGCACAAGTTCCCTGAGTGGGGGAGTCCAGGCCCAACATTGCGGTGTCCAGGAACAGTCCTGATGGGAAATGAAAGGGTGGGAAGCTTGGGATTGGGCTGACCCTGCACCACCCTTGCTTTCCTTGACTCAGGTCAGGCAGAGCCCTCAGCATCCTGGCTGTTTGACCTCTGCCACAGGTGTAGACAGCTATTTCTGTGCCTTGGATGGTGAATTGTGCTGAGCCCAGGAGAAGGGGGCAGGGAGGAAGAATCTTCCCAGCCTTGATCAGGACTCACCCAAGAGCTATTGGCTCCAGTCCTTCCTGCTGCCTCCTCCCAGCCCCATTAGAGGCAGGACCACACTTCTTACTCCAAATCCCCCTGCTGTGCTGCCAAACCACTACTGCATTAATCCGCTTGTTGCTACTGTTGGCCTATATACAGAACTGGGCTACTAAAACCTCAGTTTGGCAATGGCTGAAAGAGTGATAAGGTTTGTCATAGCCTGTATGTCTGCTATATTTAATGGAGTTATGTATTCTACATCTGTGGATACAAGAGATTATCATCTATAAAAGTTATTCTTAAAAGGAGAATTATGATAATGCTGAACAACACAAGTTGAAAGTGTTTCAAGCACTGGATGTGAGTGAAGTTGAATATGCTTGGGATATCAAGAAGGATGTCCCCTGCCACCCCTTTTTTTTTAGGTTGTGGGCCCCAGTGCAGTCACAGTGGCTGCACGGGCTATTGTTCTGCCTCTGTTTTACCCAGGACAGATCCCTGAAGTCTCCAAGATCCCTCCATCCTGAAAGTAACTACTTGGTCCTACTGTTTGCTTCCTGTCTTTTAAACCAGCTCTCAGTTCACAAAAGAACCTTCCCTCCAATCCTGTGGTGATGTGCTTTTTTTTGAAAACCCTTTGCTGAAGGGCCTTGTTGAAAGTTCAAATATATTCCATCAATTGGATTCTGCTTGTCCACATGCTTGTTGACACCTTCAAAGGATTCCAGCAGATTGGTAAGGCAGGATTTCCCTTTACAAAAACAATGCTAACTTTCCCAGCAGATCATATTTGTGCATGTGACTGCTGATTTTATTCTTTATTATAGCTCCTACCAACTTCCAAAGAATGGAAGTGAGACTCACTGGTCTGTAGTTTCTAGGATCACCTCTGCAGCCCTTTTTTGAAGATGGGTGTTATGTTGGCAACCCACCAGCTCTCTGGCACAGAGGCCATTTGTAGTGATAGATTATATACTATTGCCAACACTTCTACAGCTCCACCTCCTGAGTTCCTTCAGAACTGTCAGAATGCCATCTGGTTCTGGACTTTTTTTAATTGATTTTTATCAGTTCCCTCCTCTCTTCCCCTTCTCCCCATGCTAAAACTTCCTCTATTGTCACTTCAGTGTAGTTGAACTTCTCAGACCTTTGAGGAAGGATTGATGCTGTGTGAGAATTTCTTTAGTAAATACTGATGCAAATAATCTGCCTAGTTTCTCTGCTATGGCCTTACCATCCCTGATTGCACCTTTTGCACCCCAGTCATCTAATGGTCCCACCAATTCTCTAGGTAGCTTTCTGCTTCTGGATATTTATTATTGTTCATGATTAACTTAAGCATCTTTTGTTAGATGTTCCTCAAACTTTTTTGCCTGCCTTATTTTACTTATACCCTTGATCTGCTGGAGTGTTTGGGCTTTCTGGTTTTCCTCATGTTCTGGTCCACATCCCTAATTTAGAGCAAGGAATTGAAGTGTTTTAATTAATATTCCAAATGAGTGTTCTGACATTGGGTTGCTGGTATTCTGGGTGAGTGAAGGTCTTTTCAGCCAAAAAAATATTCATCATGGACTCTGGAAATCTCTTTTGTCCAAACTGCAGAAACATAATTTACTTGCTAAAAGTCTTGTGATTTGACAGTCAATGTTTAAGGTGTCTAAATCAGTAGTGCCCAATGTTCTGGCCCCACAGGCCAGATGAATGATGAAAGGTTTGGACCACAGGCTGGATCCTGCATGGGGTTGATGCATGGGATCAGTCTGTAGGCCTGACTGCATGTACTGGATAATTGCAGAGAAACCTTGTGCACTGGGCTAACCACATGCTGCTGCAATCTGGCAACACTGTCTGGTCTGTGGGGCTTGCTGTTGGTCCAGAAATTTGGCAGCAGGGGATTGGCAGTTGACACTGCCACCTTTCCCTATCACCAGACTTTTAGACAACATGGCCTCACAGACCGGCAGATATGGCCCACAGGGCTGCAGTTGCACACCACTGGTCCAAATCACCTTGCGAGGCTCAGGAGAACAATTTCTAAATACCTTTAAAAATCTGGACCTTCATAAGAATTCAGGTAGCAAGTATTGAAAGTTCTTGAAATACCTGCTCAGTACTGCTTGCTCCTTACAGTCATGCTTCTATCTAGCAAACAGCTTATATTCAAATTCCAGATAATATTAACTTAATGTTAAAGTTAACAGTGTTGTATTTTGTACTCCAAACAGGTTATGAGCTTCATGGTGTGGAAAACATACCACAAGGACCAGGTGTTATTATTTATTACCATGGACCTGTTCCTCTAGACTACCTCTACTTTGCAGTTAGGCTTTTTCTCTCGACACGCAGAATGTGAGTATCTGTAACTGATCATTTTGTTTTTAAAATACCAGGTAAAATTATTTTTATTGTAAATGTGAAAGTATTTAACTAAATATGAAAATATTTTGTTTTAATGAAACATATCTTTAAGCTTTGAGACCTCTTGATTAGCATGGTCACATATCCCAAAACTGCAGTCTGAAAGTAAGCTCAGGTGGTGGGAATGTACCACATCTCAAATTTGCATACAGTGTGCACACAACACAAGTCTCTGTTCTCTTTTCTTTTCAGCTTCTACAACTTTTGGGGAGGTGTCATTATTACAAATCATGTAAGGGAGACTTTACTCAACTATTTGTGCACTAGAAAGGCTTTATGGGAACCTTAGGCCCCTTCTACACATTACACTTAAGGCATAACTAACCAGTTAATCATGCCTTAAGTTGTAACCCAGCTACACATCCACCCAATTAATGGACTGATAAAACAAGAAATAAGCTACACAATTATTCTATAAAAATGTGTAATAACTTTGTAGCTTGTTCTAATCATCCCATTAATTGACTGTGTGGCCAGGTGCTCCCCTGTGGCTGGGAGCCCCATCAACTGAAGAGCTCCCAGCCAAAGAGATGCACCAACTGTCTGCCAGCCTCACAACAGAAGATGCTTGCAGTGTCAGCAGCATTCCTGGTGCTGTCCCTGCAATGAGCTCTGTCAGCTGTGGAACTTGTGGCCATGGGAACCCAGGATCACGTGTAACATGGCAGGAAGCCCAATTGTGTGGCTCATGCATTAGATCCCATTCTGCCTTTACCTGCATGTGTAAAGGGGCTGTCACAGAGCACGGAGGTGCCCTGCTCCTAGAGAGAGGAAACTGCTAGGGAAAGAGCCCTAGCAATGAATAAGGAGCCCAGCTGTGGGTTGCCAGGGCAACCAGGAGGTCATCTGACTGAAAGGGGCAGGGCCTGGCTCCTATATAAAGCACAGACAGGAGGCCAGAGGCAGTTCCCTGCCAGCAGCCAGAGAGGCAGGAGCTCCCTAAGCCAGGATGCAGGAAGAAGCCTGACCGCAGGTACAGCTTAAGGCAGCTCTAAGATGCTTGAACAATGTTGTTATAGCCAGGTGGCTTATGTTTAGGTTATAGCCAAGAGGCTCGAGTTTCTGTTTAATTTTGTTGTTACACCGGTGGTTTGGGTGAGGCTATTAGGGGCGGAGGAGGCCTCATAGGGAACCCACAGTAGCGTGGGGACCCCAGCGCCAGTAAGGGCGCAGCGTATGGGGTACATAGACCTCAGCCATTTGAGAAGCCCCAGTGCGGGCGTGGCAAGTCCCAGAGAGGGGGGCACTATTGAGAAGCCCTAGGGTGAGTGTGGCGAGCCCCAGAGGAGGGGGCAACACTTGAGAAGGCCCAAAGAGGGGGGGCAGCATTACGGAGAAAGCCCCAGAGAAGGCGCAGTGACTGAGAAGTCCCAGTGTGGACGCGGAGGCCCCAGAGAGGGGGTAGCATGGTTGTTCACTGGAAGGAAGGCCCGGAGAGGATGAACAGGGGCCTGATTGTGATAAGGCTGAGACAACGGCCATTCCATTGGTGAGGTGTGGACTGCGGTGTAGGGGAGGAAACGGAGCCGCAGATAGCGCCCCCTGGCAGCAGGGCAGTACAAGGGCGGCCTCCTGCTAATTAACACTAATTAATTAACAGCAAGGCATGGCAGGCGAGAAGGCGGGTGGTTGCCCCAGGAGCAGGTGTGCGGGCCACATTTTAGCCCGGCCCCAAGCGGCCACCTGTCACAGGGGCCCTTAGTTTTCCATTTCCTGCCTTTTCCTTTTAACTACAAGAGCTAACTTGACCATGTTACAGAGCTTGTGTTTTTTCATTGTGTAAATTGAATATAAATACAATGTTTATTACATTAATCTTGTAAAGGAAAACCAGAATGGAAACTAATTTATATTAAAAGCAACTAGTTTTTGAGCTCATGAAAAGCACCACAACTTTTTTTGCATTTCCTGAAACTTTATTTTGATAATCCTAATCATATTTAAAACATCATGTTTGTTTTTTTTTTCCTTATTATTTAAAAGAAACCATAAAGAAGGAGAGGGAGGAATATATGCATGGCTCTGGATCAAGTGTGCTGTCAAAAGTGTATCACTTGTACAAGTTGGTTTTTTCCCTCCCCCTGCCCCCTCCCCATATATTTATTGGTAACATTATATAGCCATTCGACTTAAAGTTTTTAGTATACTGTATTTTTCTTTTGTATGAAAGCTGCACTCATGGCATGGTTTAAGTTCTATTTTTAATACTATATTTGTACATATTTCTTACAGGAGTTAAACTTTTATTAAAAACTATAAATGCTATACCAGGAACAAAGGAAGGATGTATACATGCACTGAAAAATGACCATTTGGTGGCTGTCTCGCCAGGTGGAGTTCAAGAAGCACTCTTTAATGATGACCATTACAAACTTGTATGGGGTCATCGTACAGGCCACCTGGTCATAGAAGGCCACTCAGGTGGCTATAAATGCAAAAGTGGTGAGTAACATGTCTGTAAGAAGCATAAATCATTTTGGTGGATCTAAGGCTACTGCCAGACAAACCTAGTTGCAGCAAGGTAAAGGGGGTTTGGCTACTATGCATCACCTTTAAACAGGACCTGTCTTAGAGGGCAGCTGTGGGGTCCCCTACTAATCCTGTCCCACCCCAGTCTTGTCTCTCAAGGTACCACCTAATCCTTTCCTGCCATGCCTTTGTTATTGTGAACTCTAGGAGGCAGTCTCCAGAGAACCAGAATATGGCTTTGGGTGCCCTGCTTTGCTCTGTTAAGCCTGTCAGGCTGTACTTCTGTAAATACAGTCTCTTCAGCACCCTCCCCAGGGTGTACCTCTGTGGCCTTCAGCCTCTTTTAGAGCCATGGCCATGCCTCATATGCAGTGCAGGGAGCTCCTTCACCTAGCATTCTGGGGCTTCCTTCCAGGAGCCAGGATTATATGGCCCTGTGCTCCACCCGCTTTTGATCACCTAACAGGGCCACCCTCAGGAGTTTCCCGTTTTCTTTTCTCCCCAGTTAGCCAGCTTATTGCTTTGGCCTGCATCTGCCACCTGCCTCTTTTGCTAAAAGGCTTACAGCTTTGCAGCTAGTCTTCCTAAAAGCTGTATCCCATAACCTGCCCCCTGTTGCACTGCACCTACTCCTAGTAACAAGGTTAAGAGTCCTATATTACACAGCTGTTCTCTAATAAATGCTCCTGTGCATATGCTTAAGCTGACAGGATGAGAACTAAACCATATTCCCTCTAAGTGTCATCAGCTAACACAGCTGTCCCTTTGACATAATCTGTTGTGTGTCTTGTCATTTTAGACAGATTATGGCCAAACAGGGCTCCTTTATATTTCCACATTCCTTCTTTTCTTACTCTTCTCCTCATCTCTGTGGTCTGCAGTCTTGGCTTTCTCTTGGTGTTCACAAACAACCTGATTTTTTGACTCCAGAACTCTGGTACTCTGTGACCTGGACTCTGCCTCTAGAATTTGCCCCTGGAATAGATAATTTGGCTTCTACCTCTTGTCTCTAGCTCTGTCCTGGTAGCCTACCCACTAGACCAGACCAGCAACACCCCAGTCCTTACAGTGGAATACTTTGAGAATGAGTGAGTATATGGTCAGGGCATCTCTGTGGATGTATTCAATCTTGGTGCCACTGGAGATTCCCCTGGCCCACTTAATATCCATACAATTTATAGATTTCATAGAAGGTATAGGAAGGTACCTTGGAAGATCATCGAGTCTAGCCCCCAGCCCCAGGGGCAGCAAGTCAGTTGGGGTCACGGGATCCCAGCAAGATAAACATCCAAATTTCTCTTGAAGGAGTTCAAAGTAGGTGCTTGAACCAGCTCTGATGGCAGGCTATTCCAGACCTTGGGGGCCTGGACAGTAAAGAAGTTTTTCCTTATATCTAGCCTGAAATGGTTTTGGAGGAGTTTATAACCATTCGACCTTGTCATCTCTTGGGGCGCTCTGTTGAACAAATGTTCCCCCAGATCCTGGGGAACACCCCTTATAAACTTATAGGTGGCCATCAGATTGCCCCTGAGCCTGCGCTTTTCCAGGTTGAAGAGTCCCATAGTTCTCAGCTTCTCATCATAAGGTCTGTTTTTCCTGACCTCTGATCAGGCTCTTCTCTAGATTCTCTCAAGCTTCTCCACATCCTTTCTAAATTGTGGAGTCCTAAACTAGATGCAGTACTCCGGCTGCGGCCTCCCCAAAGCCAAGTACAATGGGAGAATGATGTCCTGGGATTTGCTCGAGAAGCATCTATGGATGCGAGCCAGCATTTTGTTCATTTTACTAGCAGCAGCATCACATTGAAGGCTCATGTTCACCTTGTGGTCAATCATGAGTGCTAGCCAGCGTAGCACTGCTAAGCCTATAAGGATGCTGTAGGTTTTTCCTCCCAAGGTGGAGAACCTTGCATTTTTCGGTGTTAAACACCATCAGGTTCTCATCCACTCATTTCCTGAGCCTGTCAAAGTCAGTCTGGATCACCCTCCTGTCTTCAGGTGTGGATGCTTTACCCCAGAGTTTGGTATCATTGGCAAACTTGGCCAGTCCACTTCTGATACTTATGTCTACATCATTTAATGAAGATGTTGAACAAAATAGGTCCAAGGACAGAGCCTTGAGGGATCCCACTGGTCACAGGGCACCAAGATGATTGACTTCCATCAACCACCACCCTCTGGGTCCTACTGTGGAGCCAGTTGACCAGCCAGCGCATCGTGGTGGACCCGAGGCTGCAGTTAGCCAGTTTTGCCATGAGGTGATCATGGGATACCAGATCGAAGGCTTTTTTTGAAGTCAAGATATATGACACCAATCTCCTCTCCCTTGTCCAGGTGATAGGTCACCTGGTCGTAAAAGGAAATGAGATTGGTCAAGCATGACCTACCTGCAACAAACCTGTTTTGGCTATTCCTCAGGATGTTGCCATCAGCCAGTCCATTAAGAATGGCCTCTTTGATAATCTTTTCTAAGACCTTCCCCAGGATAGAGGTCAGGTTGATGGGCCTGTAGTTTGCCGGATCCACTTTCCTCCCTTTCTTGAAGATAAGCACCACATTGGCCTTCTTCCAATCATCGGGCACTTCCCCAAAGCAAGTCTTTCAAAAGATTATTAAAGATTGTATTTGTATGAGGCCAGTGGGAAAAAATAATGCTGCAGAGCAACCAGCATGGATTCGTAGCAGGCAGATCATGCCTGACTAATCTAGTTTCATTTTATGACCAGGTCACAAGATGCTTAGGCACAGGAGTAGAGGTGGATGTCATTTTCTTATATTTTAGGAAGGCCTTCAATACCATATCTCATCCCATTCTCATAAATAAATTAAGAGGCTGTGACTTGGATGCTTAGACGGTCCAGTGGGTGGCAAATTGTCTTGGGGGTCGCACTCAGAGTAGTAGTAGATAGGTCAGTATTGATTTGGAAAGATGTGGGTAGTGGGGTTCCGCAGGTCTCGGTCCTCGGACCTATACTCCTCAATGTCTTCATCAGTGACTTGGATGTGGGTGTGAAGTGCACTCTGTCCAAGTTTGTGGATGATATTAAATTATGGGGAGAAGTGAACACTCCAGAGGGTAGGGAACATTACGGGCAGACCTGGACAGGTTGGATAAGTGGGCAGAACACAATAGGGTGCAGCAGAACAAGAACAAATGCAGAGTGCTGCACCGAGGGTGTAAAAATATCCAGCACACCTACTGGCTGGGGAATGATCCTTTCAGCAGCATAGAAGCAGAAAGGGATCTTGGAGTCATAGCGCACTCTAAGATAAATGTGAGTCATCAGCGTGATGAAATCATCAGCAAAGCTAACGGCACTTTATCATGCATCAGCAGATACTTGACAAATAGAACCAAATAGGTCATACTTCTCCTCTATGTGGCATTGGTCAGACTACAGTTGGAGTAAGGTGTCCAGTTCTGGGCTTTATACTTTAAGAAGGATGTGGATAACCTTGAGAGGGTCCAGAGGAGGGCCACTCATATGGTTAAGTGTTTACAGGCCAAGCCCTATGAGGAGAGACTAAGGGACCTGGACCTCTTCAGCCTCCACAAGAGAAGGCTGAGAGGTGATCTTGTGGCCACCTACAAATTTATTAGGGGGGCCCAGCAAGGAACCGGAGACACTCTGTTCATCAAGGCACCTCTTGGGATACCAAGGAGTACTGATCACAGACTGATAGAGAGCAGATTTTAGCTAGACATCAGGAAAAACTTCTTCACGGTAAGGGTGGCCAAATTTTGGAATGGGCTTCCAAGGGAGGTGGTGCTCTCCCCTGCCTTGGGGGTCTTTAAGAGAAGGCTGGATAGGCATCTGGCTGGGGTCATCTGACCCCAGCACGCTTTCCAGCCTAGGCAGGGGGTCAGACTCTGATCTGTTGAGATCCATTCCAACCCTAGCATCTGAATCTATGAGCTACAAAAGGCCTTCAAGACAGTTAGCAGGAATGGCATCTACAAGGCTCTGTTGAAAATAGTCTGTCTGCAAACAGTGCTCTCTTTATTCAAGGAGTTCCATGAGGGAACCATCCAATATGAAAATGAAATATTATCGAGTTTAGCATTGATACTGATATGATGCAAGACTGAATTTTAGCGCCTACCAGCTTTGGCATCTTTTTCTCGGTCCTTCTAAAATATGCTTTTGGAATCAATCAATCTGGTGTACTAAAGGAGTGGAAGGTTTACTTGGGGAATCAGATGTTAAGCAGGTTATAGTGTCATAAATCCAATGTCTATATTTAGTCCATCATTTTTTGTATGTAGTAGGTTGATGAAGTGAAGTTCATAGGCTCATTTTTTAAAGGTATTTTGTAAATTCCCTTTGAGGATTAGAACTGAGAGATTGGAGGAAGGGTGGTTTTCTTGAGAGAAATGTCCCCATAGGTAATTGGGTATTCTTGTCTTTGATTGAATGCACACTAAAAATCTTGTCAAAGTGGCTCCCTCTGGTCAAGAGACCTTCAGCCTCTTTTAGGCCCTGACCCTGCCTCTGGGCCAGTTGGGGTGCCAGCAGCTCTCCACAGCCCTGGCCTGCCCCACGCAGTGGGCTTACTTGCCCTTCAGCCTGTCTGCCCTGGCCCCCTTGCATTGACCAGTCAAGGATTTAGGGATCACTCTAAAAGCAGCTGACCTTCTTACTCAGCTGGGGTCCACCCCTGGGCCCCACCATGCAGCAGTCATCTCTCATTGGGCTTTTCTGGTGCCTCACCGATCTTATACCAAGCAGCTGTTCACTCCAGTGGGCTCATCTGAGCCCCTGCCCTCAATCACCCCCAATTCTAATTGGGGCTTACCTAGCCCCTCAGTAGGCCCACAAACTCCAAGCCCTTTCCTAGGCTGGCCTAGATCTTCCCTAGGCTCTCGTGTGCACCACCTCTCTTATAGGGCTGTCCTCACCCATTGCTCAGGCCCCTGTGAACACTGCCTCTGTCACTAGGCTGGACTCACCACAGCTTTAGGCCCACAGGCACTTCCTTGGGGTTTGGGACCCACCTTGGGTTCCTATGAACCTCCTCCTTCCCATAGTTCCTACCCTGATCTCCAGAATGTTTCAAGGAGCAGCAGATCTCCAGATGGGTGATGTTACCTCAGCAGCATCCCTGCAGCAACTGTGGGCTTTGCTTTCAGGAGCCTGGTCTTATACCCAGGTTGCCCCAATCAGGTGGCCTCCTATCATGTAACCACCTGATTGGTTCTGCTCCCACTGTCAGGCCCCTCTGCAGCCTGCACAAGCCTTTAAAGTGGCAGGTGCCTAAAGGTGCTCTGCCATACAGTGGCAAGAGTAAACTGTTCAGCTATAATTTGGGGTGAAAGAAACTTATGTACCAACTTATTCATCTTTCTTCCTATTTCCCTGAACAAGATTCCACATATTCTTTCCCTTCTAGGAATTGCAGATAATCTCATCAGTCACAGAGCATGCATGGGTTTACATATCCTCAACCTCTTGTATACTGTATAGCATTCTGGTGTAGGTTCGTAGGAAAGTTGGGCTAGATGATCTCACAAGGTCATCCATTTCAGCCTTGTTCTGTCATTCTCCACCACTGAAAACAGTCTAGCTCCATCATCCTTGGAACCACCCTTCCCATAGTTGAAAACTGTTATTAATTCCTCTCTCAGTTTTCTGTTCTCCAGACTAAATAAGCCCCGTTCCCTGAACCTATTCTCATAAATCATGTCTGCCAACACTCTAACCATTTTTGTTGCCCTCCCCTGGACTGTCTCCAATTTGTCTACATCCTTTCTGTAGCGGGGGGCCCAAAACTAGGCACTGTATGCCAGATATGACTTCACCAATGCCGAATAGAGGAGAAGAATCACTTTTCTCAATCTGCTAGCAATGTTCCTACCAATGCAGCCCAGTATGTCATTAGCCTTCTTGGCAACAAGGGCACACTGTTGGCTCATATTCAGTTTATTGCCCACTGTAACCCCCTGTCCTTTTCTTTAGGGCTGCTGCTTAACTAGTCAGTCCCCAGCCTGTACTGGTACAATTCCAGAGATGGTTGGAGGAATAGAAGGTGGTCAATTTTTATCTTTTTTATTATTGCACAAATATGGATATAAGACAGATGATATATTGTGTGAAACTGATAACTGGATTAAGAACAGGTGTCTATAGCAGCCATGATTTAAAATTTTTGAGCTAAAAGGGAATTTTCAAGGATTTAGATATGTGCTTTACATATGGTTATCCAGGGGTGGACCCAGAAGAAGGGAGCAGGAAGCAGTATGCTCACACCCCACTGTGGCTCTGCAGTTTAGGTGCAGTGAAGTTTCTAAGCTTGCCAAGTCCTTGGTGAGTCTTCTGCTGGAGCCTCTGTTTTGTCTCAGCTCTGAAACTTAGGGGATAAATGCTTCCACTTGCACTTTTCAGCCCCAAATTGAGCAGAGGGGAAAAGGGAAGGGGTAAGTGACAACGGCTCAGCAGTAGAGGAAAAGAGTTTGGGGGAGTGGTGATGGCATTCACTCCCTAGGTTCTGGATGCATGCTAAAGCAGTGACTGTAGCAGAAGCCATGCTGGTGATATAGCCTCCAGCCTATACCTCAGATTTACAGATGGCTGGTTCTAATAGTCTAATAAATGACCTCTGATTGGTTTTATTTAAGTTTGTTTTACTGAACCTTTTGGAACTGGACTAAGCCAGTTTACCTGTGGCTGTTGAAAGGTGTCAGTTGGTTGGGATTTACACTTCTAGAGGGAAGGATTATTATCCCCTTCCTTCACCATTATGGTATACTGCTGGCCCTCTTCCTGTTTCTTTCTTCCTCAAAATGTATGGTCTTCCTTCCATAAACGAAACTGCTTTTTTACAATTTATTGAGAACTTAATAAAACTATAGCTACTGTAACAAAACGGCATCTGGTACATTTGGGTATATCAGTTGTTATTAGCTGAAGATATGATATTTGGAATAATTAATGTATAGTTTTATAATGTCTCTCTTCAGACTTTGTGCTCTTATAATTATATCTCATTAGTGGTTTATCTGGACATGCTGATCGCTTCCTTTACTTTGCTGACCAGGCTGGTTGTCATTCAAAAACAGGCTTTGTGGTCTTCTGCTTAACCACACTTCTACAACTTGACCCAGACCCCTTGAAAGTGGACATGGCTGGCAACACTGTGCATGCGCTGCAGAACCTGCAGTAGTGGTGCAACCACAGATCTAGAACTCCCTTGGGCCCACCCCTGTGACCATCCAAGAGATAGCATATTTAAGTAGTTCTACAGTTCAGAGCAGCAATGGGCAATTATTTTGGCTGGAGGGCTGTTTCAATGAATTTTGGTGAGCTGTTGAGGGCCTCAAGGGTAGCCCTGCCCCTTGACAGACGCTCTGCCCTGGTCACCAAGTTGGTACCGGAAGTCCCACCTCTCCCCTCTGACTTCTGCCACCAGAAGTCCTTCTCCTTGCCTCTGGAAGTACTCTTTTGGGTCCTTTCACCATCTTGGAACCAGAAAAAAACAAACCATATACTAAAAATCAAACACCTATAACATATTTTAATTTAGTTTAAAAAAAAAATTGTTCTGATTTATTTGTTTGAGTAGTGTATAATACTCAAAATTGTGATTCCATAATAGCTCAGAAATAAAGTTTTACTCTTGTATATTGTGTGTGGGGTATAGTTGGGAGGGTGTATTGTGGGGGGCTGTGAGGGGGTGTGGCTGTGTGCGGGGGGTGTAGGTTATGTTGTGGGGTGTGTGTATACGTGTGGGGGGGGTTGTATGTGGGCATGTAGGTTTTGTGGGGTGTGGAAGAGGGTGGGGGGTGTAGGGACTTCCCCTCACATTCCCATTATGGTTCATAACCCCTGCTGGCAGTGGCAGCAGAAGCAGGAGGGAGCGGGCCCTCGGAGTGCTCATGGCAGTGTGCGGCTTCTGCCAGTTCTGGGAGCTGCACATGGAAGCAAGGAGTGGAGCCAGGCCAGCCCGTCTCTATCATGTGGGGTTCTCTGTGACTCACGTGCAGCTCTTGGCACTTGTGCACCACCAGATGGAAGCCCTGCAGGATGGGGCTGGCTGCCCTCCCCACTTCCTACCTCCATGTGCAGCTCACAGGACTCCACTGAGAAGCAGGGGGCAGGGCTCCCTGCCACTTTCAATGGAGTCCTGGGAGATGCACATGACAAAGGGGGTGGGGAAGGCAGCCAGCCCCATCCTGTAGGGCTTCACCCCCAGTGGTGCACAAGTGACAGGAGCTGCACTTGAGCGCCGCACGATAGACGTGAGCAAGCTTGGCTCTGGTTCTTGCCACCATGTACAGCTCCCATAACTGGCTGGAGCAGCATGCTGCTGGGCAGCAGTGCCTGCATGGGCCATGAGCACCCCAAGGGAGAGGTGTGTAGCAGGACACTAAGGTGCCTGCTACTGCGAGAGCCAGGAAGGCTCGTCAGGTGCCGGTCGCCAAGGCAACAAAAGGGGGCTAATGGGTTACACCTGCCTAGCCGGCTGAAAGAAGGGGCAGGGCCTGGCCTATATAAACCACAGGCAGGAGGCCAGACGGAGAGTTCCCTACCAACAGCTAAGGATGAGGGAGCTCCTGGCCAGAAGAGAGAAATCCTGAATGTCAGAGCAGCATTGGTCACCGCGGTAGGAGAGAAAACCCGGTAGGCCTGAGCCTAGTTATAGCTAGAGGCTTATGTTTGCATTGTAGCCCAGGGGCTTGTGTTTATGTTGTTGTTTGTGTTTGCTATTGTTACACTGGTGGTTTGGGTGAGGCTATAAGGGGATGGAGGAGGCCTCATAGGGGACTCACGGTAGAGTGAGGACCCCAGCCCCAGCGAGGGCACGGAGTTCGGTGGTACAAACCCCAGCTCCAAAGAAGAGCCCTGGTGAGAAGGGCAGCCTTGCAAAGGGAAGAGCCCTGGTGAGAAGGGTGGCGTACAGAGAAGGCCTGCAAGGCCTAGACACACCGGACACCCGGAGCAGGAGAACTGTGGCCAAGTGGAGGAGTGGTAGCCTCCCCACAAAAACACTTATCAAAGTCGTGGCGGGCGAGAATAGGAGGATGCAAGTCCGAAGCTTGGCACAGTAGAGGAGGCAGCAAGGGCTAGCACGGCGACCCTGCCGTCCCTCCTGTTACAGGGTGGTAGGCACATGTAAGAACGTAACACTTAAAAATCTTACCATAGTGTATAAAAGAAGCTGAAAAATGAAAATCTCTCTTCATATGTCATGGTTTTTTTGTGAGAGACTTGCCTGATATGTATTTATGTAAAGTGCCCAGCACATTTGTACAATATATAAATAATGATAAATAATAACAAATATTGTAAATAATAAATACATAATGACAGTGATAAATAATAATAAAAGAGCATTGAGGTTACATGGAGGAATATTCACAAGTCATAAAATGCCAACACTACGGTGGCCATTGAAATATTTACTGCCCCTTAAGTATATGCATTACAATGTCTTCAATTAGGATTAACATGTACTGTATTTTCCCTGCAGGATACTTGCATTATTAGTTGCATAGATCTGAGTCTTCAGTGAATGAAACAGATGTTCAGTATTTTTATCTTCATAGTTCAGTGTATAATCCCCTGCCTCTTTCACTATCCAAAATTCAATATGCAGTGACAAATTCTGTACATTATACCTGCCTCACTTCCCATGTAATTTGAGCACTGCTAAGTTCTTAATCACTGTGCTTTTGACTTAAATGAGGCCTTGATTGACAAATTCTTCATGTAAAGTGAATTCTGAATTTACATGCAAAGTTCATTCAAATGCTGAATGAAAATTTATGCTCCATTCACACACAGACATGAAATGCCCAATGGGATATTAGTAGTTCTTTAGTTTAACAAAACCATTAGGTTAGGATAAAAATGTGTAAGCCATTAATATTTGTTTTTAAAATTGTTATAATTCAAGCTAACCTATGTGGATTTTTTTCAGATCACTGAAAACAAATTTTCAATCTAGATACCATCTGTCTGCCAAACTGCATTTTTTTTTTCTAAGAACACAAATGCATTTGGCGCAGACTTGCACATGCACACGCACCCCTACCTACTTCAGGCTGTGATCAACCATGGATCTTTTAAGACTAGAAGGTAAAATGCTTGAGAAAATAAATTATAGACACAGTCCTTATAGAATGGAAATGGTTATACAACATTAGTTATAGACTTTGTTCTGCCTACAAGAATTAGTAAGTAGTATTTCCACATCTGGGTGGTAACATAACTGGTTAGCCCAATTCTGGTTACCATATTTGCAAAGGATGACATTTTCTAAATGCCAGCTAAATTAATGTTTACATTGTTAATGTTATGCCAGCTAAGTCTGATTGTGCTGACATGTAAATTCTTTTAGATGTTAGTAATGGTTTAGATTAGCAGAGCCTGCTGCGTTAGGTTTTAGTTTTGGTCTTTCTTATGTTTACCATGAATATTCTGAGACTAAGGTGAGATTTAAGCCTGACATCAGGGGGAGCTGGTATTTCAAAGGAATCCTTGAGTCTATAGAGCGGACTGTGGTTGTGACAACATGTAGATGTTCTTTTAGTGGGTAGCGCACCCATCAGAAAAGTGAAAAAATGAAATCAGAGGAGTTTTTGTTTCACTTTCATCCTACTTCTATAATCAACTTTCAGCTATAAATTTAACAGATAAATGATCTATGCAGTAAGTTTCAAAGGGGACAAGAGACACGAAGATTCTATTAGGATATTTTATAGATAAACATTAATAAGTCTATGTTAAATTGAAGGCCTTTCCCATAACCCTTGAAAAAGTTCAGGAGTCTATAAAGGTGGTTTACATCTACTATATAGCACCTCTACCTCCCCTTGTGCTTTGATTTATCTGACTAATCTACTGCACTAGTTCAAATGATACAGTTGTTATTCTCTGTGACAGCTGAAAAGTGTGCCTGTGTGATAAAGGTGCTTGCTGAAGGCTCTATGAAGATTAGACCAAGTGTTTTTCTGTATTTGTTTAGATATTAAGCTATATGTTGTTGCTAAAAGCCTAATTAAAGTCTAAGATGTAGTGAGGCCTTGTATAAAGTAAGGCCTAGTAAATTTAGCAAAGCCTTGAAGTAGTAAGGCCCTGTGGTGTAGTTAAAATTACCTTATCAAAGGAATACAAGGCTTGTACTGCTAATTGGTCAGTCTAAGGACAGTTGAAGTAAAAGGAATCTGAGTGGTTGTACGTTATCAGAACCATTCAGAAGCTTTAAATTGGCTGGAATATCTGGAAACCATTCAGAAGGAAGATACAGCTCTGTAAAAGGATTAGTTAGCTGTTGCCTGGATCAGTGGGTCTGTGGACCTCGAGGAGCCCAAGGACTGCATTCCAGGGTCCTTCCCGGTACCCTTCGGACAGTGTTGTTCAGGGACACCTGACTTTGCTGAACACTGTGGAAAGAGAAGCTTGCTGTGTATCAGGCATCAGAAGGGACTGCCGATAAGTTGCTGATGTGAATTGCTTTTGTCTGTCATTGTTTGTTTTGTTACTATGCAGAGTTGTGTTTTTGTTAAGTTAATAAACCTTTCTTACCTTTCTACCCCCAACCATACTCTTAATCCCAAACCCTCCACAGGTGGCTGGGACAATTCTCCACTAATCATATTTCCACGTGACATGCTACAGTGCCACACGGAGACGCCCAAGTTTCTCAGAAGGCCAAATTATTCCAGAAAGAACAACATGCTGACCTACCTATACTGCTTCCAGTACCTAGGCTGCTTTGGGCCACAGTGATAGCTCTTTGTAGTGGAGTAGATTAAGCTGCCAAAAAAACACTCTTTTTATTGAGGAGTAACAGCTTCCACAGAGGGAATGCAGTTTAGTTAGAATACATGTGGTTTTGTGAGTAGGTCACAGACATGCAACACTTGGCAGACTTTATGGAGTCATCCAGCAAAATACATGTGGCTGTTGCATATAGTATTAAAAATAGAATTTCAAAAGTGTACCTTGTGTTTGAGTATACCCGGTGGCATAAGAGGGAAGGGTAGAAAACACCATTTGTATTTCCACATGTAATTCCTCCACATTTTAATTTTTATTTACATAAATGTTCTCCACCCAAGTAGTTGCTACATGAAACACTCACTCATACGCTTGCAACAGCATAGCCGTAGAGAATGCTACCCTTACAGTATTCATTATCTATATTGGGGGAGTCAGTTACTACCTTAATCTTGATTGGGCCCGAATTATGGTACAACTATACACATTTACATATAGACACATCTCTGTCCTCCAAAATGCAAACACTTGTAACAGTGAATAATCAATTAATATGCATGTGATATGTCCAGTTATCAGAAGCATTGTCCTAGTTAAAAGACACTAGATGAAGTTCAGTCTTGATATTAGGTGGTAGTTTACCTAAATCAATGGAGTCTTGCTAGTTTATATCAGGAGTAAACTTGTCACACTGACCAGAGTGGGCATTATGCATCTTCACTGTATACATTTTACAGGTATCATGCTTGAGTATTTTGCCTTCCTGGCATTAAAATTCAGCAACCCACATTTTGTACTGTGAACTTGAATTCCTTCCATCCAGTTAATTTGCTCAATGGACCTTTTTTATTTCCTGTTTTTTCCACTAAATGTCCTGTAATATTGATGACAATGAGGAAGCCATTCCAAGGAGTGAGAGACGGGCATGAGGGTGCTCAGTTTCCCTTTCTAGAAAAAATTGACAAATATGTGTGCATTTTGATTGGCTTTTCTTGTTCCACTCTAGTCATATTCACCTTTCAACCACTGCAATGAATGCTTCCCTATAGAGAAGTGGGAATGAAGGCAGAAAAGATCCCAGTCCCTATGGGTTGTTTAACTAGTCCAATATACTCACATTGGATGGATCTGGGGTGGATGTGGTAGTGTGGTCACTCCCCTCTTCAATTTCTTCTTTACTCTTGCTATTTGTAGGAGCCAAGGACCCAATCCTGCTGGAGATGGGTTACCCAGCTTGTTTTCCAACTGGATAGGCCACCAGAAGCACCAGCTGAATCAGACCCCAGACATGCTGCCCAGCCACTCTTCCCAAGCTGGTGTGGCAGGCATTGTTGGCTCTTGCATGATTAGGTTCTCAAATGACTTAGCAGGTGTTTCTGGCTGTCTATCCAGATGAGATCTTGATACTGCTGGGCTGTCCAGTCCCTCTTCTTCAGGTGGGTGGGCAGCCAGCAGTGCCTGCCACATCCTGCCAGTCCCAGAGACCAAGGGGCAATTGCACCCTCTGCACCCCAAAACCAAGATCCACTGTTACCCCCAGCCTCTATACTGTTGGTTTGTAAAGTGGAAAAAAGGATAGCTATGATAAGATTCAAAGAAAATGGAGTGTGAGTTCAAGCCAGTAAGGAAAGAGCCAGAGATGAAAAAATAGCAAAGGGCTGATCACAGATGACCCTGGCAACCTTCATTTACATTTTCAGTTTTCCATTTAATAAAAAATGTCCTCCTAGGTTCTTTTCTTTTTTAAAGGAATTGATCTGGTGCTCTTGGCCCTCTGTCATAGTAGTTTGCATATAGGTCTGTTTTATGGATGCTGCTGTGTACGTGGATGGAATGTCATGTATTGCTGGACATGTGTGGTATGATTTTCACAAAGAACTCTGCCAGAGGTTGCCAGGATAGTCAGTTCTACATAATTTTTCTTCACAGTCCTCAACATAAAAACTATTTTGTGACCGCCTTGTAGGTGAGGATTGAAGGGGGGAAATGTGTGAATGTAGCACTGCTGAAAACCAGTGATCCAAGGTTGCTGGACACTGGACAGCTCCTATTGCAGAAATGTCCACCTGAGCCTATTCTCAATAATGCCAGAAACAAACAGCCACTCCACTTGGATACTGTTTTGCAGATAGATGTCAGGACAGAACTCTGTCTGCTTTTGCAAGGAAATTTTGGAAAGTGTTTCTTTTTATGTAGTTATAGCATGTGGAAGAAACAGGCTTCACTTTATTGTCTGGTCACGAAGTTGTTAGAGACCTTTATTATACAAGCAGCTGCTGGGAAGAGCACCAGACAGACAGAGCTTCCTCTTATCAGTCCCGCATCTTCCCCCCCCCCAACAGACAATTGAAGCAAGCCTTTTATATGGTTCAATTCAGGTCACATGACACAAGATATAACAAGTCAAAGAAAAACTGGTTTGAACCAGAAGGTTGCAAGAGGGCATAGATTGTGGTTTGACCTGTTGACCTCATAGGTCTACTCAGCTTAACAAGGGAAAAGGGCAGGAGAAAGAGCAAATTGCAAAATAGGCGGGCAAAAAGCAATCATTAGCAAATAGTGCACTAACTCAAGAAATCAGCAGAAATTAAGGCCTGGGGTTTTCTTTTTCCACATGCATTAGCAGCTCAGTGTAACTATTTACAGAAGCAGAAGGATAATCAAGAATTTGGCACCGCTGGTTTTAATTTAGGATATCCAAGGTGCTATTAAACAATGACGAACCTTTAAAAATCTTCCAAAAAACCCATCTGCCCTGGTACCAACCAGGAAAAGTTATTTATCCAAAAACGGGCTAAAATTTATTGTGTTTGCATAGGGATCTTTAACACATTTTTTAATTCCAGCTGACGAGGATGAGATTAGCTTCAGAGGGAAAACTTCAAGTGTTTGTTTTTGTTTTAGTAAAATATTAAATACTCTGATGGGTAAGTTTGTTATTACCCTGAAATAAAATAGTTTTCTGATAGCATACTGTTAGGTCAACAATAATTTAGATTATTGGGAAGTATTAGATTTGCAGCTGAATACAAGGGTATTCAGCTATGGTATACAAGCTGAATAGACCTGTGGCCTAGCAATGCTGCTGACCACAAGGCAGAATAATAGCTAAACCAGCCATTTGCTTATGTTAGGTAATCATTTTAACCGTGTTAACCATTTTCTGAGTGAAAGGCAGCAAGTGAATCTGTGTAAGTCTGTGTGCTGTAAAACAGCTACAGCAAGGAACGAGATAAGATAAAGGGGCCCAAAAGGGAGGGAGGATGGCAAAACTCAAAACAGAAAAACGGATTGGAATGTGGAAGATAACATGTAACTGTTACTTAACTTCAGCTTTTAGAAAGTGCTAGTTCAGCTTAACAGAAATATGCTGTAATGAAGATCTGTGAAGCACTGCCCAAGTATTGCTTTTTATTAACCCTATAGTCTTGCCTTGTTGTAAAAAGTATAAAAGAACGCCCCACCCTTTAGGGGGGGCCATTTTGCCTCTTTGCTGGCTTATGGTCATTTGTTTGAGCAAATAAACTTTAGTAAAGCCTTTACCCGCGTTGCCTGGTTCCTATGCGGCTAGACAACGAACTCCAGGGAGTTTTCTCCCACGACAGTTTGGCGACCCAGATGGGACCCATCTAGCTTGGTGCCTTTGGAGACCTCTATCTCCTGACACCCCAGCGCACACCAGGTGAGTTCATCTATTGGGTTAGTCTCGGGAGGTGGACGGTCCCCTCAGGGACCAATAAGGCAGGATCCTCAAATCGGGTAAAAGAACGGTACCGGTGAGTACCTCAGGTCAGGTATGTTTTTGGTTTCTGTCTACTTTCTGGGTTTCTGGTTTAACCTCTAGAGGTCTCTGGAAGCAGTCTTTGAGGGTATCCGTCTGCCACTTTAAAAGCTGTTAGAGCGGCAGCCTGGCCGAAAGGCGAAAGACACGGATATAAGGTAGAAATGCTGTTATAATGGCCAATGACTAGGGTCTCGGATTCAAGATGCCCCTCCTCACGAAGAAAGCCAGTGGGGTCCGAGAACACCGGTTGTTGTACGTGGATGAAACAGCTTCTAGGCAGGTAGAACTTAGGGAAATAAGACTGCTTGTACTTGGATATAATCATGGGTTCCGGCCTAGGGAAAGGAAAAGCTATTCCCGATTTAACTCCTTGATTATATGATCAGGAATTGGAAACATTTGGAGGGACGAGCAGGACTGTCCAAGTCTCGTATGGCAGAACTCTGTTTAACTAATTGGACGTCTTATACGTCCCAGTTAGATTTGGGAAGACAATGGCTAGAAAATGGATCATTTGACCTAAATCGCCTGGCTGCCTTACGAAAGATCTTGGAGAACCTCCACCCCAGCCAAATGAATTATTGGTATTTATGGGACAACGTTGCTAGCAAGCAATCAAAACTTTTAACCACCCCGAACCCTGTAGCTTCCCCAAATTTGTTAGCTCCCCTTCAATGTCCAAAACCTTCCGCACCACCTTCATATTCAGAAGATGATTATAGACTCATGCCCAGGCCCCCTAACCCACTGTTAATTCCACCTCAAATGTTTGAACCCCAAAACGTTGCCCCCGGGCCGGCCGAGGGACTGGGAAATCTTCGAGAGGCATCAGCTCAATTTGTCTCTCTCGGAATCCCCGAGTCCTGGATCTGGAGAGGGATCCAGAGATCCCTCTCCAGATTCCAGTTCCACCCCGATTTCTAATCGCACTCGTCAAAAATTGTCCAAGCTTACGCTTCAGTTACCTCTAAGAGAATACCCTGTGCCTGGCGAGGGTGGAAGAGTTATCAGTCACTGGACACACTCTACCACCGACCTCTTAAACTGGCAAGAAAACACCCCCAGGCTCAGAAATGATCCCGAAGTAGTTCTCAGGCGCTTTAAAACCATTTTCATGACTCATAACCCCTCCTGGTCAGATGTCGTGCAGCTTCTCGAAAGCCTCTTAACCTCAGATGAGAAGACCCAAGTACTACGCCATGCTGACCAATTTCTAGCTGATCAGCAGCATCAAAACCACCTCATGCCTAATGGTGTACCTAGGCAATATCTAGATTAGAATTACAACAAGGAAAGGGGGCAGAATGCAATATGTATGCTAAAAGAAAGTATCTTAAAAGGACTAAAAAAGGCAGGAGATAAAACTACAAACTGGTCCAAGTAACAGCTACTGTTCAGGGTCCAGAAGAACACCCTTCAGACTACTTTGAAAGACTCTGTAAAGCTATACGCCAGTATGGAAACATGGACCCCGAGACACCTGCCACTTTGCCTGTGTTAAGACTTGTATTCATAAGTCAGGCTAGCGAAGATATTAGAAAGAAGCTCCAACATGACACTGAGGGTGTTGAGGGTAAATCCATGGCAGAAATCTTAGCCATTGCCACTAAAACTTTTAATGGAAGGGAAGAAAAGAAGAAGAAAGAAAAAAGGAAGACCAGTCCAACATTCGCATGTTGGCAGCGGTAATTCAGCCACCAAATCCCTATAGAACCAATCTGCCCCGTGGCCCGAGGCCCTTTGTGCCTAGGCCACCGGGCCGTACCCACCAGCCGTATGGGCCCAACGTATGCCATTACTGTAAACAGGAGGGACACTGGAAAAGAGAGTGTAAGTTAAGACCAAAAAGATCCCCAAGTAATAACCCTGAAAATCAAAAATTCAAGAACCATCAGTTCGCTACTGTTACCCCAGATCTTGTTCAAAACCAGTTTGACGACTGACGCGATGAGGGAGATTCTACATGCCACCTTCTGCAACTATCCTCTGTCCAACCTAAAGAAGTCACCCTAAACTGCAGTGCTCAAGATCCCCTAATAACCTTAGAGATAGGAGGACATGTCTACGAGTGCCTGCTAGACACAGGGGCAACTTTTTCCAGTATTTCCAAAGGACATCTTTCACCAAGTGAAAGACAAGTCACAGTTATGGGAATCAAAGGAAAACCCTTCCATTGCTCATTTTCTCAACCCACGCACGAACGTCAAAATTGGCCCCCCCTCACCAGAACACACTTTTCTTCTAGCAACTGGTCCTGTAAACCTTCTTGGACGGGATCTTCTTTGCAAACTTCAAGCCACCTAATGGAATTATTCTAACGTTTCCGTCCTCCCTGATCCCAATGCTAGCCACAGCGCTTGCAGTTATGGGAAAACTCGAGCTTGCAGTCTCTTCCCCTTGTTCTAAAAGAAAAGGTACCCCCAGAACTTTGGGGCCTCACCTCCAGCTCGGTGGGACTCCTAAAATCTGCAGATCCTGTCAAAATCCTAATTCGCACCAATGTTGAACCACCTAGAGTACCCCAATACCCTTTAAAAGCAGAAGCTATTGAGGGAGTCAAGCCTTTAATTGAAGACTTTTCTAAACAAGGAATTCTAATTCCCTGTCAGTCCCCCTATAACACACCTATACTTCCAATAAAGAAACCCAAGCCGGGTCCAGACGGAAAGTCAGTCTATCATTTTGTTCAAGACCTCAGGCAAATTAATAAGTATGTCATTCCTCGACACCCTGTTGTTCCTAACCCCAATACTATTTTAACTGCAATACCCCCTGACACTGCTGTTTATACAGTAGTAGACCTCTGTTCTGCTTTCTTCAACATCCCCATCCACCCCGAATCCCAATATCTTTTTGCCTTCACCTGGGGTTCTTCTCAACTAACCTGGACAAGGTTACCCCAAGGATATGTAGAATCTCCCAGCATTTTTCTCAAATTCTTCACAAAGATTTGCAAGATGTTACTTTTCCTAACTCCTCATCCCTCCTAATATACGTGGATGATTTACTCTTGTGCTCTACCTCATCCGAGACATCTACCCAGGACACCATCTTATTCACTGCACTAGCCGTCAAAGGCCACAAGGTGTCACCAAGCAAGCTTCAGTTCTGTAGATCCACTGTTAAATAATTAGGACATGTTTTAGAGCCTGGCCAACAACGCCTTAGTGATGGCAGAATCCAAGCCATCCTAAATATCCCCAAACCTATAACAAAGTGTCAGGTTAGAGGTCTGCTGGGAATGGTAGGGTTCTGTCGCTCTTGGATCCCAGCCTTCGGAGAGTTAACCAAACCACTTGTACAGCTTACCACAAAAGATGCAGAAAAACCAGACTTTTGAGATCATAAAGCCGTCCGCAGCTTCAGTAATATAAAAACAGCTTTAACCTCTTCTCCTGCTCTAGGGCTACCAGATTATCGAAAACCTTTCACGCTCTTTGTCCATGAGTGACTAGGAGTAGCCTCTAGAGTACTTACCCAACCTTTAGACACCACTCAATGCCCGGTAACTTACTTCTCTACACAATTGGATCTGGTAGCAAAGGGGGGAGCGGGATGCCTTCGCGCAGTGGCAGCAGCTGCAACAATAGTCGAGAAAGCCCAGGAATTAGTCCTCAGATACCTCCTTATCCTAAAGGCTCCACACGCAGTAGCCCTCCTCCTCCTCCAGAAAAATACTCAACATTTTTCTCATCAGAGAATGAACAAATATGAAACCACACTTTTAATGGCCACAAACCTGGTCATAAAAAAATACAATACCCTGAATCCGGCTACCCTATTACCTCTACCCAGCGACGGTGAACCAGACTCCCACGATTACCTTCAAGTTGCAGCATTTTCAGACAAACCCAGGACAGATCTCAGTGACTTACCCTTAGACAACCCTGACCTGATTTTTTATGTAGATGACTCTTCAAAAATAGTCAACGGAGTTAGAAAAACGGGTTATGCAGTAGTAACTCCATTTGAAGTACTTGAAGCTGAACCACTGCCTGGGCAGTTGAGCGTCCAGGCGACCGAACTTACTGCCCTTACACAATGCTTAGATTCATAGATGTTAGGGTCGGAAGGGACCTCAAAAGATCATTGAGTCCGACCCCCTGCATAGGCAGGAAAGAGTGCTGGGTCTAGATGACCCCAGCTAGATGCATATCCAACCTCCTCTTGAAGACCCCCAGGGTAGGGGAGAGCACCACCTCCCTTGGGAGCCCGTTCCAGACCTTGGCCACTCGAACTGTGAAGAAGTTCTTCCTAATGTCCAGTCTAAATCTGCTCTCTGCTAGCTTGTGGCCATTATTTCTTATTTCTTATTTGTGGCCAGGGATGCCTTGGTGAATAAAACCTCACCAATTCCCTTCTGTGCCCCCGTGATGAACTTAAAGGCAGCCACAAGGTCGCCTCTCAACCTTCTCTTGCGGAGGCTGAAAAGGTCCAGGTTTTCTAGTCTCTCCTTGTAGGGCTTGGTCTGTAAGCCCTTAACCATACGAGTGGCCCTTCTCTGGACCCTCTCCAGGTTATCCACATCCCTCTTGAAGTGCGGTGCCCAGAATTGCATGCAGTATTCCAACTGCGGTCTGACCAGTGCCCGATAGAGGGGAAGTATCACCTCTTTGGACCTATTCATCATGCACCTGCTGATGCACGATAAAGTACCATTAGCTTTTCTGATGGCTTTGTCACACTGCCGACTTATGTTCATCTTGGAGTCCACTAGGACTCCAAGATCCCTTTCCACTTCCGTGCCACCCAGCAGGTCATTTCCTAGGCTGTAGGTGTGCTGGACATTTTTCCTCCCTAGGTGCAGCACTTTGCATTTCTCCTTGTTGAATCACATTCTGTTGTTTTCTGCTCACTTGTCCAACCTATCCAGATCTGCTTGCAGCTGTTCCCTGCCCTCCGGCGTGTCCACTTCTCCCCACAGCTTTGTGTCACCCACAAACTTGGTGTGGCGGCGAAGCGCCCCCACAGGCGAGTGAGGGGGAGAAGAGGGGACCCACAGACCCCGAGAGCAAGCCCCCAGGAGGGCATACATACCGGCAGAGGGGCAGCGGGAGGAAGAGCTGTAGCCGCGCGAGCCGCCATTACGCCGGCTCTGGCAACAGCTGTTCACCGCGCGGCGAACAGCTGAGCCAATCCCAGCGGCCGGAGCGGCCGCTGCGGGAGGATTCAAAAACGCCGACAGGACAGGGAAAGAGGGAGAGCCAGGGGGAGAGAGTACGGGTGCGCGGCCCGTGCTGCCGGCTCTCGCACGGAGCGTCGAGGACCCTGCCTGCGGGTCTCAAGCAAGCAGTATAGGGAGGAGCGGGAAGCCTTTCGCCAGCAGCCAGGCGAGAGGCGATCAGAGAGTGCACGCCGAGGCACTCTCTCTGCTGCGTCCTGAAGCGGCAGCCGCACAGGAAGCAGGGGAGCGCCCTGCGGACGGAAGGAAAGGGGAGATAGCGGAGGCCCCAGGAGGGGGCTGGAACCAGGGGAAGCAACCACCAGCTCCCCCTGGTCCGGAGGAGTGTTATCTATAAGGGAGGAGAAAGGAGAAACCCCTCTCTGCAGGAGGGGGGAACGACCGAGAACCGGGGGAACCGGGCAGAGACCATCATACTGGGCCCGGCAACACCTGAAGGACATCACCCGGCGGCTGGCGTGTGGACGGGGTGTAGGGGAGGCGGAGCCCCGTGGATCACCACGTCCGATAACCGTGAGTACCACTGCCTATCGGGAGGCCCCACCCAGGATCAAGAGCTTCACTGGAGACCCCTACGAAGGTAATTGAGTACATCCAAGGCGTGGCAGGCGAGTTGAGGGGAGGGGCCACACCCCGATAGGTCAGACGGAGCAAGGCGCAGGCTCCACACTTGGACAGAGTACACTTCACTCCCTCATCCAAGTTGCTGATGAAGACATTGAAGAGTATTGGTCCAAGGACCGAGCCCTGCGGGACCCCACTGCCCACACCCTTCCAGGTCGATACCGACCCATCCACCACAACTCTCTGGGTGCAACCCTCTAGCCAATTTGCCACCCACCGCATTGTGTAGTCATCCAAGTCACAGCCTCTTAACTTGTTCACCAGTATGGGGTGGGATACCGTATCGAAGGCCTTCCTGAAGTCTAAGTATACGACATCCACCCCTACTCCTGTGTCCAGGCATTTTGTAACCTGGTCATAAAAAGAGACTAGACTAGTCAGGCATGATCTGCCTGCTACGAACCCATGCTGGTTTCCCCTCAGCATAATTTGTCCTGCTGGGCTCTCGCAAATGTGAACCTTGATAATTTTTTCAAAGACTTTGTCAAGGATGGAGGTGAGACTGACTGGCCTATAGTTGCCGGGGTCCTCCTTCCTCCCCCTCTTGAAAATGGGGACCACATTGGCCCTTTTCCAGTCCTCCGGGACTTGGCCCGTGCGGCACGAGCGTTCAAATATTCCCGCCAGTGGCTGTGCAATGACGTTGGCCAGTGCCTTCAGTACCCTCGGATGGAGCTCATCCGGGCCTGCCAACTTAAAGGCATCCAGTTCCTCCAAGTGACTCTGCACCATCTCAGGGTCTACGCATGGTAGTCTGGCGCCTTGCTGCTGCCTCTCTACAATCCCAGTGAGAGACTTGTCTTTCCCCTCTCTTAGGAACACTGAGGCAAAGAACTCGTTGAGGAGTTCAACCTTGTCCCCCCTGTCTGTCACCAATTGCTTCTGCCCATTTAGTAGGGGTCCTATTCCTCCCTGGGCCTTCCTTTTACTCCCTATATATCTAAAAAAAACAATTTCTTGTTATCCTTTACTTGGGTTGCCATCCTCAGCTCCATGGTAGCTTTGGCCCGTAACTGCCTCCCTACAAGCATGAGCAGAGGAGGTATACTCCTCTTTGGTGATCTCTCCCTGTTTCCACTTTTTATGTGCCCCGCTTTTGGCCCGTAGGCTGCCCTGGATTTCTCTGGTCAGCCAAGGAAGCCTCCTGGCCCCTTTCCCTCTTTTTCCTCGCATCGAGATCATCTCCCTTTGTGCCCGAAGGATCATTTCCTTAAGGCACAGCCACCCTTCTTGGGCTCTCATCACTTCAAAACTCCTACTCTGCAGTGTGTCCTTGACTAATCACCTGAGTTCATTGAAATCAGCTTTCCTAAAGTCTAGCACTTTCACCCTACTAGTTACCTTACCCACTCGATGTCTTATGAAGAATTCTATTATTAGGTGATCACTGTCCCCCAGATGACCACCGATCTGTAGGTCCCCTACCATATCATCCCCCATTGCCAATACCAGATCCAGTAAGGCATTCCCCCTAGTGGGACCATGTACCTCCTGTGTCAGGTGGAGGTCCTGTACACAGGATAGAAACCTGCATGAATGGTGGGACTTTGCTGGCTGTGTCTCCCAGCAGATGTCTGGGTAGTTTAGGTCCCCCATGACTACCGCCTCCTTAGCTTTTATGGTCTCCGAGAGCTGCCTCAGGAGCCCCGAATCTAGTTCTTCCCCTTGGTGTGGGGGTCTGTAGCAGACCCCTACCACCAAATCCCTTTCTCCTTGCCCCCCATGTAACCTAACCTGCAATCCTTCTACTTCCTCATCCTTCAATTCCGTCTTGATGAGGGTCAATGTATATTGCTCACTGACATAGAGCGCAACCCCTCCCCCTTTCTTCCCCACCCTGTCCTTTCTGTACAGCCTATAACCCTCAATATGTACCGCCCAGTCGTGGGATGAATCCCACCAGGTTTCTGTTAGCCCTACTAAGTCATAGGTATTTTCTGCAAGCAGGAGCGCTAGTTCATCCTGCTTGTTCCCCATGCTCCTAGCATTAGTATATAGGCACTTGAGCCCTGTGACTGGTGCCTTTGCTGCCCCCGCAGTTCCGAATCCCAAGGGGCCCCTTATTTCTTACCTGCTTATTGCTTACCTGTGCTGTACTGCTGGCCGCCCCATGGCTTGCAGGTTCCCAATGTTCTCCTTCTTCAGGATGGGCTGTCCTAGAATGACTTGTTAAGCAGAGGAGGGGGCTTATGGCCAGGGGAACATGGGAGAGATTGCAGGGTGGGTGAGGGAGAAGGGAAGATCCACTTGTGAATCTCAGAGGGAGCACAGGGGACACCACACATCCTACCCCCTCATCTGCCTTCCATCACTGCTTTCTCCACCATAGCAATTGGAAGGATAACATTAAGATGATCTTCAATCATTACATTCTATACATGGAAATTTACAGCATATTTACAAATTTCCATGTATGGCATTGAATGATTAGGGGGTCATCTTAAAACATTCAGAATTATATACAATATGAAATGTTAGTATAGGTAGTCTTATAGACCAACAATACACGTTTCCAACTTACAGCAACCCCATCAGTTAGTTTAATTCTTGGCTTTTAATTAACTTAGATACAGACATACTGAAAGGAGTAATAGCTTAGAAAAGAAATATGAGGAGATAAACAAGAAGAGAAATAGAAAGAGATTTTTTTTTTAAAGAGTGAAAAGGGAGAAACATAGTGGGAGTGGGGATGAAACCGAACATTCAATACTCTTTTTCACAAACTTTCAGGAAAGCATCCCCTATCTCCAATAATGGGCTATTCTATTACAGTGCTTAGTTATTTCCAGGGTGTTCAAGTTTATCATGTGTGTTCCAGTCATTTTAGATGTCCATTTCTGTAACATCAGTCTCTTAGGAATTAGCAGTGCTTTGTTGAGCCTATTAAAAAAAAAAGTTATTTAGTTTCCATCAAGCTGAAAAATCACATAGCTAATGTGTAATGTAATTTTACAATTGTAATTGTAATACTTCTATAATTTAAATATAAATGTGTAATGTACAAGAAATTCTGTCCAGAACAAGCAGACATACCAGGATTCCCATTACAGATGGGTTAAAGTAGAATCTGCTGAGCTATGGCACCAGAACTGTCAGATTTATCGGTATATATTTTAAAACAATCCAGGAAGTCCATATGTTTGTATTTTCTTCCTGGGTTAATCATAAATGGAAGAATGAGGAACAATTGACATGGCAGTAGCTCAAATTTGTTTTTACTGATTAACAGCCATGTTCCCCTTAAATTTATTTTCCCAGAGCCACTAGCTTTGATACAAGGGTGCTGACATAGTTAAGCATTTAGTTATGCATTTAGTATTGCTTAGAAACCAAGTACCTTGTGAAGAGAACTGAAAACTGTTCAGCTGGATCTGAGGTAGCATACACTAAATGGATGGGAAATGGCATATGTAATTCCTCCTAGTGTCACAACCCAAGGGTGTGATTTTTGTTTGTGTGTGCTTCGGCACTGCTAAATTATTTCCCGCCACTCGCAGCTTTCTTTGCAGGGTGCATTTCTCAGTTGCAAAAAGAGAAATGCACTGTGCAAGGAGTTCCCGCCATTCGTATTCAAATTTGTGTCCCACTATTGGCCAGTTCTAAATTATTCCGATGTGGTGGCTAGCGATTGGCTTTCTAGCCGTATAAGAGGCTTGAGTGGTTTCCGCCCAAGTTGGAGAACTCCGAGGAGAACCCCGCAAGGGAGGACTCCACAACCATCTGGAGGAGGAGAACTTCACGTCTCGTGAAGATCTCTAAGCACTGCGGAGCCTATCGGACCCAGCGTGTATCTCAAGAAGGCTATAGGGGTCTGATCAGCCTCTCGCCTCTCCCCGTCGCCGCCTGATCCCTTGACGTACCCTTCCCTGCACGCAAGTTCCATGGAGCCTAGCAAACTTCGTGTGAGTCTATTCAGAGCTCTTTGCTTCGAGTACTTTCTTCGGTTGACGCGACGGGCTTGCGGTTTAGAGCTCTCAACCGGATTGGGCTAGAAGGTTCACGGGAAGGAACTCTAGTCCACCTCTCTTCTTTTCTGTCTGTAACTGCAACTCAAGCAAGTTTTCCTGCCTGCACCGCGACCATCTTTGGTGTAAGTAAAATAATCTTAAATCAACCACTAAGCGTCTGTGCCTAATTCTAGCGTGCCGCCTGCCTTCCCCGACCTGGCGTGTCCGGGCTGCTGGCCACAGCCCGCCGCGTGAAAAAAACCCCCAAGGGCCTCGGACCGCTCCCGGCCTGCACACCTAGTTTCTTGGCTTAGACTCATAGAAAATTAGGGTTTGATGGGACCTCGGGAGGTCATCTAGTGCAACCCCCTTCTCAAAGCTGGACCATCCCTAACTAAATCATCCCAGCCAAGGTTTTGTCTAGCCGGGTCTTAAAAACCTTCAAGGATGGAGATTCCACAACCTCTCTGGGTAGCCAGTGCTTTACTACCTTCCTAGCAAGAGAATTTGTCCTAATATCTAACCTAAACTTCCCTTGCTGCAACTTGAGACCATTGCTCCTTGTTCTTCCATCTTCCACCACTGAGAACAGTCTAGCTCCATCCTCTTTGGAACCAGACTTCACATAGTTGAAAACTATTATTAAATCCCCTCCCCATTGTCTCTTCTTCATACTAAATAGGCCTAGTTCCCTCAGCCTATCCTCATAAATGATGTGTCCCAGCCCTCTAATCATTTTTGTTGCCCTCAGCTGGACTCTCTCCAATTTGTCTAAATACCTTTTGTAGTGGGGGGCCCAAAACTGAACACAGTACTCCAGATGTGGCCTCACCAGTGCCGAATAGAGGGGAAGAATCATTTCTCTTGATCTGCTGACAACATTCCTACTAGTGTAGTCCAGTATGCTGTTGGCTCATATTCAGCTTAATGTCGTTGTAAGCCCTTGGGCTTTTGCCCCAGAGCAGCTCCCTACCCAGCTATGCACCCTGGAAGCTCTGCTTGGGCTGGTATTCATACTCTGGCCCTGCACAGTCACACTCCTGGGGACTCCACGGAAACTGGATGGAGTGGCATGGACAGGGGCTGCGGGGAGCAGTCTGGCCATTGTCTGGATCTGCCATTTTGCCCTCCCCTGCACTAGAGACTATGAGCAAATATGACCTGGGTGGAAGATTTCTGAGGGTTAAGGAGGATCTTGAGAGTCAGTGTGTCCATAGGGCAAGGCAGCATCAGAGGGGACCAGACCCGAAGAGAGTGAAACTTCAGTGGGTCCCTGAACAGCGGGATGTGTGACTTTCTGGGGATATCTATCCAGAAATTCCTCCCAAAGCAACAGAAGCTGGAAGGCTGGAGGGCCTAGGTCCATGCTATTTGTGAGTAACCTAAACTAAGGGTAAATAAGAGCTTGCCTAAGGAAACCCCCTGGCATTGTGGGTTGGAGAGAAGTAGTGGAGGTGTGTAGCAGGAGACCTGCTACTGGAAGGAAAAGGTGCATTTTGTAACTTTTTGTTCTTTATTGCAGAGGGCAGGCCAGGGAATGCAGCTTGCAGAAAGATGAGCTGCAGGACTCCAGGCAGCTACTAAGGGGTTGGAAAGCCCTGTTTCTGATTTGGCTAACTGGCAGCACTTAGGCCTTGTCTCCCAAGAAATCCAGTCAGGACTTCTAGGAAGTGTCCCAGGAAGAGGGAGAGGCAAGAGCCATATAAACCCAAACTAGGAGGGCAGATTAGCTCAGATGCTTACAACAGAAGCTCTGCAAGGGCAGCTTAAAAGGAGACAAGTTATGTGTTTTGTTTCTGTTGCTGTTTGGTGGTTGTGTTACCCTGTGAAGTTTGGGGTGACTTAAAGGGAAGGAGGAGGCCCAAGGGAGGGTGACATTACAGAGGGTGCCAGGGAAGTACCCCATAGTTTGGGGGGCTTTGTTCCAAGGGTCTAGTGCAGAGATGGGGCTGGGGACTCAGCATAGAGAGTGCAAGTGGCAGAGACCAAATACATATGCTGACATCTTGATCTGTGGGCACACACTGTTACAGGCATTGTAACTGTTTCACCATTACTTCAATCTCTGTTAACAGTTCCTTAAAAATACCACTGAAGCTCATAGCAGTTCCAGCGCTGTTGTCAAGCTCTGATGAACTGCAGCTGGACAACAGAAAAACTCAAGAGAACTATCCTAGACACTCAGAACAGATACTTTGTTTCCACTGGATCCACCTGAAGTACAATCTATGTCAATGTATAGGACTACTCATCAAAGTTTCTGACCTCTATCATAGTTCCTGCTTTGGGAAGCTTGGGGCAGCTGGAAGGGATGACCAGCTAATGATTGTAGAGCTACTAAGAGGATTAAGAGCTCCAGGAGTTGAATGCAAAGGGTAGGTTCTTGGGGGAAGCCCAGGTAGCTAAAATGGCCTAATGTCCAGAAAGGAGGCAGAGTTTTGTTTTGTGTTTAAGGTGAAGAATAAAACTAGCTTGAGAAGCTGAGAATGGAGCTGGCTTTGCTGTCTAAAGCAGCAGGGTTAGCAACCTGTTTACAGAGCCCCTCACTTCAAAGTTGTTAAAATGATGTGTGTTACAATAGAGTGATAAAGAAAAGGAGTGAATAATTCAGCCTTCATAATAGGGGTTGAATATGGAATGGAATAAAGCAAGAGTCCTGTGTGTAAGAATATCAATCCTATAGCTAATGCAAATGCATATGAACCAAGAACTTTGTTTTATAGGCACCCTTAACTGTGGTGTTTCCTAACTTTGGTTGCTTGATTTTGCAATTTTTACACTCAGCTTCTATTAACATAGGTGCAGTGTAAGCAGTGAGTCTTAAGCTATATTGCTTGCAAAAGGGAGGACTTAAAATTATTTGAGTGATACCTTAAATAGTGTATGGCTAATTTCTTAATTAATGTCTGTTGTGCAATTGGGTGTTGAGACTTCTCGTAAGCAGCAGATATGCAACAGTAAAACCCACTTCCAATTAATTAAGATGGATGTCAGGTGGCGTGTTATGGTTGTTTGGCACACTTACTTGGCATTTCCATCACACTGAATAAAACTTTTGGTGGGAAATGTAGATTTGAATCCCCTCATTCTGAGGAGTTATATGCCATGTCCCCTACTTCCATTTCCTGGGTGAATGTTTTCACCCTTAAGGTATTCTATACAGAATGGTACCTTTCCTCTTTTGGTTGCATTATGTAACTTTCTTGATTCTCTTTTAAGCTACCCTGACCCCTTTTTGGAGAAGAGTGGTCTATAAGTCTAATAAATATATCTGGTGAACATGATGAAAGAACTTGACAGCATGGACAAGTCCATGGGCTCTGTCAGTGGCCAACTGCAGCAACATACAGCAAGAGCAACAGCTGCTTATGAGCAACATTGTGGTGGGAACACTTTCCCTCTGAGTAGTCAGATGACACTTTCTATAAAAGCAAGTGCTGCTGACAAGAAGTGTGGAACCAAAGCACCAGCATGTTACTAGTAACAAACATTGATTATATGCTAAACCTGATGACTAGCTTGGAAACAGCTTCCAGGCACAGATCAGAACATAATATAATAGCTATTACTAACATCTCTTAAATATGCAATTCCAGGGAAGTTTTGGCAATGATAACCTGACAGTCAAGTTCATGTAAACTCAGTTGTCAATTAAATGCTGCTAAATGAAGTTGTGTGTTTGGAATGCTTCTTTGTGGCAGTACTGGGCTGAAAATCTCCACTCCTGTGTGTGGGAGGTAGTAGATTTGAGGGTACCTAACCTCTGTGTGTGGGAGGGATTGTATTTGGGCAACCAGGCCCCAGAGCTTGAATCACTGTGTGGGAAAGAGAGAGAAATGACAGAATGAGGTAGGTAGATTGAGAGGAAAGGCTATTACAAGGGGAGGCTATTGCAGGCAGGCAAGCACCCAGGACTGTGGCATATCCTCATTGTGCAACAGCCCACTCCCTGAGATTGTTGGGTTGGCTTGTTAAGGCCCCAGTACAACTCACTGGCTCATAACCATCCAGCCATGCAGTTTTAGGAGTTGTAGGGACCTTAGGACTGCTTGAGGGCAGGGGCTGGAAAACCAAAGCAGACCACCATTTAAGATGCCAGCATGCCCAACAAGTCCCAGCTGATTGCTACAGGGCATAGGGATGTCATGGGGGAAGGGGGAAAGACCTGTTAGAGTAATTCTGCTAGTTTTCCATGCTGATCTGTTGGCTTCTAGGCCGGTGGTTCTTAACCTTCTTGGATTTGAGGCACCTCTCCATAACTTCTGTGAAGTGAATGGCATGCAAATTAGTTTAGCACACTAGTTTATATAATCCAGTGCTTACATCTTTGGAGAGGGCCAGGCAGTGAGGGTGGGAGATCAGCCAGGCAGGGTCCAGCCTGATCTTGTGTTTATCTAGCTATGTCTTCACACCTCTGGGTACCATTCAAATCATCTATTGGCACTTGAAGGTGCTGCAGCTCCCTGGTTGTGAAACACTGTTCTATGGCAGTGGTTTTCAACCTTTTTTATTCACAGACCCCCTAACAGAATTCAAATGGAGGTGTGGACCTCTTTGGAAAGGTATCACTCATTCTCATTGCCCATTTCTGGAAAGTAGTAGGGAAACTGAGATTTGAGCACCAGCAAGTGTTCCCCAATTTCGCTTTTTTTCACATCACTCTTTAGCATCAACTCATTTTCAGCCACAAAGCTGTCAAGGGTTTCAAATGTGTCTAAGTTGTTTTCTCTTATATGAAAAACCCAGAGCTGAAGCTTCTTGATAAAAGCCATCAGTCCTCTGCATATCACAGGTAACCATTCACCCAGGGCTTCCCCCAGATGGCCACATCAAACACACACATATTCACATGTATTAGATGTGCTGTAATGATGATAAGTTGGGGCAAAGCCTGAGCTAGCAGATATCTGTATACATCACCATACTTGTTTACTTGTGTCCTCCCATCAATTTTGTAGGACCTAACCTTTTACTAAATATGTGCTGTTCTTATTGTTCTAGATAAAGCTTTCCATAAATGCTTCTCAACACTAATTTTCCCAGTGGAAATTCTATCCAGACTGGTTTACTCATGCTGTCTCCCTCACCCAGCCCCCACTCACTCCTGCTCTGTTCCAATTTATAGATTGATCTTGCTAGGGCTGTAGCATTGCTGGGTCCCATGTGAAGTACTGGTGGTAGGAGGATGAGGTGGGGCTGCAGAGCTGCGCTCTGCCTGCTGGGTTGCCTGCCCCTGGTGCTTGGCCAGCTTCTGTGCATAGGGAGAACAGCTGCAGCCATGACACTTCACCTTCAGGTAGGGACACCATCTTTACAGCCAACTTTTGCAGACCCCTAGGCATGGACTATAGGTTGAAAAGCAGGTTCCAGGGCAATGGATGGTTTAGAAGCCAGTAAGAAATTTTAGAGGTCCAAGACTGGCAGAGTGGAAAGAAATGTCAGGGTAGTTGTGCAAAGCAGGCCGGGTCACTTGAGAGAAATGGAAGCCAAATGCGAGTGCCCCAAGGAAGGAAGAGCACAGGCCGTACCTGCACAAGGGGAGGTGTCTCCTACAGAGCATTGACTGAGAACAGGTCTGAGAAGATGTGTACTATTTGCACGTTAGTTACTGTGCAATAAGTAAGAGGCAATCCCGGTGCTGGAGTTTTGTTTCTGTATTTGCCTGAAGTCGTAAAAAAAGTTTAAAAACCCCGATGAGTCCATGTTCCTCGCGCCAGGCTGGGCTGGATGGACAAGACAGGCCTGGAGGTGTCAGTGGTGGCAGGGAGCAGCGGGGTTTAGTTCACGGCCGGCGACAGCAGTGGGAAGAGCCGGACTTGCAGCCGCCTCCAGCCCCTGGGAGCCGCGTTAAAAGCGCGCCTAAGCCGGGGCCGGGGGCGCCGGGAGCGACTCGGGGAGGGAAGAGGCTGAGCCGGCCGTGGGGCCGGGCTGCGGCTCCTTGGGGCCGGAGGCGGCGGCGGAGGCTGTAGCCCCGCGCGGACGGGCCGGGGCGCAGCAGGGTCTCGGGGCTGCGCCGCTCCGGCGGGTCCCGGGCGCTGCGGCGTGGAGACAGTCCGAGGCGGGGCGGGGCGGGGCGCGGCCGCCTCCCGCAGCTCAAAGCGCGGCCGCGCCCGCCTCGGCGCAGCACCGGCGTGGCTGCGCGGGAGGCAGGTGAGAGCTCCCGGCCCGGCCCGGCCCGGCCCGGCCCGGCCCCGCCGGCACCTGCGCTCGGCCCTGGCCCCGGCCCCGGCCCCTGCCGCGGGAGCCGGGCGGGCTGCGGTGGCCGCTCGGGGCCGCCCGAGGGTGGCGGCTGCGGGGATGGCAGGAGCCCTCGGGGCCGGGGCGGAGCAGGACTCCCCGGGAAGGAGCCCCTTCCCCGCCGACGTGCTCGTTTCTCCAGGCGCGGGCTGGGTCGAGGCCGGTGTGTGACGAGACGGGCTGTGCCCTCAAGGGCTGGGGCCTCTTGGAGCCGCTCCTGCTGCTCCTGCCAGGCTGGCTCCGGGGGAGGCGCGCGTGGAGGGGAGAGCGAGCCTCTGTGCGCTGTGCTGGACGTGTGTGTAACGGGCGGTGGCTGCGAGACCTGCGCATCGCTCGCCGGCTCCCCCTGTAGTGCTGAGTGGGGGCTGTGCCCGAGTGGGAGCTAGAGACTCGAGCGGTATTTTGGATTCGACAGTACTCGGTTGCACTTCTGTGACAGGGATTGGAGAGACGACCTTTCATGTTTTGGTCCCTTTCTCCTGCTCCCGTTAGGTGCCTGATTCAGCTCAACTTTCACAGTTTCATAGTTGGTAGGGTCGGAAGGGACCTGAGCAGATCATCACGTCCGACCCCCTGCCATGGCAGGGAAAAGTACTGGGGTCAAACAGCTCCGGCAAGGTGTTCGTCTAGCCTCCTCTTAAAGACCCCCAGGGTAGGAGCCAGCACCATTTTGCTTGGAAGTTGGTTCCAGGTCCTAGCCGCCCTGGCTGTGAAGTAGCGCCTCCTGATGTCTAGTCTGAATCTACCCTCTGCCAGCTTGTGACTGTTATTTCTAGTCACTCCTGGTAGTGCTCCGGGGAACAGGGACTCCTCCAGTGCCTGCTGGTCCCCTCTAACAGTTTGTACTAGTTTGCAACTTGATCTGCTTCTGTCTGCAGTCTTCCCCTTCTGAGCTCTCTGTCCCAATGCTGCTCTCCCTTCCCATTTCATTGTATTTCATACGAGTCCCAATCCCACAGTCTGTATTGGAATGAGAGTGCTTTGTAAGCAACCAGTGAGCAACTTGACTAATGTTTACGATTTGATGGATCATCTGCTCAGGACAGTTATGTATGCAGTAGTGTGCTTTGTTCTGGTTGCATTTTGGGTGTGCATGTGCACATGTGAGGAAGTGTAGGCTGGCAGACACAGATACATAGATAGCATGTATGCTTACATGCATATGAGGTATAGATATGTGTGTGTATAGATGGGCCCCTCTACACATGCAGGTAAAGGTGCAATGGGTGATGCACACAACTGCACCTCCTGCCATAAAACATGTGTGGTAGGAGGTGTGACTGGGATTGTGCATTAGATTCCCTGGAACCTTATTTAGGCAAACTTCTTTGGCTGGGAGTCCCACCTCAGTTGAGAGACTTCAAGTAGCAGGGGCACCCCAGGTAGCCCCTCACTGGGAGATGTGGCTGCCATGATGTACATGAAAGCTGCAAGCTGAGAGATTGCAGCTGCAGGGCTTTAATGCATCCTCGCAGCTAGGACATTGCAGCTGTTGTTGTATTCCAGCCCTAAGGGCTCCATGCATCCCTGGCCTGCAGCCAGGCCTTGTGGCTGCTGGGACCCCTTTGGGTCCTGGCACTGGGTGGGCACGCTGCTGAAACCCAGCATCCGCAGCTGCAGGGTGCTGCCAGTCCCAAGAGTCGGCAGCTGCTGGGGCCCAGGTCCCCTTAGTTGTTGGACTTTGAGCCCCAGTTGCACATGGTGTACCTCTTGCATTGGGAGTTGTAGCTGCTGGTGCAGCTCCCACCCAGAGGGGAGGCCCTGCAACACATGCAAAATAAAGCTTGATAGCAGCCAGTTATAAAGTTTGAGGCTGCAGCTGAAGTGCTGGCTGCTCAGCTTATCAGATTCCGATGAATCTGCTAAATACTTTGTCACAAGGACCTGAAAAAGGAAAAGAAGGAGCTTCTTATGGTGAGATAAGTACTTTGCACTTCTAGCTGGTCTGAAGGAAACTGTACCATTAACCAGCTAATTGTATAATAGTTGTAATGTGTAGAAGGAGGCTGTATTTGTAACAAAGGCATTATGGAAGTATATAATATGTATTGCTATGTTACATATATTAGACATGGCAAGGTGGAAGAAGGGTGACTTTCCCTTGGCATGCCCCATGAGATTTGTACTTTTCCTTGCTACTTGCAGGAATTCAGAAAAAGCTTGTCTGTGCCAAAAATAGCCTATCCCAGTGGTGTAAAACTCATCCAGCTCACAGGGCTGGATGAGCATTTCTGAGCTGGTATGTGGGGCCAGGTAGTATTCAAGCACAGCATGTCCCAGTCCCCAGGGCTAGCATGGGGCAGACATGGTCTGTAGCATGTGAGCTGAGCCCAGCACTGCAGGTAGCACAGGGGTCCAGTGAGGCACTGCATGGAGCATGTGCCCCTCATGCTGCATGCAGCATGTGTGGGTCTGCCATGAGCTGGACTGGGGCTGGATCACGGGGCTCCCTGTGCACCTAGCCATCGGGCTGGAATGTGATTGCATGCTTCCTATAGTGCATGGACTAGACCCTGTGGAACAAGGTTTTAGCAGGATCCAAGCACAAATTGTATGTTGCACCTTGCATTGCCTGCACTGCCTTATGCAGCGCAGGAGCCAGGGCTGGTCCAGTGACCCACAAGCTGGGTCATATACCTCAACAGGGCTGAATCTGTTGTAGAGCTCTGATCCCTTTGTTGTAGAGATTTCTGTTGTTGTAGAGAGCTGGAGTGGATTGATCACAGTGACAGAATATAATAGTCCCTGTAAAGCAATGTTTCCCTTCCCAATCCATGGGTTGCAAGAATTTGTGAAAGGATCACAAGCAAACTTTTAAAAAATGGATCATCAACCTTTAAAAATGGATTCCCTTTTAAAGGGGAAAATGTGGGACATGGTGGCTTTTTCTCTTGCAGGTTGTCAGCGTTCAAGACTGCAAGGGGCTGCTTGGGGCTGCTCCATACCCCCCCACATTCCCTGCATGCCCCAGCTATGGGGGGGAGGGGCTTGGGGGGGGCAGCAGTTCAGGAGTGAGTGCCACTGGGTTGGGACTAGCTGCTTGATGTTTACAAATGGGTCCTGATACAAAATAGGTTAAGAACCACTGCTGTTAAGGAATACTAGCTAAATTAATTATTAAATTCAGAGCATGGTAGCAATTATATAAGCAAGAGTTCTATAATACTACAAACAATACTGCTTATTAAATGACTACATTCATTCTTAAAATAATTTTACAGTGTGAATCTTATCCTTAATGAAGATCTCACATTAGCCCCTATGATTAATGCTAATTGTTACTGCTGTTGGTGTCCTCCCTTTTTGCCTCTAGCCTAGATGCTGCTGTGACTGTGGAGGGAGTTATGTTCTCTTTCTGTTTTATTCTTTACAGGAGGGAACAAGAAGAACAGGATTCTGGTCTGCAGGGGAGATACCAATGACCTATATAAACTCCCTTTCTTACATGTCATTCCATTTTTCTGATATGGAGTACCTGATGAAATACCTTAATTATGGGGTCACCACAGTGGTGGTGGCTTCAATATTAGCCTTTTGTTTAACTCCTGTTATGGTCTTATTCTGTAAATGCTTCAGTTTACTTTATATTACAATTTATCACAGGAGTTCTAAGCTAAAAACAAATTGTTCTGATGATTTCTGGCATGATGCAAGGCAAACTTTGGCATACTTTTGGGATTTGTATGCAAGAATATGGTATGGTAAGTAAAATTTCCTTTGTTTGTAGCTCTAAATCTGTTTTTATTAGGTGAATGACCCCAAAATTTAAATGTTAGGCTTCAAACCCAGGGTTACTAACCCAAGACCATTTTCTTTACTGACAAGCCTTAAACTTTTTACTGACAACTAGCCTTTTTCACTCACATGTGCCTTATGTCACCTTGTAACCTTTCTACCAGACCCTGAATTAGGGTCAGGTTACAAGCTTGTGGGGTGGGGGGATGAGGGGGAATTGGTTGTTGGTGAAAATGTTTAAATTTATCATTCACTCTTTCGTGGTTTGGCAACCTTACTTGACTGCAACAGTGGTTTTACACCATGTTGCCTCCACCATAAGGGGTCCCCTGTTTACCTGTACAACCATGCTGCCTCCCAGCAGTCCTACTCTCTGTCCTGGCATGACAGCCCCCAGAGAAGGACCTCTATCTGCATACCTGGCACCCATCAGTGTTACAGGCAGATGGGAGGTAGCACTAGGAGCATTAGCTGTAGCACATGGCTGGGGCTTGGGGAAGGAGCTTTGGAGAACCCTGTGAGCCACAAAGTCCTTAGAGCTCCCTTTGAGGTGGTGCTCTCCTGCTCAGACACTTTGGGCTTCTTTACATGTACAAGCACCGCAGCTCTGGGCCCTTTGAAAAGGGCCCGGCGCTGTGCCACATGCAGTTTTATAAGTGGCGTAATGCGTGTCAGTGCACAGAAAATGGCTTTTGAACTAAAATGCCTCAGAGGTGCTTTAATTCAAAAGTGTACTGCCGTAACCCTCTGTGCGTTGACATGCATTTTGCCACTTACACAACAGCATGTGGTGCAGCACGTCAGCTTGTGTGTGGAGCTTACTTGATTAATTGAGTCTGCTCTGAACTGGCGGATATCTGGCATGTTTTGGGAGAGAAAGGTATGTGTATAAATGCCCTACTGTGGTGTCTGTGTTAGAATATGGGCTCCAGCTTCTTTTCCACCATGGAGCTTCAGTGTGCTTCCATTGCTTCATGTTTTTACAGATTCTGTGGGTGGGCATTGTTAGCTTGGTTATTTACAGAAAGCAACCCTGTTCAACCTATTCCAAAAGCAGTACAAGTTTTAGTTAAATGCTGTATAGAACACGAGACTCCCTCCCCCAAAGAGTCTGCTATTTTAAGAAGAAAAAGTGGAATGTATTGGGGAGTGCACAAACTGTAAGCACATAGATGGATACAGAATTAATATTCTTTATTTGTGGTTTGTTTTTCCAGAAAAAATCATTGCTTATATTCATATTCTAACAACAATGCTGGCAATTCACTTTATGCTAAACATGCATAACATTTTAAAGAATCTTGTTTGGGATGTTTTTTCTGTTCCTTTCTGAAAATAAATTCTGGCAGTGTCAATATAACATACATTAATTTTAAGATTCTCTCATTTAAGAGCTGTTTGGAAATGAAACGTACAGCTCCTTTTTAACTAGACACTGTGCCAGAATTTTAAAATATTTACCTTTTATTGGTGAACTTACATTTCTTAGGAAATGAAATCCCTTTCCCTGCTACTCAGTCTCTTCAACTGTTTAAACAAATATAGGTGAGCTACAATCATTGAAAGGTAGGATTGTCAAAAAGAAATAGCAGCAAGCCTTTCTTTCTTTTTATTTTGGTTGTTGGGGGCTTGGATTATGTGGGAGATTGACAATGAGATATAGATCCCTCTACTTATGGGAAGTAAGTAAGCTGGAATGTGTGAGATGTTGCCCTGTGAGGAAGAGGGCCCTGTGTTCCTGTTTCTTTGTTCCTGATAGGGCAGAAATTTCCCTGCTGTTCTCTGTTCTTTTTATCCAATGACTACTAAATACCAAGTGCAGTGGCTCAGTTTTCAGAGTAAAATGAAATGGATTTCTGTAAAACTCTTCTTGTCCCTGCCGACTGCTCTCTCCAGCCCCCTTGTGGAGCTGTTCATTTTCTGTATAGTTTGGCTGCGTTTCATTTTTAAAAACAAGATAACAGCTGATGCTGGCATCATCCAGAGTCTGACTTTCCTGGTTTGCTTTCCTTAATTTCAGTCTAATGTTTTAATTTTGCACAGAAATCTTCATAAGTCCACCTTCATATTTGGCATAAGTAACTTTGAAATCCCCAATCTTCATAGATGTTAGGGTCAGAAAGGATCTTAGGATCTTCAAGGATGTTAGGCTCAATAGATCATCGAGTCGAACCCCCTGCATAGGCAGGAAAGAGTGCTGGGTTTAGATGACCCCAGCTAGATGCCTATCTAACCTCCTCTTGAAGACCCCCAGGGTAGGGGAAGAGCACCACCTTCCTTGGGAGCCCATCCAGACCTTGGCCATTCTAACTGTGAAGAAGTTCTTCCTAATGTCTAGTCTAAATCTGCTCTCTGCTAGCTTGTGGCCATTATTTCTTGTAACCCCCAGGGGCGCCTTGGTGAGTAAAGCCTCACCAATTCCCTTCTGTGCCCCCATGAACTTATAGGCAGCCACAAGGTCGCCTCTCAACCTTCTCTTGCGGAGGCTGAAGAGGTCCAGGTTCTCTAGTCTCTCCTCATAGGGCTTGGCCTGCAAGCCCTTAACCATACATGTGGCCCTTCTCTGGACCCTCTCCAGGTTATCCACATCTCTCTTGAAGTGCGGTGCCCAAAATTGCACACAGTATTCCAACTGCGGTCTGACCAGCGCCCGATAGAGGGGAATTATCACCTCCTTGGTTCTGTTCGTCATGCATCTGCTGATGCACGATAAAGTGCCATTAGCTTTCCTGATGACTTCGTCACACTGCCGACTCATGTTCATCTTGGAGTCCACTAGGACTCCAAGACCCCTTTCTGCTTCCATGCCACCAAGCAGGTCATTTCCTAGGCAGTAGGTATGCTGGACATTTTTCCTCCCTAGGTGCAGCACTTTGCATTTCTCCTTGTTGAATTGCATTCTGTTGTTTTCTGCCCATATGTCCAACCTGTCCAGGTCTGCTTGTAGCTGTTCCCTGCCCTCCAGTGTGTCCACTTCTCCCCACAGTTTTGTGTCATCCTCAGACTTGGACAGAGTACACTTCACTCCCTTGTCCAAGTCGCTGATGAAGATATTGAAGAGTATTGGTCCAAGGACCGAGCCCTGTGGGACCCCACTGCCCACACCCTTCCAGGTTGATACCGATCCATCCACTACGACTCTCTGGGTGCAACCCTCTAGCCAATTCGCCACCCACCAGACCATGCAGTCATCCAAGTCACAGCCTCTTAACTTGTTTACCAGTATGGGGTAGGATACCATATCGAAGGCCTTCCTGAAGTCTAAGTAAACGACGTCAACCCCTACCCCTGCGACCAGATGTTTTGTAACCTGGTCATAAAAAGAGACTAGATTAGTCAGGCATGATTTACCTGCTATGAACCCGTGCTGGTTTCCCCTCAGCATAATTTGTCCTGCCGGGCTCTCGCAAATGTGAGCCTTAATCATCTTTTCAAAGACTTTGCCAAGGATGGAGGTGAGACTGACTGGCCTATAGTTGCCTGGGTCCTCCTTCCTCCCCTTCCTGAAAATGGGGACCACATTGGCCCTTTTCCAGTCCTCCAGGACCTGGCCCGTGCGCCACGAGCGTTCAAATATTCCTGCCAGTGGCTACGTAATGATATCAGCCAGTGCCTTCAGCACGCTTGGATGAAGCTCATCCGGGCCTGCCAACTTAAACGCATCCAGTTCCTCCAAGTGCCTCTGCACCACCTCAGGGTCTATGCTTGGTAGTCTGGCGCCCTGCTGCTGCCTCTTTACAATCCCAGTGAGAGATTTGTCTTGCCCCTCACTTAGGAACACTGAGGCAAAGAACTCTTATCCTGGATGTAATCCAGTCTTGTCCTTTTTAGTCCCCAAACCTGTTTTTCATTCAACGTCAGTTTTGCAGATGAGCCTGGGAAACACTTTGTCCTCCAAGATAGGTCTTTAAAAATGACATTCAGCTGTGGGACATTCACTTGTCTTTGCTTGGGATTGTCAGCTGTGAGGCCTATTCCAGAGCTGCCTAGATGAGCCAGGTTAGTTCTCTCTGCTGAAAAAACAGAGATGTCACCACCCGACTGTGCCCATTGCCCATCCAGGAAGCACTTGTTGGAAGTAGGGTCATTTTCGCATGTGTTTTTACAGACGCAGTGCCACGCACTTTTAATTAGCGAGCTGTGCTAACTAAAAGTACCTTGTGCTATGTTGGGAACAGGTGCATCAGTAGCACAACACATCTCAGTGCTGAGAAAATGGTAGCAGTGTGCTTTGAACTAAAGCACATCAAATGTGTTTTAGTTCAAAGTGTACTGCTGACGCATCAGTAGCACAGCGCACATGTGATGCACGAGGTTTCCAGCATGCGTCAGTTTACATGCTTGAGGAGACTTGATTAGTCACACACATTGAATTTATAGCACTTCAGAGCAGACTCCCTGCATGTGTGTCAGTGCCCTGGCAGAGTAATCTCGAATCGTCACTCTGGCTGACTTCACGGCGGTTCTTTCACATCCCAGGTGAATGTTTTAACCCTGGGTTCTTGGTATTCTGGGTCCATATGGGTCTCCTGAACAAAAAAATACCCCTTGAAATCAAGAAATTTCTTTTGTCTAAACTAGTATTTTAACTATCTGTGAAATGGTAATGTATCATATTTCTGTCACAAAACAACATGTACCTACCCCCACCCCTCCAAATTGCAGTGTGTGCTTTTGGTGAGGAAGATGTTTTCACTTGCACCCATAACTATTGGCTAAGCATCATAGCTTGTGCCTGAAATAGCAAGTGAGCTATTCATAGAATCTTGCTGAGACTTTTGAAGTAGAAATAGCACTTGTATGAAGAACTAGTTATAGTAAAAAAAGTAACAGTCTTGCTGCTATGCCTTGCAGCCTAACCTTGCACGACACAGAGAAAGGTCTCCTGGAAACACAGTATGTCCATGAAGTGTGGAATCCATACAGTCTGCCACACCAGGAAGTTCATGAATCTACGCTTCCTTCACACTCTGTTTCCAGGAGGACTTGCTCTGTCGCACAGATTGCCATTAGGGCTATGCAAAATTTCACCTGGTGTTTTGTTTAGAGCTCGAAACAGCAACATTGAAATGAAACATAAGTCTTCAAAATGGCTTTGAAACAAAACAAGGGCACTCAAAGTGTTTCGAAATGTTTCAAAGCCAAGCTTACACTTGCTGCCAGCTGGGACCAGCACTGACACCATCAGCCTCCTGTGATTCAGCAGGCAGATTTTTGGCCCCCCCCCACACACACACACACCTCTAGGAGGGCTACAAGGCTCTGCTGACTCTTCCCTGGGGTACAGATCGGGGGCCTGCCTGCCAGATCAAAGGAGGCTGGTGCTGTCTCCTGGGACCAGGAGGCTGGTGCTGTCACGGCCAACACCCAGTGCTGTCGCTGGCCCCAGCCAGCAGCACCTGCCTTCTGTGATCAGGGCCTGCTCGCACCCTGGGGAGGGTTGCAGGTGCTGTGCCCAACTGCTCCTGGGGGTGTGGGCCCCCAATCTGCCTGCCGGATCACAGGCCCTGCTGGTGCCTCTCACTGCCCCCACAACAGCCCCCCCAGCCCCACAGGCAGGCAAGTGTGTGTGTGTGTGTGTGTGTGTGTGTGTGTGTGTGTGTGTGTGTGTGTGTGTGTGTGTGTGTGGAGGGACAAGGGCAGCAGTACCCTTATGTGGTCTGCACATGTGCCGCCTGGCTGGCCAGACAATTAGTGGGGACGGGGCTTGCATGTGGCGGCCAATACTGCCACATCCTGCTGGTCCAGCAGAGTCGTACATGTGACTGGCCACAGGAAAGCAGCATGGGGCATGGCAGTGGCAATAGCAGTGCCATCTGCTGCATATGAACCACCCCCATCCTTGGCCAAGCGGTGCACGTGCAACCCACAGAGGGGGCACTACTGCCCTTTTTCCCCCTCCCCAGGCCCTGCTTCTGGGCACAGATAGTGAGCTGTGGTGGGGAGCGGGCAAGCGCTGCAGTGTGCCACATGGGAGCAGCAGCACCTGGCGTGCTCCTCTGCCTCCCCCAGGTAAGAAGCCAAGTATGAGAAGGCACTGAGGGAGACGCCACTACCGTGCCCCAGGGCATGCTCTGTCCCTGCCCGCCTGTGCATACCCCCTACGGCTGTTTTAAGTACCCCTGGGGGTACACATACCTCTGGTTGTTTATAACCCCTGTCCTAAAGCCAGAGAGAAGAAGCTGGCTCCTGTATGAAGCCGGATAAATTCCTGTGGAATGCTGGCTGGGGGCTGAGGAAGGGGGAGGTGTTGGGGGGGGAAAAAGCCCCACGTGAAGTGCACGGCCAGCCAGTGGCACATGGACCCGGAGCAGTACTATCAGCCTGAAGGGGTTCTGCACCTCCGTGTGTGCCTTCCCTGAAAGGCCGATACCACGCTGCTCTGGGTCTGTGTGCTGCCAACTGGTGCATGGCCGCACACAACTAAAAGTGTGGCCATGCACAGCCTTTTCAAGGCAGTGCACCAGGAGAGGAGCTGAAGGTCGGCTCCTGGGCGAGGTGGGGGTGGGAGCCTGGCACGGGCTCCACTGGCTTTGGGGAAGTGCTCCGCACTCCCTGGCTCTGATGCAGGGGAGGAGCACTTCCCTGGAGCCGGTGGAGCCCATGCCAGCCCCCCTACCCCAGCCTCCATCCCTGCCTTGCCTCACCTTGCAAAGGATCTGCTGCCTGCCCTGAGTGAGGCTCTGCCAGCTTTGGGACACTGCTTTGCTCCCCTGCATGGCCTCGCGGAGGAGGTGCATCAGTGAGGAGGCACGTGGCATCAGGGCCAGGGAGTGGAGCAGTGTCCTGGAGCCGGCAGAGCCTCACAGGGACAGGCAGCGGTTCTTCCCTGGAGCCGGCGAAGCCCACACCAGCCTCCATCCCTGCCTTGCCTCACCTCGGGGAAGTGCTCCACTCCCTGGCCTTGATGAGGGGGAGCGGAGCACTTGCCCGGAGCCAGCAGAGCCAGCCTCCGGCTCCAGCTCCGGCCCCTAGCCCCCAGCCTCTCGGCCTCCAGCCCTAGCCTACAGCCCCCGGCCTCTCAGTTCCAGCTCCCGGTCTCCGGCTCCCAGCCCCCTTCAGTAAGTGTTCCACGCCGGACCAAGGCGGCGCGCTCGTGGAACACTAGTCCTTAGAGAGAACATTGCCGGCGGGCACTCCACATCTTCCCCCAACACTTCCGTGCTGCCTCAGCCCCCAACCAGCTTTCCCCCCAGCCCTTCGCTCGCAACCTTCAAGTTCTACTTATGTTAACAAACTCCAGGAAGGAAAGTGAGCCTGAGCCAGGCCTTGGGTGAGTGAGCACCTCAAGCCCTGCCCTTTCATCTCTTCCTCCCCCTCCTAGCAGGGTTGGGGGTTTCCCACCATCTATGCAATCAGCTCCTGCAGGCTAGAACTCTGTCAGCCTGTACAGCTCTTTGCAAAAGCAGGATGAGGGCAGAGGTGGCTCCCTGCATGAGCTGATTTGCCTTGGCCCTGCACCAGAGCTGTCCCAAGAATGGTGCGGGGTCTGGGGCAAATCAGCTCATGCGGAAACCCTGTTTTTCCCCCCCCAAATCCCAGGGCCTGGACCCCCCAGGAGTGGGGCCCACATCTCTGGGAGCAGTAGGGCACAGTCCTCCTGGGGGTGCGGGAAGGCCTCCATCACAAGAGACGTGCTGCCTGGTGATGCCGCTGGCCCCAGCTATCTTCCTGCTGGGTGCAGGCTGCGCTCAGCGTGTCCCAGGTGGCAGGAGCAGCCTCCTGTGATCTGGCAGACAGATGGGGGGGGCGGTACTACACCCCTGGGAGGGCTGCAGGGTTCTGCCAACTCCTCCTGGGGTTGCAGGGGCCCCCGATCTGCCTGCCAGATCACAAGAGGCTGGTGCTGCCAGCTGGGATGTGCTGGGCGCAGCCCACGCCAGGAAAATCATTACTGCCGTTGGCTGCAGCTGGCAATGCCAGCCTCCTGTCATCCGGCAGGCAGATTGGGGGCTCACCTGCACCCCCAGGAGGGCTGCAGGCGTTGTACTGGACACTTCCCAGGGGTGTGGGTGGACCCTGATCTGCCTGCTGGGTGACAGGAGGCTGGTGCTGCCAGCTGGGGCAGTGGCAGCACCAATCTTCATGGTGCTGGGAGCCTATGGCAAGCCTGCTGCCCCACACTGTCTAGCCGGCTGGGCGGCATGTGTGCAGACCACAGAAGGGCACCGCTGCCCCTGGCCCCACCCCTTCCTTCCATACACACTTGACTACCTGTGTGCCTGTGCCTGCGGGGCTGAGGGGCTGTTGTGGGGGCAGTGAGGGGCACCAGCAGGGCCAGGAGACCAGTGTAGGGGAATGAGGGGCACCGGCAGGACCAGGGTGGGTGATGTAGGGGACCTTTAATTTTGATCGTTAATTTTTTGGGGGTTTTATCAGAGTTTACAATTTTTAATTGGGGAAAATCAGGATCCCTGGTCATAACGCTGCAAAAATCTTTCTACATTTTTGCCTTCTAAAAATAGTCCCTGTTTTATTTAGGGGTGAGAGAACGTGACACTTATGCCTACACCTATGCTTTTCAATTCTTAAGTTGTTCTGAAATGTCTAAATCACTTGGGTTGTGCTACTCTCAGAATTAAAATTTCTTAATACCTCTATGAATGTGGGCCCAAATTCTTAAGAAGGTACCAAGCACTGGAAGTTCTTGACATAGTTGCTCCGTACTGCTTGCTACTTAAGTTCATGCTTCTGTCTAGCAAAAAGCTTATGCTCAAATTCCAAATAACCTAAAGTTAACATTAACAATGCTTTACTTCATACTCCAAACAGGTTATGAGCTTCATGGTTTGAAAAATATACCAGAAGGACCAGCTCTTCTTATTTATTACCATGCAGCCATTCCTAGCGATCTCATGTTCTTTCTAGCTAGGTACTTTATCTTGAAACGCCGGCTGTGTAGCTCTGTAACTGATCATGTGGTCCATAAAATACCAGGTAAAATTCTTTTATTGGAAATAGTTGCATGCTTTCACATATATGAAACTGTGTTGTTTTTTGTTTTAATGCACTCAGTATCCAAAATACCTGCGAGATGCATTGATTAGCATAAGCATGTATGCCCATGCTACATGGTAACAGTCAATTTAGATGTGGGAAAATACAACACACATCTCAAACTTGCATACAGTTTACACACAACTCTTTGTTCTTTCCCCTTTGACCTTCTAAACCTCCTGGGGCAGGATCACTTATTACTGATCTTGTAATGGGCAATTTCACTGAACTATTTATACAGTAGAAAGGTGGTTTTGCTCCCTGAAGAGCTTCTCCACCAGTCCTCCTGAATAACACAGTCCTTAAGTACCATGCAAGCTTTCATAAGTAAAATGAAGCCCTTCTACCTCCTCCCAGGCACTTTAGGAACGCTTTGGTTCTGGCTCCCAGCACAGTGGTGCCTGACTTCTTCTGGCAGCAAGCAGTATAGCTTACTATGTGCTACCTACTTCTTTGCATATTCTAGGAGTTTTGTGTGTGTTTTTAAATCTAGCAGCAGGGGCGACGCAAGTGGGAACACGGCAGTATACCCCTTGCAGGCGATCGCCACTTGCCACCCCACTGCTTGCAGCATCTGTGGGCAGCTCACGATAGCCAGTGGGTGCTGCCAGTGCTGCTGGCCACCTGCAGGTGGCTGCCAAACCCTGGTCAGCACTTGCCAACCCCCCTCCTGCTGCTGGTTGTGCCTGCGGGAGCTCTGTGCTTATCACCATCGTGTTACTGCAGCTGCCAGCGTGGCCATGCCCCACCAGGTGCCAGAGGCACGTGCTGTTCGTGTCTAGCAGGATACTCTCTGCCTATGCAAATGCCCTGCATCTGGGCTTTCTGAATAGGGCATTTCCTGATGCACATTTTTATTTTGGAAGCTTTAAATTAATTTAATCTAAATTACATTTATTATTTAAAAGAAAGGGAGAAGGAGGAAGGAAAGAGGAATATATGCATGTTATCAGCAGGGATCCTGGTTTTCTCTGATTTAAAAAAAAAATATATATATATCCAAAAAAATTTTCTTTTTTAATTAGAATAAAGAGCCCCAATCCACACTCCCCCCCCCACGATTAAACAGCATTTCATTTCAATTGCAGAAAAAAATCTGGAATTTTTTTTTTTTTAATCAGAATATTTTGGAATTCTATCAGAGAGAACCAGAATCTGTGGTTATCCGTTGTACTAAAGCAACTTGTATATATTAGTACAGGGGTGGGCAAAATATGGCTCATGGGCTGGATCTGGCCCACAGAGGGGCCTGTGGTGGGTCTCTTGATCTATGTTATGCCTGGCCCAGGTACTGTCTGGATATGGTGTGTCCTGCTGCCCCTGTGCACACAGCGGAGCTGTAGTGGCTCCACAGAGGGGCTAGCGGCAGCTCCTTCTGGCTGCTGCTGGCCCCAGCCTGCAGTACTGGTGGGGACCCTCTTTCACAGCTCTGACCCAGCATGCCCTGTGTGATCAGGATTCGCCAATCCCAGGCTGAGCAGCAGCGGCAGGGCCGGCCAGAAGTGGTTGCTTGGTGTGGAGGGTGGGGGGGAGAAGCGGCCCCTCCCTGTCATTGCTACAGGCACTTCCTGGTCACTGCCGTGTCCATGCTGCCCATCGTGGTAACAGTGACAGTGCAGAGCAGCATCTGGGCAGCCCAGAGGTGGCAGTGAGGCTGCTGGAGACATGGGGCAGCCTGTCGTAGTGTAGGCTCTGCTGGCTGCATCAGGAAGTGCCTGCAGCAGGCAAGGGAAAGGGGCTGCTTTTCGTTTGTGCCAAGCAACTGTTTCTGCCTGGCTGCTGCTGTCACTGCTCAGCCTGGGTGGGCAAGTCCAGAGCAGAAGTGGGGCATGCTGGGTCAGGGCTGAGTGCACAGGTCCCTGCTAGAACTGTATATCTGTAGCAATGACCAGTGGCAGCTGAAAAGCTGTCGCCACCTGGGCTGCCTAGGGGTTGGTAAGGCATGCCACAGCTGGGCAGTGCGAAGCAGGCATAGGTCATCCTAGGGCTGTGCACTGTTGGTGGTGGCAGGGAGGTGCCCCAGGGTGCATGGGCTCTAGGCTGTTGCAGGGCGGGAGCCAATGCTGACTGGTTATGGGGGGCGCACGCAGGGGATCCCATGCAAACCCCACCATACCCTCAAAGTCTCCCCTACCCACACCTTCTCCCACATAACTGCATGCCTCTGAGGGGAGCCCCACTCACTACTACATGCACCCACAGAAATGCCCCCATTCCCCCACCCCCTCCATAAACCCCATAACTCCCACTTCCAATATACAAGAGTAGGACTTCATTTTGAGCTATTATGCAATCAGTTCTATATACATGCTGCAAATACACACAAATCATGGCAATGTTTTTTTTTTTTAAATTAAAATATGTTATTGTGGATGTTTGATTTGTAGTATATAATTTTTTTCTGGTCCCAGAATGGATACCCCTCTTCCCATAAAGGCATACTTCTGGGGGCAATGGGAGGGACTTCTGGTGGTAAAGGTAAGGGTGCGGGACTTCAATCCCTGAGATTGACAGGTGCTCTGCCCCCTGGTCACCAAAGGGCGGGGTTGCTCTTGCAGCCCTTGATAGCTCACCAAAACTCATTAAACCGCCCTGTAGCCCAAATAATTGCCCTCCCCTGTATTGGTACAATTGGTACTAACGATTATGGAGAAATATTCACTTAAGTGTATTCTATATTTGGTTTATTGACATGCAAGTATTAGGTTCTTTTCCATATCTCTCTGGCTAAAGTGTCACAACTGCAATGTTTACACACACTCTTGTTGGTCTTACATTCTAAGTATGCAGCAGTTTGACATCTTATTAAAGTTTTTGTTTTACTGTATTTTTTTTTTCATATGCAAGCTGTAATTGTGATATGATTTAAATTCTTTTTTAATAATGTATTTGATGTATACTTCTTGCAGGCCTTAAAACATGTTTAGAATCTCTTAAGTTTCTTCATGGTACAAGGGAAGAATGTATGAATGCACTGAAAAATGGTGAACTGGTATGTATTGCACCAGGTGGTGCTCGAGAAGCATTGTTCAGTGATGAAACTTACAAACTTGTATGGTGTAATCGTAAAGGCTTTGCTCGCCTGGCTATAGATGCAAAAGTGGTGAGTAACACACCTGTGAGCATCAATCATTTCAATGTAATTCAGATTATTGGCAGACAAACTAGTTACCACAAGGTATACCACAATGGGGGCTTGGCTTCACTATGTATCAGCTACTGTGTAATAAATCCTGCTGTGCATACTCTTAACCTGAAGGAATGAGGGCTAAATTGCCATGGTTTACCTCCTTTCTCTGAGATGTTGTCAGCAGCTAATATGGGTGTCTCTGACATAATTTATTGGATGTTGTGTTATTTTATACAGACTGACCAACACAGGTAGCTCCTTTATCTTTTCTTCTTTTCCCATCTTTCTCCCTGTCCCTGAGGTCTGCAGTCCTTGCTGCCTTCTGGATTTTGCACACATCCCAGTTTCCTCTCATTTGCTGTGATTTCATAGGACCCATGCACAGACCACAGGTTTTAATCCTGATTTAAATTAAATAGGTTTATAAAATTTAAACTTGTTTATTTTGGAGCATCGTGTCAGTGTTCGCATGCATTAGGGTTTCAGACAAATTAAGTGCAGTCTCCAGCCGATGCCACAGGAAAGCGGGACGGTCCAGTGCTATCCTCCTCTGCCCATGCCACAGGGAGCTAGCAAATCGCACAAGGAAAAAAAAAAAATGCGGAAGCAATTTGTAGTTTACCCCTTCAAAAAAAAAAAAATAAAAAGTCTCAGCCATCTAGTAGACAAAGAGGCTCATTACATGTCTTTGAGTGCCTTAGTGTTTGCACACAATGAATCCATTGATGTGATGCTTTAATTCCTGGCAAATTAAACTAAACTATGTCTGAGAAATTTTTACTTTTAAAAAAAGTCTTTCTTGTGCATTAAAGCATCCAGAAATTCCGCTCATGCAAACAGACATGCAGTTGCAGCGCATGAAAGGGGTAAGAACAGGGTGTGTACAAAGGCCTATATATATCCAGGCCATGTCCATACTCTGCTGCTGCTTTACTTTCCTTCCATACTTGCAGTGAAGTCTTTAATTCAGGTTATCATGTTCATTTTTGCCTTTCTTTAGTGGATACAAAATACAGCAACTAAAGTGATCACTTGCTGTTGTTTGATTCTTTTTGACTTTTTTTTTGTTGTGCTGTGGTGTTTTGTTTTTGTTTTTTGTTTTTTTTTGTTTGTTTTTTTTTTTAAATGGTTGATTTCCCCCCCCCCCCCCCCCCCCCGGATCTCCATATATACCATCTTCTCACAGTACCTTCAAAGCTCTACACTCCTCTGCTTCCCCTTCCTCCGTTATTTTCTTTGCATCCGTAGCCTTTTCTATCCTGTGTAAATCTTTACCCAGTTGGCTACAAGATTGGAGTCCTAAAGACATCTGTGCATGGTAGAAGGGCTCACTTGTAAGGTGCCTATCATTTTCACACTTTAAGTTTCTCTTAAAGACCCACTTGGGCCTTCTCAAGCTTTTCCACATCCTTGTTGAAGTGTGGTGCCCAGAACTGGACGCAGTACTTCAGCTGTGGTCTCACCAATGTTGAGTAAAGCAGAAGAATCACTTCTTCCTTAGTTTTGCTTGAGATGCATTGATCGCATGCTAGTGTATTTTTCCCTGCTAGCTACAGCATTGCACTGGCAGCTCATGTTCATACTATGGTCTATTATTACCCCTAGATCCTTCTCAGTTGTGGTACTAGTCAGTTTCACGCCACCAAGCCTGTAGGTATGCTGAGGATTGTTTATCCCCAGATGGGGCACTTTACACTTCTAAGTGTTAAACTTCATCTAGTTCTGATCCTCCCAACTTGCCAGCTTGTCTAAGTCCACCTGAATATGCAGCCTATTTTCAAGTGTGACCACGCTCCCCCGCAACTTGGTGTCATCCGTGAACTTGGCCAGTGAGCTCTTCACAGCCCCCCAATCCAAATCATTGATAAAGATGTTGAAAAGCACTGGACCAAGCACGGACCCCTGTGGGACACCACAGGCCACTTCTTTCCAGGATGACACGCATCCATTCATTAAAACTCTCTGGGTCTTGTCCTGTAGCCAGCTTCCTACCCACCTAACTGGCGGGCAGTTAAGCCTGCAATCCTCCAATTTTCCTGTGAGGATACTCATTGGGATGCCGAATCAAAAGCCTTTTGGAAGCCTAGATATACAATGTCGACCTTCTCTCTTTTCCAGGTCGCGAGTTACTTGGTCATAGAAAGAGATGAGATTTGGTAAGACAAGACCTGCCTGCAATGAAGCCATGCTGGCAATTGTTTAGAATCCTACCTTCTGCAAGCATATTGCACATAGAATTTTTCCAGAATTTTCTCTAGGATAGAAGTTAGGCTAACTGGCCTGTAGTTGCCTGGGTCCTCTCCTCCCCTTCTTGAAGATGGCCACAACATTGGCCTTCTTCCAATCTTCAGGGACCTCCCCTGAGTGCCATGAGTTGTGGAAGGGTTTTGGCAAAGGTCCTGTGATGACTGTAGCCAGCTCTTTAGCACTCTCGGATGAAGTTCCTCTGGTCCTGCTGACCTATAAATGTCTAACTAATCACGCACCAGCTCAATTTCAACACTAGGAAGGCGATCATTCCTATCATGTCCATTCTGAACTTTATCAAGCGTGACTTTCCCCTTTAGCCTGGTGAAATACTGAAGTGAAGTGGTCATTCAGGAGTTCAGTTTTCTCTTGGGTGTTGGTAACCTGCTGTCCCGAGTTGTTAAGCAGTGGCCCTACACTTCCATTTATTTTCCTCCTGTTCCCTACCTAAATAAAGAAGGACTTCTTATTGTCCTTGAGTTCTGTTGCTAGTTTAAATTTAGTGTCTGCTTTAGCCTTTCTGATCTGCTCCCTACAAGTGTGGGCTGCTATTATATAGTCCTCTTTGGGGACTGTCCTAGGCTTCCATTGTTAAAGTGTAGATTACTATTGCCTGGCCCATAGTCCCCTGCAGATGTGATCTGAGGCTATTGAGCAGAATCATTTGGGATGCAAAGTCCAAGGAACTACTCTGTGTGAATAGGAAAGGACAGTAATTGAGTTCAGTGTTCATGTTGCCTAATTCTGGCCATACTATAAAAAAGATAATTATCTATTTGCACCAATGGCTGCAGTCCATACAAACATATAAGCCTGATAAAACTAGGGCTGTCTATTAATCGCAGTAAATGCATGCAATTAACGCATTAATTTGTTTTTGCGTGATTTTTTTTTTTTTTTTTAATGTGCCCTGTCACGCCACAGCTCGACTGGTATTCATACACATGAGTACCCTGGGTAGGGCCCTTCCCCACCTCTCCTTCTGTGTCTTGATGGTACTTTGAGAGGAAGGGGTTCAGTGTTGTAAGTGATGGTCCCTCATAGGGGTTCTCATAGTACATCCACATCTGACTTGGGGCTCCACCTCCCCTATACCCTGCCCATTCACCAACCATGGATGATAGTGCTTTATAATCCACAATTGCTGCTTCGGCGCTCTGGCTCTGCTCACCTCACACCAAATGTAGCTCCAACATGTTATCCTCCACTGGGCTGCTTAAGATGGCAGTGTGGGTGTGCCCGGCATTGTTTTCAGCTGCCTGTACCCAGTCCTTATCCCTGCATCGGAGACTCTGTGTCCTCTCTTGCCGGAGAGTGTCTCTTCTGACTTGACCCAGCGGGTCTCGACCAGAATCGCAAGCAATGAAGAATGAGGGGGGGGAAAACCCAACAAGGACTTTCTTGGATCCTCCCCTCCAGGAGAGTGGAAGGCAAGGGTGGGGAAGAGAATAGGAGGAATCCAATAGGAGACTTGATTCCTCCTATCCCTATCTCAGTGGGGACCCAGTTGCTTGGGGTGTCCCACTGCTGTCACACTTCCCAGCACCCCCCAAACTCTGGGCTCTTTCTGCCCGGTGTTGGGTTTCTGCCCTTCTGGTCTTTGGCACCATCAGTGCCTTTTAAACTTTCCATGGTGGTGCACGCGGTTGACATCATCAGCTGGGCGCTGCCTAGCTGGATTGACAGAGTGCTCAAAATGTGGCATGGTGATGCCGCACACAGCACCAATCCAGGCCTACTCTCCCTTGCTGTTAAGTCCTGCTGGTCCCATGGTGTTTCCTGCCCTCTCCTCTTGACCTGATGAGGCTCTTGGGGATTTTGGTGCTCATGTGCAGTCTTCGCTGTCGCATATCCTAATAGTTGTTGGTGCTGGGGGAAAAGTGGCCCCTCCACCTCTCTGCTGTGTACTTGCCTGTGCTGCTGGGAGAAAGCTGCCCCACTCCCTTTGCTACTATGTGTGCCTGCTTGTATGCTGGAGAAAAGCAGCAATTTCTCCTTTGCTGCTGCTGGGACATGCATACATTTCCTAGGAGCAGACTCAGCAGCTGGATGCATGAAAGTGTATAGAGAGGCAGGGGTTGAAGGGCCAGGTCTTGGGGACTGTCTGGGATTTGTGTACATGTGTGTACATCCAATAATGTGTACAACTGGGATTCTGTTATTGTTTTAACTGCAATTAAAATTCTGATTAATCGCAACAATTTTTTAAAAATCTCATGATTAATTGCGATCACTTTTTAAAATTATTCGACAGCCCTTGATTTTAAAGCTAAACAGCTTATGGATAGCTACCAGTAGAGACCCCAAAAACCATACCAATAATGCAATTTGAGGAAATGTCTGAAGTTCCACAAATCACCCCAAAATATTGTGGGTTCTCATCACATTTCAAGTTATTTTCCCCCAGTGAAAAAATATAGGTCTTAATAGTGGTCCATAACTTATTGGTTAGGGCACTCCTTTGGGATAGGAAAGACACCATTTCAAGCCCTCTTCTACTACCCAAATTCAGATAATACTCTTGAAGTTGAACCTCTCACTGTGTGAAGGTGCTTTATACACAAGACTGCTACCACACCAGAACATCTAGTAAAGACAAATCTTCCTTGACCACCTCCAAGGTTCTGATGCACAATTCTGAATGAAGTGTGAATAACTCCTTAACTGGAGATGAGCCTTCTAGGCCAGATTGTATCCATCTCTGGAAGTTTCTTATAGTGTGAACATATCTTTCTTCTTTCTTGAAATAATTGGATGCTTGGAAAGATGAAAAATGTGGACTTCTTATTACATGTTTGTTATTTAATTCCTACCTTCTGGTTCTTTTCTCTTCCTTAGCCCATCATTCCAATGTATACCGAAAATGTTCGGGAAGCAAGTAGGATGCTTAAAGAAAGGAGTAAGAGGCATTTTAAATACTATATTCCTTTTGAGCATTTGTCACTCTTCAGTCTCAAAGTGTGTATTCTTCCATTGAATCTTTCTTGGTTTTGGCTTGCTCCTGTTTGTGTGGAAAATGGAAAGTTTTTCCATAGATTGGCAGACATTAATATGTATGTCTAGGATGAGCCATAGGCTGGTGACAGACATTCATTTTTAAAGGCATGATAGGATGTGATCCACATTCCCAACAGCCATGCCTTCTGCCATACCAAACATGTTTTACAGGACAGTGGTATTGGGATCAAATCTCAAGCGCGTGCTTCTTGCCATTGTAGGGGCAGGCTGGGATCACGATTCTGGGATCCCCCCAGCACTGGCATATTGAAGGTTGGGTGCCTGACCCTCAGTTGCCTGTTGGCTGGATTGGGACTGCACCAGGGCTTCAACTAGCCCTGGTGCACTCCCCAGAGTTGGCTGATGATTATTCTACAGTGTGGATTATACTGGGGCTGCTTCAAGCTCTGGTGTGGTCCTAGACCCAGCCAGCCAGGACTCTGCTGATGGTTAGCCTGCAGGGATATACCAGGGCTGGTTTGAGCCTCAGTGCAGACCTGGAGCCTGACAACAATCATCTGATGGTGAACTGGTGGGAACATACTGGAGTGACTGAAGACCTCAGTGCAGTTCTAACCCTACACATGCCCAAATTGTCTTGATGGGACCGCTTAGCATTTTCCCTCCATATATTACACATATTCTATGTAATTTGGGGGGGGCTGGTTTCCCTTTTTGGCATTCCATGAATTTGTTTAAATGTGTGGCTGGGTTGCAATTTTAGGCAGGATTAACAGACTAATCATGCCTTTCAGTTTCAAGGTGAGGCTGTCCCCTGAAGGCCTGTAGCATAATGATAGGCAAGAGAACTATTAAAGCAAATGATTTCTCTTACCTGAGGGGGAGCACAGATTGCTTGCGAGGGAGATTATATCCTTAATAGCTCTGTATGACATGAAAAAAACTCAAGTTTATATGGCCAGACAGTTTCAGGGCAAACCACTAGGGCTGTGCGAAGCTTCAGTTGCTGATTCGATTTGGAGGAGATTCGGCCTGATTCAGTGACCGGCTTTCCAAATCTGAATTGAATCAGGAGACCCACTAATCTCTTCTAATTGAATTGGAAGCATCCGATTCAATTCGGAGAGATTTGACAATTCAGCCATAGACAGACAGCTTTTTTGCATGGCTCGTGAATACTGAGGTGGTGGAGCAGATGCAGAGTCCCATGGGAACATGGGGATGGGGTCCCCCGCGCACTCAGCAGTGGACCAGAAGTACTTCCAGTCCACTTCCAGGTCTGCTGCAGAGCACGCGGCCCTGCCGCGCTCCTGTGGGATGCTCCATCTACCCCACCATCTTGGCATTCACAAGCCGTGCCTCGTAACTCAAGGTATGTAAAAAAAACATATAAAGCTGTGTCTATGGCTGAATTGTCGAATCTGAGTGAGAATCGAATCTTCAGATTCTGCTGAATTGAATTGCTGTCCCCTGAATTGGGTCAAATCTGAATCGAATACTGGCCTTTTTGCACACCCCTACAAACCACGCTGGATTAAATTGAATTGGGAACAACTACGGGAGGTGATTCAGTCTGACTTTGAGTCAAGTGGCTAAAATAGTGATTCTGAGCCATAGTGCTGGGGTACTTTTAGTTACCACGTGAGTCTTTTGAAGGGTACTGCAATGTATAAAGAGGTGAGCCAAGTTTGAGGAAATGAGAATTTCAAACTTGGGCTTGTCAAGGCATTGCTGTTTCCCTACCCCCGCTGTCTGGCCCCTATGCAAGGAGTAACATCCTGTAATGAAAAATGCATTCATTTTTTAAATAAGGTGCTGCTCAATTCCCACAAGTTAGGGAGGGGTGTCTTGAGCCTAAATAGTTGAGAGTTGCTGCACTACAGAGAGAGACAGTGCTATTAGATTATGAAGGTGCTGAAATGAAACTCAAGCAGGCTGCACTGCACTGGATGCCAGCAGCCTTCGAGTTAAAATACCCAGACTAGAGAGGGTAAGTGAAATAATAGGATGTAATAGAAAAGGGGGACATCCTTTTTCGCCTTTTGGTTGTGAGGGAGTCATTTAATTTGGGAAGTTTGGCAGCTCTGTTTTTTCTTAAACTTAATATATATTCATTTCTCCACAGCTCTGAGACTTTTTTCCACTTTCTTTTAATTTAACACACAGAATTAATTAGGTGGCTATATGACACTCATCGAGTGCTAATAGTCACACCATATGGAGGACTTCCAGTCAAACTTCGCACGCACATTGGAGAACCCATTCCATATGATCCCAATATAACTGCCGAGGAACTAGCTGAGAAGGTACATTGGTTCCTCTAATGTTATCAAATTGCCTTCTAGATCTTAATTTTCTTTCACCTTCAAATGGCTATTTCAAGCAAACTTGCATCTTCATTTCTCGTTTTAAAATGGGTTTTATCTATGAGCTTGGGTTATGGGATATATCTGGGCTGTTCCACCAGTGACTCATGGCCTGCCTGAGACGGGCTAATTTGTTGCTGTCCATCTGCCCAGGTGTTGCTCCCCTTAGCACAGTGGATGTTGCTGTCACCAGGCTTCTCCTCCCTCTGCCAGCTTTGCTTCCTGCTTCTGCTGCTGGATGGAGGTCAGGGCAGGAAATCATTGCTGTGGAGCTCGGGGAGCTCATATGGCACAGCAAGGGCACACCCATGCAGTGTAGCACTGACATTGCAGCTCAGCAGCCGGTGTGGTGGGAGACCTATGTAACATATGACCCTGAGGGCCCTCAGGCAGTACAGATGCAGCTTGCATGGTGTGTGCAGCCCCCAGTAACTTTGAAGTTGGGCAGCCCTGTATTACATACTGTACCCAGGGCCACACCTGGAGTAGTAGATTGTAAGCTCTGCTAGTAATATTGCATTGTCAGGGGGTTTTGGTGGTGCACTTTTTCCCCCTGTACTGCTTGAATTGTGAACTTTTCCTTCACTTCTTGCCTTCCATGTTTTGGATCACTTCTGTCACCATAAGTTTGTGGCTGAAAAGGACAGTGTTAAGCAGCTTGGTTATGTCCAAGTTAGCTAGTCAGAGTATCAAGACTGCCTAGCATTGGGTCAGACAAATACTTGAAAGTATTTTAATCTATTGAAATTGGTGGCAGCTATTTTGCTTAAATATCTATGAGGATCTGGGATCTAGGCCCATTCACATACTTTAAGACTGGTTTATGGTGCATTTTCAGATGTTTGGCCTAAAAACTGCTATTAGTATGTTACCCAGACCAAAATCTGCCATCCTCTGGTTTATGCTGCTTCCAGTTCTCTGGATTCTGAGCTATGTGAATTGTACAAAATGATGGATACTAGCTTCAAGTATAGCTGAGCATATTTGCCTGAAATGTCAGATTTGCTGTCCAATGGGATTTGGGGGGCAAAATTTGAGAGAGGTACTTCCTCCTGCAAGCTATGGGCTGGCTAGGTATAGTGTTGGCAATGCAAGTTAGGTTTGTGTTTTGTGGTGGGGAGGGGTTACTGGCATTCAACTGACAGCCCAACTTGTTTTGCTGACTCATTATTATTTTTTTTTTTTTCCTGATGTTTTATATAATGCAAATTCAGCTCCTTTGCCAGGCCCACTAGCAGGACTGGGTTTAGGATTTAAATGTCAACCACACTGAAAAAAGGAAAGAGATTTTTTTTTTCAGGAGGAAGTTGGCATTGAAATATTTTCTTAGTTTATTGGAACCCTGCTTGACTGCAGGAATGGCTTTACATTGTGCTGCCCCTCTTGTCAGGGCCCCCAGCTCACCACCACCCTCTGATTGCCTGACTGGTCCAGGCATTGTGCTGCTCCACTTGCCCTGTCCCAGCATGGACCCCTAAAGAGGTCTATTGACAACCCAGCAGTATTGGAGCACATGGTTGAGACCATTCTCTCGGCATGGTGCTGTGCTCCCACTCTGACACTAGATGGTGCTTCTGTTCCTGTCTGTCAGCTTCTATCAAGTTGCAGCTGTCTGGTGTATTTCTTGATTACTTCAGCTTTTTTTTAGAACCATACAGTAATGAGGCCAGACCAGAACCCTGTACACAGTCAGATGAGGGCAAGTCGTCCACTGAGTAGGCAGCACCTGATGCAACCCCAGAGCCATGTTTTGGTCTCAGCTGGGTTGCATGAAGCAATCTGGGCAGCCAGTCACCTGAAGCCACAGGCAGCAAGCCCATCCACTCTAGCCCCTAAAAACTAGACCTAATCCCAGGTACCCTTGTTGAGAGAAGGTGACAGTTCTTTTCCTGACTTTGCATGTGCTTTCTTGCTGGTATTCAGGTAAAATCCTTGTCATGCCTTGATTCCAGTTCTATGGGCTTGATTCTGGTTTGACCTTCAGCACTCACTTTTGGCTTGTGAGCCTGATGTTGTGGTGTTTTGTTTTTTTTAACCCTTGGCTTACCCTGTCTCCAGCTATGGCTTCTGACCTTTGCCTGCTTTAACTTTTGGCTATGGCTCCCAACTCTTTTTTTTTTTTTTATCATGCCAGGCACCTTTTGTACCCCCAACTCCCTGGACTGCACCTGTGCTTCAGGTGTCTAACCACTAGACAAGCAAGGCAATTAAAACTGTACCATACCATGTTACAACTCCTAGTTCATGTTCCATTAGAAATTTATTTTCTATACTCAGTTCTACAAAACTAGAAATGAAATTTTTTTTTTATCCTAGATGTCCACTCTTTCTCAGCCTGCTGTGATTGCAAGAACTGTTTCTGGGGAAAATGTAGACCCTTTTGGGAAGTATGGCTGTAGAGCCAGTCAGGCCCATTCTCTGTAATTAGGGGGGCTGTTCCAGCAGGCCTTGAACTCTGTATATAGTTTCAATTACAAAGGATTTTCCTTGTACAACTCTCCAAAGCTGAGAGACCCGTTTACCTGACTTGCCTACCTCTGACTTCCAGAAGATTTAGGTACTAACTTCACAAACCCTATTTCCAGATGCTTTCATTCCCATTGAAACAATGAACCCAAAGCATAAATTAAGTGAGAGAGGGTACATTAGAATCCTGTTCGTAATTATGCAGGACAAGTTATGCAATGCTCATTGCAATGTTATATACTAGTCTTGCTCCCATTTACTTAGTAGGTAATTTTGCTATCCATTTCAATTGCAGCACAAATTTAGTCCTTCTGTTCTTAAGGAAAATGTTGTAGAGACAATTGGCACATGCATGTTTTCCCAATAACTTCTACCCTTCCCTAATTCCTCATTTCCAGGTTGCAAAAGGTAATTGGGGCTCTACTATGTATATGCTTGCATAGTGTCAATACTTGTCAAAGTTTAACTGTCTTCTCTTTTCCTTACCAGACAAAGACTGCACTCCAGAATCTGATACAAAGACACCAACAAATACCAGGAAGCATGTGGAAGGCTTTATTGGCACGTTTTGATAAACCACAAAAAGATGATTAGAAAATATCACCTCTTTATGGACTCATTAAGTATAAAATACAAAATTACATGTACTTCAATAAGCAATCCTCTGAAAATTCATGGTAAATTCTATAGAAATGGTTGCTAGTAGATTATCGTTGATATTGCATATATAATTTACTGGTTTCTGTATAACTGGAAATGATTTGATTATGTTGTAAAGGCTCCATTCTGCAGTGTTTACCCAAGCAAGATTCCTGATGATTTCAATGGGAAGCTTGCTTGAGTGTGGACGGCAGCAATGGATGGGGAGATAATGCAAAAAGATGCATTTTTGCCAAGGTAGTGAACCAAAAGCAAAGAGGGTTTGGTTCTTAGTGGTTACTTTTATAACCCAACCTTCATTTTTTTTTTTTTTTCTTAGATAGATATAGAAAGGCATTCCCTTCCATTTCCCAACTATTTCTGACTTTTTCTCTCCCTCTCTCTTCCCTATAATTATGAGTAAGCTAAGACATAGGATAAGCTCTAGCATTTTATGTTGGTAGAAAGTATGGGGTTTTTTTTCCCCTCTCTCTCCTTCTTTGCAAATAAGTGCCCTGTTATTTTGATATGGATATCCACTGTTTTATATTGTATGATTTTTACTGTCTTATATTGTGTGATTACTGTTTCACTGATTTTCTTACTGATACTATATGATTTAGGCCTACATGTGTAAGTTGGCATAAGTCATGTCAAACTTCCATTTTGTATGTCAATCCTCCATCTTGTGTCCTTGTGTAACTTACGTTGTAACTGTGACTCATGTCTAACCAGTCTCGTGTAAATTGGTTCCTGAATGAATGAGGGTGCTTGAGGTACAGTGGTGGCAGGCCTCTACTGAATGACCAACTCAACAACTGGACCATCAATTCAAAGACCAGACCATTGCCTTATATTAACTCACCCAGGAACCATGGACCTCACCCAGGAACAGAACAGAAACCCAGCATTTGAAAGACAGACTGCTGCAGAAATCAGCCAACCCACCATTGCACCTGAAACTGCATGCTTTTACCTGGAGTGCACATGCTCAGTACACTAGGTCTGACCCTTGCCTGAGCGTGCCCCTGCTACTAGGGTCATAGAAAGTCTGCCCCTATAAGAGGGGTAGGGAAGACAGACCCAGCGGGAATATCATTTCCATCCGGATCAGACCAGCTCCACGTCACACCTATCCACCCCAGAGGCCCTGCCGGCAACCCTCTCTGGACAACGCCTTGCTGAAGGAGACCTCCTGGACTTCAGTCCCTCTACTAAGCCTTTTTCTCTTCTGCTACCATCGTGTGAGTGGGGGGGGGGAAATCAATTTTGTGCTCTGTGTAGTGCATTGCCTGTTTAATAAAACTGTTAATTTAGAACCCTGAGCTGAGTTGTTGTTGGTTTTTTTTTTTGTTTTTGTTTTTTGTTTTTTTTTCCTCTTACTGACCTCCTGACCCTGCTCCAATCTCTCTCCGCAGCCTTTCCCAGTGACCAGAGCCCTGATCTGGGTCCCGGCACTCCTGTAGCCTTCCCTGGCTACCTGATAATTTCCCCCCTCCCCCCCCATTAGCTCCTAATGACAGCCCCTACCAGTTTCCTGGACCTGCAGCATGTCCCCCACAGCTGCTCCCAGCACCTCTCTGGCACCCATGGCTCCCCTGCAGCTCCTCCGGTTCCTCCCAGTTTCCCTCTTCCCACATACCTCTTGGCTCCTCCATAGTCTCTTTGCTCCAGCCCCTGTCTCTGTGCCAGTTTCTCCCCGATATCACTCCTTTGTTCTGCCAGCTTTCCACATTTTTCTTTGATCAATCAACTCTAATTAACCGTAAGTTACCCCCAGCCCCACTCTAGTCTGCCAGTTCTAATCCCAGCCCTGGCAACTTTCACTCCTGGCACTTCCACTCTCTTATTTTTTCCCTTTTTCATCTTAACCCCCATCCATCTTCCTCCTTTCCCTCCTTCTAGAAATCTTTGACCCTTGACTACCCATCCCATAGTTGCCAAGCACCCTAGGTATCCCAAGCACACATGTTCCAAGTTAGGAACTCACCTGTGTTTGTGTAGGTGGGTGGTATGTACGTGAACTAGGAAGTACATATATATCACTGTGTGCATGATATATGAATTAGTGATCTGTGTATGGGTATTGACAACTAATTTTTGGTGTGTATAGTGTGTATCTGCTTGATTTGGTGATCTTGGATGTGTATGTGCCTGAGTTGGTTGTGTGTGTGTATGCGCCTAATTGATGGGGGTTTTTTGGGGGGGGGAGGGGTGTGTACTTGTGCAATTGTGTCATGCACTCCCGTTTAACAGCGAAATTGTTGTTCCCCCCCCACAACAACAACTTTAGATAACTAACTCCTGTGTTCAGATTTTCAAGAAACTCTTCTTAGCTACTACCTAGTCATGCAAGTGCCTATATTTCTATCAATGGGTATGTGCAAATCCTGTCTAAGCCCCAGTGTTGCTATGCTGCTCCGAGGCCAAACTCAGGAAGAGTCTCAAAGTAAGTGCTGCCAGCTTACCGCACCTGTAGGTCCACCTAGCACTCTTTTCAGCATGCCTATTTGAGTAAGTATCCCCTATGATAGTAGGGAATGAGAAACTGCCATGCTCATTACATGAGGGGCTGACTGTGATCCTTCAAACCTGGTGCTGCCTGCTCCAGCTGCTGCAACACCTCCTCAGGCTGAGTCTGCTTTGTGCTTGGTCCCGCTTCAGGACTGAGCCTGGTCCTATGCAGCCACTGTCACGGGCAGGAGGGAGATGGATGTAGAGCACCCGGCAGAAACCATGCCACTTGGACTGGATCTGCCCTTCCCTTGGGGTGAGCTGGGGAGGGCTCCTCCTGGCAGCACAGAGAAACCTTCCAGGTCCAGGCTGCAGCAGCCCAGGTGTGGCAGGAGGCCCAGGGAGACTGCTTAGGCAAACCCATCATGGGGCTGGGAGTCTCACTGCTGTGGCAGAAAGGCCCCACAACCCCTGTGGGGAGCCTGGCATCTCCCTCCCTCTCTCCCTCCAGTGGTGGGATCTGGGCACAGGAGACATCCGCAGCCCGAGCCCCTGCCCATGGGGTGAAGGGAAGTGGCTCTGCAGCTGGGCAGTGCCCCCTAGTGGCTCAGCTGTGTCTGCTGCCTTCTGTCCATGGTTCCCTGCCACTGGTGTGGGGGACTGCACTATGCCAGTTGCATGGTGTAGACACAAGGGTCTGGGATTGGGGTCAGGGCTATTTGTGCTGGAGGTCATTAAATGGTAAGCAGTAAAATGGCATAAATGTAATCGTTGGTTAACCGTTTACATCCCTAGTCCAGACCAATAAATTACATAATAAATCATGAGGTGTTGGGCTAATCTTATGCATAGTTTGTAGTATGCATAAGTATATACAAAAGTGCTGCTCAAAAGTGTGTTCATGGAGTACCTGCACTGAAACTTGCAACAGTTTACGAAAGAGGTAGCTCATCCAGACCTGAGGTATTCTAAGTCAGTAGCTACCTAATAGTAATTCATATATACAGGCAAACCCTGCTTAATTCTGTTTCACTTAGTGCTGTTTCACTATAATGCTCATTTTTAAATTGATACCTGATTCCACTTAGCGCTCAGCGAGTTTCATTATAATGCTCACGGTTGCCATTTTAGGTAATCAAAAACTTTCGGTTTTGCTTAAAGCTCATTAAATTGTGCTGTATTTTTCAGATGTTTGGAAGTAGTAAGTGAATGCTATTTAAAAAAATTAATCCTTGCTTAAGTTTTGCCAACTTTCATGATGAAATTACCAGCCTGTCCTGATTTAAGTGTTTTGTTTTTTTTTAATTTAAAACCCCAAGACTTCCTAGAGACAAATGATTAAGTGAAAATCTCAGCTGTCATTTTTACAAGTGTCTAACAGTCCTGTCTTTAAAAAAAGAAAAGCTTAACCTGTTATCTGAATGTACCATGATGAATAACTACATGGCAAGTATACAACCTAAATTGTATTTGGGTAAATATAAATCAAATCAAAATGTATCTTGAGTATATCAAGATAATATCATGATTCCTTTGATGGGTCTGACTCATTCTCAAGTGTGTTTGGGGGTTGTCAGTTCTTTCAAAACTGCAGTATGTATCTTTAAACTCATTTTGATTATCAGTTACGTAAAATATTTATTAAATAGAACTTGAATTGGAGCAAAATCTAACATGAATTTAATGAGCTTTAAGCAAAACTGAATTAAAAAAAAAAAAGCTAAGAAACATTTACTAACTGAAAAGTATAATGCACTTGATTTTCATGAGCTCATTCTAAATTCATCATGGTCTTGTGTTTGTTGGCTACAAATGTCCAACTCAGGATCCTTAAAATTCTAGTTTATTAGGCGGATTGAAACACTGTAATCATAAACCTTGGGGCTGGTCCCCACACACACACACACATGCACACACACAGTAGCAGGCTACAGAGTCAGGTATACCTATCCTACAAGCGCTGGAGTCTGTCTTTGAGGCTTCTTTCAGCGTGGTGTTATCTTCCAGAAGGGGCTCTCCAGCTGGTCCTTCTGGCTGGACAGGTCTGGTCGAGCTGGAGATCAAGAGGGCACCCCTGAGGGTCACTTTTTCACTGCCTTTTATCTGTCCTTGGCATACTTTGGTGACTCCCCAGTTTTTTCAGGTTTGCCCAATCCAGGGGTCATTGACTCTCATGGGACTTCCCCCTCAGTGGCTACTGGACAGCATCTGTCAGCCCCAGGGGTCATGCGCATGTACGTGCAGGTTTGGGAGTCCGTTGATAAATTTAGAATAGGGCTCTGGGAGTGGTCGGTCTGGAGATATTCAGCCCAAAAATTGGTCCCCGGCATTGATTAACTCAGGCCAGGGCTTCTAGCCCTTGATCAGTGATGTTTAGAGATTTCCTGGTTGTTACATTGTCTTCTATTGAGTTCTTCCCTTGGTTGATCTGCAGCTTCCAGGTGATAATTGCTGTCTGCTTCCATGTTACACATTCAATCACTGATTCACTCGCTCTTTCAGGGGCCAGCCTGATACAGGGAAGGGCAGTTTGATTCCTGCCCTTGTTAACATTGTTACAATGTATAATTTACTTATGAAACTAAACACATTCAGTTGAAAGGTGAGGAGTATAAAATATAAGCTACAAATGCCATGGCACACAAATAAATAAAAATACCAAAATACAAGGGGAGATGCAAAATGCACACACACAATTCCTTATCTTAAAGTGAAAGAGAGAGGAAGGAAGAAAAGGTAGAAAAAGAGAAACATATCCAAAGAGGGGAGAGCAAATGCAGGCATGAGGAAAAGGGGGCTTTCTGCTACATGTTTAATAATGTTCTCTAAACAACAACTTAAGAAAACCTTACTTTAAAGCTCAGTTGACCAGCCTCCACTGGGGTATGGTTGTGGTTAATGGGTTCGCACCATGAGCTGAGTTCCAAGGCTCTTCAGCATCTTGCTGTGCCCCTCAATCCCAATAGGTTCCTCTCTGGGTCCCCATCACTTTGGCTGCCTCTCCTGGCCTCAATGCTGTCTCAGGCTTTGTGCCTCACCTTGACTCTAAGGCCTCAGCCCTTCAGAGAGACTGCTCCCACTTTGTCAGCTCACCTCCTGGCTCCGACTAGTTACATGGCCATAGGGGGCCTCCTCATCTGGCCTTGCGTCACCTCTTGTCTCCCATCCATGCTCTTCTCCAAGGGGTATCTCTGGGCTCCAGTGCTGCCCATCTGGGTTGGGTTCTGGGCTACTCCTCACCCCGTTACTATGCCTCTCTGTTGGCTTGTCCCAACCACTCTTCACCCGGGTGTACGTGTAGCATAAACTTGTCTTGTAGCATAAACATGGCTTGTCCCATGGCTCTCAGCCTCTTATCATAAGGTCTGTTTTCCTGACCTCTTATTATGCGTGTGGCTCTCCTTTGCACCCTCTCAAACTTCAGAAAGGCTCTCAACCATGTTAGTCTTGTCCTGTAAGCAATTTACAAAATGGAGTTTTCATCCTTCTGTTTAATGTAAGTGAATGAACTCTGCATAACCTTTATTCATGAGCATGTGTAAAAGGGTAAATGGTGAGAGAATGGCATAGAGATGGAAGAAGATTTAACTGTTTATGTAAGCAACAAGGCGCCAAATGTAAGTTACCAGTCAGTAAACTAATTAATGAATGGCTGAAAAATCCCTTTAAGGCCTAGGGCACACAAAAAAAAAAAATATATATAAGGAGGAGAAGCAATGCACCCAGCCTGCCAGACGGGCAGCAAGAACACTCCAAGGTTAAAATAAGCTTAAGACAAAAGAACAACCACAAAAACAGAAGCTGGGTATGAAAATACCCCAAAGCACTGAAACATAGGATGCCAGTCCCTAAAAAAGAACACTTTGAAAATGCCAAGTTAGGTGAGTCTCTTTTGCTACTGCTGTTTCATTGGAGCACAGATGCCTCTGTTCACCCTGCTCCAGCTGTTATTTCAAATCTGCTATCTTCAAATCATCATCATCTACTCAATAAGCCCGGGTTGGTCACCCTCGGCTGATATTGGGCAACTATTGCTAGTAACTATATCTGGTGTATGTGTGGGTGGAATGGTTGTTTTGTGCATGTGTATGCCTGTGTGTAATGATGTGTAGGATAATGTGTGTGTGTTTGTATGAATGGTATGTCTAACTCATGTAATCAATAAACGCAGCACCTTGCCTCATCCCTCTTTAGAAAGTCTCGCTCATAATTTGAGTAACACACAACTCAGCTCCCTGAGTGAGCTGCATGCAGCTTCCTGGCCCTGCCATTCTGCAGCAGGTCTCCTCCTGGCCGGCAGCAAATTGCTCCGGCTGCTCATTGGCTTACTGCCCTCATCCAGCTCTGCCTGGGTGTTCCTGCAGCTCTGCCCCTCTGGCAAGCCACTCACAGCCTCTCTTCCTCAGTTTCCTCCTCTGTGGACCATTTTCTTGCCACGTCTGACTTTCTCCCCTTCTGACCCACTCTGCGTTGCTCCTTTTCTGACCTGCTCATCTCCTGGACTCTGCCCCCTTCTCTCGTGGGCCCACAGGATCAGGCAGCTGCAGAACTGTGGTGCCAGACCCTCTCATTCTGGCATTGCTCTGCCTGCTGTGTGGGAAGGGGAAAGTACTGAATGACTCTGACACAAGTACTGAATGACTGCAGAGTCAGTGTCTCATGTAGACACGGCCCCTATATAAGAAATTCACTGTGTAAAGCTACCTAATGATCAATAGTTCAGGTGTGGTAGACTTGATTTTGGTTTTGCTTTTAAAATAGATTCATCTGTTTTTTTTTCAGAACCATATTGCATAACTACAAGGATTGCTATGGCCTGCAATTGCTGTCTTACTATAAATAAAGAAGCTTTCTGATGAGTAGCTCTGGCTACCACTATCCAAATCTCTATCTCAAATTTCTTTTTAGTTTTACACATTAAAAATTCCCACCCACTTCCCAGGTTTTTGGTATTTTTTTTAATAAGGCAGTTTAAGATCAGAAAAGTGATTCTGTAATAATGACTTTGGAATCTCATGTGTTTCTTGACAAACCAGTGTTTTGATGTTATCAAAACCTCAAACAAGGCTCCTCTCTAAAATAACTCATGACATTAGAATGTGTTTGTCACTCAAGTCTATCATTTTATTGGGGGTCTGTACCAAGCAGAAATTACGCAGCTTGGTTTTTAAATAACAGACTAAATTGTAAGAATTGTTTAGCTGGCTACTACCTTCTTCTTGCTGATGTGGTTAGATCATCCTTCCCTACCCTGCATACTCTGGGGTGCTTGGACTGGATAGTTAAATGTCAGTAAAACTAGTGTTACTGGAACCTGGGCTCATTTATCCAGTGCAGTTCTTTCAATTCAGGGAATAAAGGCAACCATCCAGTATGAAAATGAAACATCATCTGAGTTTAGCATGGATACTGGCATGAAGTAAGACTGGTTTTAGTACCTACCAGCTTTTGCACATTCTTTTCTGTCCTTCTAAAGTATGCTTTTGGAATCTATGATTCTGGTGTACTAATTGAATCAAGGAGGACCGGCAGCATGTTCAACATAAGACAATTTCAGAGCAAAAGGCCTGTCATTCAGCTCACTATTCAGGATCTGGTCTTTGCAGATGACACTGCATGCATACCTAACTCACCTGATGAATTGCAGATCATGATGAGCAAAATTTCTGATGCACGCATCAAGTTTGGCATGGCAATCAGTATCAGGAAAACAGTTGCCATGTTGCAGGGCATCAACATCCTACCCACAATCTATGTCAATAATGAAGCTCTGGACAGTGTAGACCACTTCCACCATCTCAGCTCAACTCTTACCAGCTCACTTAACCTTGATAGAGAACTTGATGCAAGAATCGACAAAGCCTCTGTCACCTTTGGCAAACTTACTTCATGTATGTAGAATAACAAGCTGCTAACCCCCGAACACAAAGGTGTCTCTGTCTATCAGGCTTGTGTCCTCAGTACTCTCCTTTATGGCTGTGAAAGCTGGGTCACGTACTCCAAGCAGGAGTGGAGATTGAACAGCTTCCACCTTCGCAGTCTCAGAAAAATCCTTGGAGTCACTTGGACCAATGGATCACCAACAACGAGATCCTTGAGAGGTTTGGTTTACAGTTTATACAGACTGTGCTGCACACTCACAGACTTTGCTGGCAGAGACACGTGGAGCTCACACTTCAAGATCATCTGCTAAAGGCTGCACTCTGTGGCCAACTAAAGAACTGCCCACAATGCAGAGGAAGGCCAAAGCTCCAATTTACAGTGACACAGTCAAACAAGGTTGAAAGAAATCCAGAATTACTGTGACAACTGGGTGACCCCCATGAACAACTGCTCAGTCTGGAGAAGCCAGGTCAAAGCTGATACACTCACCATGGAGAGCCATCAGAGAGCCCAGGCTGAGGCCTGTAGGTGTGTCAGGAAGCAGAGTGTGCTTTGAGCACCATCTGACGAGTGGACCTATAGCCACTGTGGGAAGGCTTGCTGCTTGTGTGTTAGGATCACCCACACCACTGCCAAGCACCACTGACTGATTGACTTTGTCGCATATCCTTTCATCTTTCCAGATGTTGAGCAGCCACATGGTATGTTACATTCAGTGTCAATTTCCTGATCCTTCAGTAAGATGTCACACATTGGTAGGTTAGAATGTATCCAACAACCCTTTACTAGCTGTGCTGGAGTCCAACCATTTGCCAGAGGTATATTCTGGTGCACCAATAATACTTTCAGAAAATCATTACCACTGTCAAATGATTTCTTCAGTAGGCTTTTAATGGTCTGAACAGACCTTTCCACAAGGCCATGCAATTAGGGCTCATTGCACTGTGCTGGAAGTCACAATCTTCAGCAAGTTGCTTAAACTTAGTTTTCTGGTTGTAAGGCCCATTTTTGCTAAAAGTTTCCTCTGGAATCTCATGACTTGCAAATGTGGCCTTCAGACTGGTTATTACCAACTTCCTTGTTTTACTGGACAAAGTGCATATTTCTGGGCACATGTAATGATAGGCTGTAACTATTAAAAACATTTTTGAATTCCACGTAAATAAATTCCAACCTTTTCATATGCCTTGGATTGAACCAAATGAGGCTGTAGTGACTCAACCTGCTTAAGTGACTGAAAATTTAAACAGGTGGAACAGTTTCTACTATGTTTACAATATTGTTAGTTATCTTGGGCTACTCTATCACTTCACATAAGTGTAACCCTTGGCATGCGGCACTACCCGTGGCCGTGTCTAGATGTTCGGGACTTGGGGTGCCAGATAAGTGAGCTGAGCACGGGTAAATCTAGGAGTAGCCAAAGGATCCCAGAGAGGAGGGGTTCCCTTTTACAATGGAGAGACCTTGCAGACTCAGGAGTAAGTATTTCCAGAATTTAACTATATATACATGGAATAATTATGTGGAATCAGAAAAAATATATGCCTTAAACTTTGATTATTTTAGTTATAAGATGACATAACCGCTTTGTGTAGAATTGCTGGCTCTGTACAGTAGAACAGATAAGGGCAAGTGTTTGTTCTTTGTAACTCTTCTGCAAATGCTTCGCTCACCGCGGCCTTGAAGGTAGAAAAAAAAAGTATGTACAAAGTAGATTTCCAGGTGCAAGAAGGAGGTTTGTGAACTAACCTCACCTCCCTCATAATTCCCATCCTGATTACAGCAAAGAAATAATGAAGTAATATTATAGCCGCTTTTCATGCTAATTTCACTATATGATCACGTGAGTTGTAAGCGACTGTTAAAAAGTATATAAGCCTCCTGATTTTGCTCTTGGGGGGGGACCCCTTCCAAGTGCTTGGGAAATCCATGTCACTTTGGAACTGCCCCTACAGCTGTAGTTTCTTTTGAATAAAAGCTTCTGCTGACCTGACCCAAAAGTACTCTGTGTGTGTTTCCACGACAATTATAATATGCCAATGAATATTAAATAATATCAAAAGTTTGAAATACTCTGTTTACAATACATCAAGTGTGAATTTATAAAAAAAATAGCAGTTAATAACTATTTACATTTAAGAGATGATCAAGTTGACTGTAACTCCCTGGATTTTTCTTCTCCCATTTCTTAAAAATGGGCACTATGTTTGCTCTGTTTTCCAGTCCTCCAGAACCTCACCCAATCTCCACAAGTTTCCAAACAGAATAGGAAATGGATCTGAAAATTACCTCAGCCAGTTCCTTCAATATCCTAGGGTGCATCCCATCTGAGTCTGTCAACTGGAAAGCATCTAGCCCAGGGGCAAGCATTTATTTCGGGCAGAGGGCTGCTTACTGAATTTTGGCAAGCTATTGAGGGCCGCATGACAGGCAGCCAGGGTCAGATAAATGTTACTTTTCTAAACTGTTTAGGGGCCCTGCGGGCCAGATAGAATGGCCTAGTGGGCCGGATCTGGCCCACGGGCTGCATTTTGCCCACCCCTGATCTAGCCTCTCCAAGTAACCTCTAAACTGTTCTGCCATTAATCAAGGCTGTTTGCCTCCTTCCCTATTTTGCTGTCAGCTGCACTTGTCATCTGGTAGCTGTCCTTATTTGTGAAAACTGAAGTAAAAAAAGTCATTAAATCCTCCAGCCTTCACTGAATCATCTATAACTAGATTGCCTTCCACATTCAGTAAGAGACATATGGTTTATCTGGTCTTCTGCTTAATTTTGGCATATTTGTAGAATCCCTTTTTAATGCCTTTGTGTCCCTTGCCAAAACGTAGATGCAGTAATCTGTATCTTTCAAATGGAGTATTAAATGGATATACTTTAGAGCAGGGGTGTCAAACTCATCTGGTCCTGTGGTCTGAATGAGTGCCATTGAGCTGGTTCGCTGGTTGGATTGGGTCTACAGATACCATCCCCCACCAACCCCTCAGCCTATGTTATGGACTCTGTCCTTGAATTCCCCTATAGATTCGATAATTTGGCTTCTGAATTCAGCCCCTGGCCACTGCCTTCCCTCAGTGGTCCAACCATTAATGAAGGCTGTCTATGCCCTGGTGCTTTACACTTGCATCTAATCAGCAATTCTGCCAAGTTCCCAAAAGCAAATTCTTACTCAGTCTCTTTAGTTCAGTAACATATTAATTTATACTTTCTTTTTATCATATAAAAAAATGTCTTTCAAGGGTTTTTGGGGGGCGTGCAGTACTCAGATTTGAATAGTACTACACAGTATATTTTAGCCTTTTTTGAAGGTAAAGGTGTTAAGGTGACCCTTTACCCTTCATGTGGTTGTGTTGCTCCACTTGCCTTCAGGGTCCAACTTCTTCAGTTTGAATCTTAAATTCATAGTTTCATAACTTCATAGTTGTCAGAAGATGTCTCAATAGATCATCAAGTCCAATCCCCTGCCCTGGGCAGGAAAGAGTGCTGGGGTCATATGACACCTTTTACGTTCTTTTAAATTAATTCATCCTCTCACACAACAATTTCACTTTCAATAACTAACACTTCCTCCAGACCATGAGCACAGCTATGAGCACCAAAATGCCCCCACAGTATGCCAACCTTTTTAATGAGCCACCTGAAAGAAGAATTCCTTGAGGACTGTACCATCAAACTCTTGCTATATTTAAGATATATTGATGACCTCTTCATCATTTGGACTGAAAACCTGCAATCTCTGATTTCCATCAGAAATTCAACATCACCACCCTGCCCTTCAGAGTGTCTTGAATACTCCAGCACCAACATTTCCTTTTTAGACATGATGATCATCACTATCCAGAATGGTAAAATACAGACCACCATATACAAGATACAAATGGACCAACATATATATCTGCACAGAATCAGCAATTGCCCTAAACACACCAAGAAAGCTGTAATATACAGCCAAGCCCTCTGAAACCAATGAATTTGCACTGAGGAGACCACCTGTGATCATCACTTTACAAATCTCAAAAGGGCCTTCATTCAACAAGGACACGCCTCCAAAGAGATAAATTGCACTTTTGAAAAAGCCACCAGGATTCCATGTGAAGAATTGCTACAGTACAGAAGGAACATCCCCATGAATTGCCCACCACCAGTTATGTGACCTATCACCCGTCCCTGGAATCTATACAGAAAATCCTCAAACAACTGCATTCCATACTAGAAGGTGACCCAATTCCCAAATAAATCTTCCCAGAGCCACCTAACCTAGACTTTAAACAAGCATTGAACCTTGGCAACTTCATCACCAGAAGCAAACTTCCTTTTGCCCAAAATGCAACTGAACGGATTCAGGCCATATCATGACAAGAAAAGTAAAACCTGCCAACTTATCTCCACAGTCCCCAGAATTAATACATCTCACAACAAAACCATCAACATTCCTGGCACCACCTCCAGAACTGTAATATATCTTATCCAGTGCACCAAATGCCCTGATAGAAAATACGTAGGAGAGACCAAACAACAACTGTGCACCAGAATGAACACACACTGGAAATCTATTAAAGACAAGAATACCCAGTTACTTGTGGGGGCACATTTCTTACAAGAAAACTACTCTCTCCAATCTCTCAGTTCTAATCCTCAAAGGGAATTTACAAAACACCGTTCACAGATGATCCTATGAACTTCATTTCATCAACCTATTGGATACAAGAAATCATGGACTAAATATATACATTGAATTTATGACCTGCCTAACATCTGACTCCCCAGGTAACCTCTCTACCTTTTTACCAACTATATTAATTCCACCCCGCACCTGTCTCTCACCCATTGACCACCTCAATTTACTTTTTTACTGACTGGCTTCCTCACATGCATACTGGCTTCTGGCTTCTTTACTATGTCATCCAGGAAGAGCACAGACTAACTGCAGATGCTTCCTCAGCCTGATGAAGGGTATTTGTACCCGAAAGCTTGCAAAGAATTTTTCCAACTATTTGAACTGGACGAATAAAAGATATCAGATTTATCCAAAGAACCTTGTCTGCCTATGTCTTTAGGCCAACACGGCTACAACCTATACTAATTCAAATTCATTCACCACTTCTATACCATGTAGTGATTATTGGGATCAATAAGCATGAGCATACATGATAAGAAGAACTAACAATAACTTTTATTTGTAGACCTGTAGACAGGCATTTGTGGAGTCCCTTTGTCTCCCTCTATGTAACTAGCTAGCTGCTCCCTAACTGAGGGACCATCTTCCAATTCTCAACTCCCTCAGGCTCCTAATAGAGTTATAAATTATAACTTTCAAGACTACAGCAGGGTGTCAGCTCCCTGAGAAAAACACAGGCATGGTAGAGCTTCCTGTGCTGCTGCTGGAACCAGGTGAGAAAAGCATAGAGGAGGCCATGTGGGACGTTTGCGTTGGCACAGGTGAGCCCCACTTGGCGTAGTCATTCGTGTGCTAGGCAGTGAAGGGGTGGGGATGGAGCAGTATCAGCTCTGCTGGTGCAGGAGGGAACAAGGTGAGAATACCCCTGGGGAAGGGAGTATGCCCAAGGCAATGCTCTGTGGCTGCTGGGTAATGGCAGGGATTTAGCATGGAAAAAGAATAAGGCCTCATTCGTAGATTTGGAGATCAACTGTAAAATACCAATATAAATGCTTGGAAGTGAGTCCTTTTCTTCAGAGGCTGACCAACTTTGGGTTGGTAAGGCGAGTGGACCAGAGTGATGAGTGTTAGGGAAAACACAAATGGAATAGGAGATGAAGAACTTGCATCTTTCACTAAAGCATCAGCTAATGGCTACTGTCAAACTTAGAATACCAAACATACCACTCAGAACACTGCAACTTCTTAGATCAGGGGTGGGCAAAATTTGGCCCGCGGGCCAGATCCAGCCTGTGAGGCCATTCTATCTGGTCTGCAAGGCCCCTAAATAAATTTGGAAAATTAATATTTCTCTGCCCTTGGTTCCTGTCAAAAATGACAGGAACCAAGGGCAGTAGGACCCAGGGGAAGCCTAGCGGGCTTCAACAACAGCGGGGCCTGCCTGGCCCCACCCCCACCCCCCAGCCGGAAGCCCCAGCTGCGGTTTCTGGGCTGGGAGCACGTGGCTGCCCTGGTGTGGGAAGCTCAGGTAAGGGGCGGGGGGTCCTTCACAGGAGAGGAGCGCAGGGGGGAGGAGGGAAGTGGCCCCGCCCCACCCACGCCTGGTGTCCCATGCTGCAGCTGCTCACAGCACACCTGGAACTGCTTGTGCCTGCTCGGGACAGCCCCATGTGGGCTGCGAGCACCTGCAGCGTGGGGCACTGGGCGTGGGAGGGACTGCTTCCCGCCCTGCTCAGCTTTTGCCTCGGCTTCTTCCCTGTGTGGAGAAAAGTGGCCCCTTGCCAGCCCTGTGGCCAGCGCCCCATGCTGCAGGCACTCGTAGCCTGCGTGGGGCTGTCTGGAGCAGGCACAGGCAGCCCTAGGCAGGCTGCAAGTGGCTGCAGCGCAGGGTGCCAGGCGTGGGGGAGGGGGCTGCTTTCTCTCCCCACCCAGCACTCAGCACCACCCTGTAACCCAGCCCCACTGCCAGGCTGGCAGTAGGGGCGGGTTACAAGCTGCTGCTGAGTGTGGGGAAAAGTGGCCCCTCGCCCACCCCATGGCCAGCATCCCGCACCACAGCTGCTCGCAGCCTGCCTGGGGCTGCCTGTGCCTGCTCTGGACAGCCCTGCATGGGCTGTGAGCGCCTGCCATGCGGGGCGCTGGCCATGGGGCAGGTGAGGGGCCACTTTTCCCCATGCTCAGCACCAGCTTCTTCCCTGTCAGCGAGCAGGGAGTTGGCGCTGTGCGCTGCCCCCAGCCTGTACTACGGGGCTGGGAGGCACTGAGTATGAGCAGGCAGGGAGCCAGAGGGAGCATAGGGCCCACACTGGTGTCCCGGGGCCAGTGCCAGTGGGGCCCAGAGCAGGTTGGCAGGAGTTGGCAGGGGCTCTATGATGCCGGGCTAGCTCCCCCCTGTTCCTGCTGGTGCAGCCCAGTCCGGCTCCACAGACCCTTGCCAGCCTGTGCCCTGCTCTGGGCCCTACTGGTGCTGGCCCTGGGACATTGGTCCCAAGATGGTGTCCAGGGGGAGGGGCACCTGTCAAGGGGTGAGGCACCTGTCAAGGGGCGGGGTTACCCATGCAGCCCTTGACAGCTTGCCAAAACTGGGTAAGTGGCCTTCCGCCCAAAATAATTGCCTGTCCCTGTCTTGGACTCATTTGATGGCAGTCTGTATAGACACTTTTGCCAATAGCCAGAGATATTCCATGTGTGTCTGGGGTATTCAAAGAGCACGTGAGGAGAGAGAAAAATATAATACTGTATTTACTCAAATCCAAGATGATTTTTTTTTCCTTGTTCACCATGGGGACAGGCACAGGCATGGGGGGAACAAGGGCATGGGAGCAAGGAGCAGGGGTCTGATCTCTTGCCCCTCACTGCATTCTCTGCCACAGCCATGGGGAGGGGGTGGGGGAATGACTCTAAGCTAATCTTCTTCTAGCTAGATACTGTAGATGTGGAACATTATAACACAATTATAGTTTTCCATATATAGAATTTAATTACTGGGGAGATGGGATCATCTTAAATTCTAAGTCATCTTGGATTTGGGTAAATATGGCAATAGAACAGTAATTTTTGTTGCAAAATCTCAATAAAAACCACAAGAGGTCAGAATGCTTTTGAAACTATTTGAAACATCTGGGTTTATCTTGTGAATCATGTGTAGGTGTTTGCATGCCTAGCACCTAATCCAGCACTTTAATTGAGAACCTTTGACCTATTATATAAAAGCAACCTATAAGTAACCAAAAGTAAGTTCTTGTGACAGACAACCTTAATAATAGGCAGTGCTGCAAGCCTTGCCTATGATAAATCCCAGGGGCTTTGAACTGCCTCTGTAGTCTTAGGTGTGGTTTTGCATTGCACAATCAAGTTACTGTACTGTTTGTTCTACTCCTGTTTATTAGTAGTGTTTCAATTTTGCATAGTACCGCAAAGAAGGAGGAAGGTTTGCCTGTCTTTTAGTTTTAAGTTTGCTATAATAAAAGCATGCTGGTTTACTCTGGCTGCATCTACAGAAAATGCTGACTGTGTAGTATATACAAGTACTAAATGACTGTGCAGTAACTGGAGTTACTGAGCAGTAGCATCATTGAATAGCTTTTAGGTAATGCTGACTGTACAGTAGCTAATTACTACTATGCAGCAGCATTGCATCATACTTCATGCCACACGATGCTACTGCACAGTAGTAACAAGTAGGGCTGTGTGAAATGGCACCGTTCTATTTTGACTTGTGTTTCAACGTTTTGACGGAACAGCATTTTGTTTTGAATTTTGTTTCAATTCAAAACTGCTGTTCCATTTCCTTTCGTCGAAACAGTTTCACTGTTTTGACACTGTTTTGACATTTCGCCCATAGGCCATAATGGGGAAGCTCAAAACAGCCTATAACTTTCTCGTTTCTGGCCTGATTGGCATGAAACTTGCAGGAGTGGTAGCCCCTTCTGAGGGCACTACGCCTGCCAACTTCAAGGACATAGGTGCAGGGGTTTCAGGGAAACTGCACCTCATAACCTTGAAAGCAAAAAATTCATGTCACGTGTGTTAAGCCACAGCAGGGTCAAAACTGCAGGCTTGCCGGCCCCTGCTGAGGCAAAGAAGCCTGACAGCTTTGAAGGAGACAGGTGCAGGGGTTTGGGGGAAACTGCACCTCAAGCTGTGGACAAATAAAACTTGTGACATGGGTGACAGTGTGTGTGTGCTAAGGCACAGCAGGGTGAAAGCTGCAGGCATATTAGCCCCTGCTGAGGCCATGAAACCTGCCAGCTGTCAAGGAGATAGGTGCAGGGGAAGTCTGGGTTCTGGGGCCCTGCACCTCTGGCTGCTGACAGGCAAAACTAGTGACATGGGTGGGTGACACTGTGTGTGTGTTAAGGTGTGCCCTCACTCAACTGACACCAAGGCAGAAAGCAGGACAGTTCAAACAATGCTGCCTTTTATGCAGTTTTTCCATCCCTCCCCCAGAGCACTGGGATTGGAAGAGACCTCAAGAAAGGATGACAGTCACTGGCCAGCTATACAGTCAATAATGAGAGCAGTCCTTCCCCCGCTTCCCCCTCCCTCTCCTTGCTTTAGTTTCTGTTTCCCTGCAGGTGGGCCCAGCTTGAGCTTCGAAACTCTAAATGTTTAAAAAATTTTGAAATGTTTTGACTTGCCTTGTTTTGTTTAGAGGCTGTTTTGAAGCTCTCTGTTTCATTTCGATTTTGTTGTTTCAAGCTTGAAATGAGTCAAAACAGCGTCGAAATGAAACTGCCAGAGAAATTTCGTACAGCCCTAGTAACAAGCTACTGTGCAGGCAGCATCTCATGTAGAAACGGCCCCTGTTTTGTAAAGTAGGACTTGATATCAAAGTGCTTTGCATAAATTAATGAATAAATTGTTTGGTCTCATGAGGAATTATTGTGAAGAATTATTGCATCATCCTATTATTATTATATATTGCCAAATAACAAATATATCCTTGAAAATTTATGTTAAGCAACCACTTAAAGATGACTGTACTGTTGACCATCTAATATCAATGTTGTTTCATTATAGCAGACCACGCACTATAGGACCTTGTAGGGAGAAGTAGGTTCCCTCTTTATTCTGTTACCATTACCAGTCTCCTCTCTCATTCCTCTGCACAATCCTGCTTTGTTCTCTTTGACTTCACCTTCTATGTTGTCCCTTCCGACCCATGAGCTGCTACTTTACTCACACTAGTGTTGTATCACTAGCTTTTTTCTCTGAATTAACTCTTTCATGTGCCAGCCTGACTATTTACGAAATCCATCTCTAACAAAAAAATGTTGCTTTCTTTTACGTGGTAAAGAGCTTCCCTCTGACTAACACCTTATCTCCATCAGTGTTGCCATTTATCCCCTGCCACAGGTCTTCCATGAACTTCCAGGAACTTCTCCGTTGCTAACTTGTTTTCAGGATTCCTCTGGTCTTTATTTCACCACTCAACTTCTTTTTCTATTCCTTTTACACTACAAATGTGCAAAATATTATCCCTATTTTGATTGTATTTTGCCCCTCATCCTATGTCTTGTTGTTTGTGTTGCTTTAGTTCAAAGTTTTCTTCACCAGGGATCCTGCTTTTTAGATCCCATTAAAGTACCACTCCCCAACACTGTTGAATGTTTGAGCAAGGAAGTATGTAGAAGGGTCATGTTCTACAACAGTGGTGCTCAACCTTTTTCCACAGTAAGCTGGATGGGCAGTGCCTGATCTGACAGTGAACTGAATGGTGCTTTTCATCCAGCCCAGGGACAGGCATGATCCGGCCCCATGGGGTAAAAGGGGCATGACCTGGCCCTGCAGGAAGGGAAGGGGGCATGGCCCAGTCCTAACTTGGCCCCTGGGGGAAAGGGTGCATGGCCTGGCTCCAACCTGGCTCCCTGGGGAAGAGAGGGCATAACCTGACTCTGACAGGGTGCATAGGGTTTATATTATAGGATTATATAAGAACATTATAGAATTATAATGATTATAGGATTATATTAAGAACATAATTAAAATGGAATAAAAGCCTGTGTGTAACTTTGCTGGTAATAGCAAAAATAGATAAATATTCTCTTTCTAGGAACTGGGTTTAGAAGCTGCATTGACAACAAAAGGAATTTGACTCTGTTCACCTAAACCTTGTTTAAATAAGAGATGACAAATATGAATGTGTTTCAGCACATGAATCCATGATTTGCTTGACCAGGTTGATATACAGATTAGAAGAATGGGTTGGTCTCCATCACCATCTTTCAAGCTATTTGGGTTCTATGGGCTACTATGTATGAGTCCCAATCATATTTTTGTCATATCAAAGTCTTATTGGTGGCATGCTCTGCTTTTCCAATTGGTTACTACACTTACAGGGTAAAAGATAGCCTAAATGAAGAGTATTCCAGTAAGCTATGGGACGATGGAAAGCTAATGGCAGCATGTGCTTTTAGAATCTATGGAAAGTTAATACATGGTAAGAAAGAATGTTTTCCTCCTTGAACATTAAATATGTATTGTTGCAACCAGGGAGTCTAGGCAGGGTTGCAAAACAAGCATCCCATAATTTTACATACAATTTATTTATCTACACTCTTTTCTATATACTGTTGTTGTTTGTTGGTGGTTTTATTTTTTGGTCCCTCTTCAAAGAAAATGTGAAGGCTAAAATAATTCCAGAAGCTCAATTTTGGAAAATTGATGAAAAAAATCAAATAATAAACAAATTTCAGCTTTGGGTTGACTAATTTTAAACACATCATGAGGATGGGGGACGGGAATCACCTTAGTTTCATTTTTAACCATATACTGCAGTATACCATTATTTCAGCAGTAGTATATACTTACAATCAGAGGAAGTTCACTAAAAGAAATCAGAATTTGCTGATATTCATGATTCAGGGATATAGGTTGTAGCTGTGTTGGTCTAAGGACATAAGCGGACAAGAATCTTTGGGTCAATCCGATATGTTTTATTAGATCAACTCAAAATCGATGGAAATATTCTTCTTGGCAACCTTTCGGGCACAAACACCCTTCATCAGGCTGAGGAAGCATCTGGAGATAGTCTGTGCTCTTCCTGGATGGAGTGGTAAAGCAGCCAGAGGCCAGTACATAGGCAAGAAAGCTAGTCAGTTAAGATGTAAATTGAGGTGGTCAGTAGGTGAGAGACAATTGTGGAGAGGGTGTGAAAGAATGTAGCTAGAGTCAAAGGATGAGAGACAGGAGGGAAGTGGGGGGTTGGGCAAAGACAATAAGAAGAGCTGGTAAAGAATGGAGGGTTTACCTGGGAAAATCAGATGTTAGGCAGGTTATAGTATGTCATAAATCCAATGTTTGTATTTATTCTATGATTTTGTGTATGCATTAGGTTGATGAAGTGAAGTTCATAGGCTCATTTTTGAAAGGTATTTTGTAAATGCCTTTGAGAATTAGAACTGAGAGATTGGAGAGACAGCATTTTTCTTGTGAGAAACATGCCCCCACAGGTAATTGGGTATTCTTGTCTTTGATTGAATGCACACTAAAAATCTTATCAAAGTGGCTCCCCCCTGTCAAGAGACCTTCAGCCTCTTTTAGGCCCTGGCCCTGCCTCTGGGCCAGTTGGGGTGCCAGCAGCTCTCTACAGCCCTGGCCTGCCCCTTGCGGTGGGCTTACCTGCCCTTCAGCCTGTCAGCCCTTGCATTGACCAGTCAAAGATCTAGGGATCACTCTGAAAGCAATTGACCTTCAAACTCAGCTGGGCCCCACCATCCAGCAGTCATCTCTCACTGGGCTTGTCTGGTGCCTCACCGATTTTATACCAAGCAGCCATTCACTCCAGTGGGCTCATCTGAGCCCCTGCCCTCAATCACCCCCAATTCTAATCAGGGGCTTAACTAGCCCCTCAGTAGGACCACAAACTCCAAGCCCTTTCCTAGACTGGCCTGGATCTTCCCTAGGCTCTTGTGTGCACCACCTCTCTTATAGGGCTGTCCTGGCCCATTGCTCAGGCCCCTGTGAACACTGCCTCTGTCACTAGGCTGGACTCACCACAGCTTTAGGCCCACAGGCACTTCCTTGGGGTTTGGGACCCACCCTGGGTTCCTAGGAACCTCCTCCTTCCCATAGTTCCTACCCTGATCTCCAGAATGTTTCAAGGAGCAGCAGATCTCCAGATGGGTGATGTTACCTCAGCAGCATCCCTGCAGCAACTGTGGGCTTTGCTTTCAGGAGCCTGGTCTTATACCCATGGTGCCCCAATCAGGTGGCCTCCTGACTATCATGTGACCACTTGTTCTGCTCCCACCGGCAGGCCCCTCTGCAGCCTGCGCAAGCCTTTAAAGTGACAGGCGCCTAAAGGTGCTCTGCCACACAGTGGCAAGAGTAAACTGTTCAGCTATAATTTGGGGGTGAAAGAAAATTACTTATTCATCTTTCTTCCTATTTCCCTAAACAAGATTCCACATATTCTTTCCCTTCTAAGATTTGCAGATAATCTCATCAGTCACAGAGCATCATGGGTTTACATATCCTCAACCTCTTGTGTTGCTATTGCCTAGATTACAGGTAACTTTAAAGATTGGCTACAGATAAAAGGCAGAGACAGGTGTCTCAGGTGCATTTGCTTGCATTTCAAAACAAAAAACAAATATTTATCCCACAGTCTGTCTGGCTACCTGTGACAGCACAACAAAGGTTCTCCCGGAAACACTCAAACTGTGGGAGGAGAGTGGCCCACAGATTGGCAGCAGGATTTCTTGAATTTGCTGAGTTCTCCAGGTTTCCCTCTAGCCTATACCTCAGATTTACAGATGGCTGGTTCTAATAGTCTAATAAATGACCTCTGATTGGTTTTATTTAAGTTTGCTTTACTTAACCTTTTGGAACTGGACTAAATAAGTTTACCTGTAGAGGTTGAAAGGTGTCAGTTGGTTGGGATTTACATTTTAATGAAAATTACATTTCTGGAGGGGAGTATTATCTCCTTCCTTCACCACTATGGAATACTGCTTGCCCTCTTCCTGTTATTCTCTTCCCCAAAATGTTATGGTTTTCTATAAACAAGACTGCTTTAAAAAAAGAAAATATTGAGAAACTTAGAACTAAACAGCATTAAAAATATTTGGGCATATCAATTATTATAAACTGAAGTCATGATATTTGGATTAATTAATGTATACCCTTATAATCTCCCTTCAGGCTTTGTGCTCTGTTTTGATTGTATCTAGTTACTGGTTTATCTGGACATGTTGATGGCTTCTGTTACTTTGCTGACCAAACTGGTTGTCACTTAGAAACAGGGTTTGTGGCCTTCTGCTTAACCACTTCTACAATATGGCCCAAGAACCTTGAAAATGGACATGGCTGGCAACACTGCATGCATTGTTTTGCTGCTTAATGAGTTATGGTGAGCTGTTGAGGTCTTCAAGGCTGCCCCTGGACACGTGCCCTGCCCCCTGGTCACCATCTTGGAACCAGAAATCCTAACCCCTGACCTTTGCCACTCTTGTCTCCCGGAAGTACTCCTTTTGGTCCCCTTGACATGTTGGAACCAGAAAAAAAAAACAAATTGTACACTAAAAATCAAACATCTATAACATATTTTATATTTATTTTAAAAATATTTTTCATAGATTCATAGATGTTAGGATCGGAAGGGACCTCAATAGATTATCGAGTCCGACCCCCTGCATAAACAGGAAAGAATGCTGGGTCTAGATGACCCCAGCTAGATGCTCATCTAACCTCCTCTTGAAGACCCCCAGGGTAGGGGAGAGCACCACCTCCCTTGGGAGCCCGTTCCAGACCCTGGTCACTCTAACTGTGAAGAAGTTCTTCCTAATGTCCAATCTAAATCTGCTCTCTGCTAGCTTGTGGCCATTATTTCTTGTAACCCCCGGGGGTGCCTTGGTGAATAAAACCTCACCAATTCCCTTCTGTGCCCCCGTGATGAACTTATAGGCAGCCACAAGGTCGCCTCTCAACCTTCTCTTGTGGAGGCTGAAAAGGTCCAGGTTCTCTAGTCTCTCCTCGAAGGGCTTGGTCTGCAAGCCCTTAACCATATGAGTGGCCCTTCTCTGGACTCTCTCCAGGTTATCCGCATCCCTCTTGAAGTGCGGCACCCAGAATTGCACGCAGTACTCCAACTGTGGTCTGACCAGCGCCCAATAGAGGGGAAGTATCACCTCCTTGGATCTATTCGTCATGCATCTGCTGATGCACGATAAAGTGCCATTGGCTTTTCTGATGGCTTTGTCACACTGCCAACTCATGTTCATCTTGGAGTCCACTAGGACTCCAAGATCCCTTTCCACTTCTGTAACCACCCAGCAGGTCATTCCCTAGGCTGTAGGTGTGCCAGACATTTTTCCTCCCTAGGTGCAGCACTTCGCATTTCTCCTTGTTGAACTGCATTCTGTTGTTTTCTGCCCACTTGTCCAACCTGTCCAGGTCTGCTTGCAGCTGTTCCCTGCCCTCCGGCGTGTCCACTTCTCCCCATAGCTTTGTGTCATCTGCAAACTTGGACAGAGTACATTTCACTCCCTCGTCCAAGTCGCTGATGAAGACATTAAAGAGTATCGGTCCCAGGACCGAGCCCTGCGGGACCCCACTGCCCACATCCTTCCAAGTCGAAACCGACCCATCCACCACGATTTTGTTTTTGTGTATACCTGTTGGCTTAAGAGGGAAGGGTGGAGAAGCATGTACATACGTCAGTACATAATTTGTACTTCCACACATAATTTCCTCACACTTAATTTTATTTACAGATATTTTCTCAGCCCAAGTAGTTGCTACATAATACACTCACTCATATATTTGCAACAGCATTTGTGTAGAGAAATGCTACTCTTACATTATTCATTATCTATATAAAGGTAGTAACTGACTCCCTGATTCTTGATTGGGCCCCAATTATGGTACAACTATACAAATCCACATATAGAGAAATTTCTGTCATCCAAAATGCAAACACTTGCAATGGTGAATAATCAATCAATATGTATGTGATATGTCCAGTTATCAGAAGACATTGTCCCAGTTAAACGGTGCTTGATGCAATTCAATCTTTATATGAAGATATATATGACCAGAGTGGGCATTGTGCATCTTCTCTGTATGCTTTTTATAGATATCATGCTTGAGTATCCTGCCTGCATGGCATTAAAATTCAGCAACCTGCATTTGGTACTGTGGACTTGAATTCCTTTCAAGTTCATTTGCCCAATGGACCTTTTTTATTTTGCCTTTTTTCCAATGAATGTCCCTTAATATTGATGACAATGAGGGAGCCATTCCAATGAGTGAGAGAGCTAAGGTTCCCTTTCTAGCAAAGTTGACAAATGTGTGTGCATTTTGATTGGTTCTTCCTGTATAGCCATGTTCACCTTTCAACTACTGCTATGAATGCTTCACCCGTAGAGAAGTGGGAATGAAGGCAGAAAGGATCCCAGTCCCTATGGGTTGTCTGGGTACTCCAATATACAATACAGCTCCATTGGATGGCCTATTGGACAGGCCATATTTGCTAAATTTCAAGGCTTCATTGTGAAGGCCTCAGGACATCAAAGGAAGATGCCAGAAATGGCAGTGAAGTGACCCTGTCTCTACCTGGTCTTGGAGCCAATGAGCCGTGCCATGCCTGAGTCACAGTGCTTTCAAAGCAGCCTCTCACTTTGGATTGTAGGAAGGGTCTCTGGCATGGCTATTTCCAGCCCCAGAAAAGGGCAGTGCTGGAGGACGAGCCAAAACTGCTTATGGGCAACATTGTGGTGGGAACACTTTCCTTCTGGGTAGTCAGATGACACTTCCTAGAAAAGCAAGTGCTGCTGACAAGCAATGTGGAACCAAAGCACCAGCATGTTGCTAGTAACAAACATTGACTGTATGCTAAGTATGATGATTAGCTTGGAAACAATTTCCAGGCAAAGAAAAGAACATACCTAATAGCTGTTACTAACCTCTCTTAAACTTCCTCTGGAAGTGCATATTTGGCAATAACTTGACAATCAAGTTCATGCAAACTCAAACTCAGTTGCCAATTGTGTGTAGGAGGCAGCCCATTACAGAGGGGCCTAACCCTCTGTGTGCAGGAGGGAATGTATTTGGGCAACCAGGCCCCACGGCTTGCATACTTGGGAGAGAGAAAGAGAGGTGACAGAATGAGGTAAGTAGGCTGAGAGGAGAGGCTTTTACAAGGCGAGGCTATTGCAGACAGGCAAGCACCCAGGCCTGTGGTATATCTTCATTGTACAGCAGCCCACTCCCTGAAACGGTTGGGTTGGCTTGTTAAGGCCCCAGTACAACTCATGGGCTCATTACAACTCCTAAAACAGGATGGCTGCATGGTTAAGGCCTGGATGGTTGACGCTTGGGCACGTTTAGAGGTGTGTGGCTATGCGGTTTGTGGTACCGCAAACACGTCTGCAGCGCCACATACTGCATAGTCAGGTGATCTCTGCGCTGCAAGGACATGCTGCCCATGTGTGCGCTGGTCTATGTCTTTTTCCATGAGTTTTTCTGACCTCTGGATTATTCAAAACTGTGGAAAAAAACCCTGGAACAGCACACGCATGGGCAGTGCATGCTGCTGAAAATTGGAGCCGGGTTGCTTGGAGCCCCGCTATGGCTGCCAGCCAGGCTCCACCCTGCAGGATCGCTACTGCTGCAGCCCCAGGAGACCCCCAGGACCCCAGGTAAGGCTGTGAACAGCACAGTGCTGGCTCCAGCCTCTCTTACAATCTGTGGGGTTACTTGCCACATGCCAAAGCATGTGTGGCATGGGCATGCCCTGGGCAGAAGTACTGTGGCACAAGGTATGTGGCTGCTACTTGTCCCTGAGGAACCAAAGGTCTGTGCTTGTCTGGACATGGCCCTTGAGGGCAGGGGCAGGCAAACCAAGGCAGGTCACAAATTCAGAAGCCAGAGTGCCCAGCAAGTCCCAGCTGACTGCCAGAGGTCATAGGGATGTCATGGGGGGGGGGGGGGGGCAGGGCGGGTGAGACCAGTTAGAGTAATTCTACTAGTTTTCCATGCTGATCTGTTGGCTTCTAGGCCAATGGTTCTTAACCTCCTTGGATTTGAGGCACCTCTCCATAACTTCTGTGAATGGTACACAAATTAGTTTGCAAACAAGTTTATATAATCCAGGGTTTACCTTCTCAGAGAAGGGCCAGGCAGTGAGGGTGGGAGATCAGACAGGCAGGGTCCAGCCTGAACCTCCCTTATCTGCCTGTCTCTTCACACTTCTGCGTACCCTTCAAAGCACCTGTTGATACCTGAAGGTGCTGCAGCTCCCTAGTTGGGAAACACTGTTCTAGGGCAGTGATTTTCAACCTTTTTTATTCACAGACCCCTAAAACAATTCAAATGGAGGCATGGACCTCTTTGGAAATCTATCACTTATTCTCATTGTCCATTATAGGATAGTACTAGCAAAACTGATTTGAGTGCCAGCAAGTGTTTCTCGATTTCATTTTTCACATCACTGTCTAGCGTCAACTCATTTTCAGCCAAAAAGCTGTAAAGGGTTTCAGATGTGTCAAAGTTGTTTCCTCTTACATGAGAAACCCCAAGTTGAAACTTCTTGATAAAAGCCATCAGTCCCCTGCATATTACAGGGCTTCTCCCAGATTGCCAGGTCAAACCCTCACACATTCACATGTATTGGGTGTGCTGTGATGATGATAAGTTGGGACACAGCCTGAGCTAGCAGATACTTGCGTATACTACCAGACTTCTGCTTGTGTCCACCCATCAGTTTTGTAGGACCTAGCCTTTCACTAAAAATACTTTCAGTTCTTATTGTTCTAGATAAAGCTTCCCATAAATGACTCGAGGCACTAATTTTCCCAGTGGAAATTCTATCCAGACTGGTTTGCTCATGCTCTTTCCCTCACCCTCCTGCTCTGTTCCAGTTTATAGATTGATCTTGCTGGGTGAGTGGAGGGGCTGTAGCATTGCTGGGTCCCATGTGAGGTAGAAGGATGAGGTGGGGCTGCGTGCTGGGCTCTGCCTGCTGGGCTGCCTGCCCCTGGTGCTTGGCCAGCTTCTGTGCATGGGGAGAACAAGGGGAGGTGTCTCCTACAGAGCAGCGACTGAGAACTGAAGGTCTGAGAAGATGTGTACTATTTGCACGTTAGTTACTGTGCAATAAGTAAGAGGCAATCCCGGTGCTGGAGTTTTGTTTCTGTATTTGCCTGAAGTCGTAAAAAAAGTTTAAAAACCCCGATGAGTCCATGTTCCTCGCGCCAGGCTGGGCTGGATGGACAAGACAGGCCTGGAGGTGTCAGTGGTGGCAGGGAGCAGCGGGGTTTAGTTCACGGCCGGCGACAGCAGTGGGAAGAGCCGGACTTGCAGCCGCCTCCAGCCCCTGGGAGCCGCGTTAAAAGCGCGCCTAAGCCGGGGCCGGGGGCGCCGGGAGCGACTCGGGGAGGGAAGAGGCTGAGCCGGCCGTGGGGCCGGGCTGCGGCTCCTTGGGGCCGGAGGCGGCGGCGGAGGCTGTAGCCCCGCGCGGACGGGCCGGGGCGCAGCAGGGTCTCGGGGCTGCGCCGCTCCGGCGGGTCCCGGGCGCTGCGGCGTGGAGACAGTCCGAGGCGGGGCGGGGCGGGGCGCGGCCGCCTCCCGCAGCTCAAAGCGCGGCCGCGCCCGCCTCGGCGCAGCACCGGCGTGGCTGCGCGGGAGGCAGGTGAGAGCTCCCGGCCCGGCCCGGCCCGGCCCGGCCCGGCCCCGCCGGCACCTGCGCTCGGCCCTGGCCCCGGCCCCGGCCCCTGCCGCGGGAGCCGGGCGGGCTGCGGTGGCCGCTCGGGGCCGCCCGAGGGTGGCGGCTGCGGGGATGGCAGGAGCCCTCGGGGCCGGGGCGGAGCAGGACTCCCCGGGAAGGAGCCCCTTCCCCGCCGACGTGCTCGTTTCTCCAGGCGCGGGCTGGGTCGAGGCCGGTGTGTGACGAGACGGGCTGTGCCCTCAAGGGCTGGGGCCTCTTGGAGCCGCTCCTGCTGCTCCTGCCAGGCTGGCTCCGGGGGAGGCGCGCGTGGAGGGGAGAGCGAGCCTCTGTGCGCTGTGCTGGACGTGTGTGTAACGGGCGGTGGCTGCGAGACCTGCGCATCGCTCGCCGGCTCCCCCTGTAGTGCTGAGTGGGGGTCGAAGGGCATTTTGTGACCAAAGCTTCTCTCGGTTCCACGATACTAGGTTGCACCTTTGTGACAGGGATTGGAGAGAGAACCTTTTCCTTGAAATTCACGTGTTTCTACTGTTTTTCATAGAGGTGCACTCATATATTGGATTGGCACCAATAAAACGAAAATGATCATTATCCACAAATGGCTTTTTAGGGCTGGTGTAGCCGATTTAATGTTACTGATAAAGGCTGAGTGCGTGCATGCAGCCGCACCATGCTCAGGGCAGGAATGCAGCCTGGGGGGTAGGGTGGGCCAGGGCTGCAACTAGTTCAGGCATGGTGGATGGCAGCAGCACTGGGAGGTGGGGCTGCAGGGAAACTGGTTATGAAGTTTGAGGCCAGAGCAGCACTGGGATGTGGGGCTACAGGGAATCTTTGAGTGGCTGTTGCCCACCCCAGGCACAGCCCTAGCCCAGCTCCACCCTGGAAAGAGGCTAGCGCTGCCCTTAGTCCATAGCCCGCCTTCACCCTGTGCTCAAATCCAGGGGTACATGTCCCCCATGCCTCCCTTGGGGGTGGGCACATTGGTGGGGAGCCCTCTCTCCTCCTTACTACCTCGCCCCCTGGACAAGCTGCCCATGGGGGTCGCATTCACATCCCCGGCTGGGCAGTGTTGGCCCCTGCCCCACTCCCTTCATCACTGTGGGGGGCGGGAGGGGGGCTCTATCTGCCTGCCCCTTCTCTTGCCCATGCCCTCCCCCCCCATAGACTTACCAGCCAGATGCTGCTCTCCAAGCTGCCTTTCTTCATTCCTGTAAATTGGCTATTGGATTGGTATTGGCCCATATGGCTGGTTAATAATGACTGGCTGCCATTGGTATTGCCCAAGAAAATCTATATCAGTATACCCCTAGTTTTTCATCAGTTGGTCTTTTTGTCCTGCTCCCTCTGGGGCATCTGATTCAACTCAACTTGATCTGCTTCTGTCTGTAAACTTTTTCCTTCTAAGCCTGTCTCTCTCAGTCCCAATGATCCTCTTCCTTCCCATTTCCTTGTATTTCATACAAGTTCCGATCCCACGGTCTGTATTGTAATGAGAGTGCTTTGTAAGCAGCCAGAAAGCAACTTTACTAACATTTACCACTCGATGGATCCTCTTCTCAGCACAATTACGTGCTTTGTTCTGGTTGTGTTTTGTGTGCGCATATGCACATGTGAAGAAGTGTAGGCAGAAAGATGCATACATTGCATGTGTCCTTACATACATATGATTTCATATATAGTGTGTGTGTATAGACGGGTTTCATTACACATGCAGGGAAAGGCGGAATGGGATCTAATGGGTGATCCACAGAATTGCACCTCTTGCCCTAACAAACATGCATGGCAGGAAGCATGGTTGTAGGATTGTGCATTAGATCCCATTGTACCTTATTGCCAGTAAGAGCCAGTCAGAAGCAAGCTTCTGTGGCTGGGAGCCCCACCTCAGTTGAGAGGCTCCCGGTGGCTGGGGCAGAAGTGCTGATGGCACGGCCTGTCAGATTCAACAAATCTGCAAGTTCTGCTAAATGCTTGGTCATGAGGACCTGAAAAAGGAAAGGAAGGAGCTTCTTACAGTGTGATAAGTACTTTGCACTTCTAGCTTGTCTGGAGGTATTTGCACCATTAACCAGTTATGTGTGTAATAATTGTAATGTGTAGAAGGAGGCTCTATTTGTAACAAGGCATTATGGAAGTATATAAAATGCCTTGCCATGTACATTCATTAGCAAGGGCAAGGTTTAAGAAGGGTGCCTTCCACTTGGCATGGCTCACGAGATGTGTGCATTTCCTTACTACTTGCAGGAGTTTAAAAAGGTTATTTTCTGCACAAACAAGCTTTATCCAGGGGGTGTAAAATTCATCCAGCCATATGGGCTGGATCAGCATTCCTGCGCTGGTCTGTGGTGCCAGGTCCTGCTCAAGTGAAGCATGTGCCAGTCCCCTGGGGCAGCATGGGGCAGCCACTGTCTGTGGCAAATGAGCTGGGCCCAGTACTGCAGGTAGCATAGGGGTCCAGCGAGGCACTGCATGGAGCATACACCCCTCGTGCTGCATGAGCAGGACTGGCTGATCATGGGGCTCTCTGTGCGCATGACCCTGGAGCTTGCATGGGATGCATCCTTCCAATGGCACATGGGCTGGGTGCAGTGCTGACAGGGTCTTGGGCACAGGTTGTGTGTGGCACCTTGTGCTGCCTACACTGCCGTGTGTTATGCAGGGACCAGGGCTGGCCCAGCAACCCACAGGCTGGATTGTGCAACTCAATGGGTCTGAATCTTACCCGTGGGCCAAACGTTTGACACTCTTTCTCTATCCTCTGTTGTAGAAGTCTGGAGTGGGTTGACCAGTCACAAAATATAATAGTCCCTGTAAAAGAATACTAGCTGAATGAATTATTAAATTCAAAGGCTGGTAGCAAGTATACAAGTAGAAATTCTCCAGTACTACAAACAATACTGCTTATTAAATGACTACATCCACACAGTAAAATAATTATCCGAATGGATCTTATCCTTACATTAGACCCTATGCTTAGTGCTAACTGTTGTTATTGATGTTGGTAGGCTCTCTGTTTTTGGCTCTAGCTTAGAAGCTGCTATGACTGTGGAGGGAGTTGCATTCTCTTTCTGTTTTACTTCTTACAGGAGAGGACAAGAAGTACCGGGCTGGTCTGCAGGGGAGATACCAATGATCTCCATCAGCTTCTTTTCTCACATATTAGAACAATTGAATGTCATGGAGTACCTGGGGACATACCTTAATCACGGGGTCACCAAGGTGGTGATGGCTTCAATATTAACCTTTTATTTACTTCCTTGGATGCTGCTTATCTTTGGCTTCCTTAGTTCTCTTCTCATTGTAATTTATTACAGGAATTCTAAGCTAAAAACAGATTGTTCTGATGATTTCTGGGACAATGCAAGGCAAACTTGGGCATACCTTTATGATTTGTATGCAAGAATGTGGCATGGTAAGTTTAGACTTCCTTTTTTGTAGTTCTAAATCTGTTTTTAATTAGGTGAATGACCCCAAAATTTAAATGTTAGGCTTCTTCAACCCCAGGATGACTAACCCAAGACAGTTTTCTTTACTGACAATCTGCAAACCTTTTAATGACAACTAACCTTTTTTACTGACATATGCTTTATGTTATATAAATATAATCCTTCTGCCAGACCCTGGATGAGGGCCTGGTTCCAATCGTAGTGTGTTTAAAAAACAAAACAAAACAAAACAAAAAAACACAAACCAAAAAAAAGATTGTCGGTTAAAATTTTCAAACTTATCAGTAACTTTTTTTTTCTTTGTTTGGCAACCTTACTTGACTGCAGCAGTGGTTTTACACCATGTTACCCCCATTCAGGGGTCCCCTGTTCACCCTCACAGCCATACTGCCTCCCACCAGTCCCACTCTCCCTGTCCTTCTTTGGGGTCTGTCATGCCAAGACCTCTATCTCCATACCTGGCACCCATCAGTGTTACAGGCAGATGGGAGGTAGCATCAGGAGCATTAGCTGTAGCACATGGTTGGGGCTTAGGGATGGAGCTTTGGAGAACCCCATGAGCCACAAAGTCCTTAGAGCTCCATTTGAGGTGCTGCTCCCCTGCTCAGACACAAAGTGGCCCTACTGTGTTGTCTGTACATTACCATGGGCTCCACCTTCTTTTCCCCAACAGAACTTCAACCAGCTCCCATTGCTTCATGTTTTTACTGATTCTGTAGGCAGACATTTATAGCTTGGTTATTTATAGACAGATGGAAAGCCTGGTGAACCTATTCAGAAACCAGTACTAGTTTTTGCTAGATGCCGCATAGTAAGCAAGAATCTCTTCCCCAAAGAGTCTATTATTTAAGTGTCAAAAATGGAATATATTGGGAAATGCATGAGCTGTAAGCACATAGATGGTAAACAGAATTAATATTCTTTATTTGTGGTTTATTTTTCCTTGAAAGAAAAATGGTTACTTATATTCGTATTCTAACAACAACATTGGCAATTCACTGTATGCTAAAATGGATCCAATTTTAAAGAATCATGTTTGGGGGGGATTTTTGTTTGTTGCTAGAACTTATTTCTAGAAATGTCAATGTAACTTTAATTTTAAGATTCTAGAATGTATGTAAGAGCTGTTTGGAAACGAAAAGTACAGCTCATTTTAACTGGACATTGTGCCAGTTTTTAAATATTTACCTTATTGGTGAACATTCATTTCTTAGGAAATGGAACCCCTTCTCCTGCTACTCACTCTCTTCCCCCTGTTTAAACAAGTATAGTTGAGTTACAGTGACTGAAAAGAAATGGCAGCAAGTCTTTCTTTCAGTTTATTCTGGTTTTGGGGGTCTTGGATGATGTGGGAGATGTTGCCTGGCAAGGAAGAGTGCCCTCTGTTCCTGTTTCCTTGTTCTTGATGGGGCAGAAATTTCCCTGCTGTTCTCTGTTCTTTTTATCCAATGAATACTAAATACCCAGTGCAGTGTCTCAGTTTCCAGAGTAGAATGAAATAGATTTCTGTAAAACTCTTTTTGGTATCTCCTCTTTGTCCCTCTCCACTCCTCCTTCCAGCCCCTTTTGTGGTGCTGTTCATTTTCTGTCTAATTTGGCTTTAGTTCTGTTTTAAGAACAGGATAAGAGTTTTCTTTACATTTCAACTGATGCTGCTATCATCCAGAGTCTAACTTTTGTGGGTTGCTTTCCTTTAATTTCAGTCTAATGTTTTAATCTTGCACAGAAATCTTCATAAGTCCACCTTCATATTTGGCATAAGTGGAACTGAAATCCCCAATGTTATCCTGGATATAATCCAGTCTTGTCCATTTTAGTCCCCAAACCTGTTTTTTCATTCAATGTCAACTTTGCAGCGAGGCCTGGGAGAAGGGACTGGGAAATGTGATTCTGTTCTTCAAGATAGGCCTTTTCAAGATGACATTCACCTGTGGGGTAGAGAAAGGCACTTGTCTTTGCTTGGGATTGTCAGCCATGAGGCCTATCCCAGAGTTGCCTAGATTTGCTAGGCTAACTCTCACTTCTGAAAAAGTAGAGATGTCAGTACCCTACTGTGCCCACTGCTCATCCAGGAAGTACTCTCCTAGATGAGCAATCTTTATTCCTCACTCTAGCTGACTTGAAGGTGGCTCTTTCTAGATTGGAACCAATATGAAGAAAATTGGCTGTGTTGGAAATCATCCCAATGCAGCTGATAATTTGGCTGAAAGATGCCCGTGCATGAGCAACCCCTCCTCCCCAAGGTGAGGGAGGGGGAAGGGGCAGGGGCAGGCACTGCCCAGCCAGGGTGTGATGGGGTGAGGCACATGATGGAGCTGTGGTTTGGGGGGTGGCTCCCGCTGCTGCTTGCACCCTGGGAGGGCATGGAGAAGCAGAGTGTGTCCCCCCGGATCTGCATGGGGCGGGGCAAGTGGGCTGAAGCGGTGGGCTAGAGTCGGGGCTGTGCGGGGCTCTTCTCATCGGGGGCTGGGCTCAGGGTGGGGGCTTGAGAGGGTTGCAGCCACCCCAGATTTCATTGTAGCTTCCTCCCAGTGCCGCGCTGAATGCAGCCCCAGGTCTTCCTGCCTCATCCCCTGCCTGTCCCCATGTGCCAGGAAGAGCTGGGGCTGCGATGGGCGTGCGGCAACTATGGTGCTGGGAGGGAACTAGGGTGAAATTTGTGGGGGCTGCAGGCCACCCTTGCCCCTGGTAAGAGGAGCACGGTGCAGCCCCAGCTCCAGCCCGCAGCTGGAGCTCGCCTGTCCTGACCCATGCTGATCCGGGGGGAAATACCCCTTGCCCTCCCAAGGTGCAAGCAGCAGTGGGAACCGCCCCCAAACTGCAGTTCCATTCCGTGCCCTGCAGTACCCCAGCTGGGCAGTGCCTGCTGCTGCCCCTGCCCCCTCCCAGACCACAGGGGAGGGGGAGGGGTTGATCTTCCCTCCCCCCTCCCCTTCCACCACAATGGACTTACTAGCTGGAGGCAGCTCTCCACGCTGTATTGGAAATCTGATTGGTACTGGCCGATATGCCTCCTTAGAATTTGGATATTGGTATCGGCCCCCAAAATGTCTATTGGTGCACCTCTAGTTCTTTCACATCCCAGGTGACTGTTCTGACCCTGGGTTCTTGGTATTCTGGGTGAGGAAGGGTTTTTTTGAACAAAAAAGTCTCTCTTGAAATCAACAAATCTCTTTTTGTCTAAACTATTATTTTAACTTTCTCTGAAAACATTACATATCATGTTTTGTCACAAAACATGCGCCTTCCCCCCACTCCACTGCCACCCCAATTGGAGGGTGTGTTTTAGGTAGGGAAGCTGTTTTCCTTCTTTCAAAAGTAGCACTCTTGAAGGCAGGTGCATGGCATACAAGCAGAAGCCATCTTCACACTGTGTCTACACAGCAAACTGAAGGGGCAGAATCTTGTATTAACCTGCTCACACCCGTAACTATTGGGTGAGCATTGTAGCTTGTGCCTGAAATAGCAAGTGAGCTATTCATAGAATCTTGTTGAGAATTTTGATGTAGAAACAACACTTGTATGAGAACTGTGTTTAGTAAAGAACTAGCAATCTTGTTGCTGTGCTTTGCAAGGGTCTGGGCCTTACCTCACATGACATAGAGTAAGGCCTCTTGGAAACAGTCTTCAGGAAGTGTGGCATCTGTACAATCTGCCACACCAGGGAGTTTCTGATGCTACACTTCCTTCACATTCTGTGCGATTAGAACAAGTCCTCCAAGAAACAGCCATGATGATGCAAAATCTTTCTACATTTTTGCCTTCTAACCGCCCCCCGCCCCCCCCCCCCCGACCCTTTTTTTGTTTTGGGGTGTGTTGTATGCAAGAGAATGTGGTACTTATGCGTACACTTGTGCTCTTCAATTCTTAAGTCATGCTGAAGTGTCTAAATCAGTTGGGTTGTGCTGTGCTCAGTAGAAACATCTCTAAATGCCTTTTATGAATCTGGGCCCAAATTCTTACTACGGTACCAAGCATTGGAAGTTCTTGACATACCTGCTCTGTACTGCTTGCTGCTGAAGTTCATGCTTCTGTCTAGCAAAAACCTAATATTCAAATTTGAAGTAACCTAAAATTAACATTAACAATGTTATACTTTGTACTTCAAATAGGTTATGAACTTCATGGTTTGGAAAACATACCAGAAGGACCAGGTGTTGTTATTTTTTACCATGGCGCTATTCCTGTGGATTACATCTTCTTTGTAGCTAGGTACTTTATCTTGACACACCGGATGTGCGTCTCCGTAGTTGACCATGTGCTCCACAAACTACCAGGTAAAATTCTTTTATTGGAAACAGTTAAATGCTTTCATATATATGAAACTGTGTTGTGTTTTAATGCACTTCATATCAATAATACTTGTGAGATGCATGATTAGCACAGTCAGCTAGGACCATACTGCACGCTGACAGTGAATTTAGATGTTGGGGGAATGCAACACACCCATCTCAAATTTGCATACAGTTTACACACAATTATTTGTTCTTTCCCATTTTGAGCTTTTAAAATTCCTGGGGCAGGGTCATTATTACTGACCTTGTAATGGGGAATTTCTCTGAACTCTTTATGCAATAGAAAGGTGGCTTTGCTCCCTGAGGAGCTTGTCAGCCAGTCCTCCCAAATAACACAGTCTTCAAGTACCACCAAGCTGACATAAACAAAAACAAGCCCTTCTGCCTCATCCCAAGCACTTGAGGAGCCCTTTGGCTCTGGCTCCCAACACAGCAGCCTGGCTCCTTCTGGCAGCAAGCAGTATAGCTCACTGCATGCTACCTACTTTGCAAATTCTAGGAGTTTGGTTTTGTTTTTTTAATCTAGCAGGATACTCCCTGCATATCCTAGCTTGCTCTAGCTCTGGCTCCCAACACAGCAGCCAGACTCCTTCTTGCTGCAAGTATTGAGCTCACTATGTGCTTCCTACTTCTATGCATATTCTAGGAGGTCTTTAAATCTAGCAGGATGCTTCCTGCCTATCCAACTGCCCAGCATGTGGGCTTTCAGAATAGGGATTTCCCTTGCATTTCCTGACACATTTTGTTTTGGAAGCTTTAAATAGTAAATGTAATTTAGATTAATCTTATTTAAAAAAAAGGGTGAAGGAACGAAAGAGGAATACATGCATGTTATCATCAAGGATCCTGGTTTTCTCTGATTTTAAAACAAAAAATCCAAAATATTCTGATTTTGGTTTTTTGTTTTAAACCCAAATCGACACTTTTCTGTGATGCTTTTTGTTTAAAAAACTTGTTTTAATCATGGAAAAATGTGGATTTGGGTGTCTTTTTATTTTTTAGCAAATTTTTAATTAAATCAGAGAAAATCAGGATCCCTGGTTATCAGTTGTATTAAGGCAACCTATACATGGTAGTACGACAGGTACAAGTAATTATGGAAAAATATTGACAAGTGTATCCTGTATTTGGTTTCTTGAAGTGCAAGTATTAGACGGGTTCTTCTCCAAATTTCTCCAGCTAAAGTATCAGGCTAAGTGCATTGTTCATGCATTACTTTTTACTTTCTCCAGCACATTTGTTGGTCTTATATTCTAAGTATGTAGCCATTTAACTTTAATAATAATGTTTTTATTTTACTGTGTTTTTTCTTTGATATGCAAGCTGTACTTATGACATGTGTTAAGTTCTATTTTAATAATATATTTGCTGTATGCTTTTTGCAGGCTTTAAACTACTTTTAGAATTTCTTAAGGTACTTCATGGTACAAGGGAAGAATGTATGAATGCACTGAAAAATGGTGAACTGGTGGGTATTGCACCAGGTGGTGCTCGAGAAGCCTTCTTTAGTGACAAAACTTACAAACTTGTATGGGATCATCGTAAAGGCTTTGCTCACCTGGCTATAGATGCAAAAGTGGTGAGTAACATACCTGTGAGCATCAATCATTTCAATATAATCAAGATTATTGGCAGACAAATGAATTGCCACAAAGGGGGCTTGGTTTCACTGTGAGTGCTGGGGGGCAGGGACCCCACCTGGCAGGGTCCAGATGGGCTGCGCTTTCCCAGTGCACTGAAAGGAGCTCGGGGTCAGCGGGGAGGCGGGGGTGAGACTGGAGTCGCATACCGGGTCTGGGGAACACATGCCCTGGGGACCAGTGCTGATTGGCCGAGCAGAAGCCTGGGGAGTGTAACAGATAATGCCGAGGTTCAGTATTTGGCATCCAGGGAAAAGAGATGGTGCAGCAGGGCAGGGTAGAGGGGCTCTGCCGCAACAGGGACCCAGCCAGTCAAACCCTCGTGGGATGCCAGGATACAGTGACCAGAAGTGTATGACCAACTCAGTCTATGAATCAAGATGAGTAACACTAGACTGTAAGTTACTTGTGGGTAGACCCACCAGTCGGAGGGATGAGGACACCTGGAGAGAGTGTCCAGTGAAAGATTATTGAGCCCAGCAGGAGAGAAAGTGTGAACCGGTGCCAGAGGTGGTGTTAGCCTCAGGGAACCCTAGTAGCATAGGCAAAGGAGAGATTTGCCTGGAGGAACTGAATAAACAGTTACCAGGTATGAACCAGCTACAGGGAGCTGACCTGGACCTCTGAACCTGGGTTCTGAATCTTTCCCTGAGAAAGGCTCTCTTCCCTTTGTTTGTATTACTATTTTCCTTTTGTTTACTATTCAGTACTTCCAGGCCAGGGAGCGATGGTAGGGGCAAGTTAGATCCTGTGGGCACCTGAGTTATAGTTAACTAAATTGGAGAACATACACCTGGGATCTAGTGAGCTGCCTAATTGAGAATCTAGGAGACCAGCAAGTAGAGATCTTGTCCTCCAGGATCTGTCAGTCCTTGGCAGGAGGAAGACTGCCGCAAGCTAGGCTGTAACATTCAAGAGACCCAGCAGAAAGGAAAGTTGCCAATGCTTTGCAGAATCAGCAACCAAATTTGGTTGGGGGAAGCTGAGACTGAATGACTCGCATGTTTTGTCAGCATAGAAGGATGACTTGTCACCCAAGAGAAAAGGGGCAGGGTATAGGGGTGGTGGAGCCCTGCAGAAAACTGACCCTCATCAGTACGACCATCACTCTAAACGCCATCCATACTCGCAAAGAATAGTAATATTAAGATGTGTCAGGCAAGAGGGAGAGCAGATGGGGCAGAGGTCCCAGTGATCACAATACAATGAAAGAGAAGCGTATGGACCTGCCCACTCACGTACCTAAATCTCCACTTTTCCTTCTTTTCTCAATATTTTCTCTGTCCCTGAGGTCTGAAATCCTTCCTGCCTTTTGGATTTCATGCACATCCCAGTTTTCTTGCATTTGCTGTGACCTCATGTACAAGTAGGCCATGTCTAAACCCTGTTGCTGGTGCTTCTTCCCCTACCTTCCATAACACAGTGAAGTCTCTAATTCAGGCCATCTTTGTTTGTTTTGTTTGTTTAAACTGTTGATACCCAGTGGCTCTCCAAATACTTTCTTTTCATACTGTCTTTAAATCTTACATACCTCTGCTTTCTCTTCCTCCCTCATCTTCTTTGCATTGGTAGCCTTTTCTATCCTGTTTCAATTTTTACCCAGTTGCCTTTAGAGGCATAGGCAGGAAGGCTTGTTGGTCACTTTCTGGCCAGAGAATCTGAAAGGCACCTGACAGGGAGCCAGGAATGAGGCCCCCATGAAGCAGAAGGACTGTTACTTGTCAACTGTGGATAGAGAGGCTTCTTCTTGGGAAGTCCTAATCAGCAAGAATGGACCTGAGGACTGACTGATTTGGTCTCCTACTTATAGTGTGGGTAAATGATGGAGATTTTGTACATGTTTCCTAACCTAAACAGTGAGTATCCATCACTAAGGTCACACAGGTAGGTGAGGAGGTACAAAAGTGTGCATGGTGGCCAGATCACAGGAAAGTAAAGCCAGAAGGAAACTCATGAGGTCATCCAATACAGTCCCCTGGTCAAGGCAGGATCAGTCTGTCCTAAAGCATCCTAGGCAAGTGTCTGTCTAACCTACTCTTGGAAATATTCCAAGGATGGAGTTGCCACAAGTCTGACACCTTATCCTAAAAGGAAATTAGGTCAGTTGGCATGACTAGACTTTTGCTGAATCTATGCTGTTTTTTCCTGATCACCTTGTTCTCCTCCAGGTGCTTTACAACAGATTCTTACAGCTGTGCAGGGGAGACTAGTACCATATGAGGGACTGTCCCCTTCATACTTGTCAAGTCTGTCTCGGGGAGAGTAGATGGACATATTCTGGGTTGCAAACCTCTTGTGTGAAATATAGCATGCAGTGCCACATGCCATGTATCTGAGATGGGGCTGACCAATTATTACAGTTCTAGTGGGGCATCTGTTGGCCTCAGTGGCCCCATGGAATTTGTGGGTCTGTACTAGAATGAACTTTCAAAGATGGATGAGCAGGGACTGGGACATCTCCCCCACTGGGAGTACGGAAGGACTCAGGAGAGGCACCGCCAGGCCCAAGGTTAGGGATGACTTAGTTAGGGAACTTCTGGAGGGGCTGGATGTGTTCAAATCAGCAGACCTGGATGCTCTTCATCTAAGGGTGCTGAGGGAATTGGCGGGTGTCATTGCAGGGCCCCTGGCACAGCTATATAAGCACTCATGGAGCTCTGATCAGCTGCTGGATGACTGGATAAAGGCCAATGTGGTCCCCATTTACAAGAAAGGGAGAAAGGAGGACCCAGGTAATTATAGGCCCATCAGTCCTACCTTGGTTCTGGAGATCTTGGAGATAATTATCAAGGAGCATGTCTGCGAGGGACCAGCAGGGGAGATCATGCTCAGGGGGAACCAACATGGGTTCATTAAGGGAAGATCCTGTCAAACTAACCTTATTTCCTTTTATGATCAGGTCACAAAGTCCTTGGACAAAGGCATGGGGGTGGATGTAGTCTTCCTGGACTTTAAGAAGGCCTTTGACACTGTCTCTCACCCTATTCTCATAAAAAAAAAACCAAAACAAAACTAGGTGACTGGCATTGTGTGCAACTATCCAGCCAATTAGCCACCCATCTGACTGTAGGCATCGGAGTGGTGGTGACCAGGTTGTTTTCGACCTGGAGGGATGTGGGCAGTGGGGCTCCCCAGGGCTCGGTCCTCAGGTCCGTACTGTTCAATATTTTTATCAATGACTTGGACAAGGGGGTGGAAAGCACCTTGTCGAAGTTTGCTGATGACACCAAGATGTGGGTCGAGGTGGGAGGGACAGAATCCAGCTAGATCTGGACAGGTTACAGAGATGGGCAGATGAGAATAGGATGGAATTCAACACGGACAAGTGCAGGGTACTGCATCTAGGGAGAAGGAACCAACAGCATGCCTATAGGCTGGGGAACAACCTTCTCATCAGCACAGAGGTGGAAAGGGATCTTGGAGTCATTGTTGACTCCAGGTTGAAAATGAGCCACCAATGCGAGGAAGCTGTCCAGTAAGGCTAACTGCACCTTGTCATGCATCGCAAGCAGGTCCAGGGAGGTGATCCTCCCTCTCTATGCAGCATTGGTCAGGCCGCAGATGGAGTACTGCATCCAGTTTTGGGCACTGCACTTCAAGAGAGATGTGGCTAGCATTAAGAGGGTCCAGGGGAGGGCTGCTCGCATGATCGGGGGGCAGCAGGGCAGGCCATACAAGGAGAGACTAGAGGGCCTGAACCTATTCAGTCTGCAAAAGAGAAGGCTGAGTGGAGGATCTGGTGTCTGTCTACAAATTCACCAGGGGGGATCAGCAGGGAATAGGAGGTGCCCTGTTCCCCCAGGCACCACATGGGGTAACTAGGAATAATGGCCACAAGTTGATAGACAGCAGGTTCAGGCTAGACATCAGGAGGCGTTACTTTACGGTTAGGGTAGCTAGGACATGGAACCAACTTCCAAGGGAAGTGGTGCTCGCTCCTACCTTGGAGGTTTTTGAGAGGAAGCTGGATAGACACCTGACGGGTCATATGACCCCAGCATTCGTTCCTGCTGAAGGCAGGGCGTCAGACTTGGTGATCTGTTTAGGTCCCTTCTGACCCTAGCTACTATGATAAAGACTGAAAAAGCCTCATTTTGCCTTGGGGCTCTCTACCATCTCATTGCAGGGGGCCCTCCTACCAGCAAGTAGTTTAAGTAGGGATTTGCTGCAATCCCCTGCTTTGAGACATGTGGAAAACACCCAGAGCACTTTGAAAACTCTTGAAGCTATGGAGAGACTGAGTGAAAGGTTCTTGCAGTTCTTTTTCACCACAACATGCAGGAACTTATTTTCCTGTCTCAAGCTTTTGCCCAGAAACTTCCTGTAAGTTGAGAGACTGGACCATTTGCCTGTTGCAATCAAATGGAGGCAGCCAGGGTGAAGAGCAGGAACTTGCAGATGAGCACATTAAAGGTTTCCTGGTTTGAGATTGGGTGCCATCCTTCCCTTCCTGAAACTGGAATATATCCACTAAAGCAGGGGTTCCCAAAGTTTTTATGCCCCACCCTGGCAAACCGTGGCCTAGCACTCGCGGCTGGCTGGCCGCGGCTGGAATTTCCGGTCAGAAACAGGTAAGAATACCCCCACCCAACTTTGCTGTGGATCTTCAGCCGACCTGCCATGGCCCGGGGATTGAGAACCCCTGCACTAGTATTACCTTTTCCTGAAGTCGGAGGGGAAGCTCGTTCCATTACTCCCAGGATTGGTAAACTGCTCTCAGGCTGGGAGAAGGATCTCTGAAAAAGGGATGGAAAAGGGAAATTTGGGAAATGGGTAACCAAACTGATTGGCTGGAGTAACTATTGACTAGAGCCAGAGAAAACATTTTGCGCCCATGCAGGGTGTTAACACCGAACAGATGTGGAAGACAAGGGGGGAAAGAGGTAGTTTTTGACTGCACTCCTAGTGCCCTCTGTGAGGGCTGAGGTACAATGTGGCTTGTGGTAAAAAGCCAGTGTTTATCCTATGAAATTGTAGTTGCATTTCAGTGGATTATTCGAGCAATGAAAAGTGAAGGGCAGAAGTGCTCAGAAAGCTGATGCCAACTCTGAAACCTAGTTATGAGTAGTATAGAAAGAGTACTTAGGTTAGATCTTGAAATCCCTTTGAATCCTTGAGGATTATGTTGCAATGTCCTAGGAAGCTTCTTCCAGTCCCACTGCAGGTTTGCTTATGAGTAAAAGAAAGCTAATAGGCACTGTTTGCTGTCAGTTGACTAGTTCATCCTATTGGCAGATGGAGTAGATGCCAAGGTACACAAATCCAAAAATTTTCAGAAAATTTGCATCTTTAGACGCATGTTATTCAACTTATAGGCTAACACATGGATAACTAGCTGTGTGTATTAATCCATTTTCTTGCATGTCAGTACATTGCCATTTCAGTCCAGTTGCTGCATTTCTTGACTGCTGATCAACTTCCAAGTCAGTCAGGAAGTTTTTGCTTTGATTGAAAATAACCACTTAACTCCTTGACATGGTGACTCTCAACCCTGGGGTGTCTTGAGATCCTATCAAGGGTGTTGTGGGGTGTCACTCAATGTTAGTATTGTCAATCATGCTTGCACCCCAAACAATAGAAACCCAGAGATTTTAAAAAGGAATTCACATTGTTAAAAACATTCTGACCTCTTGTGGTCTTTTTGAGTTCTTTGCAATAGAAAAATTGGTCTTCTATCTTTCTGTAGTAAAAGATATATGGAAATTAAGAGCTGGCACTTTCCAAAGGGTGCCTTGAGCCTAAGGAGGTTGAGAACAAGTGCTTTGACAGAGGTCCTCCAGGATAGTCACCACCACCTTGGCACACTCCTAGGGTGGACCTGACTATCAAACAATCCCCAAGGAGTTCATCCTGGAAGAGTTTTTTCTTTTAAAGTAGTGCATTACCCGTCTTAGTGCTGAGCGGTTCAAGGGACTTGCATTGGATGACTTGAACTGTGGCTTGGACATTCTTTGGAAATTCAGAACTGGAGTCATCAGAACTGTCCTTTCTACTCTCTATGCTGTAGAAATTGGAGGAGGCTGACACACACATGAAAGGGCACTTGTAGAAAGATTTAATTTTGGCAGGATAGTGAAGTTGCTCTGTGTCGCTGAAAGAATGGGCATCTGAACAAAAGGTGACAAAGCTGAAGGCAGACAAGCAGTACCAAACTTTCTGGTGTCTGTTAGATTAGATTAGTTCAAAGATTGATGCTGAAATATCTGTAGTCGCCATGGGCTGTGCAGCGCTCGGGGCTGAACCACAGAGACTTCTTAGTCTTAATCTTTTTCAAAACTAAAGATCTTCTGCTGGTTCCAGGTGATGATACTGTCTGATCATGAAATTCTTTTTTGCAAGAACAATTGAGGGCTGAGGAATCTGAGACAGGAGGTTTTGAGAAGTGTATGGGGCTGTGAATCGTTTGAGACTTGGAATTTCAGTGCGAGCCTGTGAAGGTTAATCAGCCAGATGTGGATGTAAACTTCTGCAAAGGGCCTCTAATGAAAGGCTTTTCTGAAGAGCCAAAATAAGGCTAATATAACCGTTGACTAGCACCATTGATTAGGCAGTGCCAATCGCAGTGGTGCCAGGGAGGAGGAAGGTTCCTGAGAGAGGATGGTGAAAGCTGCAGAGAGAGCTGTAGTGTTGGGCAGCATCTTTTCTCCATGGATTGGAGACAGAGCTCCAGGAGGTGTTCAAAAGGAAAATTATAGAGCTTGGTCTCTTATGGGTCCAAAAGTTAAAGCTCCAACAGCCACCTATGGGAAGAGAATGGAACAAGTGTCCAGGAGTGCAGTTCCTCAAGACAGAAAAGGAACTTGTACCACTATCTGACAATGTTGCAGGACAGACATGGCCTAAATCCTGGCAAGTGGGGGGTAGTCATGGATATGGGCATTGTCATGTATCTTCTTTTTTGCATTCCAGACAGAAAAAAAAGAGGGAAATGCAAAAGAAAACTCCCATCCTACTTGGGAGAAGAAGTAGAAAATCTGTGCCAGTCTGACAGTAGTGTCTTAGTTTTCAGACTGTTTCCAGGTGTTAGCCTGCTCACCATTCCCTTTTAAAGTGTAAATTATGATTGCCTGTCCAATAGGCCCATTCAGATATGATCTGAGGCTATTGACCACAGTCATTTGGGATGCACAGTCTCAGAAACTACCTTGTGTGCCTAGAAGAGGAACATTGAACTCAATTACTATCATATTGCCCAATTCTGGCCATACTATAAAACAGGTGATTATCTGTTTGCACCAGTGACTGCAGTCCATACAAACATAAACATGATAAAACTAAACACTGCTACCAGTAGATACCCTAAACACCATACCAATAAATCTAATTTGGGGAAATGCATGTGACATTCTACAGATCATCCCCAAATATTGTGGGTTCTCATCACATACATTTCAAGTTTTACTGGGAGGGGGGCTGGGGGGGAATCTAGTTCTCCATAGTAGTCCATAACTTACTGGTCAGGACACTCCCTTGGGATAGGAAAGACGCACTTTGAAGCCATTTTCTACCACCCAATTTCAGATCAGACCCTTGAAGCTACATTTCTTACTGTGAAGGTGCTTTATATACAAGACTACTGGATGTTCTGGTGTGGTAGCTAACAATGAATTTGTTCGTGGTCCAGCTCCAAGGTTGTGATGCACAATTCTGAATGAAGTGTGAATAACTCCTTAGCTAGAGATGAGCCCTGTAGGCCAGGTCATATCTATCTCTTGAAGTTGTTAGAGTGTAAAACGATCTTCTTTCTTGAAATACTTGGGCACTTGGACAGATGAGAAATGTGGACTTTTCATTTCATGCTCATTATTACACTCATCGTTTGGTTTTGTTTTGTTTTTCTTCTCCTCAGCCTGTCATTCCAATGTTTACTGAAAATATTCGGGAGGCATATAGGGCACCTAAAGAAAGGAGTAAGAGGCATTTTAAATAATATATTTCTTTCGAGCATCTTTCACTTTTCCATCTCAAAATGTATATTGCAGAAATGTGTATTCTTCCATTGAATCTTTCATGGTTTTGGCTTGCTCCTGATTGTGTGGAAAATGGAAAGTGTCCATGGATAGTCAGACACTAACCTGCATGTCTAGGATGAGCCATAGGCTGTTGACCGACATTCCTTTAAAGGCATGATAGGATGTGATGCACATTGCCAACAGTCATGCCTCCTGCTATGCCAAACATGTATAGCAGGACCGTGATATTGGGATCAGGGATCGCATTCAATCAAGTCCTTCTTGCCATTGCAGGGGCATACTGGGGTCATGATTTGGGGATCCCCCAGCATTGGCAAGTTGAAGGTCGGGTGCCTGACAATCAGTTGGCTGGATTGAGACCACCCCAGGGCTCCCACTGGCCCCGGCGCACTCCTCAGAGTCAGCCAACGATTATTCTCCAGCGTGGATTATAAACTCTGGGGCTGGTTCAAGATCCGGTACAGTCCTAGGCCGGCCAGTCAGCCAGGACACAGCTGACGGTCAGCCTATAGGGATATACCAGGGCTGGTCTGAGCCTCAGTGCAGACCAGGAACCAGCCAACAATTAGGCGATGGTCAGCTGGTGGAAACATACTTGGGTTGATTGAAGACTTCTGCCACATGCCCAAATTGGCAACTCCTCAACTTTCCCCTCTATTTATTACACATTTTATCTAATATTTTTAGGGCTGGTTGCCCTTTTTGGAGTGCCATGAATTGTTTAAATGTGTGGCTGGGTTGCAATTTTAGACAGGATTAACAGACTAATCATGTCTTCAGTTTCCAGGTGAGCCCCCCCCCCCCCCCCCGAAGGCCTGTGGCATAATGGCAGGAAGAGAATCATTAAAGCAAGCGATTACTTTTACTTGAGTGGGGAGCACAGATGGCTTTGCCAAGGTGGGGACGTAGCTTTTGCAGGGGAGACTCTGAAGGAGATTATATTGTTGAAAGATCAGCAAGACATGAAGAAAACTCTGTTTTATATGGCCAGACAGTTTCAGGGCAAACCACACTGGATTAAATGGAATTGGGAATAACTCTGGAAGGTTATGCATCTTGATTTGGTGAGTCAAGTGGATAAAATAGTGATTCTAAGCTGGGGTGCTGGGACACTGTTAGCACTTGTTCTTAGTTAGCTTCAGCACTCTTCAAAGATTCTCCTGCTATAAGGAAGCAATTCAATTTTGAGAAAATAAGAAGGTAATCTCAAAATCAGGCTTGCCTGGGACTTGCAATTTCCCTGGCCCCACTGCCTGGCTGGTCTGCAAGGAGTTAAACCCTGTAATAATAGATATGTTAGTTTTTTAATGAGGTGCTGACCAGTTCCCACAAGTTAAGGAGTGGTGTCTTGCATCTAAATAGTTTGAGAGCTGTTGCACTGAAGTGCGAGTTAGTGCTATTGGATTATGAAGGTGCTGCATTGAAACTCAAGCAGTCTGCAATGCACCCAGACTAGAGAGGGTAAGTGAAATAGTAGAATGTAATGAAGAAGGTTGTCCCCCTTTCTTCCCTTTTGGTTGTGAGGGAAACATTTAATATGGCACATTTAGCAGCTCTGTTTTTTTTCTTAAACTTAATATATGGTTATTTCTCCAAAGCTCTGAGACTTTTTCTTTCTTTTACTCTAACACACAGAATTAAGTAGGTGGCTATATGACACTTATCGATTGCCAGTCGCCTTACTATTTGGAGGGCTTCCAGTCAAATTTCGCACGTACATTGGAGAACCCATTCCATATAATCCAAACATGACTGTTGAGGAACTAGCTGAAAAGGTACGTTGGTTCCTGTAGCATTATCAAACTGCCTTCTAGATCTTAATTTTCTCTGAGCTTCAAATGACTATTTAAAGCGCATTTATATCTTCAGTTCTCTTATTAGTTTGGACTTTATCTTACAGGTTGAGTTATGGGATACATCTGGGCTGTCCAATTAGTGGCTCATGGGGTGCCTGTGGCCTAAGAGGGGTTAATTTGTTGCCCACCTCATGCCCAGGTGCTGCTCCCATTAGCACAGTGGAGGCTGCTGTTGCCAGGCTCCTCCTTCCTCTGCCACCTTTGTGTCCTGCTCCTGTTGCTGGTGGGAGGTTAAAGCAGGAAATCAGTACTGTGGGGCTCAGGGAGCCCAGGCTCAAGGTCCCCATGCAGAGGGGAGGAGGGTAACTGATGCAACATGGCACAGCAGGGAGGTGCCATTGCATTACACTGGCATTGCAGCTCAGCAGCTGGTGTGATGGGAGACCCATGCGATGCTTGATCCTGGGGGCCCTCAAGTATCCTAGATGCAGCTTGCGTGGCGTGCGGCTTCTGGTTACTTTGAAGTTGGGCAGCCCTGTATTAAATACTGTAACCATGGCCACCCCTGAAGTAATTGATTGTAAACTCTGCCAGCGATATCCTGTTATCAGGGGCTTTGGTGGTGGCTTTTTTCCTGTACTACTTGAATCGCAAGCTTCTGTTTGATTTCTTGCCTTCCATATCTTGGAAGATCACTTCTGTCACTGTAAGTATGTGGCTGAAAAGAACAAGTGCTATGCAGCACGGTTATTAAAGTTTCCAAGTTAGCTGGTCGGTGTGTCATGACTGCCTAGCATTGGATGAGACAAATACTTGAAAGTATTCTAATCTGTTGAAATTGGTGGCAAGTATTTGCTTAAATATCTATGAGGATCTGGTGTCTAGGCCCATTCACATGCTTTTGGATTTGTTTATTGTGTACGTTCAGGTGTTTGGCATAAAATCTGCTATTAGTACTTTGCCCGGACCAAAATCTGCCATTCTCTGGTTTATGCTGCTTCCACTTCTCTGGATTCTAAGCTATGTGAATGGTACAAAATGATGGATACTGGCTTCAAGTTTAGCTGAGCATATTTGCGTAAAATGTCAGATTGCTGTTCAATGGACGTTGGGGGCAGAATTTGAGAGAGGTGCCTGCTGCTGCAAGCTATAGGCTGACTAGGTAGAGTGCTGGCAATGCAAGTTAGGTTTTTTGTTTTGTTTTGGGTTTTTTTGGAGGGGGCAGTGGTGGGGAAGGGTTACTGGCAATCTATGAGCTGGCAAGGGAGGAGTTTAACTGTCCCCTCTATTCCACTGGCAGCCAGGTCTGCTGGGCACTCTCCCCTTGCTGCTGCAGCAGTGAGGTACCATGGCTCCTGAGGCAGTGGGGCAGGGAGGAGAGTTGGTCTCCCCTCTAACCCCATTAGCAGCTGGGTCTACCCACCTCTGCCCCTGCACTTCCTGGTCCCCCCACCCAGAGGCTGTGCCTGGCCATGCCCTGTCCCTGCTGCTGCAGCAGGATGGGGCAGGGCCCTTGTTGGGGGCAGCAGCCCCCATCATAATGTGGGGGAGCGTGAGTCCCTTCCGGGTGGGGGTGCTGTGCTGCAGGGCCAACAGAGCTGTGGTGGGCTGCACCCAGCAGTACTAGGGTCTGGAGAGGGCCAGCGCCCCGCAAGCCCCCTGCAGCTCTGCCAACCCTGCAGAGTGCCTTGTGCTGCAGGAAGCCGTGATGGCCTGCTGGCTGTCATGGTCACTCACTGCTCGCCGCTTCAGCTGTGCGGTGGGGCCTAGGTCCTGCTGCTCAGTCTGTGCTTGGGGCAAGTCCTCTCCCCCCAAATATAGGGAGCTTATTCAGCCGCTGACCCATCGCCAGGCCAAGTGGCGGCTACAGCCGGGCCGGGCAGACCCTGCTGTGGCGACAGTGGCCAGGTGAGGGCTTGCCCTGAGCACAGAGAGGCTGCTGGCACCAGTGTGGTCTACCCAGCCGCCATCACTCTGTGTTTGGGGCAAGCCCCCGTCCGGCAAGAGGGGGCTTATTCAGCTGCTGCCTACTAGTATCACAGTGGGGTCTGCCTGGCCTGGCCTGCCCACAGCCGCCGCTTAGCTTGTGCTCAGGGCCAGCGGCTGAATAAGCGTCCTCTTGTTGCGGGGGGAGGGTCTTGACCCGAGCACAGACTGAGTAGTGGGGGCTGGGCCCAGGCTCTACCCCCACCCAGCAGCTGGGGTGGTGAGCGGTGAGTGACTTGTGATAGACAGCGGCCCGTCCCGGGTTCCCAGCGGGGGCTGCTCTGCAGGGCTGGCAGAGCTGCTGTGGAGTGCGGCGGTGCTGCGGGGGGCTTGCAGGGCTCTGGACCGTCCCGGACCCCGGTGCTGCCATGCACAGCCCGCTGCAGCTCTGCCGGCCCCACAGCGCAGCACCCTCACCAGGAAGGGGCTTGTGCTCCCCCACATTATGACAGGGGCTCCTGCCTCCAATAAGGGTCTTCCCCTTCCCACAGCAGCGGCGGGGAGGGGGCACAGCCAGATGCCAGCCGGCAGGGCCCCTTAGGGTGGGTGGGACAGGGACAGGGGTTATTCCTCCATCATTTGGCAGAGGGGACAGCAGGGGCCTATTCCGGGGCAGTGAGTGCAGGGGTAAAGGTGGGCAGACCCAACTGCCTGTTGGGGTAGAGAGACTAACTCTCTTCCCTGCCCCATTCTGCCTTGGGGGCTGTGGTGCCCCGCTGGTGCAGCAGCAAGGGGGGAGCACCCAGCAGAACCAGCTCTGGTCCCTCCAGTAGGACAGGGAGCAGGGAATTAAACCCCTCTCCGGCCAGTTCAGCCCAGCTGAGGGTGCACTCTAGCACCCCAGGTGCCTGGCCTGAGCACCTGCAGACACGTACTTGCATTGCCTCAGTTCAGAGAGCATGTTTGCCTTGTTACAAACCAGTTCAGCCTAGGCAGGTTAGACTAAACTGCAAAGGCTGAATCAACTCAGGTTCCAGCTTTTTGAATGTCTGTCCCTAGCCCTAAAGGGGCCTACTGACAACTCAGCAGTATTACAGCATGCAGTTGAGATGCTTCCTGCATGGTGCTGTGCTCCCACTTGCACACCAGGTGGTGCTGCTGTTTTCTGTCTGTCAGAGCTTCCAACACGTTGCAGCTGTCTAATATTTTTATTGATCACTGCAGCTTTTTTAGGGACCTTACAGTAATGAGGCTAGACCAGAACCCTGTACCCAGCCAGTCACAATCAGATCAGGGCAAGTCATCCATTGAGCAGGCACCAAGTGATACAACCCCAGAGCCATGCCTTGGTCTTAGCTGGGTTGCATGAAGCAACCTGGGCAGCCAGTCGCCTGAAGCCACAGGCAGCAGGCCCAACCACTCCAGCCCCTAAAAGCTAGACCTAACCCATGGTATCCTTGTTGAGCAAAGGTGAAAGTTCTTGCTCCTGACTTTCCATGTGCGTTCTTGCTGGTGCTCTGGTAAGATCCTCATCATGCCTTGATTCCAGTTCTCTGGTCTTAATTCTGGTTTGACCGTCAGCACTGGCTTTTGGCCTGTGATCGTGGTTAACCCTTGGCTTACCCTGTCTCCAGCTATGGCTTCTGACCTTGGCCTTTTCTAACTTCAGCTATGGCTCCCAACGCAAATTCGTGAAGCGTTCCATAAAAAAAAATTCTGATGCCAGGCATCTTTGTGCCTCCCAGATAGCTGGACTGCACCCATGCTTTAGGTGGCTAACCACTAGACAAGCAAGTCCATTAAAGCTGTGCCATACCATATGAAGTAGGAGTTCTAATGCTTCTAGACATATCGTTCTACAGTCATTTCTAGTTTTGTAGAACTGAAATTTTTTATCTTAACGGATACCCACTTCTGCTCAGCGTGCTGTGACTGCAAGCACTGTCTTTGGGGAAAATGTAGACTCTTTGGGGAAGTATGGTTTGTAGAGCCAGTCAGGCCCATTCTCTATAATCAGGGGGGCTGTTCCATCAGGCCTTGAACTCTGTATGTAGTTCCAATTACAAAGGATTTTCCTTGTACAAAACTGAGGAACCTGTTTACTTGACTTGCCTACACTGACTTCCAGAAGATTTAGGTACTGACTTCACAAACCTTATTTCCAGATTGTTTCAATGGGAATGAAAGCATGAACCCAAAGCATAAATTAAGTGAAGGGAGGGTACATTAGAATCCTGTTTGCAATTTTTCAGGACAAGTTATGTAGTGCTCATTGCAATATTACACCAGTTTTGCTCCCATTTAGTTAGTAGGTTATTTTGCCATCCATGTCAGTTGGAGCACAAATTAGTCCTTCTGTGCTTACCATTTCAGTTTCATTATTAGAAACTCACATGAACAGCCTAATTTAGGAAAGTATGTGTGCACATAATATTAGTATGTACTGAAAACCTAACGAGAGTTTCTGCAGCGGCTTACGTGCTCTCTGGTAGTCCTTTTTAAGTACATGCATGTTTTCCCAATAATTCCCACCCTGCCCCAATTCCTCATTTCCAGGTTGCAAAAGACAATTGGGGCTCTCCTATGTATATGACTGCATAGTGTCAAGCCTTGTAAAAGTTTAACTGTCTCCTCCATTTTCCTTACCAGACAAAGACTGCAGTCCAGAATCTGATACAAAGTCACCAACAAATACCAGGAAGCATGTGGAAGGCTTTATTGGCACGTTTCGATAAACCACAAAAAGTTGATTAGAAAATTTCACCTGTTTAGGGACAAATTAATTATAAAATCCAAAATTTACACTTACTTCAATAAGCAGTCCTCTGAAAATTCATGTTAAAAAAAATTCTGTAGAAATGGTTGTTAGTAGATTGTCCTTGCTGTTGCATATTTAATTAATTGGTGTCTGTATAACTGGAAGTGATTTGATTATAGCTTTACCTATATTGTATCTAGGGCTCAATCCTGCAGTGTTTACCCAAGCAAGATTCCTGATGATTTCAATGGGAACCTTGCTTGAGTATGGATGGCAGCGAGGGATGGGGAGATAAATGCATCTTTTTGCATTATGTCAAGTTAGTGAAGCACAAGCAGAGAGGGTTTGGTTCCTAGCAGTTACTTTAGGTAACTAACTCCAGTGCTCAGACCTTTAAGAAACCCTTCTTAGCTACTATATAGTCATGCAAGTGCTTAAGTTTCTATGTGGGTATGTGCAAAAATCTGTCTAGCTCCTGATGCTGTAATGCTGCTTGGAGGCCAAACCCCAGAAAGTGTCTCAAAGTAAGTGTTGCCAGCTTATCTCACCTGTAGGTCCAACTAGCACTCTTTTCAGCACACCTGTTTGAGTAAGCATACCCTATGATAGTTGGGACTGAGAGACTGTGTCGTTCTCAGTAGTCCAGTACTTGGGACATGTGAGAGGAAGGTTTGGAGTCCTGCTTCAATGACTACATATGTCTGCAAAGAGAAGTGGTTTTAATAGAAAAGCATGAGAGAATACATTTCCCAGAATACCCAGAAGAGTGATTTCGAGCAGTTGCTTGTGATCTATTTGAGTCCCTGCTCCAAATAGGGCAGAAAAGAAATTTGAAAACACGTGACCCCCATTTGCTAGTGAGTGCTATAGCACATAGGTGTAAAGGGGGGTGTGTGTGTGTGTGTGTGTGTGTGTGTGTGTGCGTGTTTGGGGTTGGCCAGGAAGGCTGCAGGGAGAGGAAGTAGGTGGGGCACAGGGCAAGAGGGCCACTTAAGCAGGGAAAGCAAAGGCTGTGGTTGAGTAGGGCCCAGAGTGCTGGGATCTGAACCCAGGACTTCTCCAACCTGGACCAGAACCAGGAAGGGTTGGCTTAATGGAAATTTAAATGAGCTTCCAATACTTAGATTCTATATCTTGAAAATTATAACAAATTTATTATATATTATTTAAAAATCCCATTCTGCATTGTAAAATGTGTTTGTTACACAATAACATGTTCTTTTGTTAGTTTCAGTGAATAAAGTCAGGATCCAAATGCACACAAATGAATGGCATGACTCCTGTAGACAAGTGATTATGTAAAAATCTCAGCTGTCACATTAAAGTGTCTAGGAGTTCTGCTTTTAAAAAGGAAAAAAGTTTGACTTGTCATCCAAAGGCACCACAAAGCCTTAATAACTAGAAAAAATAGAGAACCTAAATTTTATATATTTTAAATAAATTCTTATTTTCAAAACTCATGTCATGATTTCTTTGTGTCTGATCATAGTCCTCAAGTGTGGTTTGGGGTTGGGTGGCAGCGCAGCAGCTGTAGCCTGGCAGGCCCCTGTTGCATCCCTAATGATCCCCTCTTCTGCACCACTCTGCTGCACGTCCTTCAGGAACGCTCTGAGGCTATGCTCACAACGTGAAGGGGCAGTGGTGACCCCTCAGCCCTGGCACTGCCTGCTTCAGCTGCTGCAACACCTCTTCAGGCTGTGCCAGCTATGTGCTCAGCCTTGCCTCAGGGCTAGGCCAGGTACTGTGCAGTCATCCACCAATGGGAAGGGGAAGGATGCAACACACCTGGCAGAGGCCAAGTCACTGGGATTGGATCTGCCCTTCCCCCAAGGTGAGCTGGGGAGGAATCAGCCTGACCATGCAGAGGAGCCTTCCAGGTCCGGGCTGCAACAGCACAAGTGTCGCAGGCAGCCCAGGGAGACTGCTTAAGCTCTGCAGGGTGGCTGGGCAGACCCACCATGTGGCTGGGAGTCTCACTGCTCTGGCTGGGAGACCCTACTTGATCCCTGTGAGGGGCCTGGCACCTCCCTTCCTCCCTGTGTCTGTGGGGTCTGGGCACAGGAGGGGTTCACAGCCCCATTCCCTGCCCTTGGGGGTGAAGGGAAGCAGCAGTACTTCAGTTGGGCAGTGCCCCCTAGTGGCTCATGTGCACCTGCCACCTTCTGCAACTGGTTCCCTGCCACCGGCCTGGGGACCGCACGGTGCCAGTTGCATGGTGAAGACATAGATTCATAGATGCTAGGGTTGGAAGGGACCTCAATAGATCATCGAGTCTGACCCCCTGCATAGGCAGGAAAGAGTGCTGGGTTCAGATGACCCCAGCTAGATGCTTATCTAACCTCCTCTTGAAGACCCCTAGGGTAAGGGAGAGCACCACCTCCCTTGGGAGCCCATTCCAGACCTTGGCCGCTCGAACTGTGAAGAAGTTCCTCCTAATGTCTAGTCTAAGCCTGCTTTCTGCTAGCTTGTGGCCATTATTTCTTACAACCCCTGGGGGGCGCCTTGGTGAATAAATACTCACCAATTCCCTTCTGTGCCCCCGTGATGAACTTATAGGCAGCCACAAGGTCGCCTCTCAACCTTCTCTTGCGGAGGCTGAAGAGGTCCAGGTGCCCCAGGGTCTGGGATTGGGGTCGGGACCATTACTGGCAGAGGTCACTAAATGGCAAGCAGTAAACAGTATAAATGTAATTGTCATTTAACAGTTTACATCCCTAGTTCACACCAATGAATTATGTGATAAATGAGTCTTTTGGCTTTGGGCTAATTTTATGTATAGTTTGTACTATGTATACGTATATACAAAAGTGCTGTGCAAAAATGTGTTTATGGAATGCTAGTGCTGAAACTTGCAGCAGTTGGCAAAAGAGGTAAAATACCTTGGGTCTGAATGAACCAGGACAACTATAACAATTTGATAAATATTCTCTCCCTCTCGCTGTGTGTGTGTGTGTGTGTGTGTGTGTGTGTGTGTGTGCACGCGCACACACGCACACACAAAAATAAATTCAGGGTCATATAAGATTCAAGTAAAGATGGTAAATAGGATGGATCATAAGTAGCAAGAGTGGAGTTTGGTGGTTTGGCACACTTACCTGGCACTTCTGTTCCATCAGGTTAAAAAAAACAACTACTGGTGGGAGATGCATTTGAATCCCAATTTGAATCCCAAGAGCCTGAGAAGTTATAACCTATGTTACCCTTTTCCTGGGTAAATGCTCTTATTCTTATGGTATTCTATAGAACATGGTCCCTTTCCTCCTCTTGTTGCATTCTGTTTCTGCAACCTTGTATTCTGTATTATAAGCTACCCTGAGGCCTTTTTTTGGAAAGAGAGGTCTATAATAAATACATCTGCTGAATAAGGGATGAAAGAACTTGACTGCATGGACAAGTTCTAGACTTTACATCAAATCCATTTGTAGCATAATCTGGGAAGAGCAACAGCTGCTTATTGGCAATGTTCCCTACTTTATACTCAGAGGACCCTATAAGAGCAACATCTGCTTAGAAGCCATATACAACAAAAGCACCAATGTGTTCCTACTTACAAAACTTGACTGTATTCTAATCCTGATAGGCTTTGAAACGATTTCCAGATAAAGATGAGAGCATATACATCATAGCTAGGGTGACCACATGTCCCAATTTAGCTGGGACAGTCTTGGATTTTAGAGGCTGGTCCTGGCTGGCTGGTGAGAATTAAAACTAGTGTCCTGGAAATGCAAGAGTGTGGGGTGCTGTCCAGGAGGGAGGCATAGCAGTGCAGAGTGGCCCAGCACAGGCCTGTACCCCAAGCAGGCACAGATGCTGCCCCCCTGCTGCACTACCCTGCACCCTCTTCTGCCTGCAGCAGCACTGCTAGTATGTTCTTGTGGGGAGCCAAATGCCACTTAAAACCATAGCAAACACCAACAAGGAATGACAAATGCAGTGGTGATGACATAGAGCAGGAGGCTTTAAGTCACTGCTTTAATGTAGCCCCTTATACCTCCTCCCTCCCTCCCTCCCTCTCAATCAGACTTTTATGCCTAGATCTAAGTTCCGCATGGGCTGGATCTGACCCATGAACCATCTGTTGCTGACTCCTATACTATAACGTCTAATTTCAGAAGTGGGTTTTAAAAAGGCTATGTGCACTTTGGGCATTTATACACGTGCTCTGGGAGTGGGCGGGGAGAGGGGCACTTTAACTAAAAATAGAACCTTTGTAACTGTGAGGGCGAAAAGATATGAAATGCCATTTTTTCTCCTTTATGGTTCAGGTCCTAAATCATTTAAAATGTTTCCTTTCATGGTTTAGAACATTCCTTGAAGTCTCTGGTAGAATTCTAGTCATGTTTGTATAGGTTCATTGGCCAACAATATTGATCTATAACAAATAAAGCTATGCCAATCAATTTTGAAGCCATTCCATCTTTCTCCAGCAGTTATTTAGGTTATACATCTTAAATCAAGTTTAACTATATTATTCCAAACTGTTCCTGGACAATCACCTCCTCTATCACTGTCCCTCTTCACCCTCCCCCCCTCTTTTCTTAGGCTTGATGCAACTATAAGAACGTTTCATGGGACAATCTGGGGAGTGTAGCTGTAGAGAAAGGACAGTTCTCTTTCATGAGGGGGTGTAACAGGAGAGCGGCCTGGGTTGCTGTGCTCTCCCCTGCTGCCACCTTTACTGTGTCAAGATACCGATTAGCACCCTCCAATTCTCGTCTGCCACAACTTTGATTTTATCTCTCTCTATAGGGAGGCTGCTTTCTGTCTTCTTGACCACGGTTCTCCTGTCTCGGGTGTTCCGTACACCCCAGCCTTATGGGCTATGCGTGGTTCCTACCACCCCTGTACCACGCCCCAAGCCTCGCAGGTGTAACGGCCGTTGTTCTGTCTCTCTCTCTGTCTCCACACCCTCTCTGGCGCTCCTCAGTAATGCCGCCCTCTCTCAGGGCTCTCTCAGTAATGCTGCCCTCTCTCAGGGCTCACCGTGCCCGCACTGGGGCTTCGCAGCAGTGCCCCCTCTCCGGGGTTCCTCAGTAATGCCGCCCCTCTCCGGGGCTCACTGTGCCCGCACTGGGGCTTCTCAGTAATGCGGCCCCTCTCCAGGGCTCCTCAGTAGTGCTGCCCCCTCTCTGGGCTCACCACACCCACACTAGGGCTTCTCAGTAATGCTGCCCCCACTCTGGGACTTCTCAGCTGCCCCTCTCTGGGGCTGGGGTCTGTGCACCCTGAATGCTGCACCCTCACTGGTGCTGGGGTCCTCACAGTCCACTGTGAGTCCCCTATGAGGCCTCCTCCAACCCCTAATAGCTTCACCCAAACCACCAGTTATAAACAACAACACAAACGTAAGCCACTTGGCTATAACATAAATGGAAGCCACCCGGCCATAACAACAGTCCAGCCTACCAGGGAATGCTCCATCCCTCGCAGTGACAGATGCTGCTTTTGCATTCAGGCTTCTCTTCTCTTTCCTGGCAGGGAACTCCCTCCTCCGGGGCTGCTGGCAGGTAACTGCCTCTGGCCTCAGCCCTTAGGCTTTATATGGGAGCCAGGCCCTGCCCCTTCTGGTCGGCTGACCTCCTCTGGTTGCCCTGGCAACCCGCAGTTGGGCTTGTCCCTCCCTGCCAGGGCTCCTTCCCCAGCAGTTTTTCCCTTCATAGGAGCAGGGCACCTCAGTGCTCTGCGACACACCTCCCCCCTTAAGACCCAGACTCACCGAGCCGGTCTTCATTCTTGTCCCTCTGGCCTCCTTCATCTTGCTCCTTTTAGGTTCTTGTTTTGGCTCACCAACACTTTATACGCGCAGAGGCGGAGGTTTTAAGGTGCCTCCTGCTCACCTTTTCCTCAAGGTGCACCACATGGGATTTCCTGGGAGTTGCCCTGCCACGGGCAGTCCCCCCACATTAGCCAACCTTGGTAGGCTGAACTCTCAGTTGGTTGAGCCCCTTGCCTTCTAGGGTCCACTATCTCTTCTTATACTACTCTCCTGAGGAGGTGGTGCTTGCTTCTCCTAATAGCCTCTCTGTAGATCTTGAAGACTTCCCCAGATCTCCCACTGTCTTCTCAGTGCTCTCTGGGCATCTTCTTCCTCCCAAAACTCAATCTTTCCTCAGCCGGTGGGTCTTCCTTTAGGCCCTTTATAGATTTTTACATTGGCTACACCTCTGACTTTTGCTTCAACCAGCTTTCTTAAAGTCCACCACTTGACCTGCCCTGGGATATTCTGCACATAAATCTGGGGTCTCCTCCCCAGCCTGTCCCTCACTTTAGGTGATCGTTCTCCTCCCCGTGTCTCTAGTTTCTTGGCCTGACTTTCTTTTCTGGGTCCCACTGACCCCTTTTCCTTAAGGCTCATCTCTGGCCTTGTCTCTCCTGTGTGCAGTCCTGGTGAACCAGACTATTGGTCTCTCTCCTTGAGCTTGCCTGTTCACCTTTCCCTACCGTCCCTACCTCTATTAGGGCTGCTTCCACTGGTGGCGTCTGATGGGGTACTGTAATTCCCCGCTTAGCTTGAAGTTTACAGCATTCCCTCAGCTGTTGTCTTATATGGCTCATCTCTTTGGCATGACTCTCCAACCATTGGTCCCATCTCTTATTCCAGCCATCCAGAAGTGCTCGTAGAACCTCTCCTTCTAGGGCTGTAGGCTTCATCCCTACCAATCCCTTCTCTGGGTTGTTTCTCTCAAGTGGTCCCAGTTCAGCCTCCTCTCTTAGATCCTTTGGTCCTTGGTCTCCCGTGAATCTCACTTGCTCTGGTGTTTTCCGGCTTCCCAGATGCAAGGTTGCTAGTTGTGCCTCCACTTTCCTCAAGGACCTTTTGGCTACCCCGAGTTCCTGGTGCTGCTCTAGGCATTCTGACTTAGCCGTGGTTGCAGACTCCACTAGCTTGGCTCCCAGCGCCTCCAGCCTCTCTCGCATTGCATCTACGACCTCCTCTGCTTGAGCCTTTTGTCCTGCGTCTGTCTGAGTTGCTATGCTTGTCGTCTCTGGCACCTCTGACTCCCCAGGATCTTGGCCTTTTGTGGCCGTCTGCCCGCTTGCTGCCTGAAGCATTTTATTTTCCTCCTCCAAGGCCTGGACCTCCTGACTTAAGGCTTGCACTTGAAGTTGTGCCTGCTCCCTCTCGGTGTTGGTCACTGCCTCTTTAGTCGCACTATCCTCTAGGGGGTTTTTAAGGCACTGCACCCAGTGCAGTTCTCCCAGGTAGTCTTTTTCTGCCTCCACCCTCTGTAACCGGGACTGTAACCTATTGATCTCTCTTGTGCCAGCCTCTAACTCCTTTTCAAGGGACAGATTTCGATCACACAGCTCCTCATAATCTGCCATGTATGCTTTTACCTTTTCCAACTCCCAGGCGATCACCTTCCCATTTTCTTCAGTCTGAGCATGATTTTCAAGCAGTTTGTCCTGCAGCTCTTGAGCTAGTTGTTCTGCACATATATACTTCTACTGCCAGTCTGCCACCTCGTCCTGCAACCCCTCTATTCGGTCCTCCTGACTGCGGACTTCTCTCTGTAGGACCCCTATTAGGTTTCTTGATACCTCCAACTTTTGCAGCAGCTCCTTCTGTTCCCCTGCCTGGGTTGTACCGGCTTCCTGGGACCTTGATGTCCATGCTTTCATCTCTCTCTGCATTTTCTGCAGCTTCTCCATCCTGGTCTCCCACCTTCACTGGTAGGGTCCTAAGACTTCCCCCAGTATTGTCTCAGGGTGGTGATTTACTACTTTGCCCCCTTTTTGGGTCTGTGTTGCCGTTGCCTTCCTATATACCTCTTTCTGTTCTTGTTTTAGCCCTAAGGTTCGTTCCCCTTCTCAGGGACACGGGTTCCTTCCCCGTGCATGGCCTCACTTTCCCGGCCAATGCACCACTGTAACAGGAGAGCGGCCTGGGTCGCCGTGCTCTCCCCTGCTGCCACCTTTACCATATCAAGATACCGATTAGCACCCTCCAATTCTCGTCTGCCATGACTTTGATTTTATATCTCTCTATAGGGAGGCTGCCTTCTGTCTTCTTGGCCACGGTTCTCCTGTCTCAGGTGTTCCGTACACCCCAGCCTTATGGGCTATGCGTGGTTCCTACCACCCCTGTACCACGCCCCAAGCCTCGCAGGTGTAACGGCCGTTGTTCTGTCTCTCTCTCTGTCTCCACGCCCTCTCTGGCGCTCCTCAGTAATGCCGCCCTCTCTCAGGGCTCTCTCAGTAATGCCGCCCTCTCTCAGGGCTCACCGCGCACGCACTGGGGCTTCGCAGCAGTACCCCCTCTCCGGGGTTCCTCTGTAATACCAACCCTCTCCGGGGCTCACTGTGCCCGCACTGGGGCTTCTCAGCAGTGCCCCCTCTCCAGGGTTCCTTAGTAATGCCACCCCTCTGCGGGGCTCACCACGCCCACACTGGGGCTTCTCAGTAATGCCAACTGCCCTCTGGGGCTCACCGCGCCTGCACTGGGGCTTCTCAGTAATGCTGCCCCCTCTCTGGGGCTCCTCAGTAATGTTGCACCCTCTCTCAGCTCACCACGCCCACATTGGGGCTTCTCAGTAGTGCCACCCCCTGTCCAGGGCTCACCGCGCCCACACTTGGACTTCTCAGTAATGCTGACCCCTCTCCGGGGCTCACCGCGCCCGCACTGGGGCTTCTCAGTAATGCTGACCCCTCTCCGGGGCTCACCGCGCCCGCACTGGGGCTTCTCAGTAATGCTGACCCCTCTCCGGGGCTCACCGCGCCCGCACTGGGGCTTCTCAGTAATGCTGACCTCTCTCTGGGGCTCCTCAGTAGTGCCGCCCCCCTCTCCAGGGCTCACTGCACCCGCACTGGGGCTTCTCAGTAATGCTGTCCCCACTCTGGGACTTCTCAGCTGCCCCTTTCTGGGGCTGGGGTCTGTGCACCCTGAATGCTGCACCCTCACTGGTGCTGGGGTCCTCACAGTCCGCTGAGTCCCCTATGAGGCCTCCTCCAACCCCTAATAGCTTCACCCAAACCACCGGTTATAAACAACAACAGAAATGTAAGCCACTTGGCTATAACATAAATGGAAGCCACCCGGCCATAACAACAGTCCAGCCTACCAGGGAATACTCCATCCCTCGCAGTGACAGATGCTGCTCTTGCATTCAGGCTTCTCTTCTCTTTCCTGGCAGGGAGCTCCCTCCTCCCTGGCTGCTGGCAGGTAACTGCCTCTGGCCTCAGCCCTTAGGCTTTATATGGGAGCCAGGCCCTGCCCCTTCTGGTCAGCTGACCTCCTCTGTTTACCTTGGCAACCTGCAGTTGGGTTCGTCCCTCCCTGCTAGGGCTCCTTCCCCAGCAGTTTTTCCCTTCATAGGAGCAGGGCACCTCAGTGCTCTGTGACAGGGGGCTTTCCCATTAGGCCTTGAATTATGTACTAAGTGGCAATTCTTTTGCAAAGGATTTTCTTTTGCAATGCTCCCCAAAGCTGACAGAGCTGCTCACCTGACTTCTAGACCTCTTATTTTTGGAAGATTTGGGTATTGATTTTATAAAACCTTATTTCTAGATGGTTTCAGTGGGAATTAAAGAAAACCAACGTACTATATTTACTCGAATCTAAGATCAAATAATAGAAAATGAGGGTTGGATGGGACCTCAGGAGGTCACCTAGTCCAACTGGCTGTTCAAAGCAAGACCATCCCCGACTAGATCATCCCAACCAAAGCTTTGTCTAGCCAGGTCATAAACCTCCAAAAAACGGAGATTCCATGACCTCACTGGGTAACCTGTTTCAGGGTTTTACTGCCCTCCTTGTGAGTAGTTTTTCCTAATCTCTAACTGTGGTGGTTGCGCTTAGGATGCCTCTTCGTACCCTCTTATGATTTCCCAACGAACTGTAGGTACCCTGACTTTCCCATCTGCCACGTCTTGGATGTTGTTATTATATGTTCTAATTTATGATGTCACTAGTCGGGAGGGTTATTATATATATAGTTCAGGGGTTTTTTTGTTTTTTTGTTTTTATGCCTCTATTAGGGGTCCTGGTACTATGGGGAAATACCTGGCTTGCCTTCTCGAAAATCCACACGCACTCACTGATATATATATTCACAGTCTGATTCAGATTAACGCTTGTCTTTATTTTTATCTTTTAACACTCTATACAATTTTCCTTTACTTTTTAGGCAGAAGCTGCCTTTTGTATCCTTTTTCTTTTCTTTCTTTAACCTTATCAGTAATATCAACTTTGTAACTCTCCCTATATAATATTCTAATGCAATAACTATAGAGTTGGCAGAACAGAACCGAGTATTAGTAAACAAAGTCTCTTTCTAGTTCATCTTTTTTTTTTTCTTGTTGCGGGCTTTTAGCTTCAACTCCGCTGTATACTCCCTCTTTAATCAATTGTTAGGAGGGTCTGCCTTCTATCCTGAATGCAACTGAAGCCTCGAATCCTCCTGGGGGACCATCAGTCGCCGTCTCCAAGCCTGAGAGAGTGGGTCAAATGTTACTCTCTTCTCCTCCTTGTTTACGGTACAGGTTGGCAGTCAGACGCGTCCTGTGGTTTGTCTCCTCGGAGCTCCGCTCTCTCCAGCGCTGTCAGAAGTCTTCAGGTAAGTTTTTTACCCCCTGGGAATTCTCTTTTTCCTTCTTTTTCTCTCTTTGCACCACTCTCCTCCCCGCTGAAGCTCCTGTCTCCCTCCTCGTTCCGATCCCGGAGGCCCCATCCTAACATGGTAATGGCTCCGGAAGCGGCATTCTCCAGGGCTTTTCGCCGCGTCCGCTTTTACTCCTTCACACTAACCTAAACTTCCCTAGCTGCAACTTGAGCCCATTGCTCCTTGTTCTGTCATCCTCCACCACTGAGCTCCATCCTCTTCGTAACAACCCTGCAGGTAGCTGAAGGCTGTTTAGTTCAACAAATAGTTCTTTAAAAGCAATAATAAAAGGGAAATGTTCCATATATCTGGTTGCTAATAGTTTGCCAATGACGCGTACTGAATTCATTGATTTTTGTGTAATCAAATAAGAAGGAAGCGATTTAATTGGTTGCAGGTTTTTCTATGTCAGACCTAGGGCCCAATCCTTCAGTCCTTATCCAAGCAAGATTCCTGATGATTTCTATGGGAGCTTTGCTTGAGTATGCAGTGAAGGAGACTGTGCAAAAAGATGTATCTTTGTCAAGCTAGTGAGCCAAATACAAAGAGCATTTGGTGCTTAACTTACTTTAAAGTAACTAAGAATGATGTTACAGGCTACCTTTAAACCTTTCTAAGTGTACAATTAATTTGTGGTTGCCTGTGAACCAGATGGAATTGCCTGGTGGACTGGATCCAGTCTGTGGGATGTATTTTGCCGCACCCGGTTTAGAGTATGAGATTTGTAAAAACTGATTCTAAGAGTAGCTTATCTCAAAGACTAGTTTTCTTATCTAAACACACAGTCATATTCCACTGAGAATGATTTAAGTGCCCACCTCTCAGTACCTTTCAACAAAAACATTCAAACAGAATGATGAATGTTTTGATGTTAGCTCTGTTTACTTTTGTGACTCTTGTGATGCTGCTTCTTTTCTTCCCTTTAAGGAGTTGCAAGTGTTATCTGCTTCTTTTTAACAGCTGTCCTTCTGGTGTGACTACTTTATAGGATCTGGGAGCTACTTGATAGGAAACTAGTGCTTTTTGTTTCCACGTTCATCCATCTGAAATAAGCACCATGGCCACTTGTACACATGATGGTGGTTTAGACCCCTAAACTGAAATGGACCCACCATTTCAATTTAGGGGCTTCCATTACTGTTACCTTGAGGGGCACAATCCTTCTTTTTTTTCCCCTGTGGAGCCTGCCCACATCTTCCACAGCTCTGGGGCAAGCTGCTGGCAGGTCAAGCAGCCCCTGAGATGCAGGAGATCCTTGTCCTTCCCTCCAGTGTGGCAAACTCATTTAAATCATAGAAAACCCCTGCACAGGTACAGCATGACACAAACCACAAAAATGGCCGTTTTTTGTCATGTGTACAAGTGCTCCACATCTTTGTTTTGCAGTTGTCGTAACTCCCTGGAATACCTGTCATAGTATCATTTTTCTTTCAATTTGTTGAATTTTTTAATTGTTTTCACATCTTACTGTTCATTCTGATGAGCATTATCCACAAGATTTGGCAGCCTAGTTTTGAGATCCCTGTTAAACAGCATTTCTGTTGGGGACAATCCATGTTTCATGGGTGTTGCCGTGTAATGTAAGAGTGACAAGTAAACATCGGTGTATGAATTTGTAGTTTAAAAAATTTAATTCTTTGCTATTTGTACTCCATTTTCCACCAGACCAATGGATTGTAAGTATTTAGGACTTGAAGTGTTATGATGGAATCTACAGTGGTTTGCAAACTCTAAACTCAAAATGGTTGAATTGAGGTCCATTATCTCTTCTCACAATTTGGGGAATCCCATGAGTAGGAAAAATTATTTGATGTGAGTTATGACACAGTTTGCTGTTGTGCACTGAGAGAAGAGCTGGTAGCACTTACAGGCTTGCTGGTGACGGTGATCAGCCACTGTCAGCCGCTGGTGCCCCCCCCTCTATCAAGAGACACCAGTCGCCCATGACCCTTTCTTTGCTATAGTTACTAAAGATTTACAATCAGTTTCAGCTATCACAGGCTGAATATTCATAAAGGAATAAATGAAATTTCTTACAGCCATTTACCAGAACAAAATTTTCTTTCTCAGTTTGTGCACAGAGACACTGACTTAGAGAGCACCCTAGCTGTATATGCTATTCATCTTCAGCTATCCCTACGTTTTTTAAGCAAAGCTGCTCCAAAGCCTCCTTTAGAAGCATCTGTTGACAATTTAATGGGTCTTTAGGGTCATGTTAATTCAGTATTAGAGCTTGCATTATTTTTTCCTGCAAGTTTTTAAATTCAGCTTCATGTTCATGTTCCTATGTCCACTGAACATTCTTCTGTAGGGGTGATCTAAGGTGTTAGGTTTGCTCTACTAAGTTATGTAAATATTTCCCTACAAAATTAATCATACCCAGTAATCTTTGCACTCCTCCCTTATCTGTAGTGGGTGGCAAGTTTGTAATGACTTTAACCTTTGCAGGATCGATTTGCACCTCTTTCTCAAAGAGTGTTTCTCTCGGCTGAACCCTTGTGGGACACCAGGATACTGCAACCACGAGTGAATGACCAACTCAGTCCATGAAGCAAAATAAGTAACACCAGACTACAGGGTACTTGTGGATGGACCCACTGGTTGGAGGGACAGGGACATATGGAGAGAGTGTTCAGTGAAAGATTGTCGAGCCCAACAGGAGAGAAGGTGTAAAACAATGCCAGAGGCCGTGTTAGGCTCAGGGAACTCTAGAAGCATGGGCAAAGGAGAGATTTTCCTGGGGGACCTGAATAAACAGTTACCAGTTTGAGGCAGCTACAGGGAGCTGAGCTGGACCTCCGAACCCGGGTTCTTAATCTTTCCCAGAGAAAGTAATACAAACAAGGGGAAGAGAGCCTATCTTCCTTTTGTTTACTTTTGGTACTCCCAGCCCAGGGAAAGATAGTGGGGAGCAAATGAGAGCACCTAAGTTATAGTTAAGTTGGGGAATGTACACCTGGGATCTAGTGAGTTGCCTAATTGAGAATCTTGGAGACTGGCAGGTAGAGATCTCATCCTCCAGCGTCTGCCAGTCCCTGTGAGGAGGAAGACCACCACAAGTTAGGCTATAACATTCAAGATAGAGAGCTGGCTAGAAGGGACGGCCACAAACCTTTCACTGAGTCAGGAACCAAATCAGGTTGTGAGGAAGCCAAGACCCAGTGACTCGTATCTGTTGTCAGCGGAGAAAGATGACTTGTCACCCAGGGGGAAAGGGGCAGGGTGTAGGGACGGTGGAGAAGACTGACCCTTGTCAGTATGGCCATCATTATAAATACCATCCATACTCCTGAAGAAAATAATATCAAGATGTGGAAGGTGAGAGGAAGAGCAGGTGAAGCAGAGGTCCCTGTGCTCAAAACATGACAAAAGGGAAGTGAATGGAGCCGCCCACTCACATGCCTAAATTTCCACTTTCCTTCTTTTCTCATCATTTTCCCTGTCCCTGAGGTCTGCAATCCTTGCTGCTTTTTGGATTTCATGCACATCCCAGTTTTCTTGCAGTTGCTGTGATCTCGTATACATGTAGGCTACATCTGAACCCTGTTGCAGCTGCTTCTTTCCTTCCTTCTCCGCAATGAAGTCTCTAATTTAGGCCATTGTGTTCATTTTTTTCCTCTTTAGTGAATAGAAAATAAAGCAAGTGAAGTGATCTTTGGCTGTTTTTTTAAATTTATTTATTGCTTTTGTTTTTAAACTGTTGATTTTCCCCCATGGCTCTCCATATGCTATCTTCTTATACTACTTTCAGAGCTCTACACACCTCTGCTTCCCCTTCTTCCTTCATCTTCTTTGCATTGGTAGCCTTTTCTATCCTGTGTCAATTATTACCCAGTTGTCTTTAAGGATTTTTTAGTCTTGTAACCCTCTGTGCATAGTATAAGGGCTCATTTGTAAGGTGCCTGTCATTTTCACATTTTTAGTTTCTCTTAAAGACCCATTTCTGGTTGCTGTTTTACAGTGAATAGAAATGACTCTTATACAATATGCCTTCCATGCACACTTCACCTTCCCCTCTGCTTGCTTCTTGCTTGGAAAAAATCGTTAGAAGCTCTCAGGCCTCTTGGGTGCCTTTATCCTTCAGTCTGTCTTCCCATGGCACCATGCTTATTAATTGCTCAGGTATAACACAGTTTCAAGAAAAAATACCTGCAAGTTAGAGGCTTTAGAAAACAAATGTCAGCTGGTGCAGATAGAAAAAAGTGGTCCCTTTGGCAGGATTTTTATATGGGTTCTCAGTCTCCTTATCTTGATAGTTTGCATATGGAGATGCTCTTAGACCTTGCCCATGTTTTGTCGAAGCAGTAGCTACCAGGAATGCTGTTTTTTCTCAGACAGGTGCAGGAAAGAGCACATTGGCCTTATCTTGCATGTCTGCCTCGGCATGTATGTAGGAACTTGCGTACCAAAACTCATATTCAAGTCCCATTGTAGAACTGGATCACTAACATGGAAATACTTTTACCAAATGCTTGAGAAACCTAAGGCTGGTTGGGTGAGAGAGCTCATCAATAGGCAGGTGAGATAGCAGCAGTGAACTTGAACTGACCTCATAGAGAACACCTTTTTGAGTCGAATGTCCAGTATGACCAGACTGATGACTCATTGGTTTAATGTCCTTTGTTTGATGTCTGAGTAGAAAACCTGGTTCATTTTTTGTCGGGTATGTTCATCTTTCAGTAAGAAAATCTCTGACTTAAGCTGGACATGCGTAGTATATTTGTGAGGCCATCCTGCATGTGAGATGGGGTGCAGGTATGGGTGAAGCATGCTACTTTGTGTCGTCAGGTCTGGGATCAGCACCAGATTCTTGGGATTGATCCCTTGCAGATTTCAGTAGAATGTTCTGTTACCAGATGCTTCAGTCATGGAAGTACTAATGGGATTGTCCATTCATAGTCTAACCACACATTGGAGAATATCTGTAGGATAGAGGCATGGGCAGGAAGGTTCGTGGGTCACTTGCTGGCCAGAGAATTTGAAAGGCACCTGACAGGGAGTCAGGAATGGGGCCCACATGAAGCAGACGGATTGGTACTTGTCAACTTCAGAAACACAGAGGCTGATTCTTGGGAAGCCCCAGTCAGCAAGAATGGACCTGAGGACAGACTGACTTGGTCTCCTACTTATGGTATGGGTAAATGATGGAGAATTTGTACGTGTTTCCTAACCTAAACGGTGAGTGTCCATCATTAAGGTCACACAAGTAGGTGAGGAGGTACAAAAACGTGCACTTGTATGGTGGCCAGATCACAAGAAATAAGGCCAGAAGGAAACTCATGAGGTCATCCAATACAGCCCCCTGGTCAAGGCAGGGTCAGCCTATCTAAACCATCCTAGGCAAGTGTCTGCCTAACTACTCTTGAAAATTTTCTAAAGGATGGAGATGCCACAGTTCTTCTAGTTCTCCTTTTCCAGTGTTTGGCCACCCTCATATTCAGAAAGTCCTCTTAATCTCCAACCTAGATGTCCTTTGATGCAGTTATTAGAAGCTATTGCTCTATTTCTGTCCCTTGTAGCCACCGAGAAAAGCCTTCCATCCTTTCTAGAATTGCCTTTCAGGTGTTTGAAGACTATTACCAAATCCTCCCTCAGTCTTCTCTTCTTTTTTCCAGACTTAGTAGCCCTAGTTCTGTCAGCTTTTTCTTAGATGTCTTCTTTCCCAGGCTCCTAATCATTTCTGTCACTCTGTGCTGAACTCTCTCTGATCTGTCCTCATCATTTTTGAAGTATGGGGGTCAACACTAGACACAGTACTCCTGGTGAGGCCTTACCAGTGCTGAATAGAACAGAAGAATCACTTCCCTTGATTTGACAGTAACACTCCTGTTAATAACCCAGGATGCTGTTGCCTTTTTTGGCAACAAAAGAGGACCCTGTTAGCTCATACCCATCTTCTGGTTCATTGTAACCAACAAATTTCTCTTCAGTACTGCAGCCTAGAACAGTGATCCTCAGCAAGGGGACTGGGGCACCCAGGTGTGCCATGAGATCCTTTAAAACAGGCTTGTCCAACATGTGGCCCGTGGGCCACCATGCGGCCCTCCAAGTTGTTTTCTGAGGCCCGAGGTGCTGCAACGGAAAATGAAAGAAACACTGTACTTTCGTTTGAGGGGGGCGATGTGATACCGCTTCCCGTGAGGTCTTTGAATATGGCTCGCTGGCCCACTGGGTGATAAAAAGTTCATGATCTGGCCCCACATTCTAGAAGGTTGGACAACCCTGCTTTAAAGAGTGTCCTAAGGTGTGCTGAGATAAGTACAGGATCAGGCTCAGCTGCCTGCTCCTTTCTGCTGGCAGATAACCACTAGGCCTGTGCAAAGCAGCCAATATTCAATTCTGATTCAGCCAATTTTGGGGGGATAGTGATTTGATTCAGTGATTCAGATCCCTGTCCCAAATCATTTTGGTTGAATCTGATTTGAAAGATTCCATACTGATTCGGCCATAGACTATAACGGGGAATCACTAAAATATCTATAACTTTGCCATTTTATTTGTAGAATTGGATGAAAACAGAAGGAATGGTATCCCTTTCTGAGGGCATGAAGCCTGCCAGGTTTCAAGGAGATAGGTACAGGGGCTTCTGTGAAAGTGTACCTCAAACTGTTGAAAGCAAAACTGGTGTCACTTGTGTGTGGTAACTGAGTTTCTGGTTGTAGTTGTGTTGGCCTAGGGAATGGGCAGCCAAGGTTCTCTGAGTAGATGTGCTATCTCTTATTAGACCAACTGAATAGCTGGAGAAATACATCTTGGCAAGCCTTCAGGTTTAAAAACCCTTTGTCAGGCTGAAGGAGCATCTGCAGTTTGTGTGTGTGCACTTCCTGGATGGAATGAAAAGTAAAGAAGCTGGAGGCTGATATGCAAGCAAGAAAGCCAGTCAGTGAAAATGAAAATTGAGGCACCAAGGGTTGAGAGGCAGGCTGGAAGGGAGTGGAGGAGGTGGAAAGGGGGTGTAGCAGGTAGAAGTGGAGAGGTACCTGGGGAGTCAGATGTCAGGCAGGTTTTTAAACCTGAAAACTTGCTAAGATATATTTCTCCAACTATTCAGTTGGCCTAATAAAATATATCAGATTGACCCAAAGAACCTTGTCTGCTTTGTGTGTGTTTAAGGCACAGCGGTATGAATGCAGGGATGGTACCCTGTAACAGGGGCCCTTCCCGGTACTGGTTAGATCTTGGCCTGACTACCTGTTTCTGGGCCATCCACCCCTCTTTCTCCTGCCATGCCTTAATGGAAAACTGATTCAGATGTTACCCAGGTGGGAGGCTTCCCATTTAGGCCCTTGATGCCTAGGGGTGACATCCACTCCGCTGCTCCATACCTCCCCTACACTGCAGCCCACGCCTTGCAGATGCCATCCTAGGAAGCTAAGCTCACCCGGAGTCTCACAACTCCACTGCAACCAGTAAGCCTCAGGCCTCTCAAAGATCTTAGAAGTCTGGGCTTTCCCTAGCCAGGACTGTGTGTGTGTGTGGTGGCTGGAGGTTTTCAGGTACTGCCTACCTGCCTCTCACAAGGGAGATTCATGGTTCTGTCACTTCCTGGGGCTGCCATGACACTGGCAGTCCCACCAGGCCTCCCTATCCTGGCAGGGTGCAGTTTTAGGTCATGCCTAGGACCTGAGGCCTCCTTATTCCCCAGAAACCTAGTCCATATCTCTAAGTTTGTCCTGGCACGGGAGCTCAGCAGGAAGATGCTTTTCCCCTGCTGGCTGGTGAAAACTGCTGCCTCCAGCTCTGAGAGTGGGACATTTAATGGTTGTCAAAGAAAATAAAAAAAGCAAATAGGTGTGGAGTGAGGATGGTGGCACTCAGTCTGTCTGCACATGGAGCTTGTGGAACCCCAGCAGTGGCGAGATAGGTAGCCATCAAGGCCTCTGCGCTACCTGCCAGATGGTGGGGTGTGGTGCCTCTGTACCCCACCATTGAAGCCATGCCCTTGGCCCACATTGGCAGCACCTGTGGTGGAGGAGACTGGTTTGTGCATGGAGTGCTGACATGGGAAAGTGGATTTCCTCCTCTTCCACGTCCCCCTGTCTGTGCCCTTCTGCCTCCCTGACTCTGTAAATCAGCACCTCCATCCAGTGATCGAGGGTCTTGCTGCTGCAGATACTCCCCTTCACCCTCAGGTTGCACATGCCCACCAGCATGTGGACCATTCTGGACTGCAACAGATCCAGCTGTTTTTTGATGCCCTCCTTCAATCCCTTCACCAGTGCCTGCATGTCTGGTGACAGCGGTTTGCCCCAGCCAGGAACATGGATCCCCTGGAACCTCTCCATTTGATTCTCAAGCTCCTTCACTATGGGGATCACTTGACTAAAGAGGGCCTTGCCAGCGCTGAGGTTCTCAGTGGCCTCAAGGAATGGCTTGAGGACCACCAGGATCTGGGAGATGGTATCCAACTTTGTTTTGCTAAGGAGGCCACTGATCCCAACCTCCCTGACCAAGGCCATCTCATGGATGGCCTTCTGTTGTTCCACCCACCTTTTGATCATCAGGTACGTGAAGGTCCACCGAGTCTCCACATCCTGCATGATTTTGTGCTGTGGGCTGCTCAGCTCTGCCTGTTTGTCCTGCAACATCTTGCCCTCAGTGGAAGTAGCCCGTCACCTTCCTGCATCGTGAAATGAGCTTGTTGGTACTGGTGGTGATGATGCCATCACCGGCAGCCCTGTCCCCCTCCAAGGCATTCCTGACTATGAGGTGGAACTTGTATGCCACGCAACAGATGCCAACAAAGTTGGCATTATGGACTGCCTTGACCATATTGGCCCCATTGTCAATGACCATGAACCCACAGGTGAGCTCACCCTGCCCAACAAGCCACCTCTGCACCATGCAATTCATGGCCACTATGATCTCCCTTGCTGTGTGGAACCCATCCATCACCTCCACTTGAAGGAGAGTCCACAAACACCTGACTTATGGCACCAATGCCCTGTGAGGGAGAGGTAGGCATGATCTCCACCCTGACTGCTCCAGATGTCTGAGGTGAAGTGCTAAGCTACCTGAAGACCTGCCTTGTGCAGCTCCTCTCTCAAGTAGTTCCTGCATGCCTCATACAGGGAGGGCACCACCATCCTGCTAAAGGTGGTACATGCAGGCAATCATTAAGATGGTTCAAGAGCGCCATGAGCTGCCTGAACCCTGGATGCTCAAGAAAGGAGAAGGGCTTGCCATCCAGAGCAAGCATCTCCCCAATGCTCTGGGTGATCTTGCTTGCCCTTGCAATGCACCCCCCTTCGTCTGTAGCTTTCCCCCAATGTTCCAGGGTGGCCGGCCACTGCTTCATAGGGATGGGGGCTTTGGAGCGAGAGGGGGGGACTCCTTTTTGGGCATGCTCTAACTGGTGCCAGACTGAGGAGGAAGAAGGGCAAGGGGGTGCTGCCTCCTGAGATGCGGCAGCATCGCTGTGGAGGTGAAGTGTTTCACCTCCTTGCCCTGGCTGATCTGCCTTTGGCAGTGCTGGCAGGTAGCATACCTGGGATCATCTGCCAACTCAAAATGATCCCATGCTACACTACCCCCCAACTTCTGGGTTGAGCGTGGGGATCCTGCCTTATCCCCCTCCTCAGCAGGCAGAGGCACAACAACAGGGGAAGCTGATCCACCTGCTCCCACAACCTTCTCCAAAGTGCCTTCCAGAAGAGACCTGCCTGTTGGGGAACTTCGAGGGGTGTGGAGCACACACTTATATTCCCTATCCTTCTCCAGAACTACCTTAGCTATGGTACTCAGCTCCTCTGCTTCCAGATCCATCTCCTGCACTGGCACTGGGAGTCTCATGCTGGGAGTTGAAATTGGGGTGGAAAAGACTGTCATGCTGGTGCCGGTGGCTATTTCTAGTGTTAGTGGAGGTGGTGCAGGTGCGGGACAGGCACTGCTCTCACCTTCTTGCTCCCACTGGCAAGGCTCATTGCTGCCAGGAAAGAGGGTACATTTATGTTCAAGGAGGGGGGAACTTTCAGCTCTCCCCCTACCCTCTCTAGCCCCTCTCCCTTCCCTGCCAGAAGACATGACACCTGCTTTTCCAGCACGCTTCATAATGTTTGCTGTGCTGGAAAGTGTGTGTGTGTGTTTGTATGTAATATACCTTGTACATGTTTAATGTGTGTGTGTGTAATATATGTGCTTTCCTGCACAGTGATGGATGACTGTCAGGGAAAGCACAGCTTTCTTTTTAAAAAAGTGTGGGGGGAAAAATAACAAGAACAAATAAGAGGATTTTGGGGAAGAATAAGTTTAAAGGAATGGATTGGATAGGGATAAGTAGAGCGATTCTAGGCAAGGGTAATTTAGTAAGGTGTATCCAGTCCTTTCCAAGAAGAGAGACTAGCAAGAGACTGAGTAGGAAGCTGCATGCTGTTGTTTCCAGACAGACAGATCACAAAAGGGAGAGAAAGGCTTCACACAGAGCCTTATATGTTATTTCTATGTCCCTCCCGCAGAGCAGTGTGATTGGAAGGGAGCTTAGGGAAAGATCACAGTCACTGGCCAGCTACAGAAGTCAATATCAGAGCAGGCTCCGCCCCCCCCCCCCCAGCCCGCTCTTCTCAGTTTCTGTTTCTCCACAAGACCAGCTTCTGAATCGCCGAATCTTTTCCAAATTAATTCGGATGCTTCAGATTGATTCAGAGCTTTTAATGGGTCTCTTAATTCAATTCAGATTCAATGATTTGGCTGCTGAATTGGGCCAAAGCTTCTCTGAATTGAATCAGTGACCAAAGCTTTGCACACCCTGAATAACCACTGTAAAAAGTAAGTTTTAAAATGGGATGCAACTCAATTTACAACAATTATGGAGGAGTGTCTTCATAGATTCATAGATGTTAGGGTCAGAAGGGACCTCAATAGATCATTGAGTCCGACCCCCTGCATAGGCAGGAAAGAGTGCTGGGTTTAGATGACCCCAGCTAGATGCCTATCTAACCTCCTCTTGAAGACCCCCAGGGTAGGGGAGAGCACCACTTCCCTTGGGAGCCCATTCCAGACCTTGGCCACTCTAACTGTGAAGAAGTTCTTCCTAATGTCCAGTCTAAATCTGCTGTCTGCTAGCTTATGGCCATTTTTTCTTGTAACCCCCAGGGGCGCCTTGGTGAGTAAAGCCTCACCAATTCCCTTCTGTGCTCCCATGATGAACTTATAGGCAGCCACAAGGTCACCTCTCAACCTTCTCTTGCGGAGGCTGAAGAGGTCCAGGTGCCCTAGTCTCTCCTCATAGGGCTTGGCCTGCAAGCCCTTAACCATACGAGTGGCCCTTCTCTGGACCCTGTCCAGGTTATCCACATCCCTCTTGAAGTGCGGCGCCCAAAACTGCACACAGTATTCCAACTGCGGTCTGACCAGCGCCCGATAGAGGGGAAGTATCACCTTCTTGGTTCTGTTCGTCATGCATCTGCATGAGAAGTCCAATGGAAGGGCACTTGAAGAAAGATTTAATTTTGGCAGGATAGTGAAGTTGCTCTGTGTCACTGAAAGAATGGGCCTCTGAGCAAAAGATGACAAATCTGAAGGGAGAGAAGCAGTACAAAGCTTTCTGGTGTCTATTAGATCAGTCCAACTGTTGCTAAAAGTATCTTTGGTTGTCATGGGCTGTGCAATGCTGAGGGTGGAAGCACAGAGACTTCTTATTCTTGGTCTTTTTCAAAAACTAAAGAGATTCTGCTGGTTCCAGATGATGATACTGTCTGACTGTGAGTTTCTTTCTGCAAGAGCCACTGGAGGCTGATAAATCTGAGACTAGAGGTTTGAAAACTGTCAGGGGCTGTGGGTAGTTTGAGTCTTGGAATTTCAGTGTGGGCCTGTGAAGTCTGAAGTTTGGATCAGCCAGATGTGGAAGTAGACTTCTACAAAGGGCCTCTGATGGAAGGCTTTTCTTTAGAACCAAAATAACACGATTGGACCCATTGACTAGCCCCACTGATTAGATAGTGTCAGTCTCAGTGGTGCCAGGGAAGAGGGAGGTTCCTGAGAGGAAGCTGAAAGTTGCAGAGAGCTGTACTGTTGGGCAGCATTTCTTCTCCCTGGAATGGAGACAGAACCCCACGAGATGTTCAAGAGGAAAATTATAGAGCTTGGTTTCTTATGGGCCCATACACTGAAGCTCTAACAGCCACCTATGGGAAGAGTTGGAACAAGAGTCCAGGAGTGCAGTTCTTCAAGACAGAAAAGGTACTTGTACCTATACCTGACACTGTTGGAGGACAGACATGGCCTAAAACCTGGCAAGTGGGGAGTAGATGGATATGGGCATTGTCATATATCTTTTTTCTTTCATTCCAGACAGAAAAACATAAGAGGGAAAGGCAAAAGAAAACTCCCATCCTATTTGGGGAAAGAAGCAAAAAAAACAACCTGTGCCAATCTGACAGTAGTTTTTTACTTTTCAGACTGTTTCAGGTGTTAGCCTGCTCACCCTTCCCTTTTAAAGTCTAAATTACCATTGTCTGGTGGATAGGCCCCTGCAGGTATGATTTGAAGCTATTGAGCAGTCATTTGGGATGTAAAGTCTAAGGAACTGCCTTGTGTGAATAGGAGAGGAACAATAAATTCAATATTCTCTGATTCTGGCCATACTATAAAAAAGATAATTAGCTATTTGCACCAATGGCTGCAGTCCATGCAAACATATAAACCTGATAAAACTAAACACAGCTTATGGGTAGCTACCAGTAGAGACCCCAAACACCATACAAATAAATCTAACTTTGGGAAACGCACCTGACATTTCATAAATCACCTCAAAATATTATGGGTTCCCATCACATACATTTCAGGTTTTTCCCCTTTGGGAAAATAATCTAGGTCTTCATAGTGGTCCATAACTTATTGGTCAGGGCACTCCTTTGGAACAGGAAAGACACCATTTCAAGCCATTTTATACTACTCAAATTCAGACAAGACCTTTGAAGCTGCATCTCTCACTTTGAAAGTACTTTATATACAAGACTACTAGATGTTCTGGTGTGGTAGCTAAGGACAAATCCATTCCTTGACCAGCTTCGAGGTTCTGATGCACAATACTAAATAAGCGTGAATAACTCCTTAACTGGAGACAAGCCTTCTAGGCCAGATCATATCTATCTCTGGAAGCTTGTTAGAGCATGAACATATCTTCTTCTTTCTTGAAATGATTGGGTGCTTGGACAGACGAGAAATGTCAACTTCTTATTACATGTTCGATATTAAATTCTTATCTTTTTGTTTTTTTATTCTTCTTCTCAGCCCATCATTCCAATGTATACTGAAAATGTTTGCGAAGGATATATGATGCCTAAAGAAAGGACTAAGAGGCATTTAAAATACTATATTCCTTTTGAGTATTTTTCACTTTTCCATCGTAAAATATGTATCTCAAAAATGTGTATTCTTCCATTGAATCTTTCATGGTTTTGCTTTGCTCCTGATTGTGTGGAAAATGGAAAGTGTCCATGGATTGTCAGACATTTAACGTGCATGTCTAGCATGAGCCATAGGCTGCTGACAGATATTCCTTTAAAGGCATGATAGGATGTTATCCACATTCCCAACAGTCATGCTTCCTGCTATCCCAAACATGTATAGCAGGACCATGATATTGGCATCAGAGATCAGATCTCAGTTGTGTCCTTCTTGCCATTGCAGGGGCAGGCTGGGATCATGATCCCGGGATCCTCCAGCACTGGCAAGTTGAAGGTTGGGTGCCTGACAGTCAGTTGCTTGAGGCTGGATTGGGACTGCACCAGGGCTCCAACTGGCCCTGGTGTGCTCCCCAGAGTCAGCCAATGATTATTCTCTAGCATGGATTATACTGGGGCTGGTTCAAACTCCATTGCGGTCCTAAAGCCAGCCAACCAGGACTTGGCTGATGGTCAGCCTGAGGATACACCACGGCTGGTTTGAGCCTCAGTGAAGATCTGAAGCCAGCCTACAATCAGCTGATGGTCAGCTGGTGGGAACATACTGGGGTTGATTGAAGACCTCAGGGCAGTTCTAAGCATGCCACATGTCCAAATTGGCATGATGTGACCCCTCAGCTTTCCCCTCCATATATTACACACATTTTATGTAATATTTTAGGGATGGTTGCCCTCTTTGGAGTACCATTAATTGCTTAAATGTGTGGCTGGGTTGCTATTTTAGACAGGATTAATAGACTAACCATGTCTTCAGTTTCAAGGTGAGGCTGTCCCCTGAAGGCCTGTAGCATAATGGCAGGCAAGAGAAGCATTTCCTGCCTTTTGGTTGTGAGGGAGTCATTTAATTTGGGAAATTTGGCATCTCTTCTCATTTCTTAATCTTAATATATATGTTTATTGCTCCAGATCTCTGAGACTTTTTTCATTTAATCTAACACACAGAAGTCAGTAGGTGGCTATATGAGACTTGTGGATTGCCAGTCACCACACCATATGGGGGGCTTCCAGTCAAATTTCCCACATACATTGGAGAACCCATTCCATATGATCCAAACATGACTGCTGAGGAACTAGCTGAGAAGGTACATTGGTTCCTCTAGCAATATCATATTGCTTTCTAGGTCTTGATTTTCTTTTACCTTCAAATTGACTGTTTCAAGTGCATTTACAACTTCATTTCTCTTATTATTATGGACTTTATCTTACAGGTTGAGTTATGAGATACATCTGGGCTGTCCAGTTAGTGGCTCATGGGAAGCCTGTGACCTGAGATGGGTTAATTTGTTGCTGTCCACCTCCTACCCAGGTGCTGTTTCCTTTAGCACTGTGAATGTTGCTGTCACCAGGCTCCTCCCTCTGCCAGGTTTTCTTTCCTGCTCCTGCCACTGGAGGGAAGTGAAGGCAGGAAATCACTGCTGTGGGGTCTGGCGAGCCCAGGCTCAGGGTCCCTGTGCAGACTGGGGGGGTAACCAGTGCAGCATGGCACAGCAGGGGGGTACCTATGCGGTGCAGCACTGTCCTTGCAGCTCAGCAGCTGGTGTGCAATGTATGACCCTGGGGGCCCTCCGGCAGCAGAGAAGCAGCCTTCATGGCATGTGGCCCCTGGCCACTTCAAAGTTGGGCAGCCCTGTATTAAATACTGTACCCAAAGCCACACCTGAAGTAGTTGATTGTAAGCTCTGCCAGTGAAATAGTGTTGTCAGGGGTTTTGGTGGTGGTTTATTTTTCCTGTACTGCTTGAATCATAAACTTTTCCTTCATTTCTTGCCTTCTTTGTCTTTTGTCACTTCTGTCACCATAAGTTTCTGGCTAAAAAGGACAGTGTTAAGCAGCACAGTTATTAAACTTCCCAAGTTAGATAGTCAGAGTGCCATGACTGTCTAGCATTGCTTCAGACAAATAGTTGAAAGTGTTTTAATTTGTTGAAATTGGTGGCAAATATTTACCTAAATATCTATGAGGATGTGTGGTCTAGGCCCATTCATATGCTTTAAGATTGGTTTATGGTGCATGTTCAGGTGTTTGACATAAAAGCTATTATTAGTACTTTACCCAGACCAAAATCTGCCATCCTCTGGTTTATGCTGCTTTCAGTTCTGTGGATTCTAAGCTATGTGAATCATACAAAATGATGAATACAGGTTTCCTTCGCTTTATGCAGGTTATGTATGTGTAAACTGGCTCTTATGTATTGACCCTTTTTATACCAAAAATTTGTTACATGTAAGGTAAATTCATTCTTATGCGACTGGTGTGGTGAAAGCCCGCAGTCAGCTGTTTTGTGTGGTGCATTGTGGGAGTGACGCACACCAAAATATAGTCCTCTGTGTGGATCTGTGCTCTTTGCTAGATGTCTGTGACACGTTTCTGTAGCTTCCATCCCCGTAATGATAGTGTCTTGTGCTTGTGTGTACTGTCTACTGTTGGTGAGTACCAAAATTGTCTTGCAAAAGTGGTAGAAATGGGTCTGAGGTGTTTTAGTTTCCTTTCTAACAAAGGGCAATGGTGCATGGGGTGCTGAAAGCCAACGTACTCGGGGAAGCTCGGGCTTGGAGGGTTTCCAGCGCTCTGTGCACCATCCCTGCCACCTTCTCCCACCGCCAGCATATCCAGCCGCCCTCCTGCTGCCTTGCTGCTGTGCCCCAGGGGCAAGCCAGCCATTCCCCGGAGGTCCCAGGCAGCAGGAACAGTGCACCAAGCCCCGTGCAGCTCAGGCAGATGGGCTCCAGGAAGAAGAAAAAAAACCCGATTAGGCTCCTCACCGCTTTCCCCACCCCACCACTTCAGTCAAGCCTGCTGTGTGGGGCCCGGTGCTTCCCTCCATGGTGGCGATGCCCGCTGGGACTTCCCGGGCCAGGTGCCAGCGAGTGGGTGCTGCCTGGGGAGCGCTGTTGGCATGGAGGGAAGCACCAGGCACTGCACAGCTCAGGGACTGCTCAGCCTGCCGGCAGCTGTCCACTCCCCCGCCTCCCCTTCCCTCCCTCCTCCGCCACGGGAGAGGCAGGTAAGCTGGTGGGGGGAAGGATTGGGCCCTCAGATCAGGCCCCCTCATCTGTGTACACGTGATGGGGGGGTTTAGTGCTCCCTAAATTAAAACGGTGGAAAACGTGGGTGTTTAAAATCACACTATTTCAATTTAGGGAGAATTAAAACCCCGTTGCATGTACAAGCACCCTTATTAATGACTACAGCTTTCTTAGGGACCTTTACAGCAATGAGGCCAGACCAGAACCCTGTACCCAGCCAGTCACAATCAGATCAGGGCAAGCAGGCACCGCATGATACAACCCCAGAGCCATGCCTTGGTCTCAGCTGAGTTGCATGATGCAATCTGGGCAGCCAGTCACCTGAAGCCACAGGCAGCAGGCCCCATCTACTCTAGCCTCTAAATGCTAGACCTAACCCATGGTATCCTTGTTGAGCAAAGGTGAAATTTCTTGTTCCCAACTTTTCATGTGCTTTCGTGCTGGTATTCAGGTAAGATCCTCGGCATTGCTTGGCATCCAGCAGAATCTATGGTCTTGATTCTGGTTTGATCTTCAGCACTGGCTTTTGGCTTGTGAGCCTGGTTAACCCTTGGCTCACCCTGTCTCCAGCTATGACTTCTGACTTTGGCCTGTTCTACCTTCGGCTTATGACTCCTGACTCCAATTCTGATGCCAGACCCCTTTCTACCAGCCCCCAACTCCCTGGACTGCACCCATGCTTCTCGTGTCTAACCACTAGACAAGCAAGGCAATTTAAAGCTGTACTATACCATATTACAACTCCTAGTTCATGCTCCTTTACAAAATTATTTTCTACACTCAGTTCTCCAAACTAGAAATGAAATTTTTGATCCCAGACACTCACCTTTACTCATCTTGCTGTGACTGCAAGAACTGTTTTGGTGAAAATGCAGACTCTTTTGGGGAGTATGGCTGTAGAGCCAGTCAAGCCCATTCTCTGTAATCAGGGGAGTTGTTCCAGCAGGTCTTGAACTCTGTATAGAGAGCCAATTACAAAGGATTTTCCTTGTAAAACTATCCAGGATTACAGCAGGCAGCAGGAACTCTAAACACTGTGTGGTGCAACCCCCAAGTCCCTTGCTAGTTGTGGCCCCAAATGCATAACTATTTGTGAAGGAGAAAATGCGTAGTGGGTAGGGTTGTGCGAGGCTTCGGACCGTGCTTTGGATCCGGAGAAGCTTTGGATGCTTTGATGTCTGAAGCAGCATGTCCGGGTCGAAGCGCTGGCTTCTTTATGCTTTCTGAAGTGGTTTGCAGCTTCCAAACTGCTTCAGAAGTGCTTCAGAGCTGCTTCGAAGTTCCAGCCACAGGGTATAATGGGGGATCAATTAAATATCTATAACTTTGTTTTTTGTCTGATTTGGATTAAACTTGTAGGGATGGTAGCCTCTGAAGAGAGCATGAAGCCTGCCAAGTTTCAAGAAGATATGTACAGGGGTTTGGGTGGAACTGCACCCCAAATTCTTGAAAGCAAAACTCACGTCACGTGTATGTGTTACACCACAGGGGGGGCAGTTGGTTGTATTGATTATTTCCTCTCTTTAGTCTGTGGTGTTGTAGGTGTTAATGAGTTCATTAGCAAGGATTAACACCTACAACACCACAGACTAAGGAGAGGAAATAATCAATACAATCAACTGCCCCCCCTGTGGTGTAACACATACACGTGACATGAGACAATCAACTTCCCCAAAACAGAGACAGTCAGTTGCACAAGCACCCATGTCACAAGTTTGGCAGGCTTTGTGGCCTCACCAGGGGCCACCACCCCTGCAGTTTCAACTCTCCTGTGGTGTAACACATACACGTGACATGAGTTTTGCTTTCAAGAATTTGGGGTGCAGTTCCACCCAAACCCCTGTACCTGTCTTCTTGAAACTCGGCAGGCTTCATGCTCTCTGCAGAGGCTACCATCTCTGCACGTTGCACCCAAATCAGAGCTAAAACAATAGAGTTATAGATATTTCATTGATCTCCCAATATAGCCTATAGCTGGATCTCTGAAGCCAAGTTTCTGCCCCCTCTTCCCCTGCTCTTACCACTCCCGTCCCTCCCCTTTACTGTCAGGTGTAGGATGGCTCTGGCTGGGGTCTTTCACCAGAATGGAGTACATGAAAACTTCTGCTGCCTGGCCAATCAGCAGTGCCTACTCTGTTGCATGGCCAGGCAAGAGCTGAGCTTCCACATGCTGTGTTCCAGTATAGATCAGACTGAGCAGTTTCTGACAATAAGTAGGGGAGAGGGCAGAGACTGGGGAAAGTGGGTAGGCAAGTGTCAGAGGCTGTGAGGAGCCATAGGTGGCAGTGGGTCAGGAAGGCTGCAGGGAGAAGAAATAGGTGGGGCAGAGGGCTACCTGACCCAAGCCATTGCTTTCCCTGCTGGAGCTGGGAGGAGGGGGAAACAGAAATTAAAACAACCTTCCAATACTTAGATTCTATATCTTGAGAATGATAACAATTTTTATTTAAAAAAACAAAAAACCCTTTCTATATTGTAGGATGTGTGTTACACAATAGCAAATTATTCTTTTGTTAATATCAGTCAATAAAGTCATGATCCAAATGCAAACACATGAATGGCAGGACTCCTGTGGGCAAGTGATTATGTAAAAATCTCAGCTCTCATTTAAAAAAATGTCCATCAGTTCTGCTTTTAAAAAGAAAAAGCTTGACCAGTTATCCAAAGGCACCATAAATCCTCAATAACTACAGAGAAATAAAAAACTTAAATTTTATTTAATTTTTTTTAAATCCTATTTTTAAAACTCTCATCATGATTTTTTTTGTGTCTGATCATCAGGGATCCAGGTTTTCTGTTCTCCACGGAGTGGTAAAAAGACTCTCCTTTTACCAGAGGCAAACACGGATTTCTCATTTTGCAATGAGCTCCCTGCAGGCTGGCAGAGTTCCAGCCTGGAGGGTGTGGGAGGAGGGTGGTGAGACAGGAGGTGCCACGTACATGGACATGGATGTGGCCCCAGGCAACCTGTAGAACAGCTCCAGCTGGTAAGTGGAGGAGCGGAGGATTGAGGCCCCTATAGAGAGGGAGCTGGGCTGGGATGGAGCTGCTGCCCAGCCAGGTGGACCAGCCACAATGCACTGCTGCAGGGCCCCAGTGGAGAGCAGGACGGGGCCATGGGTGGCTTGTCTGAGGGAGGGAGAGGGTCAGCTCCCCACTACCGTGTGCACTTCCAGGGGGCATAGGGACCTGCGCCCCCCTGATCTGTGTGTGGGGCAGGCACAGGCTGCGGCCATGGGCTCCTGCCCTGCTTTCCTCCCCTGGCACCTCTGCACCCACCTGGTGCGGCAGGGAGCACTGGAAACACACAGAGAACTTGCTTGCCCTGCACTGCCCTGGTGATGAGTCTCCTGTGCATGGGGCTGCACCCCTCAAAGCAGTGGCATGTGCAGGGGGCGCATTGCTAGGGCAGCGAGGTGGGGGGGAAGCTCGCAGCAGCCAGGAGATCCCCATGTGGCCCCACTGTCCCCAGCCATGCCAGGTCATGCCCACTGGGCTGCAGAGGCCCCAGGGGAGGGAAGCCTAGTGGGACCTCGAGCCCACAGCCTGCACCTGCCCCATGTACAGATCTGGGGTGCGCGGGTCCCCCCTGACCCCCGGGAGTGTATGTAGAAGGGGGAGCTGCCCTGCCCGAGTCTGCAGCAGGGGGGAGCAGGGGCAGGAGGTGCAGACCTGGGCCTGTAGACCTGGCAGCTGGGGGCCAACTCTGGCAGGGCTGGGGGAGCAGGGGCTGTGGGTGGGGGGCAAGGGGCACCAGCAAAGCTGTAGGGGGGGAGTGAGAGGCATGAGCAGGGCCAGGGGGCTGTGGCTGGGGAGTGAGGGGCACCAATAGGGCCAGGGGGGTAGGCTGTGAGGTTAGAGAGGGGTATCAGTAGGGCTTGCGAGCTGTGGGTTTTCGAGGGGCATGAACAGGGCTGGGAGGCTGTTGTGGGGGGAGTGAGGGGCACCAGCAGGGCTGGGGGGGCCTGTGGGAGGCCTTTAATTTTAAACGAGGATTTGGGGGTTTTATCAGAGAATTTGCAATCTTTTTCTCCTCTCTCTCTCTCTCTCTCGGACTCCAGGAGCCTGACTTCTATTTTCTTACTCCAAGCACAACTTTCTAAACCTGACTTTTGCTTTCTCACTCCAGGAACAGCTTTCTAGACCAGACTTTTGCTGATTAGTCTCTCTCCCTCTCTCTCTCTCTCTCTGCCTCCATGAACCTGACTTTTATTTTCTTATTCCAGGCACAGGTTTAAAAAGCTGACTTTTGCTAATCAAACACGAACTAGACTTCCCCAAAAACCTAATTGAAACTATGTAATATTGTAACTGTTTATTTGTCTCTCTCTTGTATGGCTATTATTACTGGTGTCATCATAAGTTCATATACCTAGCAATAAATAACTTTTATGGTCAAGTTGGTTGCTATACTTTCTCTCTGAACCTCACGTACTCTTCCTTCCCCTTGACCTCCCCATTTGCTCTGCAGCAATGATTCTTTTACCTAAGCCAAAGATCCGTGTAATGCCCAAAACCACAGTGGGGTCTGCTTATCAAGGGGGTTACTACTAGGACCCTTGTGACAAGAGATTGTGACGTGCTAAGTTTTGAGGCGCATGAGGGTATCAGCTGAAAGTGCTGATCGGACCCAGTCTGCTCAGTCATACTCTGTTAGAGTGTGTGTATGTGTGTCTAACTGCATTTATTACTGTCCTGCTGAAATAAGGGATGAACTGAGTTGAAGACACTTGAGGGTGTCAGCCTGTCAATGCTGAATAGTCTGGCCTGACTCAGATGCACTCTGTTAACTTGTGTGCTTGTGTCTGATTGCATTTTATTGTTGCCCTGATGAACTGAGTTCAAGCCATATGAGGGTGTTAGCCTGTCAATGCTGAATAACCCGTCCTGGCTCAGGCGTGTCCTGTTGATCTGTGTGTTTATGTATGTACATGTGTTTGACTGATTCGGTGGTTGGAGGAACCCAGCCCCATTGAACCTTGAGTCCTGCAAGATAGCTCCATTGGGGGTGAGGACTTGCAGAAGGGAGAGATACAGCCCCATATAAATGAGCACACCCCAAAGTGACGGGCAAATCTGGTAACATGCCGCAGGGAGTGGGGGGTGGGGGGAAGCTGAGGCCAGTGCTGCTGGCCTCGACTTTCCACTCCTCTGTCTAGTCCTTGGTGCAGCTTCGGAATCATGGTGACGCTCCCCCATGCTTGGAGAACCCTGATTGGCTTTTTTGTATCAGCCAATCAGAGCATGAATAAAGCGTTACAGACAGACAGACAGACTTAGGTCTTTATAATATTCCAATTTATAAATTTTATATATGTATTTATGTGTGTGTGTGTGTGTGTGTGTGTATGTATATGTGTTTATATGTATATGTATGTATGTAAGTATAATGGAAATCTAATAAATTTAGGGTTGTATTAAATTAAATATGGTAATTAGGATGGATCATAAGTAGGAAGAGAGGAGTTTGGTTGTTTGGCACACTTACCTGGCATTTATATGCCATCAAGTAAAAAACAAAAAAAAAAGATTGGTGGGAGATATACATTTGAATCCCATCACCCTGAGAAGTTATAGCCTATATCTCCCATTTCCTGGGTAAATGTTCTTATTCTTAGGGTATTCTATACAAAATAGTCTCTTTCCTTCTCTTGTTGCATTCTGTTTTTGTAACTTTTTGTTCTGTATTATAGGCCACCCAGAGCCCTTTTTTGGAAATAGTGGTCTATAATGAATAAATGAACTAAACAAGAAATGAAAGAACTTGACTGCATGGACAAGTTTATGGACTACCTCAATAGCCATTTGTGGCAAGATCTGGCAGGAGTAACAGCGGCTTATTGGTAATGTTCGCTACTATGCAGTCAAATGACTGCTTAGAAGCCATGTAGAACAAATGCACTAATGTATTGCTACTAACAAACCTTGACTGTATTCTAGTCCTGATGACAGGCCTTAAAACAATTTCCACAGAAAGATCAGACCATATACGTAAAATCTAGGGTGACCATTTGTTCCTGTTTTGGTGGGACATTCCTGGATTTTGGAGGCTGGTCCTGGCTGGCTAGTGAGAATTAAAATCAGTGTCCTGGAAATGCAAGAGTGTTTTATATAGCCTAGTGAGGAATCATGGTGGTGCAGAGTGGCTCAGCGCAGCCCTGTGCACCAAACAGGTGCAGAGCAGGCCTGAACAGCCCTGTGCACCAAACAGGCATAGAGGCGGCCCCCATGCTGCACCTCCCTTCACCCACTTCTGCCTGCAGCAGCACCACTGGCATGTTGTGTGGGGAAGGAAAGGGGAGTGCCTGTATTTCTCATTCTCCAGCAACTGATCCTAGTGTCTTCTAAGTTTCCCTGAGTTGCATGTTTGGCGATGATAACAGAATTCATACACACCAAGTTGTCAAGACCGGATCCATCATCCAAGATATGATATTAAATGGTTCCATGTTTGTCTAGACTGCACTCTGTAATCATTCAGACAAGTCAGTGTTGTCAGAGCTTTCTCATCTTATATATGTTAAGATACTCAAATTCTTCTGTTCCAAAGACCCCTGTAGCAGGAGTTGGTGTCAAGCCCCTGCTATAGAAGTGAGAAGTCAGATGTGTTGGGACTGAACTCACCTGAGTGGTCCCAGGAGAATCATATGGCTGCAGGTGCACCAGGGAAGGGACAGACCTCCAAGGCCATGAAGTCTTATGCCAGGATGAGCCCATCCTGATTGGCCCAGAGAGCTGATAAGGAAGCTTAAGGAAGAGCTGGAAGAGAGACCAGCGTTTGGCTTTCCCTGGAAAGGGGAGGGTACAATATGACCCACATGGAGTCATGGGACCCAGATGGCTGAATTGAGGAGTCTCGGAGGAGCATGACCAGGAGTCAACAAAGATCCGACTGATCCTGGGAAACAGAGCTAAGTGAAGTGGGTGGCTGGGTTAACAAGGGCTGAGTTAGGTGCTCAGGGGATGAGTAGAGATGAGAACCATACCCTGAGACTACCAATGAAGGCATGGCACTAGGGATTATATGAATGGATCCTGATAGGGGGTTGGGAGACCAGGTGTGAATGTATCTGGGAGAATTTCAAAGGAATAACCAGGATCAAAGAATCAATAAAAAGGGGATAAATTTATGAATTTCAAATCAATTTATAGAAGTGATTAAGAAGTGAGAAGTGAATTAATGTGTGAACTGTGAATGAATTTGTAGAGGTGACTGCGAAGTGCAAAGTAAATTAATTGATAGATTTTTGAATAAATTTGTAGATGTAATTGAGAAACAAGTGAATTAATTTATGGACCCGTTGAATAAATTTATAAGATTAATTAAAGAAAAAGAAATGAATTAATTTGAGGACAGCATGATTGAATGTCCATACTGGATTTAGAAATAGGAAGTGAATTAATGCTATATTTATGATTAATCAATCAGAGAATCAGGAGCAACTTGGCATCTAGCTACTGGTTTGGGGGAAGGAGAGATAAGAGAAATTCAATGATGAATTAAGAAATATGGAGGAGCCCCAGAGAAGGGCTTAAAGTAGGAACCCAAGCATAGAACTGGTGCTAGTGTTTCACCACAGGCCCAAGAGGAAAGGGGCAGGGTGTAGGGAAGGTGGAGCCCTGCAGAAGAACCAGCCATCCAGCCAGATGGACCTAAACCCCAAAGAATCATTAACCAGAACTGAACTTAAACATCAAGGCATGGCAGATGAGCATGAGGGCAGGATGCAGGACAGGTGAGTCCCAACTGTGTGGTGGCTTGAAAAGCATGACATGCTCACAACCCCCATTCAAGAATGCTCAACATGCATTTGAAACCCAAGACAGTCAGGCTGGGAGTCACAATATATATCGAGTAGTGATATTTCCGGATGATCTCATATAGCGCATGTGCATGTTAGACACGGTCTTTGGGGTATAACTAATGATACTGATTTGTCTACAGCCTCCAACTAGTGGTTTGTAGCTAGGACTGTAGCTAGGTAGCCTCCAACTAGTGGACTGTAGCTAGGTAGTAATGCATTGAGGGACTGGTAAATGGCAATAATTCAGATGGGAAGATGAAAGTGTATTGAGGATTAGGGTGATTTTCTAATGGTTTTGTGATTTAACCTAGCTGTTACAGCTGGGGAAATGGACCTTGGAGTCATTGTAAATAATGCTGTAAAATGCAGCTGAACCAGGGAACCAGGGGGGACCCTCCAAATTGATGCTGAGTAACACTTGTGCACCCTGGGTGTGGTTATGGGGGCAGCAGGAGGCTACAGTTATCACCCCTAAGGCAGCTTGTGCCCTAAGATGTGGACTGGGCCAGGAGTGCCATGATCTAGTGCTGGAAGGGAGAGATCAGTGCCAGCTAGACGTGTGAAATACAAAACAGCTGAGGAACTGAGGCTCATTCTCTCTGTCCCTGGGGCAGCCTTCCTAAGTGCTATAAGATCAACCATGACAGGTGGTAGAAAAAGGAGGGTATCCCCAGAAACTGGCTAGTGGCAGGAGTCCCTTGGCCAGCAGAGAATACTATGGCTGCCTTTTGGGTCCAGGTCCTGCTACAGGGATCAAGTGGAAAAGCTACTTCCTCAGAAGAAGTGGTGGGGAGATTCTCATTCAGAACAGCTCGCAAGGTCTGCAGATTCAAATATGTTGGCTGCAGAGGAAAACAGATCAAGCAGAACAAAGAATAAAGAAAAATTATCCCCTTTGACTAGGGATGACTTTGGTGAATTAATCTGAGAAATCAACTTTAAAATTCCCCATGAAAGCATAGTTTGACAAAATAAGAGAGAAAAGAAATTGGGGGAACGATCACAGACCTGGAGAAAAAGGCAGAGAGAAGCCTGCTATCAGCAATAATTTTCAAAATAAGATTAAGATGATTGAAATAAAGAATCACAAAAATGCCTATAACTTTGTAATTTCTTTCCTTATTTGAATGAAACCAGCAGGTTGGGTAGCCCCTTCTGAGGCCACAAAGCCTGTGAAATTTGAAGGAGATAGGTGCAGGAGTTTCTGGGAAACTGCACCTCAAGCTGCTGTCAAGCAAAACTCATGACATGTATGACTGTGTGTGTGTGTTAAGGTGCACCCTCACTGGTGCTGGGGCCTCTACAGGATACGGTAGTGTGCCCCAGTGAGGTCTCCTCATCAGCCGGTCCACCACTTAAAATAACAACAGGAAAGCAGCACAGTAGCACTAGCGTCTCAGGCAGCCCAACTGTGACAGAGCCTTTCTTTCCTTTCCTGCAGGAGCTTCTTCTCCAGCAGCTGCCAGGGAACTCTCACAAAGGAGAAAAAAAGATAAAATCAGCAATGTTAGAAACAGAAATAATTATCAAAATAATATTTCTTTTCCATTCACCACTACTAGTGGAACTTCATCTTTCATGCTCCACGATTTCATCAACAACCTGACCTAAATTAAGTTTCTTAGCTCTCTCATTTTTAATAGACAGTATTGTTAAACCACAATTCTGCCCCACTGTGCTATGCAGGTCATTCTTAATTATTTTGAGTTTGGAGAAGGAATGTTCAGCACCTGATACTTGTATGGGGATGCTTAAAAACAACACAGCTACCTTACATACTTCAGAAAGCCTTGATGACAAAACACTGTTACCAACAATCATGAATTTAGCCAAATCTTCCAGTGTGAGTAACCTTAACATTTCTGATGTCATATGTTCCAAATCCAAATAATTGTCCAGGCAAGGTGACAGAAAAGTCCCTGTTGTTTCACTAGCTTTTCAGTTTTTCATACAGCGCCTTATCAGTTGCTGACACACGTCTTTGATATAATTCTGTTACACTTTGTAGCAGTTCATTCAAACTATGAAAATAATTTAACAATTGGGCTAAAACTATACCCAAACAGCTGTAGAATGCATTAACTTTGAAATAACCTGCAGCATCATTCAAACATTTGTTCTCACGTAGTTTATCCATTTTTTTCCCTCTTTCCTTCTGCATTACAATGCAAACTTGATTTCCACACCTGCCTTTTCTGACATTTTGATGGCACTTGGTTTGGCTTCTCTGAAAATGTTTTGAAACACCAGTGATTCTGTTACATTATGAAGTTATGTTGCAGCTTTGTTAAGCATATTTCACAAGATTGTAGGCCCTTAGAGACAGAATTTATAGTTTTTAGAATTTTTGTTTGGAGCACAAGAAGAAATACAGCATTAAAAGTTCCTAAGATCTTAAATTTGAAGCTTAGTTACATTCATTGACCTTTTCACTACAGTATTGTTCTGTGAAGAGCCTTTATTATATCCCTGTACCAGAACCTCAAAGCAATGAACAATTCATTGCTTGATGGCTAGTGTGTTGGACATACACTCTCTTCAAAGTCATGTTACCGATAAGCTCTCAGATGGAAGCCAATTCAGACACATGACCATCACTTCATGCTATACCCAAAGAAAGCATAGACTTTTTCAATCACGTCATCAAAAGGTTTTATTTTGGGTATTTCCTGACAACAGTCATTAAGTGTAAATAAAGTTCAAATGGTGGGCATCATAGTGCACATGTTTGGCATTTGTTTCTTTCCCGTGGGGTTTGTACACTTCACAAAATTGGCCTTTAAAGCAGCTTAAATGCCATTTTGCACTGCTTTAATGGCGCTGCTGTTTACACTGTCAGCGGCGTATTGCATGTTAAATGATTTTGGGACACAACAAAATAAAAATGTCCAATGTGTTTTAGTTTGCTACCTTACAGGCATGGAGGGAAGCACTGGGCCCCGTGCAGCTCAGGCAGTCCGTGCAGGCAGGCTTCACTGAAGGAAAAAAAATGCTGAGCCTGATCTTTTCTTTTCTCTCTATCAGCTTGCCTGCCTGCCTGAGTTGTGCAGGGGCTCGGTGCTTCCCTCCACAGCTGCGGTGCCCCCCGGGACCACCCGGGCTGGATGCCTGCGGGCGGATGCTGCCTGGGGGCACTACCTCTGCCATGGAGGGAAGCACCGGCCCCCGACAGTTCAGGGACCACTCAGCCCTCTGGCAGCTTGCTCTCCCCCTCTTCTCTTCCCCCCCGCCGCCGCAGAGGCAGGTAAAGATCAGGCCTGACCCTTGTGTACACACCACAGGGTTTACTTCAGTTTAATTAAAAAACCCATCGCTTCAATTTAGGGAGAATTAAACCAGAGTAAATCCCTGTGGTGTGTACAAGCAGCCACAGATATTTTTGCCTGCACTTTGGAAAAAACACTGCTCATAATAGCAGACCCATCATCCCCTTGCTTGCAACGCTTCTAGATGTTCAACCATTTCCCTTCGATGCAGTTCACAATGTCCTATTCAAGACCAGCACCACTTTGATCAGACATTTCATGAAAAGCCTTGTTTATGTTCACATGAATAACTATAATCATATAATTGAAATATGAAAAATTTGACTTAGCTGGTTACTTGTTGAAATATTTGACTGAGCTGGGTAATTTTTGCAGTGTCTTGGGTTGTATCCATAATAACAGAAAAAAACAGCACACTTAGGATTTCTTCAACAATCTCCACACTGAACCTTTTGGCATATTAATTATCTGTTTCAGCACTGGGTCTCATTTATCCAACAGTTCAATGACTCAACACAATTTCTGTTATTTACCATTGCCTAAAACCAACCCTGTGAGGTTGCATATTGTCATTGTAAAAGTCAAATTAGTGAGATGCTCACATAGTTGCCCCCAAAAGACGTTTACTTTCTTGAATTGTTTTTTAATGATCTTTTTCAATAATGCCATGTAATGTCCACTGCAGAAATGCTATCCAAGCATTTAAGTGCAAATGCAAAGTTTCATGAATATTTATCATTTCAGTTCAATGACACAATTCTCACCCATTATGTGTAGAAGACTTGCATTATGCACTATTTGTCCTAGGTTAATAATGGGACAACCTGAAGGTTCCTGCAGATTGGAACACAAATTGTAGTGGGGATGATTTGGAGAGTATCACCAGGAAGCTCAATGTGCTTGGAGAATTTCACAATAGTCCCAAGCACACATTGCACCACATGAATACAAGGAGCAGCACTGAGCACATATGTCTTGCAATAAAGATCCAAGTTCTTGCAAGCTAAATAGTCTCTTTATTATTACACAGAACTCTGTGCACGGTATAATTACTGCTGCCTTTGCTATCATGGTGTAATACCTCTTGCAAAAATGCCACACACTTTATTTTTCATCCTGTGGAAATGGTCCTTTGGATTTACATGAAATTTGTGAAATTGTATATTCTGTCTGGAATCTCTAAAAGAAATGTCCTCAATCTGTGGGATATATTTCTCCTTGATATTCTAGAGTATTTTTCTTGGGATTTTCTCATCCATAGTTTGACTCCTCCTCATTTAATAGCACACCATCAGTATTTCTTACTGTGCTGTCATCAGATTTTTACATTGTTTTGCTGTCTGAGAACTGGTACCCATGCATTATTATTTTGAACTCACAGTTATTAGTCTTCCTGTTACAGTCACAGCCTCTGACGTTAACGTGTTGAAGAAAAGTGTTTATTTTGGGTAGTTTTGCAGATAGTTTCAGTCCTTCCTTTTTTCCTTCCACTTTTGTGCCTTGCTTTTATGTTTAGGGGACACTGTCAAGAAAAGTGATTACAAAATTTAAGCAAGCCATCTCTATCACCAATTTTCAGTTATAGTTAGGGTGGCCATTATAGATGACAGTCCAGTTGTCCTCTGTCCTGTACTGATACAAAACCAGGCGCCAAAATAGAGGACATAAAGGTGTCGGCTTTCATATCAATAGAGGACAGAGAAGCAGAAAACCGAAATGTCCTCTATGATGGCCACCCTAGTCATAGGAAGAACATGTACACATGAAACGTGGGCTGAGGAACTGAAGCATTCAAGCCTGGTGATGAGTTTAGACAAGTTGGTTCCTTGTTGTCTATATCATGGACTTGATCATGCCACCTGAGTTTGCTCTGAAAAATGAGTGCATGGAAGCATCTTTCAGCCAATGTTAAGAGGATTTGGCTCTCAGCTTGGGAGAAAAATAAATGTCTCAAATACTGGGATCTCAATGACATTTCAGTGAAGCTGTAAACAATCGAAGAAAATAATATTTACCACCGACATAGGTGGATCTAGGATTTTGAAAAGCGGGGTGTGGTGAGGGTGGGGGTGGTGAAATAAAGGCATAGAGCTCTCCTCCAGCACCCTTGGCAGAGTGATGGGGGCAGAGGTGAGGATACTGGGTCCACTGTAGGAGAAGGTGGGGGACACAGTGTTTTACATGCTGGGTTGCCAGGCTCCCTTCACTCCAGTGGTTGCTGCGCTGGGGACAGGTTGGTAGATGTCAGCTGCAGCCACTTGATTGCACAGTGCCCCTTGGAGGAGCCCAGTTCCAAATACCTAGGGCCTAGGAACAGGCCTGGTAGGAACTGGGTCCTCCCTGTGGAAGAAACCCACTTAATTGAAGAGTAGAGCACTTGGGGCTGAGCTGACTTCACACTGCCCTTTGCTGATTAGGGGACCAAGCTCCTCACCCCAGGTTGGGCAGAGCCCCAGGCATCCTGGATGCTTGACTCATGCCACAGGCATAGTCAGCTATTTCTGTGCACTGAGGAGAAGAGTGAGGTGATGAGGGGTTATGCTGAGTCCAGGAGAGAAGGAAGGGAGGATGAAACTTCCCAGCTGTGGTGGGGGAAGTCAACCCAGGGGCAGGTGGCTCCAGTCCTACTGATCAGAGAGGCAGGATTGCACTCCTCACTCCATGCTCCCCTTCTGTGTATCCAACAGCTACTGCATTAATCCTCTCACCACCACTACTTGCCCAAATGCCCTAAAAACTTCAATTTGGCAATAGCTGTGAGTTATAGGGTTCGTCATAGGTTCTATTTCTGCTCAATTTTATATATATATATATAAAATTATATATATGAGGGTGTTTCATATATGTCTATCATATATATCTATATATCTATATAGATATATATATCTATCATGGAATGAAATCTTCTGTATCTGTTTATATGAGAGAGAATATTCCATAATATTATTCTTAAAAGGAGATTATGATGACACTGAACAACTAGGTGGGACAGGAGGCTAAAGGATAAAGGGTATAAAAACTAAGGATTGTTTGTGGACCTAAATGGGAGGGAAATAGGCCTGGGTAAATTCTGGGGAGAAGCTGGAACTTTAGTAAATCAAGATATTTTTAGGGCAGGGATATATAAAAGAATGCACAGGGACCAAGACAATATCGTTGGTATATTAAGTAGGCCAGTGGGTAACATATATATGCTTTTTTGCTTTTTTCTCATAGTATAAAGAGTTGAAGACAGTTCCCCTAGTGTGTGTGTGTCCACATACATTAAGCAGGCAGTTATCAGTGTCTCTAGCCAGATTTTTTAGTGAAGATTATATTTATATACACAGACCTGAATAGCCCAGATGAGAAGTTCTAAGAATTTGTTGACTGTTTGCATGCTAGTTATTATGAAATAACTGTGTAAAGTTATGTAAAGTTAAATAAAAATCTGAGTTCATGTTCCCAGCATGAGGCTGTGGAAAGAAGACATGAGGCATACCTGGGAGGTGTCAATTAGAGCAGGGAGTAGAGAGGTGGTTTTGTTTTTTAATTATTGTTTACAGCAAGGGCTGGACTAGTGCTAGACTAGTCTTTGTCCCACTCATGGAATATGTTTCAAAATGGATATTAAAAACTTGGAAAAGGGGTAGAAAAACCACAAAGTGACTCAAGGATAGGAACGAATGCTTGAGTGAGGCTGAATACATTCTGTGATGAAGAGCAGGAGGTGCCTGGGTTATGATGCCCTGTTCCTTCAGTGGAAGAAAATCCTAGGAACAAGAGCTGTCCTAACCCAGCAGTGAGGCAGAAGAGCACATCTGGAACTTGCAAACAAGGCTACTTCAAAGCAATTTCCAGCCCCTCCCACTCTTGACCAAGAGGCTCCACAGCAACCAGGTGCTCTGGGTGCTGCCTGCTTTACTTAGCCCTGGGGGGGCTTTACCTAACCCCAGATACCATTGCGGTGGCACCACCTGTGCTGAGCTGCCCTGCAGGCAGATGGCCATGGAGCTGCCCTTGTGCCCCAGGCAAGAGTGGGCGAGCACCACTTCTCTGAAGCTTAAAGGGCAGGTGGCCCCTACCTTGTCCTGTCACCAGCGTCACTGCACAGAAGGCAGGTGAGAGCTCTTGGACACCTCCACCAGCACTGGGGTTTGGGCATCGGGAAGCAGTGTGGAGCTGGGGATGAGGCTGAGGCTGATCCTGTGGACTGAAGGGGTGGGACTCAGAGGGCTTACCCTAGAAGGCTGCCTGTAATGCTGCATTACAGTTGGGAGGGCACCTGCCATGGATGGAAGAAGACCTTGTGGCCTGTCTCCAGAGTGGAGCAGGATTCCATAGGAAAGAAAACCCTTTCCCACCAACGTCTTCATCTCTCCAGGCTTGGGGGGGGGGAATGCTCTTTGTGTGAAATATTGAAATGAAATACTGAATGAGCAGACAGCAACTATCTACTTTTGAAACATTTAAATCCTTCAGGAAAAGGCACAAGGAGAAGTCTAGATGATACTATGTTATTTGAGAGCATACTAAATTCTTGTGAGGTCTGCAGTGAGCAAGTCTCCTGACACTTAGAAACTGCTGCCACTTACCATGTAAATGCTGCTGGAGCTCCAAAATTAGGTGTCAGCTGCTCCTTCTAATTATAGGAGCAGTTTGGTTGTCTTTTATTATTTAGTAAGTTGTTGCTTTGCTTATCCAAGAGGTGTTATCCAAGAGATGGATTTCCTTTTTTTAACTGCTTTTGATGCTTTCCCTACCATGTCTGTTATATTAGAATTGGGCTTCAATTGGTGAGTCCTCACTGAAGCCCTAATTAGCAGGCAAAATCAGATGCATAGGTGACTCTGTTATAGCCTAACCACTGTTGTCTTCCTAGTAAGGCTGAAGAGTGGAGTGACAGGATAGAAAGTTGCAGCCTACTACAAAGAAGTCCCACTGAAGAAGAGCAGGCATGTATTGAAAATGTCCCTGTAACAGGGAGCCAGAGGGCTCCTGTTACTTTAAGAGGAAGCTAGTAGGCTGAGCTAGCTGCATGGGGGGTGGCAGATTGAAAGCAGGCTAACTACTAGGGAGCTGGCTGCCAGAAAACAAGCAGATCAGTAACTACACAGAGGAAGCTACCCCTGGGGGAAGTAGTTTTCTTAGGAAAGAGCTGCAGGGCAGTAAACTGCAGCAGGACAGGCACTGGGACAGCCCAGAGGCAACAAGCTGCAGGCACCTAGGTGAATCAGTAGCAGAGAAAGCACACTAATCATCAGACCCAGAAGAGGAACACCTGTGTGTGGCTGCAGAGTCATTTGACCAGAAGGGACATGGCTTAGGAGGCATGTAAAGACAGTGCCTGAGAACAGGAAGTCAGTCTGACCCTGTAGGCAGCAGGGTAAAGAGCTCTGCAGTAGGATGGCTGTGGAGGAGTACCTGACTGTTGAATGAGCATCCCTGAGAACAGCAACTTGTATCATACAAGAACATTTGCACCCTGACAACTTGCAGGGGAGGTAGGACTCAAGATGATGAGGAAGTGTGCTTGTATTTTGGTTAAGATTTAGATTGCCAGTCTGGATTGGGAGTATCAAGGGTGGAGGACGTCCCAGTAGTGCCTGAGCAGGGCAGAGATAGGGCCAGGGTGGGCCAGTGTGAAAGTAGGCAAGACAAAGGCTGGAAGCTAGAAGCCAGGTCCAGTACAGGGAAGCTGTGCTGTGGGGCCCAGAAAGAGAAAAGGAGGGGAGGCTATGAAGGCTGACATACCAAAAAGAGAGAGTGATGAACAGCAACATTTGCAGGCATGGGCACGGCTACAGAGGAGGTCAGAGGCAACAAAATTAGCTTGTGAGACAGTGTGTTGGAGCATTGTAACAGGGGGCCTTCTAGGGGCCGATTTTCCCTGGCCCACCCACCTGTCTCTAGGCCAACCGCCCGCCTTCTTGTCTGCCATGCCTTGTTGTTAATTAATTAATGATCTTAATTAGGCGGGAGGTTGCCCATTTCTTGCCCTGATGCCAGGGGGCACTACCTGCAGCTCCTTTCCTCCCCTACACTGCAGCCCAAGCCTCGCAGATAGTATTTATAAATTCCTCTTTATGTTGGGGTCTCAGCCGCTGTGGGGTTACCCCTTCTCTCTGTAGCTAGGCCTGTCAGCTAAAACCCCCCACTAATCAAGGCTTGACTCTAAGGCTCTAGCTTTCAAAACTCACTTGGGCTCCTGTGCCCTCTCTGGCACTGGGGTCCACTCACCCCTGGATACCACACCCTCTCTGCCACAGGGGTCCCCACACTGCAGAGAGCCCCCACTGAGGCCTCCTTCCCCAAATAGCTTCAGCCTGGTCCTCCGGTGTATTAACATCCAACGCAAAACATAGGCTTCTATTGGCCATAAAATGGAAAAATGATAATAAAGAAATAAGAGAGGCAACATGCCTGCTTACTTTAGATGACCATGCTTCTGGCTCACAGCATGGTGTATTCTTCCGAAAGAGGCTGCAGCTGTGGCACCATGGTCATTTGGAGTCCCCCTCTTTGCTGCCTCTCTGGCCTTCTCCACTCATTGTTTATAGGGTTCTGGGCTTCCAGGGTTCTGACCAATCACTGCTTTTTCGTAGTCATGTTATCAAATTACAAAACTACATTCATATCCAAAACCATGGCTTCTAGAAACATAAACACAATCACACTGAATATAGTTTAATGCTCTGTAAATTGAGACCAAACAGTAGAAATCCAGTTTGGGAAAATATCTATGCATGACACATAATGAACCTCAAAATCTATCTTGGTGGGATATCCTTGACGCTGTTTCTTTTATTTCTTCTTATTATATATTTTAAAATTTTGTAATCATTTGGTCTGACCCCAGAGAAAAAACAAGTAAAAAAATTGTTCAGTCTTGAATGTTATTTACATTTATACATTAGAGGGTTTTTTCATTTTCTAGAGGGTGAGGTTACGATTTGATTGCATTGTTTTCCAAAACCTGATCCAACATCAGAGAGTACTTCTGCAAGTATCCAGCAATTGCTTGTTTTACAGGCAAGTCTGTTTTCCTTGCTAAATGGAACTTCACCAACTTTATCTCTGTTTTTTGTTTAGTAAATCACAATACATGGTCATAGGCAGAAACTTCAGGTCACTGACTTTATTTTCCAACAACCTAGGAAGAAAAGCTGGCCTAACCTCCATTTTAGAGGTAATCCATGAATCACTCAGCAGGTCAGCTGATCTGGACTTTGCAGATAGCAGTAGCATGTCATGGGTGAGGACAGCAAGTGCTTATTGCCTCTGGTGCTTATTGTCAGAGTCCTCTGGTGTTTATTGTCCCTCCTCATCTCTTCTCCCCACTCCAATTTCCCCAGCTGCTCTCTGGAGCTCAGCAGCATCTCTGCTTAGGGACATGAAATAGTTGTAATAAAAATAAATATTTTCTCTCTTAGGACATAGCATCTGCCAGAGACAGATCCAGCAAAGACAGAGTTCAAGATTTTTTACCTTTAAATTTTTGCCACAACCTTTGCCATTAGTTCTCTAACTTCTTTATTCTGACTTCATCTGTTCCAGGCAGCCTATGTGTTAAGGTGCCCTGTGAGGCCAGTGCAAAGGATGAGGCTGGTGAGGAGCCCTGTGGGAGGATATTCCTTCATTGCCTACAGGAACGCATTTGTCAGTTTTTCACTTTGTCTTCCCTGATAGTCCCTAACTGCCTTACGCAGCCAACTTAACGTCCGCAGGTTTATTTGATTCATCAATTCCATCAGTGGTCATCAGTCAGGTTCCTTGCTCAATCTTAACTGGAAAAGTTTCAACCCAGACTTCTTCCTAGGACCTCTCTCTCTCGACAAAAGAGAAATACCTCGCCTCCATCCCAAAGAGTGTTCTCAGGAAACTACAATCTACTGTTCCTTTGTTGTGATCTGAATCTAGAAAAAAATCAGAGCTGAAACTGGAACAAATCCACATCTGATCCCTGCTTTTCATTTTGTTTGGTTATGGTTATCCTACCACTCCTTTAATGTGCATAAGATCCTCCCAGACTTTTCATTCATATGTACCATTCCTTCTTTCCCTGACATCTCTGTCTGTGGCACTGGATACATTCCCACTCTCACTTTTCCTTGGTTGCTTTGTCCTGCTCTCTCTCCTTGATTCAGCTTAATGCGGTCTGTTTCTGTCTTCAGCCTTTCCCTTTCTAGCTTCTCGCTCAGTCCCAGTGATTCCCTCCCTCTCTTCCCTTTCATTTTAATTTTGTACAAGTTCTAGTACCATGGTTTGTATTGTAATACAAGTACTTTCTAAATAGCCAGTAAGCAAGTAACTAATGTCTATCGTGTGATAGATCTTTCAGAACAATTACGTATGCAGTAGTGTGCTTTGCTCTGGTAGGGTTGAATGCAAGTGTGCATGTTGATGTGTGCATGCGTGCAGGTGTGAAAATGTGTGTCTGTATAAACAGTGTGTGCTTGCATACCTGGGAAAGTACATATCATTTTCAGGGGTGGTGCTAGGTGGAAGCTTGGGGGGGCTATAGACACCCCAACATTTGCATTAGACCCCCTCTCCCCCCGTAGCCACCCCTACTAGTGCCACTGCTTGCCCACCTCACGCAGTTGAGCTCGCCCCACTCCTGCCCACAGAGGTGCTGCGCTCCCAGCCTGGCCAAGCAAAGCCCCAGCGCAATACCCCCACCAGGAACAGGCTGGTGCTGCCCCTGGATTTCATATATACAAAATGTAACAAAGCATTACATAAGTATATACTATGTTTATTGCTATGTTCGTATATTAGAAAAGGCAAGGTTGAAGAAATGATCCTTCCATATGGCATGGCCAGTGAGGTTTGTGCTTGCCCTCACTTGTAAGAGTTCAAGAAGGCTGTCTTCTGCCCAGACAAGCTTTACTCTCTATTGTAGCATAGCAAGGTGCCAGGGCACAACTGCTTCTTTAAGAGGGCAAGTAGCCCGAGAGGTGGCTTGCAGGTGGTGAGGAGGGTAATTGGAGAGTCACCTGACCAGCAGAGAGCCAGGCTGAAGCTATATAAGCCCAAGGCTTCAGCTGGTCAGGCAGTCTAGCCCTGGGGGCCAGGAAAAGGGGAGCAGAATAGCTGGGCTCCTAAAGTCATGGAGTAACTGGGTAAGTGACTCTATAGATCTGGGAACAGGAGACAGCTGCCTGGGACAGAGGGAAAGACCAGTTTGTGCAGGCAGGGGTTCCCTATATATGTTAAGGCCAGAGAGAGTTTGGGCACCTGCTGGAAGGCATCAGTATTTTGTTTTAAAGTTACACCAATGGTTTATAGGGGTGCACTGATAAAGATTTTTTGGGTCAATACCAATATCCAATTTTAATGAGCCATATCAGCTGATATTGATTGGCTATATGATATGCAGCCCAGCACATGGAAAGCAATCTGGCTGGTAAGTCTGTTGTGGGGGAAGGAGTGGAGGGAGGGAAGGGGTGTGGGGGTTACAGATCAAGGCCCCCATGGTAAGGGAGGGAGTAGGGCTGGTGCAGGGGCAGGCACTGCCCAGCTAGTGTGGGGCAGGGCATGGGACAGAGCCCTGAGCGGCTCGTCTGCAGGTCGTGGGGTGGGGGGGCAGTTCCTGCCACTATGTGCACCCCAAGAGCACGTGGGGGTGGGTGCCCCTGGACCTGCGTATGGGGTGAAGGCAGGCTGCTGCTGCAGGCTGGACCTGGGGTGGTGCTGGGCTCTTCCCAGTGGGGGGTTGGGCTGCGCTGTGCTCAGGGTGGGTGGTGGTGGCGCTGGGAGGGAAACTTTATTGGTACTACTAAAGACAATGCTTATGCAGCCTTGGATTTTGTAAGAATAGGTCTGCTGGCCAGATGTCTGCTTTCCTAGGGACACTAGCTGAGCTGTTCTTTCTGCTGGGCTTGAGAAAGGCCCAATTTATTGCTTGCCTCATGCCCAATATTTATAGAGGGTTGATTTGACATGCTACTAATTAATCTCTGATTGGTATTATTTAAATGTCTCTGTTTTGCTGGAACTTTTGGAACCACATGGAACCCGATTTGGGTGGCCCTGAGAAAGGAGTCATGGGATCATTTTAGCTAAAGCTCTTTAGTTTTAGATGTCTGACTCCAGTCAGTTAATCACCTGGGAATTTTTACTTTAATCAAGATCTTGTTAATTAATTTAAATGTATATTTTTGAGATGAGAAATCTTTCCTTCTGCTGTCTCCCATTATGTAACATATTCACTGTGGCCTGACACAGCTGTTTTGCACTTTTCATCTGCAAGGCTGCCTTTGTGTCTATAATCATTTGAACTTATTAGCAAAATTACATTTATCATAGCAAAATAACTATTAATACATCTGGTTACCTTAGTTATTCATGTTTTAGGATGCAATTGTAGTACAGAATATTTAGGATACAAACCATTGGCTTGCTGTTCAGTCATATTTATGCATCTTTGACCCTTGAGGGACTTAAGAAATCTTATTCTAGTGTTAAATTTGGCTCACCATGCATTGAGGTGAAACTCTGGGAGCATGTGAGGAATGGGGGTAAGCTGGGCTGAATAGTATGGTCCATTTCCCCCACTTTGGTAAATCATACTGTTTAGGGCACAGACATGGCTGGTAGGGATGCTGCTGGGGGCGGGGAGCAGCAGGCTACAGGTTGCTGCCCTGACATAGGCACCTTCACAGTAAATGGAAGTTATTTGCAAGATTTTCAAGATTTGTAATATTGGGTTTGGGTAACTAGTTTCACTTAACTGTATTTTAGAGACTCAGGTTCTTTCTTGGATCTTGCCAGAGGCTGCAATGAGAGTATAAATACTAATTAAACATTCTTTGGAAATTTAAGTTATGCTCTAATTAAAATTAAATTAATAAATTTTATATACTAATATTCCCCTTATTTTGTTTAATAATTTATGGTATCATTTTACAATCATGAATAGCTTGTCAATAACTGTATACCCATTTTCCTCCCAAGCTGGATGAAATTCAGAACTGTTTCTAATGGTAAATGTAGGGAAAGGAAACGTCTCTTACCTGTATCAAATTGTTCAGATACTAACCAGTATTTAGTATATCATTATATTGGGCAGATCATGCTCTTGTACAAGTAACCCAATAGTATTTTTGGAAATGTATTATTGTCAATGCCCTTTCCTGAAAGTGTCCAGGGGGGAGAGTTTTGTTTGTTTTGTTCAGTGCTGGCCATTGTTCTCCTGTAAAAGATAATTTAATTTGTATTTTGAGCTTCCTCTGCAGCTCTTTGTTAGTGTCATGTTGGACAGACTTGAAATCAGAAATGAATTGTTTCACAAGTTACAGCAGTATTGCCAGTCTAACTGTAATACATCCTTTGAAGTTAGGAGACATATGGAAAATGATGAGTTGTATAGGCACTAGTATCAGTCGCTTCAATCCCCACTAGAAGCACGTGTACCTTGAGGATGATTTCTGGGTTTTTTAGCTGTGTTTTAACTAATTATTAATAATGAGGTTTACTGATACTGTGTAGTGCTGTCTGTTTTGTTTTGTTCTAACCACAAGACATGTGGTGCTCTGTCAAATGCCTTACAAAATTAAGTGTGTTGTATTTAAAGAGTTATCTTTATCAGCTAAACTTGCCATCTCCTCAAAGAATGCAACCAAGGTTGGGACAAGATTTATTTTTCATGAACCATATTGAATAGATTTTATTCTATTCCTACCCTTTAATTTTTTTTTTAATTAATGGAAGGGGATACTGGATTCAGTTACTTGGACTGCTGTCACTCTTTACCTGGATCACCTCATCTTGTTTTCTTTTGAATATTGGCACAGCATTAACACACACTTCTAGTCCTAAGTTCCTGAGGCCCTTGGTAGATGTTATTGTTAGACCCTGACTCCATGCGGTGTCCAATGACTAGGGAGATGACGATCCAATTGCTCATGGATCCAGTTGCTCAGGGAGCAAACACCAGCACACATTGCTCGACAACAGCTTTATTCAGAATGGAGACTGCTTCTGGCCAAGTCCAACAAACCAGGGACCTGCCCTGAACAGTAGTTTTTATCCATATATACACACTTTAGTTTATACTCATTAACATTAACTCCACCCTTGTCCCTCCTTTGTTCCACCCATATTCCCCCCTACTTCAAGCCTCTGTTTACTGTTTACTTCATTAGCGTGGAATTGCCTATGCATTGCATTCATTTACATGACTTTTTGCTATGAGCGCACTCTCAAGACTGTGAACCCGGCTCTCCTGGTCGATTGTGGTTTCTTGCTGACCCGTTTTGTTGCTGGTGGTGGTCTTTGTTCTCTTTAGCTGATGATCCTGCCACAGCTGTGGAGGGAGTTGCATTCAGTTTCTGTTTTACTTTTTACAGGAGAGGATAAGAAGAACAGGAGTCTCAGGGGAGACACCTATGACCAGTATAAGCTGTCTGGCTTACATATCAGAAGAATGGAATATCATGGAGTATCTGGAGACATGCTTATTTACATGGTCATCTTGGTGATGGTGGCTGCAATACTAATCCCTTATGTCATTCCTTTTATACTTGGCCTCTGCTTCTATTTTAGTAGCATGTTTGCTATAATTTATAAGAGGATTGCTCAGCTAAAGTCAAACCATTCTGATGATATCTTGGACGGTCCAAGGAAAGCCTTGTCATACTTCTGGGATTTGTATGGAAAGATATGGCATGGTAAGTAAAAGTTTCTTTGCTTGCAACTGTACATCCAGTTTAATTAGGTGAATACCCCCAAAAGTGAAAACTTTGGGCTCTTTAACCCACTGAAAAAGTGGTGCTAGTTTTGCTAGGGGCTGCAGAGTACACAAGAATCTCTGCCCCAAAGAGGTTACAGTTGAAGACATAAAAATGGAATGCAGTGGGAAAGGCAGGGCTGTGAGCACATTGTGGCTCAAGTTTCATAGAGGAATCATAGAGATATAAGGCTGAAAGGGACCTCCAGAAGTTGACTAGTCCAACCCCCTGCCTGAGGTAGGATCATCCCTTTCCAAACCATTTTATACCATCCATAATCTAAACCCATTGCGAAACTATCATCAATCCTGACATAATGCAAGATATAACACCTAAATTGCCACAGATAAAGGAGAGGAACCATGGCAGCAAATGTCCTGCTTCCATAAAAGGTTGTTAAAATACACTCAAGAGATCTCCAGGTAGAGGGCCAGCTTCTCCCTCCCCCCTGCCCCCACCTACCTCCCCACTACAGACAAAGCCAAAACCTCCATGGTGCATACCAATCTGACCATGGGGTAAAATTCCTTTGTAACATCAAATACGGTGGTTGGTCTGACCCAGAGCAGAGGGGCAATATCCTCTAGTCCAGGGGTGAGCAATTGTTTTGGGCAGAGGGCTACTTACTGTGTTTTGGCAAGCTGTTGAGGGCCGCATGGGTATCCCCACCCTTGACAGGTGTCCTGCCCCCTGGTTGCCATCTTGTAACTGAAAGTCCCATCCCCTACCCCTAAACTTTGCCACCAGAAGTCCCTTCTCTTGCCCCCTGAAGTACTCCTTTCAGCAAGCAGATTTGCCATCTTGGAACTAGAAAAATACCAAATTATATTCTAAAATGCAAACATCTAAAACATTCATTAATTTGATTTCAAGAGAATATTTTTGTCCTGGTTTACATGTGTTTGTGTAGTGTACATAGAGGTGATTGTATATAACAGCTTAAAATGAAGTCTTACTTTTGTATATTTTGTGTGGGGCAGTGGATATAGGTTTGTGGGGGGACTGTGGGTGTGTGGGTATCTGGGGGAAGGCGTGGGTGTTTCTGTGGGGGGTGGATAGGTGTGGTGGGTATGGGATGAGGGAGCATGTGTGTGTGGATATGTGGGATGTAGCAGGGGGCCTTCTCGGGGCCGATTGACCTTTGGTCCACCCACCTGTTTCTGGGCCAACCTCCCGCCCTCTCATCTGCCACGCCTTGTTTTTAATGAATTAATGATCTTAATTAGGCGGGAGGCTGCCCATTTTCTTGCCTCAATGCCAGGGGATGCTATCTGCGGCTCTGTACCTCCCCTACACCGTAGCCCATGCCTTGCAGATGGCATTCAGCTGTTACTCTCACCGGCCCCACACAGGGCCTCAGAATCCTCCCATCAGGACCCCCTAAGATCCCTCCATTCAGGCGGCTTACCAGCCTTCATTCAGGCTGTCTGGCTTCCTGAAACCATGTCCCCTCTCGGGCGTGGTCCCCCCCGGGACCTTTGGCCACACAGGCCCTGGCCTTGACTCCAAGGCCAGTCAGAACCCAAGGCCTCCAGCTCTGGGTGTCCCTCATGGTGGGTACCTGGCCCTTTTGACCATTCTGGTCCTGGCCCTTGCACGACCAGTCGAGGGTACTCTATGTCAGGCCTCTGCCATTCTAGCCCCACTGTCACTCCTGGGATCTGCCTTCTGGCCCCTACTAGGGGCTAACCCACCTGGTTGTGGGAGCTGGGGGTTAAGGAGCCCCGACCCGCCTTTCACCGGGGTGGTAACTGGCCTGGCATTTCCTGGGGGCTCCTGTACCACTGAGAGCCCCACTAGGCCACCTACCCCCAGCAGGGTGCAGTTTTAGGTTATACCCAGGACCAGGAGCCTCCAGACCATCCCCTACAGCTCCTCCCTTACCTCCAGGATGATACAAGCAGCCTTGCAGTTAGGTGATATTGCTGCCTGCCTGCCAGCAGCAAAATGCCCTCCTTATATAGGCAGCCCTGCATCTAAAATGGCTGCTGCAATCAGGCACCTGCTGGCTGCTTGTCCTAGGTCCTTAAAGTGGCAGGCACAACAGTGTCCTGCCACATGGGGCATGGGTGGGTATGGGGTTTGTGGGGGGAGGGTGGCTGGAATGTGTGAGGGGGTGTGGGGTCTGCATGTATGGCAGTGAGAGCAGGGGTGTGGGTGCATGCATATGGTGGGATGTGCATGTGGGACTCACCCTACGAACACACACACACACAGGGTACCAGCACGGCCCCCTGCTCCCGCCATCTGGTGATGCAGCTGGGAACCACATGGTGCTGGAGCAGTGTGGGGGCAGGGAAATGGCTGGGGGTGGGGTGGGGCTGGGCTGCTGTGTCCTGCTGATGACTCCCCCTGGGTCCACCAATGCCCTGAAGAAGGCTTAAAAAATACCCTGACACATGCAGCAGAAATGGGGGAAGATGGATCTCCAGATAAAATGCTTGTTTCTATTTTGAAAACAATGGCAGCTGTACACCATATGCTAAAAACAGAAGCATTTTAACAGATAATGGCTCTGTTTTCTATTTTTTATTTTTTTAAAAACTTTCTGCTATTGTCAATTTAACTTTGTTTTTTAAGATACTAAAATTTATGGAAGAGCTGTTTGGCAATGAAACATACACCTCATTTTAATTAGACATTGTGCCAGAATTTTGAAATGTCATCAGTAAGGGACATATTTAATTTGCGAGGTCTATGATAACCCCATTTGCCTTTCCTACAACTCCTCTCTTCCCTCTGCTTAAAATGTAGCTGAGTAACAAGACCTGAAAGATGGGATGTGCACGGTAGCAAAGCCAGAAAGTCTTTTGTTTACTTTTATTTTGGGTTTAGGGGCTTATATGATCCACTGGGCTGATGATTAGATATGGACCCCTTTGAGTTCCCTTTGAGAACTGCTTATGTGGTGATCAATTCTGGGATTAGTGGACTCCAAGATCATAAACTCAAAACATCAACCCCACACCAACCTCACTTTCCCCTCAAGCACCGCAGTCTCTTTCCAGCTCTCTTTGAATATTGAAATTGGAAGCACACACAAGGCAGAATCCTTTTTCATTTATATACCCAAATGGCAGTTTCTCAATCACCTAACTGTACTTTAGGTAGGCCCATTTTTCAGGCTTAAGCCCCCTGGCTCCTGGGCAAAATAAGCAGGCTCTGTTCCTGCCAGGAAGGTCTGTGCATTTATCCCTGAAGCCATGTTCTGGTATTGTAGCCTGACAAAAACCCAGGAGGAGAAGGAGGGCCTGTCCATTCTTTAGCCTAGGGGTTAGGGCACTTGTCAGGGATATGGGCAACCCATTTGCTTGGCTTCTGCCCTCCTTACACAAAGATGTAACAAAGATGAACCTGCATCTCTGACTTCACTGCTTAACCCACACTACCCATAGTACTTTAACCATGTGGCCTAGGTCTCCCAGAGCTTTCCTGGCCGGAACAAGGACAGCTTGAATGGCATCTGGATAGATGCTACACTTCCTTCACACTCTGTTTTCAGTAGAACTCTGTTACAGAGTCAGACATGAATCTGCAAAGGTCTCTTTCTGCATTCTCTCTTTCAAGAAAAGGCAAAGTCCCCATTTTATTTGGTGCATGTTGTACATGAGAAAATATCATACTTTCATCTAGCCTTGTGGTTTTCAATTCTTAAATTATGTTGAAGTGTCTAAATTATGTAGGTCTTGTGCTCAGCAGAGGGCACGTCTACACATTCATTGATGAACAGTTGTTACTGTGCATTTAGTTTAGTTCTTGCCTAATAAAGTACTAACTAAATGTGCAGTAATTACAGTTACTATGCAGTAGTGATAGAACATGATTTTTTTGTGATGCTTACTGCACAGTAGCCTAATAACACTGTGCAGTAGCGTATTAGCAAGGGTTTTGACCGGCACGCTACTATGCAGTGTTATTAGGCTACTGTGCAGTAAGCAGCTCGTGTAGATACCCAGTGAAATCTTTTAAGAATCTGGGCCTGAATTCTTATGAAGGTACTAAGCATTGGAAGTCCTTTCAATACCTGCTCCATACTGCTTGCTCCTTAGATTTATGCTTCTGTTTAACAAATAACTTTTATTCAAATTCCAAATAACGTAAAATTAACATTAACAATATTCTACTTTATACTTCAAACAGGTTATGAGCTTCATGGTTTGGAAAACATACCAGAAGGACCATGTCTTATTATTTTTTATCATGGAGCTATTTCTATAGACCACTTGATCTTTGTAGCTAGGTACTTTATCTTGACGCACCGAATGTGTGTGTCAGTAATTGATCGTTTCTTTGTAAAATTACCAGGTAAAATTCTTTTTTATTATATATAGTTAAATACTTTCATATATATATATATATATATATATATATAAAAGTGTGTTTTGTTTTAGTGAAATTTGTATCCATAATATTTGTAAGGTATGAAAATAGCACAGTCACATAGTCCCAGTACTGCACTCTGACAGTGAAATGAGGATTTGGGGGAATGTAACTCACATCTCAAAAATTTGTGTTCAGCACAAGTCTTTGTCTCTTTTGTTTTGAGCTTTTAAATCTTCTGGGGTGTTATCATTATCACTGATCTTGTAGCGAGAGCTTTCACTCAACCATTTATGCAATAGAAAGATGTAGAGTTACCTAGCTTGCTGGCTTTTTCAGGAGGGCTTTGATCTCTGAGGAACTCCTCAGCCAGTCCTCTTAAATAACACAGTCCTTAGGTACCACACAAACAAACAAACAAAGACACAAAAAAAAAACAAGCCTGTCTGCTTCATCTTTGGCTCCAGCACAGCAATATGAAGCTCCCAGCATTGGCAGCAAGAGGCCCCATTCCCTGCAGCTCCCTCCTCCTCTATGTTCTTTTTTTGGGAGCTATATAAGACACCTAGTGGGACATATCCCCGCCTATCCTAATGCCTTGCATTGAGGCTCTTTCAACAGGGCTGACTGTTCCCTTTTAAAGGGACAGACTGCCTTGTTACAGAAGATTTCAATAGAAGCTTAATTTTTGCATTGCTTGCCCTTTCCTTTTAAGTACAACAACCTAACTTGACTTTGTTGCAGAGAGTGTTTTTATTGTGTAAATATTACATAAACCAGTGCAATGTTCAATATGTTCGTGTTTTAAAGAAAACCCAGAATTAGAAACTAATTTATATTGAATGTGACTTGAAAGGAAGAGTTTCTGGGATATTTTATTTTGACAATTTTAATTACACGCGTTTAAAAACATGTTTATTTTGATTTATTTAAAATATATGGAAAAGGAAGGAAGGACAGATTAATATATATGCACGTACAAGTGTTAAACAGGTTATTCTCCATACATCTCTGGACAAAGTTTAATAAATTCATATTTTTATGCTACTATATTTTTCTGTCAAATAAAAGCTCTATTGGTGGCATGATTTAAGTTCTCTTTTAATAATTCAATTGGTACATATTTTCTACAGGTCTTAAATCACTTTTAGAAACTTTTTCAGCTACATCAGGTACAAAGGAAGAATGTTTGAATGCATTGAAAAATGGCCAAGTGGTGGCGGTCTCACCAGGTGGAGCTCGAGAAGCGTACTTTAGTGATGAAACTTACAAACTTATATGGGGTAATCGTAAAGGCTTTGCTCAGTTGGCTATAGATGCAAAAGTGGTAAGTAACACACATGTAAGTGTCAATCATCCCAATGGATCAAAGAGTATTGGCATGTAGCGAGTTACCACAAGGTATATCATACAGTTGGCTTGGCTTTACTATGCATCAGCTGCTCTGTAATAAATTCTGCTGGGCTTTATCTGGGGGTATAAGCTAAACCATAGCAATTTAGCCCTCTTTCTCTGAGATGTTGTCATCAGCTAACACAGCTAGCTCTTTGACAGAATTTGTTGGTGTCTTGTTCTTTTAGATGGACTGTGGCCAACACAGAGCTCCTTCTTCCCCACATCTAAATATTCACTTTCCTTTTCTCATCAGTCTCCCCATCTGGGAGATTTGCAGTTCTGGCCTTCTTTTGGACTTCACTTACACCCCATTTTTCTTGCATTTGCATGTGCCCTCATACACATCCAGGTCACATCCAAACCCTGCTGCTTTGTAAGGTCTTTCCTTCCATACTGTAATGGGTCTGCTTCCAGAGGTGGCCACACAACCCCTGGTGGGCACACTTCAACCATTCTTCCACTTCATCTCCCCCTGGCCTTTCCAAGACTCTTCTTTAGGTGCCAGTCCCCATCTCAATGCTCTGGGCTGCAGACCAGGCTGCATGTGCCGGCCTCTGAGCCTGCAGCTCAAGATGCCCAAGTACATCACTGATCTCTGCCACTCACTTCCTCTCTTCCCCGGATCCTCAGCCCCACCTCTTGGACCCTGCATTGGGCCTTCAGACCACAGCCCCATAGGCACCTTCTTTAATAGCACCCTCCCTAGGGCACCCTCTCATGGCTTCCTCCTCTCCTTGAAGCCACTGCAAACTTCACAGTTAAACAGGCTTAAACAAAAAAAAAGACCTTACTTCTCAACCTGTATACTGCTCAATGCTACATTCTTCTGTTGTAGAGACCTGGTCCACACTGTGCCTCTAGCCCAATATTTACACAAGAAGAATATCTGTATCATCATCCATACTGTATGATATCTGTCTGTTCTCCTTTCAATCTATTATTTGCCAGTTCTTTTTCCATACAGTTGCCAGCTGTCTTTCCATCAGATTCCCAACTATTGTTATCTTATCTTTCTTTCTAATTTTATTAATGACCTTCTTACAGTCTTTCAAGCACTTTAATCACAGTCCCTCAAGCTTATTTCCCCTTAAAGAGCTATCCATCTTCGCATAGTGGGCTGGTGGCTGCCATGCCCATGGCTCTTTCCAATCTTCCCTGTACATCCTCATCTTAATGTTCTCCCTGCCAGGTACGGCAGAAATATGCAGACTTTCCCACCCCTTTTCGTATCTTATTGCAGAACATACTTATAAAGTAAGTATATGCAAAACTTTCCAAATCTGACATTTCTCAGCATCCTAATTCCCTGACTTTGTATAGCTCCATTCTGGCTGTCCTCTCTCTTTTTAACTCCTCCCCAAAAAACTACGTATCTGCCTCTGTACCCTCCTATCTGGCTCTCCAGGGACCTAGCAGACCTCCTGAGGCTAAAAAGAAAGGCCTACAAAGGATGGAGGATGGGAGTCACCTCCAAGGAGGATTATTCTGCACTGGTCCGGTCCTGTAGGGAGCAGACCAGGAAAGCCAAGGCTGCAAATGAACTCCAACTAGCTTTGAGCATCAAGCACAATAAAAAGTCCTTTTTCAGATATGTGGGGAGCCGGAGGAAAAGCAGGGGCAATGTTGGACCCCTGCTGAACCAGATGGGGCAACTGACGCCCAGGAAAAAGCCAACCTATTAAATAGGTACTTTGCATCGGTCTTTCATCAGTCTCATGGGATGCCTATGCCCACTACGGGACAGGGAAGTCTGGGTGAGGGTGATCCCCTGCCCTCCATTGATGCTGACTTCGTGAAGGAACATCTTGAGAAGCTGGATACCTTCAAGTCAGCCGGCCCTGACAGTCTTCACCCCAGGGTACTCAAGGAGCTGGCGAGCATCATGGCCTAGCCTCTAGCACAGATCTTTGAAAACTCTTGGCGCTCTGGTGTAGTGCCCGAAGACTGGAAGAAGGCCAATGTGGTGTCTATCTTTAAGAAAGGGAGGAAAGTGGATCCGGCTAACTATAGGCCCATTAGCCTGACTTCTATCCCGGGGAAGATCTTAGAAAAGTTTATTAAAGAGGCCATCCTTAATGGACTGGCCGATGCCAACATCTTAAGGGATAGCCAGCATGGGTTTGTTGCGGGTAGGTCTTGCTTGACCAATCTCATTTCCTTCTACGACCAGATGACCTATCACCTGGACAAGGGAGAAGAGATTGATGTCATATATCTTGACTTCAAAAAAGCCTTCGATCTGGTTTCCCACGATCGCCTCTTGGAGAAACTGGCCAATTGTCGCCTTGGGTCCTCCACGATCCAGTGGCTGGAAAATTGGCTCCGGGGTCGGACCCAGAGGGTAATAATTGATGGAAGTCACTCATCGTGGTGTCCTGTGACCAGTGGGGTCCCCCAGGGCTCTGTCCTTGGACCCATACTGTTCAACATCTTCATTAATTATGTGGACACTGGAGTCAGAAGCGGACTGGCGAAGTTCGCAGATGACACCAAACTTTGGGGCAAAGCATCCACACCAGAAGACAGGCAGATGATCCAGGCTGACCTGGACAGGCTCAGCAAGTGGGCGGACGAGAATCTGATGGTGTTCAACGCCGATAAATGCAAGGTTCTCCACCTTGGGAAAAAAACCCCGCAGCATCCTTATAGGCTCGGCAGTGCTATGTTGGCTAGCACTATGGAAGAAAGAGACTTGGGGGTCATCATTGACCACAAGATGAACATGAGCCTGCAATGCGATGCTGCGGCTAGTAAAGCGACCAAAATGCTGGCTTGCATCCATAGATGCTTTTCAAGCAAATCCCGGGACGTCATTCTCCCTCTGTACTCGGCCTTAGTGAGGCCGCAGCTGGAGTACTGCGTCCAGTTTTGGGCTCCACAATTCAAAAAGGATGTGGAGAAGCTTGAGAGAGACCAGAGAAGAGCCACGCGCATGATCAGAGGTCAGGGAAGCAGACCCTACGATGACAGGCTGAGAGCCCTGGGGCTCTTTAGCCTGGAAAAGCGCAGGCTCAGGGGTGATCTGATGGCCACCTATAAGTTTATCAGGGGTGACCACCAGTATCTGGGGGAACGTTTGTTCACCAGAGCGCCCCAAGGGATGACGATTAGGTTGAATGGTCATAAACTACTACAAGACCGTTTCAGGCTGGACATAAGGAAGAATTTCTTTACTGTCCGAGCCCCCAAGGTCTGGAACAGCCTGCCACCGGAGGTGGTTCAAGCGCCTACATTGAACATCTTCAAGAGCAAACTGGATGCTTATCTTGCTGGGATCCTATGACCCCAGCTGACTTCCTGCCCTTGGGGCAGGGGGCTGGACTCGATGATCTTCCGAGGTCCCTTCCAGCCCTAATGTCTATGAAATCTATGAAATCTGCTGCCATGATAGTGGATACACCACTACCAAGTAAAGGATGATTGGCAAGAGTACCATTTTCACCTTTGAAAGATAACATTCTACCATTCCATGATCCCAAGAACTGCTTCACTCTTATTTCTAGCTTTTTCTAGCTTCTTTCCTGTTGCTGTCCATTGGGATTCCCAAGATCTTGATTACACCCTCTACTACCTGGATCCTGAACTTCTGTAAATTCTCCCAACTCCCCAAACCCATCAACATACTTTTCATCTTATTTAATTTTTCCCCCGACACTTCACTGTAGTCCTCAGTATGTTTCAATATCCTCTTGATTTGGTACATTGCCCTGAGCCACCATGCTAACATCATCCATGTATAATGTACATTTAACTTCTCCTCCTGGTATCTTCACACCACTTACCAGCTTATCATGACAAATTCTCTACTCCAATTGCTCCATTGCACACACAAAAAAGATAGGGGGCAGCAGGCATCCCCTCTCACCCCTGTTTGTATGGGGTATGCTTTGCTCAAGTAATCATTTTACCTCCACTGGGAACCTCTTCCTTTGCAATACTTCAAACATGAAATCATGGTCAACCTTATTGTAAGCTTTTTTCAACTCTAGATTCATTATTACTGTATTTATTTTCCTTTCTAGCACATCCAATATGACATTTCTCATTAACCATCAGGCCTGGGATATCCTCCTCTCAGGAATGGCACGCGTTTGTTCTTCTTGTATCACATATGCTAAACAGTCGCACATTCTTTTGGCCATTACTTTTGCCATCAATTTGTCATCTGTATTTTAAAAGGTTATTGTCTTCTAGTTGCTTAAAATGTCTTCCTTTCCCATCTTGAATATTAATATTACCACCCCTTCTGCAAAATCCTCCACTATCTCCCCATCCTCCATTATTTCCCTGTATGATTTTATTATATCTGTCCCCAACCGTTGTCAACATTTTTCAAAGAATTCTACCAGAAGTCCATCTCTTCGCAGTGTCTTCCCCCTCTTACAAGGTTTTTTAGAGTAGTCTTCCACCTTTCTCAGACTTAACTTCTCCAATTTTTGTTTCTTATCATTCCCTATTCCTTCCTTTATGCCTTCAAGGAGCACCTTCATTTTTCTTCCATCTACTTCTCTTCTTTTGTACAGCTTTCCTTTTCTGTTATAAAACTCTACCACCACATCCAGGACCTTTGCATTCTTTTCTATTCAGATTCCTTCTTCAGTTCTTACTGCTTTCACTTCCTTCCTTTTTCTCACTCCTCAATTTTGCCATAAAATACTTACACCACCCTTCCCCCTTCTCCATCCAGGGTGCTCTGGTCAGACAGATTTTCTCATCTGTTTTCCTTTTGAACCATTTTTCAGTCCATTGCTTTGTCTTCCAGTTCTTTTTTCACTCATACTCTTAGTGCTTCCTTTAATTCCTACTTCCTTGCCTCCACTTTTTCTAGCTCTTCCACCCTCTTCTTAATCTCTCTTCAACCAATATTTCTGAAAAATGTTCTTGTTCTTCTCTTGATCATAATCAATCACTCCCATATGCTTTGGTAGTATCCCTTCAGAGTCCTCCATCCTTTATACAGTTTCACACATTCTTGAGAGATCCTTATTTTTGATGAGCTGTCTAGCTCTTCCTCCCTTCCTTCCCTATCACAAAGAAAGATTAGTGCAGCCTAGCTGAATAAGATATCTGATAGTGCCCATTACATTTAGAGCCCTCGGTGCTGAGTGTTTCAAGTCATGGTGAGCCACTACAGTGAAAAAAATTAGATGTCCTCTTCACACTTACAGCTGAGCTAAGCCTTTCTTTCCCATTTCCAATGATTCCTGATTCTTCACTAGCCTTAGCTGTCTGGCAAACATCACCAAACGGCTCCAAACAGTTCACCCAGAATCCTTGTGTCTCCCCCTCTCTCAGCCTGTCTCAACTGACAAATGTGGTTCTACCCTCCGTGAGATGGAGCTGGACCACATTGCCCTGTGCCTTATTTGCCTATACATTTTTGGAGGATGCCAGGACTCATGGCAAGAACACCTGGTTCCAGTTATGAGTGGGGGATAGTTAGCACATACCCCCTTATAAAGGATCTATTTGGACTACACATACATGCTGAGCAGTGCAGAGCTCTGGGGTCACCATGGCTTGAAATGCTGTTGTCAGCAGGAGCCCAACCCAATGAACTATATGGTGAATACAGTTGTATGATAAAGCCATATGTCTTCACTGTTTGTACTGGTTAAAGCCATTTATACTATATTTAAGTAGGCACAAAAGTACTCTTTAGAAGTGTGTTTATGGAATACCTGTAGTAAAACATGCAAGTTTAAAAAAAAAGTAAAATGTATACATTCTTGAGTTAAGTCTATGGGTACCTATAATAATTTGCAAGTTGACATAAAAGTCAGTGTTTTCATATTTGCCCCTCACTTCCATGTGCCCACTATAACAAGCACTCATCCCAGGTGTGGCCACAACACCCCCTGGTGGCTGCTCAACCCTTTCCTAGTCTGGCTGTCTTTGGGCACTCTTCCCTTCACTTGTCTATCATGCCTTGATGTTATTATCTTTTTTTTAAAAAAGGTAGGCCACCCCAGGGCTACCCAAGCCTGATCTTGCACTTTTGACCTCAGATGTCCCAACTCTCAGCTTTAAGGGCTAATTATGTGGCTCCAACTGCCCATTACACCATGCCCATGCCTCACAGTTGTTATCAATCATTTCTATCAACATCCCTTTTGTGCCAGCACCTCAGTCCCTATTCCCTGGGCCTCGTCCCTGGGCCCTAGTCCCTGGGCCTCTCTGCATGGGCACTTCGTCTACCTCAGATACTCCCTGATGTGATTTCTAGGCTTTCCTGCTTCTCCTGGGCACTTCACTTTATGGCTATTCCTGAGTACAGCCTCTCTGCTTGTATTCCCCACCTGGGCACTTCGCATATGCAGACTACTCCCAGGCACTGCGTCCTGCCCTGCCAGGTTCCTATCTCTGCCCATTCCTGGGTCTTGTAGCCCTAGCACTGATTTGTGTGCTTCTTTACCCCACTTCTACTCTCTGTACTTTGGGCCCCTGGCCCTGATATCTACTGTCTTCCTGGGCACTGCTCCAACCTTGCTCCCAGATCTCTACTCCTACTCCCAGATCTGTGGAGACCTCCTCTACCCCTCAGTCCCATCCACAAACCTCTAGTGCTGCTTACCCCAGCTCATCTGTTACTCAGAAGCACTGCTGCAGGCTTGCTGCCCAGGAGCTTCTATCTTTGTGGCTCTCAGGGCTAGACTGCCTGACCAGCTCAAGCCCTGAGTATATATGCTAATAGCCAACCCCTTGTCAGTCAGATGACTCCCCTGATTGCCACCTAAGCCCTCACTGAAGATTCATTTCCTTTTAAAGTGACAGGAGCAGCACCAGTAGAGCCAGCAGAGCTGCCAGCTCCTGCAAGTGAGAAAGGGATGGTAGCTGGTCACGTTTCTAAGTAAAATCTCAGAGTAGCCATTGTGGGAGACTCCTTTCTGAGGGAGACAGAGAGAGTGATCTGCCAACCCGACCCCTTAGTCCAAGAGGTCTGCTGCTTCCCAGGGGCCCATATCCAGGATGCAGCTGAGAGGATCGCAAAACTTATTTGGCCGTCCAACTACTACCCCATGCTCCTTATCCATGTGGGCACAAATGACATGGCTCAGAGCAATCCCAGCCAAGTCATGGATGACTACAGGGCTCTGGGAGTGGGGCTTAGGGGGCTGGGGGTACAGGTGGTTATGGAAGGAGAGGAAGGAGAGATGAATTGAAGTAGTGAACAGAAGACTGCGGCACTGGTGCCATCGTGAAGGCTTTGGCTTCTACGCCCACAGTCTGCACTTCAGAGAGAGAGGCGGTGGCCTGCTCAGAAGGGATGGCCTCCACCTCACTCCACTGGGGAAGAAGCACTTCCCAGCCAGAATGGCTGACCTGCTTGACTGGGCTTTAAACTAAGCTTGCCAGAGAATGGGCGGACAACCACCAGTGCAACATCCCTTCACCAAGCATCAATCACAAAATCAACAGGTTAGGCTGCTCAAGGAGGAATCCACTCCTACATAAGCCCAGGAATGGAGATTTCCCAAGAATATAAGGAAGCCTAGGACCTGTAACAGAACTTGCCTGCATAAAAATTCCAGGAGCTTGGGGAATAAACAGGAGGAACTGGTCCTTCTTCTATACAGAAATGACTATGATCTTATAGGGATAACGGAGACCTGGTAGGGCTCTTCCTATGACTAGACCATGGGTATAGATGGCTATACTTTGTACAGGAGAGATCATTCTGAAAAAAGAGGTGGGGGTGTAACTTTCTATGTGAAGGAGCAGTACACTTCCCTACAAGTGGAGATTGGCACCCAAGGAAGATGACTGGAGACCCTCTTGGTTAGAATATGAGGGGAACATAGTGAAGGGGATACAATAGTAGGAGGTCTACTAGAGACCTCTAAATCAGGAACAAGAGCTAGACCATGAATTCACTAGGGAACTGGCTGAGGCTGCACATCTCGGTGCATGGTAGTCATAGGAGACTTCAAGTACCCGGACATCTCATGGAGATGTACCCGGAGCACTCAGCCAAATCCTATTGGTCACAAAACTTCCTCACATGTGTGGATGAGTTCTACCTGTCCCAAGAAGTTTATGGGCCAACAAGAGGTAAGTCACTGCTGGATCTGCTACTGGCCAAAGGGGATGATCTAGTCAGTGACCTAAGAATCAAAGGGAAGCTAGGTGACAGTGACCATGAGTTGATCACTTTTACTATCCATGGCAAAGCTAGCAAGTCAGTCAGCAATGCAGAAGTCCTCTACTTCAGGAAAACTGGCTCAGGTGGATTGTTGTCGAGGCCCCGAGAGGCCATGATTTGACAGGGAGGAAAGTTCAAGATGAGTGGTCACTCCTTAGGGAAGTGATCCTAAAAGCACAAGGAAAGTCCATCCCAGCCCATAGGAAAGGTAATAAAAGGGCTCAGCAACCCCTTTGGCTCAACAGGGAACTCATGGACCTCCTATGTCTAAAAAGAAAAGCTTATAAAGAATGGAAGACAGGTAACACCCCTAAGGAGGAGTATGCTGCACTGGTCTTCACCTGTAGGGAGTGAACTAGGAGAGTCAAGGCTATAACTGAACTCCATCTGGCTACACAAATCAAGGACAATAAAAAGTCCTTTTTCAGATACGTGGGAAGTCAGGAACCCCCCCCCCCCCCCAAGGCATCATTGGACCCCTACGAAACCAAATGGGGCAGCTGACAACTGGCACCCCAGGAAAAAGCCAGGCTGCTTAATGATTACTTTGCATCCGTCTTTCACCAGCCCAAAGGAAACACCCTGCCTGACAAGATGCAGAATGACTAGGGTGCGAGTGAATATATGCTCACCATTGACATAGATCTTGTGAGGGAACACCTTGAGAGGCTGGACACTCACAAATCAACTGGCCCAGATAGATTGCACCCAAGAATGCTAAAGGAACTGGCAGACATCACATCGTGGCCACTGACAAGGATATTTGAAAACTTGTGGTGCTTGGGCAAAGTACCTGAAGATCGGAAGAGGGCCAATGTGGTGCCTATCTTCAAGAAAGGGAGGAAGGAAGATTTGGAGAACTATAGGCCAATCAATTTGACCTCAATCCCTGGAAAGATCTTGGAAAAAAAGGGAACATTATTGACTGGCTAACAGAAGGCAGCATTCTAGGGGATAGCCAGCATGGGTTTATGGTGGGGCAGGTCTTGCCTGACCAATTTCATTTTCTACTATGATCAGGTGACGCATCGCCTGGACAAAGGGGAAGAGGTTGATATAATATATTTGGACTTTAAAAAAGCCTTTGACTTGGTGTCCCATGGAGAAACTGGGGAATTGTGGCCTCGACTACCCAACAGTCCAATCGTTGGGGAACTGGCTCCAAGGCTGGACCCAGAGAGTGGTAGTTGACAGAACCAAATCAACATGGCACACAGTGACCAGTGTCACCCAAGGCTCCATGCTCAGACTTGTACTCTTCAATGTCTTTATAAATGACCTGGTCTCTGGTGTCAGAAGTGAACTGGCTAAGTTTGCTGACAACACCAAACTATGGGGAATAGTGCCCACACTGGAGGATATGCTGGTGATCCAGGCCAACCTTGACAGACTCGCAAGGTAGGCAGAGGAAAACCTGATGACATTCTATACAGAGAAGTGCAAGGTGTTCCACTTTGGGGGAAAAAAAGTGCATCACACTTATAGGCTCGGCAGTGCTACACTTACTAGCACCATAACCAAAAGAGACTTGGGGGTATGAATGACCATAAGATGAACATGAGCTACCCATACGATACCGCAGTCAGCAAAGCAAATAAAAATCTGGCCTGCATCTACCGATGCATCTCAAGAAAGTCCCAGGAAGTCATCCTCCCTCAGTACTCAGCCTTGGTGAAGCTGCAGCTGGAGTACTGCATCCAATTCTGGGCTCCAGAATTCAGAAAGGATGTGGAGAAGCTTGAGAGAGTCCAGAGGAGAGCCCCACAAATGATCAGAGGGCAAGAGAGCAGGCCTTATGAAGAAAGGCTGAGAGCCATGGGACTCTTTAGCTTGGAGAAGCTAGGCTCAGGGGTGACTTGATAGCAGCCTATAAGTACATCAGGGGTGTGCATCAGGATCTGGGGGAACGTTTTTTCACCAGAGCACCCCAAGGAAAGAAAAGGGCCAATGGTCACAAACTCCTGCAAGACGGTTTCAGGCTGGACATAAGGAAAAACTTCTTCACTGTCTGAACCACCAAGGTATGCAATAGACCTTCCCCTCCCCGCCTCCCCCTCCCACCCAGGTGATGCAAGCACCTACTCTGGACACTTTCAAGAAACTCTTGTATACCTATCTTGCTGGGATCCTTTGACCCTAGCTGACTTCCTGCCCCTTGGGCAGTGGGCTGGACCCGATGATCTTACAAGGTCCCTTCCAGCCTTAATGTCTATTGAATCTATGAAGGGCCCTGAAAATAAGAAGGGGAGGGATAAGACAGGCGAGGCAGGAGACAGAGGACAAGTGGGCTGCCTGAGCCTCCTAGATTTATTTTTCCTGTTGTAGCAGTGGGAGGGGGACAAATTCAAGGCAACCCTCCAATTAGTAGATTCTATACCTAGAAAGCTGTAACCAATTTATAAATTTTTCATATATAGAATCTAATTATTGGGAGGTCATCCTATATTCAAGTAAATACTGTATGTAGGAACCAAGTTCAAGTCCCATTGTAGAACTGGATTGCTAACATGGGAAAATACTTTTGCCAAGCCCTTGAGAAACCTAAGTTTGGTTGGGTGAGAGAAAACTCATCAAGAGCAGCAGCCGCAGGCAGGTGAACTTTAAGTGAACTGATAGAGCAGTATTTTTGAGTGCCAGCAGATACTTCAGTATGACTAGACTGGCAACTGGTTAGGTATAATGGCCTTTGCTTGACATATGAATGGAAAACCTGGTCCATTTCATAAGGTATGTTCATCTATCGGTAAGAAAATCTCTGACTTGAGCAGAACATTCTTGCTGTATGTGAGTGGGCATCCTGGCTGTGAGATGGAGTGCAGGTCTAGGTGAAGCTTTCCACCTTGGGTCAGCTGGTCTAGGACCAGTGTCAGATTCCTGGAATCGATCTCTCACAGGCTTCAGTAGGAGGTTCTGTTTCCAGAAATGCCTCAGTCCTGCCAGTGCTAGCAGAATTGTCCATTCTTAGACCTGCTTCACTTCATGTTATAGCTGTTGAATAGATGTATGGACAGGAAGGCTTGCGGGAGACATGCTAATCAGAGGATTTGAACAGCATCTGACAGGGAGCCAACGAAAGAGGCCCCATGGAGGAGAAGGACTGGTACTTGTTGATTTTGGGTACAAAGAGGTTTATTTTTGGGAAGCCCAAGTCAGAGAGACTGGACCTTAAGACTGACTTCTTGGTCTCCTGACTATGGTTGGTATAAATGGTGGAGATGTTGCATGTTTTTTCCCAACTTAAATGGTGAGTGTCCATCACTAAGGTCACACAGGTGGGTGAGGAGGTACAAAAACATGCACTTGTGCACAGATCCTGCAGATGAGCCAGGGAGGCTAGTTCCATACGAGGGGTTGTCTGTCTCCTTATGCTTGGCAAGACTCTCTCAGGGAGAGTAGATGGGCGTATCCAGGTTTGTAAACCTCTGAGGTGAAGTCTAGTATGCAGTATCACAAAGGCACAGGAGGCCATGTGTCTGAGAGTGGGCAGACAAATCCTTATGGTTCTATTTGGGCATATCTTGATCCATGGAATTAGATCTCTTAGTGCTTGGAAGCAATCTTGTGAGAAGTAAATCCTTTCTGTCAGAGTCCTAAGTGGCTCCTAATAGTTTGAGTGTCATGATGTAAGGTCAGGATCCTGGACCCAGTTGGATCCAATCAGATCAGGACAAGTCATCCCCTGAACAAGTGGTGCCTGCAGGAAACCCAGATCAGCAGCTTGGTCCCAGCTCGAAAGATTCAATTTTGGTGGGATGGTAAAGTCATTCCTTATACCAACAGCATGAGCCCCTGAGCAAAAGATAACAAATATGAAGGCAGAGAAGCTGTACCAAGCTTTCTGGTATCTGTTAGATCAGTCCAAAGACTGATGCTAAAATATCTGTAGTTGCCATGGGCTGTGCAGTGCTCAGGGCAGAAGCACAGACACTTCTTATTCTTGGCCTTTTTCAAAACCTAAATTGCTTCTGCTAATTCCAGGTAATGATACTGCCTGACTATGAGCTGCTTTCTGCAAGAGCCACTGGGGGCTGAAGAATCTGATACTGGAGGTTTTGAGAAGTGTAAGGAGCTGTGGATTGTTTGAGTCTTGGAATTTCAGTGTGAGCCTGTAAAGGCTGAAATCTGGATCAGTCAGATGTGGAAGAAGTAGACTTCTGTAAATGGCCTTTGGTAGAAAGCCTCTCTCTAGAGCCAAAATAATACTATTGGAACCATTTGCTGGCACCATTGATTAGACAGTGCCGGTCTCAGTGGTAACAAGGAGGAAGGAGGTTCCTGAGATACGATGCTGAAAGTTGCAGAGATATCTATACTGTTGGGCAGAATCTCTTGTCCATGGTTTGGAGACTGAGCATTAGGAGGTGTTCAAAAGCAACATTATAGAGCTTCGTCTCCCTCCCCCCGCCCTGTTCCTTATGGGTGTAAAAGTTAAAGCTCTAGCAGCCCCCCATGGGAAGAGGAGAAAGAAGAGTTCAGGAGTGGATTTCCTCAAGACAGGAAAGGCACTTGTATCTCTATCTGAAGTTGGTCTAACACTGTAGCAGGATTGATATTTGTCCAAAGCCTGACAAGTGGGGAGTAGTCATGGATATAGGCATTATCATGTACCTTTTTTTTTCCACTCCAAATAGAAAAAAATAAGAAGGAAATACAAAAGAAACCTTCTATCCTGCTTAAGAAAAGAGGTAGAAAAAATTGTCTCAATCTGACAGCAGTTTTTGAGTTTTCAGACTGTTTCCAGATCTTAGCCTTCTCACCCTTTCCTTTTAAAGTGTAAATTTACCATTGCCTGGCCCATAGGCCCATGCAGATGTGATCTGAGGCTACTGAGCACAGTCATTTGGGATGCAATGTCTCAGGAACTACCTTGTATGAATAGGAGAGGAACACTGAACTTAATTACTGTCTTATTGCCTAATTCTGATCATACTATAAAAAACAGTTAATGATCTGTTTGCACCTATGGCTACAGTCTATACAAACTTATAAAAATGGTAAAACTGAACACAGCTTATCATTAGCATCAATAGAGATCCCAGACATCATAACAATAAATCCAACTGGGGAAACCATGACATCCCACAAATCACCCCAAAATACTGAGAGTTTCCAACACAAACATTTCAGGGTTTCCCCCAGGAAAAAAATATCTATCTTTCTCCATAGTGGTGCATAACTTACTGGACAAGGCAGTCCCTTAGAATATGAGACACCATTTCATGCCCCTTTTCTACCCAAATTCAGACAAGACTCTTGAAGCTGCATCTCTCGCTGTGAAGGTACTTTATATACAAGACTACTAGATGTTCTGGCATCTTAGCTAATGATATATCTGTTCCTTGACCAGCTCCAAGGTTCTGGTGCACAATTCTGAATGAAGTGTGAATTATAAAAATCCTTAATTGAGAGTCAAGCCATCTAGGCCAGATCACATCTATCTCTGGAAGTTTGGTAGAGTGTGAACATGTCTTCTTCCCTCTTGAAATAATTAAGCACTCAGACAGAAGAGAAATGTGGACATTTTTCATTTCATGTTCATTATTAAATTCTTATCTTTTGTTTTTTCTTCTCCTCCTCAGCCCATCATCCCAATGTATACTGAAAATATTCGGGAAGCATATATGATGCCTAAAGAAAGGAGTAAGAGGCATTTAAAATTATATATTCTGTTAGAGCATTTTTCACTTTTTCATCTCAAAATATGTTTCCTAGAAATGTGTATTATTCTATTGTGGTTTTAGTTTGCTCCTGATTGTGTCGAAATGGAAAGTGTCCATGGATTGTCAGACATTAATGTGCATGTCCATGATTTGCCATAGGCTGCTGACAGACATTACTTTAAAGGCATGATAAGAGATGTGATCCATATTCCCAACAGTCATGCCTCCTTCCATGCCACACGTGTGCAGCAGGACATGTGATATTGGGATCAGGGATCAGATCTCAATTGTGTTCTACATGCCATTGCAGGGGGAGACTGGGATTGTGATCTTGGGATCCCCCAGCCCTGGCAAGTTGAAAGCCAGGTGCTTGATGATCAACTGCTTGTTAGCTGGATTGGGATCACACTAGGGATCCAACTGGTTCTCATGCACTTCCCAGTCAGCCAATGGTCATAGTCCAGCATGGATTATACTGGGACTGGTTCAAGTTCCTGTGTGGTCCTGGAGCCAGCCAACCAACAGCTGATGGTCAGCTGGTGGGGACATATTGGATCTGATTGAAGACCTCAGCGCAGTCCTAACCCCTGCCACATGCCCAAATTGGCATGATGGGACTCATCCCCTTTCCCATCCAAATATTACACATATATTGTGTAATATTTTGAGGGCTGATTTCCGTTTTCATTGTGTCATTAATTGCCTGAATATGTAGCTGGGTTACTATTTAAGACAGGATTATCAGGCTAATCGTATCTTCGGTTTCAAGGTGAGGCTCTGCTTAAAGGCCTGTGGCTTAATGGTGACAAGAGAACCATTAAAGCAAGTGCTTCCATTTACTTGAGGGTGGAGTACAGATGGTTTTGTGAAGATTGGGACATAGCTTTTTCAGGGGAGACTGTGAAGGAGATTGAATCCTTGTTAGCTCATCATGACATGAAAAATCTCAGGTTTATGTGGGCACACAGTTTCAGGGCAAACCTCTCTGGATTGCATTGAATTGGGAAGAACTACGGAAGGTGACCTGGTTTGACTTGGTGAGTCAAGTGGATAAAATAGTGATTCTCAGCCAGGGTGCTGGGACACTCTTAGTTACCAGGAGAATCTTTAAAGGGTGCTGCAAGGTATAGGGAAGTGAACCAAGTCTGAGGAAATAAGGAGATAATCTCAAACTCAAGCTTGTCTGGGCCTGGCAGTTTACCTGCCCCTACTGCCTGGCCCCACTGCAAAGCATTAAGCCCTGTAATAATAAATGCACTAGGGTTTTTTTAATGTGGTGCTGGTCAATTTATAGAAGTTAAGGAGGGGAGTCTTAAGTCTAAAAATTTTGAGAGCCGCTGCGCTGCAGCTAGAGTCAGTACTATTGGATTATGAAGATGCTGAAATGAAACTCAAGGAGCCTTTGGGTTAAAATACACAGACTAGAGGTTAAGAGGTGAGTGAAATAATTGAATCTGATGAAGAAAGTTTTCACTTTTTCCTGCCTTTTGATTGTGAGGGAAACATTTAATTTTGGGTAATTTGTCAGCTCTGGTTTTTGTTTTTACATTTAATATATGTTTATTTCTCGAAAGCCTTTATTAATTTTAATTTAATGCACAGGATTAATTAGGTGGCTATATGAAACTTCTCGATTGCCAATCATCTCACCACATGGAGGGTTTCCAGTCAAACTTTGCGCACACGTTGGAGAACCCATCCCATATGATCCAAATATAACTGCTGAAGAACTAGCTGAAAAGGTACGTTGGTTCCTCTAGCAACATCATATCACCCTACATCTTAATTTTTTCTTATCTTCAAATGATTATTTCAAGTTCATTTATGTCTTCATTTTTCTTTTTATTACGGATTTTGTCTTAGAGTTTGAGTTATAGGATGCATCAGGGCTGTCCAACTGGTGATTCATAGGCTGCCTGTGGCTGTGAGGGATTAATTTGCTACTGCCAACCTCCTGCCCAGGTGCTGCTCCCCTTACTACAGGAGAGGCTGCTGTCACCAGGATCACCAGGTTCTTCCTCCCTCTGCCTGCTTTTGTTTCCTGCTCCCACTGTTGGAAGTGGGTCAAGACAGGAAATCACTGCCATTGGGCTCAGGGAGCCCAGGCTCAGGGTTCCTGTACTGAGGGGAGGGGTAACCTGTATGGCATTATACAGAAGGGGGGGCATGCACTGTAGCACTTAGCAGGTGGTTCGGTGGGAGATCCATGTGGTGCGTGGACCCTCAGGATGCACAGATGCAGCTTGCACTGCGTGTGACCTCTGGTCATTTTGAAGCTAGGCATGTTGATGTAGAACTCACTACTCGTCAGAGGTTGGAGTGGGCCAGGGAAGTTATACAGATTGAACCATGGCACACCTGTCAATTAGAGATCAAGCAAAGCTTTATTGGTTAAACACATACAGCTCAACAGCAATGCTACACATGTGTTAAAGTGAATTTCATTGTGCTGCAACAATCCTGGCTGGGTTTAATGAGAGCCCTTAGTCAGCTGGCCATGTTGGGGGCAGGGTTCCCTGGGTCCCTGTGTCTCTGCACTGATTTGATGCTTCTTGGGATGCAGTCCATCAGAGAGGGAGAAACACAAACACACTGCTGTCCTTTGCTGTCTTTCTATATTTCCAGATGTAACATTACAGTTGCTAGGCAGTTGTTATCCTACTTTATCTTTCAAGGCAGTTTTGTCTTTCTAAGCAATATTTACATCTTCTTCTACACTACACTAAATCTGTAGTGCCAACTTTCGACCCTACAAACCTGTTTTACTTATTTCCAAGGTTGGATTCTTGTTTTGCCTTTACTAGGATTTTTTGCTTTGAGTTTCTTGCTCTGCCTGTCCCCTGGGCTAAGTGCAAATTGCACATCAGTTATTTGAACCAATCTGGGGTTATTCCCATTCACCCAAGAGGATTCTGGGAGTCTTGTTACTCCTGTTAAGTAGCTACAATGAGCTTGTATTTTCCTTACTACAGGCAGCCATGTAGTACATACTGTACATAGGGCCACAACTGAAGTAGTTGATTGTGAGCTCTGTCAGCAATATTGTATTGTCAGGTGTTTTGGTGAGGTTCTTTTTCCTGTACTGCTTGAATTGCAAACTTTGCTTTTATTTTTTGGATTCCATGTCTTCTGTCACTTCTGTCATCATAGGTTTGTGGCTGAAAAATTGGTGTTAAGCAGCATGGTTATGAAAATGTCCAAGTTACTAGTCAGTGTCAAGATTCCCTAGCAATGGAAAAAATACTTGTAAATACAAATACTTGAAAATACAACTTTCAATCTGTTGAAATTGGCCCCCAACTCCCCTGATGCCCTGACTGCACCCTGAACCATGCTGCTCCACTTCCCTTTCCTTAATCAGGGGAGATGTTCCAGCAGGCCTTGGACTCTGTAGTTAATATTAGTTAGAAATTATTTTCCTTTTAATGCTCTCCAAAGCTGAAGGAGCTGCTTGCTGAATTCCATATCTCTGACTTCTGAAAGACTGGGGTCCTGGCTTCACAAAACCTTATTTCCAGGCTGTTTCAATGGGAATTAAAAAACCCAAGGTATTAATTTAGTGAAAAGAGGGTACATAGCAATCCTGTTCATAATTTTGCAGAACACATTATGCAATGCTCATTGCAGCATTACAGCAGTCTTACTCTCATGCACTTTTTCCAAATAATTTCTACTCTTCCTCAACTCCTCATTTCCAGGTTGGAAAAGGTAATTGGGGTTCTATTATGTGTAGGCTGGCTTAGTGTCAAGACTTTTAAAAGTTCAACTGTCTCTTCCCTTTTCCTTAACAGACAAAGACTGCACTCCAAAATCTGATACAAAGACACCAACAAATACCAGGAAGCACGTGGAAGGCTTTATTGGCACGTTTTGATAAACCACAAAAAGATGATTAGAAAATGTCACCTATTAGTGGCTCATCATATATATATATATATATATATATATATATATATATATATATATAAAGAAGTGTCTGTTTGTCTGTCTGTCTGTACGTATAAATCTATGTATGTACGTTCACTTATAACTTGAGAATGACTAGTCCTATCTACTCTAAACCTTCCAAGATCACTGAATGCCACCTGAGGAAAATTATAGGTGGGTTATTTTTCACTTGACCTTTTCTGGGGCTTCCAGTGACTGGGATTACTTCGCTTCTAAAATAGCAAACTGGTACCACTCCATTTTGGATGCAGTGAATTCAGCTAAACTGTCATTATTCACATCTTTGAGTAACATTTTCAAACAAAGCTGCTTCCACCATTTGGCAACCATAGCCCTCCATCCATTGGTTCAGGGTTTCTTGTGCTCCCTGTTCCCCCACTGTTTATCAATTTGCTCTGCATAAAGGGTAATACAGAAAATGCCAAGGAAAAGGACTTCAACTCTTAGTGGCATTTCAGGTACTGAGAAAAGGATGCAAAATATAAGATTGAAAGAAATTTATGAAGAGAAGGCACTACATCTTGCAAATAATCATAGAAGAAATGCTGCTTCAAGACCAACCGAAAGTAAAGAAGAACGAGCAGACCGTCTTGCTGCTACTGACATAAGAAATGCTGCCTTAGGAGCTAAAGAAACTAATGTTGAAAAGGTGGAGCATCTTGCAGAAGATAGTCTAAGACATGCAGGCATAAGAGCAACAGAAAGTAATGAAGAAATAGCAGGACGGCACAAGGAAAAATAAACCCCAAAAAACAACAAAGAATGGGTACTTTGCTAGTTAATTATAACATTCAAGATACACGTACTTCAGTAACAGTCCTCCTAACATTCATGGTAAAAAAAAAAAAAAAATTCATAAAAATGGTTGCTAGTAGATTGTCATAGCTGTAAATTAAATATGCAACATCAGTCTGTATAACTGAAAGTCATTTGGTTGATTATAGATTTTCCTATGTTGTATCCAGGGCCCATTCCTGCAGTCTTTACCCAAGCAAGATTTCTGATGATTTCAGTGGAACCTTGATTGAGTATGAACGGCAGCAACCGGTGGGGAGATTATGCAAAAAGTTTTAATTTTGTCAAGTTAGTGAACCAGAAGCAAAGAGGCTTTGGTGCCTAGCTGTTATTTTAGGTAATTAAGTACAGTGTTTAGGTCCTCAAGATACCCTTCTTAGCCGCAACGTGTTCATGCAAGTGCCTAAGTTTCTATCCATAGGTATGTGCAAAAGGTGTCTAGGTCTCAATGCTGCTGAGCTGCTCAGAGGCCAAACCCCAGGAAGTGTCTCAAAGTGGTGTTGCCAGCTTATCTCACCTGTAGGTCCAATTTGGTAAGCACTGTTTTCAGCACACTTATTTGAGTAAGCATCCCCCAAAATAGTTGGGAATGAGAGACTGTGTGAAAAAGAGTGGTTTTAATAGGGGAGCATTAGAAAATACTTATTCCAGAATACCAAGAAAAGTGATATATTGAGCAGTTGCTTGAGATATTTGAGTCCCTGCTCACAGTAAAGCAGAAAAGGAATCTGAAAATACATGCACCCCATCTTACTAATGAGTGCTATAGCACCTAGGTGTACAGAGGTGTGTGTGTGTGTGTGTGTGTGTGTGTGTGTGTGTGTGTGTGTGTGTGTGTGTGTATGTGTGTGTGAAGGGAGGTGGGGGGTGGGAGCATCATGCTGTCCTCTTTCATAAGGGTTTAGTGACTAACTCCAGTTGAGACTTTGGAAATAGGTGGTTAAGCAGCAGCAAAGGATCGGACCACTTCTCTACTATGCTAGAAAATGTTGAGGTAGCTTCTTGCTCACAATGTTGTTTTGCATATACCCCATTCTTAGTCATCTAGACTCACCATATAATGCATGGGCAGAGTTAGGTGCCTAGCTAGGTCAAGGACTGCAGCAGGCAGCAGGGTACCCCTAAAGATTGAGTGGTGCAACCTCCATGTCCCTTTGTTGATGTAGCCCCAAATGCCTAACCATTTGTAAAGGAGGCTGGAGGTAGTGTTGCCTTAATACAGGGGAGGGTAATTATTTGGGATGGAGGGTCACTTAAGGAGTTTTGGTGAGCTGTTGAGGGCTGGACTGGGGGGGTGCTGACCCAGCCTTGTCCACCATCACAGCTATTTACACCACCCGATGTGGCAGGGGAGGGGCTGGGGAGATGCCAATTGATCCTGTCTGCCTTGCACCTATTACTGGGTATGCCAGATGGTGTGTGTGTGTGTGGCCAGGGTCTTCATGGAGACCGGCTCAGGACCCCCATGGGCAGGGCACTCACATCCAGGCAGATGAGATGAGGCCACTGGTGGGTAAGAAGTGGCATCCAGGTGTGGGACAGATGGGTGGGACCAGGGCTGGGGTCACTGGATGGTAACAGCATGCGGTCAGGGACCAGGGCAGAGCTGTATTCTACTCCTCACACGTCCCTGGAATGGGCGCTAGTTCCACAGGCACCCTAGGTTAATAATGGAACAACCCTTATTTTCCTACAGATTGGAGCATAAAATGTACTGGAGATGATTTGGAGAGCACATTGAACTTTTTGGTGATATAACCAAGAAGTTCAATGTGCTTGTAGAATTCCACAGTAGCTCCAAGCACACACTGCACCATGTGGTTGCAAGCAGCAGCACTGAGCACATAGCTCTTGTGATTAAGATCCAATTTCTTGCAAGCTAAATAGAGTCTCTTTATTAGCACACAGAGCTCTGTGCATTGTATGATTACTCCAGCCTTTATCCAGATGGTGAAATGCCCATTGCAAAAATACTGCCCATTTTGTTTTGCACTTTGTAGAAACGCTTGTTTGGGTTTGCATGGAACCCATGACATTAGATATTAGGGCTATGTAAAGCTTCGCTGGCTGTTTCATTTCAACACTGTTTTGACTCATTTTGAGCTCAAAACAGTGAAATCGAAATGAAATGGAGGTCTTCAAAACAGCCTTGAAACGAAATGAGGGCAGTCAAAACATTTCAAAAGCTTCAGAATATTTTGAGTTTTGAAGCTGAAGCTGTGCTTGCCTGCAGGGAAGCAGAAAGTAAGGAGAAGGAGGGGGAAGAGGGAGGAAGGACTGCTCTCATATTGACTGTGTAGCTGGCCAGTGACTGTCATCCTTCCCTGAGGTCCCTTCCAATCCTAGTGCTCTGGGGGAGGGATGGAAAAACAGCATAAAAGGCAGCATTGTTTGAACTTCCCTGCTTTCTGCCTTGGTGTTAGTTAGTGAGCTGTGTGTTCCAGCAGCTCAGCAGCATCAGACAGCAAAGGCTACTAGCACTGATGTTCTGAAGAATTTCCTACTTGCTAGCCTAGCAAGGGGGATTTCAGAATACCTTTTTGGCTTTTTCTATCTTCCGAAAGCTTTTATTTTATTATTATATTGCTTGATTTATTCTTTTCAATTTTATAATTATATTGGATAGAATTACATTATAGAATTTAATTTAAATAGGAAGGGAAATACATTTATATTTTATTTCTATACATTTAAAGCTTGCAGCATACATACATTATAGAATTCATATAGGAAGAAAGATATATTTATATTTTTTATATATTTATACTTTGCACCACACATAATTGAATTTATATACGAGGAAAGACGCATATATCACACACATACATACATTCATTCATTCATTCATTAATTCACATTTATTTTTATATATTTCTACTTTGTGCCACACACAAAGTTTATATAGGAGGAAAGATGTTCTTCATTCATTCATATTTGTTTTTATACATTTCTACTTTGCGCCATATTCACTCACATTATTTATATAGGAATGCAAATAAATTTATATAGTCGTAGAAAAGCAAGACATGAAACACACCATGAAGTGTGATAGAAGGGCAGGTGGTGGCAAGCTTTCAGGGAGGGGCAGAAAAGGGGGTACAGGGACAGGTGTAAGTTTCCCCCCTCCAAACTGAGATGCAGCCTCTTTCCTCCAGCTAGAAGGGATGAGGCTTCCACAAGCAGCAAGGAGAGGGGAGCAGTGCCAGTACCACTGCCTATGCCTGAGACAGCATCCCCTCCACAAGCACCATCCATAACCGCCCCCACACTATAACAACAACAAGCAGCAGCACCAGCATGACAGCCTCCTCCACCCCCATTTCACTTCCCATGCTGAGCCTTCCAAGCTAGAGGAAGAGCTGGATCTGGATTTCGGTGCCCTAGCAAGGGAAATTCTGGGGAAGGAGTGGGAATCATCTGAGCTTGTGCTTGACACCCCTCAAGTTTCCCCTAGAGCCAGGTCTTCTTCCCCAGAAGGCACTTTGGAGGAGGTTGATGTAGAGGTAGAGGCAAGTAGCTCAGCTGAGTCTGCTCCTCCTGTTGCTGTGCCTCTGCCTGCTGAGGAGGGGGAAAGTACAGCAGCATCCACATGTGCACCCGCACCCCAGAAGCAAGCAGGTAGTGTGGTCTGGGATTATTTTAAGCTGGCAGATGATCCCACTTACACTATCTTCCTGCACTGCCAAGCCAAAATCAGCCAGGGCAAGGGAACAAAACACCATGAGGAGCACCATGGGGATGCTGATGCATCTCTGCAGGCACCATCCCATTGCCTTTGCTCGTCCTCAGCCTGGCACCAGTGGGAGCATGCCTAAAGGGAAGTTCCCCTCTTGCTACAAAGCCCCCATCCCACCAAAGCCGAGGCAGGACATCCTGGAACAGTGAGGGAAAGGCCAACAGAAAGCGGGGCACCTTGCAAAGGCAAGTGAGATCACCCAGAGCATTGGGGAGATGCTTGCTGTTGGTGGCCAGCCCTTCTCCTTAGCTGAGCGGCCACTGTTCAGGTGGCTCATGGCACTTGTGGCCCCATCCTACCAAGTGCCTGCACACACCACCGTCAGCAGGATGGTGGTGCTCTCCTTGTATAAGGCATGTAGGGAGCACTTGAGGGAGGAACTGCAGATGGCAGGGTCACAGGTAGCTTTGTATTTCACTTTGGATATCTGGAGCAGCCAGGGTGGAGATCATGCCTAGCTCTCCCTCACAGGGCACTGGTGTGACCAGTCAGGCCATTGGTGGGCTCTTCTTCAAGATAAGGTGATGGATGAGTCCCATACAGCAACAGAGATCATGGGGGCCACAAACTGCTTGCTGCAGGGGTGGCTCATTGGGCGAGCTCACCCGCGGATTCATAGTCACTGACAACGGGGCGTTCTGTGATGCCAACTTTGTTAGCATCTGTTGTGTGGCACACAAATTCCAACCTCACTGTCAGGGATGCCTTGGAGTGGAACAGGGTTGCTGGTGATGGCACTAGCACCACAAGAAAGCTCATTTCCAAATCCAGCAAGGTGGCAGGCTACTTCCACCAGAGCATCAAGCGGGGCAAGATGCTGCGGGACAAACAGGAAGAGCTGAACATCGCACAGTACAAAATCATGCAGGATGTGGAGACTTAGTGGAACTCCACATACCTGATGCTCAAGAGGCTGCTGGAGCAAGAGAAGGACATCCATGAGAAGGCCTTTGTTGGGGAGATTGGGATTACCAGCCTGCTGAACAGAACTGAGTAGGATACCATCTAACAGATATTGGTGGTCCTCAAGCCCTTCCTCGAGGCCACCAAGACCCTCAGCGCTGGCGATGCCCTCCTTATTCAGGTGATCTCCATAGTAAGGGAACTTCAGAACCAAATGGAGAGCTTCAAGGGGACTGATGTTCCTAGCTGGGGCAAGCCACTGTCACCAGACATGCAGGCACTTGAGAGGCGGCTGAAGGAGGGCATCAGGAAATGGCTTGATCCCTTGTGATCCAGTATGGTCCACGTGCTGGCCGCCATGTGTGACCTGAGGGCGGAGGGCATGATATGCAGCAGCCAAACCCTGAATCAGTGGATGGAGATGTAGCAAAACCCCCCATTTTTCTTTTTTTTTTTTAATTTATTTTAAAATGTATTCCCTCCCCTTCCCCAACCATTTCTGACTTTTTCTCTCCCTCTCTATTCCCTACAGGTAAGTATAAGTGAGCTCAGACTTAGGATAAGCTTTAATAAGCTTTAACATTTTTATTTTGGTAGCAAGTTTTTGGTTTCAGATATCCACTGTTTTATATTGTATAATTATTAGGCTTGTATTGATTTTTACTGTTGTATATTGTATTATTATAATTTTTGCATTGATTTTTATTGTTTCATATGGATATTGTATGGTTTAGGCCTGTGTTTGTAAGTGAACCAAAGTCGTGTCAAGTTTCCATTTTATATATCAAGCCTCCATCTTCTGTCCTCTGCCTGGGCATCCCATGTTGCAACTGTATGAGTCACATACCCCTCCCATTTAAATTGGTTCCCGGATGAATGAGAATAATTGGGAATGATTGAAATACAATGGTAGCAGGCCTCTACTGAATGTCCTGTAATGACTGGGTCATCACCTCACATTGATTCATCCAGGAACCACAGACCTCACCCAGGAACAGAGACAAGAACCCAGCATTTGAAAGACAAAAGACCCTGCAGAACCAGCAACTCTCACTATTACAGACATCTGAAACTGCCGCTCCCTGCATGGAGCACACATGCTCAGTATGCCAGGGGCTGACCCTTGCCTGGCCATGCCTCCTGTCACTAGGGTCACACAAGGTCTGCCCCTATAAAAAGGGGCAGTGAAGACAGACCCAGTGGGATGCCCTCTCCATCTGGACCAGCACCATGCCACACCACCTATCCACCCAGATTCCCTGCCACTGACCCCCCTCTGAACAACGCCTACTGGACAAGGACCCCTTTCCAGCCTGGATAGGTAGATATTACCTGCCCACCTCCTCCTACAATTTGGACTCTCTATCTCTGTCCCTCTCTCTCCTCCTGGACTGCAGTAGACTTCAGCCCCTGCACCAAGCCTCTCTAACCCCTGCTGCCATTGTGTGTGTGCACGCAAGGGAACCAATAAGACATTGTGTCACCATCTCCCCTGTTCAATAAAACCACTGTCATTTGCAACCGTGAGTTGGGTCATGTTTTACTGAATCCCAGTCCCTTCCTTATCATAAATTCCAGCCTCCCCCTCCCCCTCCTCCCACCCCCCCTCCCCACTAGTTTCCCAACCTCCTCTCAATTCCTACTGCCTTTTCCCTGTAACTTTCTGGTGCCTTTCTCTGCTTTCCTGCTGCCCCTGCCACCTTTCAGTCTCTCCAGCTGCTTTTCATGTGATTTTCTGCTGTCCGTCTCTGTTTTCAGGCTTCCCCCGCACCTTCTGTAGTCCTCCCTCCACCCCTGCAGCTTTCCAGCTCCTCGTGACTGTCCTGCAATTTTCTCCAGCAGCTGGAGTCTTTCTCCAGCTCCCAGCACCTACTGCCACTCCCTGCAACTTCTCTAGCTGTCCTGGAGCCATCCTCTGGCTCCCCACACACAGAGCCCCTCTTTAACACCCACACTTTCTCTTAGTCCCATTTTCCCTCTCCCCACCTACCTTTTCAGCTTCCCCATAGCTCTGGCTCCAGTCCCAGCCTCTGGGCCGGCATCGCTCCCCTGTTCTGTAGGCTTTGGACATTGTCTTTTAATCAATTAATATCAATTAACCTAAAATTACCCCCGAGCCTCAGTTCTTCAGCCCAAGCCCCTCTAGTCTACTGGTTCTAATCCTGGTTCTGGCAACTTTCACTCCCTACACTTTAACTCTCTCTCTCTCTCACCTGAACCTTCCCCGAACTATTCCAGGTACCCCAAGCACACACATACACACTGTACCATTCAAGTTAGGAGCTTACCTGTGTGCATGTGTAGGTGGATTGTATGTGCGTGAACTGGTGAGAGTGTGTGAGAGTCTGTGTGTGTGTGTGTGTGTATATATATATATATATATATATATATATATATATATATATATATATATATATATGGCATTGTGTGAATTATATATGAATTAGTGATCTGTGTCTAACTTTTGGGGTGTGTAATGTATGTGCTTGAATTGGTAATAGGTATGCATGTGCCTAGGCTGGTTTGGATGTGTATGTGCCTGAGCTGGTAGTGTGTATGCGCGCGTGTGCGTGTGTGCGCGCGTGCGCACGCACCTAATTGATTTGTGTGTGTGACAGGGGGGCCTCCTGGGGCCGAGGTCTGTGGCCCGCCCACCTGTCACCATGACAGGGGGCCACTTGGAGCTGACCTCCGTGGCCCGCCCACCTGTCCTTGGGCAACCGCCCGCCTATCTCGTCTGCCACGCCTTTGATGATAATTGATTCATATATCGATGTCAATTAAGCAGGAGGCTGCCCATTGTAGTGGCCCAATGCCAGGGGGCGCTCTGCAGCTCCGACCTCCCATAATACCGCAGCCCAAGCCTCGCAGATGGCATCATGGTGTTCACCTAATCACCAGCCCCATACTGGGCCCCAGAATCATCCATACAGGACCCCCCTATGATCCTCTCAGGTGGCCTCTCCACCATCATCCGGGCTACCTAGCCCCCCCAAAGCTACTTTCCCCTTTTGGGTGTGGTCCCCCCGGGACCTTCGGCTAACTGGCCCTGGCCCACCTCCAGGCCAGTCGGGACCCCAGGCCCCTGGCTCTTGGGCGTCCCTCGCAGTGGGTCCCTGGCCCTTTTGACCCTCCTGGTCCTGGCCCCAGCTTGGGCCAGTCGAGGGTACTCTCTCCTTCGGGCTGGGTCTCTAGCCCCTCACTCTGTGTCCTCGGGCCTCACCGTGCCACTACTCCCTTTCTCCAAAGGGGCAACTGCAGCACCACACCCTGTACACAATCACTCTCTCAGGGTCCACGCTCTGGGCCCGTCCAAACACAGGGTCACCCACCCAGTGGTGGGAGCTAGGGGTTAAGGCACCCTGACCCGCCTTTCACCGGGGTGATAACTGCCTGGCATTTCCTGGGGGCTCCCGCGCCACTGAGAGCCCCACCAGACCACCCACTCCCGGCAGGGTGCAGTTTCAGGTCATGCCCAGGACCAGGAACCTCCTTACCATCCCCTTGCAGCTCCCCCTTACCTCCGGGTCGTTCACAGCAGCCCTTCAGCCAGGCAATGTTGCTGCCTGCCTCCAGCAGCCAAACTGCCCTGCTTATATAGGCAGCCCTTGCCTCTAAAATGGCTGCCCTAATCAGGCACCTGGAGGCTGCCAGCTCCAGGCCCTTAAAGTGGCAGGCACACACAGTGCACTACCACACACCTCCCCCCTTTAATCATCACTGCCCGGGGTTCCTGATCACTGCCCCCTCACACTGGGGCTCCTCGTCGCTGCCCCCTCACACTGGGGCTCCACCTGCTCACACTGGGGTTCTACGTCGCTTGGGGCTCTACGTCGCTGCCCCCCCGAAGCTTTCTTCCCCTCTCGGGTGTGGTCCCCCGGGACCTTCAGCACCTAGCCCTGGCCCACCTCCAGGCCAGTCGGGACCCCAGGCCCCTGGCTCTTGGGCGTCCCTCGCGGTGGGCCCCCGGCCCTTTTGACTACCGTAGTCCTGGCCCCAGCTTGGGCCAGTCGAGGGTACTCTCTCCTTCGGGCTGGGTCTCTAGCCCCTCACTCTATCCCCTTGGGCTTCACCGCGCTGCTATCCCCTCTCCACCGGGACAACTGCAGTGCCACACCCCCATCACTCTCCGCGGGCTCATCACATCCTCACTGGGGGGTTCTCACCGCTGACCCACCTCTGGGGCCTCATCACTGCCCCCTTCCTGGGGCCGGGGTCCCTGCACCCCGCACACAACCCACTGGTTGCACCTCATCACTGCCCCCTCTCTGGGCCTGATCACTGCCCCCTCTCTGGGGCCTGATCACACTGCCCCTTCTCTTGGGGCATCTCTCCACTGCCCCCTCTCTTGGGGCTGCCCCCTCATTGGGGCCGGGGTCTATACCCCCCGTACGCAACCCACTGGTTGCAAGTGGCAGGCACACACAGTGCACTGCCACAGTGTATTTGTATATGTGCAATTGTGTCACACCCTCCTGTCTAACAGCACAATATTGAGATCCTGAGAGTTGGCCTGACCCCACAGGGCAACAGAGATGCTGGTGAAGAGAGTCAGGGAGGCAGAATGGTGGAGGTGGGGGGACGTGGAAGAAGGGGATCCACTATCCCATGCTAGTACACTATTCACCAGCCAGTCTTCTCTTCCACCACAGGTGCTGCCAATGTGGGCCAAGGGCAATGCTGGGGATGAAGTGACACCTCACTGCACCTACTTGGATCCTGGTTTGGTGGAGCAGCTGGTGTTCCTGAAGGTGAACCTTCCATTGCTGGGGTTCCCAACGCTCCAGGTGCAGATGGAGTGAATGCCACCCTCCTTATTCTGTCCACACCTATTTCCTTTTTTCATTTTTTAAAAAGCATTTAATGCCCCACTCTCAGAGTTAGAGGGGGCACTCACTACATGACCAGCCAGCAGAGGAAGAACATGCCCCTGCTGAGTTTCCATGCCAGAACAAATTTGGAGGTATGGACTGGGGCAATGGGGATGGAGAAGGCCCCAGGTCCTGGGCATGACTAAACCACTAAAACTGCACTCTGCCAGGGTTGGGGAGTCCTGGTGGATCTGCTGGAGGTGCGGCAGCCCCAGAAAATGCCAGGACTGAGGATCCCTGTGGTGAAAGGTGGGTAGGAGGTGCTATAATCTCCAGCTATCTCACGCATGCACAGAATCCTGGCTGGGGAAAGCCCAGACCTATCATGTCTTTGACAGGCCTGACGCTTGCTGGCTGCAGTGGAGTTGTGAGGCTCCAGGTAAGCTGAGCTTAGCTGCCTGGGATGCCAGCTTTCAGGTTGAAAACCCCTTTGTTAGGCTGAGTAAGCACCTTAACACAGACACAGTCACCCATGTCATGAGTTTTGCCTGTCAGCAGCTTGGGGTGCAGTTTCCCAGAACCCCCTGCACCTATCTCATTGAAAGCTGGCAGGCTTCATGGCCTCAGCAGGAGCTACCATGCCTGCAGTTTTCACCCCCCCTGTGCCTTCACACTCACAAGTGACACAAGTCTTGGTTTCAAGAATTTGAGGTGCAGTTTCTCAGAAACCCTGCATCTATCTTCTTGAAACTTGGCAGAATTCATGGCCTCAGAAGGAGCCACCTTCTCTGCAAGTTTCATCTGAATCAGGAAAGAAATGACAAAGTTATAGGCAGTTTTGTGCTTCCCCATTCTAGCCTATGGGCGAAATGTCGAAACAACATCAAAACAGAGAAACAGTTTTGACAAAACAAAATAGAACAGTGGTTTTGAAATGAAACTCAAAATGAAATGCTGTTCCATTGAAACATTGAAACGGAAGTTGAAATGGAATGGTGCCGTTTCTCACAGCTCTATTAGATATCTATCCATCTGTCTGTCTGTAATCTTAACAGGAAATGTCCTCTATCTGGATATATATTTTTCTTCTAGACATTCTAGAGTACTTTTCTTGGGATTTGTTTGTCCATAGTTTATTTTGTCAGACTCATCCTCATTTAATAGCATACCACCAGTATTTCTTACTGTACTATCATTGGACTTTTATATTGTTTTGCTACATAAGAACTGGTCCTTGGTGCATTATTATTTTGAACTCACAGTTATTACTTTTCCTGTTGTGGTCACAGTCTCTGATGTCAACATGTTGAAGAAATGAACTTATTTTGAGTACTTTTGTAGGACAGAACCCTTTTGCCTTTTCCTTCCACTTTTGTACCTTGCTTTTATGTTTTGGGGACATTGTCAAGAACAGTGATTACAAAATTTAAACAGGCCATCCCTATCACTCGCATGATTGGGGGCAGCCAGGCAGGCCCTACGAGCCTATGGGACCTGAATCTGTTCAGCCTCCACAAGAGAAGGCTGAAAGGGGATTTGGTGGCCATCTATAAACTGGCCAAGGGAGACCAGCAGGCAATGGGACAGTCCCTGTTCCCCCGAGCACTACTGGGAGTAACAAGGAATAATGGCCATAAGTTGATGGAGAGTAGATTCAGGCTAGATATCAGGAAGTGCTACTTCACAGTCAGGGTGGCCAGGATCTGGAACCAACTTCCAAGGGAAGTGGTGCTTACTCCTACCGTGGGGTGTCTTCAAAAGGAAGCTAGATAGACACCTTGCCGGGGTCATTTGATCCCAGCATTCTTTCCTGCCATGGCAGGGGGTCAGACTTGATCTGCTTAGGTCCCTTCCGACCCTACCAACTATGAAACTATGAATCAGCAAGTTGCAGTCATAGGAAGAACATATATATATGAAATGTGGACTGAGAAACAGATGAATTCAAGCCTGGTGATGAATTTAGACAAGTTGCTTCCTTGTCATGTATATTGTGCATTTGATTTTGCCACCAGAGCTTGCTCTTGAAAATGACTGTGTGGAAGCATCTTTCTGTCAGTGTTAATGGGATTTGGCCCTCAGCTTGGGAGGAAAACAAAAGTCTTAAATCCTGGGATCCCAGTGATGTTTCAGTGAATCAACAAGCCCATGAAATTATATAACCACCAATGTGGGTGGATCTAGGATTTTGAAAAATGGGGTGTGGTGACAGCAGGGGTGGTGAGATCAAGGCTTAGTGTGTTCCTCCAGCACCCTGGGTAGAGCAGAAGGGGACAGAGGAGCGGATATTGGGTCCACCATAGGAGAATTTAGGGGACATAGTGTTTTACCTGCTGGTGGATACCAGCTGCAGCAGCCCTGTAGCACAGGTTCCCTGGGAGGAGCCTAGCCCCAAGGGCCCAACATCTAGCAACAGCCCTGGTGGGAGCTGGGTCCTCCCTGTGAAAGGGGCCCAGCCAATGGAGGGGCTGAGGGCTTGGGGCTGAGCTGACCTTACACTGCCCTTTGCTGATTGAGGGGGGCAAGCTTCTCCCCCCAGGTTGTATGACTGCTGCTTGACCCCTGCCATAGGAATAGCCAGCTATTCCTGTGCCCTGGAGAGAAGGGTAAGGGTGGGGAGGGGGTTTGGCTAGGCCCAGGAGAAAGGGAGAGGAAGAGTGGGAAGGGGATGGAGGAAGAATCTTCTCAGCTGTGGCAGGGGGAAGCCAACCCGGGTCCTGGCTGCCGCAGTCCTGCTGAGTGTGTGTATACATGAATTAAGTAGGCAATAGGACAGTATCTTTAGCCGGATTGTATATTAGTGAAGGCTGTATTTACATATATGGACCTTACATCAATAGTCCAGATGAGAAGTTTGAATAATGTGTATACTGTTTGCATGTTAGTTCATAAGTAATAACTGTGTAAAGTTATTATGTAAATTTAAAGAAACCAGCTGAATTCATGTTCCCAGCACCAGACTCTTCCTAGAAGAAAAGAGGCTTGGCTGGGAGGTGTCAATGGAAGCAGACAGTAGAAAAGGTGTTTTTTGTATTTTAATTTGTGTTTACAGCAAGGGCAAGAGCAATACTGGAGCCTCTACCTAGCTTGTGGGATGTGTTTCAAAATGGGTATTAAAAACCCGAAGAGGGGGGCAGAAGAACTACAAAGTCATTCAAGGTCTTGAACTAACACCTGAGTAAGGCTGAAAACATTCTGCCAAAAAGAACAGGAGATGACTGGGTTACAATGCCCTGCTCCCTGTGGAAGAAAATCCAGGGTACCAGAGCTACCCTAACTCAGCTGTGAGTTATAAGAAAATGTGACTGGGACTGGAAAACACCCAACTGAGAGGCTGTGCAGAGAGCAGGTACTCTGGGCCCTGCCTGCTCTGCCCAGCCTTGCAGAAAACCCTGATCCCAGTGTGGTAGTACCGCCCACACGGATCTGCCCTGGGGTAAGCTAGTCATACAGCTGCACCCACGTACAGGGTGAGACCAGATGGGCATCCCTTCCCCATAGTTTAAAGCATAGGTGTCGCCTGCCTTGTCTCAGCACTGGTGTTGCTGCGCAGGAGGCAGGTGAGAGTTCTTGGGCAGTGGTGCAGAGCTGGGGCTGGGGTTGGGGCCTCAGGCTGAGGCTGTGGACTAAGGTGGGTGGAGGGGTGGGAGGGAATAACCTAGGAGGATGCTTTTGGTACTGTGTTACAACTGGGAGGATGGAGGCACCTGGTGTGGATGGTGGAAGACCTTATGGGGCCTGTCTCCAGAGCGGAGCAGGACTCCATGGGAAAGGAGACCTTTCTCCACCAAAGTCTTTGTCTCTCCAGGCTTGTGCTGGAACTTGGTTCATCCTGGTCATGGGCAGTAGTTTAGAGAAGCTGGGCCCCCTTAGAGGGCATTTCATCAGTGAGGAGAGCTAGTGTCTGAAGAGATAAACTGCCACCTAAAGGCTTGTGCCTTTCTGCAGGATGAGATCCAGAGGGTTGCAGTGGCATAACTGTACTCTTCCCTCCCTTCAGATGGAATAACACCCCAGAAGCCTCTGTGAACTTTATTTTAAGTCCCCAAAGCCCATGAGAATATCTCTCCTTCCCCTCCATGCTCAGAGGCACTATTGCTGCCCATTGCCACCTGCTGCTACTGCTTTCCCCACTGTTCTGGGGCAGGGAAATTTCCAAGCTGCTTCTGCCCACTCCAGCTGGGATACACAGGGAAGGAGTCAGATGGGAACAGGCACAGCAGCAGAGCTAATTGGTGTGTGTGTGTGGGGGGGGGGGGAAGGGGGAAAGGGAGGGGGGGGCGGGGGCTGTTTCCCCTTCCTGCCCTTTCTCCCAGTGGGACTGGGCAGGGTGAGGGAACCTCCTCCCACACATCATTGCCACTGCTGTTACTGTCCCATCTGAGCCCAGCTGTCTTGTAGTCTGGCTGGAGCAGTCAGTAGCAGCTTTGAAGCTTCCCCCACCCCTGAACAGTGGGAAAACATTAGCAGGAGTGCAGGGGACATGCCTCTGAGCAAGAGGGGGAGAAGGATTCTTATGTGCTTTAGGGGCATGAAAAAGGTTTCTCCAGAGGCTCCAAGCATAGTGGGTGGGGAGGAGAGGGGGAGTGGCAGTGCAACCAGCCAGGCTGCTCCTGCACCCATTTCTGCCAAATTCTGGATCTGCCCCTGCCTCTCTGAACTTGTTCTTGAGATTACACATTGTGATTACATCTTGTTTAGAGTTCTTAAAACTAGCCTTCAGACACCAAGTCTGACCAGTGCATGGTTAGAGAGGAAATTAATCCCTAATGTGCTACTAATCATTAGCTCCTGGTAGCCTTTTCACCAACTAACATTCCTTAGAATTGGCCCTTGATTCCAGTGTGTAATTCCAGCATGAAAATTCCAGCGTGTAATGTCCCACAAAAGCTAGAGGCTAATGAAATAGGCTATCATCTACACTATCTTATGACTGTCAATTAATTCCTCTCTAAATTGAGATTAAATGTTGAAACTAGCTCTTAAGAGTGATTAAAACTTGAAAGATTTTATTTCAGGCTTGTTAACTAATGCTAAGTGTCATTTAGGTTTCCTATAGTTAGGCCACTTCAGGGGATTAGTATCCTCAATTGTTTTTAACTAGCTAGTGCTAGCAATCTTCTGAGCATTCCACTGACATAAAACAACTAATTTGGAGTCCTCTGGTACACCAAGATGTACTTTACACCATGCCCAGCCTTCCCCACTCTCCTGCTCTAAGGACAAACTTTCCACCCTCCTGAATTCTAGGGCTGCTGGCAAGTCCCAGGAAGGAACCACAAAGGACTGGGGGGCTGCTCAGTGACCCACCCACCTACAGCAGCTGCACTGCATACCTCTCCCTTGAGCCTCTGAAAAACTGCAGCTGCCCAGATCTTGCGAGGGAACATGCTCACCCTTAAACTTGAAGCAGTAGCCAGGAAGATCACAGGTAGACTTCCTACTGTCCTCGCACAAGTCTTGAGCGCTATTCCCTGGCAGCAGCAGTGGAACCAGGGGTGTCACAATGCGGATCTGCAGCAACTTGGAAAGCAAGGTGTTCCCCGCCCAGCCAGTGCAACAAGACAATAGATGTATACTGCAATAAAGTGGCAGTTTGTCATTACCTTTTATTGCACCACTGATTTTCCTGTCATGTTGCACAACAAAGGATAAGGATGTCTATTTGGTGGGAACTTGTGCAACCTTAATTTTGAACGCAGCCCAAATGAGAAATTAGATAATGTCTGTCTCCACCCAGAGATCCACAGGTCCTGTGTGCTGCTATATGTGCATGTAAAATAGGAGGTGGCTGTGAGACCTGCATATCTTTCCATAATATCTTTGAGACTTATGCAGAAGTTATTAGGTGAAACAGCATTCTGTCAATACCAACTTCTTCCAGTTCAGCAGTGCTGTTCTACCTTAATGACAGAGATCAAAGAGAGAGGTAGTTAAGGAATCAGAGATACAAGTGAGGAGAGGAGGGCAGAGGTGTGAGGGGAAAACTCAATAGTAAGTACATTTGCAGTGGAGGGTGGAGGATCATTGTATAAGAGAAATATCCTTACAAGAAGGAAAACAAAACTAGCAAAGAAAAACAAGAGGGAGAGATGGAGCATGAAGTGAAGACTATGCAAAATGACTACTGTAGGCCCACTTACTAACCTTCCTAAAGCAGGGGTAAGTAATTATTTGAACCTGAGGGCTACATAGGAAATTTTGATGAGCTGTTGTGGGCTGGGTTAGCCCTACTTCCTCCCCCACCCTGCAGCAATTCACTAAAATTCCCTATGGGGCTTTGGGTGGGCGGGGAGCAGGTCTGGAATGGAACAGGTGTGATCCACTTTCTGCATGCCCAGCAGGACTTATTTTTGTCCTTGATCTGGGTAGCTAGTCCCAGTTCCATCTCCACCTTGGCCTTCCTGACCACCCCCCTACAGCCCCAAGCAACAGAGATATAGTTTTCCCTGGTGATGGCCCCTCCCTTCTATTGGATGTACGCCTCCTTTTTAGCTAGGAGACATTCCTGGATGCTTTTGGTGAGCCATGGGGGCTTTTGTGCCCTCTTGCCCTCTTTTATCCATGTAGGGATTACCGCCCTTTGGGCTTGGAGGATCATCTCCTTAAGGAACGACCACTCTTCTTGGACACCTAACTCCCCTCCCCTCTGGTACCTCAGTGTCTCCCCAGCTATTCTCCTTACCTCACTGAAATCTGCCCTCCTGAAGTCTAGGGCTGCTGCCTTGCTGCAGGCCTTTGCCACCTTGCGCTGGATGGTGAATTCCAGCAGGTGATGATTGCTGTTGCCCAGGTGATCGAGCACCCACGGACCCCTCACCAAGTCGTCGCCCGTGGCCAGGACCAGCTCCAACTAGTGTTACTCGTTGAGGATGTGTATTTCTCCTTGACGTAGAACGCCATACCCCCACCTTTCCTGCCCTGTTAAGGCATATTGTATTAAATAAGGGCTATTACACTAGATTTTCCTTTAAAAAAAATAATACACACGCTTGAGCTTTCCTTGGTATCTCTTGAATGATGCATTAGTATTTGTATTAGATATTATTTAGGGGTGCACCAATAACCATTTTCTTAGCTGATACCAGTAGCCGATTATTAACCAGACATATTGGCTAATACCGATCCAATAGCTGATTTACAGGAATGTAATTGGGAAGCTTGGAAAGTGGCACAACTAGTGACTCACTGGGCAAGTCTGTGGGGAGGAAGCCGAGAAGCTTGGGAAGTGGCACGCCTAGTGGCTCATTAGGTAAGTCTGTTAGGGGGAAGGGATATGGGGGAAGGAAGAGACGTGAAGGGGGCAGATAGAGGCCTTCATGGTGAACAAGAGAATGAGGCAGGGGCACGTGCTGCCCAGCCAGGGTGGTGAATGGGACACCGGGGCCAGGAGCAGGACAGAGCTGTGGGTAGATAATCCAGGGGGAATGTGGGGGGAGGGGGGAAAACAGCTCCCTTGTGGTGCGCAAACTCTTGGGGGAGGCATGGGGGGCATGGGCCTCCCAGATTTGGGTGTGGGGTGGAGGATGGTATCCTGTTGTGGGCTTGGAGCCAGAGGCAATGCCAGCCTCTTCCTGGTGGGGTTGGGGGGGCTTGTTTTGAAGTGGGTGGGAGTGAGGCAGGCTCAGCTGCGTGGGGCAGGTGACAGTGGCACTGGGGGGGGGTAGCTAAGGTGAATTTTGGGGTGGCTATAGCCACCTCAAAACATCCCCTAGTGCCACCCTTGCTTGGGGCACTCTTTTCTGCTACCTTTCTCTCAGGAGCCCTTCGCTGTGGGATTGGCAGGGGCCGTCTATCCAGCACAGAGCTGGCAAGGGAAAGGCAGGAGAGTGGAGTGCCCTGAGCAGGGGCAGCACTAGGGGGGATTAGGGGGCTATAGACACCCCATAATTCACCTTAGCCCCCCACCCATAGCTACCCCTCCTGGCACTACCACCATCTGCCCCACAAAGCTGAGCCTGCCCCACTCCTACTCACTCTAAGCTCAGCCGTGGCCAGCCCCCCACACCAGGAATGATGTTGCCCCTGGCTCCAAGCCCCCAGCAGGCAGCCCACCTCTGCTCTGAGTACAAATCCAGGGGGGCACATGCCCCCCATGGCTCCCACAGGGGTGCACACAGTGGCAGGGGGCCATCTCCACTCTCTACCCCTTCCCTTCCCTTTCAACTCCCTTGCATCCCTAGATGAGCTGCCTATAACTCCATCCCAGTCCTGTCCCTGGAATCCTATTCACTGCCTTGGATAAGCAGCCCCTGCCCTTGCCCTTGCCCCTGCCCCACTTCCTCCCTCACTGTGGGGGCCTTGATCTGCCCCCCCCATGCCCCTTCCCTCACCCATGCTCCTTCCCTGACACAGATTTACCTGGAGGGTGCTTTTTTCCAAGCTGCCCAGTTGCATTCCTGGCCATGCATGCATATAGCCACATGCATGCATGCAGCATTTATCAGTGATATTATCGGCTACATTGGGCAAAAAAGTCTATAGCTGATAGTGTTAATTTTCTTTTATTGGTGGTGATCTGATATGCAACTGATACATCAGTGCATTTCTAATATTATGATATATCCCCCATAAAGATGGCTTACAAGCCATAAAGAACCTTATCTCCATCAAGGACGCTGCGTTTGTTGCCATTACACTCTCCAACTTTGTCCTCACACACAAGTATTCCAGATTTGGGGGTTGTGAGGACTGCATACCTCTCAGGGTTAGGCTGTCACCCAGCTTGTTGCTGGAAGATGTTGTAAGGCTTCAGCCTTCTCTTACTGGGCGCCTTGCCCCCAAGCGACGTCAGGGTGAGGTTTGAGCTCGGATGCTACCTGGGTGGTATGGGTGCTGCCCTTACTCTCCTGCCACGACTTTGATGTTCTTGTTGGGGAGGCAGTTCCCTTCAGGTGGCCCCCCCGAGGATGAAGATGCCTCAATCTGTATTCTTGCTTCGTGGGGCTCCAAACCTACCCTTTACTCCACCCTTACCACATCCACGGCCAGGATGGATACTATCCTCTGCAGGCATCCCCTTGGATGACTTTCCCTCTTTGCATGGCTTGTCCGCCTCCAAGTAGGTTGGGTCTTCCCAGTCAGTTTGCCTTTCACTGTAGCCAGTTCCTTGAGTTCAGGCTGATTAGTGCAAATAAGCCAGCCCTGTCTTGGACTAGCTAGGGCTTCTGGTGAAATCGACCAAAAGCAACACCCGGATTTCCACCAGAGGGCCCCCCTGGGATCTCATCTCCCAGTGCCCCTTTCATAGTCCAAAGAAAAAAAAGAAACTTGAAGGAACAGATGAGAGACCTACTTGTCTCTGCACCCCGGGTGACTATGGGGTGGGCCGCCGTTCCATGCCCCACCCTGGTCCTGCTCCTCAATTTGGCCAGCACTGGCCCCTAGATAACCTGGAGTCGCTCCAAGCCTTCCTCAGCCTGGAAGGGTGTGTGATTCCCACACTGGGTTGCTTGTGCCTCTCCACTGCGCCCCCCATGTGGGGTAACTGCTCCTGCCGGTGCCTCCCACCTCCTGTGCCAGGGCCCTCAGCTCCCCCTCTCTTGCCTTCAGCTGGACAATCTTCCGCCTCACTGCCGGCATCTCTGGGTTGATGTCCTCTCTTCCCTCCACCAGCATCTCTGGGTCGGTGTTCTCTTCTTCCTTCAGCAGCGTCTCTAGGTCGGCATCCTCTTCTTCCTTCACTAGAGTCTATGGGTCGGTGTCCTTTTCTTTCCCTGCCGGTGTCTCTGGGTCAGAGTCCCTTCTTCCCGCCATTCGCCACTGCTCAGCTGTTTTCCCGGCTGCTATTTGAGCAGCCCGTGGTTTCCGGAGGCTCTGCCCATGTCCCTTGCCAATCCGCAGCCGTAGGCAGCTCTGGAATTGCGGGGCCACTGCCCACACTTCCTTCCAGCTGCCACTTTTCAGGGTCCCTATGGTGAGTAGCGGGGTGCATGGGGTGGGGGTCCAGGCCCCCATAGAGGGGCTTTCACTGCCCCTTTCACACAGCTTCTCTCCAGAATATCACTGTTACACATAGCTAGAGATGGGCAGAGTTTGAAAGACCACCAGATAAGGAGCATCATGGATGTCTAGGTGCTGTTGGCATGAATAAAGTAACATAGGCAGTGGGAGGGGGGGCTAATGGGGCTTAGCTCCCAAAATGTGGGGCAGCAGTAGGGCCAGAAGGCAGCCTGAGCAAGGGCTTTTGGTGCAGCAGTGGTGGGGAGGGAGTGGGGCTGGGGCTGTCATGCCACAGGACTGAGCCATGTGTGGCTCATCCAGGGGGTGTGGCACCTGCTGCTACCCACACCCCAGAAAGCATGTGGGGCATGTGCCCCGAGTTTTGTGCAGGGCAGGGCAGGCTGCCACTGTGGGCTGGGTCCAGGGCTGTGCCAGGCTGTTCCTGGGGGGACTGGGCTGGTAGGAGCCCAGTGCAGCCTCCGCCCCAGCTCACAGCAGCACCCTGCCCTGCACACCCAGACCCGGGGGCATGTGCCCCCCATGCACTTCTGGGACACGTGCAGTGGTGGGAGCCACCATCCCCTCCCTGTGCCCCCCGAAGAGCAATGATGACTCAGGGCAGGGTGGGTGCAATGAACTTGGGCATGAGGGAAGGGGTGGCTGCATGGGCACAGTGGGCCCTGACCCCAATCCTGGGCTTGGCTTGACTCCACTTCCTCCTGATCTCTGCCCAGTCCCAGCCCCACTCCCTCCCACTGCCCTTTCCCTCCCCCCTGTCCCTTCTTCTGCAGACTTTCCCACCTGGGGGTGTGTGTGCATGCTCTCATGTGCACATGTGCTCAGCCCCCCTCCCCCCCCCCCCTTTTTTTTTTCTCTCTCTGCCTATGGTGAGGGAAAGGGTGTTTAACCTCCTTCCCTGGTCCAGACCCCAGCTGGGGTTTTCCTGGGGGGGGAGTCCCCCCCACTGTAGACTGGGCTGCATTCCCAGTCGGGCTTGCCTTCCCACACCCAATTGTTAGCTAGCCCTCACTGCTCCAGCCTTGGAAAAGAGGGGTGGAGCCAGCCCTGCAGTCTGAAGCAGACAGCACAGTCCAGCCCAAGGCTGGAAAGGATGCTAGAATGTGGGGTGGACTGTGATTTAACTTGAACCAGGAAGGGGCCTGGGAGAGCAGTTTCATAAACTGGTTTGACTCAAATCAGTTAAGCTTGCTACTACATTCAACTGGGTTTATCTTAAACCAGTTTAAGCCATTTTGAATTCTGTTACAGGTTTAAACCAGTTTCTGATCACTTAAACCAGTTTATGTGTAACTTCTGTCCCTAGCCTTAAAGCTATGTAGTGTAGTCTGATGCTGGGAGGCTGATCCCCGATTCTGCCAATTCAGGGAATTGATTGTACAGTCCTGGGGTGCACTAGCACATAGGGTTCTGTGGATTGAGATCTGGATTCCTCACCTGCTGGCCAGGGAAAAGGTGCACTGTGAAGCCTGGCACTGGGAACCTGCTTCCCCAGTTGTGGTCTACTTGTTGAATTTTCAGAGGTTCAGGCATTGATCAGACACATAGTATGGTTTAAGGAATTTTATCCTGGACTCCAAAAATCATGCATTGGCAGAATGATCCAGGATAAAATTCTTCAATTCTGTTGCATGAATAAATTAACATCTGCCAGGGCCCCAATTTTAACCTTTCTTGGAGTTTCATGATGTATTAGAAATCTAATATAAAAGGTTCATAAATCTACTCAGCCAGCTTTTAATGGCTCTTGTGTACAACTTATCTAGAACCGCAGATTTAAAAATAATGATTCCTAATGTCTCTTGTTTACATGTGCTTTCAGATAGTCTGGCCCAGTCCATTTCTTAATTGGTTGAAATTGGCATTCCATTTTTAAGAGCTATGTTAAGCTGTTCCTCTTTTGACTCAGTGTATGGCAAGGAATGCTGTGAGCTGTTTTCTGCAGTTTTGTACTGGATAGGAACAGGCAGGTGCAGGTAGGCCTTGTCAGAAGACAGATAACAAAATATCTGACAATAGGGTGCAGCAAAATGGCAAATATGTATGTCTATGTTATCTATTTGTGTATACTGTATAGAGATACCTAAACTAGTTTAAACTAGCAACCATATTAGCCATCTCATACTCCATACTGCAATTACTTTTCTCACTACAGTGGGCGTGTCTACATGTGCATTAACGCACCTTTTCTAATGTGCATTTAATTTAGTACGTCCAATGTGAGGTACTAAATTAATGCACATTAGGCTGTGCTAATGCACAGTAGTGTATTTGTACACTTTTTAAGCGATACTCAAGGCACAGTAGACTATTCTACTGTGCATTAGAGTAATGTCACAGTTTTCTACATGATGCTTTAATGCACACTAAAATAATCTACAGCGAATTAAAATGCATGTGTAGACTCATCCTGTGTAAACAAACCTCTGGCAGGAGGCATTCAAAATAACTGTGGCCCTGTATATGTTTATGAAAGAGTAAGGATCTTATCTCTAAGAAAGAATTTAGATTAGCTTTTATATTTAATGCTAATTACTATTGTTAGTGGTGGTCTTTTTCCCCCCTAGCCTACAATGCTGCCACACCTATGTAGGGAGTTACATTCAGTTTCTGTTTTCCTTTTTTACAGGAGAGGGTAGGAAGAACAGAAATCTCAGGGGAGATACCCATGACCTATATAAGACACCTGGCTTACATACTGGAAGAATGGACTATCATGGCGTATCTCTAGACATACTTATTTATGTGGTCATCTTGGTGACAGTAGCTGCAATATTAATCTATCATGCCATTCCTTTTATACTTGGCCTCTGCTTCTATTTTAGTAGCATTTTTGCTATAATTTATAAGAGGATTGCTCAGCTAAAGTCAAACCATTCTGATGATACCTTGGAAGGTCCAAGGAAAACCTTGTCATACTTTTGGGATTTGTTTGGAAGGATATGGCATGGTAAGTAAACATTTTTTTGCTTGCACCTCTATTTTAATTAGGTGAATGCCCCCAAAAGTTAAACCTTTGGCTTCTTTAACCCAGTGAAAAAGCAGTGCTAGTTTTGCTAGGGGCTGCAGAGTACACCAGAATCCCTACCCCAAAAAGGTTACAGTTGAAGACACAAAAATGCACTGGGAATGCACAAGAATGCACTGGGAAAGGCAGAGCTGAGAGCATATTGTGGCATACTGTGATTCATATTTGATAGAAATAATAGAGATATAAGCCTGGAAGGGACCTCCAGAGGTCACCTAGTCCAACTTTCTGCCTGGGGTAGTATCATCCGTTTCCAAATTATTTTTTACAATCTATATTCTAAACTATTCATTAAAGTACTCTCAACCCCTGATACAACAGAAAACATAACACCCTAACCAGCTACTAGTAAAGCAGAGGAACTACAGCAGCCAATTTCCTACTTCTTTAAGTGGTTGTTAAATACACCAAAGAGATCCTGGGTAGTAGGCCATGCCCCTCCCCCTCCCCCCACTACAGAGGAAGGCAAAACCCCCACAATGCATACCATGGGGTAAAATTGCTTTGCGACCTCAAATATGGTGATTGGTTTGACTCAGAGCAGAGGGGCAAGACCCTCTAGACAGGAACCTCCATCTTTGGGCCCTGTAGGAACAGTGGCACAGCTTAGTCAATGTACCCAGCCTTGGCTGCAGCCAATACCAGTTTAAACCCCCTGAAGAAGGCTTAAAAGCACCTTGACAAATGTAGCAGAAATGGGGGGAGGAAGACCTTTTGATAAAATGCTTGTTTCTATACTGACAGCAATGGTGGCTCTTCACTGTGCACTAAAAATAGAACACATTTAAAAGGAAATGGATTATTGTGGGATTTTATTTTAAAAATCTTTCTGCAATTGTAAATTTAACTGATTTTTTTTAAATGCTAAGTTTTGTGGAATAGCTGTTTGGGAATGAAACATACATCTCATTTTAATCAGACATGCCAACATTTTGAAATTTCACCAGTAAGGGAAGTATATCATTTGCCAGGTCTATGATAACCCCGCATGCCTTTTCTGCAACTCCTCTCTTCCCCCTGCTTAAACAAAAGTAGCCGAGTTCCAAGAGCTGAAAGATAGGATGAATACAGTAAAAATGACAGCAAGTATTTGTTTACTTTTTATTTTGGAATTTAGGGGTGGGGCCAGTGTAGGGAGGCAGCCAGGGCCTCTTGCTTTTTCCAGCTATCTTGGCATGAGATTATCAACCATCAGATCTTTCCTGGAGTTGTTTAAGTAAAACAAGTTAGCTTTCTGTTGTGAAAAAGACTGACAGATAGCATCACCCCAGTTTGTCCAATGATCACCCAGGAAGCGCTCAACTAGGAAACAGGAGAGCATTTCTAATCCTTACTCTGGAAGATTTAGAGCAGAGACTTGTTACATCTCACATCCCAGGAGACTGTTCTAACCATCAGTTTATCTGTGCATGCTGAAGTGGTTCCCTTTTAAATACATGTTTGAAAGCTTCATTTGAAACCTCTCTTTGGCTCCCCAAAATAATTTATACTGATGTGAGGGACTGGGATAAATATTCAGTGGTTATTATGCTCAAACAAATGTGGGAGTGCCAAATCCAAGTCCCTAATCTAGAGCAAGGAATTGGGGTTACTTCTGTTACATTGCAAGTGAGTATTCTGACATTGGGTTGTTGTTATGGTTGAGTTGAAGGTCTTTTTGACAAAAGAAAAGGTCCCTTTTGAATTTAAGAACTCTCTCTTGTCCAAACTGGTATTTTAATTGTCTGCAAAAACATAATCCTGCAAAAGTATAAGCAAAACCTGTCTGCATAAATATATCTTCCTTAGTTATGACAAATATCTCTTCCCCCAAAATCAGCCGCTCAAAATTGGGGTATGTGGCTTAGGTGGTGAAGCTGTTTTCTTGGTTCGAATTTTGGTCCTCCTGGAAGTAGATGCATGCACGGTGCACCAAAGCAAGGTCTCCAGTTTATCTGGGGCATATTGTTCATGAGGAAGTATGGTACTTTTGTCTAGCCTTGTGCCTTCAGTTCTTAAGGCATGTTGAAGTAGATCTTTCTCTGTTTAGCAGAGAAATTTCCAAATACCTTTAAGAATCTGGGCCTGAACTCTTACAAAGGTACCAAGCATTTAAAAGTCCTTTCAATAGCTACTTCTAGCAGGACAATGAAATGTATCTACTCCTTTAAGGGAGCAAGCAGCCTGAGAGATGGCAAAGGGGGGCTGATGGTGGACTCACCTGACCAGAATAGGGCTGAGGATTGATGTATATAAGACCAGAGCCTGGCTGGTCCATTAGTCTTGTCCTGGTATTTATGGAGTGAGGAGTCCTGACAGCAGAGCAGCAGGACTCCTGAACTGACAGTTGCTTTGAATGAGGAACTCTGCACAGCAGGGAACAAGGGAAGGTACCTGGAGCAGAGAAAGGCTTACTTATATGGGTAGGTGGCCTTGTTTTATGTTAAGCCTAGGGAAGGCCTCAGTGCAGGTATTCATTATTAAGTTGTACTAGCAGTTTAGCCTGGAGCTCCGCAAGAGCAGGCAAAGCTTATTTAGAGGGCCAGTAGCCCAGCAGGGGCTGAGAGTGGGGCTGAGAGTGGGGCTTAGCCAGGGGCAAAAGGGCCTAGAGCAGGGGTGGCCAACCTGCAGCTCCGGAGCTACATGCAGCTCTTCAGAAGTTAATATGTGTCTCCTTGAATCTTTGCACAAGCACATGGTGACCAGCTTCCATAGCTGTTACATCATGTTGTGTGCTTGTGCAAAGATTCAAGGAGATGCATATTCACTTCTGAAGGGCTGCATGTGGCTCCGGAGCTGCAGGTTGGCCACCCTTGTCCTAGAGAGTAGGGACCTGGGAATCCACAGGCACCAGGCCTGGAAAAGGCTGGGAGTGTGATCAGAAGGTCCAGGTACAAGCAGGGCTGAGAGAGAATGAGACCCAAGAAGGTCCAAAGACTGGGGGAGTACCTGAGTGTGAGACCTGGAGGTTTAGGAATCAGGGACTGATGGACAGCTGGACCAGAGGGTCCACAGGCTCATGGGAAGGGAGAGGACTGGACAAGGGTCCACAAATCTGAGAGGGGCTGTGGGCTGGACCGAGGGTCAGGGAGCCCCGCCTGAGAGGAAGGGGCTGCAGGTCGGACCAGAGGGTGGGGAGCCCCGAAAGGGCTGAACATGGGACCACAGGGGCCAAGTGTGGGAATTGAACATTGTGTTGATAACACCTGTGGGGCTGGGAGCATGGTGTAGGGGAAGAAAGGATCCACACAATATGCTCTTAAGGGTACAGGTGCCCTACAGGGGCATAGTCAAGCCTGAGGAGTAGAATGAGGTTAGTGGGGGCTCAGGAAAGACCTGCAGTTAGGATTTAAGGCTCACTCTAAGGCCTGTGGGCAGCCTCCCTTCATAGACGTTCAATAATAAGAACAAGGCACGGTGGGTGAGCAGTCTAGGGAGAGCAATATTAGAGTCTAAGCTGGGCAGGAGCTGCAAGGCCACCAGGGGACATCACAGTCGCCCTGTGACCACAATCTGCCACACTGCGACTGCTTGTTCCCTAAATTCATGCTTTTGTCTAGCAAACAGCTTATATTCAAATTCCAAATGAAATAAAATTAACAATAACAGTATTCTATTTTGTGCTTCAAACAGGTTATGAGCTTCATGGTTTGGAAAACATACCAGAAGGACCAGCTCTTCTTATTTTGTATCACGGAGCTGTTTCTATAGACCATATTATCTTTGTAGCTAGATTTTTTATCTTGACACATCGGATGTGTGTGTCAGTAGCTCATCGTTATTTTTTTAAAATACCAGGTAAAATTGTTTTTGTTGCATATAGTTAGATACATATATAAAGCCTTTTTTGTTTTGGTGAAGTTTGTAACCATCATGTTTGTGAGGTATGCTGATTAGCACAGTCACTTGTGCAAATACTGCACTCTGACAGGGAATTGAGGAGCTGGAGGAATGTAACACACTTCTCACAAATTTGCCTACAGTTTGCACACAGCACACGTCTTTGTCTCTCGCCTTTTGAACTTCTCAAACTTATGGGGTGGTGTCCATAGCACTGATCTTGTAGCAGGGAATTGTACCACACAAGCAAACAAAGAAACAAATAAAAAGAAACCCTTCTGCTTCATCCTGGGCACTTGAGGAGAAGGCTCTGGCTCCTAGCATAGCAGTGTGGCCCTTCTGGCAGCAAGCAGCCAAGTTCACCACTACTTCCTCCTCTTCTGCATACCCCATATCCTTCTGGGAGCTGTTTAAGACTCCTAGCAGGTCATATCCCTGCCTAGCCAAATACACTGCATTGAGGCTCTTTCAACAGGGCTGACTACTGCTCCCTCTTGAAGGGACAGACCACTCTGTTACAAAAGGTATTATTGGAATCTTCATTTTTGCATTGCCTGCCTTTTTCTTTTAACTACAACAGCCTAACTCGACCTTGTTGCAGAGCGTGTGTTTTTACTGTGTCAATTTAACATAAATTAATGTAATGCTCAGTGTGACATAGGCCAGTTGGGTAGAGTGTGTTTGTGCTTTAAAGGAAAACCAGAGATAGAAACTAATTGATATTAAATGCGACTTGAAAGGAGGAATTCTTTGGATATTTTATTTTGACAATTTTATTTACATTTAATAAAATCATGTTTTTTGGATTTATTTAAAGGAAAGGGAAAAGGAAAAAAGGACAGATGGATATATGCATGTACAAGAGTTAGACAAGTTATTCTCTGCAGCTCCCTGGTGAAAGCATAATATCAGAAGTGCATCACTTAAACATTGTTTTTCCTCCAATGCATATTTCTTGGTCTTATGCTTTAAGTATGTAGCCATTGGACTTACTCAAGTTTTTATGCTACTGTATTTTTATGTTCTATGAAAGTTGTATCTGTGGCATAATTTGAGTTTTATTTTAATAATTTCACTGGTACATATTTTTTACAGGTCTTCAATCCATTTTAGAAGTTTTTTCAGTTATACCAGGTACAAAGGAAGAATGTTTAGATGCACTAAAAAAAGGCCAAGTGGTGGCTATTGCACCAGGTGGTGCTCGAGAAGCGCTGTTTAGTGATGACACTTACAAACTCATATGGGTTCATCATAAAGGCTTTGCTCAGCTGGCTATAGATGCCAAAGTGGTGAGTAACACATTCGTAATCATCAGTCATGTTGGTGGATCTGAGGGTATTGGGAGGCAAACAGTTACTACTAGGTGTAGCACAGAGGAGGCTCAGTTTTACTATGCATCAGCTGCTCTATAATAAATTCTGCTGGGCATATGCTTTATCTGAGTTGAAGACAGCTAAACTATGTCAATGTTGTTCTTTTTCTCTGAGATGTTGTAATCAGCTAACACAGCTGTCCCATTGACAGAATTTGTTGAGTGTCTTGTTTAGACAGACAATGGCCAACACAATGGCCAACAATGGCCTTTTTCTGTTCACCTAAATCTCCACATTCCTTCTTTTCTGACCATTCTCCCCATCCTAGAGGTCTGCAGTTCTGGCCTTCGTTTGGATTCACTTACATCCCATTTTTCTTGCATTTGCTGTGATCTCATACACATCCAGGCCATGTCCAAACTGTGCTGTTGCTGCTTTGTAAGACTTTCCTTCCATATTGTAATAGGCCTGCCTTTGGAGGTAGCCGTGGACCTCAGGGTGGGTAAACTTTAACCATTCTCTCACTTCAGCTCCTCCTGTTAACAAATATTAGATAGGTCATTCCAACAAACAATGAAAGAAGTTTATGGATGAATTGACAAAGTAAGATTAATAACAGAGGAAAAGCATAATCTTATGGGGCAGGTCTTGACTGCCATGAAGTGAAGCTGGCTAGGCTCACAGTCTCCACAGCAAGGAGTCCTACCAACAATCCCACAGGCAAACAGTTCAGCAAGTGTTATATAGAAGATCTCAAATTTCCCCCAGCCTATACTTACTAAGTATAGATGTCTGGCAAACAACCTTAATATTCTAATGAATGATCCCTTATTGCTTTTTTTTTTTTTAAATGTCTTTGTTTAACTGAAACTTTCAGAACTGGATTAAACCAGATCTCTTACGGACCAGAAAAGTGTCAATTAGTTAAAGTTACTTTTCTTGAGAAACCAAAAAAAGGAATAAAAGGCAGACGGGGAGCTGTCTCACAGCCGGTTTAACCATTGGCCATCTGTTTAGGGCAGTTTACCCACCTGCCTCCCCTTTGATGTAACTCAGAGAAGTTGTTTATAGGTGGGAGGCTGCCCATTTACTGCCCGATGCCAAGGGCATAATACACAGCTCTGTACCACCCCTACACTGTAGCCACATAGAGATGCCATCTGCAAGGCATGGGATGTGGCCTCACACTGTAATGGGCCCCATTACATTCCAGTCTGATATGTTGGACCCCATCCTGGTCAGGTGGCTTAACCTCCTCTGTCATGCAGGGCTTCAAACTCCCTAGACCCCTTTCACTCTTGGCAGTGGCCCCCTTTGGGACCTTTGGCCTTATAGGTCCTGGCCTCGCCTCTAGGCTAGTCAGAACTACAGGCCCCTGGCTGTGGCTACCCCTCACAGTGGGCATCCTTGCCCTTTGACCGTTCTGGTCCTGGCCCCAGCATTGACCAGTTGAGCATTTCCTGGCTAGGTTCTTGAGCAGCTGTGGTGGGCAAAACCTCCCTAAGGTTCGTTGTCTAGCTGTAATTTGATAGACAGACAACGCAGGTAAAGAAAGACAGCTGTTTATTTGCTCGAGCAAAGACCATAAAACCAGCAAAAGGCAAAATGGCCCCCCCTAAAGGGTGAGGCGATCTTTTATACTTATTACAATAAGGCAAGACTTACAGGGTTAACAAAAGCAATACTGGGGCGGTGCTTTACAAATCTTCGTAACAGCATATTTCTATTAAGCTGAACTAGCACTTTTTTAAAGCTAAAAGTTAAGTAACAGTAACATTATAATATGTTAGCAAAACCTTACACAGTACTAGATACTTCTCAAGGACACAACCCCTGCACCCAGAACAATGGCTTCCCTGTCTTATCTTGCTTCTTGCTGTAGCTGATTTTTCAGCACACAGACACAGATCCACTTTTTAACTCAGAAAATGCTTAATACAGTTAAAATGATTACTTGACACAAGCAAAGGCTTAGCTATCATTCTGCCTTGTGGTCAGCTGCATTGCTAGGCCACAGGTCATGCCTTGTATTCAGCTGTAAAGCTAATACTTCTTAATAATCCAAATTATTGTTAACTTAACAGTATGCTATCAGAAAGCTATTCTATTTCAGGGTAATAACAAACCTGCGCACTACAAGCTAGCCCTCTTCCTCTCATACAGGTCCACCTTCTTGAGCCCCTCCAAACACAGCTCACTCAGTCTCTAAGGCCATCTCTAGGGCCATACACAGTCCTTCAGGCCCACCCACATGGACCCAACTCTACACGGCCCATGCACAGTCCTTCAGGCCTGCCTACGCAGATACTACTCTACATGGCCTACTCACACATGCCCCCTCACTGGGGCCACTACACCACTCCCTCACCAGGGCTACTAGGCCTTATGTCCCTTGGGCCTTAGGTCTCTGATGATATGCCTGGACCTCTTGCCTGTCCCCTCTATGGGGTAACCACCAGGTCATGGGGGCTGAGCCTATACCTGCACCCCATACTCACCTTTCACTAGGGAGGCACTGGTCTCACATTTCCTGGGGACCAGCCTGCCACAGGCAGCCCCACCACACCATCCAACACCAGCAGGGTGTAGTTTTAGGTCATTCCCCAGTACCAGGAACCTCCTCCATCCCCATAGTTTCTACCCGTTACCACCAGGCGTTTTGGGAGCAGCAGCTCTGGCTCCCTGCAGCAACTGTCTGCTTAGGTCTGAGGACCTGGGTCTATACTGAGGCTGCCCAGCCCCATCCCCCAATCCAGGAGCCCTCTTGCAGTCATGTGACTGCTTTGTTAAGCCACACTGCACCTGCCAGCTGCTCCACAGCCTGTTCAAGCCTCTTAAAATGGCAGCCACCAAAGGTGCTCTGCCACCCTTCCTTATTTCCTTTTGTTTTCATTTACACAAATTTGTTACTTCTATGATAAGGCTGCTTTTTTCTTACAACTTATCTAAACATTTTGACAAAAATACATTTATTATAGCAAAGTAACCTACTATACATTTGGCTACATCAATTACTACTTATGGTCCTTTCTAATACTGTTTCCAGCTTTCACAGATGCTAACCAAGTGTTTGCTGCTCACTTTGAACTATACATGTATCTCCTTGCTTTCTTATGTCCCAACAGCCAGCGTAAGCAGTCTGGTACCCCTCCCCTGCTTTGGGCTGTTAGTAGCTTCAGAATCAGTTAAAGGGCTCAACATTTGCTAATGACTGTGCCAGATCTTTGCCAACACCCCTATTCCCAACTGACTGCCCTTCAGGGCACGTACCCCTCAAGGCCCTTCTTTAGGTACTCAGTCTCAGCACTCCCTTCTTTAGGTACTGGGAGACTTTAGGTCTCCAAGTCTCAGCACTCCAGGCTACAGGTCAGGCTGCATGTGCCAGCCCTCAGCCAAAGTCTGGAGTTCAAGATGCCCAAGTACATCTTTGGCCTCTGCCACTCCCTGCTTCTCTTCCCTGGCTCCTCAGACCCATGTCTTGGACTCTACATTGGGTCCTCAGATTACAGCCCAAAAATGCAGGGTGTCTTACTGGCACCTTCTGTGACAGCACCCACCCTAGGGCACCCTTTCTTTCATGGCTTCTTCCTCTCCTTTAAGACACAGGACACCTCACAGTTAAACTCAAACAAAAACAAATACCTTACTTCTCACCCTGTATCCTGCTCCATGCTCCTTTCTTCTGTTGTAGGTCTGACCATGATGTAAAATTCCTTCCTGATCCCAAATATGGCAACTGAGTGGAGGGGCAAGATCCTCTAGCCAGAAGCCTCTGGCTTTAAGTTGCAGCAGAAGCAATGGCACACCCCAGTCAAAATCTCCCGTCTTGGCTGCAGCCAACACCCAGTGCCTCTGAGGAAGGCTTAAAAAACACCTTGACACAAGTAGCAGAAAGATGTGGGAGGGCAACCAGTGAAGCCTCAAAGCATGAGAAATATCCATAGTAGAACATAGACATATCTATGCCCATATCATCCACAACCAGTGGCTCTCCAACCTCTTCTGGAATATCTCCAGTCATGAGGAGTCCAGAACTTCCCTAGGTAGTCAAGGTGAATCCAGATAAGCACACATGTGCAGTTTGTGGCACCGTAGATCTGTCTGCAGTGCCACAAACTGCATGCACTGCACATGGAGCTGTTTGCCATGCTGTTAATTTGCAGCATGGTGGGCTTTTTGACACTGGGAGATTCCGGTGCCAAAAAAAAGCAGGGTAGTGCATGTGGTGCTAGTGTGAGCACCAGGAGGCCCCTAGGATCCTAGGTAAGGCTGCCGGGGCCAGCCCAGGTACTGACCCCAGTCTCCCCTACCACACCTGGTGCAACTTGCTGCTAGCCAGAGTGTGCGTGCTGGGGAAACCTAGCAGTGGCACAGATATGTACTGCTACTATTTCTGTCCAGGGCACATGCACTGCTGCGCATGCCTTCAGAGGGGAAAAAAGGTGTAATGTAAAGGTGTATGTTAACAGTACATCTCAAAGGACTTCCAGTTACTGGTAAACAGCTTTCTTTTCTCATTTGAGTAAATGTCCTTATAGAAATGTTCACTGTGGATGGCTCCATATCAAAGCTTATAAACCTGAAGAAAAGACTTGGAGCCCCATAAATGAACAAGAACTTTAGGATACCTTACTGTGGCAAAGTGGGGCTCCCCACCTAGCCACAGTGCTAGGTTCCCCACTTGCCTTTGGGCACGCCTCCCACCTGACTCACCTGCCACACCTTATTCTTATTAATTAGGATGTTCATTAAGTGGGAAGCTACCAATTTTATGCCCTGATGCCAGGGGGTGCCATCTGTGGTGCCAAACCTTCCCTACACCGCAGCCCATGCCTTGCAGATGGCATCCAGCTGTTAGTCACACCAGCCCCACACTGGGCTCCAGAATCCTCCTATCAGGACCCCACATTGATCCCTCCACTCAGGCAGCCTACTCTGCCATCTTTCGGGCTGCTGAGCTCCCTGTAGCTATCTTCCCTGTCAGCGTGGTCCCCCGGGGACCTTCAGGCACACAGGCCCTGGCCTCACCTGCAAGGCCAGGTGGGACCCCAGGCCCTCAGCTCTGGGCACCCCTCACAGTGGGCCTCTGGCCCTTTTGACCTTCCCAGTCCTGGCCCCAGCATTGACCAGTCGAGGGGGTACTCTACCTTTGGCCTCTCTCACTAGCCCCACACTCTCTCTTGGGTCCACCTTCCTGGATATGAGAGCTGGGGTACCTCACACCATGACTGGTGCTCCAGGGTCTCACAGGGGACTCTCACTCCCCACTGGAGCAGCAGGTCATGGTGCTACTTACAATCTTACTTTTGACCCATACTCAGCCTCCCAACTGTGGAGGACTTACTGGGGTCAGGACTCGCCCCTCTATCTCTTGGGCTGAGCCCCCTTTACTTGGCCTCTGGCCCAAACTTCAGCCTCACGCATCTGAAGACCAACCTGGGCCTACTTTCCTCACTCGGGGATCCACACCACCCCTTCACTTGGGGCTCCAGATCTCCACCCGCTTCACCTGGGGCTCCAGATCTCTGCCCCTTTCACTCAGGGCTACTTATCTCTGTGCCCTTCACTCAGGGCTCCACACCATCCTCTTCACTTGGGACCATGAGGCTTTCCTCCCCAGTGGGCTCAGGTGGCTGCTGCCATGCCCAGCCCCAACTTTCCTTCTCAGGGTCTTGCACCCCCACAGGGTACAGGTGTCCACAGCCATACCTGGCCCCCACTCTCGTTCCTTGGGGTCTTTCACTTCCACAGCACTCAGGTGGCCACAGCCGTGCCTGACCCCAACTGTCTCCGGTGTCATGCAACCCACCTGAAGGTGAGGGCTAGGGTTAAGGTGCCCCTACCTGCCTTTCACTAGGGTGATAACTGGCCTGGCATTTCCTGGGGGCTCCCGCACCACTAAGAGCCCCACTCCTGGCAGGGTACAGTTTTAGGTCATGCCCAGAACCAGGAGCCTCCAATCCATCCCCTACAGCTCCTCCAGGATGATACACAAAGCCCCACAGCCAGGCAATGTTACTGCCTTCCCAGCCAGCAGGGAACTGAGCTCTTTATATAGACAGCCAGAGATCTAAGATGGCTGCCTTAATCAAGCCCCTGATGGCTGCTTAGCTTTGGTCTTAAAGTGGCAGGCACCAACAGTGCCCTGCCACTCTTACTGAATGTGGCTTCTATCTGGAGGCTTCAGTGACATGCACTGAAGTCCAGGTTGCTATTCGTTCAAATAGCATGCTACCACATTTATTTCTGGAAGCACCTACTGGGTACCAGGATGTTCAGATACAGTATTCAGAGACTGTCTTGTTGTATTTGGTATGGAGTCTGTGGAAGTGCCCTGGGATCTGGTGGAGTTGGCCTGCATCACAGAAGGTAGCTCCATATTGCCAGCCTTGTAACATAACATTCAGCTGGACTGTCTCTGGGGTATCCTGCTTCACTTTTTGATCTTTCAGTTATAGAAACAGCCACAAAGGCTACCATGAGCAGTCATTGAGCATGTGCAGTAGTATCTCTGCTCAGGTTCAATGGAGCTTCAGATAAAATGCCAGGAAGTAAAAATCAGTGACCCTTTTCCCACAATTTCCATATGGGTTCTCAGAGTCCCCTTATCTCAGGGGTGGGAAAAATATGGCCCGCAGGCCTTATCCGGCCCACCAAGCACTTCCCTCTGGCCTGCAGAGCCCCTTCAAAACCCATGTAATGGCAGCTGCCTCTCTAAAAGCCTCCCGCGGCACTAGCCGCTGGCTGCAGCACCTCAGGCTGTTTTCTTGGGTTCTGGTTGCAAGGCAACCAACCCTGACCTCAGCCTGACCCAGCTAGCCTTGCCCCGCCCCAGCTCAGGCTACATTTACAGCTTGAGAGGGGCAGGGGGGGCTGGGCCAGAACCTGTGGCGCCAGTGAGGGGAAACAGTGGCTGGGCCAGCTTCTGCCTCCTGCGTGGGACTGGAACGGGCCCTGCCCTGCAGGTAAGCCCAGGAAAGCAGCTAATGGGCAGGTTTTCCCCATGCCATACCATGCTGCTCGGGCCGTGCAGGGTTGGGCTGGGCTGGCACTGGGGAGGGGAAGCAGCAACTGGGCCGCAGCTCCGGCCCAGTCAGCACCAGGGAGGAGAGGTGGCGGCAGAGCCATGTGCCGCTCAGGACAGGATAAGCCCAGCCAGAGCAGCAGGGGCTACCTGTGCTGGTCAGTCCTGAGTGGTACATGGCTCCAGCACCACTTCTGCTGGCTGGTGCAGACCCAGCTGGGCTCCTCCTGTCCCCAGCAGCACGTGTGAAGCTGGCTTTAGCCGCATGCTGCTCTGGATGGGACGACCCCAGCTGGGTCTGCACTGGCCAGGAAAGGTAGCACACAGCTGAAGTCAGCTCCTCATGTGCCGCTGGGGATGGGAGGAGCCTGGCCAGGTCTGCACCAGCCAGCAAAAGCGGTGGCAGAGCCCTGTGCTGCTCAGGATGGGACATCCCATCCGGAGGAGCATGCAGCTGAAGCCGGCTTCCCACATGCTGCTGGGGATGGGAGGAGCCCAGCTGGGTCAGCACTGGCCAGCAGAAGTGGTGGCAGAGCCAAGTGCTGCTTGGGACTTTCCGGCATAGGCAGGGGGAAAGTGCAGCTGAGTCCCTGCCACTGCAGCCAGGCTTGTCCCATCCCAAGTGGCACACGGCTCCACCGCTGCTTCTGCTGGTCATTGCAGACCCGGCCGGGCTCCTCCTGTTCCTAGCAGCACATGAGAAGCTGGCTTCAGCCACATGCTGCTGGGGACAGGAGGAGCCCGGCTGGGTCCGCACTAGCCAGGAAATGCAGCATGCAGCTGAAGTCGGCTCCTCACATGCTGCTGGGGATGGGAGGAGCCTGGCTGGGTCTGCACTGGCCAGCAGAAGCAGCAGCGGAGCTGTGTGTCACTTTGGACTGACTGGTGCAGGCAGGGGGAAAGTGCAGCTGAGCTCCTGCTGCTCTGGCTTGGCTCGTCCGATCCTGAGTGGCACATGGCTCCGCCACCACTTCTGTTGGCTGGTGCAGACCTGGCCAGGCTCCTCCCATTCCCAGCAGCACGTGTGGAGTCAACTTCAGCTGCATGCCGCTTTTCCTGGCTGGTGCAGACCCAGCCAGGTCCATCCCATCTGGAGCAGCATGTAGCTGAAGCCAGCCTACCAGGTGCTGCTGGGGACGGGGTGAACCCAATTGGGTCGGCACTGGCCAGCAGAAGCGGTGGTGGAGCCTCCTCCTTTTGGGACCAGCTGGAATAGGTAGGGGGAAAGTTCTGGGCGTGGTCTGATACCTCTGAAGCCCCAGGATGAAGCAACAGCTTTCTCTGCCCCTTTGCCCTTTTGGAAGAAACATGGCCATTCTTTTCTCCATCTTTTCTTTGCCTTCTCCTTCCCCATCTCATCTGCATCTGGATCTTCATAGTATTTCAGTTTATATATTGGCAACTCAAAGCACTCTCTTCTGGTGAAAGCCAGTCTCTTGACCAAAATAAGTTTTCCGCCTTCCATATCATTACTATTGCACGAAGTAATACTGTTCTCAGTCTCTGTCTCCAGTCCTTTGGGCATTAACCCATACAGCACCATTTCATATGTTAAGTTACAGTTCATATTGATTGCCCTCAAAAATTGACACCCCATCCCCATACCCTTGCACAAAAGGGCAGTCCCAAAATACATGCAATACAGATTCTTTAGCCCCACATCTCTCCTTCAGGTAGGTCACTGATCTTGCCAAACCCCATTTAGGCTGAATATCCTGCACAGGAAGAATATTCCATATCATCATCCATATGACATCCATATCTGTCTGTTCTCCTTTCACTCTATTATCTGTCGCTTATGTCCACACATTTGCCATCTGTCTTTTCATCAGAATCCCAGCTATTGTAGTTTTATATTTCTTTTTTATCTTATTAATCACCTTCTTATGGTTTTTCAAGCACTTTAATCCCACTCCCTCAAGTTTATTTACCCTTAAAAAGCTCTCCATCTTTGCATAGTGGGCTGGTAGCTGCTAAGCTCATGGCTTTTTTCCAATCTCCCTCACACATGCCTCATCTTCTTAACAGTACCCCTGCCAGGAAACAGCATAAACACACAGTCTTCCCCACCCCCTCTGTTATCTCTTCGTAGAACATACTTATAAAGTAAGTACACACAAAACTTTTCATATCTGGCATTCTGCAGTCTCCTAATTACCTAGCTTTCTATAGCTCTTTGCTAGCTATCTTCTCTCTTTTACTTTTCCTCAAAAAGACACCTCTCTGCCTCTGCATACTCCTTATCTGCTGCCATGATGTAGATACACCACTCCCATGTAAAGGCTGATTGGTAAGAGTACTACTTTCACCTCAGCCACTTTACTTTTGAAAGATAATGTTCTACCACTCCACAATTCCAACAACTGCCTCACTCTTACCTCTGACTTCTCCCATGCCTTTGTTTCTTTCCCTTGGGTATCCATTTGGATTCCCAAGATCTTGATTACATCCTCTACCACACAGAGTCTGAACTTCTGTAAATTCTCCCAGTTCCCCAAACCCATCAGTGTACTTTTCATCTTATATAATTTTGCTGCTGTCACTTTGCTATAGTCCTCAGTGGCTACATCTACATGAGACACTGAATGCGCAATCATTACTATGCAGTCATTTAGTACTAAATGGGCACTAAGTACTAAATGGGCATAATTTAGTACTGCACACATTCACATTTACTGTGCAGTAACTGAAAATTTAGTGCGCAGCATGGGCATGCATCTACATGTACTGCACAGTAAATGGTGACTTATGTTGACTTGGGCATAAATTTGATACCTGCATCATGCAAGTATCACATTTATTTCCGATTAGTTACTGTGCAGTAAAGCACATGTAGATGCCTTACTACACAGTAACACTATGTGTGTGTGGACAGACTTGGGACTAACTTTAGCCCCAAATCGGTCCACACACACAGTGTTCCTGCATTGTAATGCTTGCATATGTAGATGCTGGCCCATTACTGTGCAGTGATTTACTGTGCAGTAAATTTAGTGCTACCTAAATGCACATGTAGATGTTTCTAACAAGTACTAAATGACTGAACAGTAACCAGAGTTAGTAGCATTGAGGAACAGCTTTTCTATAATGCTGAATGTGCATTAGCCTGAGACTACTGCACAGTAGTGTTGCACCATGCTTTCTGCCATGTGACACTACTGCACGGTAGTCACAGGCTACTGCTCAGTCAGCATCTCATGTAGATGTGGCCAGTATGTTTCAATACCCTCTTGTTTGATACATTGTTCAGAGCCACCATGTTAACATAATCTATATATAATGTACATTTAACTTCTCCTCCTGGTATCTTCACAGCACTTATCAGCTTATCCCAATTCTCTGAGCTGATTGCTCCACTGTACACACAACAAGATAGGGGAGCAGCAGGCATCCCTGTCTCACTCTTGTTTGTATGGGGAATACTTTGCTCAAGTAACCATTTACCTTTTCATCCTCACCTGCCAGTACCGGGTTGAGCAGCGCTTTACCTCTCGTCGGCCTGTAGACTTCCTGCGTCAGATAGAGATCATCCACGCACGAGAGAAAGCTTTGTGACACTTCCACTTACTCTCTCTTGAGCAAAATCATGATTCCAGCTGCTTACTTTACATCTAACCCTGCCCACCACGATAGTCCCCATCTCCACCCCGATTTTTTTATAAAACACTTGTAATCCCTCTCCCATGGGATTACACACTCATGTAAACATATTATTTCCACTTTTACCCCACTCAATATTGGCATAATATTATCCCACCTTTTTCTCAATAACACACCTCAGACATTTATAGATGCAATACATGAAGTCATCATTGTCCATTTAAATTTCATATCTCTATCATTTTACAAATCTTCTATGCCATTGCTTGATGCTGGTCAACTCTAATCCTTCCCCTATTTGCATCCCTGCAGTCTTTGCCAGTTGTTTTATTGCTTTAACATTCAATAAAGGTTCCCCTTTCCCTTCTCCACGACGTTTCTGCTTCCCTACCTCTCCTTTCCCCTTTCCCTTTCTGTTAGTCCCAGATGACATTAGCTCTGATGACCTTCTTGTCAGCCCATCTCCCTCCCCTCTCCTTGTCTGCTTCTTCTTTTGGAGTTTCATAGCATGTGATTTCTCCCTTTTCCCAATTTGGCTCTTTTCTTCTTTCTCCTGTTCTAGCCTCACTACTCCTTCTTCTTCCTGTATCATGCTTTCCTCTTTCCCTTCTCTCTCCTGTGTCTCAAAGTCACTTGTTCCACTTATCTTTCCTCTCTTCTGTCAGCAGCTGTGCTCCTTTGGCTACTGAAATTTCCCTCTCTCCCACCCTGGCTCTTCTTTCTTGTGGCATCTCCTCCGATGTCATATGTTATGACTCAACAGATTCTTCTTTCTGACTTTCACTTTCATGTCTCTGCTGCTCCTCTGTAGATCTAGCTTTATTTGAGAAGGACCACAGACATTGCTGCTATAAGTATCCCTCTTCCCTGCAAATAATACACTTCAGTACTTCTTGCTTGGCGCTCTGCCACCCTGTGCCCTTTCTCTTCATGGCTGTAGCGTATTGAACACCAGCAGTATGTGGCCATGTGTCCTTCCTGCCCACAGTTGCTATAGAGTTTAGGCTGTCTGAAATACATTGTAAACCTTTGGTGTGGTCCTACTTAGATTACTGATGGTACATGCATAATCCTGCCAGGAATCCACTCATCCCCCCTCATTATCACTTGAGCTCACTGCAGTCCTGCCCATATACTATATTTATTGTGTAACTTCTCAGTATACATAAATTTTTGTACATAATTCCTCAACTCTTTTTCTATCCTCCTGCATCTCAAGCATGTCCATGTACATTTGAATAATTATCCTTTCTCTTGTCTTCTCTCCCACAATAAAATGTATCCCCTTATGTTCTTCTCTCTCACCTACTACTGCATACATCTTCCAAAAATCCTCAAAAATGTCTCGGCTCTGATATGAAACTTTCCAAGACTTCTGGTTCCAATGGAAGGCCTAGTTCCTAAAGGGTTCATCCTAAAAGAGCCAGCAGGCTGCACAATGCTTTACCTATCATAGTGATGAACAGTTCAGGAGACTTGCATGGGATGGTTTAAACCATGACTTAGATGTTCTTTGGAATTCAGGTCCCTTGAGCCATCAGGACTGTGTCCTTCCTACCTCCTTTGCTGTAGAACTTGGATGAGGCTGACACCACCTCAAGGCTCTTTGTAAATTGAATCTTGTTACCAGCTGCCCTTTAAGCGCAGAGCTTCATTTTGAGTTGTTGAATGAAAGTTTGCCAGGTCAGCACTATAGTTATGTAGTCAAATCAAAAAGCACTCAGTAGTTCCAGATCCAGAATTGTAAACTAACTGAGAAGTGAGTCCTTTTATGAAGGAGTGATTATTTTCTAGTTTACCATCACCTTGTGCTGACTGGAGCTCTTTCACCTTTGTGTTAGTAGTTCACCTTCTAGCAAGGAAGGATTTTAATGCCTTTTGGGTGATGTGTTTGTCCATCACTGTTCAAGATGCAGGCTCTTACAGACTGTGCTTGTGGAATCCGTAATGTCTCTCCATTAAATGATGCATGTCTCTGAAAGGCAAGGCTGCTGGAAAATGTCCACTTGAGAATGAGAAGTTTTAAAAACCACTTCCAGAGATACCTGAAGAGTTTGGACAACTTACTTCACTAGATGCTCGAAGGGAGATAGGCTGCAATTAGACTTAGATAGACTACAGAAGTGGGCGGACGGTAATAGGATGGGCTTCAATGTAGATAAATGCAGGGTGCTGCACCTGGGGAGAAGGAATCCACAGCATACATACAAGTTGGGGAGCTCCCCCCTTGTGAGCACAGAGACGGAAAGGGATCTTGGAGTCATTATTGTCTCCAAGATGAACATGAGCCGCCAATGCCAGACCGCAGCCAGCAAAGCCAACCACACCTTGTCATGCATCCAAAGATGCATCTCAAGCCGGTCCAGAGAGGTGATACTCCCCCTCTACGTGACATTGGTCCAGCCTCAACTAGAGTACTGCTTCCAGTTCTGGGCACCGCACTTTAAGAAGGATGTGGCCTGCCTTGAGAGGGTTCAGAGGAGGGCCACCTGCTTGGTTGGAGGGCAACAGGGCAGGCCCTATGAGGAGAGGCTGAGGGACCTGAACCTGTTCAGCCTCAGCAAGCGGAGGCTGAGTGGGGATTTGTTGGATGCTTACAAACTCATTAGGGGAGATCAGCAGCAAATAGGAAGAGTCCTATTCCCCACAGCAGCACCTGGGGTGACGAGGAACAATGGCCAGAAGCTGCTGGAGAATAGGTTCAGGTTAGAGATTAGGAGGCACTATTTCACTGTCAGGGTAGGTGGAACCAACTTCCTAGAGAAGTGGTCCTCGCTCGTACCTTGGGTAAATTCAAAGAGAGATTGAATGAACACCTGTCTGGGGTCGTGTGATCCCAGTACATGCTCCAACCAGTGGCGGGGAGTTAGACTAGATGATCTATTCAGGTCCCTTCTGACCCCTAACTACTATGAAACTAGATATGGAAGGTGCCTGAATCTTCTGATAGACTGGGATTATCATTCTGAGTATCTCCCCTCAAAAGGAATCATTCTTCAGTCCACTATAATGGGGCCTGAGTGTCTGGGGCATACACCAGGGATTAGCCAAACAAACAACTGAGGGGAGCTTGAGCAGAGGATGTTAAGAACCAGAATGGATAACCCATTCTGTTACTTTGTTCAAGGCATCTTGGAATCCTCAAGGCCGAAAGAGCCACTTTGAACAATAGCCTGGAGGCCACTGAGCAACAGTCACAACTGCATGGGCACCCAATATGCACAGTGAGGAGCCATAGAGTATATGAAGGAGTGTGATACTGGGAAGGGCTGATTACCAGCGTGGAGTTGGTGCCACAGCAACACTCGGAAGAACTGTTGCTTGTAGTGTTAACAAGGTCAAGTCAGAGGACAGTACTGAGTAGAGTTCTGGGTGAAGAGAAAATTCCCATGCAAGAGCACTTGTAGAAAGAATTAATTTTGGTGAGATGGTAAAGTCACTCTTTGTCACTGAAAGAATGGGCCTCTGAGCAAGAGATGACAAATCTGAAGGCAGAGAAGTAGTACCAAGCTTTCTGGTGTCTGTTAGTTCAGTCCAAAGACTGATGCTAAAGTATCTACAGTTGCCATGGGCTGTGCAATGCTCAGGGCAGAAGCAAGGAGACTTCTTATTCAACAGCTAAAGAGTTTCTGCTGTTCCAGATGATGATACTGTCTGACTATAATTTCTTTCTCCAAGAGTCATTCTGGGCTGAGGAATCTGAGACTGGAGGTTTTGAGAACTGTAAGGGGCTGTGAATAGTTTGAGACTTGGAATTTCAGTTGGAGCCTGTAAAAGCTGAAATTTGGATCAGCCAGATGTGGAAGAAGTGAACTTCTGCAACAGGCCAGTAATGGAAGGCCTTTTTCTAAAGCCAAAATAATACTACCAGAACCATTGACTGGCCACAGTGCCAGTTTCAGTGGTGCCAAGGAGGAGGGAGGTTCCTGATAGTTGATGTTGAAAGCTGCAAAGAGATCTGTAGTGTTGGCAGCATCTCTTGTCCATGGATTGGAGATCGAGCTCTAGGAGGTGTTCAAAAGGAGCATTATAGAGCTTGGTCAGTCCTTATTGGTCTAAACATTAAAGCTACAACAGCCACCTGTGGAAGGAGGTAGGACAGGAGTCTGGGAATGGATTTCTTCAAGACAGAAAAGACACTTGTACTTCTGTCTGAAGCTGGTCAGACACTGTTGCAGGACAGACATCCACTAACACCTGCCAAGAAGGGAGTAGTCATGGGTATGGGCATTGTCATGTATCTATTTTCTTTCATTTCAGATAGAAAAAAAATAAGAAGGAAATACAAAAGAAAATCCCCATCCTTCTTAAGAAAAGAGGTAGAAAAATTGTCCCAGTTTAACAGCATTTTTCAAATTTTCAGTGTGTTTCCAGGTCTTAGCCTTCTCACTCTTTCCTTTAAAGTGTGAATTACCATTGCCTGGCCCATATTCCCATGAAGATGTGATCTGAGGCCACTGAGCCCATTTGGGATGCAAAGTCTCCAGAACTACTTTGTGTGAATAGAAGAGTAACACTGAACTTAATTACTGCCATATTGCCTAATTCTGACCATACTATAAAAAAGATAAGATAGTACCTATTTGCACCCATGGCTACAGTTCATACAAACTTACAAAAATGGGAAAACTAAACGCAGCTCATCATTAGCACCAATAGAGACCCAGACATCATAACGATAAATCCAACTGGAAAAACATGCACGACATCTCACAAATCACCCCAAAATATTTAGGGTTCCCAAAACATACATTTCCTGAAAATATTGAGGGTTCCCAATGCATACATTTCAGGTTTTTCCCTGGAAAAAAAATCTGTGTGCCTTTATAGTGGTCCATAACTTACTGGACAGGGCACTTCCTTGGAATATGAAAGACATCATTTCAGGTCCTTTTTCAACCCAAATTCAGACAAGACCCTTGAAGCTGCATCTCTCACTGTGAAGGTGCTTTATGTATACAAGACTACTAGATGTTCTGGCATGGTAGCTAATAATAAATCTGTTCCTTGACCAGCTCTAATATTCAGATGTACAATTATGAATGAAGTGTGAATTATACAAAGGCTTATAGGAGACAAGACTTCTAAGCCAGATCCTATCTATCAATGGACGTTTGTTAGTGTATAAACATATATTTTTCCCTCTTGAAATAATTGAACACTTGAACAGAAAAGAAATATGGATTTTTAATTTCATGGTCATTATTAAATTCTTATCTTTTGGGGTTTTTTTCTTCTCCTCAGCCCATCATCCCAATGTATACTGAAAATGTTCGGGAAGCATATAGGATGCCTAAAGAAAGGAGTAAGAGGCATTTTAAATTATATATTCTGTTTGAGCATTTGTCACTATTCCATCTCAAAATGTGTATCCTAGAAATGTGTATCTTCCTTTGAATCTTTTATGTTTTTGTTTTCTCTCAATTGTGTGGAAAATGGAAAGTGCCCAAGGATTATCAGATATTAACATGTGTGTCTTGGATGAGGCATAGGCTTCTGACAGACATCCCTTTCACATTCTCAACAGTTATGCCTCCTGCCAGTCAGTAGCTTGTTGGCTGAACTGGAACACATCAGGGCTCCAACCAGCTGGTTCAAGCTCTGGTGCAGTCTTGGAGCTAGCTAGCAATAAGCTAATCATCAGCCTGCAAGGACTACACTGCGGCTGGCTTGAGCCTCAGTACAGTCCTGGGCCAGCCAGACATCACCTGTTGGTTAGTTGGTGGGGACATACTGGGGCTAGTTGAAGACCTCAGTGAAGTCCTAACCCTGCCACATGCCCAAATTGGCATCATGGGATCCCCCCTCCCCCTTTTCCCCTCCAAATATTACACATATTTTGTGTGATATTTTGGGGGCTGGTTTACTTTTTTGTGATGCCATTTATTGCCTCAATTTGTGGCTGTTACTATTTAAGAGACAATTAATAGACTAATTATGTCTTCAGTTTCAAGCTGAGGATCTTTTCTGAAGGCCTGTGGCGTAATGGCAGGCAAGAGAACTATTAAAACAAGTGATTGTACTTACTTGAGGGTGGAGTGCAGATGGGTTTGCCAAGATGGGGACATTGCTGTTACAGCAGCGGTTCCCAACCTCAGGTTGCGACCCAAATGAGGGTTGCAGGGGCAATGCCAATGGTGCCGCACATGAAGGATGAGCCACGCCGTGTGCCGGGGAGCTCTCCTACCCCCACCCCCGGGCTGCCACCACACTCTGCTCCCAGCAGCAGGTCACAGCAAAAAAAGGTTGGGAACCACTGCATTACAGGGAAGACTCTGAAGGAGATTAAATCCTTGTTAGCTGATGTGGCTTATGGGGCTGGTACGTGGACTCAAAGTATTAGTTAAACTGGGAACAACTATGGAGGGTGATACAACTTGACTTGATGAGTCAAGTGGCTAAAATAGTGATTCTTAGTAAGCGTACTGGGGCACTCTTAGTAATCAGGATAATTTTTGAAGGGTGCTACAAAATATAAGGAGGTAAGACAAGTTTGAGGAAATAAGGAGATAATTTCAAGTTCAGGCTCATGTAGGCCTGGGCATTGCTCTGCCCCCACTGCCTGGTCCCTGTAATAATAAAGACGTTTTTGAAATAAGGTGTTGCTCAATTCATAGAAGTTAAGGATGTGTGTCTTTAGTGCAGCAGTTCTCAAACTTTTTATTCTCAACTGAGAATCAGTGCTTTTGGATTATGATGGTGCTGAAATTAAACTCAAGCAGTCTGCACTGCACTGGACACCAGCAGCCTTTGAGTTAAAATATCCAGACTAGAGGTTAAGGAGGTAAGTGAAATAATAGAACGTGATGGTTTTTACCTATGAAGACTTATGCTGGCTGAACCAATCAATCTCAAAGGTGCCACCATGTCTTGCCTTTTGATTGTGATGGAAATGTTTAATATTTAGAAATTTGGCAGCTTTGTTTATTTGTTAAGTTTAATATATGTTTAGTCTTTCAGAGCTCTGAGCCTTTTCTTTTGTCTTTTAAACTAATGCACAGAATTAACTCGGTGGTTATATGAAACTCTTGGGTTGTCAGTCACTGCACCATGTGGAGGGCTTCCAGTCAAACTTCGCACACACATTGGAGAACCCATTCCATATGATCCAAATACGACTGCTGAGGAACTAGCTGAAAAGGTACATTAGTTCCTCTAGCAATATCAAATTTTATTCTAGATCTTAATTTTCTCTTACTTTTACTTGAAATAAATATTTCAAGTGCAGATATATCTTCATTTCATTTTATTGCAGACTTTATCTTAGAGTTTGAGTTATGGGATACATCAGGGCTCTCCAACTGGTGGCTTGTGGGCCACCTGTGGCCTGTGAGGGGTTAATTTACTGCCCAGGCACTGCTCCCCTTACCACAGTGGAGGCTGCTGACATCAGGCTTACCAGGATCCTCCCTGCTCTGTCATTTTTTGCTTCCTGATCCTGCCCCTGAAGGCAGGTCAAGTCAGGAAATCACTGCTGTGGGGGCCAGGGAGCCTAGGCTCAGGGTCCCCATGCAGAGGGGAGGGGTAACTTGTGTGGCATGGCACAGCAGGGAGGTGCCCATGCAGTGAAGTTCAGTAAGTGATGTACAGTGGTTGGAGACATATATAGTGTGTGGAAGCAGGGGGACCCTCAGGCAGCACAAACACAGTTTGCATGGCATGTGGCCCATGGTCACTTTGAAGTTGGGCAGCCTGGATTATATAATGTTCCAGAGCCACACCTGAAGTAGCTGATTGTAAACTCTGCCAGTGATATAGTGTCGCCAGGGGTTTTAGTGGTGGGTATTTTTTCCTCTACTGCTTGAATTGCAAACTTTTCCTTCATTTCTTGCCTTCCATGTCTTGTGTCACTTCTGTCACCATAAGATTGTGGCTGAAAAGTCTGGTCTTAAGCAGCATGGTTATTAAAGTTTCCAAGTTAGCTAGTCAGAGTATCAAGACTGCCCAGCATTGCATCAGACAAATACTTGAAACTATTTTAATCTGTCAAAATTGGTGGGAGCTATTTGCTTAAATATTAGGTCTGTGTGAAATTTCAACCAGTGTTTCCTTTCAAAGCTGTTTCGATGCATTTTGATCTCAAAACAGCAAAATTGAAATGAAACAAAAGGCTTGGAAACAGCTTCAAAATGAAATGAGGGCACTCAAAACATTCCAAAAGCTTTGAAACGTTTAGCATTTCAAAGCCGGGCTTGCAGGTAAACATAAACTGAGAGGGAGAGGGGGTAAGAACTGCTTTGGTATTGACATCTAGCTCCTGGTTCGATTTCCCAGCTCTCTGATTGCTTCCCCCAGCTCTCCGATCATTTCCCCAGCTCTTCCTGGGGGGTGTGGGCCCCCAATCTGCATGCGGGGTTTCAGCAGGCTGCTGCTGTAGGCTGAGGCCAGTGGCAGCTGCTTGGCGCAGCCTGCACTGAGTGCTGGGAAGACTGTGGTGCTGCTGCTGGCCCCAGCCTGCAGTGGCAGCCTACTGAAATCCTGCATCCAGATCCAGGGGCTGGTGCCCCCTGGGAAGAGCTGGGGAAATGATCAGAGAGCTGGGGGAAGTGATCAGAGAGCTAGGGGAAGCGATTAGAGAGCTGGGGAGTTGAATTGGGAGCTGGGAAATCGAACTGGGAGCTGGATTCCCCAGCTACCCAGTCTTTCCCCCAGCTTTTCTCTGGGGGTGCGGGTCCCCAGATGATGTGGGATGACAGCAGGCTGTCGTTGCCAGATGGTGATGGCGGTGGCTTTGGGCTATTTCCCCAGTCAACAGCAGCAGCCTGTTGAAACCCTGGATGCAGATCTGGGGGCCCATGGCTCCTGAGAGGGCTGTGGGGCTGTGCCAGACTCCTTCTGGTGGGTGTGGACCTCCGGATCTGCATGCAGGATGACAGCAGGCTGCCGCTGCCAGCTGGGGCCAGTGCCAGCACCTGAGTCTGAGTGGTGCAGCCCATGCTGAGCTTTGGGAAGAACCCAGGGATGGTGCTGGCCCCAGCCGGCAGCGGCAGCATGTTGTCATCCCACACACAGATCCGGGGGCCTGCGGCCCCTAGGAGGACTGTGGAGCTTTGCCAGACTCCTCCCGGAGGGCATGGGCCCCCAGATCTGCATGCGGGATGACAGGAGGCTGCTACTTCTAGCTGGGGCCAGCATCAGCACCCCAGTCTGCTGGTGCAGCCCGCGCTGAGTGCTGGGAAGAACCCAGTGCTGGCACTGGCCCCAGCTGGTAGTGGCAGCCTGCTGATATCCTGCATGCAGATCCGGGGGCCTGCGCCCCTGGGAGGGCTGTGGGGATGTGCAAGACTCTTCCTGGGGGGAACAGGCCCCTGGATCTGCATGCGGGATGACAGCAGCCTGCTGCTGCCGGCTGGGGCCAGGGCCCGTGCTAGCACCTGATTCTGTCTGGCACAGCCTGCACCGAGTGCTGGGAAGAACCCAGTCCTGGCCCTGGTGCTGGCCCCAGCTGACAACGGCAGCATGCTGTCATCCCCCTCACAGATCTGGGGGCATGTACTCCGTGGAAGGGCTGCGGGGCTGTACGAGACTCCTACCAGGGGGTGCAGGCCCCCGAATATGCATGAGGTATGACAGCAGGCTGCTGATGCCAGCAAGTGATATGAGTTTTGCTTTGAGCAGTTTGAGGTGCAGCTTCCCAAAACCCCTGCACCTATCTTCTTGAAACTTGGCAGGCTTTGTGCCCTAAGAAGTGGCTACTATCTCTGCAATTTTCATCTTAACCAGGCAAGAAATGACGAAGTTATAGGCATTGCCATAATTCCCCATTATAGCCTATGGGTGAAACGTCAATATGTGTCAAAACAGCATTGAAACAGCAAACCAGTTTTGATGAAACAAAACAGAACAGTGCTTTGAAACAGTGAAATGAAACACTGTCCCTTTGAAATGGCAAAATAGAAGTCAAAACAAAATGGTGCTGCTTCACACAACCCTATCAAAATCTATGAGGATCTGGGGTCTAGGCCCGTTCACATGCTTGAAGATTTGTTTAAGGTTCAGGTGTTTAACCTAAAGGCTACTATTAGTACTTTAGCCAGACCAACATCTGCCATCCTCTGGTTTATGCTGGTTTCAGTTCTGTAGACTCTAGTCTATGTGAATTGTACAAAATTATGGTTACTGGCTCAAATATATTTGGGCGTATTTGCCTGAAACATCAGATTGCTGTCTAATGAGAGATTGGGGGCAAAATTTGAGAAAGGTGCCTGCTGCTGCAAGCTATGGACTTAGGAAGGAGAGGGTTGGCAATGCAAGAATATTTTTCCTGACAGTCTGTGAGCTTTTGACTGGCAGTCAAACTTGTTTTACTGGTGCATCTTTTTCCTGTTATGTTTTACGTAATATAAATGCAATTCTTTTTCCAGGCCCCAGTAGCAGGGCTGTGTTCAAGTTTAGGAGTTTAATGTGGTGGGCTTGCTGGTAACAGCCCGGCTTGTCAGCTCAGAAGAGCTCCGAGTGATTGGTGGGGCATTCCCACCACTTGGGTGAAGGCAGGGGGAAGTCTTGCCCCCCACCCTACACCCTGGGGTGAGGAAAAAAGCCAGACCTGTTTGAGGACTATACCCCTCCCCATTTCCTGACTGGTCCATTTGCAATCCAGGGGGCAGAGCCTCTGGCTGGGATAAAAGAGCAGCGTGCCCGGCACATGGGCCACTGTGTCAAGGGACAGTGAAGAGGGCGGGCAAAGAAGAGCTAGCAGAGCTGACCAGTGGGGTGGAGCTGTTGCCCTGAGGAGCCCGAAGAACCCGCTTCTCCAGAAGGGAAGCGGCAGGCAGCCGTGTTCCCCAGCCGTGCCATGAGGGAATGTGGTAAGCGGTGCATGAATGGTGCATGCTGGGTCCAGGAGCAGACCGAGACCCTGGGAGCTGCTTGAGGTGGCTTGGGTCTCTAACCCATGGCATGAGGTCAGGAACTCAGTGCACAAATGGTGCACGCTGGGTCTGGGAGCGGACTGACACCCTGGGAGCCACTCGAGGCAGCTTGGGTCTCCAACCCCTGGCACGAGGCCAGGCCATTGGTGCACAGGCAGCGCATGGAGGGTCTTGGAACAGACTGAGACCTCATCACTGTACAAGGTGGCTTGGGTCTCCAACCCCCTGGTATAAGGGAGAGCCACCAGTGCAAGGAATGGTGCACTGGGCCCCGAGTGGGCTGACAGCAGGAGGAGCCCAGGGCAGCTGTGGGCCCCTGCCAAGCCAGAAGTTCCACAACTGGGGAGATGGGGACAGCTGCACTGGGCTTTGGAGTCGTGAGTGCCAGGAAAGGGGATTTCCCACAGGAGAGGTGGGGAATCACCCTTCAGTGAGCCTAACCTTGGGTAGAGAAGCCTGACAGGGAGGGACCCCTGGGTTTGGAGGTTCCCCTCATGGACTATCCCAGTTGGGTGGTCGAGGGCCTGGAGTCACTGGGGATCTTTCCCCCTCTGGAGTGTTGCCACTGCTCCAGAGGCAGCCCAAGTTGTTCTTTGTGACTTTCAAGGTTTACACTTATATCTGATGTTCTTGTGCCTCATATTTTGTAAGTTAACACCTTATATTTTGTGTATTTGTTTCTTATGTTGATGAGCTTACACTTTATGGAGTTTAAGGTTGTATAATCTTTATCTGAGATGCTGGTTTTGATCCTTTGAAATTATTTACCTGTATCTGGGGGGTGGGGAAACAGGATTGTGTGTGTGCATGTATATATATTGCATAAATTTCCAGGTCCCTTAAATACATGTATGTTCCACTTTAACTCTTATTTATTATTACATAAATTTGTACATAGTTAAGTTCATAGAGTGTCCAGGTCTGGCTCTATAGGGGTAGGAGAGAAACTACATGGAGCAGCAGTTTCATCCCACCATGCACCTGCCCTGCTAACTTTTCCCTTTGATTGGAGAGGGGAGTACACAACTACGTACTACCCAGGCTACATTAATATCAACCACAGTAAAAAAAGGAAAGTTTTGGTTCCCAGGAAGAAGTTGGTGTTAAAATATTTGCTTGGGTTGCAGCTCTGCTTGACTGCAACAGTGGTTTCAGATTGTCCTGCCCCTCTTGCCAGGGCCCCCAACTCACTGCCACCCCCTTGTTCCCTGACTGGTCCTGGCATCATCCTGCTCCACTTGCCATGGACCTTACTGACAACCCAGAGTATTACAGCACACAGTTTAGAGACTGCTCCCTGCATGGTGCTGTGCTCCCACTTGGATATGAGATGGTGTTGCTGTGTTCTGTCTGTCAGAGCTTCCATCAAGTTGCAGGTGCTTAGTGTTTTTACTGATGACTACATCTTATTTAGGGACTTCACAGAAAAGAGGTCAGACCGGACCCTAGTACCCAGCCAATCACAATCAGGAAATTAGGGCAAGTCACCCACTGAACAGACTCCATGTGATGCAGCCACAGAGCCAGCCGTGCCTTGATCCCAGCTGGGTTGAGTGAGGCAATCAGGGCAGCCCCTGCACTGGTAGCCATAGGCAGCAGGCCCCACCCAATCCACCCTAAAAACTAGACCAAATCTACAGTACCCTTGTCTGAACAAAGGCAAAAGTTCTTGCTCCTGAACTTCCATGTGCTTTCTTGCTGGTATGCTGGTTAGATCCTTGACATTCCTTGACTTCAGTTCTCAGGTCTTGATTCTGATTTGACCTGCAGCACTGGCTTTTGGCTCGCGATCCTGGTGAACTCTCGGCTTACCCTGTCTCTAGCTATGATGGCTTCTACCTTTGTCCTGTTTTGACTTCAGCTATGGCTCCCAACTCCAGGTCTAATACCAGACTCCTCTGTACCCTGCAGTTCTCTGGGGAATTGATCTGGACTATACACATGCTTCCAGTGTCTAACCACAAGACAAGCAAGTCATTTAAAGCTCTACCATACCATATTACAACTCCTAGTTCATGCTCCTTTACACATTATTTTCTAGAATCAGTTCTATAAAACTAGGAATAAATATTTGATCCTACACACCTCCTTTTCCTCAGCCTGCTCCGACTGCAAGAACTGTTCTTAGGGAAATGTAGACCCTTGAGGAAGTGTAGCTGTAGGGCCAGTCAGGTCCATTCTATTTAATCAAAGGAGCTGTTCCAGTAGGCCTTGAACTCTGTAGTTAGTGCCAGTTAGAAAGGATTTTTCTAGTAATGCTCTCCAAATTTGAGGGAGCTATTCACCGAATTCCATATCTCTGACTTCTGGAAGACTTGGGTACTGACTTCACAAAACCATATTCCCAGACTGTTTCAATGGGAATTAAAAAACCTAAAGTATTAATTAAGTGAAAAGATGGTACATTAGAATCTATTCATAATTTTGCAGGACAAATTATGCAGTGCTTATTAAAATATAACAGCCATCTTGCGCTCATTTGGTCAGCAGATAATTTTGCCATACATTTCAGATGGAGCACAAATTAGGCCTTCTGCATTTATCATTTCAGTTTCATTATTATAAATTCATATGGACTGCGTAAGTCAGTAAGGTATGTATACATATAATGTTAGTATGTACTGAAAACCCATAATGAAAGTTATGCAGCTACTTAAGTGCTCTCCAAGATTATAACTATAGTTCTTTTTTTTTTTTAAAGGAAAATTGTGTAGAGAGAGCTACATGCACCTTTTCTGTCTCCCAACTCATTTCCAAGTTGAAAAAGATAACTGGGGCTCTACTATGTGTACACCTGCATAATGTGAAGACTTTTAAAAGCTTAACTGTCTCTTCCTTTTTACTTAACAGACAAAGACTGCACTCCAAAATCTGATACAAAGTCACCAGCAAATACCAGGAAGCATATGGAAGGCTTTATTGGCACGGTTTGATAAACCACAAAAAGATGATTAGAACATGTTACCTATTTAATGACTCAGTTATAAAACCCCAAATTACATGTAGTTCAATAAGCATCCCACTGAAAATTTATGTAAAAATAAATGTTCCTCAAAAATGGTTGCTAGTTGATTGTCATTGATGTTGCATATTTAATTTAAAGGTGTCTGTATATTTGAAAATGATTTGATTAGTTGTAGTTGATTTGATCTGTTGAATGCAGGGTCCAATTCTGGAGGCTTTACCCAAGCAAGATTTCTGATGATTTTAATGGGAACCTTGCTTGAGTATGGACGGTAGCAACACATGGAGAGATTATGCAAAAAGATGCATTTTTGTGAAGTTAATGAACCAAAAGCAAAGAGGGCCCTTGTTCCTTGTCATCTGGCCCAGAGGACTCCCAATGGCTGTGGCCCTGTGTGCTACAACCAGCACATAGGGTTGCACAGTGCCCCAATCTCAGCATATGGGGCCTGGTGAGGGCTGAGAAGGATTTAATAACAGTGAGCATGTGTAAATGACACAGGTGTTAATGTAGAGCACCTGAAACATTTAACAGTTTTTTTGGTGCAGTGCATTTTTGTTTGCATGACACAGTGTTTGTGTTTGCACAAACTGCACTTTTGAGTGAGTTAAGCCTCGTGTGCCATTCCCCGCAGATTTCAGTAGGCAGAGTTAAATACGAATTTACCTTCTGTAACGTCTTTCCTAAGTATTACAGCAGGAGACGCATGTAAACCACCTGGGCTCCCCAGTCCCTGCCCCCAGACTCTCACTGGGCAGTCCTGACTCATTGGGAGTCTCCCCTGGGCATGGTCATGGTCACCTCAAAATCCTTGTCGCTTGCACCTGCCTATGCTCAGTTGCTCTGGTCTCTCTCCATGAGTATGTGATCCCAAAACCCCATCCCAATCCCAAAGACAAGCTGCTTGAATCCTCTCATTCCTTTCCCTTCCTGTTCCACCAAGTTACAAATATATGTGTTTTTTCTTTTACTTACTATAGCTGCTATGATAACTGCTATAATATCATAAAATATTCAGAGTTTAGAGTAGTGTGGGTGGGTGGTGCTTGTTGCCACCTGGCTGACTGGCAATTGCTGTCAATATTGGTGGTGGTGGCAAGCTCTTCTGGGTTTTTTTTTTTTGGACTATATTTCCCAGCATTCCTGAACTCATTGATCTTTGTACAGTTTCCAATAGGAGCTTCCATTGGAACCCTCCCATTCCCTACCCACGTACACCATCAATCTGTTTGTGTAGTGCCACATATGGCTTTTGGAGGTGTGTTGTGAATTGTTTTATAAATGTTTTTGGAATGTTTTAGAAAATGTGGGTTGCTGTTCGGCTTGGTTCTGCACCTGCCTACCCTGCCAAGAGCTATAATAGTTAACTTTCTCACCCATGTGGGGGGGGGAAGGGCACATTCAGATGTGGGTGATCGTGCTTAATGCCCTCTTCCCCCAAACTACTCACAGTCTGGAAGCAGCAAACCCCTAGCCCAGTCCAGATTTCCTCCTCCTTCCCCTGACCATCTTCCCTTCCACCTCCCATCTGCAACACTGCATGCCCCTGTAGACAGACACAAATTTGAAGTGTAAATGAATTTATTTTAACATAACCAAAAGAAAGAACAAAGCACTCCTAGGTGTTGTTGTCAGCAATATATCCTGCCAGACAATCATGCACAAGGGCTGCCCAACCAGCCTCTCCTTCAGGATATCTCCTTGGTCCCTCTGCTGCTGCTGCTGCCCAGACATGTCTCTGTTGTTTGGCCACTGCCTATCTCACTTCTTCTTCCCACGACTCCTTGAAAACCTCTTCCCAGCTCTCACAGATATTGTGCAGCATGCAGACTGCCACTACAAAGGCTGTGATATTTTCTTGCTCCATCTTGAGCTGGCACATAAGCGCCCTCCATCATCCTTTCAGTCAGCCAAATGCACATACCATGGCTATCCTGCAACTGCTCAGACTGTAGTTAAAAACCAGCTTCTGTGGGTCGGTGATGTTCCCTCCATAAGGCTTCATGAGCCAGGGCTTTAAGGGGTAGGGAGTGTCCACTAATGTAATCGGGGGCATGACAACACTGTCTCCTCCACGCCGGGTGCATAGTGTCCTTTCTCTATGAGGCCAGGCAAAGGGAAGTTTCTGAACATGCACACATCATGTGCGCTGCCGGCCCACCTGGTACAAATGTTCATGAAGCAGACCTAGTGGTTCACCACGACTTGCAGGATCATGGGGGCATATCCTTTTCTATTTGTGAAAGCCCCCTCCCTCCCTGCAGGGCACAGCACTGGGATGTGAGTGCTGGCTAAAGCCTCCACGTAGTTAGGGAACCCCTTCTCATTAAAGCCATGTATGACTTGCTGCAGATTTGCCACACAGATAATTTTGTTTGCAACGATCTCCTTAAGTGGCTGGCATACCTCATGATTTGCCAGCCTGACTATGCAGGCAGCCATGCCAAACTGGTTCGCAATGTAGCGGAGGCAGGATGGGCTGGCCAGTTTCATTATGGCCATTGCAACCCTCTTGTCTGGTTGGATGGCCCAACACAGGTTAGTGTCCTGCTTTGTGATGTGGAGCTCTAGCATTGAGACGATATGACAGAACATCCCCCTTTTCATTCAGAACATTTCCAGCCACTGCTGGTTGTTCCAAGTCATCAGCATAATTCGCTCCCACCATTCTGAGCTGCTCTCACAGGCCCATACCGTGCAGATTCTGGTCCTCCTCAGGTTTCTCAACAGAGCCCAGTCAAATTCCACTTCTTCGCTTTCCTCTGTGTATTCCAAGTCCTCTGGGTACCTGTATCATCTTCTTATTGTCATTAATGCTGTTAAACCAGGAACACAACTTGTCAGTGAACACTGTAGCACAGTTCCTATCCTTCTCAAGCATTGCAGCAGTAATCCCCAGGTAAACAGCATTTGTAGAAGCAGTAGTGCCACTTCCTCCTCCTACTGCTCACCCATGTCCTCCATATTCTCCATGTCAAAGGACTCTTCATTGTGTTGTTCTCCATTGTCACGTATTTCATCCTCGTTCTCCATTTTGCACCTCTCCGTCAGCAGCAGCTTCTCACCTGTCTGCACCAAGCGGGGGTCAGGGACTGGAGGGTGTTGTGTGGTCTGGAGCTTGGTGTAACTGTTTTTTCAACACTTTACCCTAGCACCCCAGGGCATTAGGACTTTTGCACATCTTTTTTTCCTTTCATCCTGATCTTAGCTGCTACTGGTGTTCTGATGTAATCAAGCTAGCAAACAAAAGATGTTTTGCCTACTCCTCTCCTGGTAATATAGGCTACTCAAAACTTTTGCCACTTTAGGGAAAACAGGCTGTGCTTCTGTAATAAAATTATTTTGTACAAGCAGGCAGGTAGGGATCGATTTTTGCAACATTCCGGGCCATTGAGCAGCCATCCCAAAGTACAATGGCCTTATTGGGTGTTTTGACACTTACAGGTAATGACTTCACAATCATTGGAATTTTCCCAGACCTTCATGCAAGCTTAGCCTGAGTATAAAGGTACCCCCTCGCCCAAAATTTGTTAGCCCCTTTCACAAATCACTTGTGCTGTTGACCATGAACTGCTTCGCCATGTTTCAGAAAGCCAAGGCCAGCAGGATGGAGCTGACAGCCCAAGATGCTGATACCTCCAATGCCTGTGGACCCAACTGGACCCGAGAAGAACTGGAGGACTTAATCAATATTTGGTCAGAGCCAAAGCTCATCGATGGACTGGAAAGTAGGAGGAATAAGCCAAGCCCGTTTATGTCAAGATCATAAAAGGTGTGCAGGTGCGAGGGCACAATCGTGACTGGGCTCAGGTCCAGTGCCAGATCAAGTCCCTGAGATCAGCATTTTACAGAGCCAAAAATGCAAACTCTCATTCTGGAGCAGGTCGCACACTTGCTACCTTCTATGACAAACTGTCCATCATTTTCTCCAAGGCTGTGGATGACAACCCAGGTTTGGAGACTTTCAGCATCAGGGCTGGGCAGGAGGAGGAGGTGGCAGCGGCCCCTCCTGAGGGTGAAACCATGAGCTAGCATGCCTCAGCTGTATGGAGACCACTCCCTGCTCCCTGGTGAGTGGAAGGAAGAAATGTCAATCACCATACACTTAACGCCACTTAGTCCCATTCCAGGGAGGTATAGGAATCTTTCTTTCTTGATTAGCAGTGAAATTTATATTTTCAAAATTGGCTAAAATATGGTATCTTCCATGTTTCAGGGATCTGTTTTGTAGCTGTGTTGGTCTAAGACAAAGAACAATACAGTTAGGCTGTCACTAAATCAGGGCTGGGCTGATGAGGGGGAAGACAGATCAAGCTATGGGCTGGGCTTTGCCTGGCCTGTGCTGGAGGGGGCAGGGGTGATGCATAGGGGGTGCATGGGGGTGTACATGCACCCCCTGAGAGTGCTGGTGCACGCCCTGACAGACAGCACTCCCCGCTTAGGTGACAGGCAGGGGGGCAGGCCGGAACACTGGTGCCCCTCCATGAACCCTGGCCAGAGAGTGGGGACACCAGGTGGTGCCAGGAGAAGCGCCACTGCCACTTCCGGGAGTGCCTCTTGTGCTTCCCGGTTGGCACGATTGTCCGCAGGGGACCCCCGCCCCCAAGTCGGTGAGATTGGCTGTGGGGGACCTCATAGTTTCATAGTAGCTGGGGTCAGGAGGGACCTGAACAGATCATGTAGCCTGACCCCCTGCCACAGGCAGGAATGAATGCTGGGTTCACAAGACCCCAGACAGGTGATCGTCCAACCTCCTCTTGAATTTGTGCAAGGTAGGGGTGAGGACCACTTCCCTGGGAAGTTGGTTCCAGATTTTGGCCACCCTAACTGTAAAATATTGCCTTCTGATCTCTAACCTAAACCTATTCTCCATCAGCTTATGACCATTGTTCCTTGTCACCCCAGGTGGTGCTGGGGAGAAAAGAGCTCTGCCTATTTGCTGTTGATCCCCCCTGATGAGCTTGTAAGCAGCCACCAGGTCTCCCCTCAGCCTCCTCTTGCTGAGGCTGGACAGGTTCAGGTCCTTCAGTCTCTCCTCATAGGGCCTGTCCTGCCCTCTCACCAAGCGGGTGGCCCTCCTCTGAACCCTCTCCAGGCTGGTCACATCCCTTTTGAAGTGCGGCGCCCAGTACTGGACGCAGTACTCCAACTGTGGCCTGACCAAAGTCACATAGAGGGGGAATAACACCTCTCTGGACTGGCTTGAGATGCACCTTTGGATGCAGGACAAGGTATGGCTGGCCTTGCTGGCTGCGGTCTGGCATTGGCGGCTCACGTTTATCTTGGAGTCAATAATGACTCCGAGATCCCTTTCCGCCTCTGCTTTCAAGAAGGGAACTCCCCAGCCTGTATGTATGCTGTGGATTCCTTCTCCCAAGGTGCAGTACCCTGCATTTGTCTAAGTTGAACCCCATCCTATTCTCGTCTGCCCACTTTTATAGTCTGTCTAAATCTAGTTGCAGCCTCTCTCTCCCTTCAAGTGTGTCCACCTCGCCCCACATCTTAGTGTCATCAGCAAACTTGGACAACGTGCTTTCCACCCCCTCGTTCAAGTTGCTGATGAAGATGTTAAACAGTGCGGGCCCGAGGACCGAGCCCCACTGCTCACATCTCGCCAGGTTGAGTACAACCTGTCCACCACTACTCTCTGGGTGTGCCCCATCAACCAAATTTTTTACTCATCCAACTGTGCAGGTATCAATGCCGCAGTCACTTAATTTATTGATGAGGATGGGGTGAGAGACAGTGTCAAAGGCCTTCTTAAAGTCTAGAAAGACTATGTCCACAGTGACACCATCATCCAAGGATTTAGTTACTTGGTCGTAAAAGGCAATCAGGTTGGTCTGACAGGATCTGCCTTTGGTGAAGCCATGCTGATTGCCCCTGAGCATGATCTCCCCTGCAGGCCCCCCACAGATATGCTCCTTGATGATCCTCTCCAAGAGCTTACCGAGCATCGAGGTGAGGTTTACAGGCCTATAATTACTTGGGTCCTCCTTACTCCCCTCCTTAAAAATAGGGACCACATTAGCCAGTTTCCAATCCCCCGGCACCTGGCCAGATGACCATGAATGCTCATACAGCCGGGCCAAAGGCTCCGCGATGACCCCTGCCAGCTCCCTCAACACCCTTGGGTGGAGGGCATCTGGACCTGCAGATTTAAAAATGTCTAGCCCTTCCAGAAGATCCCTAACTACATCTGCACTGACTGAAGGCTTGATAGAGCTATCCCCAAGATTGTCCCTACCTGTGGTAGGTGGGATATCCTGGTCCCTGTTCAGGAAAACAGAGGCAAAGAAACTGTTAAAAATATCAGCTTTCTTGTCTGGCGTAGCCACAAGATTACCGTTTGTGTCTTGCAGGGGCCCTACATTGCCTGGTGCCCTCTTCTTGCTCCCAATGTACTTGAAAAAGGACTTTTTGTTGTCCTTGATCCTGGATGCTAGCCTGAGTTCCATCTCTGCCTTGGCCTTCCTAATAGCCCTCCTACACTCCTGGGCTGAGGAGGAGTACTCCTCCTTGGTGATAGTTCCTCCCTTCCGCTGGTTGTACACCTCCCTTTTAGTCCTCAGGCATTGCTGAATGCCCTTGCTGAGCCAAGGCGGTTTCTGAGCACTCTTACCCCACTTGCTTCTCTCACGGACTGTTATCCTTTGGGCCTGGAGGATCGCCCCCTTAAGGTACGACCATCCCTCGTGGGCTCCCATCTCCTCTAACTTCTGGGCCCTTAGTGCCTCCCCCACTAGTCTCCTAAGCTCATTGAAGTTGGCCCTTCTGAAGTCAAGGTGTGAGCCCTTGACGCCCTGCATTGGATACTGAAATCCAGCAGGTGATGATCGCTATTGCCCAGGTGGTCAAGGACCTGCAGTCCCCTCACCAGGTCATCCCCCATGGCCAGGACCAGGTCCAGCAAGGCGTTACCCCTAGTGGGGCTGTGCACTTCCTGGATAAGGTGAAGGTCCTGTAATACAGCCAGGAACCTACGTGAGTGGTCAGACCTGGCTGTCTGCTCCTCCCAGCAAATGCTCCTCCCAGCTGCCTGGCCACTGGTGGAGGGCATGTGCCCCCCTGACTCAGGTGGCACCCAAGGGAGGGGGACAGATGGACTGGAGCCCTCTCACCTCATGGCAACCCCCACATCTCTCCCCTCCAGCTCACTCCAGGCAAACCCCAACCCACAGCTCACTTCCCACCCTTCACTTCCTGCAGACAGCACTTAATCTGGGAGGGGCAGAGCTGGGGGAGAGGAGTGGCTCCTTCATTGTAGGCAGGCTCAATCACTCACCCAGACCCAACAGGTGAATGTCTGTCCAGGTGGAGAGTAAGGGTGTGGAGGGCGGGCTATAATGGTCTTTCTGTAAAGCACCATGAGTTAGAGCAGGGGCCTGTATGTCAGCACCTTGAATGGCTATCTCTTAAGTCCAGAGCAACGACAATACCAAGTACAAGGACAAGGAGACTGGGAAAAGTCACAAGACTGAGAGTATTCAAGAGGATTTGAGTGGGACTGAACTGAAGATGAGGAAGATGTGGGGGGATATGGGCACGCTAGAAGGGAGGAATAGGCTGCAATTGGACCTAGACAGGTTACAGGGGTGGGCAGATGAGAACAGGATGGGTTTCAACACTGACAAGTGCAAGGTGCTGCACCTGGGGAAGAAGAACCAGCAGCATACCTACAGGCTGGGGAATTCCCTTCTTGTCAGTGCAGAGGCAGAAAAGGATCTTGAAATCATTATTGATGCCAAAATGAACATGGGCCGACAGCGTGGGGACGCGGTCAGGAAGGTCAACCACACCTTGTGGTCAACCACACCTCCACAGATGCATCTCAAGCACGTCCAAGAAGGTGATCCTCCCCATCTATGTGGCACTGGCCAGGCCACAGTTGGAGTACTGCATCCAGTTCTGGGCGCTGCATTTCAGGAGGGATGTGGACAGCATGGAGAGGGTCCATAGGAGGGCCACTCGCATGATCAGCAGGCAGCAGGGCAGGCCCTACGAGGAGAGGCTACGAGACCTGAACCTGTTCAGCCTCCACAAGAGAAGGCTGAGGGGGAATCTAGTGGCCTGTTACAAACTAGTCAGAGGGGACCAGCAGGCATTGGGGGAGTCCCTGTTCCCCCGAGCACTACCAGGAGTGACTAGAAATAAGGGTCACAAGCTAGCAGAGGGTAGATTCAGACTAGACATCAGGAGGCGCTACTTCACTGTCAGGGCAGCTAGGATCTGGAACCATCTTCGAAGTGAAGTGGTGCTGGCTCCTAACTTGGGAGTCTTTAAGAGGAGGTTAGACGAACACCTTGATGGGGTCATTTGACCCCAGTACTTTTTCCTGCCATGGCAGGGGGTTGGACTTGATGATCTGCTCAGGTCCCTTCTGACCCTACCAACTATGAAAGAGGGAGTAGAAAAGGGAAAAAATGAAAGGGGTAAATTACAAATGAAAAAAAAGGATAAAAACAGTAATGTTGGAAAGAGAGATAATTAGCAAAATAATATTTCATTTTCACTCTACTACTAGTAGAACTTCATCTTTCACACCCTCCTCTTCACAATTTCATCAACAACTTGGTCGAAATGAAATTTCATAGCCATCTAATTTTTAATAGATAGTATTGCTAATCCACAAAGGCTTTCTTGTCCCATTGTGCTATGCAGGTCTGTCACAGGGCACTAAGGTGCCTGCTCCTCTTAGAGCAAGGATTGCCTGGGGAGGGAACACAGAGCCAGATAAGAGCCCAGGTGCAGGTTGCCATGACAACTGGCTAATGAGGGAATTGACTACACCTGCACCTCGTTAGGTGGCCGGCAGAGGCAGGGCCCTAGGCCCATATAAACCCTAGGGCTGGGACCAGGCAGGTCAGTTCCCTGCCAGCAGCTAAAGGGGAAGGAGCCTTTAGGAAGGAAGGAAGGGCTCAAAAATGTTACAGCCATCAGATACGTTCCCCTTAGGGATAATGGGGCACCAGGATCCCATCAAGTACCCTCGCCTACTAGGCACCTAGTATTAGAGAAGAAGTTTTACTTTTGAAGGGGAAGAGCATACCCTGAACTTTGTGTTACATTATAGCCCAGGGGCTCATGTTTGATTGCTGTTTATTTGCTGTCTGATAACACTGGTGGTTTGGGTGAGGCTATTTGGGGAAAGAGGAGGCCTCATTGGGGGCCCACTACAGTGTGGGGACCCCAGCACCAGAGTGGGTGCAGTATTTGGGGTGCACAGGCCCCAGGTGCCCATGAGGTGCAGAGACAAGGGCTGCGGAGAGAAGAAATGGGCAAGGTGATCGCACAAGAGATGGAAAATATCAAAGGTTGCATGGAAAATTATGAAACGCTGCACGATTGAAAGCTGTCCCTGGAAAAGCAGCTAGAGGCCAGGGAGAGAGAGAGAACAATGGGTTATGGACCCAGTTACAGAGTGGGGAGGCGGAAAAAGACCAACTTGGGGAACAGGCACAGCTCCTTAAAACCCTCCTAGAACACAGCTCAGCTAAAAAGGCAGTGATGAACACAGAGAGCGAGCAGTTATAGCTTCAAGTGCAAAACTTAAGGCAACAAATTCAGGCATTGGAGGTTGAAAATAAAATGCTACAGGTGGCAAACGATCCGATGGCTACAAAAAGCTCAAGATCCTGGGGAGGCTGAGGTGCCCGATGAAACGAGGAATGCCACACTGGCTGAAACAGAACAGAAACCTCAAACGTTAAAGACCACAGATACAATTCAAGAGAGGTTGTAGACGCTGAGAGCCCAACTACCAGAATATGTGGTTGTGGCCAATTTGGTACACCTAGAGTAGTACCATGAGCTGGAAGTATTGAGGGGTCCTTGAAGTAAGTGGAGGCACAGCTGGAGACCACACGGCTAGGGGCCCTGAAGCCTGCAGAACAAGTGAGTTTCCCTGGATACCTAGGCCTGGAGAATCCAAGAGAGGAGGCTGAACCAGGGCAGCCAGAGAGAAGGGATCCATAGGGGCAAATCCTATGATCCTACAAGAAGAGGTCCTGCCGGCCCTCCTAGAGTGCTGGAATAGAAGATGGGGCCAATGGCTGAATCATCATGAGGATGAGATGAGCCATCTAAGACTTCAGCTGGGGGAACTCTGTAAACTGTGAGCCAAGGGAGGAATCACAGTAGCCAGTCTGGGGCACCAGTGGAAGGAGACACGATAGATGTAGGGATGGCAGGGAAGGGTAAGCAGGCTAGCCCAAGGAATGAGACCTGTCAGCTGATTCGCCAGGGCTGTACGCAGGCAGCCCAAGGCCTGAGGCAACATGGGCCCGAGACAAGCCCCAGGAAAAAGGGGTCAGTGGAACCCAGAAAAGCAAGTTGGGCCAAGGAGCCAGAGATAAGGAGGAGGGAACAATCTCTCAAAGGGGGACAAAGGCCTGGGAAAAGACCTCAGATTTACATGGATAATATCCCAGGGCAGGTCAGATGGTGGACTTTGAGAAAACTCGTGGAAGCAAAAATTGAGGGTGTCACGTATGTAAAAATTTTATAAGGGACCCAAAGGAAGACCCACCAGCCAGGGGAAGATAGAGTTTTGGGAGGAAGAATAAGCCCGGGAGGCATTGAGGAAACAGTGAGAGATGTGGGGAAAGCTTTGGGATCTCCAGAGAGCCATAGGGGAGCAAGAAACCCCACAATCAGCCCTGGGAAAAAGACCAGGGTATATAGGGGTTGAATATAGACAAGCCAGAAGTGAGGGGGAGAAAACCCCCAAAAGTAGGCAAGAGCCCCCTTGGGGAGGAGCGAAAAGATTCAGACTATCCCCCAAAAGGGCTCAGTTTGGACAGACAGCAAATAAGGGGAGGGGGGAAAGCTCCCCCCCCCCCCCCAGAGAGTAGGGTAGGAAGAGAGGTTTGACTGTAGAAGGCAAGGAGCTTGACCAACTGAAGTCCATCCTACCAAGGTTGGCTAATGTGGGGGGATTGCCCATGGCAGGGTAACTCCCATTAAATCCCACATGGTGCGCCTTATGGAAAAGGTGAGCAGGAGGCACCTGAAAACTGCCACCATGTGTCAGAATTGTCAGTGGGCAAGAACAAGAACTCAAGAGGGCCTAGACGAAGGAGGCAAGGTGGAAAAGAGTGAAGACCTGCCCTGGTGAGTCTGGGTCTTAAGAGAGGAGGTGTGTCGCAGGTGCCTGCCCCTCTTAGAGCAAGGATTGCCTGGGGAGGGAACACAAAGAGCCAGATAAGAGCCCAGGTGCAGGTTGTCATGACAACTGGCTAATGAGGGAATTGACCACACCTGCACCTGGTTAGCTGGCCGGCAGAGGCAGGGCCCTAGGCCCATATAAACCCTAGGGCTGGGACCAGGCAGGTCAGTTCCCTGCCAGCAGCCAAAGGGGAAGGAGCCTTCAGGAAGGAAGGGCTCAGAGATGCTACAGCCATCAGATATGTTACCCTTAGGGATAATGGGGCACCAGGATCCCATCAAGTACCCCTGCCTACTAGGCACCTAGTATTAGAGAAGAAGTTTTACTCTTTTGAAGGGGAAGAGCATGCCCTGAACTCTGTTACATTATAGCCCGGGTGCTCATGTTTGATTGCTGTTTGTTTGCTGTCTGATAACACTGGTGGTTTGGGTGAGGCTATTTGGGGAAGGAGGAGGCCTCATTGGGGGCCTACTACAGTGTGGGGACCCCAGAACCAGAGTGGGTGCAGTATTTGGGATGCACAGGTGCCAGGCGCCAGGCGCCCGTGAGGCTCAGAGACGAGGGCTGTGGAGAGCCCAGGCGCCCATGAGGCTCAGAGACGAGGGCTGCGGAGAGCCCAGAGAGGACAAAGGGGCCAGATCACAGCAAGGCTTATACAAGACAATGTTGGTGCCATTTGTGAGGCCTAGGGCATGGTAAAGGGGTGGTTGGAGCCATACACATAGCCCATAAGGCTGGGAGACTCAGGAACCATCCACTGTAGTGAGGGGTGCCAAGGGATCTATGAACTACAGGGTTCTGTAAGATCTTGCCAGACCATGTCTAAACCCAAAGATCAAGGGCAGCCTCCCTATATCAATTATTCCAACAAGACGTGGCGGGTGAGATAGAGGGTGCCTGTAGGGCAAGACTGGCACGATTAAGGGGCCTAGGGGTAAAATGGCCACCCCTAGGGACCCCACCCTGCTACAAGGTCATTCTTAATTATTTTGAGTTTTAAGAAGGAACATTCACCACTTGATATTTGTAGGGGGATGCTTGGAAACAACACAACTTCCTTAAATACTTCAGAAAACCATGATGACAAAGCACTGTTATCAACAACCATGAATTTAGCCTAATCTTTCAGTGTAAGTAACTTCAAAATTTTTAATGTCAGACATGCTGTAAATGTAAGTAATTGTCCAGGCAAGTTGACAAAAAAACCCATGTTGTTTGTTTCACTACATTTTCAGCTTCTTCTTATATCTCTTCATCAGTTGCTGGTCCAAGTGTCTTCGATATAATTATTTTAAACTTTGTAGCAGTTCATTCAAACTATGAAAACAATTTGACAATTGGGCGAAAACTATATCCAAACAGCTGTAGAACATGTTCACTTTGAAATAGCTCTTGACATCATTCAATCTTCCATCCCCACATAATTAATCAAAATATGTATTTAAATTTTTTCCATATTTCAGTGCAAACCTGACCTGCACACCCCACTTCTCTGACATTTTGATGGCATTTGGTTTGGCTTCTCTGAAATATTTTGAAACAAGTGATTTTGTTATGTTGTGAAGCCATGTTGTGGCTTTCTTAAGCATATGTCTTTAGACTGTAGGCTCTTAGAGACAGACTATATCGTTTCCAGAGTTTTTGTTTGAAACACAACAAAAAAAAAAAAAGTGAACATTCCCAAGATTTTCTTTAAATTTGAAGCTTTCTTATGTTCATCTACCTTTTTACTCTGAAGAATTATTCTGGAAAGCTCTTTTATTATATCAGCATAGCAGAACCTCAAAGCAATGGCCAATTCATTTCTTGATGACTAGTATATTGGACACACTCTCTTCAAAGTAACATTGCTGACGAGCTCTGAGATGGAATCTAATTCAGGTAACGTGGCTGATCACTTTACACTATGTCCAAGGAAAGCCTAAACTCCTTCAATCATCTGATTAAAATGTTTTATTTCAGGTATTTCCTCAACACAGTCATTAAGTTTAAAGTTGAAATTGTGGCCAGCATAAGGCACATTCTGCATTTGTTTCTCTCGTAGATAATACAGCAGTGTACAGGCAATCCAGGAAGTTTTTGGAGAGCATTGGTGAAAACTTCCTGGTGCAAGTGTTGGAGAGACCAAGCAAGGGCTGTGCTCTTCTTGACCTACTGGTCACAAACAGGGAAGAATTGGTATGGGTTGTAGAAGTGGGTGGCAAGTTGGGCAGCTGCTACCACAACATGATTGAGTTCAGGATCCTGATAAAAGGAAGAAAGGAGAGCAGTAGAGCGCTCTCTGGACCTCAGAAAAGCAGATTTTGACTCCCTCAGGGAACTCATGAACACGATCCCCTGGGAGGCCAGTCTGAGGGGGAAAGGAGTCCAGGAGAGATGGTTGTATTTTAAAGAAACCTTACTGAGGGTGCAGGAACAAACTATCCTGTTGTGCAGGAAGAATAGCAAATACAGCAGGCATCCAGCTTGGCTTAGCAAAGAACTCTTCATAGATTTCATAGACATTAGGGCTGGAAGGGACCTTGGAAGATCATTGAGTCCAGCCCTCCGCCCAAAGGGCAGGAAGTCAGCTGGGGTCATAGGATCCCAGCAAGATAAGCATCCAATTTACTCTTGAAGGTGTTCAATGTAGGTACTTGAGCCACCTCTGATGGCAGGCTATTCCAGACCTTGGGGGCTCGGACAGTAAATAAATTCTTCCTTATGTCCAGCCTGAAACGGTCTTGTAGTAGTTTATGACCGTTCGACCTCGTCATCCCTTGGGGCGCTCTGGTGAACAAATGTTCCCTCAGATACTGGTGGTCACCCCTGATAAACTTATGGGTGGCCATCAGATCACCCCTAAGCCTGCACTTTTCCAGGCTAAAGAGCCTCAGCCTGTCATTGTAAGGTCTGTTTTCCTGACCTCTGATCATGCACGTGGCTCTTCTCTGGACTCTCTCAAGCCTCTCCATATCCTTTTTGAATTGTGGGCCCAAAACTGGATGCAGTATTCCAGCTGCAGCCTCACCAACGCTGAGTACAAGGGGAGAATGACGTCCCAGGATTTGCTTGTTCAATAAGCTTACACACAAAAAGGAGTTTACAAGAAGTGGAAGCTTGGACAGATGCCCAGGGAGGAGTATAAAAATATTGCTTGGCCATGGAGGCATGAAGTCAAGAAGGCCAAAGTGCAATTGGAGTTGCAGCTAGCAAAGGATGTGAAGGGTAACAAGAAGGGTTTCCACAAGTATGTTAGCAACAAGAGGAAGGTCAGGAAAAGTGTGGGTTCCTAACTGAATGGGAGAGGCAACCTAGTGACAGATAATGAGGTAAAGGCTGCAGTACTCAATGTCTCTTTTTACCTCAGTCTTCACAGGCAAGGTCAGCTCCCAGACTACTGCACTGAGCAGCACAGTTTGGGGAGAAAGTGAGCAGCACTTAGTGGTGAAAGAACAGGTTAGGGGCTATTTAGAAAAGCTGGATCAGGTCCTCAAAGAATCCATTTCTAAGCACTTGGAGGAGAAAAAGTTGATTAGAAACTGTCAACATGGATTCACCAAGGGCAAGTCACCCAGGGCAAGTCACCAAGTTGCTTGATGGATATGAACCAGCAGTGTGCCCTTGTTTCCAAAAATGGTAACAGTATGCTAGGCTGCATTAGTAAGAAGGTTGCCAGCAGATCAGGGGAAGTAATTATTCCGCTCTACTCTGCACTAGTGAGGACACATCTGGAGTAATGTGTCCAGTTTTATAGAAAGGGTCCCACTATAGAAAGGGTGTGGACAAGTTGGAGAGAGTCCAGCATGGATAATGAAGATGGTTAGGGGGCTAAGGGACATGATTATGAGGAGAGGATGAGGGAACCTGGCTTCTTTAATCTGCAGAAGAGAAGACTGAGAGGTGATTTGATAGCAGCCTTTAAGTACCTGAAGGGTGGTTCCAGAAGATGGAGCTAGTCTGTTTTCAGTGGTGATAGATGACAGAACAAGAAGCAATGTTCTCAAGTTGTTCTCAAGGAAGGGAAGTTAATGTCAGATATTAGGAAAAACCATTTCACTAGGAGGGTGATGAAACACTGGAACAGGTTACTTAGAGAGGAGATGGAATTTCCATCCTTGGAGGTCTTTAAGGCCTGGCTTGACAGAGCCCGGTCTGGGATGATCTAACTGGGGATAATCCTGCTTTGAGCAGGCAGTTGGATTAGATGACCTCCTGAGGTGGCTTCCAACCCTAATTTACAATGATTATATGATAGTCTTGCACTCTGGAATAAACACTTCTCACATTAGCAGCTCCATCAAACCCTTGATTACAACACTTCCAGATGTTCAACCATTTCCCTTTAATGCATTTCACAATTTCCTGTTCAGGACCAGCACCACTTTGATCAAATGGTTTGTGAAATCCTAGAAAAGCCTTATTGATTTTCTCATCAATTTGCAATATTCATATACTTAGTTTCTACTGTTACATTGTGAAAAAATAGACTTAGCTGGTCAACCTTTGCAATGTCTTGGATTGTATCCATAATAAGAGTAAAACAGTGCACTTTGGATTTCCTTAACAATTTCTCCCTCAACACATTTTGACAGCAATTCTGTGATTATGTTCTGAGTGAAATTATTTAAGTACCACACTGAACCTTCTGCAATATAAAATAGCTGTTTCAGCACTGGGCCTTATTTAGCCAAGAGTTCAATGAGTGACAGAAAATTTCTGTTATTAACATTGCCTAAAACTAGGATGACCAAACATCTTTCATAGATTCATAGATGTTAGGGTTGGAAGGGACCTCAATAGATCGAGTCTGACCCCCTGCATAGGCAGGAAAGAGTGCTGGGTCTAGATGACCCCAGCTAGATACTCATCTAACCTCCTCTTGAAGACCCCCAGGGTAGGGGAGAGCACCACCTCCCTTGGGAGCCCGTTCCAGACCTTGGCCACTTGAACTGTGAAGAAGTTCTTCCTAATGTCCAATCTAAATCTGCTCTCTGCTAGCTTGTGGCCATTATTTCTTGTAACCCCCAAGGGTGCCTTGGTGAATAAAACCTCACCAATTCCCTTCTGTGCCCCCATGATGAAATTATAGGCAGCCACAAGGTCGCCTCTCAACCTTCTCTTGCGGAGGCTGAAAAGGTCCAGGTTCTCTAGTCTCTCTTCGTAGGGCTTGGTCTGCAAGCCCTTAACCATACGAGTGGCCCTTCTCTGGATCCTCTCCAGGTTATCCACATCCCTCTTGAAGTGCGGCGCCCAGAATTGCATGCAGTACTCCAACTGTGGTCTGACCAGCGCCCGATAGAGGGGAAGACGTATCACCTCCTTGGATCTATTCGTCATGCATCTGCTGATGCACGATAAAGTACCATTGGCTTTTCTGATGGCTTCGTCACACTGCCGACTCATGTTCATCTTGGAGTCCACTAGGACTCCAAGATCCCTTTCTGCTTCCGTGCCTCCAAGCAGGTCACTTCCTAGGCAGTAGGTATGCTGGCTCAGGATCCCAGCCATTTACAAAAAGCCATAGACTCTACTGAAGAAGTGACTCTTGCAGCCCAGCAGAGTCCAGACCAGGGAGCAGCCACCACTTCTCTGAGTCCAGGGGGCTTCTTTGTAGGGGTGGGGGTGGGGATGGGGTGGGGACAGGGTGCCTCAGACCCCTGCCCTGAGGGGAGCAGGCTACCATGGCCTATGCTTGGTGGGGTGACTCCAGCTGCCGGGGACCCATGTTTAGGGAGGTGACTCCCTACTCCACTCCAGCCCGTGTCCCCACCAGATTCCTCAGGCTCAGGCAGGACAGGGCACTGTGGGATCTGGAGCTACACCCCACTCTATCCAGATGGATGGCTCTAGTTGTGCCCTTGCCCAGGCAGCCCTAGCCACTCCCAACTCACATTCTCAGGTGTCCTGCAGGCAGCCCTCCCATCCCCCAGGGCAAACTCTGAACCCACCCAACCTACCTGGATGTATGTCATCTTTACAAGGGCTAACAGGTACAGGCCACTCATGCTGCCACTCTGCCCTGCTCCTGGAAGTGACTGGGATATGAGATGGGCACTGCACAGCAGTGCCCTCAGGGGGCTGTGGTGGGGCTCTGAGGAGCTCAGCATGCTCAACCTGGCCCTGGCAGTGGTATGGATCCCCCCAATGGCATTTTCTGGCCATCTGCAACTGGGCAGGCAGGCAAGCAGGGGTGATGTTGGCTGCTCCTTGCTTGCCACGCTCTCCCCAGGTAGGAGGACACCAGCCCGGTGCCCCTGGCAGCACAGAGCTGTGGTACTGGCTCACCACAACCATGGATTTGAGTCCCTCTGCGGGCTTTGAGGGCTGTGCTGAAGGGGACTGGGAAATGGACCAGAGGACAGAGCTAGAGGGAAGGAAGAGGGTGGAGAGATGGGAAGGTGGCATGATCTGCCAGGCAGGCAGAGACCCTGTGGCAGTAGCAGGGATCACACCTGCATGGGGTAATGCCCAGGCTCAGGCTGGATGCTCACCACCCTGAGGGGCCTGGCAGAGATGGGGGGAGTAGGGGGGACTGTGGCCCTGGTCAGCTCCATCCTGCTTACGAGACCTGGAGAATGTGGGTTGGGGAGTAGGCATTGTCCCAGATTTTCTATGATCCCATATGGTCACCCTACCTAAAACCTCCCCATGCCCCCTGAAAGAGAATTGCATATTGTCATTGATAAAGTTACATTGCTGAGATGCTCAAGTGCTTGCTTCCAGGAGGTCTTTGCTTTCTTGAAATCTTTTTCATGATCTTTGTCAAAAAATGCCATTTCATCTCCACAGCAGAAACACTATGTAAACATTTAAGTGCAAATGTGAAGTTTTATGTCTATCTATCATTACAGTTCAACGACACCTCTTCAGTTTCTAACACCTCTCACCCATGCCACATTTCATGTACAAGACCTAAAGTCAGCAAAGAGCCAACATGGCTTGCATTATGTGCTGTCCACTGTAGGTTAATGGTGGAACAACCTGCAAAGTTTCTGCAGATTGGAACTCAAGTTGTGCTGGGGATGATTTGGAGAGTATCACCAGGAAGTTCAAGGTGCTTAGAGAATTTCACAGTAGCTCCAAGCACACACTGTACCACGTGGCTGCAAGCATCAGCAATGAGCACATAGCTCTTGTGATAAAGATCCAATTTCCTGCAAGCTAAAATGTGTGTCTTTATTAGTACACAAAAGTTCTGTGCATGTAAAAATAGCAACGCTCTGTATACAGTTTGATTACTCTAGCTTTTGTTCCGATGGTGTAATGCCTTTTTGAAAAACACTACCCACTTTATTTTTCATCCTGTGAAAATTGTCCCTTGGGTTTACATGAAACTTTTGAAATTGTATATCTGTCTGGAATCTCCAACGGGAAATGTCTTCCATCTGTGGGATATATTTCTTCTTGACACTCTAGAGTACTTTTCTTGGGATTTTCTCATCCATAGTTTATTTTGTCAGACTCATGCTCATCAAATAGTGCATCACTAGTATTTCTTACTGCACTGTCCTTGGACTTTTACACTTTTGCTGTCTGAGAATTAGTATTCAGTACATTATTATTTTGAACTTTCAGTTATTACTTATTCTTCCTGTTTTGGTTACAGTCTGTTTTGGTTACTGCCTGTTCACAGGCAGGACTGTATTCCTGGCTCCATGTCCCCTTGCTCTGCAGCTAACAGCTACTGATTGAACTCTCTCACCACCACTGCTGGCCTGGCTGCAGAACTGGGACCTAAAAACTTTTGTAACACCCAGACACACTTGTGCTGTGTATGTGTATCCCTCCCCCTGCCCCCTTTCTCCTCTGGCCTGTTGCTTTAGAAGACACGAGGTCTGGCCACATGGGCAAGGTGGCCCCTGTTGTTCTGCCCATGTGCTCTGAACATGGAAAGCTGTGGCCTTGTATCTGTGTAAGATATGTAAAATCCTGTGGCCTGATTGGCCAAGGGGAGCAGAAGCTTCTCCAGGCAGACTGTTTGAGACAAAGTCTGAAGCAGGACAAGGCTAAGGTGATATCACACTAAGGGATATAAGGTCAGCTAGGCTGGTTTGGAGTGGGGAAAAGCTGCTATGAGCTGTTGAAGAGAGAGGAGAGAAGGAATCTGTAGCTAGAGAAAAGAGAAATTACATTTCTGTTTCAGCAGGCCAAATAATCTAGTCCAGAAGTTTTGGGGTATGTATATGCTGGTTGGAGTCGCAGTCAACCCCTTGCACCACCCCTCCATGGGAGCAAAGATCAATGCTCTACCACTTCTACAAGAGCTGCAAGGGGCCCCTTTCATCACAGTCAAACCACTGACCACTAGCAGCTTTCTGATGTATGGTGAATGCCAATCATAAGACAGCTCCAGCGTGGGCCCTGGAACCCTTTGGGGAGCCCCAGGCTGCCCTGGGCTGGAGTGAAGTCTCGCTAAAGGGATTCAACCTATGAGCTGTAGTTGTAGACATAAGGTTTATATTGTGTTTAAGGTTTTGTTCTTTTATTTGGGTTTTTTTGTTTGTGTTTTGGTAGTGAATTTGTATTTGTTGGTTTATGCTGCTTGTGAGAATGGGGTTTGTCTGTGTGGGATATCCCAGTCAAATTTAGTGTTGTCAGGTTTCTGGGCGGGGGCTCGAGTCACTGGTATAACTCACTGGGTACCCTAGAATGTGAACCCAGCCTTTCTCACTGCAACCCTATGCCTGGCAGAAGGGTTACACTTCAATCTGACAATGGCTGTGAGACAGACAGTTTGTCATAGGCTTTATTTCTACTAAATTACATGTGTATCATGCAATGAAATCTTCTATATCTGTCAGTATGGCAGATGATCATCCTTAAAATTTACACTTAAAGGGAAATTATGATGACACTGAGCAACAAATGTCAAAAGTGTTTAAAGCACTGGATGTGAGCAAAGTTGAATCTACTCAGGGTATCAAGAAGGATGGGCCCCTTTAAGCTATGGGCCCTGGTGCAGTCACACTGGCTGCATTGGCTGTTGCTCCCTCCCTGCTGTCTATATATATATATATATATATATATATTTCCTCCAAGACACTGAGCTCCTGGCCAGGTTTCTGCCCAGTGGGGCTGTATGCAGGCAGCTCCAACCGTGCAGCCCATCGCAGACCAGACAGCCTGGCCCATGGAGAGTCAACTCTCAGGTAAGGTTCCCCTGCTGGCAGGGGAGGAGGTGCAAGGGGAAAAGGGCTAGGAGCCACAGATTGTCTGGGCTCTGCTAGGCTGGGGCCTGGTAGGGTGTGGCCACTGCTAATGTGGTGCCACACTGTTCCCTCATGTTGCTTCAGGTCATATGTGCGCAGCTGGAGTGCTCCTGACTGACCCCAGTGCCACGCCTGCCCAACCCTGAGTCCAGTGCAGCAATGGCCTGGCTGGGCCCAGATAACATGCAGCCCCCAGCTTCTTTCTCACTGCATCCCCACGCCACCTCAAGTCTCAGGCATGCAGCCAGGCTGGTGCTGTACTCTATTTCTGCCTGCCACTTTGGGCCATATGGGTGCAGCTGGGATGGTTCCTGGCAGACATGGCTGCATGCTGTGGCCTTGGGATGAGGGGAGGAGGGCAGGGAGAAGGGGGTCGGGAGTCATGGATTCTCTGTGCCCAGCTGGGTCAGTGCCACACTCGTTTCCCTGCTTCTTCCTGTATCCCCTCCTCAACCTTGGTCCCCAGAATGCAGTCGGGTCAGGCAGGAGCTACACCAGCTGCTACACTTGGCCTGGTGTGCCATGCAGGAATACAGTGTGGCACTGGCCTAGCCATGTGCTGGGGACTTGGCAGACATGTGCAGGGAAAAGAGGACTGCCCTTCGATCAGGAATGGGCAATTATTTGGGCTGGAGGGCCACTTAAGGAGTTTTGGTGAGCTGTTGACAGGGGAAAGGGGTGCTGTCCCAGCCCACAGCAGTTCACCCAAACTCTCTAAGTGGCCCTCTGGCCCTAATAATTGCCCACCCTTGTGATAAGTTGTGATGTAGTGCTTTGACTGCCCTAGGGTTGGAATAGGGCAACTCCCACGAAGGAAGTCACCGGTATAGAGGGGTTAAATATTCCCTCCCATCCGAGGCTTAGGGTAAATCTCCACATTTTAGGAAATGAGTAGTGGATACAAAAATAAGAATTGTTTGTAGATTCATATGGAAAGGAAATAGGACTGAGTAGACTAAGGTGGGTAGAACTGGGGTGGTGTGGGGCAGGATGCTAAAGGGTAATGGGTATAAAAAAATATGAATCATCTGTGGATCCAAGTAGGAGGGAAACTGGACTTGGGAAATTCTGTGGAGGAGCTGGAGCTTTTAGTAAATAAAGATAATATCAGGACATGAATGTTTAAAAGAATACACAGGGCCCGAAACAGTATTGTTGCAATATTAAATACACCAAGCATAACCTAGATATGCTTTTTTTCTTATTTTCTTATAGTATAAAGAGGTGAAGACAGTTCCTTTAATATGTGTGTATGTATGTACACGTGTGCCTGTATGTATACATACATTTAGTAGCCAATCAGCCAGTGTATCTAGCCAGATTGTTTGTTAGCAAAGGTTATATTTATATACATGAACTTAATATCCATTGCCCAGATGAGAAGTTCTAAGAAGGTGCATATTATTTGTATGTTAGCTATTGTGTAGTAACTAACATGTAATTCCAATTTTGAAGTTTTGTCTCTATTTGCTTGAATAATAATAATAATTTAAAAAAGGTAAAACAAAACAAAACTTAGTTGAATTCATGTTCCCAGCACGAGGCTGTAGCTAGACAGAAAGAGGCATGACTGGGTGGTGTAAATGGAAGTAAAGAGTAGAGAGGTGGTTTTTGTTTTCTAATTACTGTTTATAGCAAGGGCGGAGCAGTACTGGAGCCTATGCCTAACTCATGGGATCTATTTCCAAAAGGAAATTAAAAGCTCAGGGAGGGAGTGTAAGAAGCACAAAGTGATTCAAGGACTGCAGCAAATACCTGAGTAAGGCTGAAAACATTTTATCACAAAGAGCACGAGGTGACTAGGTTACAACACCCTGCTTCTTCAGTTGAAGAAAATACCAAGTACCAAAGCTGCCCTAATTCAGTGGTGACGCATAACAGCACATGACTGGAATATGAAAAGAAGGAAAATTCAAATCAGGCTTCTGCCATTGGCCTCTCCAGCTTTGCCCAGCCCTATGGGGAATCCTTGAACCCAGCATGATGGCACATCCCATGTGGAGATGCCTCGTGGGAGCTAGGCACGGAGCTGCCCCAACCACAAGGTGAGACTGGGTGGCTACTGCCTTCCTGGAGCTTGAAGTGCAGGTGCTGCCTGCACTTCAAGGTCTCATCCTGGCGTCAGTGTTGCTGCGCCAGAGACAGGTGAGAATTCTTGGCCACGTCCACTGGCTTCTGGGTTCGGGCATTGAGCACCAGCATGTGGCTAGGTCTGGGGCTGATGGGGGTGTGGGGACCTGTCCTAAAGGGATACCCACACATCCCAGCAAACCCAGTATAGAGGGCTAGTGTCTGATGAGACAAGCTGTCACCTAAAGGCTTGTGCCTCTCTGCAGGGGCAGATCCAATGGGGGTGCAGTGGCAGAGCTGCACCCACTCTCCCTTCAGATTGGACCACACCCTGGCAGCCTCTGGGGACTTTTTTGAAGTCCCCAAAACCCAAGAGAATGCCTTTTCTTCCCTTTCATGCTCAGAGGCACCATTGCCCCCTTCCCCCACCTGTTGCTACAGCTTTTCCTACTGTCCTGGGGCACAGAAGCTTCCAAGCCATTCCTGCCCACTCCAGCTGAGCTGCACAAGGTGGAGTCACTACCCTCACTAGGAGGGTTACTGCTCCAGTATACTTAAATATTCCCTCCCATCTGAGGCTTAGGGTGAATCTCCACATTTTAGGAAATGAGTAGTAGGTACAAAAATAAGGATTGTTTGTAGATTCATATGGAAAGGAAATTGGACTGAGTAGATTAAGGTGGGGAGAACTGGGGTGGTGTGGAGCAGGATGCTAAAGGGTAATGGGTATAAAACTTATGGATCATCTGTGGATCCAAATATTCCTTTTTACTACCCTCACTAGGAGGGTAGTAAAACACTGCAACAGGTTACCCAGATAGGTGGTGGAAGCTCCATCCTTAGAGGCTTTCAAAACCTGGCTAAACAAAGCTTTGGCTGGGATGATCTAGTTGGAGCTGATCCTGCTTTGAGCAGGGGGTTGGACTAGATGACCTCCTGAGGTCCCTTTCAACCCTAATTTTCTGTGATTCTGTGAGTCAGTGGGGAACAGTGACAGCAACAGAGGTGATAGGCAGGGGGGTTTCCCCTTCCTACCCCTTCTCTCAGGGGGACCAGGCAGGGTGGAGGGACCCCCTCTCCCAACTCACCACTGCTACCACTGTCACTGTCCCAGCTGAGCCCAGCTGCCTTGAGCCCTGGCTGGAGCAGTCAGGAGCAGCTTTGAAGCTTCCCCTACCCCTGGAGAACAGGATAACACTAGCAGCAGGAGGGAAGGGGATGTGCCACTGAGCAAGAAGTGGGGAAGGGTTCTTACCTTCTTTGGGAACTTAAAAAAAAAATTCCCCAGAGGCTCCAAGGAGGGGAATGGGAGTGGAGGTGCAGCTATGCTAACAGCAAGTGGGTTCTCCTGTACCCTCCCTTGCCAAAACCTGGATCTGTCCTGAATCTCTAAACCTGTTGTTAAGATTACACATTGTAATTACTAGGGCTGTGTGAAACAGCACCATTTTATTTCAAGTTTCATTTTGCCATTTCAACAGGACAGTGTTCCATTTTGAGTTTTGTTTCACTTTGAAAGCACTGTTGCATTTTGTGTCGTCCAAACTTTCGCTGTTTTGACTCTGTTTCAATGTTTCGCCCATAGGCTATAATGGGGAAGCACAAAACTGCCTATAATGTTGTCATTTCTTGCCTGATTCTGATGAAACTTGCAGGGATGGTAGCCCCTTTCGAGGCTATGATGCCTGCTAGATTTCAAGGAGACAGGTGCAGGGGTTTCTGGGAAACTGCACCTCAAACTGTTCAGAGCAAAACTTGCATCACTTGTAAGTGTGAAGGCACAGAGAAAGTTTAGCTCAAACAATGCTTTTTATGCTGTTTTTCCGTCCCTCCCCCAGAGCACTGGGATTGGAAGGGACCTCAGGGAATGATCACAGTCACTGGCCAGCTACACAGTCAATATTAAAGCAGTCCTTCCCCCTCTTCCCCCTCCCTCTTCTTAGTTTCTCTTTAGCTGCAAGCAAGCCGAACTTTGAAACTCAAAACATTCAAAACTTTTGAAGCTATTTTGAAGCCTTTTGTTTCATTTCAATGTTGCTGTTTTGAACTTGAAACAGGTCAAAACAGAATTGAAATGAAACAGTTGGCAACATTTTGCACAGCCCTAGTAATTATCTCTTGTTGAGAGTGCTTAAAACTTGTCCTTTAGCACCAAGTCTGACCAGTTCATGGTTAGTGAATGAATTAAACCGTAATGTGCCATTGATCATTAGCTCCTGATTACCATCTTACCAGTTAACTTTCCTTAAATTAGCACTCACAAACTCCAATGTGTACTATTCCCCAAAGGTTAATGTCTGATGAAATAGGCTATCATCTACAAAACCTTATGACTCTCAACCAGTTCCTGCCTAAAGATGGGATTACATACTGCCATTAGCTCTTAGAATGCTCAAAAATTTAAAGATTTAATAGAATCATAGAAAATTACAGTTTGGAGGGGACCTCAGGAGGTCTTGCTTTGCAACCTAGTGCTCAAAGCAGGACCATCCCCAACTAGATCATTCCAGCCAGGCCTTTCTTGAGCTAGGCCTTAAAAACTTCCAAGGATGGAAATTCCACCATCTCTCTAGGTAACCTGTTCCAGTGCTTCACCACTCTCCTAGTGAGAGAGGTTTTCCTAATATCCAACCTTAACTTCCCTTTCTGCAGCTTGAGACCATTGCTCCCCGTTCTGTCATGTCACTACTGAAAACAGTCTAGTTTCATCCTCTTTGGAACCATACTTCATATAGTTAAAGGCTGCTATTAAATCACCTCTCAGTCTTCTCTTCTGCAGACTAAACAAGACCAGTTCCTCAGCTTCTCCTCATAAGTCATGTTCTCCAGCCCCCTAACCATTTTTGTAGCCTTCCATTGGACTATCTCCAACTTTTCCACATCCTTTCTGTAGTGGGGAGTGCAAAACTGGACACAGTATTCCAAATGTGGTCTCCCCAGTGCAGAACAGAGGGGAATAATTACTACTCTTGATCTACTGGCAATGCTTCTACTAATGCAGCTCAGTATGGTGTTAGCTTTCTTTTCAATAAGTGCACACTGTTGGTTCATATTCAGCTTATTGTCCACTGTAACATCCAGGTTTTTTTCTGCAGAGCTGCTGCTTAGCCACTTGGTTCCAAGCCTGTACCGATGCATGGGACTCTTCTGTCCTAAGTGCAGGACTTTGCACTTGTCCTTGTCGAAACTCATGAGATTTCTTTTGGCCCAATCTTCATATATGTCTAGGTCACTCTGAATCCTAGCCCTACTATTCAGAGTATTTATTAATCCCCACAGCTTAGTGTCATCCATGAACTTGCTGAGAGCGCGCTCCATTTCATCTTCCAGATTGTTAATAAAGATAGTGAGCAAAACTGGCCCCAGGACCTATTTCTGGGACACTCCACTTGATATTGGCTGCCAACTAGACATTGAGCCATTGATCACTACCCATTGAGCCTGACAATACAGCCAGCTTTCTGTCCACCTTATAGTTTATTCATTCAACCCATACTTCCTCAGTTTGCTTGCAAGAATGCTGTAGCAGACCGTATCAAAAGCCTTGCTAAAGTCAAGGTGTATAATGTCCAGCACTTTCTCCACATCCACAGAGCAAGTTATCTCTTCATAGAAGACAGTCAGGTTGTTCATGCCTCACTTGTCCTTGGTGAATCCATGCTGACTGTTCCTAATCATCTTCTGTTCCTCCAAATGCTTATAAATGAATTCCTTGAGGACTTGCTGCATGGTTTTTCTGGTGACTGAGGTGAGGGTGACTGGACTGTAGCTCCCTGGATCCTCCTTCTTCCCTTTCTTAAAGATGGGAACTATATTTGCCCTTTTTCAATTGTCCAGGAGCTCCCCCAATCACTACAAGGTTTCAAATGGCAAGCAGCTCTGCAATCTCATCAACCAACTCCCTCACCACTCTCAGATGCATTGCATCCAGCCCCCTGGACTTGTATGTGTCTAGCATTTCTAAATAGTCCCTAGCCTGTTCTTTCACCACTAAGGGCTGCTGACATTCTCTCCAAACTGTGCTGCCTGCTGCAGTAGTCTGAAAACTGACTTTGCCAGTGAACACTGAGGTAAAAACGGCATTCAGCCTTTTCTGCACCATCTATCTCTAGGTTGCCTCTCCCATTCAGTTAGGGACCCACACTTTCCCTGACCATTCTCTTGTTGCTAACATACTTATAGAAACCCTCCTTGTTACCCTTCACATCCCTTGCTAGCTGTAACTCCAGTTGCATTTTGGCTTTCCTGACTTCATCCCTGCATGCCTGAGCAATATTTTTAGTACTCCTCCCTAACCATCTGGCCAAGCTTCCATTTCTTGTAAGCTTCCTTTTTGTGTTTAAGGTCATTGAAGAGTTCTCTGCTAAGCCACGCTGGTCACCTGCCATATTGCTATTCTTCCTGCATATTGTGATGGTTTGTTTCTGCACCCTCAGTAAGTTTTCTTTAAACTACAACCAGCTCTCCGACACTCTTTTCCCCCTCAGACTGACCTCCCAGGGGATCCTGTTCATGAGTTCCCTGAGGGAGTCAAAGTCTGCTTTTCTGAGATCCAGGGTCCATACTTTGCTGCTCTCCTTTCTTCCTTTTGTCAGGATCCTGAACTCAATCATCTCATGGTTACTGCTGCCCAACTTGCCATCCACTTCTACATCCCCCACCAATTCTTCCCTGTTTGTGAGCAACATATCAAGAAGAGCAGCAACATATCAAGAAGAGCACATCCCTTAGTTGGTCTCTCCAGCACTTGTATGAGGAAGTTGTCCCCAACTTCACTTTAGGCTCATTAATTAGTGCTAAGTGCCCTTTAGTTACCTTAAAGTTGGGCCTCTTCAGGGAAAGATTATTATTGATTGGTGTCAACTAGCTAGTTCTAAGAACTCCTGAGCATTCCACTGACATAGAGCAGGTCTGTTGCAGAGCATGGAGGTGCTCTGCTCCTAAAGAGGGGAGACTGCTGGGGAAAGAGCCCTAGCAGTGAGTAAGGAGTCCAGCTGTGGGTTGCCAGGGCAACTGGAGCCAGCAAGAGATTGCACCTGCCAGTGGTCAGCTGATTGAAAGGGGCAGGGCCTGACTCCCTTATAAACCCTGGGGGCTGAGGCCAGAGGCAGTTCCCTGCCAGCAGCCCAGGAGGAAGGAGCTCTCTGCTGTGGAAGAGAAGAGAAGAGAAGAGAAGAGAAGAGAAGAGAAGAGAAGAGAAGAGAAGCCTGATGAAGGAGCAGCGTTTGACACAGCTGTGGGATGAAGAACCCCGATAGGCTTGAGTGTGATTATAGCCAGGCGGCTTCTGTTTATGTTATAGCCTATGGGCTTGTGTTTGTGTAACTTTTTGTAACCGGTGGTTTGGGTGAGGCTATTAGGGGTTGGAGGAGGCCTCATAGGGGACTCACAGTAGAGTGGGGACTCCAGTGCCAGTAAGGGTGCAGCATTTGGGGTGCATAGACCTCAGCCCCAGGGAGGGGTAGTTAAGAAGCCCCAGAAAAGGGGGTGTTGCTGAGAAGCCCCAGTGCGGGTGTGGTGAGCCCCGGAGAAGGGGTAGTATTGCAGTGAACCCTGGAGAAGGGGCGGCATTGCTGAGGAGGCCCCGAGAGAGGGCGGCATTGTAGAAGAGCCCCGAGAGAGGGCGGCATTACAGAGAAATGTCAGAGAGAAGGCACGGAGAGAGACAGGGCCGCAGAGAGCCCAAGCGCCAGAGAGGGTGTAGGCCCAGACAGGGCAATGTCTATTCCATTGGTGAGGCATGGACTGCGGTGTAGAGGAGGAAGCAGAGTCGCAGATAGCACCCCCTGGCACCAAGGCAGTACAATAGGCAGCCTCCCACTCGCAAGAACATCATCATAATTTCCATCAAGACGTGGCAGGAGAGTACAGGGTGGGACACAAGAACCCCAAAGCAGGATCCAAGGGCGCCCCACGCAAGGTGCAGAGTACTAGGAAGATGGCGCTGGGAAGGGCGACCTGTTACAAGGTCCTTAAGGAATCTATTTCTAAGCACTTGAAAGAGAAGGAGGTGATTAGGAATTAGAGGCATCAAGGCATAGAAGAGGGAAGTTAAAGAAAAAGAAGGGCCTGACAATCTTGAAATGAACTGAGTGGTCAGAGGAAAGGTATCTCCATGATGTAACAGAGAAAGAAACATTCAGCCAGTTTGGATAAATCCAAAAACAACACCAAATCTTGGGTCTGAGTGACTGGATGGTTGTGCTTGCAACAGTGATAAAAAGTAGAGGGAAGAATTCAGACTTCAAGAAATCAAGAGCTCACTGTTGATCATTTTGTTCTCTAATCAGGAACTGGAAATGCAGGCTGAAGTTATGTTTTTAAAAGAAAGTGAATGAGGGAAGTCTACAATAGGAAGGTAGATTTGAGAGACACCAACATAAAAATGATAGTAGAAACTGTGCAGATAGAGTTGGAAGTTTCTCAAGGAATAGGTTGTAGAGGGAGAAAAGGGAGCAGGCTTCAGGAAGATGTGTCCTTTGGAAAGGAAAATGAGAACTTGCAGCACAAAAATACCAAAGGATGATTAAAGAGTTAAGAAGAGAAAAGATACCCATGTCAAATGTCAAAGGGAAAATAAGATTTAAAGGAAAAGACTATAAGTTGTGATATTTGAGCAGGAAGAGGACCTTAATGACTCTGAAATGATCAGTTTCAATGTAGAGTATTACAAGAAAGCAACAACAGGGAGAATCTAGAATGAAACTGGAGAAAAGGAACTCAAGAGGCAGGAAGTAGATGGTGTGACCAAGATGCTTGAAGACCTGAAAGAAAGAAGATTAGATCACTTGAAAGCGGAAGATGAAATCAATGGTAGATTTTTTTTTTTTTTTCAAATAATAAGGTAGATTTTTCTTCAACAGGATACTGTTACCTGGTGAAAGAAGGACCCCCTCTGGAGGCTTTTAAAAAACCTGATGTGCCATTAGTTTAGAGGGAAGGTTGTTTTGTGGGGTGAGAGCTGGTTAAAAGACAGGAAGCAAAGAGTAGAGCTAAATGATCACTTTCCAGGATAGAGGGAGGTCAGAAGTGGGGTCCCATAGGGATCAGTGGAGGGCCCAATAATGTTCAATGTTTTCATCAATGATCTGGAAATGGGAGTGCACAGTGAAATCTCCAAGTTTACAGATGCCAAATTATAATAATAATATTATCCCAAATACCAAATTATTTGGCATAGCCAAATCCCAAGTAACAGACAGGAGCTGCAGAAACATCACAGGAAGCTATATGAGTGGACAAAAAAAAAGCCCAGAAGCTCCCCTTCCCACTCACCAGCTGCTGCTGTTGGAGAACAGTGGGACATCAGAGCCCAGGAAGGCAGCTAGTACATGTAAAAGCAGTGCCTCCTGGGGCACTATTCTATTGGAGGATTTTGAATTGATTGTTTGATCTTCCATGAACAATTAGAAATTAGGCTAAATAGAGCTGTGTAGCACATCTCAGGTGTGTCTACACATGCTTTTGCACTCGCCTAAACTTAATGCGCATTTGCCTAATGTGCATTAAGGCAATTTAGTCACACCTGCACATGCACGCACTAATGCACATTAACACAGGTGTGCGGACCTATTTGGGATTAAAGTTAGTCCCAAGTCAATGAACACACACTGCATTAATGTGCATTAGTGTGTCTACATGTTTGCTAATGCTATTTAGCTATTTGCACCTAAATTTGATATGTGCTTTATGCAGATATCAAATTTAGGCATGAATAGCCTTAAACTGCCATTTTCAAGGCACATTAAGGGTGCACAAATGTAGATATGCACCCTTAATGTGCCTTAAATCAGGTTAATGAACATTAAATGCTCACGTGTAGATGCACCCCTCAAAGATAATCCTGACTTCAAATCGCATCATTTTAAGATGCTACTTAACACTTAGCATTTGTTAACAAACATGAATATGTGATCCTTCATGCCTTAAGTGCCTTTTTCAACATTTAATAGCAACTATTTATCTCACCCAAATCAAGTTCAAGGTCTTAGTACTTATTTTCAAGTTATTCAATGGCCTTGCCAAGAAAATGATGAAAAAGCCAAACAACTGAAAAACAGTGAATGAAACGGGGGCCAAATTCACCACTCAGCTAAGAGAACAACATTTCCATGGTTTTGAGGGAGTTAAGAAATCTTACACCAGTGTTGAATTTGGCTCACCATGCTTTGGGGTGAAACCCTGGGAGCATGTGATGAATGGGGGATGAGCTGGGTTGAACAGTATGATCCATGTTCCCCAACCCACCTTTGGTAAAGCATACTGTTCAGAGCATAGAGGTGGCTGGTGAGGAAACTGCTGGGGGTTGGCAGCAAGCTACAGGCTGCTGGCCCTGTTAAGCTGTGCCTCTTTTGACCCACTGTATAGCAAAGCATGGAGGAGCTGTGAGCCGTTTTCTGAAGTTTCATACTGGATAGGAACAGGCAGGTGCAGGCAGGCCCTTTCAGAAGACAGATAACAAAATGATTGATAGTAGGATTGAGCAAACTTTAAAATAGCAGTGTCTATGTTGCTTATTTGTCTATGCAGCACAGAGATACTCACTAGCAACCTGGATAGTAGTGCCATATTTAAACTAGCAACCTGGATAGTAGTGCCATATTTACCCACAACAGATTTACATTAGCCATCTCATACTCCATATTGCAATTACTTTTCTCAGTATAGTGTAAACAGATCCTCTGGCAGGAGGCATTTCAATATAGTCATGTCTCAGTCTATGCTTATGAAAGAGTAAGGATCCTATCCTTAACAAAGAACTCATATTAGCCTTTATATTTAATGCTAATTACTAGGCCTGTATGAGTCGGCAGCGATCCGATCTGGCTTCAGATCCAGCCACTATGGATGGCCGTGATCCGATCTGGAGCTCCGGATCGGTTTGCCACTTCAATCTGGCCAAAGCGGCTCTGAAGCTGCCTTGGAGATCCAGCTATAGGTTATAATGGGGGATGAGCTCAGCAGGGACATGTTCTTTCCCTGCTGGCTGGTGATGCAGTTAGTGCCCCTTCCAGCTGAGAGTGGGACATTACTTGGCTTTCAAAAACTCAAAAAAGGAAATTAGTGCAGACGGAGTGAGGAGGGTGGCACTCGGTCCTTCTGCAGGTAGAGCTTGGGGAACCCCAGCAGCGTGAGGTTCACCTTTATGAACACCAGCTGCTCCACCACCGTAGGATCCAAGCAGGTGCGGTGGGGTGTGACAACATCCCCAGCAATGCTGAACACCCTCTCGCTTGGAACACTAGTCGGTGGACAGGACCAGTGTTGCCAGGAAACCGTGGCCAGATCCTGCTACATCTGACTGTGGCTTGCCCAGTAGGCCAAGGGGTCACAGTCCAGTGGCTCCACTTCCTCAGCGAGATAGGTAGCCACCGAAGCCTCAGAGCTATCTGCCCGAGGCTGGGGTCTGGTGCGTTTGGACCCCAGCATTGAAGTCATGCCCGTGGCCCACATTGGCAGTGGCTGGCATGGAGGAGACTGGCTGGTCCTGACACTGGTGCTGGTGCTGGGAGTGCTGGCATGGGAAAGTGGATCCCCCTCTTCCACATCCCCTCACCTCTGCACTTCGGCCTCCCTGACTTTGTTCACCAGCACCCGCATCCAGTGGTTAAGGGTTTTGGGGTTGCCAGTGCACATGCTCCCCTTCACCCTTGGGTCGCACATGCCTGCCATTATGTGGACCGTACTGGACTGCAAGGGATCCAGCCGTCTCCTGATGCCCTCCTTCAGTCGCCTCACCAGTGCCTGCACATGTGGTGACAGCGGCTTGCCCCAGCCAGGAACATTGATCCCTTGGAACTTCTCCATTTGGTTCTCCAGTTCCCTCACTAGGGGGTCACATGTTTGGGGAGGGCATCACCAGCACTAAGGGTCTCAGTAGCCTTGAGGACCAGCAAGATCTGGGAGATGGTACCCAACTCAGCTCTGTTCAGAGCGGCTCTGATCCCAATCTCCCCAAGCAAGGCCATCTCATGGATGGCCTTCTGTTGCTCCACCAGCTTCTTGAGCATCAGGTGTGTGGAGTTCCACCAAGTCTCCACATCCTGCATGATTTTGTGCTGTGAGATGCTGAGCTCTGCCTGTTTCTCCCACAGCATTTTGCCCCCCTTGATGCTGTGATGGACGTAGCCCGCCACCTTCCTGCATTTCAAAATCAGCTGGCTTGTAGCAGTAGTGGTGGTGGCACCGTTACGGCAGCCCTCTCCCCCTCCAAGGCATCCCTCACTATTAGGTGCAGCCTGTGTGCCACACAGGATGCCAACAAAGTTGGCATCACAGACAGCCTTCACCATATTGGCGTCATTGTCGGTGACCATGAACCCGCAGGTGAGCTCGGCCTGCCTGAGCCACCCCTGCACCATGTGGTTCATAGCCCCTATGATCTCCCTTGCCATGTGAGACTCATCCAGCACCTAGGCTTGCAGTAGAGCCCACCGATGGCCTGACTGATTGCACCAGTGCCCTGTGAGGGAGAGGTAGGCGTGATCACCACCCCGGCTGCTCCAGATATCGGAGGTGAAGTGCAAAGCTACCTTGCAGACCTGCCTTGCGAAGCTCCTCCCTCAAGTACTCCCTGCATGCCTCATACAGGGAGGGCAACACTGCCCTGCTAAAGGTGGTGCATGTGGGCACTTTGTAAAATGGGGCCAGAAATGTGACCAACTGCCTGAACCCTGGTCGCTCAACTAGGGAGAAGGGCTGGCTATCCAGAGCAAGCATCTCCCCAATGCTCCGGGTGATCTCGCTCGCCTTGGGAACGCGCCCTGCTTTCTGTCCACCTTTCCCCCACTGGTCCAGGGTGGCCTGCCTCTGCTTTGGGGGGAAGGGGGCTTTGGAGCGAGCGGGGGACTTCCCTTTCAGCACACTCGCATTGGTGCCAGGCTTATCATCAGGAAGAAAGGCAAGGGGTTGGTGCCTCCTCAGGTACAGCAGCATGACTATGGTGGAAAAGTGTCTCAAGTCCTTGCCATAGCTCATGTGCCTTCGGCAGTGCTGGCAGATGGCAAACTTGGGATCATCTGCCACCTCAAAATGCTCTCACACTACACTACTCCCCCACCTCTGGGTCGAGGGCGAGGATCCTGCCTTTTTCCCCCTTCTCAGCAGGCTGAGGCTGAACAGCAGGAGGAGCTGCCTCAGCTGAGCCACTTGCCTCCACAGCCTCAGCCTCCTCTGAGGTGCTGCTTTCCAGAGGAGACCTGGGTCTAGGGGAAACTTGAAGGGTGTGGAGCACTAACTCTGGTTCCCCCTCAGTCCCCAGAATTGCTTGAGCCAGCGTGCTCAGCATCCCTGGTTCCAGTTCCAGCTCCAGCTCCTCCTCTGGCAGTGGGAGACTAATGCTGAGAGCTGAAATTGGGATGGAGGAGGCAGTGATTCCACTGCTGGTGCCCACTTCTGGACTGAGTGGAGGTGGTGCAGGTACAGGGACATCAGGTGCAGACACTGTGCCCGCCTCCTGGCTTCCACTGGCAGCACTGATGTCATGGCTGCTTGGGAAAAGAGTGCATCTGTGTTTGGGGGTGGGGGGGCTTGCAGCTCTAGCTCTCCCTATACCCCTCTCCCTCCCCTGCCAGAAGACCTGGCACCTGCCTTTCCAGCACGCTTCATATTGATCTTTCCTCTGCTGCAAAAGGTCTGTGTGTGTGTGTGTGTGTGTGAATCCTTTTGTATTGTACGTTTTATTCCCTCTGTTGTGTGCGTGCACTGGCCTCTTCTTTGAATGTTTGCTTCGGTGTTAAGGGTTATGTAAAAATTGTGTGCTGTCTGTCTGTCTGCCGCCTTCTTCTGTGAATATCTGATTTTTTTTCTATATTGTGTGTGTCTGTGTATGTGGGGGGGTGCGTGCGTGCAAGCAACCTGTGCCTCCCTGCACAGTGATAGATCACACTACCTGGAAAACATGCCTTTCTGTTTGCAAAGTTTCCAAAAAGAAAGAGCAAATATAAATTCAAAGAAATAAATTGAATTGTAATACTAATAATAATTGAATAGAACAGCTAAGCTAAGCTAAATCCTACCCACTCCTTCTTAACAAGAAAAAGGAGCAGGCAAATCTCAGTCTGAGTGTTTCTCTCTCACACAGTTGCTGACAGGGAACAAACTGCAAAAGGCACAGAAGAGCTGCAAACAGAGGCTTTTATGCTGTTTCTAGCCCCACCCCACAGACGCTGCCATTGGAAAGGTAGCCAGGGAGAAATCCATCTCACTGGCTACCTACAGACGTCAGTCTTCCCTCCCCTTGCTCCCCCTCCCTCTTCTAATTGTGACTCAAGATGGCCAAAGCGGATCTGAAGCACTTCACATGCTTCGACCCGCTTCGGATATCATTGCTGACACACCCTGCTTCGATCTGGGCATGGAATCCAAAGCAGAATCCGAAGACTCGCACAGCCCTACTAATTACTCTTGTTGTCAGTTATCTTTTTCCCCCTAGCCTATGATGCTGCCATGGCTATAATGGGAGTTACATTCAGTTTCTGTTTTCCTTTTTTACAGGAGACGATAAGAATAACAGAATTCTCAGGGAGATATCTATGACTTGCATCAACTACCTGGCTTACATATCACTAACAATGGAATATCATACCATATCTGGGGATATGCTTATTTACGTGGTCACCTTGGTGATGGTGGCTTCAATATTAATTTTTACTTTTGTTCCTTTAATGCTCACCCTCTGTTTCTACCTTAGTAGTATTGTGGCTACGATTTATAAGAGAAATGCTAGGCTAAAGTCAAACCATTCTGATGATCTCTGGGAAGGTCCAAGGAAAGCCTTGTTGTACTTGTGGGATTTGTATGGAAGGATATGGCATGGTAAGTAAAAGGTCCTTTGTTTGAAACTCTATATCTATTTTAATTAGGTAAATGCCCCCCACAAATTAAACCTTAGGCTTCCTCAACCCACTGAGAAAGCAATACTAGTTTTGCTAGGGGCTACAGAGTACACAAGAATCCCTGTCTCAAAAAGAGCTTACAATAGAAGACAAAAATGGACTGTACTGAGAAAGGCACATTGTGGCTCACATTGGATAGATAAATCTTAGAAATGTAAGGCTGGAAGGAGACTTCCAGAGGTTGCCTAGTCCAACCATTTGCCTGAGGTAGGATCATCCCTTTCCAAAACATTTTATGTAATCCATTATCTAAACTTTTTGTAAAACTGCACAACACAAGTTATAACACCCTAATCTGCCACAGGTAAAAGAGAGGAATCACAGCAGCCAGTATCCTGCTTCGTTAAATGATTGATAAAAAAACATCCAAGAGATCCCAGGTAGAGGGCTATGCCCCCTACTACAGAGGAGGACAAAAACCCCAAAGTGCATACCAATCTGGCCACGGGGTAAAATTCATTTGTCCTCAAATGATGATTGGCCTGACCCAGAGCAAAGGGCAAGACCCTCTAGCCAGGAACCTCCCTCTGTGGTCCTAGCAGGAAAACTGGTATATCTTAATCAAAATCCCCAATCTTGGCTGCAGCCAATACCTAGTTTAAGCTGTCTGAAGAAACTAAAATGCTTTTTTATACTGACGACCATGGTGGCTGTTCACTATGCACTAAAAACAGAACATGTTTAACAGAAAATGGGTTATTATGGTTTTTTGTTTTTGTTTTTGGGGTTGTTTTAAGTTGTGCAGTTGTAAATTTAACTTTGATTTTTAAGATGCTAAAATTTGTGGAAAAGCTGTTTGGCAATGAAACATATGCCTCGTTCCAATCAGACACTGAGCAAGCATTTTGAAATTTCACCAATAAGGGAAACATTTAATTTGCCATGTCTATGATAATCCTACTTGCCTTTTCTGCAAATCCTGTTTCCCCCCTGCTTAAACTAATGTAGCTGAGTTACAAGACCTGAAAGATAGGATATGTACAAAGAAATTCAGCAAGTCTTTGTTTACTTTTATTTTGGTTTTGGGGGCCTTGGATGACTCAGTGGACTGATGATTAGATACAGAAGCCTCTGAGTTCTCTTTGAGAACTGCTTATGGCTAAGTACAGACAGTCAAAAAGCCCAAGGCTGAATCAATTCAGTCTTTTCAGGTTAATCTAAACTGCAGGGATTAAATTAAGGAACAACTAGACACACATTCACTTTTGATTCAGGAAATGCAGCCACATGCCTGCAGTGGCTCAGGCCAGAAGCCAGGCAGTACTAGAGCATGGCTCTCTGGCACATACCCAGCATGGGCTGTCTGCTTGCTTCCTCTTCTTGCTGCCCCCAACATCTCTGGGATTTGCAGTCCAGAATCACAACAAGAAGACTCTGCAAGGTTGCTCATCACTTCCTTTCCTGTTTCCAGGTGCCTCTGGGATTTGTAGTCCACAGCCACAGCCAGCAGTAAGTTTCAGTAAGTTTAGCATCAGGACAGCTTTCTGCTCAGGAAAAGGTGACTTCAATCTCCCTTCCTGGCCCCAGACCCCAGCCAGGGCTTGCCTGCGGGGGGGGGGGGGGGGGCGCAATCCCTGCCTCCCCGCCAACTCTTAGCTGCTGGAGCAGACAGCCAAGTCCAGCCCAGGGCTGGAAAGCTTGCTGGGATGCTGGGGGACTGTGATTTAACTTGAACCAGAAGGGGTCTGGGACATAAGTTTCATAAATAGTTTGACCCAAATCAGGTAAGTCTGATACTGCATTAAACCTAAGCGAGGGGCACGACAAGTCTCTCACTGGGGTTGTAGAGAGGCAGCAGCAAGGTGCCAGACTTCCATGCGTAGACCCTGAGATGGTGCAGAGTCACTTGGAAGAACTGGATGCCTTTAAGTCGGCAGGCCCGGATGAGCTCCATCCGAGGGTGCTGAAGGCACTGGCCGACATCACTGCACAGCCACTGGCGGGAATATTTGAACGCTCGTGGCGCACGGGCCAAGTCCCGGAGGACTGGAAAAGGGCCAATGTGGTCCCCATTTTCAAGAAGGGGAGGAAGGAGGACCCGGGCAACTATAGGCCAGTCAGTCTCACCTCCATCCTTGGCAAAGTCTTTGAAAAAATTATCAAGGCTCACATCTGCGAGAGCCTGGCAGGACAAATTATGCTGAGGGGAAACCAGCACGGGTTCGTGGCAGGCAGATCGTGCCTGACCAATCTAGTCTCTTTTTATGACCAGGTTACGAAACGCCTGGACACAGGAGGAGGGGTGGATGTCGTATACTTAGACTTCAGGAAGGCCTTCGATACGGTATCCCACCCCATACTGGTGAACAAGTTAAGAGGCTGTGACTTGGATGACTACACAGTCCGGTGGGTGGTGAATTGGCTGGAGGGTCGCACCCAGAGAGTCGTGGTGGACGGGTCAGTTTCGACCTGGAAGGGTGTGGGCAGTGGGGTCCCGCAGGGCTCGGTCCTTGGACCGATACTCTTTAATGTCTTCATCAGCGACTTGGACGAGGGAGTGAAATGTACTCTGTCCAAGTTTGCAGATGAAACAAAGCTATGGAGAGATGTAGACACGCCGGAGGGCAGGGAACAGCTGCAAGCAGACCTGGACAGGTTAGACAAGTGGGCAGAAAACAACAGAATGCAGTTCAACAAGGAGAAATGCAAAGTGCTGCACCTAGGGAGGAAAAATGTCCAGCACACCTACAGCCTAGGGAATGACCTGCTGGGTGGCACGGAAGTGGAAAGGGATCTTGGAGTCCTAGTGGACTCCAAGATGAACATGAGTCGGCAGTGTGACGAAGCCATCAGAAAAGCCAATGGCACTTTATCGTGCATCAGCAGATGCATGACGAATAGGTCCAAGGAGGTGATACTTCCCCTCTATCGGGTGCTGGTCAGACCGCAGTTGGAGTACTGCGTGCAATTCTGGGCGCCGCAATTCAAGAGGGATGCGGATAACCTGGAGAGGGTCCAGAGAAGGGCCACTCGTATGGTTAAGGGCCTGCAGACCAAGCCCTACGAGGAGAGACTAGAGAAACTGGACCTTTTCAGCCTCCGCAAGAGAAGGTTGAGAGGTGACCTTGTGGCTGCCTATAAGTTCATCACGGGGGCCCAGAAGGGAATTGGTGAGTATTTATTCACCAAGGCGCCCCTGGGGGTTACAAGGAATAATGGCCACAAGCTAGCAGAGAGCAGATTTAGATTGTACATTAGGAAGAACTTCTTCACAGTTCGAGTGGCCAAGGTCTGGAACGGGCTTCCAAGGGAGGTGGTGCTCTCCCCTACCCTAGGGGTCTTCAAGAGGAGGTTAGATAAGCATCTAGCTGGGGTCATCTAGACCCAGCACTCTTTCCTGCCTATGCAGGGGGTCGGACTCGATGATCTATTGAGGTCCCTTCCGACCCTAACATCTATGAATCTATGAACCAGGTTTATTTTAAACCAATTTCAGCCATTTTGAAACTGGTTTATGTGAACTTCTGTTCTGTTACAGGCTTAAACCAGTTTCTGATTACTTAAACCAGTTTATGTGTAACTCCTGTCCCTAGCCTATGTGATAATCACGTTTGGGATTAGAAAGCTCCAAGCTCATAAGCACAGAATCTTAACCCCAACGCAACCCCACTTTTCCCTGGAGCAAAACAGTCTCTTTCCAGCTGTCACTGACTACTGAAGCTGGAAGTACACAAAGGGCAGAATCCTGTTCTATTTACATACCCAAATAGCAGTTAAGCAGGCTCTGTTCTAGCCAGAAAGGCTCTGTACACATATAACTGAGTTCTAGGATTCTGACCTGACAAACACTAGGAGGAGGAGAAGAGCCTGTCCATTCTTTAGCCTAAGGGTTAGGACGCTTGTCTGGGAAATGCATGAGCCAGGTCCTAGCATCCTGTCCTGTTCACACAAAGAGGGTGTTATCCTGTATCTGAGGTCAATGTCTAGCCTTGTATTCTAACCACCGGGCCTGGGCCTCCCAGTCTTCCTGGCCAGAACACTGTGAGCTTGAATGGCATCCAGAGTGTGCATTATGCAGATGCCATTCAAGCCCTCCTTTTTTGAAGCTGTGCTCCTTGGGTGCCCAGGTGAGACAGATTTGAAGGAATAAGCAAGCTAGAAGATGTGTGCCTTAGTGGGACGGATGTTGCTCTGTAAGGGACAAGGCCCTGAATTAAGTCCATGCCCTTGTTCTTGAGAGGACAGACCATTCCCTGCTACTCTATTTTCATTTAATGAATACTAAATACTGGGTGTAGTGGCTCAGCTTGAAGAGTAAAGTAAAATAGGATTCTGCAGAAGTTTTCTTGGTGTCTTTGTTTTATATTGTCCCCATCCACTCCTCCTTCCACCTCCCCCATGGGACTCTGCATTTGTATATAGTTTGGCTTTATTTCATTCTTAAAAACCAGTATAGCAATTTCCTTTGCACTTCAGCTGATGCTGGCATCATTCAGAGCCCAGTTTTCCTGGGTTACTTTCCTTAATTTCACTGTAATTTTTTAGCCTTGCAAACAAATTTTCATAAAAGTTTGCCATTATACCTGAAATGCAAAACTCTAGAACTCTTGGTTCAGAAACGATACCTTTTATTAGACCAACTAAGAAATCACACAAAAAAAATTGTAATTTCTTAGTTGGTCTAATAAAAGGTATTGTTTCTGAACCAAGAGTTCTAGAGTTTTGCATTTCTTTTTGTCTCAGACCAATGTGGCTACCAAATACATCTGCCTTTATACCTGGCATAAATAATACTGAGGTCCCCAGGCTTGGCCTGGGTGTATTCCAGTGCTGAACATTTGAGTCCCCAGAACAGTTTTCATCCAATGAAAAACAAAAATAACATCCTAAACACTCTTTGAAAAAGAAACGGCATTTTCCTCCAAGACAGGCTCTCACTTTTTAAAGTTAGCATCCAACTGCAGGTTAGGGACCTATCTTTGCTTGGGATTGTCAGCCATCAGACCTATCTTGGCATTACCTGTGTGTGGCAGGACACCTTTGGGTGCCTTCCACTTTAAGGGCAGAGGCAGGCAGCTATCAGGTGCCTGATGAGGGCAGCCATTCTGAACAAGGCATATAAAGGCTGCACTTTGCTGTGGCTAGGGGAGGTAGAAACATTGCCTAGCTGAGCTGCAGCAGGAGCAACCTTGGAGGTAAGGGCAGGAGCTTATGGGGATGGTTTGGAGTTTTTTGGTTTTGGGCATGACCTAAAACTGTGCCCTGCCAGGGAAGGGTGGCCTGATGGGGCTTCTGGTGGTGCAGGAGTCTCTAGGAAATGTCAGGGCAGTTACTTCCCTGGTGAAAGGCAAGGAGGGGTGCCTTAACCCCAGCCCTCATCTTTGGGTGGGTTTTGGAGGCAGCTGGAGAAGTAGTGGGGGCCAGGTATGTCCACATGTAGGTGCCTGAGCCCAGCAGGGATATGAGGTCCTGGAGACCCCAGAAGGGGTAGAATGGAGAGCATTGAGAGGCCCCACAGAGAGTAGGGCTGACGTGCAAGTAGGTCTGAAGGATAGCCCAAAAGTTGTGCTGATTAGGGTTGAATGAGAGTAAACTTGAAGGACAGCGCAAGGGCCAGCCCTATGAGAAGTTGTGCCTGGTGAGAGGCTTGGGGCAGAATTAGCCCAGGGTTTGGCATAAGGCTGACCCACGTAGAGTAAGGGAACTTGTGGGAACCAAAGGTTCTGCATGGCCAGGCCAGTATGAGCGTTGTGAAGCCTAATGGTCCAAGAGGGGCTGCTCAAGGAAGAGCAGGGCAGTGGAGTGTGGCCTGGTAATGGGCAGTATGCCAGAGGCCCTGGTGAGACAAGGGTGGAGTGGAAGAGGCCTCCCGTGAGAGGGGAGGTGAGTGCATGTATCCCAACTTTGGACTCAGTTTGTTCTGGTCTCAGACTAGTTGCGTTCCCCTCCTCACCCCCATCCTTCTATTGTTAGTCCCTTGCTCAGGCACTATGTATTTCCCTACTGACTTTGTCAGCTTTTTGGATTCACAATCCTAAACATTTACTAATAAAAGTTAATCTGGATGCCATCTGTGAGGCATAGGCTGCAGTGTAGGGAAGGTTGGAGCTGCAGATAGTGCCCCTTGACATCAGGGCAGTAATGGGCAGTCTCCCGCTTGTACCATCCATATATGGGAACAACAAAGTCATGGCAGGTGGGATTGGGCATATTGCCCTGTAGAGACAGGTGGGTGGGTCAACATGAAACTCAGCCCCAAGAGTAGCCACTTATCACACTATGTGATACAAACCAGCTCTCTCTCGTGAAAAAGAGCCATATGTTACCACCCCATTATGCCCACTGCTCATCTGGAAACTGCTCATCTAGGAAGCAGGGAGCATTTCTAATCCTTGCTCTGGCAGACTTGGAGCAGGGATTTGAACTGCTACGTTTCATATCCCAGGAGTCTGTTCTCACCACTAGCCTATCAGAGTATGCATATTGGAAACCATCATTTGAGACCTCTTTTTGGCAAAATAATTTATATTGATCTGAGAGAGAGGCACAAATACTCAGTGGTTGGTATGCTCACATTAATACAGGAGTGTCAAGTTCAAGTCCAAATCTCTAATCTAGAGGAAGGAGTGGAGACTGGCTCTGTTAAATCATGGAACTCCTGGAAGCAGGTGTACAGCACACCAAGTGTGAAGGTGGCTGCTGCTCATGTCTGTTCAGCAAACTGAAGGGGCAGAGCCTTGTGTTTACATTCTTGCAGCTGTAGCTATTGGCTGAAGCTTGTGCCTGAAACAGCAAGCAACTGTTCATAGTATCTTATGGAGGCTTGTGATATAGAAACATTTATATGAAGAACTACTTGCAGTAAAGAACTAACAGTCTCAAAACTGCAACTTTTCAAGTGTCTGAGGCCTAACCGTATGTAACACAGGTGCATCTAGGCACATTAGGCTAAGTTAATGAGCATTAAGGGTGAATGTCTACATGTTCACACCTTTAACTTCACCATTTTTAATGTGCATTAAGCTATTTGCACCTAAATTTGATACCTGAACATGCAGGCATCACATTTAGGCATGAGTGCTTAAAGCACATTAAAGGACATGTAGACAACTTAAAGTGTGTTCATTCTTTGTGTGGACTGACCTGGGACTAACTTTCGTTAATGTGCTTTAATGCCTGTATGTGTAGATGTATACCTAAACCCACTTAATGAGCATTAAGCTAATGCACATTAAATTTAGGTGTGCTTAAATGCATATGTAGACACACCCACAGAGTAAGTCCTCTTGGAAATGCAGAATGTCCAGGAAGGATGGCATCACAGGTAAAGTCTGCCATATCAAGAAGTTCCTGATGCTACACTTTCTTCACACTCTGTGTTTCCAGGAGGACTCTGTCATGCAGGTAGCCATGACACTGCAGAAGTCCTTTTCTACATTCTGCCTTTTGAAAAAGGGCATGGTCCCTATTTTATTTGGGGCATATTGTTCATGAGGAAATATATTACTTTTGTCTACACTTGTGCTCTTCATTTCTTAAGTCATGTTGAAGTGTCTAAATCACTTTGGTCTTGCTGTGCTCAGCAGAGAAATCTCCAAATACCTGTAAGGATCTGAACTCTGACAAATGTACCAAGTGTTGGAAGTTCTCGCAGTAACTGCTCTATATTGCTTGATCCTTAAATTTATGCTTCTGTCTAGCCTGTATTCAAATTACAAATAAACTAAAAGTAATATTAACAATGTTGTACTTCAAATAGGTTATGAGCTTCATGGTTTGGAAGACATACCAGAAGGACCATGTGTTGTTGTTTTTTATCATGGAGCTCTTGCTGTGGACCACATGATCTTTCTAGCGAGGTACTTTATCTTGACACACCGGATGTGTGTGTCAGTAGCTCATCGTTATTTTTTTAAAATACCAGGTAAAATCATTTTTATTGTATATAGTTAAATACTTTCACATATATTAAAGTGGTTTTTTTTGGGTTTTTTTAGTGATGTTTGTATTCATAGTATTTGTGAGGTATGCTAATTAGTACAGTCACATGTTCCAATACTGTGGTCTGATGTTAAGTTCAGGAATTGGGGGAGGAGGAATGCTACACACATCTCACAAATTTACAAACAATTTGCACACAGCACAAGTCTTTCTCTCTCCCATTTTGGGCTTCAGAAAGTTCTGGGGTGGTTTCATTATCTGCAATCTAGCATGTAATTTCACTCAACCCTTTATGCAATAGAAAGGTATAGATTTACCTAGCATGCTGGCTTTTGCAGGAGGGCTTTGCTCTCTGTAGAGCTCTTCCAGCCAGTTGTCCAAAATAACACAGTCCTCAGATACCACACAAGCAAACAAATGAACAAAAGCAAGCTCTTCTACTTCATCTTGGGCACTTCAGGAGAAAGCTCTGGCTTCTTGCACAGCAGTATGGCCCTTTCTGGCTGCAAGCAGTCAAGTTCATTGCAGCTCCCTTCTGCTCTACACATTCTTCTGGGAGCTGTTTAAGACTCCTAGCAGGACTCCTGCCTATCCTAATGCCTGCACCTGGGCTCTTTCAACAGGGCTGACTGTTTTCTGTTAATAGACTCTTCTCTATTAAAAGGGATCCTGGTTTTCTCTGATAAAAAAGCAAACCACTTTTTCAATTAAAAAAAAAAAATGTAACCCCAAATTCACATTTTTCCATGATTAAAATGAAACACCACTATATAATATAGTGGAAAAAAATTCCAATTAAAAAATGGAACTTTTATCAGAGAAAACCAGGATCCCTGCCTATTAAAAAGGTTTTGTTGGATGCTTAATTTTTGCATTGCCTACCTTTTTGTCTTAACTATGACAGCTTAACTTGACTTTGTTGCAGAGCATGTGATTCATTGTGTAAATTTATCATAGACCAATGGAATGTTCAGTGTGACATAGCTCAGTTGCTTAGTGTGTGTTCGTGTTTTAAAGGAAAACCTGAAATAGAAACGAATTTATATTGAATATGACTTGAAAGGGAATTCTTGGGATCTCTTATTTTGACAATTTTATTTACATTTTAATAAAAACATGTTTTTCTTTCTTTTTACCTTTCTTTTAACTAAATAAAGAAGAACAAATGAATATATTCATGTATAAGTGTTGGGAGGGGTCTTTTCTCGAAAATATAATGTCAGAAGTGCAACACTTATACCAGGGGTAGGCAACCCTCTGCAAGCATGCCAGAGTGGGGCATGTAATAGCATTTTGCTTGGCACAGGTGCCTCAGGGAGGATGGCTGGGGTTGCACTGCCACAACAAGGATCGGGCCCCTCTCTGCTCCCCTACCACCCACCCCTGGAACACCAGCATTTTACAAGTTGAGGTTGCAGGTATTTTTGGCACTTTGCCCAGAAGCACTGCTAACCTCAGGCTTCTACAATGTTTTCCTCCAACATATATTTCTTAGTCTTATATTTTAAATACTAGCCAATTGCCCATCATAAATGACACAGCATTTAAGGAAGTGTTTACATGCCCCCCGCTCACCTTTCGGGGCCGGCCATGTAAACTCTCCCTCTGCTGCCAGTGCCTGCTCCTCCAGCCTCCGGTGGTGGCAGCTCCCTCCCCCACTCCTGCCTGCCTCTGCCTCCTCCTGTGGAGCAGCAAGACTTCCCTCTGCCTGAGGAAGTGGCAGTGGCAGCAGCTCCCTCCCCCAGCTTGCCTGCCTCCTCCCACAGAGCAGCGGGGTTTTGCTCCACCTGAAGTGGTGGTGGCAGCTCCCTCCCCCCTGCCCACCTGTCTCTGCCTCCACCCATGGAGCAGCAGGGCTCCCCTCCGCCTGAGGAGGAGGTGGTGGTGGTGGCAGCAGCTCCCCTCCATCCCTGCTGCCTCTACCTCCACCTCCTCCCACAGAGTAGCAGGGCTTCCCTCTTTCTGAGGAGGTGGCTGCAGCGGCTCCTCCCTCCCCACCCACCTGCCTCCTTGTGCGGAGCAGTGGGGCTTCCCTCTGTCTGAGGAGGTGGCAGCAGCTCCTTCCCCACCACCTGTCTGCCTGCCTCCACCTCCTCCAATGGAGTAGCGGGGCTCTCCTCCCAGCTGAGGAGGCAGCAGTGGCTCCTCCCACCCCTCCGCCCACCTCCACCTGTGCTGCCACCTGAGGCAGCAGCGCCTCCCTCCCTGCCTGAGCAGGCGAAGCCCCCACAGCCAATCATCACCTGCCGTCTCGGCAGCGCATGCACAGTTGCCCAAAAGCATTACGGACAGACAGACACATAGACTAAGCCCTTTATTCTATTAGAATGTAGCTAGCCATTGGACTTTTTTTAATGAAAAGTTTTTATGCTACTATATATTTTTTTGTCATATGACTGCTGTATTTGTTGTATGATTTAAGTTCTATTTTAATAATTTATTTGGTACATATTTTTACAGGTCTTAAATCAGTTTTAGAAGCTTATTCATTTATAGTAGGTACAAAAGAAGAATGTATGGATGCACTGAAAAATGGCCGAGTAGTGGCTATTGCACCAGGTGGAGCTCCAGAAGCACTTTTTAGTGACAAAACTTACAAACTCATATGGGGTCACCGTAAAGGCTTTGCTCAGCTGGCTATAGATGCAAAAGTGGTGAGTAAAAACACCTGTAGACATCAATCCTGTCAATGGATATAAGGGTATTGGCAGGCAAACAATTACCACAGGGTACATCAGAAAAGAGACTTAGGTTTAGTATTACCAACTGGTGTATAATAAATTCTGCTGGGCATAGGCTTTATCTGATGAGATAAGAGCTAAACCATAACAATTTAGCCCTCTTTCTTTGAGATTTGTCATCAGCTAACACAGCTGTCCTTTTGGCAGAATTTGCTGGGTGTCTTACTATTTTAGACAGACTGGCAGCATCTACATGAAACATTACTGCACAGTGATTACTGAGAATTTATTTAGTACTTGTATAAACAATTACTAAATAAATGCACAGCAACCTGAGTTACTATGCAATAGCGCCTCCAAACACCTTTTTTGCGACACTACTGTGCAGAAACCTAATACTCCTGCTCAGTAGTATTGCATCACGGTTTTTGCCACGCAACACTACTTCGCAGTAGTATCAGACTACTGCGCAGTCAGCATCTCGTGTAGATGCACCCACTATTTCCAAAACAGAGCTCCTGTTATCTTTACACCTAAGTCTCCACTTTCCTTCCTTTCCTACCGTTCTCCCCACCCTGGAGGTCTGCAATTCTGGCTGCCTTTTGTCTTTCATTTACCTCCCACTTTTTTCATATTTGTGTGTGACCTCATACACATCCAGGCCATGTCCAAACTGTGCTGTTAATGCTTCATAAGGACTTTCCTTCCATACTGTAATGGGTTTGCCTCCAGAGACAGCCAAGGGACCCCTGGTGGGTGTACTTTAACCATTCTCTCACTTCAGCTCCCCCTGTCCCCAGAGGGCTGCCTTTCAGGGCACCAACCCCTCAAGGCCCTTTTTTATGTGTTGGTCCCTGTCTCAACACTTCAGGCTAGAGGCCAGGCTATATGTGTCAGCCCTTGAGCTTGCAGCTCAAGAAGCCCTAGTACATCTCTGGCCTCTGCCACTCTCTCCCTCTCTCTTCTCAATTCTCAGACTGGCATCTTGGACCCTGAACTGGGCCCTCAAACCACAGGCCAAAAATGCAGGGTCACATTACTGGCACCTTCGGTGACAACACCCTCCACAGGGCATGCATTCATGGCTTCCTCTCTCCCTTTAAGCCATTGCAAACCTCACAGTTAAACAGACTTACACAGACTCGCACAGAACCTCTTTCTCATCCTGAATACTGCTCCATGCTTCAGTCTTCTGGTGCTGCTGGCCCCAGCCTTGCTGCCCGGGTATCATGGGTGGGTGGACCACGTGGACAGGGGCTCCCTGGAGACTAGCCCAGGACCCACAGAGCAAATCTGTTCATATCCCCATGCCACTATAGATGAATACACACACAGGGAGTTTTACTATAGAGCAAAAATACAGAACTGATGGCAGTATAATGCTGAAAGCAGAGTGCAATTATAGTGTATCTTAGTATTTCTGCTGTGCATAAAATGTGGGTCCTAAAATTGAGCCATATTATAGAGCTTGGTTGCACCTGATATTTTCTAGCCTCCTGATAACTTATTTATCATGAAAACATAGAATCATAAAGTTCGGCTGAAAGGGAACTCCATAGGTCATCTAGTGCAATCCAGTGACAGGATCATCCTCATTCATAATAAACCCTCTTATCAAAACTACAGTCATTCCTGACACAACCACAACACCTAAGCTGCCACAGGTAGAGCAGGGAGACCAATGTGGCTAGTGCGCTGCTGCAGCAAAGTTGGTAAAATATGATTTGAGGTTAAAGGAAGAGGGCCATAGGAAAATTAAAAAAAAAAAAAAAGGTGTTTTCCTGTTTCTTTATGGTAAGACCTTCAGACATTTGAAGACTGCTATCATATCACCTCTTAAGTACATTTTCCATAAGCTAAACATGCCTGTTTCCTTCAACTTCTCCTCATGTAACTAGCCTTCCAAGCCTTTTATCATTTTTATTGCCTGCCTCTGTACCCTCTCTATTTCTCCATGTTCTTTTTAAAAGGTGAAGCCCCAAACTGCACACGATACAGGTCTATGAGGCCTAGCCGGGGCTTAATAGAGAGGCACCATCACCTCCCATGTCTTGCACTTAATGTATCTATTGCTGTATCCCAAAACTGCATTCTCCTGTGTAGCTACTTTACACTGCAGACTTGGATTGAATCTGTGATCTATCAAGACTCCCAGATTCTTCTCCATAGTGGTGCCATCCAGACAGGTGTCGCTCACTTTCTCTTTACATTTGCTATTGTTCTTCCTGAGGTGTAGTACCTTGCACTTGGCGGTCTTGAACTTCGTTCTGTTACTTCCATCCCAGTTTTTCAAACTGTCAAGATCCTTCTGAATTGTTTTCTTGTCCTCCAATGTATTTGTGAGCTTTCCTAGTGCTGTGTCATCTACAAATTTGCTCAAGAAACTTTCTATGCTGGAATCCAAACTATTAATAACTGTGTTTGAATAATACTGGGCCCAAGACAAAGACCTGGAGGACTCTACTCAAAACCTCACACCTTTCTTACTTGGATACATTTGTAATTACCTTTTGCTTCCAGCTGTTGAGCCAGTTGTCCATTTACCTTATAGTAGTTTTCTCTAGCCCCCATTTCTCTTAATTTATTTATGAGAAGGTCATGTAAGATTTTGTCAAAAGCCTTGCTGAAGTCAGCAAGCCACAGAGTCATAAGGCACGCCTACATGAGATGCTTAACAGTGAATTAGCATAGTTTACTGTGAAGTAAGCACATGGGTCTTGATGTGCACATGCTTACTTCAAAGTAAATCTCCCTAATCCTGAGTAAATATGCTACCTGCAAATGCAAGTAGAAAATTTACTTGGCATTAGTAATGGCCCCATAGTACTCATGTAGACTCCTGTCTGGGAGGCAAATCTGCTCCTGGTCAGCCATCCACGGGGGGCAGGTGATGGCACCCTGCACCCAGGAGCTGCCTGCTGCCAGGGCAGGCTCCACCACAGCAGCCTGGGGTTAGGGGGTTTGTGGGGCTTGGGCTGGATGACCCTTATCTTCCAGCCTGAGCCCCATGACTACAGGGCTCAGATTGGGTGGTTAAGCATCTCCCAGCAGTGGTCCATTGTCAGGAGCTGCCGCTGGGAGATAAGGATCTCCCAGCCTGAGCCCCACAACCATGCTGGGTAAGGGGGAAGGAGGGGGCTAGGCAGCTTGTTCCCTGCCCAGCTCCATGAGCACAGAGCTGGGGGGCGGGGAACAGGCTGGGGAGCTTGTTCTACCCACCAGCTCCACAAGTACAGAATTGTTATGGGGGAACAAGCTCCCCAGCCCCCACTCTCCAATCACAATTGCAATAGCAGAGCAGGGGCTGGGAGCTTCCTGCATGGGGACTGCTCTCTGTCTAGCTTGAAATTGGCTGGGACCTGCCCCTGAATAGGATGGTTCCCAGCCAGCTGCAGACTGCATGGGAAAGGTGGCTGGGGACTCTCCTGTTTTTGGGCAGTCCTAATCCAGCTCTGGGCTGCATGTTCAGACTTCCCCTGTATAGCCCAGGGCTGGCCAGGTACCATCAACCTCAGTACAACCCAAGACATAGTCCTCTAACCTGCCACAGATAAAGCAGAGAAGAACCAAAGTAGCCAATGTCCTGCTTCTATAAAAGTTTGTTAATATATGCAAAAAGAGATCCCAGGTAGAGGGTCATGCCCTGGTTACAGAAGGCAGAAACCTCCAGAGTCCATGCCAATCCAATTATAGTGTAAAATTTCTTCCCACCCCCAATATAGTAATTGATCTGACCTCTAGTGTAAGGCCAAGCCCCTCTAGCCAGGAGCTTCTGGCTTTAAATTCTAGCAGAAGCATTGACACACCCCAGTCAAAATCCCCAGGCTTGGCTGCAGCAAACACCCAATGCCTCTGAGAAAGGCTTAAAAAAACGCTGATGCATGTAATAGAAAGGTGTGGGAGGGCAGGGTATGGGGTGTAGGAAGCCAGTGCAACTCCAAAGCATGGGAAATACCCATAGTGAATCATAGACATATCTACGCCCAAATCATCCCCAAACAGCAGCTGTCCAACCATTTCTTGAATAACTCCAGTGAATTCTGAGTTTCTAGGACTTCCCTAGGCAGTAATGAAAAGGCTTATGTTAAACAATACTTCACAAAGCTTTACTTTCTCCTTGGAGTGAATGACTACATACAGATTTTCACTGGGGATGGCTCCAAATCAGTGCCCATAAACCTGAAGAAAAGACTTGGAGTCCCATAGATGAACATGAACTTCAGGACACCTTACTGAATGTGGTCTCTGCCTGAAGGCGTCAGTGACATGCACTGAGGTCTAGGTGGCTACTCATTCAAATAGCATGCTACCACATTTATTTCTGGAAGCACCTACTGGGTACTAGGATTTTTCAGACACAGTATTCAGAGACTGTCCTGGTATATTTGGTATCAAGTCTGTGGAAGTGGCCTGGGATCTGGTGGAGTAGGCCCATATCACAGCAGGTAGCTCCATATTGCCTGTTTTGTAACATAACCTTTGGCTGGACTGTCTCTGGGCTATCCATCTTCAATTTCTGATCTCTCAGGGGAACAGCTATGGAGATTTCTCATGTGACTTGATTCTGTACAGATGAGCAAGGCTACCAGGAGCACCTGTTGAGCATGTATGGTACTGTCTCTGCTCAGATGCAATGGGGCTTCAGAAAAAATGCCAGGAGACAGAAATAAGTGACCCTTTTCCCAAGATTTTCACATGGGTTCTCAGAGTCATCTTATCTTGATAGAAGGAGGAAGTGCTCTTAGATATTAACCATGTTTGTCTGTTTCTTATTTTTTATTATTTTTAAGAAGCTGTAGATGTAAGGAATGCTGTTTTTAATAGAGAGTTGGAACAAAGAGTCCATCGCCCCTAGCTTGTGACTGCCCCATCACCTGTATAGGAATCAATCAAGTTCAAGTCCCCTTGCAAGAACTGGATTGCTAGCATAGGGAAATACTTTTGCCAAGCTATTGACAAACCTTAAGGTGGTTGGCTGAGGGACATCCTATCAATGAGCAGATGCAGAGCTGAGATAGCAGCAGCAGCAGCAGCAGCAGCAGCAGCAGGCGACTGGTAGGGGGAACAAAGGGGGGGCATGTGCCACCCTGAGACTGGCCCACTCAGGACAGGGCAGTTTTTTTGTCATGCAGGTTGGTGGCATGTTGGGGGGGCAGGGCGGGGGCACTAAGCTGGCACAGAAGTATAGGAGTGGATATGGGTCTTTTGGCCCACCCCTGGGACTGCTAACAAATTGTGCACCTCCCCCCCCTTTTTTTTGAGTGCTAGCAAATACTCCAGTATGACTGGACTAGCAACTGGTTGGTAATAAATTCCTTTGCTTTGTGCTGAGTAGAAAACCTGGTCCATTTCATAAGGTATGTTCATCTATCGGTAAGAAAATCTCTGACTTGAGTAGAACATTCTTGCTGTATGTGAGTGGGCATCCTGGCTGTGAGATGGAGTGCAGGTCTAGGTGAAGCTTTCCACCTTGGGTCAGCTGGTCTAGGACCAGTGCCAGATTCTTGGAATCGATCCCTCACAGGTTTCAGTAGGAGGTTCTGTTTCCAGAAATGTCTCAATCCTGCCAGTGCTAGCAGAATTGTCCATTCTTAAACCTGCTTCACCTTTTGGAATAGCTGTCGAATAGAGGCATGGGCAGGAAGGCTTGTGGGATACTTGCTGACCAGAGGATTTGAAAGGATCTGACAGAGCCAGGAATGAGGCCCCCATGAAGCAGAAGGATACTTGTTGATTTTGAATGCAAAGGGGTTTGTTCTTGGGAAGCCCCAGTCAGCAAGACTGGACCTGAGGATGGACTTCTTGGTCACCTAAATATGGTGGGTGTAAATGGTGGAGATATATATATATTTCCCAACCTAAATGGTGAATGTCCATCACTAAGGTTACACGGGTGGGTGAGGATGTAAAAAAACATGCACTTGTGCACAATGACCAGATCACAGGAATGTAAGGCCAGAAGGAAATTAATGAGGTCATCTAATATAGCCCCCTGGACAAGGCGGATCAGTCTGTCTAAACCATTTTAGCCAAGTGTCTGGCTAACCTACTCTTGAAAATTTTCCAAGAATGGAGATACCACAATTCTTCTAGTTCACCTGTTTCAATGCTTGACCTGCCATATATTCAGAAAGTCCTCTTAATCGCTAACCTAAATGTCCTTTGATGCAGTTATTAGAAACTGTTGCTCTATTCCTGTCCCTTGTGCCCTCAGAGAAAAGCCCTTCTCCATCCTCTCTATAATTGCCTTTCACATATTTGAAGACTGTTACCAAATCCCCCCTCAGCTGTCGCTTCTTTTTCCACACTTAATAAACCTAGTTCTGTCAGCCTTTTAACATACGTCTTCCTTCCCAGGTTTCTAATAATTTCAGTGCTGATTTCTCTCTAATCCATCCATGTTGTTCTTGGAAGGTGGGGTCCAAAACTGGACACAGTACTCCAGGTTAGGTCTTACAAGTGCTGAACAGAGCAGAAAACTCACTTTCCTGTGTTTCAAAATAATGATTCTGTTAATATAAACCAAGATGCTGTTGTCTCTTTTTTTTTTGGAACAAGAGCACCCTGTTAGCTCATACTTGGCTTCTGGTTTACTATAATCCACAATTCCTTCTCTTCAGTACTGAATCCTAGAACAGTGATTCTCAGCAAGGGGACTGGGGCACCCAGGTGTGCCATGAGATCTTTTGAAGAGTACTCTGAGGTGTGGGGAAATAAGTACAGGCTCAGGTTCAGTCCCCTGCTCCCCATGGCCCTGCCTCTCTGCAGGGGGATAAGCAATGTAAGAAGTAAGTTTAGAAATGGGATGCCACTCAATTCATGATTATGGAGGGGTGTCTTGAGTCTGAAAAGGGTGAGAAGCACTGTCCTAGACAATCATACCAGTCTGTATTTATGCATGTGCTCTTGGGTATGAGGTTAAACTGGTGGCAATGTGGTGGGGCTACTTGAGGCAGAGTAGCAGCTCCTTGGCTGAAGAAAGGTTAAGGGACATCACTGAGGCATTCAGCAGTCAGCAGCAGTTTTTATCTGTTGCTGTCTGGCAGAAGCTACAACTATTGAGGCACTCAATGTCTAGACTAATTCTGGCCTTTGGATTCTGTCTCAATGGTCTAAAGAGGGATGGTAGATAAGGGGCAGCCTCTACTCCTCCATACTCTTGCCTAGGTGTATGCATCGTAGGTCTTGGTATGATGATTATGATCTCTTGTGTGTACACCATGACACAGAGGATCAACAGTTGCTTATTAACTATTAAATTCTGCAAGCAATTATCCCATCTCAAGTGCAGAACTTTGAACTTGTCCTTGTTGAATTGCATCTGATTGACTGCACATCATTTTTCCAGTCCATCCAGAAATTCTGGATTGTAGCCTTAATTTCCAGAGTGTCTGCACATTCACTCAAATTGGTGTCATCTGCAAAATTGCTAGGTGTGCACTCAACCCCAACATCAAAATTATTAATGAATAATACTAGACCCAGAACAGACTCCTGGGAAACTCCACTAGATACCTTCTCCCAGCAAATCATTGAGCCATTGATGACTGCTTATTGAGCACAATGATCCAACCAGTTACGTATCCATGTTAGAATACTTTCTTTTAGTCTGTATTTCCTTAGCTTCTTGAGAATGTCCAAAAGGGAGTCAAAAGCCTTGTTAAAGTAAAGATATATCACATTCACTACTCTCCTCCCATCCACAGGGCCTGACACTTTTTAACATAGAAGGAAATTAGGTTGGTCAGGCATGACTTGCTTTTGTTGAATCCATGCTGTCTGTTCCTAATCAATAGATTCTTACAGCTGAGCAAGACAGTCTAGCCTCTTGCATGCTCAGCAAGTCTCTCTTAGGGAGAGTAGAGGGACATATCCTGGGTTGCAAACCCAAGTGAAGTCTAGCATGCATTGTCACATGCCATATGTCTGAGACTGGAAAGACAAATCCTTGCAGTTCTAGCTGGGCATCTCTTGGCCTCAGTGGCCCCTAGGAATTTATGGGTCTGTACTAGAATGAACTTTAAAAGTAGATGAGCAGGTCCTAAAGACTGAAAGAGCTTCTGCCCATAAACTTCCTGTAAGTTCAGAGACTGGACCATTTGCTGGTTGTAATCAAGTAGAGGCCAATCTTGAACCTGCAAATGAATACAATTAGTTTTCTTAGTCTGAGATTGGGTGCTGTCCTCCCCTTCTTGAAACTGGAATATATCCAGAGTGTTCCCTTTCCCTGGGAACCACAGGGAAACTCTTTCCATTACCCCCAGGATTGATGAGTTGTTCTCAGGCTGGGAGAAGGCCCTCTAAAAGTGGGATGGGGAAGGGAAATTTGGGAGGCAGGGGTAACCAAACCAATTGCCCAGAGTAACTATTGACTAGACCTAGAGAAAGTATTTTGAGTCCATGCAGGGGTTTAACACACCAAACAGTTGTGGAAGAGAAGGGGAAAGAGGCAGTTCATGGTTCTTGACTCTTATTAATGAGATCTTTGGGGGCTGGAGTACAGTGTGGTTTAGAATAGAGGGCCAATGTTTATTTAGGAAACTGTAGGTGCATTTTAGTGGATTATTCAAGCAATTAACAGTCAAGAGGTGCTGGGAAAGCTGATACCAACTCTAAAACCTGGTTATAGCAGTATAGGAAGAATACATAGGTTATATCTTGAAGTAGGTGTAGTACCTTCCTTTGAATGCTTGAGAATTATGTTGCAATGTCCAGGAACACTTCTGTAGTCCCACGTTTAGTCCCACTGCTGCAGGTTTGCTCATGAATAAAACAAAAAGTAAAAGAAAGAGAATTGCCATCATTTACTGTCAGTTGACTGGTCAGTCCTTTTGACAGATGGAGTAGATGTCATGGTACTACTTTGCTGAATGAAGGTTTGCCAGCCATCAATATGGCCATGCAGTCAAATCAAGAAGCACTCGGTAGTTCAAGATCCAGAATTGTAAACTAGCTGAGCAATGACTCCTTTTATAGAGAAGTAATCATTTTCTAGCCTCCCATCACTTTTCATAGATTTCATAGACATTAGGACTAGAAGGAACCTTGCAAGATCATCAGGTCCAGCCCCTGCCCAAAGGGCAGGCAGTCAGCAGGGGTCAAATGATCCCAGCAAGATAGGCATCCAAGTGTTTCTTAAAGGAATCCAGAGTAGGTGTTTGCACCACCTCTAGGGGGAGTCTGTTCCAGGCCTTGAGGGCTCGGACAGCAAAGAAGTTTTTCCTTATGTCCAGGCTAAAACAGTTTTGCAGGAGCTTATGACAGTTGGACTTCGTCATCCCCTGGGGTGCTCTGGTGAACAGGTGTTCCCCCAGATCCTGATGAACACCCCTTATGTACTTGTAGGTTGCCACCAGTCACCCCAGAGCCTGCGCTTCTCCAGGCTGAAGAGTCCCGTAGCTCACGGCCTTTCTTCATAAGGCCTGCTCTCTTGCCCTCTGATCATGTCCATGGCTCTATTCTGGACTGTTTCAAGCTTCTTCTCTACATCCTTCCTAAATTGTGGAGCCCAGAATTGGATGCAGTACTTCAGCTGTGGTCTCACCAAGACCGAGTACAGCTGGAGGATGACATCCTGGGTGCAAACCAGTGTTTTGTTCACTTTGCCAGCTGTGATATCACACTGATGGCTCATATTCATCTTGTGTTCAATTACAACCCCCAAGTCTCTTTTGGTCATGGTGCTAGCAAGTGTAGCATTGCCAAGCCTTTAAGTGTGATGCAGGTTTTTATTCCTGAGGTGGAGCACCTTGCATTTTTCTGTATTGAATGCCATCAGGTTCTCATTTGCCCACCTTGCAAGCCTACTGAGGTCAGCCTGGATTACCAGCCTATCATCAAGGGTGGAGACTCTTCCCCAAAGTTTGGTGTCATCAGCGAACTTGGCCATTCTGCTTTTGACACGAATGTTCAGATCATTTATGAAGACATTAAAGAGTATGGGTCCAAGAACGGAGCCTTGGGGGACACCACTAGTCACAGAGTGCCATGTTAATTTGGTTCCTTCAACTACCACTCTCTGGGTCTGACCTCAGAGCCAGTTCCCCAGCCACTGGACTGTGGAGTAGTTGAGGCTGAAGTTCCCCAATTTTTCCATGAGGACATGGGACACCAGGGCAAAGGCTTTTTTAAAGTCTAAATATATGACATCAACCTCTTCCCTTTTGTCCAGGTGATGTGTCACCTGGTCATAGAAGGAAATGAGATTGGTCAAACAAGACCTACCCATGCTGACTATCCCTCAGAATGCTGCCTTTTATTAGCCTGTCAAGAATGGTTTCTTTGATAATATTTTCCAAAATCTTCCTAGGTATTGAGGTCAAACTGATTGGCCTGTAGTTTCCCGGGTATTCCTTCCTCCCTTTCTTGAACATGGGCAAAATAATTAGTTAAGGCCTGTAGAAGAGCCTCACAGGCCTAACGGGGCTCCTCCAACCCTAGTACCCCTACCACAGTCTTCCAGGTTTAAATAAGGGCTCCTGCTGTTAATGCATCACAGCCAGGAGCAATTCTCAATGCCTTCCTGGTCGACTTTCAGGAAGCCTCTACAGTCCATTGGAAACAAAAATACAGAAATACGTGCAGGGGTTTCCCTTACCCCTGCCCTCTGTTGCTCTCCAGTGTAGGGTCCCCCCTATCACCATTTCCTGCATCCTTTTGGGCTCTCTGCTGTGCACTCCCAGGCTATCAGCACAGGCTTCTGGTCTCCAGCTGCAACTTGCCTGTCTTGTATTAATGTGAAGCACCTGGGATGAACTGAAATCATGTGACTGCTCCCCTGAGGGTATAAATAGCACAGGCTGTTCTAGCCCAGCCCTAGTGTTCCTAAATAGGGCTTTCCCCACCCAGGGGCTCTGTTTCCCAGGGAACCTTAAAGGGGCCTGACCACAGCTGTGCTCTCCGGGGCATGAAGATTAAAGTGGAGTGCAGTTTGCGCTCACTGACCCCACTCTTTAGGCCTGAAAATCATGTGCCATGGCCTGGCAAACTAGGATGGTGGCAGAGAGATTTCCAGGCTTTAGGTTTAGTTTTGGAGTATTCTTCTCCTAGGTGGATTGCCAAACCAGGGCTAAAGAATTCCGCCTGCCCTAGTTATTGGGTTGGGTCGCTATTTGTCTGGAACCTCACCTTTGACTTTGCTCATGGGAGACCCTACCAGGAAAAAAATTTAAGATGGCATTGCTCTCGGGATCATTGTGACATGCAAGCCTCTTCACCATGACAAGATTGAAATCCAGGGAGAGGCTGAGAAGCCAGGCTTCTGTAAAAAGTCCACTCAAGAATGAGAAGTTTTGGAAACCACTTTCAGAGTTATCTGAGGAGTTTGGACAGCTTCCTTTAGTAGATTTGGAAGCTGCCTGAATCTTTTGATACTCAGAATGATAGTTACAGTCTATCTCCCATCAAATGGGATCATTCTTCAGTCCACCATCATGGGGCTGGAGCGTCTGAGGAATAAACCAGGGATTAGCCAAACAAGCAATTGAGGAGAGCATGAGCAGAGAATATTAAGAACCAGGAAACTGGATAGTCCATTCTGTCACTTTGTTCAGAAGCATTTTAGAATCCTCAAGGCCTAAAGAGCCACTTTGGACAAGGCGAGTAACCCAGAGGCCACTGAGCAATGCTTACTGACAAATAGATGGGCACCCAGTATCTTTCATTGTGATCCATAGAGTGTGTGAAGGAGAGTGATACCAGGACGAGCGGCATACCAGTGCAGAGTTGCTACCACAGCAACACTTAGTGTTGAAGAGGCTGAGTCAGAGGACAGTACTGAGTACAGCGATGGATGAAGAGAAAAGTCCCATGGAAGGGCACTTGTAGAAAGATTTAAGTTTGGTGGGATGGTGAACTTGTTTGTGTTACTGAAAGAAAAAGCCTCTGAGCATGAGATGACAAATCTGAAGGCAGAGAAGCAGTACCAAGTTTTCTGGTGTCAGTTAGATCAGCACAAAAACTGATGCTAAAGTATCTGCTACTGCCATGGGCTGTGCAATGCTCATGGCAGAAGCATGGAGACTTCTTACTGGCCTTTTTAAAAAACTAAAGAACTTCTGCTGGTTCCAGGTGACCATACTGTCTGACTGTGAGCTTCTTTTGCAAGAGCCATTGGGGGCCGAGGAATCTGAGACTAGAGGTTTTGAGAACTGTAAGGGGCTGTGAATAGTTTGGGACTTGGAATTTTAGGGGGAACCTATGAAGGCTGAAATTTGGATCAGCCAGATGTAGAAGAAGTATCTTTCTGCAAAGGGCCTCAAATAGAAGGCCTTTCTCTAGAGCCAAAATAACACTTCTGGAACCACTGACTGACACCATTGATTAAACAGCACTGGTCTCAGTGGTGCCAAGGTGGAGAGAGATTCCTGAGAGAGGATGCTGAAAGCTGCAGAGACCTATAGTGTTGTGAAAAATCTCTTCCCTCTGGACTGGAGACTGAGCTCCAGGAAGTGTTCAAAAGGAACCTTATAGAGTTTGGTTTCCCCTTCCTTATGGGTCCAAAAGTGAAAGCTCTAACAGCCACCTATGGGAAGACGTGGAACAAGAGTATGGGAGTGGACCTCTTCAAGACAAAAAGGGACTTATATCTCTATCTGAAGTTGGTCTAACACTGTTGCAGGATGACATTGTCCAAAGCCTGGTAAGTGGGGAGTGGTCATGGATAAAGGCATTGTCATATATCTATTTTCTTTCACTCCACATAAAATAAAATAAGAAGGAATACAAAAGAAAACTCCTATCCTGCTTAAGAAAAGAGGTAGAAAAACTGTACCAATCTGACAATAGTTTGAGTTTTCAGACTGCTCCCTGGTGTTAGCCTTCTCACCCTTCCCCTTGAAAGTGTAAATTACCATTGCCTGTCACACAGGCCCCTGCAGATTTGATCTGAGGTCCTTGAGCACAGTCATTTGGGACGCAAAGTCTCAGGAACTACCATGTGTGAATAGGAGAAGAACACTGAACTTAATTATTGCTATATTGCCTAATTCTGGCCATATGCTAAAAAAAGATAATTATTTATTTGTACCAATGACTGATGTTCATATAAAAATGATTAAACTAAACACAGTTTATCATTAGCACCAATAGAGATCCCAAACATACCAATAAATCTAATGTGGAGAAACATGTAATATTGCACTAATCACCGCAAAATATTATGGGTTCTCAACACACATTTCAGGTTTTTGCCTAGGAAAAAAAATCTATGTTTTTATAGTGGCCCATAACTTACTAGTCAGGACACTCTTGGAATATGAAGTCCCTTTTCTACCATAATTCAGACAAGACCTTTGAAGCTGCATCTCTCACTGTGAAGGTGCTTTATATGGCAGACTGTTGGATGTTCTGGCATGGTAGGTAATGGTAAATCTGTTCCTTGACTAGCTGTAAGGTTCAGATGCATAATTCTGAATGAAGTGTAAATTATAAGAAGGCTTAACAGGAGACAAGCCTTCTAGGCCAGGTCATATCTATATCTAGAAGTTTGTTAGAGTGTAAACGTATCTTCTTCCCTCTTGAAATAATTGAGTACTCAGGCAGAAGGGAAATGTGGACTTTTAATTCCATGTTCATTATTAAATACTTATCTTTTGTTTTTTTCTCCTTAGTCCATCATTCCAATGTATACTGAAAATATTCAGGAAGCATATAGGATGCCTAATGAATGCAGTAAGAGACATTTCAAATAATATGTTCTTTTTGATCATTTTTCACTTTTCCATCTCAAAATGCATATCCCAGAAATGTATATTCTTCCTCTGAATCTTTTTGGTTTTGGTTTACTCTCAGTTTTGTGGAAAATGGGGTGTCCATGGATGGTCAGATGTTAACATGCTTGTCTTGGATGAGACATAGGCTGCTGCCAGATATTTCTTTAAAGGTGTCATAGGATGTGATCCACCTTCCCAACAGTCATGCCTTCTGCCATGCCGATTGTGCGTAGCAGGACATATGTTATTGGGATCAGGGATCAGATCTCAATTGCACCCTACTTGCCATTGCAGGGGCAGACTAGGGTCATAATCCTGGGATCCCCCAGCACTGGCAGCCTGAAAGCTGGGTGCCTGACAATCATCGTCTTATTGGCTCTAGTGTGTTCCCTGGAGTCAGCCAATGATCATTGTCCAGTGCCAGCCAGCTCTGGTGCTGTCCTGGAACCAGTGGGCAATCAGCTGATGATCAGCCTGCAGAGACTACACCAGGGCTGGCTTGAGCCGCACTGCAGTCCTGGAGCCAGCCAAAAATCAGCTGATGGTCAGGTGGTGGGGACATACCGGGCCTGACTGAATGCCTCAGTGTAGCCCTAACCCAGCCACATGCTCAACTGAGCATGGTGGAACCCCTCCTCTTTCCCCTCTGAATATTACATATATTTTGTGTAATATTTTTGGGGCTGGATTACTTTTTTTGTGGTGTCATTAATTCCTAAAACATGTGGCTGGGTTACTGACATGAGTCAATGTGTGTTTAGTTTCAAGGTGAGGTTCTCCCCTGAAGGCCTCTGGTATAATGGCAAGGAAGAGAAACATTAAAGCAAGTGGTTTCAATGACTTGAGGGTGGAGCACAGAAGGCTTTGCAAAGATGAGGACATAACTTTTACAGGGAAGACTGTGAAAGAGATTAAATCCTTGCTAGTTTAGCATGGCATGAGGAAAACTCAGACTTATATGGCCAGACAGTTTCAGGGCAAACCTCTCTGGATTAAACTGGATTGGGAATGACTATGGGAGATGATCCAGCTCATCTCAGTGATTCAAGCTGCAAAATAGTGATTCTCCACCAGGGTCCCGGGGCATTCTTTGTTAACAGGAAAATCAAGTTTGAGGAAACAAGCAGTTAATATCAAACTCAGGCTTGTCCCTTCTGCCAGGAGTTAAGCCCTGTAATAATAAATATGTTCGTTTTTTAAATTAAGTGCCACTCAATTCATAGAAGTTAAGGAGTGGTGTCTTGAGTCTAAAAAGTTTGAGAGCCACTGCGCTAAAGCGAAAATCAGTGCTGTTGGGCTGATTATGAAGGTGCTGAAATGAAACTCTGGCAGGTACTGGGTCACTGATATAATGGAATGTGATGGGTAAAGAAGGCTTTTACCTATGAAACCTTATGCTCTCTGAGCCATTTAATCGCAAAGGTGCCACCCTGTCCTGCCTTTTGATAGTGAGGGAAACATTTAGTTTCAGGAAATCTGGCAGCTCTGTTTATTTGTTACACTCAGTATATGTTTAGTCCGCCAAAGCTCTGAGACTTTTTTATTTTTCTAATGCGCAGGATTAATTAGGTGGCTACATGAAGCTTTTTTGTGGCCAGTCATCCCACCGTATGGAGGGCTTCCAGTTAAACTTCACACACACGTTGGAGAACCCATTCCATATGATCCAGATATAACTGCTGAGGAATTAGCTAAAAAGGTATGTTGGTCCCTCTAGCAATGTCATATTGCCTTCTAGATCTTAATGTTCTTTTATCTTCATTTTAAATGCATTTTTCAAGTGCTTTTATATCTCCATTTCTATTTATTATAGATTTTATGTTAGAGTTTGAGTTATGGGATACATCAGGGCTGTTCAACTGGTAGCTCATGGCCTGAGAAGGGTTAATTTGCTACTGCCCACCTCCTGCCAGACACCGCTCTCCTTACCGCAATGGAGGCTGCTGTTACCAGGCTCACTGGGCTCATCCACTCTCTAACAGCTTTTTCTTCCAGTTCCCAGTGCTGGAGGGAGAACAAGGCAGGAAATCACCACTACTGTGGGGCCCAGGAAGCCCATACACAGGGTCCCCATACAGAGGGGAACTGTAATCAGTGTGGCATGGCACAGCAGGGGACGCACCTGTGCAGTGCAGTATCGGCAGTGCAGTGCAGCAGGTGGTGTGGTGGGAGACCCACACAGCATGCGGGCCTGTGGGGCCATCAGGTAGCACATGTGCAGCTTACATGGTGTGTGGCCCCTGGTAATTTTAAAGTTGGGTAGCCCTGTATTACATACTGTACTGGGACAACTGAAGTACTTGATTGTAAGCTCTGCCAGTGATATCGTGTTATCATGGGATTTGTTGGTGGGGTTTTTTCCCTGTACTGCTTGAATCGCAAACTTTCCTTTCATTTCTTGCCTTCCATGTCTTGTGTCACTTCTGTCACCGTATGTTTATGGTTGAAAAGTTCAGTTTTAATCAGAATGGTTCAAGTTTTCAAGTTAGCTAGTCAGAGTGTCAAGACTGCCTAGCATTGTGTCAGACACATACTTGAAAGTATTTTAATCTTTTGAAATTGGTGGCAGTTTTTTGCTTAAATATCTATGAGGATCTGGGATTTAGGCCCATTTACATGCTTTAAGATTTGTTTATGATGTATGTTCAGGTGTTTGGCATAAAAGTTGCTATTAGTACTTTACCCAACCAAAATCTGCCGTCCTCTGGTTTACACTGCTTTTAGGTCTGTGGACTCTAGTTTATGTGGACCATACAAAATTCTGCATACTGGCTTGAAGTACAACTGGGCATATTTGCCTAAAATGTCAGATTGCTGGTCCCACGAGAGGATGGGGACAAAATTTGAGAAAGGTGCCTGCTGCTGCAAATCGTGGACTTGTGAGGGAGAGCATGGGGCAATGCAAGAATTTTTTACTGACTAGCTGCAAGCTTTTGACTGACAGTCAAACTTGTTTTACTGACACATCTTTTTCCTGATATATTTTACGTAATGTAAATGCAACTCTTTTGCCAGGCCTCAGTAGCAGGGCTGGGTTCAAATTTAAGGGCACTTACACACAAGTAACGAGGCTGCTCTGGCACACTGTAATTACAGTTCCATTGAGCAGGCTTGATTAACCCATGTCTGCTGGAGCATGGTAATTACCACGTTCCAGCATCTCATGTATCGATGTGTAACCTGGGCGGTACTCCAAGAGGTACCCTCTCTTCAATTGAAGGGATCAAATCAGGTGCACAAGTGCTGTGGAAGGTGTAGGGACTCTCCTCCCCCTATAAAGCAGAGCCAGGCTACCAATGGGGACTTAACCATATACCTTTTAATGAGGGAATAATACTGGGAACATAACAGGCATAAATCAAGGGGTATAGTGGACATTACAATGACCCAAGGGGGCAGGATTCAACAAAGGTTAGACACTTACAATCATAGACATAGTCATCCAGTTGACAAAAGACAGGGTTAACGAAATATAAAACACAAACAGCAGAACAACCAGCACTGGTTGGTAAAATATAAAAGGCACAAAATACAAAATGTCAAATGACAAGGAAATCTAGGGCCTAAGTACCTGGAGGGGGAGAAAACAGAATGGCTTCTTTCCACTGCAAGAAGATTTGCTTTTTGTTAGTTCATTCACTGCAAGTCACCCCAGCTGGGACATGAACTCAGATCTCCCATGTGGTAAGCAGAACCACTGCCACACAGCCACCAATGCTAATAGTGCTCCAAGCTGCTAGGGGTCTTCACCTTCTCAGAGCCCTAGCCTCACATCAAGCTGCCTAGCCTCTGTTTGGAGGAGCTGGAAGCTGAGCTGGGAACCTCTCAGGTCACTGCTCAGATCCTTGCTGGATTGGGAGAGCCTCTCCTGCTGGCTAAAGCCTCTCATAGGGGATTCTGGAGCCCAGCAGGAAGCCTCTCCTGCCGGCTGCACGCTGTGCTGCTGAGGGTCCAAATGCTGCCTGCAGGTCCCGTTCCTTCAGGCTCTTCTGGGGCAACTGCTCCTGCTCCGCTGGCTCAGCTCTTGCCAGCTCTTTGAAGCTCCTCCCCCATGGTACCTCGCTGGTCTCCCCTGAGTCAGCTGCGCTTCCCCTCCAGGTGACCCAAGGGACACGGAGGGTGAGTCTCGGGGGCCTGATTGGTGAGGAAAAGGAATCCCAAGTCCTCCAATCATCTTTTGCCCTTTCAAAACCCCTGGGCTAGGTCACTGTCAGCTAGCCCATCACAAGTGTCCCCGAGCTTAAAAATGGCGGCAGGAGCACAGTAATTAAAGCTCATCAAACAAGCTTTAGTTGATGTGACGCCACCGCCATTTTTAAGTATGGGGACGCTGATACATGAAATGCTCCGGGTGCTTTAATTATAGCGACTTTTGGAGCCACTCTAATTACAGAGCCCCACTCCTCCCTCCTCCCCACCCCCCTCTGAGCACATGTATAAACACCCTAGGAGGTTAACATGAATCACAATGAAAAAAGGAAAGTTTTAGTTCTCAGAAAGAAGCTGGCATTTACATATTTTCTTGGGTTGGAACCCTGCTTGACTGCAGTTAATAGTTTTAAATTAGCTGCCCCCCTTGCCAGGATCTCCAACTCAGCGCCACCCCCTGATGCCCTGACTGCTCCTGGCACCATGCTGCTCCACTTCCCCTGTCCCAGCATGGAAAGAGGCCTACTGTTAATCCAGCAGTATTATAGGCAGCAGTACACAGCTGAGAGATTGCTCCTGGCATGGTGCTGTGCTCCCACTTGTAGACAAGATGGTGTTGTTATGCTCTGTCTGTCAGTGCTTCCATCAAGCTGCAGCTGCTTTGTGTTTTTGCTGATGACTACAGCTTCTTTTAGGGACTTTACAGTAATGAGGCCAGATCAGAACCTTGTACCCAGCTGTTCTCAATGAGATCAGGGCAAGTCATCCTTGAACAGGTGCCATCTGATGCAAACCCAGAGCTGCGCCCTGGCCCCATCCGGGTTGAATGAGGCAGTCAGGGAAGCCAATAGCCACAGGCAGCAGGCCCCATCCACTCCAACCCCTAAAATCTAGCCATAGCTTATAGTATCGTTATCTGAGCAAAGGTAAAAGTTCTTTCCCCTGACCTTCCATGCATTTCATTGCCAGTATTCCACTAAGATCCTCAACATTCCTTGATCTGGTTCATGGGTCTTGATTCTGGTTTGACCTTCAGCTCTAGCTTTTGTCTTGTGATCCTGGTCAAGCCTTGGCTTACCCTGTTTCCAGCTACGGCTCCTGACCTTGGCCTGTTCTGACTTTGGCTCTGGCTCCTGACTTCAGTTCTGATGCCAGACCACTCTGTGAGCCCCCCCAGCTCCCTGGGGAGCTGATCTGGACTGTTACAGACAAACAAGTCAAATAAAGTTGTAATATGGTAAGGTAAGATACAACTCCTACTTTATGCTCCTTTACAAATTATTTTCTACAATTAGTTCTACAAAACTGAAATGATTTTTTTTTATCTTAGCTGATCCTTTTTCCTCCGTCTGATATGACTTCAAGAACTGCACTTAGAAAAATTTAGACTCTTTGAGGGAGTGTAGATGTGTTCTAGAAGGCCTTGAACTCTGTAGTTAGTTCCAATTTTTAATACAGGATTTTTCCTTGTAAAGCACTTCCAAGCTGAGAGAGCTGCTCACCTGATTTCCGTATCTTGGGCTTCTGGAAGATTTGGATACTGACTTCACAAAACCTTACTTCCAGACTTTTTTGTTTCGATGAGAATAAAAAGCCCAAACATTAATTAAGTGAAAAGAGGATATATTACAGTCCTGTCACAGTATAAGTTATGCGCTGCTCATTGCAATATTACAGCGGTCTTGTTCCCATTTGGTCAATATGTAATTTTGCCATCCATTTCAATCAGAGCACAACGTTTTTCTGTATTTACCATTTCAGTTTCATCATTATATATTCATATGGACTGCCTAATTCAGGAAAGTATGTATGCACACGATGTTAGTTTGTACTGAAAACCCCAGAATGAGAGCTTATGCAGCTGCTTAAGTGCTCTCCAAAATTATAACCGTAGTTCTTTTTTTAAGGAAAATTCTGTAGAGCCAACTAGCACGTGCACCTTTTCCCAATAATTCCCATCCTTCCCCAACTCCTCGTTTCCAGGTTGCAAAAGGTAATTGGGGTTCTAGGATGATTTGTATGCCTGCATAATGTGAAGACTTTTAAAAGTTTAACTGTCTCTTCTTCTTTCCTTAACAGACACAGACTGCACTCCAAAATCTGATACAAAGACACCAACAAATACCAGGAAGCATGTGGAAGGCTTTATTGGCACGGTTGGATAAACCCAAAAAAAGATGATTAGAAAATTTCACCTATTTAGTGATTCATTAATTATAAAGTCCAAAATGACAAGTTTTTCATTAAGCAGTCCTCTGAATATCCATGGTAAAAGATATGTTCTGTAGACATGGTTGCTACCAGACTGTCATTGATGTTGCATATTTAATTTATAGGTGGCTGTATAACTTAAAGTTATTCGATTGATTATAGATTTTCCTATGTCATAACCAGGGCTTAATCCTGCAGTGTTTCCCCAAGCAAGATTGCTGATGATTTCAGTGGGAACCTTGCTTGAGTATGGGTGGCAGTAACAGACGGAGAGATTATGCAAAAAGATGCATTTTTGTTAAGTTAGTAAACCAAAAGCAAAGTGGGTTTGGTGCCTAGCTGTTACTTTAGGTAACTAACTGCAGTGTTCAGATCTTCAAGACACCCTTCTTAGAGACAACCTAATCATGCAAATACCTAAATTCCAATCTGAGATTATATGCAGAATCTGTCTGGGTCCTAATGCTGCTGAGTTGCTAGGAAGCCAAACCCTGGGAAGTGTTTCAAAATAGGTCCAGTCTGGTAAGCACTTTTTTGAGCATGTGTGTTTGATTAAGCATCTCTGTGGATAGTTGGGAGTGAGAGACTTTGTGGGTGCATCTACCCATGCATTATTGTGTCTTTTCTAAAGTGCATTGCATTTAGTACCTCCAATGTGAGGTACTAAATTAATGTGCATTAGGCTGTGCTAATGTGTGCACATATTCCTGCACACTTTCAGCACTCTTGTGCCCCAGACAGCCCCTCCACTGCCAGATGCTGCCACTTAGAACCTAGGACTAAGCCCTGTATCCCAGGTCCTAGCAAAAACTGCTCCACCCTGGCTCAATTTGCTGCTGTCCCAGGCACACATGTAGATGCTGTACCCAGGAGTAGTTTACTTTAGTTCTAACTGCTCCAGAGTTTATTGCTTTGAATGAATTGCACAGGCAGATGCACCCACTGGGCATGTCTACATGAAACATTTACTGTGATGTACTAATTAGCTCCACAGTAGAGCAGCAGCATCTATACATATGGCCCTATTAGGCTGCAGGAAATTAATAAACTCCACAGCAGGGTAGTACTTGTAAATACAAGTACTATCATACTGCAGAGTTATTTACTGTGCAGCAGCGCACATGTAGACACTGACCCGAGAGTAAATTGTGCCCAGTCAGTCTAGCCAGAAGGGGGCCACACTCTTGCCTGCTGCTTATCCACATGGCTCAGCAGCTGCAGGAGCCTTGTGGCCCAGCCATCTCCTCTGCTGCCAAGTGCAGCCACCTGCTGCCCAGACCATGTTCCCTGTCAGCCCAGGGCTGCCCCCTGATCTTGGACCACAAAGCAGCTGCCAGCTGGAGCCCTGGGTTGACTCCCTTACCCCCTGCCGACCTGGGGCTGGCACTGGGCAGCTGCACCCAGAGGCTGGAGCTCCCCCTGGCTGCTGTAGCAGGGCAGGGCAGGAACAGCCCTGGCCTAAACTGTTCTGCCCCAGCTCAATTTGCTTCTGTCCTGGGCTCATGCATAGATGCTATACCTGGGAGTTATTTACTGTGGCACACATTGTTCCACAGTTTATTCAGTCACATTAATTACATGTGTAAACTATCTCTAAAAGTACCCACTATATATAAAAGTGCTGCTTAAATTTGTGTTTATGGACTACCTGTGCTGAAACTTGCGGCAGTTTGCAGAGAGGTAGAATACATCAGAGAGCTACTAATTTAGTTCATCTAGACTTGAAGTAATTTATATATATGTAACTGAATAAAAGTATGTTTATTTTTAAGTCCATGTTTTTTGTTCCTTGAATTTCTTCTGCTTGCCCTCTGCAACTTCTGGCTTTTCTCTCCCCAAGCATGCTTTCCCACTTTACTGTCACATGCATTGGGCACATCCTCTGGGAGGAACAGAGCCCAAGCAGGGTCTGACAGTAAGGGGAGGGTGAAGGGGTTGCAGGGGGGAAAGGTTAGGGGTGGAGTCAGAGGGCAAGGGGGCAACTGCACCCCTTCCCCCGGCTACTGTTTTTCCTGCTGGAGCACTGGGAAGGGGACAAATTCAAGACACGTCTTCTAATACTGATGTTCTATAACCTGGACAGTTATAACACATTTATAAATTTTCCATATATAGAATCTAATTATTGGGGGGTTGTCTTAAATTAACCAGTCCTTCAATTTACTGTCTAATCACAGACCTACAAACTGCTAGTTGAAGGCTGTAGGTAAACCAGTATCATTAGCTATACCCCAAAGATGAACAGGGACATCTCAGGCATCTCTGTGGCCTCCATACCACTGCTGTAGCCACAACCCCAGTCCTCCATCATCAAACATAATTGCGTGGACAAGTAGACTGGGAAGAGTCACAAGACTAGAAGTATTCAAGAAGATTTGAGTGGGACTGAAGATGAGGGAGAGGAGTATAAAAGGGGAAAAAAATGGAAGGAGGGATATCATGAAAGGGGAAAAAGGATAAAAACTGCCATGGTGAGAACAGAGATAATTAGCAAAATAATATTCTTTTTGTACTCACCACTACTAGTGGAAGTTAATCTTTGGTGCCCTCTCCAAAATTTCATCAATAACCTGATCTAAATTAAGATAACTAGCCCTCTCATTTTTAACAGACAGTATTGCTAATCCACAAAGCATTTCTTGTCCCATTGTGCTATGCAGGTCATTCTTAATTATTTTGAGTTTTGAGAAGGAGGAACATTCACCACTTGATGTTTGTACGGGAATGCTTAAAAACAGCACAGCTGGCATATGCATTTCAGAAAATCTTGATGACAAAGTACTGTTATCAACTATCACACATTTAGTCAAATCTTCCAGTGTAAGTAACTTAGAAATTTTGGATGTCAGACATGCTCTAAATGCAAGTAATTGTCCAGGCAAGGTGACAGAAAAGACTCTGATATTTGTTTCACTAACATTTCAGCTTTTTCATACAGCTCTTCATCATCTGGTGATCCAAGTGTCTTTGATATAATTATGTTGAACTTTGTAGCAGTTCATTCAAACTATGAAAACAATTTGACAGCTGGGCTAAAATTATATTCAAACAGCCATAGAACACGTTAATTTTGAAGTAGCCCTTGGTGTCATTATTCAGTCTCTTGTTCTCACATAATTCACCAAAATATTTTTTTATTTTCTTTCCACATTTCTATGTAAACTTGACCTCCGCACCCCACTTTTCTAACATTTTGATGGCACTTGGTTTGGCTTCTCAGAGGCTATTTCAAAACACTAGTGATTATATTATACTGTGAAGCCATGTTGTGGCTTTGTTAAGCATATATTTTTAGCTTGTAGGCACTTACAGACAGAATTTATAGCTTCTGTAGTTTTTATTTGGAGCAAAAGACATACAAAATCAAAAGTTGCTAAGATATTCTTTAACTATGAAGTGACGATGACATTCATCATCCTTTTTGCTCTGGAGAATTATTCTGGAAAACTCTGTTATTCAACATAGCAGAACCTCAAAGCAATAATTTTTTTGTGACAACTAACGTGTTGGAAATATTGTCTTCAAAGTAAAGTTACTGACAAGCTGAGAGACAGAACCTAATTCAGATAACAAAGCCCATCACCTTATTCTAAGAAAGCCTAGACTCTTTCAAACACCTTATCAAAATGTTTTATTTCAGGTATTCCCTAAACACAGTCATTAAACTAAAGTTCAAATTGTGGGTAGGATAGTGCCCATGTTCCTTATTTGTTTCTCTTATAGATATTCTTGCCTGCACTCTGGAATAAACACTGCTCACGTTAGTAGCCCCATCATACCCTTGGCTGCAATACTTCCAGATGTTCAACTATTTCCCTTTGATGCAGTTCACAATTTACTGTTCTTCAAGACAAAACCCACTTTCATCAGATATTTTGTGAAATCCCAGAAAGCCCTTGTTAATTTTCATATTGATTCACTATATTCATATATTTAGTTTCTACTATTACATAGTGAAAAAGTTGACTTAGCTGGTCAATATTTGCAATGTCTTGGATTGTCTCAGTAACAACAGAGAAAAACAGCACACTTTGGATTTTCTGAACAATCTCTCCCTCAACACATTTTGACAACAACTCAGTGATTTTGTTCTGAATGAGATGATTTAACTACACACTGAACCTTCTGGGATACAAACTAGTTGTTTCAGCACTGGGTCTTATTTAGCCAAGTGCTCAATGACTGAGAGAAAATTTCTGTTATTAACATTGCCTAAAACTAAGGGTGAGCATACGTCCCAGATTGGCTGGGACAGTCCTGGATTTCAGAGTTTGGCTCAGCATCCCAGCCATTAGAGAAAATTGAAGCAAAGGTCTTGGATTGGTGGGAACCTGCATGCATGTACCAGGCTCGTGACAGACCCTACTGTGCAAGTGACTCTGCTTGCAGCCCAGCAGAGTTGAGACCAGGGAGCAGCCATTGCTGCCCGGATCCGAGGTGAGGATGGAATTTCCCTGGGGTAGAGGGGAGAGTTGGGGTGCCTTGGACCCCTGTCCTCAGGGGAGCAGATTGCCAGGGCGGGGGAAATGTTGTTGGGGGGAGGCTTCAGGCTGCCAGGCACCCAAGTTTGGGTAGGTGACTTCAGGCTCCATGCTCCACTCTAGCCCCTGTCCCCACCAGATTCCTCAGCTAGGGCAGGGTGCTGCAGGAGATGGTGCTGCACCCTGTCTGATCCAGCAGGATGGCTCCAGGCTGCACCCCTACCTGGGCACCCCAGGCCACCCCCAACTCACTCTCCCACAGGTGGGGGAGGGGGAGAGTCCTGGTTTTCGCTAGGTCAACTAGGCTCTCCCCAGGTGGTACAGGGCAGTGGCACTGGCTCCCCACAGCCACAGGTTTGAGTCCCCCTGTTTGGTTTTGAGGGGTCTTTTTTAAAGCATCTGGGAAATGGGACAGAGGATGGAGCTAGAGGGAAGGAGGAGGGTGGCATGATGGGAAGGTGGCATGATTCACCAGGGGCAGAGACCCCGGGGTGGTGGTGGGGCTTACACCTATGTGCAGCAATGCACAGGCTCAGATGCCCCGCCACTGAGATGCTCCCCCACTGTGTGGGGACTGCAGCCCTGGTCAGATCCATCTCACCTATGAGACTTGGGAGAACAGGAGGCAGGGGGCAATGTCTTGGGTTTTCCATAGTTCCATATGGTCACCCTACCTAAAACCTCCCTGTGCCTCCTGAAAAGCAAGGCTGCAAATTGTCATTGATAAAGTCTCATTGATGGGGTGCTCAAGTACTTGCCTTCATAAGTTCTTTTTTTTCGTGAATTCTTTTTCATGATCTTTGTCAATAATGCTACGTAACCTCCACTGCAGAAACACTATGCAAACATTTAAGTACAAATATGAAGTTTCAAGATTATAGATCACTTCAGTTCCACGACACCAGTTTCTAACACCTCTCACCCATGCCACATTACATGTGGAGGACCTACAGTCAGCAAAGAGCCAACATGCCTTGCATTATGCTCTGCCCTTCCTAGGTTAATAATGGAACAACATTCAAGTTCCTGTGAACTGGAACAAATTGAACTGGGGATGATTTGGAGAATATCACCAGGAAGATTAATGTGCTTGGAGAATTTTGCAATAGCTTCAAGCACATATTGTACCACATAGCTGCAAGCAGCAGCACTGAGGAAACAGCTCTTGTGATAAAGATCCAATTTCTTGTTGCAAGCTAAATAGCATCTGTTAAGTTCCCTACTTAACAGAGAATACTATGACTTACTTTTCTCCAGGCTCAAAACAACAGGCTGTTGTATTCAGGAACAAACACCTAACTGGGAAGATAAAAGTAACTCTGGAACAACAGAGGGTGGAGTTCTAGCTCTCCAGCTCCATCCCATAATGATGACTAGCTCCATCCCATAATAATGGCTAACAATGTAAGCCTATAATTGTCCAGTTACTACATTTCTCCCCTCTTAATTTACAACCTGGACATAATCTTTCAAATAATAGGAGCTCTCAGTTCTCTGGCTGGATAATGCCCCTCCTTAGGAACAGCCTTCTGCTCTGGCCAGGGGAGTATGTCTGTCTTCAGCCTAAGCATGAATGTTGCGTGCCCCTGGAGGCTGGGGGGGGGGGGGGGGGCAAGCTCCTGCAGGCGGTGGTGGGTCTCTCAGTGGCAGGAGCATGGTGGCAGTGAGCAGTGAGCTCCTGCAGGTGGCCACGGTGCTGTTGGTGGCAGGGGGAAGATGGGAGGTGGCAGGCACTGACCAGAGGTCAGCGACCACCCGCAGACTGTTTTGAATTCACACTTATTACTCTTCCTGGTAGTCACAATTCCTGATGTGAACACATTAAAAAATTTGCTTATTTGGGGTAATTTTACAGACATTTTCAACCCTTCCTTCTTTTCCTTCCACTTCTGTGCATTATTTCTATGTTTAGGGGGCATTGTCAAGAACAGTGATTACAAAATTTAAACAAACTATTGAATCAACTCAGGATATCAAGGATGGGCCCTATCAGACTGTGGGCCCTTGTGCAGTGACACTGGCTGCATTGGCTGTTGCTCCATCTTTGCCATATGTATAACGTGGGAGGAGACTGGAAATAGACCTGAAATATGGCTCTGCACAATTCCTTCCAGAAAACACTATCTGATAAACTATTATGTAGTATCTTGACTCCTCTATGGTTGGAATCTGGAAACTCCCAGGAAGAAAGTCGCTATTCTGGCATAGAAGGATTAAATAGTCCCTTCCATCTGAGGGTTAGGGTGAATCTCCACATTTTAGGAAAGGGGAAATGGGTACAAAAATAAGGATTGTTTGGCGATCCAAAAGGGAGGGAAATTTGTCTTGGTAAAAGGAGGTGGGCTGGGGAGAACTGGGGTGGGTAGGGGCCAAATGCTAAAGGATTAGTGGTATAGAAAAATAAGGATTGTTCACAGATAGAAAAGGGAGGAAAATTGGACCTGGTAAATTCTGGGGAGAAGCTGAAGCTTTAGTAAATAAAGTTAATATTAGGGCAGGAACACATAGAAGAATCTACATGGACCAAAACAATATTGTTGGAATATCAAGTATACCAAGCATAATGTAGATGTGCTCTTTTGTTTTTTTTCTTATAGCATAAAGAGGTGAAGGCAGTTCCCTTAGTGTGTGCGGGTAGGGATTATACATATACTTAGCAACCAGTAAGCCAACATCTCTCACCAGATTGTTTATTAGCAAAGGTTATATTTCTAGACATGAACCTTACATCAATAGCTGAGATGAGAAGTTCTAAGAATGTGCATATTATTTGCATGTTAGTTATTAAGTAATAACTAACATGCAATTTCAATGTTGGAGTTTTGTTTCTGTATTTTCCTGAAGAAGAATAATAAAACATAGTTAAAACAAACAGCTGAATTCCTGTTCCCAGAACCAGGCTCTTCCTACAAGAAAAAAAGGCATGCTTAGAAGGTGTCAATGGAAGCAGAGAGTAGAGGGTTTTTGGTTTCTAATTACTGTTTACAGCAAGGGTGGGAACAGTACTGGAGCCTACACCTATCTCTTAGGATCTGTTACAAAGTGCATATAAAAAATCTGGAGGTGGCAGAAGAACCAGAAAGTGTCTCAAGGCCTGAAGCAAACACCTGAGTGATGCTGAAAACATTCTATTACAAAGAGCAGGAGATGACTGGGTTACAACGCCCAGCTCCTTTAGTGGAGGAAATCCCAGGTACCAGGGCTGCCCTACCCAGCAGTGAGGCGTAAGAGCATGTGACTGGAATCTGAAAATGAGGAAGGTTCAAAATCTGCTTTTGACCCTCTCTGCTTCCACCCAAATGATTCTGCAGTGGCAGGGAGCCCTTGCCTCTGCAAAGCCGTGGAAGGAGCTGGGCACAGACAAGGTGAGACAGGGCAGGCACTGCCTCCCCGAAGCTTAAAACACAGGTGCTGCCTGACTTATCCTGGCGTTGGCAACAGGCAGGTGAGAGCTCTTGGCTACCTTCACCCGCTCCTGGGTTTGGGCATTGGGCAGCAGGGCTGAGGTTGGGGCTGAGACTGCAGACCGGGGGGGACAGGGCCCATCCTAGGGGGATGCCTGTTGCCCTGTGTAACAGCTGGGAGGATGGACGCACTTGCTGTGAGTGGCAGAAGACCTTGGGACCTGCCTGCAGAGCGGAGCAGGACTCCATGAGAATGGAGACCCTTTCTCACTAAAGTCTTTATCTCTCCAGGCTTGTGCTGGGAGGTGGTTGGCCCTGGTCACATACAACATCCTGGCAGGGTTGGGACCCCTTAGAGGGTGTTTCATCAGCATCTACGTGTTCCAAAGCCCACACAGAGGGATAGTGTCTTATGAGACAAGCTGTCACCTAAAGGCTTATGCCTCTAAGCAGGGGAGATCCAGAAGGGTGCAGTGGCACAGGTGCTCTCCCTTCCCTTCAGCTTGGATCATACCTCAGTAGCCTCTGGGGACTTTTTTAAGTCCCCGAAGCCCATGGGAGTCCCTCTCCTTCCCCTCCATGCTCAGAGGTACCTTTTCACCCCCTCTCCCCTGCTTCTGGTTTCCCTTCTGTCCTGGGGTGGAAAAGCTCCCAAAGAAGTCCTGCCGGCTCCAGCCAGGCTACCAGGGGTGGAGTCAGCTGGGAACACTGACAGCAGCAGAGGTAATTGGCAGCAGAGTTCCCCCTTCCGGCCCCTTCTCCCAGGGGTGCCAGGTGGGGTGGGAGTACCTCCCTCTACCCATCTCTACTGCTACCACTGTTGCTGTCCCAGGTGAGCCCAGTTGCCTCAGAGCAGGCAGGAGTAGGTTTGAGGCTTCCCCCACACCTGGATAGCAGGAAAGTAGTAGCAGCAGGAGAAAAAGGGAGGTGTTTCAGAGCAAGAACGAGAAGAGGATTTTTATCTGCTTCGGGAGCTTGAAAAAGATTTCCTCAGAGGCTTCAGGCACAGCAGGTGGGGAGGAGAGTGGAAGTGGAAGTGCAGCTACCTCAGTAGCAATCCTGGATCCACACCTGCCTTTCTGAACATGTTGGTGAGATTACATATTGTAATTACCTCTTGTTGAGAGTGCTTAAAATTTACCCTCTAACACCAAGTTTGACCCATGTATGGTTAGAGAGAGGGAATTAATCTTTAAAGTATTGCTGAGCATTAGCTCTTGATAACTTTGTAACCAACTAACATTGCAAGTGCTAATTCTAAGCAAACTTCAGCATGTAATATCCCCCAAAGGCTAGCATGTACAAAAGCTTATGACTCAACCAGTTCTTGTCTAAGGGTAAGATTACATATTGCAATTAACTCTTAAGAGTGCTTAAAACTTGAAAGATTTCACTTCAGCCTCATTAATTAGTGCTAAGTGCCTTTTAGACCTATTCAGGAAGGATTATTATCAATCAGTGTTAACTAACTAGTTTTAAGCAAACTGATGAGCATTCCATTAACATAAAACAACCAATTTGGAGTCCTCTGGCATCCCAGGATACACCAAGCACCACTCCCAGCCTTCCTCACCCTCCTGCTCCAAGGACAAACTTTCCACCCTCATGAGTTCTAGGGCTGCTGGCAAGTCCCAGGAGGGGTCCGCATAGAACGCGGGGGCTCCTCAGCAACCCACCCAGCTACAGCAGTTGTGCTGCATGCCTCCCCCTTGATCCCCTGAAACTGCAGCTACCCAGCTCTTGTAAGGGAACATGCTGTCCCTGTAAACTTGAAGCCATAGCTGGAAAGATGACAGGTGGGGATGTTCTGTTGGCCTCAGTAAAGGCTTGAGACCCATTTCCTGGGAGCGGGAATGATAGCCAGCAAGCAGTGCAGGGTCACCAGCACCAGTTCCCCACTCACAGCCTACTGGCAGGGGCTTCCCCCATCTATACCAGAGGGAGCACAGAGCTTGGTAGCTGGCTAGAATGGCTAGCTGGCATGGAGCCAGCCAGTGGTGGGTGTTATCAGGGCCTCAGGATGCCAGAACCAACCCACCTATCCCCACCAGGAGGGAATTGTGGATGGGATCCTCAGTGCTCTCTTTTGCAGCTCTCCCCACCCCCATCAAACCTGCACCAAGCCCCTGCTGGATAGCCCCCTTGCAGCATATTCTGGGCTCCTCCAATCAAATGGACTGGCTGCATCGGGGGCTTGGGTATGGAGGGCCCTCGGGGTCCAGCCCTCTCCCACCACCCACAGTTTATTGAGAGCCTAGGGTCTTTAATATTTTCTATTTTGTTTAACTTCAATCAATAAAAGTGCTTCAGCCTGAAAAGTTTCAGCTCAGACTTCTTCCCAGGATCTCCATCTCTTGAGAAAAAGAGACACCTTGACTCCATCCCAAAAAGTTTTTTCTGGAAACTACAATCTAGTGTTCCTCTGTTGTGCTCTTAATTTGGAATAACTGTAGCACCGATACTGGAACAAATCCATATCTGATCCCTGCTTTTCCTCTTGTTTGGTTATGTTTATCCTACCACCCCTTTAACATGCACCAGATCATCCCAGAGGGGTTATCATTCACATGTAACATGTTTTCCCTGACATCCTTGTCTGCTGAATTGGATCACTTCTCTTTCCATTCACACACATTATCCTGTCTTTCACTTCGTCCTCTAGGTCCCTTCCTCCTGCTCCCTCTGGTCTCCCTGGTTCAGCTCAACTAGGTCTGCTTCTGTTTGCAGCCTTTCCCTCTCTAGCCTCTTACTCAGTCCCAATGACTCCCTCCTTTCCCATTTCTTTTTAATTTCATAAAAGTTCTAGTACCATGGTTGGTATTGTAATGCAAGTGCTTTGTAAGTAGCCAGTAAGCAATATGACTAATGTCTGTCGTGTGCCAGATCTTTCAGGACAATTCTGTATACAGTCGTGTGCTTTGTTCTGATAGGACTTTATGCGTAAGTGCATACAAGCAGGTGTGGGACTGTTTGTATACATAGTGTGTGCTTACATACATATGTAAGTACATATGATTTCATATATATACACATACTGCTTTGTTATACTCTGTAAGCATATAGAAGGTATACTGGTATTTACATATGCTAGAAAAGGGAAGGCATATTTCTTGAACCTTGCACTTGTCCTTACTTCTTGTAGGAGTTCAAGAAAGCTAAGCGCAAACCTCACTGGCCATGCTATCTTCTGCACAGACAAACTTATTCTCTATTATAGTGAGTTCTGTTCTTGTTGAGATCCAGAGTGGGCTAACCACAGTGGCAGAACATGATAGACCTTGTAAAGGAATACAAGCTGAATTAATAATTAAATTCAAAGGCTGGTAGCAATTATATAAGCAAGTGTTCTATCTAGAATATTATGACCCAGTACTAACTACATCTCAAATGACTGTACTCGCACAGTGAAGAAGTATTATGAAAATGGGTCAGGTGTTTTGTTTGAGAGAGAGAGAAAAGGGATCAATGACTCATATTGGTGCAAGTTTGACAACTTCACTGCCATTTGATTTCTAATTGTCATCTTCTGGGGTGTCTGCCTGCCAAAAACTGGTAAGAACTAGCTTGTAAGGTTCTTGGGTACCTATGCTCATCTTCTAAAAGCATAGAAAATCACGCTTTCTGTTTCTTCTCTCTGTGATTTGAGGACATCTGATCTCTTCTTTCTAAAAAAAAATCCAGATCACTTCAATCTTTATTTATTCCTTAGACTTGGAGAAGGCAGTTGGGTATCAAATTTATCTCCTTCCTGTTTACAACTTCTTTAGTTAAAAAATAGAAAAGTATATCAGACCCCTCTTGTTCAGTTTTCAGTACATTCCACAGCCTGTACTTGAAAAGAACCAGACCTTGAGAAAAATATTTTCAGCACCCCTACTCCTGGTTTTGAAACAGCCTCCTAACCTTGTTTAACTCTCTACTGAACAGCAGGTACCTAGTGGGACCCAGCCCTGCCTCAACAACAAATAGAAGCCCTGCCCACATTTGTCTAATACCAGAGCAACCAAGACACCCCACAACAAAACCTTCCAAAATCCATGGATATCACACAAGTTTATCTCAGAGTGTGTGACACCTCATTCAGTGCATCAAATGCCCTCATGACAATGATATAGGTGAAGCCAGACAAAAAACCTACATATCAGAATGAGTAATCACCAAAAAGAAGACAAAAGGACAGAGAAAAGTAGAAGAACATTCTTTAAAAAAAAAAACCTCTCCCTGTCTGACCTGACAGTTCTAGTGATCAAAGGGTATCCCTGCAAAATATTTACAAGAGGAGTTTGGGAATAGAAATTCATCAGCCCATTGGACACCAAGCACCAGGGTCCATTATAACCTTCCTGGTATGCACTAACCCCTGCACTTCTCAGTTAACAGTGACACTACTCATTAGGGGTGTGAGAAGTAGGCCCTATTCGATTCAAATTCGGCCCAACTCAGGGACGGTGATTCGATTTGTTGATTTGGATTACTGTTCCTGATTCGTTTCGGTCAAATCCAAATCTGAAGATTCGATGCTGATTCGGAGAATCATCAATTCGGACATAGACACAGCTTTAATAGTTTTTTCTACATACCTCGAGGTAGCAGGCATGGCTCATGATAGCCGTGATGCTGGGGTGCATTGAGCATCCTACAGGAGTGTGGGGGGGCCCTCCACATGCTCAATGGCAAACCCGGAAGTGGACCGGAAGTACTTCTGGTCCACTTCTGGGTCTGCTGGGAGTGCGCTTGGGGGCCCCCCTGTACCTCCCCAGCTCAGCAATCGGCCTCAGGGGGACCCTGGGTGTCCCCCCCTCCCCCCCCCGACCCAGGAGGCACCAGTCACTGAGCTTGCATAGGTCTATACAACCAACCAGTTGGTCCAATAAAAGCTATCACCCACAAAAATGCTTGCCTTTCACAGATCTCTTGAACCACCCAACAACAACATGACCTCAACACTCCTTACAAAGTTGGTAGGTTAACTTTATCTCTCTTATAACTTGTACCTTGTTTTTCTGGACAAACGGGTTTGGCTTCTGCATAAGAGCACAAAATAAAACATAGTATTACCTCTTACAAAACCAACAAAAAATGTATCATTCTGAGAGGGTGTTGATTTGCTACACAGGCTGCTTGTAAATGCCACGGGGGTTTAATTTGGTTTAGTTCTTCCTAAATTGAAATGGTGGGTTTTTAAAAACACCGCTTCAATTTAGGGAGAATTAAACCAAACTAAACCCCCATGGTGTGTACATAAGGGTGGGGGCCCGATACTGACCTGCCTCTCTAGCAGAAGGGTGGGGGGCAGGGAGGTAGAGCTGCTGGCAGGTTGAGTGGTCCCCGAGTTGCAGAGTGGCCAGTGCTTCCCTCTGTGGTGGCAGCAGCACTCCCCAGGTGGCACCCAGCCCAGGTAGTCCCAGGGGGCACCAAAACCACAGAGGAAATCACTGCCCTCCCCCCTTGAAATGTTTGAACAACAATACAGCATTTCAGTCAGACAGACATACAGCCCCCTACCATTTCCCCCTCTTGAATACTTCATAACTGTGGTTCCAGCATGCAAAAATGTTGTTCTACAGCAAGGACAACTTGGTCTTCCTGCATCTGGCTCCTGGTCAGGCCCTGGCTGCCTACACTAATCAGGGTAGTGTGGGTAGTGGGCCCGGAGGACCTGCCATGTGCATGTTCCAAAATGAAGTGGCACAAGATACCACCTACCCACTTGATGCACCTTTATTAAGCTTCAGAGGGTTTTTAATCAGGCAGCTATGCCTGTATGCTTGTCTTCTGAAACATTACAATGGCAACTGAAGCTGTTTGATATGTTTCAAACTGTACCAAACCCTGGAAACTGGACAGGAGCCAAAAGGAGGATTCTCAAAATGTATACAGGGGATTCTGAGAGGATAAGATCACAGGCCAATGAGCTAAGGAGACTGGGAAAAGCATGGGTGAGACAAAATTACAATACATACACTTAGAATATACATAACAGATCATAAGAGTGACTCAGTGATAAAACCCTTCAGGGACAGATAGCAAGATAACAAATAGGAAATATTAACAACATATATATATATACTGAAGGAACCTTAAACCCTCCCTTAACTCCAAGGGGGACCTCAAACCACTGTTAGTCTCAGACAGTGCTTAATTACTGTGCCCCTGGGCTCCCTAGCTGAGCTGTGCTGCTGTACCTTGCAGAATCAGTCCTGCTGCAGCTCCTGGTTCTCAGTATATGTCCCTTCCTAGATGCTGCTTGTCTCCCAATCTCTCTCCATGTCAAGCTATTTGTTCATATGCAATCATGCTCCCCCTCCACTTCCTTCCTCTTCCTTCAGCAGCCTGCTGAGAATAATAGTTTCTGCCATGATATTACAGTCCATTATAAAACAGTCTCTCTCTCCACAGCTGACTTATGGCTTTTTGGTGATGAGCACTTCCCATTGGTGGGCTGTGTTTGTGAGAGAGCCCGAGTGGTAGGCAATGAAGGTGACATGTTCATACAGCATCAACTTGTCAGGAAAGCTAGATAGAATGCCCTTGCCCTTAAATGGGCAAATGTTTACCTGAAGCAATTTTAGAAGGGGTGGGGAGCTGCTGTTCAGAAGCATGCAGCTGTTAGCTCCAACTGATCCTTCTGCACAAGCCTGTCGCAATGTGAATGAAGTGAAACTGCTTCAACTTTAGGCCTAATTCAGCCAAAGCTAAAAATCAGGGCAGTTGAGCTTACCTGGCTTGTGCATGCATAGCAGTTAGAGCATAACAGCTACTGAGTGCTCCAGAGCAGCAACTCTCCCTTCCATTTGAAATGCCTCCAAGTAAAAATTTGTCCACACCTTTTAAGTTGGAAAAGATGTGAAAGGTCAAGAGAAGAAAATTATGTTTGAAAACAGTTGGGAAGAGACTCAGTAAAGTGTTGGAAACCCTGCATGTATGACATGGGTCAGAGCAATGATCTTGGAAGAGAATTTTTAAGCAAATGTATTTTGGATAGACTTGAGGTGAACAAAGTTGGAGGCATTAAGGCATAAGAGAAGGAAGTTAAAGTGAAGGGCAGGGTGATAGTCTTGAAATGAGTGGTCAGAGGAAATGCATCTCTGAGATGTGATAGAAAAAGAAACAAACAGTCAGTTTGGACAAAGCTGAAAACAGCTCCAGATCTTAAGGCTGGGTGACTGGATGGTTGTGCTGCAACAGGCTAGAGATACAGTACACATAAAGCAGTTTAAGTGATCAGAAACTGGTTTAAACCTGTAACAGAACAGATGTTCAGTGTACATAAATCAGTTTGAAAACAGGTGAAAATGGTTTGAGATAAAACTGGTTAAATGTAGTATCAGACTTAACTGATTTGGGTCAAACCAGTTTATGCAATATCTGTCCCAGACCCCTTGCTGGTTTAAGATAAACCAGACTCTCCCAGCATGCTCTCTGGGTGTGGTGGGGCTCTCTGCTCCATAACAGAGCTGGTTCCTTACCTCTGCTTCCTGGCTGGAGCTCTGGCAGAGACTTGCAGGCACAGAGCATTTCCCTGGCTTCTCCCTGCTAAGCACTGATTATTTCCCCCTCCCCTCTGCCTTATGCAGACACCTCAGCATTAGCTAGCAGACCACATGCTGGCTACAGTCTGTGCTGTGGAAGACAACAGGCAGACAGGCTTTTTGGAGCCAATCAACAGATAGCTTAATGTCTTTCCTTGGAAAAGCTATTTAAGAAGAGCTCCATTAGTTAATGGAAAGGGGCTTTGCTTTCTTAATGGGTTGATAAACACTGAGTTAAGGGTGATAAACTTTCTCTGCTGGGCTGTTTGGGGGCAGGGGGGAATAATAAGAGCATCCTGGACATGCCCCCCCTTAGCTCAGCCCGTGGAAGCAAAGGGAGGGCTCCTCTACTGCCCTCTGGCTTCTAGCCTGAGCCACTGCAGGCATTTGCTGGTATTGCTGGAATGTCTGTACAGTTACAAAGTGATTTAGCCTAGCCAGGTCAGACTAACCTGCAAAGATTGAATCAATTCGGGCTCAGGCTATTTGAATGTCTGTCCGTAGCCACAATGATTAAAAAAAAAAAAAAAAAGAGATGGAGAGGAATTCAGACTGAAGAAGTCAGAAGCTCACTGTTAGCCATATTGTGCTCTAATCAGAAATTGGAAATGCAGGCTGAAGTTACATTTTTAAGAGAAAGTGGGTGTGTCTACATGAGATGCTTAACTGTGCAGTTGCAGTTTACTACATAGTAAGCATATGCATCTACACGTGAACATGCTTACTATGTACTAAACCTCGGTAATCATGAGGAAATTTGCTCCCTTACCCCGTTACCCCCTTCTCTTTTCTAGCATATGTAAACTGCAAATGTCAGTACAAATTTACTTTCAATTACTAATGGCAGAGTAGCGCTCATGTAGACACCTGACTAGGAGCAAGTCTGCTCCCAGTCAGCAGTCCACTAGGAGGTGGGAGATTGCTCCCTGCCTCTGGGAACTGCCTGCTGCTGAGGCAGGCAGGGACCAACACCAGCTCCACAAGGGTCTCCCAACACTGGTCCCAGTCTGTTCTCTACCTAGCTCTGCAATCCCAGAGCTGAGAGGAGAACAGACTCCCCCAGCCTCTGCCCTGCATGCTGGGCGGGGACTGGGAAACTGTCCTGGTCAGGGACAGGTCCCAGCCCCATGTCCTGATTGGGTGATCAAGGCACAGGGCATGGAAAGAGCAGGAGGGGTGGCATAGGTCCCATGGATTAATGCAGTTTTCACACACATCCTGGTTTGTTGGTGTTATAAATAGTATTTAAATACAAATGAGATTACCTTCATAGTCTTAAAAAACATTTCATCGGGTTATTTACTAAACACACACATATTACCTTTTTAATAAATGCCATTTTGCTAAAACAAGTAAACTTTACAACTTAAAACTTTCATATAAATTGCTGTTCTTTGTTTTAAAGATTAGAACAACTTTCCTGTCCAAACTGGATGGAAAGTGTCCTGGTCTGGAATCCACAGACACATTCAATTTGTAGAGAGAGTATTACCAATGATTTTTATTACATCTTTATGATATTCATAGATATTTAAACTTTTGACAGCTTAAAACAAACCAACCAAACAAACAAGCAAAACACAACACAACACAACAGGACAAACAACACAAAACCGACAGACAAAACAATTTTTGCTGTGATGATAAAACCATGGCTTAGGTGAAGAAAACACTGTTGATGGTAAGGAGGCCTCATAGTCTAAAGCAATTATTTCTAAAATTCCATTTTCACTTTCTCCTCCACTCTCCTCTCATTGTGGCACCAAGGTGTATTTCTGCCTAAATCTCTTTTCCTTAATCTTTACTAAGGGTTTTTCTGTTGGGGTATGCTCCCCCTAGCCTTTTCCCAATGAAGGGTAACCCACAAGGCGGTGGGAGCTATGGATTTAAGGCTCCCTATATTCGCCCCTGCCCATTCCCCAGGGTGATTAGTATGTGGCATTTTGCAGAGACTACCCTGCTATGGGTAGCTCCACCACACTAACCACACCCAGGTGGGTGGCAGTTTCAGGTCATACCCAGGACCAAACTCTCCACTCATGGTTACGTGCTGTGGTCTGCTTGGGATTAAGTAAGAACCTCCTGTTGTGTTTGCAATAGGAAGCTAGAGAGCAGAGTTCCTTTTGGAGGTAGGAAAAGCTTTTCCAAGGGGATTGTGTATGGTGTGTAATACATCACACAGTCTTTCAGGGGGAGCTTTCTTGGTCCTAGAAAAAAGGTTTCTGGATTGTGCGTGCATTGTAAGAACTGACAAGCTGTGAGAGAAAGATCAAGATTTGCTGGATGTATTGGTGGCGAATGCATCGGGGAGGGTGATATATGGTTTAATATTGTGCTTATTGATCTGTTTGTTTGTTTAAAGGTGTGCACATCGCCTGGTGGTAGAAGTGCCAGGTATTGTGGTTGTAGGTTAAACTGATCATACCAGGGAAGTTTGGGAACTTTTGCTGTGTGAATAATAGGTTTTATGGCATTTAGGACTTACAGTTTGTTTATGGTTCAAGGTTTTGGTGTTAGAACTTGATAAAGACGTTTAAGAAAAAGCTGACAAAAGAGGTGGGCTGTGGGCCTCAGCATCCCACCTCCAGACTGCCAACACCTAAGAAAAAGAGCCTCAGAGTGGAGCCTGCATCCTGACCAGATGTACTTTGACTTTGATGACAGCCCTAGGATTCGTAGATAGAAGAATGTGTGATAGCTTGTATTGTTGCTTTTTGTTATTGCTCTGTATCAATAAACTCACTATTATCACCAGAGTGCCCCAAGGGATGACAAGGTCGAACGGTCACAAACTCCTCCATGACCGTTTCAGGCTGGACATAAGGAAGAACTTCTTTACTTTCCAAGCTCCCAAGGTTTGGAATAGATTGCCGCTGAAGGTGGTGCAAGCACCTACTCTGAACGCTGTCAAAAGACATCTGGATGTTTATCTTGCTGGGATCCTATGATGCAACTTCCTGCCCCTGGGGCAGGGGGCTGGACTCAGTGATCTTCCAAGGTCCCTTCCAGCCCTAATGTCTATGTAATGTCTATGAAATCTACCAACTAGCAGGTGTTGTGGTCAGTCTGAGGGTTATGATTGCCCGAAACAAAGGTATAGGTGCTGGGTCCAATTCCAGTGTCAGCACCCCCACAGTGAGGAAGGGAGTGGGCCAGAGCCAGGGCCAGGTGCTGGGGCAGGTCATGAGATGCTTGGAGCTCCAGGATGCTCATCCAGGGACTGCCAGGGTGGGGTGGGGAACTCCCGACACTGCGTGCACCCTGTGGAAGCATGGGAGGGCACATGCTCCCCAGATTTGTGTGCGGGGCAGAGGTGGTCTGCTGCTGTGGGATCCTCAACTTGTACCCCGCACCCCTATGTTCTCCCCCTACCCCTTCCCCTCCACAGACTTACCCCCTGGGGGGGAGGGGTGTGCATGTGTGCGCTCAGTCCTCACAGATAATATTTTCTCCCTCCACTTATGCCCACTTTCAATCTCGGGGCCTCAGTCCTCACTACTAGGCCCACTCTTCACTTCAGAGCTCTTGTCCCCGCCTGCTACAGGTTCCTGTATTCCCTCAGTCTCCTCCTGGCTGTGTCCCCTGGATGCTGACTCCTCTCTGGGTGCTGGCCCTGCTCCTAGGCCAGTGAAACCTGGGTATAGTGTGCCAGCTAACTCTCATCTCTGCTGAGCTGTAGACCTACAGGCTCTCTGGTTCTGTTGACCCTCACCTCTCCCAGGGGCTCAAACCCTCTCAGGATTTGCTTTAGATTCCAATCTGGCCATGGCTTTGCTTTAGATTCTAATCATCCTGTGGGCCATATTTTGCCCACCCCTGGTCTATGGGCTCAATGATCCTGATGACCCCACCTCCCATGTAGGTTCAAGCTCTCTCATCCCTTTCCTGGGCTTCAGTCTTCCAGCCCTAGTTCTTGCTCCTCCTGGGTGAAAGGCTCCCTCAGTTTCCTCCAAACTGTGTTCCCTAGACTCTGACCCCTCTCTGGGTCCTGGCCCCACTCCTGGGCCAGTCATGAACCATGAGCCTTCCTGGCTCTGACAGTCTCAGCCCATGGTCTTCCCAGGACCTTTGCCCCCTCCCTCCCACTTTGGCCAAGGTCTCACTCCTAGGCCAGTGAGACCTGGGCCCCTGGCTTGGCCAACACTTGCCCCTGTGGGACTTCTGACTGTCACAACCCAAAGTTGTGATTTTTTATGTGTGCGCGCTTCGGCACTGCTAAATTATTTTTCCCGCCAATTTGAAGCTTTCTTTGCATGGTGCATTTCTTTTGCATCTAAGAAATGCACGGTGCAAGGAGTACCCGCCATTTGTATGAAGATTCGTGCCACATTATTGGCCGATTCTAATACATGCACACGTGGCGGCTAGCAATTGGCTTGCTAGCCATATAAAGAGCTTGGGTGGTTTCCGCCCAAGTCAGAGAGAGAGCAATTGGAGTTCGAGAGGGAGAGCGTGAAGATCTCTAAGCGCTACGGATCCTTACGGACCCAACGCATTTCATAAAAGGCAAGAGAGGCCTGAACAGCCTCTAGCCTCTCCCCGTTGCCGATAAATTCCTAGACGTGTCCCTTCCTGCATATTAAAGATATGAACCCGCGGAGCTTTAACAACTCCGGGGTAAGAGAACCGAACCGAACCCACGGAGCTTCGACAACTCCGTGGGAGAGAAATTACCGAACCCGCGGAGCTTTAACAACTCCAGGGCTAGAACGAATTTGTCGTAGTCCTCCAACAAGGATTTAAGCGGAGCTGCACCTGGAAACTGTCCAGCCTACACCGCGACCATCTTGGGTGTAAGTAAATAATCTTTAAATCAACCATTACGCCTCCGTGACTAATTCTAGCTCGCCCCCGGTCTCCTCCGGCCCCGCGTGCCCAGGCTGCTGGCCACAGCCCGCGTGCGCAAAGACGGGCCCGGCTCACCCCCGGCCCGCACACTGACCTCCGGGCTCTCTGACCAGGCTGGTAGCTTCCCTAGCCGTGATCCCTCTACTTGGCCCCTTCTTAGGCTCTAGACTCCAGAGCCTCCCTTCCCTTGCTTTTATGTGGGTGTGATCTCCTAGCCTTCCCCCCATCCAAAGGGTACAAGGCAGTGGGGGCTGGGGTTTTCAGGTGCCCTATACCTGCCTGGGGTTATCCATTGGTGGTGCATTCTAGGGGCTATTCTGCCACAGGCAATCCTATCACTGGGACCACAGTTTTCAGTCTTACCCAGGACCCATCTCCCAGTTCTCCTACTCTGGTCATCTTCACCCTTCTGGGCAGTTTTGCACCTCCAGGCGCCTTGGCACCTCCAGGCCCCCAGCTCTCAGCCTCTGGTTTTATGGGGCTCACCCTTGGATGCTCTCTAAGCCCCCCAAAGCCTCCATAGGTCTTATGGTCTTAGCCCTGCTCTTGTGAGCTATGGACTCCTCTCTGGGTCCCTAGGAACCTCATTCACCCCTTTAGTTCTTTCCCAAACCTCCAGATTGCTTCTGGGGTACTGTCCATGCTGACCCTTTGAAGCTGTAGCCATCCTGCAGAGGTGGTGTTCTCTTTGCAGCCTCCAAGATGTTACTCCCAATTCTGGTCAAGGTCTGGACTCATCTTCTCTAAGCCCTGTCCTCCTCCTCCTGAGTCAGACAACTTCCCCCCAGTCAACCCTAGCCCCACCTGCAGGCTCACTGGGTCAGAATGGCTTCATTATTAGTGCAGCTCCACCTGCAGGCCTCAGCCAGCTGCTTCTCCTCTTAGAGTGACAGAAGCCCTAAGTGTCATGCCACAGGGGTGCATAGTGAAATCTCCAAGTTCACATATGATATCAAATTATCATCTAAACTGTCCTAAACTAACATTGAGGAGCTGCAGAAAAATCTCACTAAGCTAACAGAATAGTCAAAAAGTAGTAGATGAGCTTCAAGGTTCACAAGTGCAAGGTAATGCACCAGGGGTGGGGGTTGGAGTGGAAATAACCGCATCTATACTTACACAATGCTGGGTTCTGAACTAGCTGTTATAACTTAAGAAAGAGACCTTGAGTCATTGTAGATAGTTTAAGAAAAACATCACCTTGGTGTGCAGCGGCTACCAAAAAAGCCATTAGAATGTTGGGCATCATTAAGAAGGGAATTGAAAAAAAGTGGAGGACACCAGAATGTAAATCCATGGTGCATGGCACATCTTGAATACTGTGTACATCTGTGGTCTCTGCATCTCAAAAATGTTGTAGTAGAACTGGAAAATGTACAGAGAAGGGCAGCCAAAATAATCTGGGGTATGGAGCAGTTGCCATACCAGGAGAGACAAAAGGCCCTAGCCTTTTAGTTTGGAAAGGCTGAGGTGAGATATGATAGAGGTCTATAAGATCATGAAGGCTGTAGAGCAGCGGTTCTGAACCGGGGGTACAAGTACCCCCAGGGGGTATGTGAAGCCTCATCAGGGGATACGTGAGATATATTTCATACATTGTCTAATACAGGTCGAAGGGCCTAAAAAAAGTCTTGACAATTTGAAATTGCTGGGGTTTTACTGCCGTGAAACACGCATGTGCGTGGAAACCATATATCCTACTCCTGCTCCATGCCTCAACTTCGCACCACAAATGTCACTCCGAACACCCATCACTCAGGCGTGTAGAGTCAGTCTTTGAACATAGTTGTGTGTTCAAAGTTGTTGCAGTTGCATTTGAGTTTTTTACGTGCTTTTTTTTGTATACACCTGGTGGTTTTACACAAGTAACAGTATACATCTGCTTTTTCCTTTCATTTTGTTAACTGCCTATGTTCAGTTTTACATTATTACCAACCTATGATGTATATTTTAATTTTTTTTTTTACCTTGTACTAATTTTCAAGATTGAATTCTTGCTTTGCCCATTGATTTATCATGTCAAAGAAGTGTTATTACCAGGATTCATATGTGCAGTATGGCTTTATGTTCATGCTTGATACAGATGGTTTGCAAAATTCACAATGCTTCCTTTGCTCAGAGGTACTTTGCAATGGATATATGAAGCCATCTAAACTTAAAGAGCACTTTCAGACTGTTCATCCTGAGAATGCTAAAGACCCAGAAGCTTTGTTAAAAATCAAGTGAGCACAATTTGAAACAAGGGGCACACTCTCTGATCATGGATTTACTCCCCAGAAGAAGCCAGTGCTGGAGGCAAGTTATCGCATGGCATTAAGGATTGCCAAAGAAAAAAGCTGCATACCATCACAGAGACCGTGGTGAAACTATGTGCCGTGGAAATGGCTGAGCTGATATGTGGTAAAGATGCAAAACTACAAATAGCACAGATCTCATTGCCAAATGATACCATTCACAACTGAATCAAGGACATGTCAGAAGACATACGCAAACAAGTAGTGGAGAAAAACAAGAAAAGTTCAGCTAAAATTGGCTTGCAGTTAGATGAATCAACTGATGTCTCAAATTGCACACAACTTCTTGTTTTTGCTCGACATGTGCATGAGAATGACGTCAAAGAAGAATTTCTCTTTTGTGAACCGCTGAAAGAAAGAATGAAGGCAGTAGACATTATGGCTATGATGAATGCATTTTTCAATTCTAGCAGCCTTTTCTGGGACCTTGTAGGAGCTATTTGTACTGATGGTGCTCCTGCTATGTTGGGGAAAAATTCAGGCTTCACCACTCTCGTCAAAAAGGTGAATCCAAATGTGATTTCTAGTCATTGCATTCTTCATCAACATGCTTTGGCATCGAAGACTCTTCCCTATTTGAAAGACGTGTTGGATGTTGTCGTCCAGGCCGTCAACTTGATCTAAGCAAGGGCATTGAATCACCACATGTTCAAAGCACGGTGCGAAGAGGTTGGGTGTGAACACACTGTACTTCTGCTTCACACAGAAGTACACTGGTTATTCAGAGGAAAAGTTCTGACTAGGGTTTTTGAACTTTGAGATTTAATTGAAATGTTTCTGTGTGAAAAGGGATCAATTCTGCTTCAATGTTTCATAGATCCGAACTTTGTGGTTTCTTTGGCCTACCTTGCAGATGTGTTTGGAATTCTAAACTTGTTGAACATTTCACTCCAAGGTAAAGAAATGACTATCTTGGAGGCTGAAGAAAAGGTCAAATCCTTTCAAGAGAAGTTGGCTCTCTGGGGAAGAAGAGTGAATTCCGTTAACTTCACCAGTTTTCCTCTCTTTGATGAAATCACTTTAGATCCAGTGCATCCAGTGGAACCAAGAGTTCGTGAGAGTATTATTATGCATCTTGAAAATCTGAAAGTCATCATTGAAGGAATTATCCTGACTATTCAGGTAGCTGACAGTTGGGTAAGGAGCCCCTTTACCATTTATCTTGAACAAATCAGTGATGCCAACCTGGCAAAAGATGAGCTACTTGATTTGCGCAATAATCAGAAACTTTGTATTGATTTTGAATCAATTAAATTGGATCGATTCTGGTGCAGACTTGGGGAGGCATATCCCATTCTGACCAAGCAAGCTTACCAAGTTCTAATTCCTTTTGTTACAACCTATCTCTGCGAGTTGGGATTTTCAGTGCTTTTTACAATAAAAAACAAAGTAAGGAACAAACTGAAGCTGAACATGACATGCATGTGGCTCTCTTGAAAACATCATCTAGAATTAAAATGTTGGTTGATAGTAAGCAGCAGCAGTGTTCACACTAGTAAGTTGTGGTATGTTTTGGCATTTGACACTAAGTAGAGTTTTTTTGCACAACTTTTTCTGTGTATGGAATAAATAAAGATTTTTAAAAATGAAATAGTCTTTATATGAGTATCTTGCCATTTGCATAATACATGATTACACATAGTTTGACATAAAAATTAATTTCCCATTGGAAGGGGGTATGTGAAGTCTCACTCTGAGACCAAGTGCTACATTGACTGAAAAAGGTTCAGAACCACTGCTCTAAAGCATCCACTTCTGCTACTGTCAGGCAGGCCTGTTTCTTAAACATGAGGGACTGTGGACTTGGGCCCACACAGAAATTGCTATCCCTCTCTGTTACTAGAAGGGACTATTTAAGTGTGTAACAACTGGATACTTGGTGAAACTAAAGTGAAAACAGGGATGGGAGTGCAGGTTAGAGGTTAATAACAAGTGTTCCAAGGGGAGACGACTGTCAGAGACATGGTACTGGGTTAGATGGCCCATTGGTCTGGCTCAGTATGGCACTTCTGTTCTTAAGGGAGAGGCCGAGAGGTGAAGTCTTCAGATCTTAGAAAACTCCAACTAATAAAGAAAGCTTCAATACATCTTCAACTAATGTAACCACATTCTACCTGTCCTGTGCTCTAGACCAGCTTCCCAAAGAATACTGAAGGGTGCTTACACACACAATTAGCACCTGCTAACTTTAGGTGTTAGGTCATTGTTAAAGTTAGCAAATGCTGTGTACAGTGGCACATGTAGCGTTAACAGCTTGTATAATGTGCACAGCTCTGAGCTGCCACCAGAGGGCTGGAGAGCTGACAAATCTACTCTATGCCTGCTCTGCTTGCTGGCTCTCTAGCAGTAACGCAGCCCCCAGTAAAGCAAAGCACGTGCACACACACGCACCAGCCTGACCCGATCCACGGACTTCCTCTTGGCCCTGCCAAACAGCACATTTGGGATATGGAGCAATGCTCTGGGGAGGGGCTGTTTCTGGCTGTTTGCAGCCCCACCCTTACCACTGGGCAGCAAGCAGAGGTGCACAATGCAGCCTCTCCTGTGGCTGTGCTGTGCAGCCCCCTACCTGGCCTTCTCACCCTTTCTCCCCACCTGTCCTGCAGCTTCCCTTCCCACTCACCAGCTGCTGCTCTTCTGTCCACGTGATGGAAAGGAGAATGGGGCAGGGAGCCATCGGAGCCCAGGAAGATAGGTAGTCCATGTGGAAGCAATGCCTCCTGGGATTCTGATGGACTGTGAATTGGGTGTTTGATCTCATGAACAATGAGAAGTTAGGCTAAATCGAGCTAGTTAGCACAATCCAAAGATAATCCTGACTTCAAATGGCATAACTTTAAAACACCATTTAGCCCTTAGCATTTGTGAACAAGCATTAATTTGTGATCTTTCACATTTTAAGTGTCCTTAAAAAGGTTTAACCTAATTTGTATTTTGACCTTCCTCTAGAGCTTTTTGTCATAGTCATATTGGACAGGCTTGAAATCAGAAATGACTGTTTGGCAAGTTACAGCAATATGGCCAATCCAACTGTAATACACCCCTTTAGGTTAGGAGACATGAAAAAAACGAGTTGTATAGGCATTGGTATCAGTTCCTTCAGTCCCTACTAGAATCATCCATACCTTGAAGACAATTTCTGGTTTCTTTAGCTGTGTTTTAACTAATTATAAGTAATTACTCATACTGTGTCATGCTGTTTGCTTTTGTTCTAACTGAAAGTCATGTGGTGCTCTGTCAAATGCCTTACAGAATTAAGTGTGTTACATCTAAACAGCTATCTTTATCAAATAAACTTGTTACCTCCTCAAAGAATGCAACCAGGGTTGCGATTATATTTATTTTCCATGAACCACATTGACTGGATTTTTTTTTATTCCTACCCTTTAATCTTTTTTTGTTAATTAATGTAACGGGATACTGGATTCAGTTACTTAGACTGCTGCCATTTTTTGGTTACTTGGATCATCACATCTTCTTTTCTTTTGAACATTGGAAGAAGTAGCAACTTCTAGCTGTGGGTGTTGTTGGTGCAGGTTGCCCCACCTTAGGTACGCTACTGGGGCTGGGACATATGAAGCCATGTCATTAACCTGGTGGCAGGCTGCTTGGCATGCCTTTTAAGGGATATACCTTTATCCCAGACCTGGGAGTGGCCCTACCTTAGAGATAAGCTTATCAGCAAGAGGGCAGCCAGCAGCTGTGTGCCAGCCCTGGGGACCTCTCAAAAGCATGCAGTGCAGCCTGTATGCTGGGATGTTTAGAGCTGTACCACTGGGCATCACAATGCAGCTTAAAGTACCCTGGTGCACAGGGAGCTTGGGGTCACAATCCGTCTTCCCTTGTGCTGGGACACTTAAAGCTATGCCATGCAGTCTGATGCTGTTGGGAGACTGTATCCCAGACTCAGGGCTAGTCTCTTCCTGATCCTGCCGATCCAGGGAATGGATTCTCCAATTCCAGGATGCCCTGGCAGATAGGGTACTCAGGATTTTTATGCTGGGTTCCTTGCCTGCTGGTCAAGAGAAAGGTGCACTGTGCAGCCTGGCACTGGGGAGCCAATGCTGGCCTACTTGCTGAGTCTTTTGAGGTCCAGCAACTGATCAGATACATGATGGGGATCTAAAGAATTTTATCTGTGACACCAATAATCATGCATCAGCAGCAGGATCCAGGATAAAATTCCTCAGATTCTATTGCATAAATAAATTAATATCTGCCAGGGCCTCAAGTTTAACATTTCTTGGAGTTTCAAGATGTAATAGAAATCTAATACAACAGGTGAGAAATCTCTGTGGCCAGCTTTTAACAGCTTTTGATATTTAACAGTCCAAATTATCTAGACCTACAGATTTTAACATTTCTAATGTCTCTCAATTACACATGCTTTCTGACAAGAGTGCTGCCCCATTTCATTTGATAATTGGTTGAACTCAGTACTGCGTTTTTAAGAGCTATATTAAGCTGTGCCTTGTTAGACCCCAACTCCACGCAGCACCCAACGACCAGGGAGACAACAATCCAATTGCTCATGGATTCAGTTGCTCAGGGAGCAAGCAGGGAGCAAACACAAGCAAACATTGCTATCCAACAGCTTTATTCAGAATGGAGACAACTTTGGGCAAGCTCCCAAAAAAACAACAAACCGGGGAGCAGCAGTGAACATTAGTTCTTTTCACGTTTATACACCTTGGTTCATATTCGTTAACATTTACTCCACCTTCGCCCCTCCTTTGTTCCACCATATTTCCTCCTATCTCAAGCTCCGCCTCTGTTTACTGTTTACTTCATTAGCATGGTATTGCCCATGCATTTTATTCATTTACATGCCTTTTTGCTCTCATGCTCAAGACCGTGAACCCAGCTTCTCTCTGTCACTTGTTGTTTCTTGCTGACTCCAGCACCATCTCCAAGGTCTTGCTTCTGCTTTATCTCCTAATAATAGCTGGTGGGCTGCATCTTGTTCTTCTTACACAATGGACTATAATTCTACAACACTACTATATTGTTAGGAAAATGCTTGCCTAAGCGCCTTGCAATGTTACTTTTAATATATCATTCTGCCCTGTCAACAGCTTTGTTGAGACACAGATTAAAGCCTTTATTCAGCTGCACATCCAGGGCTCCCCAAGATCCAAATATTGTCACCCTAACATGCTGCTTTTGACCCAAAGTATGGCAAGGAATGGAGGAGCTGTGAGCTGTTTTCAGCTGTTTCATACTGGATAGAAACAGGCAGCTGCAGGCAGACCCTGACAGAAGACAGATAACAAAATGTCTGACAGCAGAGTGCAGCAAAATAGCAAATAGGTATGTCTATGTTGCCTATTATTCAGTGCTGGAGAGAGATACCCACACTAGTTTAAACTAGCAACCATATTGGCTATCTCATACTCCATACTCCATACTTCAATTACTTTTCTCACTACTGTGAAAACAAACCCATTAACAGGAGGCAAAATAATTGTGGCCCAGCTTATAAATTAGTAAAAATATTATCCTTAATGAAGAACTAACATTAGCCTTTATATTTAATGCTAATTACTCTTATTATCAGTGGTCTTTTCCCCACTAGCTTATGATGCTGTCACGGCTATGGAAGGAGTTACATTCTGTCGCAGGGCACCTCGGTGCTCCTGCTCCTAGAGAGGGGAAAGCTGCCAGGGGAGAAGCTCTGACAGTACATTAGCAGCCCAGTGGAGGTAATGAGCACAGCTGCAGGTTGCCAGGGCAACTGATAAGAGTCAGCTGGCCAGAAGGGGGCAAGGCCTGGCCCTTATAAAGCCCAGGGCTGAAGCCAGGCTGGCAGTTCTCTGCCAGCAGCCAGAGAGGTAGGAGCTCAAGGGGCTAAGATGTGAGTACTGCTCGAGCAGGCTGAAGGATGGTGGCTTGGTGGTGCAGGAGCTATGTTGTTGCAGCCAGACGGCCTTGAGTTAAGTTACAGCCAGGAGGCTTGTGTTTTGTTTGGTTAGTGTGTGTATTACAACCGGAGGTTTGGGTGAAGCTGTAGGGGTTGGAGGAGGCCTCATAGGGACCCCAGAAGGATGGGGCCCTGGTACCAGGGAGGGCGCAGGTTAGCGCCAGGAGGGCGCATTATTCTCACAGCGCCAATGAAGGCGCAGCTTACACGCCAGTGCAGGCGCAACTGGCAGCGAGCAGCGCAGCCAGTGGGTTGCGGGTGCAGCCAGTGGGTTGCGGACGGGGAACACAGACCCCGGGTTGTGTGCGGGGTACGTAGACCCCAGTCCCAGAGAGAGGGGCGATTTTATCAGGGAGCCTAAGGTGGGCGTGGCGAGCCCCAGAGCGGGGCAGCATTGAGAAGCCTGAGGTGGGTGTGGCAAGCCCCAGAGAGGGGGAGCGCCATATTAGGAAGCCCAGGATGGGCATAGCAGACACCAGCAAGGGCGTCACTTGTGGGGTGCATAGACCCCAGCCCCAGGGAGGGGCGATTACTGAGGAGCCCTAGAGCGGGGCGATTACTGAGGAGCCCAGAATGGGCGTGGCGGACCCGGTAATAGGCCTGCACTGCAAGAAAACCCAGGACGGGGGCAAGGTGCTGCGGTGGACCCCGATGAAAGGGGGTAGTGGCACAGCGCCCCAGGAGAAGGGCAAGGTGCTGTGGTTGTCCCCGGCAAAAGGGGATAGCAGCGCGGTGAGCCCATACCAGAGAGAGTAGTAGTGCAGTGGGCCTTAGAGACCATAGGGCCTGACAGGAAGTCCCAGAGTGGACAAGAGTCCCAGCGAGGGACATTGTGTTAGAGAGAGCCTGGGAAGCAGGCGTGCAGGCACACCAACGTCTATTACATCAGCGAGGCTTGGGGCGTGGTATTAGGGGTGGTAGGAGCCATGCATAGCCCATAAGGCTAGGGTACCCCAAGGATAAGACCCACGAGGGGTCCAGGAGTTTACGTGCCCAAGGAGACGCAAGGCAGCCTCCCGAACCTACAGAACATCAAAGACGTGGCGGGCGAGAAATAGAGGGTGCCCTTGGGCTGAATTGGCACGGAGAGAGGGCCTTAAGGAGACCACGGCCCTCCTGTAGGACCCCGCCGTGACACTTTCATTTTCTGTTTCACTTTTTTACAGGAAAGGGCAGGAAGAACAGGATTCTTAGGGGAGACACCTATGACTTCTATAAGCTGCCTCGCTTGCATATTGGAAGAATGGAATATCATGGAATATCTGGAGACATGTTTATTTATGTGGTCATCTTGGTGGTGGCTGTAATTTTAATCTTTCCTATAATACTCATCCTCTGGCTCTACTCTAATTGTATTTTTGCTGTAATTTATAAGAGGTTTGCTAAGCTAAAGTCAAATCATTCTGATGATATCTGGGAAAGTGTAAGGAAAGCCTTCGCATATTTCTGGGATTTGTATGGACGAATATGGCATGGTAAGTGAAACTTTATTAGCTTGCAGCTCTAAATCTATTTTAATTAGGTAAATGACTCCAGTAGATAAACTTTAGGTGTCTTCAACCAACTGAAAAAACAGTACTATTTTTGCTAAGGGCAACCGAGTACACAAGAATCCCTGCCCCAAAAAGGTTACATCTTATGATGCAAAAATGGAATGCACTGGGAAAGGCAGAGCCCATTTTATACAATCCATAATCTAAACTCTTTCTAAAAATACCGTCAACCCTAACATAATACTCTAACCTGCCACAGGAAAAGCAGAGGAATCACAGTAGCCAATATCCTACTTCCTTAAATGGTTGATAAAAAAACCACCCAAGACATCCGAAGTAGAGGGTCACACCTCCCCACTCCAGAGGAAGGCAAAAACCTCCATAGTACATACCAATCTGATGATGAGATAAAATTCCTTTGTGACCTCAAATATGGTGATTGGTCTGACCCTGAGTGGAGGGGCAAGACCCATTAGCCAGGAATCTCCAGCTTTGGTCTCAGTGGGAACATGGGCACACCCAAGTCAAAATCCCCAGCCTTGGCTGCAGCCAATACCCAGTTTAAGCCCTCTGAAGAAGGCTTAAAACACCTGGACACAAGTAGTAGAAATGGGGGGAGATTAGATTGCCAGATATAGCATTTGCTTGTTTCTGTACTAACAAAAATGACAGCTCTTCACTGTGCACTAAAACTTAACAGGAAATGGTTTATTAGGTTTTTATTTTTTAAAAAACTTTGCAATGATCAATTTAATTTTTATTTCTATGATATTAACATTTGTGGAAGAGCTGTTTGGCCATAAAACATACCTCATTGTAATCTGGCATGTTCCCAGTATTTTGAAATTTCATCAGTAAGGGACATATTTAATTTCCCAGGTAGATGATAACCCTGCTTGCCTTTCCTACAACTCCTTTCTTCCCCCTCCTTATGCAAATGTAGCTAAATTACATAAGCTGAAAGATAGGATGCATACAGTAGAAATGCCAGCAAGTCTTTGTTTAATTTTATTTTGGTTTTCAGGTGGCTGGATGATTCAGTGAACTGATGATTAAATATGGACCCCTTTTGAGTTCCCTTTGAGAACTGATTATGTAATCACCATTTTTAGGATTAGGAGGTTCCAAGCTCATAAACTCAGAATCTGAACCCCACCCCAAACTCACTTTCCTTGCAGGCACAGAACAGTCTATTTCCAGCTCTCATTGACTATTGAAGCTGGAAGTAAGCAACTGGCAGAATCCTGTTTTAATTGCATACCCAAATGGCAGTTATTCAACCACCTCACTGTTTTTGACACACAAACCCAGCGTTCAGTCTTAATCCCCTGGCTCCTGGGCAACCTAAGCAGGCTCTGCATGTATATCTGAGACCAAGTTCTGGTCCTCTGGCCTGACAAAAACCAAGAGGAGGAGGAAAGCCAGTCCATTCTTTAGCCTTGTGGACAGGGCACTTGTCTGGGAAGTGGGTGACCCAGGTCCTAGGCTCCTGTTCCTCTCACACCTGCATCTCTCTGACTTCACTGCCCAGCATAGTACTCTAACCACTAGTCCTGGGTCTCCCAGAGCATTCCTGGCCAGAACAAGGAGGGCTTGAATGGCATCCAGAGAATGCATTAGAGCCCTTCTTTATGAAGCTGAGCTCCCTGGGTGGTCAGGTGTGAGAGATTTGAAACCAGGAGAAAGTAAGCAAGATAGAAGGTGTGTGCCTTAGTGGGATGGATGTTGCTCTGTAAGGGAGAAGGCCCTGTGTTAGGTCCATGGTCTTGTTCCTGAGGGCAGAAAATTCTCTGCTGCTCTGTGTTTGTTTAGTGAATGCCAAATACCAAGCGCAATGGCTCAGCTTCAAGAGTAAAGCAAAATAGGATTCTGCAGAAGTCTTCTTGGTTTCTCCCTTTCATGTTGTCCCTGTCCACTCCTTCCAGATCCCCCGCAGGGCTCTTTATTTGTATATAGTCTGACTTTATTTGATTTTTAAATACCAATATAACAATTTCCTTTGCACTTCATCATCCAGAGCCCAATTTTCCTGGGTTACTTTCCTTAATTTCACTGTAATGTTTTAGTTTTGAAAACAAATATTCACAAAAGTCTGCCTTTATACCTGGCATAAATAATACTGAAGTTACCAGTCTTGTCCTGGGTATAATCTAGTGTTGAGTATGTGACTCTCCAGAACTTTTTATTTCTGTTTTTCATACAAAGTAAACATCATACATCCTCTTGGGAGAAGGAACTGAGATCCAGAGTTCTCTTCCAAGACAGCCTCTCAGTTTTAATGATAGCATTCAACTGCAGGGTAAATAATTATCCTGGCATGGGATTGTAAACCATCAGGCCTACCTATCCTGAGGTTACCTAGGTAAGCCAAGTCAGCTCTCTTGTGGGGGGGGGGGGGGGGAGATGGATGTCCCCACCACATCATGCACGCTGTTCATCTGAAAAATGCTCAACTAGGAAGTAGGAGAGCATTTCTCTAACCCTTACTCTGGCATTCTTAGAGCATGGACTTGAACTGTTAAATCTCACATCTTAGGAGTCTATTCTCACCAACCTAGCTGGGTATGCTGAGGCAATTCCCTTTGAAAATGTGTGTTTGAAACCTTCATTTGAGACCTAACCTTGCCCTCCCCCCCAAATAATTTATACTGATGTGAGAGATGGGGATATATATTCAGTGGTTATTATGCTCACATGAATGCAGGAGTGTCAAGTTCAAGTCCAAGTCCCTAATCTAGAGCAAGGACTGGAGGCTGGTTCTGTTTCATAGATTTCATAGACATTAGGGCTGGAAGGGACCTTGGAAGATCATTGAGTCCAGCCCCCTGCCCCTGTTACATTGCAAGTGAGTATTCTGACATTGAGTTGTTGGTATTCTGGTTGAGTGAAGGTCTTTTTGACAAAAAAGGGTTGCTTTTGAACTTAAAAACTCTCTCTATTCTAAGATGGTATTTTAATGGTCTGCTGAAACATAATCCTGGAAAAGTATAAACAAAACCAGTCTGCATAAATAAATCTGCTCCCCCAGATTGGGGAGTGTGGTTTAAGTGGGGAAGCTGGGTTTTTTTGGTTAGAAATGTGGCATTCCTAGAAACCAGTGCATGGCACATCAAGTATGAATGTGGCTGCTGCTTATGTCTGTTCAGCTAACTGAAGGAGTGCAGTCCTGTATTTACCCTCTTGTAGCTGAAACTATTGGGTGAAGCTTGTGCCCGAAACAGCAAGTAGCTGTTCATAGTATCTTGCTGCAGCTTGTGATGAAGAAACTCCTATATAAAGAACTACTTACAGTAAATAACTAAAAGTCTTGCTACTACCCTCTTCAAGGATCTGGGGTAGGGGTGCACCAATAAAGAATTTTTTTTTTTTTTTTTTTTGGCCCATACCGATAGTTGATACCAATTGGCCGATACTAATCCAATAGCCTACCAGCAGGGTACTCTCCCTGATAATGTAAATTTTCCCTTTAGGGACATTTTTCCCTTTATCAGTGCTGATCCAATATTGACAGAGACATCAGTACACCTCTAGGTTGGGGCCTAATATTGTCTGACAGCATAAATCCTCTTGGAAACAAAGTATCCATGAAGTGTGACATCACTGGAGAAATTCTGCAAAACGAGGAAGTTCCTCCTGATGCTTCACTTCCTTCATACTTGGCATTTCCAGGAGGACTCTGTCATGCAGTTAGCCATGAATCTGCAGAAGTCTTTTTCTACATTCTGCCTTTCAAAAAGAGGCAAGGTTCCCATTTTATTTTGGGCATCTTGTACATGACAAAATATAGTACTTTCATCCAACTTTGTGCTTTTCAATACTTAAGTCATGTTGAAGTGTCTAAATAACTTGTGTCATTCTATACTCAGCAGAGAAATCTCCAAATGCCTTTAAGAATCTGGGTCTGAATTCTTATGAAGTTACCAAGCATTGAAAATCCTTTTAGTTGCTGCTCTACACTGCTTGCTCCTTAATTTCACACTTCTTTCTAGCAAATAGCTTATATTCAAATTCCAAATCACCTAAAATTAACATTAATAATATTCTACTTTACGCTTCAAACAGGTTATGAGCTTCATGGCTTGGAAAACATACCAGAAGGACCATGTGTTGTTACTTTTTATCATGGAGCTATTTCTATAGACCACATCATCTTTGTAGCTAGGTACTTTCTATTGACGCACAGAGTGTGTGTGTCAGTAGTCCATCGTTATTTTTTTAAATTACCAGGTAAAATTATTTTTATTGTATATAGCTAAATACTTTCATGTATATAAAAGTATATTTTGTTTAGCATGTTCATTAGCACAGCTGTGTCCCTATACTCAATTCTGATAATGAAATGAGGAATGGGAGGAATGCAACACATCTCACAAATCTGCATACAATTTTCACACACACACGTGTGTGTCTCTCTCTCCCTTTTTGAGCTTCTAAAACTTTTGGGGTAGTGTCATTACCACTGATCATGTAGCAGGGAACTTCACTCAACTAGCTATGCAATAGAAAGGTGTAGAGTTGGCTTTTGCAGGTGGGCTCTGCAATGCTCCTTGGGGAACTCCTCAGTCAGTCCTCCCAAATAACACAGGCCTTAGGTACCACACAAAAAAACAAAGAAACGCCCCCCCAAAACAAGCCCTTCTGGTTCATCCTGGGCACCTGAGGAGAAGGCTTTAGTTCCCAGCACAGTAGCATAGCCCCTTCTGCCAGCAAACAGTCCCATTCACTGCAGCTCCCTCCTCTTGCATGCTCTCTTCTGGGAGCTGTTTAAGACTCCTAGCAGGCCATGTATCTGGGGTCTTTTAACAGGGCTGTTCCCTCTTGAAGGGACAGACTGTCCCATTACAAAAAGTTTTGTCAGAAGCTTAATTGTTGCATTGCCTTCCTTTTCTTTTTGACTACAACAGCTTAACTTGACCTTGTTGCAGAGGCTGTGTTTTTATTGTGTACATTTTACATAAATAAATGTAATGTTTAGTGTGTTCATGTTTTAAAGGAAAACCAGAAATAGATGTTAATTTATATTGAATGCAACTTGAACAGAGCAATTCCTGGAATATTTTATTTTTCCAATTTTACTTGCATTTAATTTAAATATATTTTAATTTTTTTTAAAAGAAAGGGAAAAGGAAGGACAGAAGAATATAGGCATATACAAGTGTCAGGTTCTTTCCCATACTTCTCAGGATAAAGTGTAATGTCAGAAGTGCATAGTTTTATATGTTGCAGGGGTGTAGGTTGTAGCCGTATTGGTCTAAGGACACAGGCAGACAAGGTTCCTTGGGTGAATTTGATATCTTTTATTAGACCACCCCAAATAGTTGGAGAATAGTTATTAAGCAAGCTTTCGGGTTCAAAAACCCTTCGTCAGGCTAAGGAAGTTTCAGCAGTTCGTGTGTGCTCTTCCTGGATGGAATGAAAAGTAAAGAAGCCAGCGGCTGGGCTGGGGAGTCAGTTGCCAGGCAGATTATAATGTGTCAAAAATCCAATGTCTATGTTTAGTCCATGATCTCTAGTATCCAGGAGGTTGATGAAATGGAGTTCATAGGCTCATCTCTGGGAAGTGTCGTGTAAGCTTCCCTTGAAGATGAGGAGTAAGAGACTGGAGAAAGAGTGGCCCTCCTGTGAGAAATGTGCCCCCACTGGTAATTGGGTATTTCTGTCTTTGATAGCTGCACCTCCAGAAATGTACTATACCTCATCCAATGCACCAAATGCCCTGATGGAAAATATGTAGGCGAGACCAAACAACTGCGCACCAGAATGAATGTACACCGGAAATCTATTAAAGACAGGAATACCCAATTACCGGTGGGGGCACATTTCTCACAGGAGGGCCACTCCCTCTCCAATCTCTCAGTCCTGATCCTCAAAGGAAACTTACACAACACTTCCCAGAGACGAGCCTATAAGCTCCATTTCATCAACCTCCTGGATACTAGAGATCATGGACTAAACATAGACATTGGATTTTTGACACATTTATAATCTGCCTGGCAACTGACTCCCCAGCCCAGCCGCTGGCTTCTTTACTTTTCATTCCATCCAGGAAGAGCACACACGAACTGCTGAAACTTCCTTAGCCTGACGAAGGGTTTTTGAACCCGAAAGCTTGCTTAATAACTATTCTCCAACTATTTGGGGTGGTCTAATAAAAGATATCAAATTCACCCAAGGAACCTTGTTAACTTATACATTGTTTTTCCTCCAACACACATTTCTTGGTCTTGTGTTCTAAGTAGCCACCAGACTTTTAGTAATGTCTTTATATTACTATATTTGACTATATTTTTCTGTCATACAAAAGCTGTATATGTGGCATGGTTTAAGTTCTAATAATTTTGTTGGTACATCTTTTTTTACAGGTCTTCAATCATTGTTAGAAGCTTTTTCAACTATATCAGGTACAAAGGAAGAATGTATGAATGCACTAAAAAATGGCCGAGTGGTGGCTGTCGCACCAGGTGGTGCTCGAGAAGCGCTCTTTAGTGATGAAACTTACAAACTTGTATGGGCTCATCATAAAGGCTTTGCTCAACTGGCTATAGATGCCAGAGTGGTAAGTAATACACACGTAAGCATCAATCATTCCAATGGATATAAGGATATTGGCAGGCAACCAGTTACCACTAAACATAGAACAGAGGAGGCTTGGCTTTATTATGCATCAGCTGCTTTATAATAAAAAATTCTGTTGGGCATATGTTTTATCTGATTGGATGAGAGCTAAACCATATCAATTTAACCCTCTTCCTCTGAGATGTTGTCATCCGCTAACGCAGCTGTCCCTTTGACAGAATTTGTTGAGTGCCTTCTTATTTCAGACACCATGGGTATGTCCAGACATGCATGGATGTTTGGTTCCCTGGGGACAAGTAGCAGCACCACACTTTGCTTTGGCACATGGCAAGTTACCTGGGTAGGGTAGGGGAGGCTGAGGCCAGCACTGCTAGCCCCAGAAATCTTACCTGGGATCCTGGGGGCTTCCCAGGGCTGCAGCTGTGGTGATTCTGTTGTGTGCAGCCTGGCTAGCAAAAAAGCACGGCTCTGGGGAGGCCACCTACTCTTTTCAGCAGCGCACACTAGCCAAGCGTGCATTGTGCCGTTTTTTCTGCAGGTTTTTTCTGACCCCTGGATATCTTTTGTCTTCACTTACCTCTCACTTCTTTCTTATTTGTGGGTGACCTCATACACATTCCGGACATGTCCAAACTGTGCTGTTGATGCTTTGTAGGAACTGTCCTTCCATACTGTAATGGGTTTGCCACCAGAGACAGCCAAGAGACCCCTGGTGGGCACACATCAACTATTCTCCCACTTCAGCTCCCCCTGTCCACAATGGGCAGCCTTCAGGTCACCTACCCCTTAAAGCCCTTCTTTAGGTACTAGTCCCTGTCTCAACACTCCAGGCTACAGACCAGGCTGCATGTATGCTAGACCTTGAGCCTGCAGCTCAAGATGGCCAAGTACATCTCTGGTCTCTGCCACTTTCTCCCTGTCGTCCCTAGATCCTCAGACTGACCTCTTGGACCCTGCACTAGGCCCTCAAACCACAGCCCCAAAATGCAGGGTCTCTTATTGATACTTTCTGTGGCAGCCCTAGGGCACCCTTTCATGGCTTCCTCCTCCCCTTTAAGCCACCCTAAACCTCACAGTTAAACAGACTTAAATAGACTCAAACAGAAGCAAAGACCTTATTCTTCTCCCTGTATACTGCTCCATGCTTCCTGCTTCTGTTGTAGAGATCTGGTCCATACTCTCTAGCCCCAGGCTCAGGCTTATATGGCCCCTTCCTTTTCTCCCTTCTGGTCACCTAATCTGGCTTGGTAGTAACAAAGCCCAGGTGCTGCTAACTCCCTAATCAGCAGCACAGCATTTTGCTGTCTGCAGTCTGAAAGTTTGGTTTTGCAGCCCATTTAACTGTACTGCTCATACCTGCTGCCTTTTGCACCTAGCCTAAGTTGCACTTGCTCTGTTTAAATAATACAGATTCTGCCACTTGCTATCTCCCTCTATACTACTGGCCTAACAGGGATTTGGGGTCCCTTGTTACACCTACCCATGAAAAAGTCTCTCATTCATCTTTATGTTCATTTTTGCCCACTTGCATAAAATTTGGGGGGTTTTTTTGTAACCATCAGTTTTTATCTGTATATAAAACACTTTGACATTTTAGGGCAACCCTGTTCATATCCCCCTCGTTAGATAAATACACACACAATCAGTTTTATCACTGAGCAGAAACACACAGCTGATGACAATGCAATATTGGGAGCAGAGATTAATTATGTTGTAACTTAATATTTTTGATATGCATAAAATGTGGGGCCTAAACTTGTGTAACTGAGCTCTATAATGTGGCTTCTAAAAATTGTCAGCCTCCTAATACATTGATCACTTACAAAATCTTAGAATCATAAAAAAAAAGTAGGACTGGAAGGGACCTCCATAGTTCATCTAGTCCAACCATCTGCCAGTGGCAGGATCATCTCCATCCAAACTGTCCTGTACATATCCATTACCTAACCTCTTATCAAAATTACATAGTCAATCCTGACACCATCATAAGACCTAACCTCCCATAGGTAGAGTAGAGAGGCCAATGTGGCCATTGTGCTGCTGCAGCAAGGTTGATAAAATATGGTCTGAGATTAAAGGAAGAGGGCCACGTCCCACGTTGCAGAAGAAGGCAAAATCTACGATCTGTATCAGCCTGAAATGGGGTAAGAGTCTTTCCTGACCCCAAAAACAGGGATTGGTCTGACCCTGAATGGATGGGTGTAACAAGTGGGCTGTCCCTGGGCCAGTCTAGATGTTGGCCCGCCCACTTGTCTAGGGCAGTCCACCCACCTGTCTCGCCTGTGAAGTAACCGAACAGGGTCCTAGGCAAGATGCTTCCCATGAAATTGCCCTGATGCCAATAGTAAATACACAGCTCTGAACCTCCCCTTATACCATGTCCAGGAGCTGGCATCCATATCTATCATTACTCTCCAGCCCCTTAGCTGGGCTGCACTCAGCTTCACCCAGCCCAAATTTGGCCTCAGGCATCCTCAGATCTACCTGGTTCCCTATCCCCCATATTGGGGGTTCAATCTTCCCATGCCCCCATACTGGGGCTTCAATCTTGACCAGCTCTCCAATGTACATTTTCGAATAAGTGTGAATAATTCCTTAACTGGAAACAAGACTCCTAGGCAAGATCATATCCACTCTGGAAGTGTCTTAGAGTATAAACATATCTTCTTCTTTCTTGAAATAATTGGGTACATAGACAGAAGAGAAACATGGACTTTTTATTACATGTTCATTATTAAATTCTTATCTTTTTTTTTTTTCTCTTTCTCAGCCTATCATTCCAATGTACACTGAAAATATTCGGGAAGCATATAGGATGCCTAAGGAAAGGAGTAAGAAGCATTTAATATAATATTTCTTTAGAGCATTTTTCACTTTCCTATCTCAAAATATGTATCCCAGAAATGTGTATTATTCTTCTTCTGAATTTTTGTGGTTTTGGTTTGTTCTCAATTTTGTGAAAAATAGAAAGTGTCCATGGGTTGTCAGACATAAACATGGATGTCTTAGATGAGACATGGGCTGCTGATAGACATTCTTTTAAAGGCATGATAGGATGTGATTCACATTTCCAAAATTCATGCCTCCTGCCAGGCTACACATGTAGCAGGACACATGATATTGGGATCAGATCTCAATTGCACCCTACTTGCCATGGCAAGGGGGGAGACTGGGATCATGGGCTGCATCTGTGCAGGCTGAACCCCCCTCCCTGTTTTGTGGTGATGAGCAGCCCTGATATGCCGATGCCCTGCCCATGCCATTACCCCTCACTCCCAAGCCACAGAACCCTATCCCTGTTGGTGTCCCTCACTCCCCACCCACAGCCCCCTCAGCCCTTCTGGTGCTCCTCACTTTCAACCCACAGCTTTCTGGTCCTGCTGGTGCCCCTCACTCCTGAACTGCTGCTCCTTACCCTGGCTGGTGACCCTCACTCCTCACCCACAGCCCCACCGGCCCTGCCAGTGCCCTTGGCTCCTGATCCACAGCCTTCTGGCCCTGCTGGTGCTCCTCCCTCCTGACTCTCAGCCCGCTAGGCCCTTGCTGGTGCCCCTCCTAACCCACAGCTCCCTCTGCCTGCCAGTGCCCCTCACTGACTATCCACATCCCCTGTCCCCTCCAGTCTAGCTAGTGGGGGCTGCCAGCTTCCAAGGCTATGGAGCCAGGGGCTCCTAGCAATGCCCTAGTTCTGGCTGCCACCCATGGGAGGCAGTGGCTGCTGTGGCTAAAGCAGAGTGCAGTTCCCCTTCCCCTATGTGCAGCCCAGCTGGAGCAGAGCCCTTGGCAGGGGAAGCTGATGCAGGCTTCCTGCTGTAGGCTTGGGGCTCCCCGCCCTGCTGCCTTCCACCCAGGGACCTCTATGGCCCAACAGGTGGGACCCAGCATGGGAAAGCAGAGTGGAGCAGGGAGGCTCAATGTCACCACCAGGAGTCCTTCTCTGCCATGGCAAGGCACCCTCTACCCACCAGGCAGCAGCAGAGGGCACAACTCTGTGCCACCAACCCCACTGCTGCCAGGCAGGCAGGGGGGACCTTGCCATGGAGGTGCAGGGCTCCCAACCTCCCCACCCCACAGCCTGCAGCCACCCCTGCCCTGTGCACAAATCTGGGGGACACATGCCCCCCACACTCCTCCCAGAAATGCACACAATTGCAGGGAGCCCATGCCCCTGCAGTCTCGCTGGATGAGCTGTCGATGCTCCATCCCATTCCCCAGCTAGGCCCTGTGGCTGCACATTCCTGCCCTGGGCCCCCAAGCTCCATGCCCCAAGTACCGTCCCAGCTGGGCAACATCCCCAGCCCCAGCCTTGCCCAATTCTCTCCCTCATTATGAGGGCCTCAATCCCAGCCTCCCAGACTTATCTAGGGGGAGCTGTGGGAGCTGCAGGAGCTGCTCTTCATGGTGCCTGGCTGCCATGTGAATGTCTGTATGCACATGCATGTGATGGTCCCTGCCTGATTGCACCCCTCATGTTCCCCCCCAGTCTCTTACAGGCTGGAACTCAGGCTGCAAGATGAAACCAGCTGTTTCTTGCATTTTTTTCCTATAAAGGAAAAAATATTATGTTTTTCTCCTTAAAATGAGAAAATCTGCATTTTCCCATAGTGAACAGAAAACCCAGAACCCTAGTTATCAGAAGAATTAGTGAAAGGTGCTGCAAAGTATAAGAAGGTAAGCCAGATTTGAGGAAATAAGGAGATAATCTCAAACTCAGGCTTGTCCCAGTCTGGCTATTTCCCTGCCCCTCTGCAAGGGTTAAGCCTTGAACTAATAAATATGTTCATTTTTTTTTAAATGAGGTGCCCTCAATTCACAAAAGTTAGGGAGGGGTGTCTTGAGTCTAAAAAGTTTGAGAGCCACTACACTAAAGCAAGAATTGTTGAATTGTAAAGGTACTGAAATGAAACTCAAGCTGGCTGCACAACACTGGATGCCAGCAGCCTGCGAGTTAAAATACCCAAACTAAAGCTTAAGAGGGTAAGTGAAATAATAGAATCTGATGAAGAGGGCTTTCATCTCTGAAAGCTGTTATGCTCTTTGAACCAGTTAATCTTAAAGGTAATAGTCTCTCCTGCCTTTTGATTGTGAGGGAAACATTGAGCTTTAGGTAATTTGGCAGCCCTGGTTTTTTGTTAAACTTAATATAAATTTAGTCCTCTAAAGCTGTGAGACTTTTTTTTTTTTCTTCTTTTAAACTAACACACAGGATTAACTAGGTGGTTATTTGAAATTATTCGATTGCCATTAATTCCACCATATGGAGGGCTTCCAGTCAAACTCCGTGCACACGTTGGAGAACCCATTCCATATAATCCAAATATAACTGCTGAGGAACTAGCTGAGAAGGTAGGTTTGTTCTTTTAGCAATATCAGTTGCATTCTAATGTTGACCCTAATTTTCTCTTGCCGTCAAATGACTGTTACAAGTGCATGTATTTCATAGATTTCATATACATTAGGGCTGGAAGGGACCTCAGAAGATCATCAAGTCCAGCCCCTAGCCCCAGGGGCAGGAAGTCAGCTGGAGTCAAAGGACCCGAGCAAGATAAACGTCCAATTGACTCTTAAAGTAATCCAGAGTAGGTGCTTGCACCACCTCTGGTGGCAGTCTGTTCCAGGTCTTGGGGGCTCGGACTGTAAAGAAGTTCTTCCTTATGTCCAGCCTGAAATTGTCTTGGAGAAGTTTGTGTCTGTTTTGACCTTGTCATCTCATGGGGCTCTCTGGTGAACAGGTGTTCCCCCAGATTTTGATATACACCCTTTATACACCTATAGGCAATGACCAGGTCCCCCCTGAGCCTGCGCTTTACCAGGCTGAAAAGTCCCGTAGCTGTCAGCCTCTCATCATAAGGCCTATTTTCCTGCCGTCTGATCATACACATGGCTATCCTCCGGACTCTCTCAAGCTTCTCCACATCCTTTTTAAACTGTGGAGCCCAGAATTGGATACAGTACTCCAGCTGTGGCCTCACCAAGGCTGAGTACAGTGGAAGGATGACATCCTGGCATTTGCTAGAGAAGCATCTATGGATGCAAGCCAGAGTTTTGGTTGTAGCCGGCTGCAACATCACATTAGTGGCTCATATTCATCTTGTGGTCAATCATGACCCCCAAGTCCCTTTCAGCTGTAGTGCTAGCAAGCATAGCACTGCTGAGCCTATAAGCATGCTGTGGGTTTTTCTTCCCAAGGTGGAGTACTTTGCATTTTTCAGAGTTGAAGGCCATCAGGTTTTCATCCACCCATTTTCTGAGCCTGTCAAGTTTGGCCTGGATCACCATCCTGTCCTCGGATGTGGACACTTTACCCCAAAGTTTGGTGTCATCAGCAAACTTGGCCAGTCCACTCCTGACATCAACATCCACATCATTAATGAAGATGTTGAAAACAATAGGCCCAAAGACGGAGCCTTGGGGAACCCCACTGGTCACGGTGCGCCACAATGATTGACTTCCATCAACTACCGCTCTCTGGGTCCGACCTCAAAGCCAATTCCCCGGCCAGCAGACTGTGATGTAGCCGAGGCCGCAGTTGACCAATATTTCTTTAAGACAGTCATGGGATACCAGATTGAAAGCTTTTTTAAAGTTGAGATATATGATGTCAATCTCTTCTCCCTTATTCAGGTGATATGTCACCTGGTCATAGAAAGAGATGAGATTTTTTTGCAGGTAGGTCCTGCCTAACCACTCATGATGGCTATCCCTCAAGAAGTTGCCTTCAGCCAGTTTGTCAAGAATGGTCTCTTTGATTTTCTCCAAGATCTTCCTGGGGATGGAGGTCAGGCTGATGGGCCTGTAGTTCTCTGGATCTACTTTCCTCCCTTTCTTGAAGACAGGCACCACATTGGCCTTCTCCCAATCCTCAGGCACTTTGCCTGAGCGCCACAAGTTGTCGAAGATCCATGCCAGTGGCAGAACTATGATGCTTGCCAGCTCCTTAAGTGCCCTGGGATGTAAGCTGTCTGGGCCAGCTGACTTGAAGGTGTCCTGCCTCTCAAGGTATTCCTTCACATGGTCAACATTGATGTGGGGTAATAGTTCTCCCTCACCCTAGCCATCCCATACCGTTTTGGGCAGGGCCGTCCCTTGGGGCTGGTGAAAAACCAACTCAAAATATCTGTTGAGCAGTTTGGCTTTTTCCTGGGCGTTGGTTGTTAGTTAACCCATATGGTTTAGCAGGGGTCCAATGTTACCCTTGCTTTTCCTCTGGTGCCCCACATATCTAAAAAAGGACCTTTTATTGTCCTTGATATGCGTAGTCAGTTGGAGTTCAGTCACAGCCTTGGCTTTCCTGGTTTGCTCCCTATAGGTCCAGACCAGTACAGAGTACTCCTCCTTTGGGGTGGATACAGCCTTCCATCCTTTATAGACCTTTCTTTTTAGATGCAGGAGGTCCGCTAGTTCCCTGCAGAGCCAAGAGGGCTGCTCTGCTCTTTTGCTGCCTTTTCTCCGTGACGGGATAGACATTGCTTGTGCTTTCAGGATCGCTCCCTTGAGGAGCATCCACTCTTCCTGACCTCCCCTCCCCTTAGGGCCTCGCCAACAAGTGTCCTGAACTTGTTAAAGTCAGCTTTCCTTAAGTCAAGGACTTCTGCTTTGCTGACTGACTTGCCTGCTTCACGGTGGATGGTGAAGGTGATCAGCTCATGGTCGCTGTCTCCCAGCTTCCCTTCAATCGTTAGGTCACTAATTAAGTCATCCCCCATTGCCAGCACCAGGTTGAGCAGTGCTTTGCCTCTCGTTGGTCCATAGACTTCTTGAGTCAGATAGAGCTCATCCACATACATGAGGAAGCTTTGCGACCATTCAGATGTGGCCAAGTGCTCTTCCCATGAGATGTCAGGGTAGTTGAAATCTCCCATGACAACCATGCACTGGGAGTGTGCAGCCTCAACTAGTTCCCTGGTGAATTCCTGATCAAGTTCTTGATCCTGGCTAGGAGGTCTGTAGTAGACCCCCACCATTGTGTCCCCTGTGCCTTGTTTGCCATGGATTTTGACCCAGAGAGTCTCCAATCATCCCCCCTGGGTGCTAATGTCAGCTTGCAGGAACACACAGCTTTACTTGACAGAGAGAGCTACCCACCAGCCTCTTTTGCCCACAACAAGGTATAGCCATCTATACCTGTGGCCCAGTCATAGGTGGAGTCCCACCAGGTCTCTGTTATCCCTATGAGATGGTCCTCCTGCTAAACCAAAAAGATTACAATTACCTCCTGTTTGTTCCCTAGGCTCCTGGCATTGGTGTACAGGCACATAAGTATCCCACTGGGGGCCCTTGCCTTTCTTATAGATCACTCTGGGGCTGGGGTAGGGGTGGGTTCCCTTGAGTACCTTAGCCTGCTGTGTTTACAAAAACTGCCCAGTGGGCTTGCAGTGGTGGTACTCCCCCCATCCCCCAGTGGGCTCAGTTTGAAGCCCAGTTGAGCAGGTCAGCAAGTCTAGCTAAGAAAAGCCTCCTCCCCAGTGAAGTGAAGTGGAGGCTGTCTCTTCCCAGCAGCCCACTGCCTCCCTCACCAAAGAGCAGGCTGTGATCATGGAAGCTAAAGCCTTCACAATGACACTAGTGCCGCAGTCTCTGGTTGACTACCTCAACCAACCCATCTCTCCCTTCTCAGCTCATGACCCACAACCAGAAGGAGCAAGGAAATGACCACCTGCACCCCCACCCCACTCTCAGAGCCCTGTAGTCTCTCATGACCTAATTGGGATTGCTCCGAGCTGTGTCATTCATGTCCACATGGATAAGGAGCATAGGGTAGTGGTTGGAGGGCTGGAGAATCTTTGGGATCCTCTCAGCTACGTCCCAGCTACAGGCCCCTGGGAAGTAGCAGACCTCCTGGGCTAGGGGATCAGGGCAGCAGATTGCCCCTTCAGTCCCACTCAGGAGGGAGTCTCCCATGACAAGCACTCTACGCTTCATCTTAGGGAGAGTAGGGGTGGATGATCCTCCCTTGCCTGCAGGAGCTGGCATCTCTGCCGGCTCTGCTGGGGCTGCAAGAGGCTTGTACCTGTTGCAAAGCTCCAGAGGGGAGGGAACCTTGGTGCAGCAGGCCTTGGGGCCCTTGACCACCTTGGTCCAACCCCCTGGCTGAACAGTATGGGAGACCCCCGAGTCCTCCCTTGTCCTTGAAGGTGACTTTGGTCTACACTTTGCTTCGAGGGGGTGAAGGGCCTGGCAGTAGGAATCTATCTCCTGCTCGCCATCCCTGATGGCAAGTAGTCTCTGGACTGCAGCCTGGAACTCGCCTACCTGGTGCCCCAAAGACTCCGAAGTGGAGCAAACCTCACAAGGGGAGGTGGCCATGTTTCTGGTCCCAGGAGCCTGGAAATGTGCCAGGCAGCCCCCACAGCCAAGAGCCAGGGGCTCCTCCTGCATGGAGACATCTGAGATGCCAGAGGGGGAGGCTGCAGACTCCAAGGGGACCCTCGGGTTGCGGCGTGTGCCCATACACATCATGTCACTGGGAGGCCAGCTACTGATGGGACTAGCTTCCCTAGGACTCACTGGCAGGGCCTCGGGTCCTCCCACTCACCCTCCTGCACAAAATCCCGCACTAACTTGCACACTGGGCAGACAAGTGCACCTGTTTGCATGGCCTGTTCGCAAGGCTCCGGTTGCATGGCTCCCTGGGGGCCTGGGTGAAGTAGGAGCTGGGGCGGCAAGACCCTCCTCGGTTCCTCTCAGCTGCCTCCCTACAGCTGATCTATACTAGCCCCTCCCTCCACGGGCCCTGCTTACCTCTGGCTGTGCTGGGTTCAGCGGGGTGCTCTGTGGCTGCTGGGGATCGCTGGGTGGGCTCCACACGCTGCTGGGGGGTCACTGGAGGTCACTGGGGGGGCTTTGGGTGCGGGGGTGCAACAGGCCTTCACCCATGTGTCTCACACCGCTCCTGGGGCCAAACATTTATGTCTTTATTTCTCTTTTTTGTTATGGAATTATCTTAGAGTTTGAATTATGGGATACATCAGGTCTGTCCCACTACTGGCTCATGGGCTGTGTGTGGCCTGAGAGGGGTTAATTTGCTACTGCCCACCTCCTGCTCAGGTGCTGCTCCTCTTAGCACAGTGGAGGTTGCTGTCACTACGCTCACCAGGCTTCTCCTTCCTCTGTCAGCTTTTGTTTCCTGCCCCTGCCACTGGAGGAAGGTCAAGGCAAGAAATCACTGCTGTGGGACTAACAGAGCCCTAGTCTCAGGGTCCCTGTGTACAAGGGAGAGGCAACTGGTGTGGCATGGCAGAGCAGGGGATGTCCATGCACTGCAGCAGCTCAGCACTTAGTGTGGTGGGAGACCCATTCAGGGTGTGGGCCCAAGGTCCCCTCAGCCTGCACAGATGCAGCCTGCATGACATGTGGCCCCTAGTCACTTTGAAATTGGGTAGCCTGTTCTAGAACCACACCTGAAGTAGTTGATTGTAAGCTCTGCTAGGGATATTGTGTTGCCAGGGGTTTTAGTGATTGGTTGTTTTTTTCCTGTACTGCTCGAATCATAAACTTTTCCTTCATTTTCTGTCTTCCTTGTCTTCTGTCAGTTCAGTCACCATAGCTTTGAGGCTGAAAAGTTCAGTGTTAAGCAGCATGTTTATTAAAGTTTTCAAGTTAGCTAGTCTGAGTGTCAAGACTGCCTAGCCCTGGGTCAGACAAATGCTTGAAAATAGTTTAATCTGTTGAAATGGGTGGCAATTATTTGCTTAAATAGCTATGAGGAACCGGGGTTTAGGCCCATTCATATGCTTTAAGTTTTAAGATGCATGTTCAGGTATTTGGCATAAAAGCTACTATTAGTACTTTACCCAGACCAAAATCTGCCATCCTGTGGCTTATGCTGGTTTCAGTTCTGTGGACTCTAGTTTATGTGAATTGTACAAAATTCAGCATATTGGCTTCAAATATAGCTGGGCATATTTGCCTGAAGTGTCAGATTGCTGTCCAATAGAGAGTGGGGGCAAAAATTGAGAAAGGTGCCCACTGCTGCAAGCTGTGAGTTTATTAGGGAGACGGTTGGCAATGCAAGGTTTCGTTGGGGTTTTTTTACTGACAATCTGCGAGCTTTTGACTGACAGCCAAACTTGTTTTACTGAAATATCTTTTTCCTGGTATGTTTTACATAATATAAATACAGCTCTTATTCCAGGTCCCATTAGTAGGGCTGGGTTCAAGTTTAGGAGTTTAGCATCAACCACCATGAAAAAAAGAAAGTTTGTTTTCAGGAAAAACTTGGTATTAAAATGTCTTCCTTGGCTGCACCCCTGCTTGACTGTAGCAATGGTCTTAAATTGTGCTGTCCTTCTTGTCAGAGCCCCAACATAGTCACCCTCTGATGCCCTTACTGCACCCTGCACTGTGGTGCTCAACTCGCCAGCAGCACACACCTGAGAGACCACTCCCTTCATGGTGCTGTGCTCCCACTCAGACACAAGTTGGTGCTGCTGTTCTCTGTCTGTCAGAGTTTCCATCAAGTTGCAGCTGCTTAGTGTCTTCACTGATGATTACAGGGACCAGAGCAGAACCATATAGGTTCATAGATGTAGGGTTGGAGGGGACCTGAGCAGATCATCAAGTCCGACCCCCTGCCTTGGGCAGGAATGAATACTGGGCTCATATGGCCCTTCCTAAGTTTAAGCTCATATGACCCCAGCTAGGTAGTTATCTAGCCTCCTTTTAAAGACCCGTAAAGTAGGAGCCAGCACCACTTCTCTTGGAAGCTGGTTCCAGATCCTGGCTACCCTGACTGTGAAGTAGTGCTGCCTGAAATCTAGCCTGAACCTACTCTCAATCAATTTGTAGCCATTATTCCTTGTTACTCCAGGAGGTGCTTGGGGGAACAGGGTCTCACCTATTCCCCTCTGGTAAGTTTTATAGACGGCCACTAGATCCCCTCTCAGCCTTCTCTTGTGAAGGCTGAACAGGTTCAGGTCCCATAGCCTCTCCTTGTAGGGCCTGCCCTGCTGGCCCTGGATCATGTGAGTGGCCCTCCTCTGGACCCTCTAGCTGCTGGCCTCATCCCTCCTGAAATGCAGTGCCCAGAACTGGATACAGTACTACAACTGTGGCCTGACCAGTGTCACATAGAGGGGGAAGATCACCTCCTTGGACCTGTTCGTGATGCATCTGTGGATGCATGACAAGGTGCTGTTAGCTTTACTGACTGTGTCCTCAGATTGGTGGCCCATGTTCATTTTAGAATCAATATTGACTCCAAGATCTCTTTCTGCCTCTGTGCTTTCGAGAAGGGAGTACTCCAGCCTGTAGGTATGATGCTGGTTCTTTCTGCCTAAGTGCAGTACCCTGTACATGTCAGTATTGAATCCCATCCTATTCACATTCGCCCACCCCATAACCTGCCCAGGTCCAGTTGTATCCTGTTCCTCCCTTTTGGCATACCCACCTCACCCCAAATCTTGGTGTTGTCAGTGAATTTGAACAGGGTGCTTTTCACCCCCTTGTCCAAGTCACTAATAAAGAAATTGAACAGTACAGGCCCAAGGACTGAGCCCTGGGCGACTTCACTGCCCACCTCCCTCCAGGTCGAATATGATCCATCCACTAGGTGCAGCCCCCTAGCTAACTTGAGACCCATCTGACAATGCCACAGTCACCTAGCTTTTTAATGAGAATGGGGTGGGAGACAGAGTCAAAGGCCTCCCTGAAGTCCAGAAAGGCTACATTGACTGTGACACCTGTGTCCAATGATTTTGTGACCTGATCGTAGAAGGCTATCAGATTGGTCTGACAGAACCTGCCTTAATGAAACCATGCTGGTTGCCCTTGAGCATCCTCCCCCCCTGCTGGTCCCTCCCAGATGTGCTCCTAGATAATTTTTTCAAAGAGCTTCCCCAGGACTGAGGTAAGACTAATGGGCCTATAGTTGCCTGCATCCTCCTTCCTCCCTTTTTGAAAATTGGAACCACATTGGCCTTCTTCCAGTCTTCTGGCACCTGGCCAGAGTACCATGAGTACTTGTAAAGCTATGCCAGGGGCCCCGCGATGACCCCTGCCAATACCCTCAGCACCCTGGGGTGGAGAGCATCTGGACCTGCTGATTTTAACAAGTCCAGCCCCTCCAGAAGTTCCCTAACTTGGTCCTCCCTGACCCAAGGCCTGGTGGAGTCCCTCCTGAATCCAGGTGGGGGAGATGCCTCAGTCCCTGCTCAGAAAAATGGAGGCAAAGAATTTGTTAAAAAGGTTTGCTTTTCCATGTGGTGCAACCACCAGATTGCCAAGCATATCCTGCAGGGGCCTGACGTTGCCTAGTGCCTTCTTTTTACTCCCTATGTATTTAAAAAAAAGACTTTTTTCTGTCCTTGATCGTTGTTGCTAGCCCTAGTTCTGTCTCTGCCTTAGCCTTTCTAACAGCCTCCCTACAGACTCATGCTATGAAGGTATAATCCTCTTTGGTGATAGCCCCCCCTTCCATTAGATGTATGCCTCCTTTTTGGCTTTTAGACATTCCTGAATGCCTCTGGTGAGCCAAGGGAGCTTTTGAGCACTTTTTCCTGCTTTTTGCGTTGGGACTGTCGCCCCTTGGGCTTGGAGGATCGTCTCCTTAAGGAAGGACCACTCATCTTGGACACCTAGTTCCCCTACTCTTGGGACCGCAATGCCTCTCCTACCAATCTCCTCAACTCATTGAAGTCAGCCCTCCTGAAGTCCAGGGCTGCTGCCTTGCTGTAGGCCCTTGACACCCTGTGCTGGATGGTGAATTCCAGTAGGTGATGATCGCTATCGCCCAGGTTGGTCAAGAACCTGGAGTCCCCTCACTAAGTCATTGCCTGTGGCCAGGCCCAGGTCCAGCAGGGCATTCCCCCTGGTGGGACTGTGCATCTTCTGGGTTAGGGGGAGGTCTTGTATCTCAGCAAGGAACCTGGTTGACTGCTCCTCCCAGCAAATGTCTGGGTAGTTTAGATCACCCATGATGACCACATCCCTTGACTTAACTGCCTCCGTGAGCTGACCCAAAAATTCCTGGTCCAGCTCTTCCCCCTGGTTGGGTGGTCTGTAGTAGACCACACCATTAAGTCCCTTTCCCCAGGACCCCCTTGTATTCTGACTCGGAGCACTTCAGTCTGCCCCTCCTCTGACCCCATCCTGTTAGTTGAGGACATGTATTGCTCTTTGACATAGAGCGCCACACCCCTGCTTTTCTTCCCCATTCTGTCCCACCTGTATAGTCTGTAGCCCTTAATGTTTACCACCCAATCATGAGTTGAAGTCCACCAGGTTTCAGTGAGCCCTACTATGTCTGGGTTTGTACCAGGTATCTGGAGAGTGAGTTCCTCCTGCTTATTCCCCGTACTTTGAGCATTAGGAGGCCTTAAATGCCTTTACACTATCGGTGCATGTCTCCTCCCCCCCCAATTCTTAGGGCTATCCAAACCCTTGTCACTTATCTGGGTACTTCTTGTGCTCATCACCTGTCTTGGCTGGGATGTGTCCTCCTGTGGCCCCATCCCCTGGCAGAGCTAGTATAAAGCACAGCGTATGAGATCAGCCAACCTAGAAGAGAAGACACACTTGCCTTTAGGGGCTGTACCCAGCTGGCTGCAATAAGGATATCAGGGTTAGTCATCTGTTGAACAGGTGCTACCTGATGCAACCCCAGAGACATGGCCTGGTCCCAGCTGGGTTGAATAAGGCAATCCAGGTAGCCAGCCTCCTGCAGCTGCAGGCAGCAGGCCCCAGCTACTCTACCCACTAAAAGCCAAATCTAGCCTACAGTATCCTTGTCTTAGCAAATTCAAAAGTTCTTGCTCCCAGCCTTCCATGCACTTCCTTGTTGGTATTGTGGTAAGATCTGTGGCATTCCTTGATTCCAGTTGTCTGCTTTTGGTTCTGGTTTGACCTTCAGCACTGTCTTTTGACTTGTGATCCTGGTTGAGCCTTGGCTTACCCTGTCTCCAGCTATGGCTTCTGTCCTTGGCCTGTTCTGACTTTGGCTCCGGCTTCCAATGTAGGAGGGCAGTTGGATCTACCTTGTTTCCCCCTCTGAACTCGCCTGCCACAACTTTGATTGAAAACAAAAAAAGGTTCAGTTATATTCTTTAGGGGTGAGGAAAACACCACAGACCTCCCAGATGATAACTCACATGGTACTGATTTTTATTTAGCAAGCAGTTACAAAGTGGCATTCACCTCATCAATTACCTCATTAGCAAGGGAAACTCTGTAGTTGAGCTGATAACCCCCCTGGCTGGGGCGTGCCCCAGATGCTATTAGACTATTCTTAGTTCAAGTGGCGTCTTCCCGGTTAATTAAGTCATCAGCAGGGCACGTTCCCTGCACCTCTACAAGTAGTGATCAGAGAGCTGCCTTCGCAGTTACTTGCCGTGTCTAATGGTGGAGCTGGCTCAGCTCTTAGCTATCCAATAGTGCAGCCGGCACTGCACCGCCTTAGCTGCCTGTGTTGTCCCAAACATCTTTACCTCAGGGTTCTTCATGGCCCGACAATCCCCCGAGCCCCGACTCTTCCCAGGGCTATCTCCCCCCCGGGAGTGTGTGTGGTGGCAGCCCCCTCGGGTGAGTACCCCTCTCATTAGCCAGCTGTGGCGTCCTGGGGTTGGTAGTCTCAGCCCCTTTTTGGTGGGTGATTGGGCTTCTCTCTCTCTCTCTCTCTCTCTCTCTCTCTCTTTCTTTCTTATCTTGCAATTTGCTGTTCTTCCTCCAGTACCTGGAAGCAAGGTGTGCTTGCTCGTTGCCAGGTTTATACTGGCCATGGTGAGTTAATTATCCTGATCTCTCCCCAGTGTGTGATTCCCCCCACCTGTGTAAGGTACCCGCTATGGTTACCCACACCCATGGCTACCCTAGTAATGGGGCTCCTGCCTGAGCCCCTGTTACATTCAACTCCAGTTCTGATGCAAGACCCTACTGCAGCCCCCACCGCCCTGTGGAGTTGATCTGGGTTGCACCTATGCTTCAGGTCTTACTACTAGGCAAGACAACCCACATCCTGGTTTCCTAGCATTTACTGATAGTTAGGGATCTGGGTTTCCCACTTCCCATGGAAAAATGGAGTAAACCAGAAGCAAACACGGATTTCTTGTTTTACAAGAGAAACCCATGGATTTTGCCATTTTGCAATGAGCTCCTTGTCACTGCCGTCACTGCAGCCCCTTGCACTGGTGGCAAGCAGTGGCAAAGAGATCCCCGCATGGATCCACTGTTTTCTGCCATGCCCGGTCGTGCCTGCTGGGCTCAGGAGACCCTGGGGGAGAGAAGCAGAGTGGTAGGGAACAGTGGCTAGCAGCTCCTCTGCACAGCTCCACTGTTCCCTGCTGCCCTGCCTCCAGAGCCCAGCAGGCACAACCTGGCACAGCAGACAGCAGCAGAGCCACACGGGGATCTACTTACTCTGCTCACCCTGCACTGCCCTGGAGATGTGCCTCCTGGACATGGGGCTGTAGTGAAGGCAGCACCATGGGACTGCACCCCTCAAAGCAGCAGCAGAAGCAGGAGGTGTGTGGTCAGGGCGGGGGCAGGGGAGAGCAGAACAAGGAGATCCCTGCATGGCCCTGCTGTCCCCAGTCACACTGGATCATGCGTGCCAGGCTCTGGAATCCGCGGGGGAGGGAAGCAGGGTGGGAGCTTCAGCCTGCACCTGCCCTGTCTACAGATTTGGGGGGGGTGTGGGTCCTCACCCTGGGAGTGCGCATGGTGGCAGGGCCTGCATAGGGTCTGTGGACCCAGGTCCATAGTCTGGCAGTTGAGGGCCCCCTCCTGCATGGCTGGGGGAGCAGGACTGTGGGTGGGGAGTGAGGGGCACCAGCAGGGCCGGGGGTGAGGGGGCTGTGGGGGACCTTTAAGTTTAATTGCAGATTTTGAGTTTTTTAGCAGAGAATTTGGTATTTTTTAGCAGAGAATTGTGTGTGGGGGGGGGGCGGGGCGGGGCGGTCAGGGAAAATCAGGATCCCTGCTGATAGCCATTCTTAGCCTGTTTTCTCTAGTGATGGTCCGCAAGTTTACTGACAGTTGACAACTCTTAAGAAGTCTATTAAAGCTGTACCTTAGCTGTACCTTACCATATTACGGCTTCTAGTTCGTCTTCTTTTACAAATATTTACTTCAATTAGTTCTACAAAACTAGGAATTAATTTTTTCATTCTAGACACCCCCTTTTCCTTAGCCTGCTCTGATTGTAAGAACTGTTCTTGAGAAAACAGACTTTTCAGAGGAATTTAGCTGTAGAGCCAGTCAGGCCCATTCTCTTTCATCAGGGGAACTGTTTAGGCAGGCCTTGATCTCTGTAGTTAGTGCCAAGTCTTTTTCAAAGGATTTTCCTTGTAAAGTTCTCCCATGCTGAGGGAGCTGCTCACCTGATTTCCATAACTTTGACTTCTGGAAGATCTGGGTACTGACCTCACAAAGCCTTATTACTAGACAGTTTCAATGAGAATTAGAAAACCCAAAGTATGTATGCACATAATGTTACCATGTCATGAAAACCCATAATGACAGTTATGTAGCTGCTTATGTGCTTTCCAAAATTATCGTTGTAATTCTTTTTCATTAAAAAAATTCTATAGAGACAACTAGCACATGTACATTTTCCCAATAATTCCCACCCTCCCACAACTCCTCATATCAAGGTTGCAAAAGGAAGTTGGGGCTCTACTATATGCATGGCTGCATAATGTCAAGACTCATAAAAGTTTAACTGTCTCTTTCTTTTTCCTTTAACAGACAAAGACTGCGCTCCAAAATCTGATACACAGACATCAGCAAATACCAGGGAGCATGTGGAAGGCTTTTTTGGCACGGTTCGAAAAGACACAAAAAAATGACTAGAAAATTTTACCGATTTAGTGACTCATTAATTGTAAAATACAAAATTACATGTAGTTCAATAAGCAGTCCTCTGACAATTCATAGTAAAAAGAAATGTTCTGTAGAAATGGTTGCTGGAAGATTGTCACTGATGTTACATATTTAATTTATGGATTTCCATATAACCAAACAAGAAAAATGTGATTTGATTGACTGTAGATTTTCCTGTGTTTGTATCCAGGGCTCAATCTTGCACGCTCTACCCAAACAAAATTCCTGATGATTTCAATAGGAAGCTTGCTTGAATACAAGCTACAGAAACAGACAGAGAACTTATGCAAAAAGGTGCATGCATTTTTTTTAAGTTAGTGAACCAAAACCAAAGGGGCTTTGGTACATAACTGTTACTTTAAGTACTTAGGAACCTAGGTTTCATTGTTTAGATCTTCAGAATACCATCCTTCTCAGCTCTACCTAATCATGCAAGTGCCTAAATTTCTGCCTGTGGATATGTGCAAACCCTGTCTATATCCTGATGCATCTGAGCTGCTTGGAGGCTAAATCCTGGTGTCTCAAAGTAGATGTTGCCTGCTTACCTCACCTGCAGGTACAATCCGGTAGATACTTTTTTCAGTACACCTGTTGGAGTAAGCATCCTCCCATGATAGTAGAGAATGAGAGACCATGTGGGTCTCGGTAGTCCAGTGCTTAGGTTACTTGCTTGGGATATGTGAAAGGGAGATTTCCATTCATGCTCCAATGACCATATTTCCACAAAGAGGAGTGTTTGGAGAGCATGAGAAAATACTCCTCTCAGAATATGAAATAAAGTGACATTGAATGGTTGCTTTGAATTTATTTGAGTCTCTGTTCCAATAAGGCAGAAAAGGAATTTGAAAATGCATTCCCCCCATCTTGCTAGTGAGTGTTACAGCACCTAGGTTTAAAAGAGCGCATGTGTGTTGGGAGAATCGTGCTGTTCTCTTTCACAAAGATTTAGTGGCTAACTCCAGGAAAAACTTAGGTGGCTAAATAGCAGCAAAGAATAGGATCATTTGTTTGCTATGCTATCCAATAGAAAATGTTGAGACAGCTTCCTGCTCACCATGTTGCTACATATGTATCCCATTCTTAGGCACCCAGACTCCCCATGTAACACCTGGGCAGAATTAGGTGCCTAGCTGGGTCCAGGATTGCAGCAGGTACCCCTAAAGGTTGAGTGATGCATCCCCCAAGTCCCTTTGTAGTTGCACCCCTAAATGCCTAACTAACAGCTTTCAAGATATTAACTAATTCCAAAATGGCACTCCTTATAATACATTTTCAGCAGTTCCCCATTTCTAACTGTGCATATTGTTCCTAGATAATTTTCAACTTTCTTCTCACGTTTATCTGACAAAATATTGAGTCCAATTTTAAGTCTAGCTGAATTATTAGACCCCCTTTAAGTGCCTGTAAACTGAAGCTTTATATAAAATATGGCATTAGCTGGAGTTTACATTTTTCATATGGTGCATATTAATTCCTAGAGTACTGAACCCAAAATTGCCAGTGATTTTTAAGTAATGGTGTATAAAGTCCCTCAAGTGAGATGAGAAGGGAACTATAAAAGGTTTTCCATACTCTACTCAGTAATATATTTCAAAAAACTTTTCTGTTTCTAAATGTTGCTCCCTCCAATATGTTCAGCATTTCCATAGTAAAATTACTGTCAGGAATGAAATACTCTTTGCTGTATAAGTAATTCTCAACCAGAGTGCTGTGCAGTTCCTTTGAAGGGTGCTGTGAGGTGTGAGGAGATGAACAGATAAGTGCAGGCTTGGGCTTGTCCCTGCCTAGCTGATCTACCCTCACTGCCTGGCCAGTCTGCAAGGAGGCAATCACTGTAATCTGTAAATCAGTTTTTGGAACTGGGTGCCACTCAGTGAGGTGTGCCTTCAGTCCAAAAAGGCTGAGAACCACTCTGCTAAAGACGCAGCATGTCTCTTACTTAAGTCAGTGGCAAAATGCTCTTTTACTTCAATGGTGCAGCAGTCTATAAAATCTATAAAAAAATATCCCATTTTGCATTGTAGGATGTATGAGTTTTTGTTACGCAATAGCAAATTATTTTGTTGTTAGTTTCAGTCAATAAAGGCAATCTCCAAACACACACAAGTTAATGGCAGGACTGAAACAATGAGGGTTGATTCCAATCTCAAATGCTTACTTTGCTGGGAAGAATATGAGCACTTAATTAGTGCAAAAAAATGAGCTGTGTGTTTCAGATAAAGCTTTCAAATAGATTGCAAGTGAATGCTATTAAAAAAAAAAAAAAAAAGTATGGCTTAAGTTTTGCCAGCTTTCATGATAAAATTACTAGCCTGTCCCAACTGAATGTTTTAATATAAACTCTCAAGACTCCTGGAGACAAGTGACATTGTAAAAATCTCAGCTGTCATTTTTTTAAAAAGTCTAGTAGTCCTGTTTTTAAAAAGGAAAGCTTGACCTGCTTTCTGAAGCTACCACAAAGCCTCAATAACTACAAAGCAAAGAGGAAGGTAAAACTGTATTTATTTAAATAAATTCTTTAAAAATTATTATCGTGATTTCTTTGATGGCTCTTACTGTCAAGTGTATCTTTTGGTTGCCATTTAAAAAACTGCAGTATATATTTTGGAAACACTGACCGCATCTACACAAAACACTGACTGAGCAGTCGTTACTACACAGTCATTTAGTACTTGTTTATCAAGTACTAAAAGACTGCACAGTAACCCGAGTTACTGCACAGCAGCACTGCCAAATGTCTTTTTTGTGAGGCTGTTGCTCAGTACCTTGGATAGTACTGCGCAGTAGTGTCATGTCATGGTTGTTGCCACGTGACACTACTGTGCAGTAGTAGTATCAAGCTACTACGTAGTCAGCATATCATGTAGACGTGGCCACTGAGAGAGAGAAGATGAAATATTAAACTAAGCAGGTGTGTGTGTGTGTGGTTTAAAGAAAAGGACATTTTCTTTTGTCCTACAGCTGGTGTCATTCTGAAAATTCGTTTTATTCCTAAGTTGTCCCTTGCTAAGTGCAGGTCAAAAGAATTCCTAATGCCCTTCATTTTTTCATGAAAGCCAGATATTGTGATATTTGAATGTTAAGTTTTCAGGCTGTGTGGGATCTTCATTGAGTGAAAGCTCACATGCACATGCTTGCTATGAGTGCGCATATGCCACAAGTGCTCAAGCTTGGAGTCTTTTTGTCATATCACTGCCTACAGACTGACTATGCTTCTCCTTTTTGTGTCCTGCACTAAAAGGATAAAGTGTGGTGCCTCCTTTCTGTTCCTCCCAATAGCCTCACCTCAAGACAAAGCACTTCATTGGCTCATGTTTCTCACAGTTTCCTAAAGCTCCGGAAACCCACCATTGCGCGCGCGCGCGCGCACACACACACACACACACACACGCACACACACTCACTCTTTATTAAAACACAGTGAAGTAGCAGGTATGCCTATGCTCTACTATAGGGATTTTGCATGCTTCTGGGCTTTGCTGCTTACCTCACAGGGCTGGGAGGGAAATGTTTTCCCCTCCTGCTGCTGCTTATATCAGGGTTTGTTTAATGCTTTCCTCAAAAAGGGTGTGTGTTGGCTGCAGCCAAGATATGGGATTGTGAGGAAGAAACGCCAATATTCCTGCTAGCATTTAAACCCCGAAATTCCTGCCTTGAGGGTTTTGTCCCTCTGCTCAGGGGACAAGATCACCTGATCACCTCAATTGTATTTATTTAAATAAATAGAATTTAAAAAAATTATTATCACAATTTCTTCAATGGGTCTTACTGTCAAGTGTCTTTCGGTTATTTTTGTCTTTCGGGCGTCTCTTTGCACTCAGTAAGTATTCATATTCTCCCCATGGCCTGATCACCATATTTGGGGTCAGGAAGAAATTTTTATCGCATGGTCAGATTGGTACCGACTGTGCGGGTTTTTGTCCTCTTCTGTAGTGGGGTGCATGGCTGTAGCAGTACAATAAAAGCCACGTCATCTGGCACCTTACAAACTGGCATGCTCTACTAACCAGCATGCCAGTTGACGTAGCAAAAGAGAAACCAGAAGTGCCCGCCATGGCACTTCCAGTTTCGCCGAGCCCCCACAGCCTGGGGCAAAGCAGCCTGTGCCGTTGAGCCCCCAATCCCGGGGCGTAGCACCCTTTCCCCAGTGTGCCTGGGGCCCCCCTCCCTGTCCCCCGGCACACTGACATGGCAGGAGGGGTGGCGGTGCACTGGATGTGGCGGAACAGACGACAGCCTGAACAGTCAAAGATGCCTGTTCGGGCCTCTCGGGTAACTGGCATATTTGGTTATCTGGCACCCCCCATTCCCCATGGGTGCCAGATAACAAAGCTTTTGCTGTACCAGGACCCAGGGGTGACCATGGTGCCCCCTGGTGTCCGAATGGCTATTGCCTTAACTTGATTCTAGGTACCCTTCCTTCACTTTTGCCCATCATGCCTTGGTGTAAAAGGTACAGAGAAAGGCAACAAAGATGATCAACATATGGAGTACCTACTGTACCAGAAGAAGGTAAAAATGCTAGGACTTTTCAGTTTGGAAAGGAGAGGGCCAAAGTCTATATGATACAGGTACACACTATCATGAATGTTGTTGATAAAATACGGAGGAAACAGTCATTTATCAAATCCTAGAACACAAGAACTAGAATTGCTAGAAATTAACAGGAGACAGGTTAGAAGAAATAAGAGGAAGTGCTTCTTTACACACTGGGTGCATCTATGTGTCCCCATATGGCAACATTGCTATGGCACTATGTTTTAGTACTTCCTTTTGAAAGTACTAAAACATGGAGCAGTACAGGCTGTCACTGCATTGTGAGGGTGGCGCACATTTAGATTTTGCAGCTACATCACCATAGTGGCATGCTATAGCTGGGGAGCATGCCACTATGGTGACGTAGCTGGTGATCATGTATAGAAACGCACGATCACTCTGTTGCCATAGTGCACCATACAGTGATGTAGCACGTTGCTATGCTTCCATAGGGTGATGTGTGGATGCTGTTGCCCCTAGGATTCCTTTTACCAGAGACCCCCAAGGATTGACATGATTTGGTATCAAGTGAACTTTTAATAGTAACCCCTAGGCTTATTACAAGTATTCTTCCTTGCAATATGACCTGGCAAGTGGGTTCCTTCAGGCATTACAGCAACGACTTTCAGTGGTACCGGCCTTGGATCCTCTGCTGGGTGTGTGGGATGTTAGTTTCTGGATTCCTTGTTGTTCAGACAAGAAGTCCAAGGTTGTTCCTGTCTCCCCAGGGTGGCAACACAGAAGGCACACATGTGTTCCTTTGTTTGTCCATCACTTTTGTAAATTCTTTCACCCCAAATTGTCCAATCCCTTGGCTCTGTGCCAAGCATTCCTTATATGGTACACCAATCCCCTGGCACTGTGTTGGCCACATTTCTTATAGGGAAACTGCTGTCCCTTGCTCACCTGCTGCCCAATCACAGCACTCGCATCTCCCAGTGCCACAGGAGGCGCTCTGTTCAATTTTGTTGTTTAATTCTGGGAAGGCCTGGACTATGGCTAAAAGCCTTAGCATAACTCATCTTGCCTGCTACAGACACAACCTATGTGTATTTAACTTGTGGAACTCATTGCCTTGGGCAGTTGTAGAGGTATAGTATAACCAGGTTCAGACAGGGATTAGACATATTCATGGGGGACAATTCCTTTGGAAACTATTAAATAGGACAGGCTCAGATGACATCATGGGAGCAGATGGCTATCTGAAGCTAGATTTCCATGGGAGAGATGACACAATCATCAAACATTGCTGATCCCTGACCCTTTGGACTCCCCAAAAGCATTTCCCCTGTTGTAGAATGTGTATACCCTGTAAGTGGACAGTAACAAAGAACCAGAGACTCCTTGTACTTTAAGTGGACAGTGCAACAGGCTAAGCTTGCTGTGTGGAGCGACAGCAGAGCAGTGCAAGCTGGCTATTAAGCAAAGGGGAAACTGCTGTGTGCGTCTGAGGAGCCGTATGACTGGAAAGGGCAATGGGCTTATACACACAGGGCGTGAGCTATAGCTGGCAATCTGATCTTGTGTGTTTCAGAGAGAGGAGCTTCCCGGGGTTAGGTGCTTCAGGAAACAGGCCCACAGGCACCCAAGCTAGCTGCAAAAGCTTGAAGGAGATTGGTAAGGGGAAATTATGGCTTGTGGTGTGGCATTGACCCAGAGTGGGGGAGAATTTTAATTTGGAAGTGGTTTACTTATATTTATGTTGCACTTGTGCTTGATGCTAGAGAACTGGGTTGTAGTTATGTGGGTGGTATGGAGGCCACAGGGATCCCTGAGGGGCAACCAGCATAGAACCCTATCTGAGTCAGGGACCCTAGGGGGCTGTGCAGATGAAGAACAGCTTTGCTTGGTTCAAGGTCCCCAGGGGGCTGGAATATAGTGCGCGAAAGGGAGAGGAGGTTGGACCACAGGACAGTGAGACAGGACTGGGACCTAGGAGCCAAGGTCTGAGGCAGTGGACCTGGGCTGAGGGGCACAGCCAGAGTAACAGGGCCAAGGTTGAGAAGGCTGAGACCCACAAAGCTAAGTGCTGCATTGGGGCAAAGGATGCCCTCTGAACTGATACTGGGTAACACTTGCAAGGCATGGGCGTGGTACAGGGAGGCAGAAAACCATATTATCATCCCTTAGGTGGTTTGTGCCCTAAGGTGTGGATAGGATCACAGTCTAGGGTTTCACATTCAGATGGGTGTGGGCAGGAAAGTGCCACGGTGTGCTGCACGGGGCTAGCCGACGCATCTCTCCCCTCTCCTCCCCTCGCCCTCCCCTGGGTAAAAGGCAAATGTGCCGGGGGAGATGCTGCCGCCATGCCCTATGGACGCTCTGTCCCCACCCACCGGTGTGTACCCCCTATAACCTGTCCAAGTACCCCTAGGGGTACACCTACGCCTGGTTGACCACACCATGTATTAAAGGTAAGAAAAATGATTTTTATACACTATTCTGTACAGTATTCAAATCCCTTACCCCATTTTTCCCATAAGCCTTTAGTTTTACCAACCACGGTTTTGACAACAATGGGAACTCCTGCGGTTGGCAAGAGAAATCTGTATTTCCATTTCCATTTATTTTCTTTTTACATTCCTTCTCCCACATATTCAGGCCCACTCAGATCCCCTTAAATTCTCCTACTCCTGTGGCTTTTCCCACTCTCCTTGCCCTTCTAATCATCTTCATCATCATCATCATCATCAACATCTTTCTCTTGGTCTTAAGAGTTTGCCATTTAATATTATGTTGCTGCTTTTTCTGCTGTCTAGGCCAGTCTCTAGTGAGATTCCAGGGTGTTTTCCATTAATTTCGTTTCTCAAGGATTTAAGACCACCTTTTTTCTCCTCTATTATGTTCTTGATATGTGAAGATAGATAAATTTAAATGTATAGACCTTGTCTGTATCTTATAGTTGCCTCTGGTTGGGGGAGCAGGGGCTGTTGGGGAGAAGGGTGGGGAGAGGCACGAACAGGGCCAGGGGGTTGGCGGGCTGATGTCCAGCCATAGAAAACCATGGTTACTCAAAATTGTATACCATGGTAACCAAAATGGTATACAGAATATTAACCTTGGATACTCAAAACCATGGTTGGCAAAACTGTGGTTGGTGAGGAAAACCTGTATCACAAAAGGGGAAAAAACCCAGCAATGCTGGGAGCTGAAATCATTAGGACAAGAGGAAGGGAGTAAAACAAAGTGTAAGAGATGTGAAAATAGAAAGAAAGGGAATAGGAAAACAGCCTAAGGATATGAATACCTCTCTATCTATCTATTAGTAGCAGAACTAAGGAATGATGGGCCCCAGTGCAAGCACAATTTTTGGGTCTGCAATAAAATGACAGAAAATGCACAAACAACACATAGTAATATAGAATTATATAAATACCAAAAAAAAAAAAAAGAGGAAAATAATATTTCTTCTCCACTCACCATTATTACTGGAACTTCGTCTTTTGTGTCTTTTTCTTCACAAATTTCTCAGTAATCTGATCTAAATTAAGTTATTTTCAATAGACAATATTGCTAATCCACAAAGCCTTTCCTGTCCTATTGTGCTATGTAGGTTCAAATTGTGGGGAAGTACATTGCACATGTTCTGCATTTGTTTCTCTCATATTTGTTTGCCTGCACTCTGCTCATATTAACAGCCCCATCATACCCTTGACTGCCACACTTCCAGATGTTCAACCATTTTCCTTTGATGCAGTTCACAATTTCTTGTTCAAGACTAGCACCACTTTGATCACATATTTTAGAAAAGCCTTGTTATAAGCCCTGTGAAAAGCTATATTAGTATAATTGGTTTATACTGATACATAATGAAAAATTTGACCTAGCTGGTCAATTTTTGCAATGTCTAGGGGTGTATCCATAATACTATAACCCATGCACAAAATGTACAAGACATTCTATGCTGCAAGGGTGTTGTGGGGTATCATGCTTGTACTCCAAAGTGTGTTGTAATTTAAATATGGTTATTTTTTTTGTTTCTGATTTGTACAACATGTTTTATAATCATGTTTTATCTTGTCTCTTCTCCTCTCATTAATTTGAGAAGAGGCATGCTGTCTGGACAGGAAAGCACCCTTTTTTAGACCTTTTGTCTAGGGATATACCCTGCTGTTTACTGTAAACACAAGAACATAGTGATCAATCACATAAGCAGTGGGATCAGACCCCTAGCATGATTAGCTAAACTGGACAGTGTTTTTTTTTAAATTAATTGGTTAAGAGGAAAAACTGGTAGCAGGGCAAACCCTGATTGGAAAAGCTAGGGTGATGTCACACCAAATATGTAGGAAGAGGGAGCTGAGGCGCTAGGGTGGACCTCCAGGAGGGTCCCAGCCAGAGGAGCCAATATGAAGGGGAACTCTCATATAGAGGGAAGTGAGAGAGTCTCTGAGTCTGAGACTCCCCTTCTCTGCCTCTGTTTGTCCCTCCTTTGCTTTCCTGGGTTTTCGGTGGGATAATAACATGAGGCTATTAATCTGTGGAGCAAACCACCAGGATTAGAGCCTGGTAAAGTGTGGGTCAGGATTGGAGCCTGGTCCTTTTCATTGCTGTGGCAGTTTCTAGTGTCTCAACCTAGCTGGGTATCTTAGCCCATCTATCTGCAGTTCAGATCCCTACCAGTATAGGCCTGGTTGGCCTTTCTTTTGAGTTCTTTTGCAGTTTTCTGCCCCAGCTGAAGTTGTGAGATTTGGGACTAGGAATTTTGGAATGTGGTCACCCTCCAAAGCCACTACATGAAAGTGGAGATCTCTGCTCTACAGCTTCCCAGGGAGCAACAAGGGGCCCCTTTCACTGCAAAAGGACCAACGGTCTCTAGCAGCTCCCTGAGATTTAGCAAACCTAAGGAGCTGCTCATAGGACTCTCTGTTATGGGCCTTCCTATCCAGTCTATTGCTGTAAGGCAGGTGTAGGCGTGCAAGCCCCCAGAATTAACCCAAGTCTCGGACTGCTTGGGCATGGGTGGAAGCTCCCCAAAGGGTGCAACATATAAACTATGCCTTGTAGTTGATAGTGTTTCAAATTGCATTTGGTATTTTCCTTTGTCTTCTGAAATAAATCTGTCCTTTGTGTTTACACTGCTTGAGAGGTGGGGGTTTTGTTTATGTGGGACACTCCAGACAGATTCAGTGATCCCAGATTTCTGGGTGGGGGGCTTGAACCACAGTGAAATATTATTGGGTACCCCAAAATTTGAACTCAGCCCTTGTTGCTGCTTACCAGTGCCTGGCAGAAGGGTTACAATAACAGAGGAAAATGGTGCGCTTTGGACTTCTTCAACAATCTTTCAACCATTCAGCCATTTTGTTTTCAGTGTGATGATTTAGATAGCACACTGTACCTTTTGGCATATTAACTAGCGCTTTTCAGCACTGGGTCTTATTCAGCCAGGAGTTCAATGCCTCAGACAAAATTCTTGTTATTAACATTGCCTAAAATCTCCCTGTGCCCTGAAAGTGAGGTTGCATATTGTCATTATTAGTCACATTGTGAAATGCCTAAGTACTTGCCTCCATAAGTTCTTTGCTTTCTTAAATTATTTTTCATGACCTTTGTCAATAATGCCATGTAATCTCCACTGCCAGAACACTATGAAAGCATTTAAGTGCAAATGTGAAGTTTCATGGCCATTGATCATTTCAGTACAATGACACCAGTTTCTAACATCTCTCACCCATGCTACATTTCACGTAGAAGACCTATGGTTGGCAAAGAGCCAACATGACTTATGTAACCCAGGTACACCGAAGGGTGTGTCCTATTCTCAGTTGGATAGGAGGGGTAGGCATGACAGGGTGCTGTGAGAGGGATGCCAGAATTTCAAGTGGATCCCTCTTTTCTCTATAGAGTTAGTCCAAGCCCAAAGTTCTTAATTATATACAATTTATTGAGTTACCAGCATATATATAAAAAACTCTTTAAGGTAGATATTGTTACAGATATAGATACGAGTATACATATAAAGGTCTGTTAGCTGGAAGAAGTCGGCCCTAGGGAGGGCATTTGGGTAAGTACCCATGCCTCAGGCCCAGAAGAGGGGTGGATCCTAGGACAGTTAATCCAGCAAGTTTATATCACAAGTGAGTTAGCTAATAAAGACATCCTTACAGAGCGCATTATACAGAATACACCCAACTGTTAATAACACCAACATTAACAATAGATACCGAATATGAAACATAACTATACCAGATATTAGACGTACCCTATCTGGGTTCCAACCACTTGGTCCCTCAAATGGGATAGGGTCTTCTCCCCCTAGGCTCACTCCCCTCCAGGGTCCCTTGCCCGGGGACGCGCGTTCCTGGTAAGGAAGCTCTGTGGGACCCTTGTTCCTGGTAACTCACGGTCCTTCCTCTGGGGACTGTTGATCTGGCCTCTGGGTCCCCACACCATCTCAGGCCTCCTGGAGCCACTGGCCTTGAGTTAAGGGTTCTTCTCTCTGGGCCCTGTGCCCCACGTTGGGCACCCAGGGAGCTCCTATGGGAGCCAAGCTCTCACCAGCTCCAGTACCCCAGCCTCATGTCAGGGGTCTTTCCCCTTCCTGGGCCCTGCTCTGGGCACTGGGGCTCTTTTAGTTTAATGCTGAGCCACACTGTGGGGCTCTGGTTATCTGGCCTAGAGCCTGGTCTAACTTGAGCAGCCTTGAGCTGCTCCCAGGGCCAACTCTCCGTGCACCAATCTGTGCACTGTGTAGGGCCCGAGCAGCGTCGAGCTGCTTCCAGGGCCAGCTCTCTGTGAGCCGACCTATGCACCGTCAAGGGTCAGGCAGGGTCCAGATGATAGTCTTCTCTGGAGCTCCTCTCTCCTTACCGTTCCTCACTGCATCTGCCCAGCGTGCTGAGTATGCTGGGCTTTTATTTACACTGGAGGCCCCGCCCCTGAAGTCTGCCAGACCTGCAAAGCGCAGTCTTTGATCAGGTCCAGGTGCTCCTCGCATCCCATCCCCACTCTGAGCAGGGGCGGGGCAAGCCCCTCCCAGCTGTTACCTGATTTGTGGAAGTGTTCCACTAATCCGAAGTGTCCTTCTCCAAGTAGGGCTTGCCAGGCAAAAGCAGCAAGCCTGACACACTTGAATTATGCATTGTCCATCCTAGGTTAATAATGAAACAGCCGACAGGTTTCTGCAGATTGGAACACAGGTTGTAGTGGGGATGATTTAGAGAGTATCCCAGGAAGCTCAACTGGCTTAGAGAATTTTACAGTAGCTCCAAGCATGCATTGTACCACATGACTCCAAGCAGCACTGAGGAAACAGCTCTTGTGATAAAGATCCAATTTCTTGCAAGCTTAATGGAGTCTTTTTTATTAGTACACAGAATAATGTGCATGGTATGATTACTCTAGCCTTTATTCTGATGGTGTAATACCTGTTACAAAAATCCCCCCCCCAGCCCCACTTTGTTTTTCATCCTGTGGAAATGGCCCCTTGGGTGTACATGAAAATGAAGTTGTATATTTTTTGTCTGTCTGGAATGTCTAAAAGAAATGTCTTTGCTCTGTGGGATATATTTCTCCTTGACACTCTAGGCCATTTGTACATGCCACAAAATTGGCCTTTAAAGTGGCTTAATGCCCTTTTGCACCACTTTAATGGTGGGCTGTTTGCATGTGTCGGTGGCGTAATGCACATTAAATGACTTTGGGATGCAGCAGAATAAAACATCTCTGAGGTGACTTAGTTTGCCGTGGAGGGAAGCACCAGGCCCCATGCATCTCAGGGGCTTTGCAGGCTGCCCGTGCAGGCAGCCTGGCAGCAACCTGTGCAGGCAGGCTCCACTGAAGGGGAAAACAAAAGCAGCAAGCCTGAACTTTTTTTTTTTCCTCCCCTGAGCCTGCCTGAGCTGTGCAGGGGCCTGGTGCTTCCCTCCACAGTTGTGGTGCCCTCTAGGACCGCTTGGACCAGGTGCCAGCTGGGGGGTGTCACCATTGCCACAGAGGGAAGCATTCTCCTGTAGCTCAGAGACCGCTTGGCCCACTGGCAGCTTGTCCTCCCATCCCCGCCACCAGAGAAGCAGGTAGTGGTAAGGCCTGACCCTTGTGTACACACCATGGGGGTTTACTTCACCCTAAATTGAAGCAGTTTTTTTTAAAGACCCACCACTTCAATTTAGGGAGAATTAAACCAAAGTAAACCCCCATGGCATGTACAAACACCCCTAGAGTATGTTTCTTGGGATTAATTCATCCATAGCTTGTTTGTCAGATGTCTCAGTTAATAACACACCACCAGTATTTATTACTGCATTGTCATCGGACTTTTACACTGTTTTGCTGTCTGAGAATTGGTACTCAATGCATTATTATTTTGAACACTTAAGTTATTTCTCCAGTTGAGAACACAGTCTCTGATGTCAACATATTGAAGAAATGTGCTTATTTTGGGTAGTTTTGCAGACAGTTTCAAGTCTTCCTTTTTTTTTCTTTCTGCTTTTGTGTGTCACTTCATGTTTAGGGGGTGATTACAAAGAACAGTGATTATAAGAACAGTAATTACAAAATGTAAACACCCCATCCCTATCACAAATTTTCACTTATAGGAAGAACATGCACACATGAAATGTGGGCTGAGGAATAGATTAATTAAAGCCTGGTGAGTTTAGTCAAGTTGCTTCCTTGTCAGTGCTGTGGTGGGGGGGCAGCAGCACCCTAAGTGCTGAAGGGAAGGGGCGCCAACAGGCCCTGCACAGCCAGGGTAAGGCATGGGTCAGAGCCATGAGCGACTCACTGAGGGGGTGTTGGAACAGGGGAAGGGAGGCTTCCACTACTGTATGCACCCCTGGGCATAGGCAGTGGAAGGCCAGAACTAACAGGGCTTAGACCCCCCCAAATGCAGGGCAGCACACAAGACCACAGGGCAGCCTGGGTGCGGGCTCCGGGTAGCAGCAGCAGGAGGGAGGGGTGTGCACAGACACAGACAAGCAGCTGGAGTCTGCTGGTGGACAGGAACTCAGCTTGGCCTGGCTGTTTGTAAAGCAGCACCTAGTAGGTAAGTGTGTAGGTGGAAAGGGGGGAATGGTCATGGGGGCACAGATTGAGGTCCCCGTGGTGAGGGAGGGAGTAGGGGCAAGGGCAGGGATGAATGGATCCCCAGGATGGGTCGTGGGAGGGTCAGAGCCTGAGTGGCTCATCCAGGGTGCAGGGGGCTCCTGCTGCTGTGCCCACCCCCAAGGCAGACATGGGGGGCACATGCCCCCCTGATCTGTGTGCAGGGTGGAGGCAGGCTGCTGTTTCAAGCTGGGACACTGCTCCCCACTGCCCTTGCCCCAGCAGCTGCACGATGCCCCATGCCTCCCGTTGCTGCGTGGACAATGGCCTCAGCACAGCCAGCACGCAGGAGGCATATGGTGTTGCACGGTTACTGGTGCAAAGGCAGCCATGCAACACCATATGCCACAACACCCCAGACCACAGCAGCAGCCTGACTCAGCCCCACACACAGATCCGGGGGGCACGTGTCCTCCATGCCTGCCTCAGAAGGTGTGCACAGTGGTGGGATCCCCTGCACCCCTGGATGAGCTGCCCAGGCTCTGACCCTCCCATAACCCATCCCAGGGCCCCATTCACCCCAGCTCCTGCCCCTGCCCCTGCCCCACCATGGGGCCCTCAATCTGCCTCCCCCAAACTCTTCCCTTCCCCCTTTCTCCCCCTACCTGGAGGCCTGTGTGTGTGTGTGTGTGTGTGTGTGTAGAAATATCTTTTAAATTTTACTCAGCCCCCCCCAAATAAGATTTTCTCCTTCCGCCTATACTCCTGGGCAAGCATTGTGGGGCATGTGCCCCCCCAGATCTGTGTGTGGGGTGAGGGCAGGATGCCGCTGCGGGCTTTGTCCCAGGTGCCAAAGTTCATTGCTATGCCTCTGTTCCTCATCATGTATATCATGTACTTGATCATATCTTTTGAGCTTGCTCTAAAAAATGAGTGCATGGAAGAAGCCTTCTGTCAGTGTTAAGGGGGTTCTGCCCTGATCTTGAGAGAAGAAACAAGCATCTTAATTCCTGGGATCCCAGTGAATTTTCAGTGAAACTATCAACAAGCCCAGGAAATAATATTTGGAAATAATATTTACCACCAATGTCAGTGGATCTAGGATTTTGAAAAGAGGGGTATGGTGATGGCAGGGGTGGTGAGGTAAAGGTATAGAGCACTCCTCCAGCACCATAGGTAGAGCAGAAGGGGACAAAGGGGAGGATATTGGGTCCACCATAGGAGAAGGCAGGGATTACAGTGTTTTACCTGCTGGGTCCCTATGCTCCCTGTACTCTGGTAGTTGCTGTGCTATCTGGGGCTGCTGCAGAGGGGGGACAGGCTGGTAGATACCAGGTGCAGCAGCCTTGTAGCACAGGTTCTCTGGGAGGAGCCCAGCCCCAAGGACCCAACGCCGAGAAACAGCCGTGGTGGGAGCTGGGTCCTCTCCATGGAACTGCTGAGCCCCAGCTCAAGTCTGGGATCGTGCCCGGTATGCAAAGGCCAATAAAGATACCAGGGGTGAAAGTATAAAGAAGATTTATTGCTAGCAATAAAAGGTGCAAGCGGAATAATTTCACATAACAAGCACACAGATCACTAATTCTAAGCATCTTTTATACAGGAGTTTTGAACCTTCATAAGCATCCTTGTTTGCTAATTGGTTATAAAGGAGTGATGCAAGGAGTTCTTTACTGAGCATGTCTCTATACCTGTGTTTTAGCCATGTATCTCATTTACATACATATATGTTTCATTAGCATACTTTTTCCCCACCTAGGGGCGTGATTTTTAGTATTTTAATGAGCTCTTTGACCCAGTACTCTGATTCTGCTTTTGTTTTCAATCCTCCTTTATCTAAGACTGTCTCCTCCTTATCATTGCAGATGGGCATTCGTCACATAACATTCCCTTTTGCTTGGGCTTTGCATAGTGGTTTCTAGGTCACTCCTTACAGAACCATTGACAGATTATCACACAATCCAGCTGGGCCCAGGCCCAACAGGGGCCTTCGGGTGCCTGGATGGTGGGAATGGTGGGGGGCGGGGGGCATGGGGGCAGCTTGGAATGCATGGATGAAAATGGCAGCCAGGCTGGGCCAGGCATGTGTAACACAGTGGGCCATGGTTACCAGGCACTAGGTGGGACACAAGTCTTGCGCTGGAGCCCTGGGAGTGGCCGGAGCTGCTGGTGGCAGGGAGCGGATCTGGGAACAGTTCATGCCCAGGACCTGCTGGCAGTGGGGGTGTCCCCAGCACAGCCAGGTTCCGGCCTGCTCCAGCTTTAATTCTGTGCATTTGCTGGGCACCACTGCAATTGAACTGAGGTGCGATGGGGCAAGGGGTTGTCCCTGGAACTCAGTCTGCACTGCACATACCTGGTGGGCAGTGGCTCTGCACCCCTGGCACCACCCAGCTGTGGGGAGATGTTGTGCAGAGTCCTGCATGACCAGCCCTGGGTCTAGCTCAGACCTGTGGGCAGCAGCAGCCGTGGTGTTGCCCCAGACCTGGGGGGCAGTGCATCCAGCTTGGGCCACTACTCCTGGTGCGCCAGCTGGGGACAGACCCCATGGCTGTGGGGCAGGTTGTGGGTTGCAAGGGCCCTGGGCCATGGAGTGGGGCATGGGCCCAGGAGCCCAATTAATCTTAATCCACCTCTGCTGGGTGGAAGGAGCCCAGTCAATGGAGGGGCAGGAGACTTGGGGCTGAGCTGACTTTGTACTGCCCTTTGCTGATTAGGGGGTTAAGCTCCTCAGCCCGGGTTGGGCAGAGCCCCAGGCATCCTGGCTGCTTGACCCCTGTCACAGGAATATCCAGTTATTTCTATGCCCCGGGCAGAAGGGGGAGGGGAGGGGAAGAGGGAGGAGGGGATTTTGCTGAGTCGAAGAGAAAGAGAGGGGGAGGGAGGAGAGGAAAGGGAAGGAAGAAACTTCCTAGCTGTGGCAGGGGGAAGCCAACCCCAGGGGCTGATGGCTTGAGTCCTGCTGATAAGAGTCAGGATTGCCCTCCTCACTCCATGTCCCCCTGATGTGTAGCCAACAGCTCCTGCAATAACCTTCTCCCACCACTGCTGGCCCCAATGCAGAACTGGGCCCTAAAAACCTCAATTTTTAGGTGTCAACAGCTGTGAAAGTTATAGGTTTTGTCATAGGCTTTATTTCTTCTGAATCACAAATATATAAGAAATCTTCTGTATCTGTAGATATGAGAAACAATCATCCTTTAAAATTACTCTTAAAAGAAGATTATGATGACATTGAACAACAAATGTAAAAAGTCTTTCAAGCATTGGCTGTGAACCAAGTCAAATCTACTCAGGATATCAAAAAGGATGGGCCCCTTTAGGCTGTGGGCCCTGGTACAGTCAAATTGGCTGTACTGGCTGTTGCTCCCTCCCTCCCTTTTATCTATCTATCTATCTATCTATCTATCTATCTATCTATCTATCTATCTATCTATCTATCTATCTATCTATCTATCTTTAAAATATGGGAAGAGAGTGGGGATAAGCTTGAAATATGGTTGTGCACAATTCCCTCCAGAAAACATTATCTGATTAACTATGATGTAGTGCCTTGACTCCTCTAGAGTCGGAATTGGGGAAACTCCCAGGAAGGAAGTCCCTGCTTCAGTGTAGAGGAGTTAAATACTCCCTCCCATTTGAGGGTTAGGCTGAATTGTCACATTTTAGGGGTAAAAGGCACAAAAATAAGTTATTGTTTGGCAATCTAAAAGGGAGGAAAATTGGACTGGATAAATGAGGATGGGGAGAACTGGGTTGGAGAATGTTAAAGGGTATTAAAAAAAATAAGGATTGTTTACTGATCCAGATAGGAAAGAAATTGGACTGGGTAAATTCTGGGGCGGAGCTACAGCTTTAGCACAGGACTGTACAAAAAATACACAGGGACCAAGACAGTGTTGCTAGTATATTAAGTAGACCAAGTGTAACCTAGATATGCTTTTTTTTCTTATTTTCTTATAGCATAAAGTAGTGAAGGCAGTTTCCCTAATATGTTTGTGCCCCTCTGAGTGTGTGTACATTTAGCAGTCAGTAAGCCAGTGTCTCTAGCCAGATTATTTATTAGTAAAGGTTGTATTTGCATACATGAACCTTACATCCAGAGCCCAGATGAGAAGTTCTAAGGATGTGCATATTATTTACACCTGAGTTATTGTGCAATAATTAACAGGCTATCTCAGTCCTGGAGTTTTATTTCTGCATTTGCCCAAAGAATTAAAAAAACAAAGTAAAAAAAAAACAGGTGAGTTCATATTCTCTGCACCAGGCTGGGCTAGAAGGACTGAGGCAGGCCTGGGAGGTGTCAGGGAAAGCAACAAGTAGCAGAGGAGTTTTTTATGGCCAGTGGAAAGAGTGGGACTTCCAGCCGCCTCCAGCTAGGGTTGCCAACTCTATTTGAGTGTATTCCAGGTGGTTTCATCACATGACATAATAACATTAATGATTGATTTACTGGACTGAGTAGATTTTACATCAGGAAGGCAAACGCACATTACTATTACATTTTAATAACCCACTGGACTACTGTATACATTGGGTTCAACATTTAATATTTATTTTAATGTCCTGGTCCTTTTAATGTCCTATCATTCATCTCCCGGTTGACTCTCAGCAGTCTCCTGGAGATTTATGTCTAATTCCTGGAGAGTCCAGTAGTGTGCTTTGTTCTGGTACATTGGGTGTGCGTGTGTGTGTGTGTGTTTGTGCGTGTGTGCATGTTTATGTATGTGCATGGTGGTGTGAGTATTTATCTGTATACATATTGGGCGCTTGTACACATGATGGGGGTTTAATACCCATGGTTTTATTCTACGCCCCCTAAACTGAAACAGTGGGGCTTGAATAAAACCCTGAGGACTAAACAGTTTCAATTTTCCATTAAGTTATGCTAATTGGGGATTTTTTCTTTTTTTCTTTTTTTGCCAGAGTCTGCCTGTGGCTGAGGCGCGAGCTGCTGCTGGACCGAGCAGTCCCTGATCTGCAGGGGCCCCGGTCTTTCCCTCTGTGGCAGTGGCACACCCCAGGGCTACCCAGGCAGGTGGCCAGTGGGCTGGGTACTGCTCCAGATCAGAGGCAGCATGTGGCTAGATCCAACTCTTCCCCGAGCCTACCAGGGCTTCCAGCTCCCCATGGACTGTCCCCACCATCTGGGAGCCCTGGGGTCACCTGGGAATGTGCTGGCTTGCTCCTGGAGCTAAACGGAGAGGTGACAGAAGGGCAGCTGGGTGTGCTGGCAGCCAGAGAAGGTGGTGGAGATGGTGCACAGGGCTCTGGAAGTGCCAACAGGCTGAGAGAAGAGTTGGATCTGGCTGGGTACTGCCTGCGAGCTGGGGCAGCACCCAGCCTGCTAGCAACCCACCTGGGTGGCCCTGGGGGGTGCCACCACTGTGGAGGGAAGGACCGGGACCCCCTGCAGTTCAGGGGCTGCTCAGCTCACCAGCAGCTCACCCCCTGGTTGTGGACAGGGTCCACTGTGGGGGTGGTGAAGAATCGGGCCCCTCGCTGCTTCTGCCTGCTGAGGGCAGAAACAGTGAGGGGTCCAATCCCTTTTTTGTTTTGGTGAAGTCTGCCCACCTCTCCCATGGCTATGGTGGGGTGGGGGTGTTGCTTGTGAGCCGAGTAGCCCGTGAGCTGTGGGGGGCCCCGGTCCTTCCCTCCATGGCAGTGTCACACCATGCCTGGGTGGGTGGCTAGCAGGACAGGTGCTGCCCCAGCTCAGAAGCAGCACCCAGCTAGATCAACTCTTTCCTGAACACAACAAGGCTTCCAGCACCCTATGCACTGTCCCTGCTGCCTGGGACCACCTGGGAATGAGCTGGCTTGCCCCTGGGGCAGCTTGGGGAGTTGGGAGGAGGGTGGCTGGGTGTGCTGGTGGCTTGTGAAGGTGGTAGGGATGGTGCATGGGGTGCTGGAAGCTTGGGTAGGCTCGGGGTAGCTTGGTTGGAGTGGGGCAGCTCAGCTCCAATCTAGCCACATGGCAGAACAGTGCTTGGGGTGGCCCTAACCTTGCCCTGTGGGGGAAGGGGCATGGCCTAGTCCCAATCCAGTGCCACAGGAGGAGAGGGTGTGGATCAGCTGCATGGGAGGAAGAAGGCATGACCCAGCCCTAACCTGGCTGTGCAGAGGGAAGGGAGCATGGCCCAGTCACGCCGGTGGTGGGGGAAAGGGGCACAGCTCAGCCCCTGTTCAGTCCTGCAGGGTAGAAGGGGTGTGGCCCAACCCCACCCTGGCCAGGTGGAGGGAAGGGGGCATGGGCCAGACCTGAGGGGAGAATAAAGCACAACCCAGCCCCAACCCAGCTGTCCAGAGGGAAGTTGGGGGGAGGTCTGGCTTTCATCTGGCCATGCAGTGGGGGGGTCCTGGCCCTGCTCTGTCCCACTGTACGGGGCTTGAATTTTGGCAGTGGGGAGGGTGGTAATACTGCCACTGCTTCCTCAATGCCAAATTTCTCAACCCATGGGGAGCCCCACAGGCCAGATTACAAGGGTCTGTGGGACACATCTGGCCCACAAGTCAGAGGTTGAGCACCCCTCTGATAGAGAAAGAAACAGATAGAGCCAGTGTGGACAAATCAAATGGCACACACTTTGAGCCTGAGAGACTGGCTGGTTTTGCTTGCAACAATGATAAAATTAAAGAGAAGAATTCAGACTTCAAGAAATGAAGAGATTGTTGTTGGCTATATTGTGCTCTAATCAGCAACTGGAAATGCAGTCTGAAGTTATGTTTTGGAAGCAAAAGAGAATGAGGGAAGTCTACAGTATGAAAGTAGATTGGAGAGACAGCAACATAAAAATGATAACAGAAACTGTGCTGATAGAGCGAGAAGTTTCCCAAGGAATAGGCTTTAGAAGGAGAAAAAGGAGCAGATGACAGGGCTTCAGGAGGCCCTATCCTAAGTTGGAGTGGAAAATGAGATTGTACAGAAGAACAATTAAAAAGCTAGGAAAAGAAAAAAACTGAAAGAGGCCTATGTAAGAAACCAAAGGGAAAACAAAATTTCAAGGGGAAGGGTAGTGATAATAGGCAAATGAGAAGTCAAACTGAGGACAGAGTTTAAGTTCTGATATTTGACCAGGAAGAGGAGCTTAGTGACTCTAAGGTGAACGGTTTCAATGCAGCATATTAGGAGACAGCAAGAACAGGGATGATCTAGATGAATGAAGGCAGGATTGGGCTCCTTGAAGATTGGCACCAGCGGCACTCTTCCTTTTATAGAAGGCACTCCTGTCCCTGCTGCCCAGCTCAAGCCTCCTGGGCTGCCTGGCATATCTTTCTGGATGTTGCTGGTGCTGAGCTCTAGCAAGACATGCCAGGCAACCCAGGAGGCTTGTGCTTGGCAGCAGGGACAGGAGTACTCCATAGAAAGAAGAATTACGCCCCTCAAAGCCCGATCCCGCCTGTGGGGCTGAGCCATCCCTGACTGGCTGTCAGACACATGCCCCTAACACCCTGCTGTCACTGTGGACCCTCCCCCAGACCCAGCCCTATGCTTCCAAGAGAACCCCAGAGTGGGTCACCATGACATGCCTGGCAGCCTGGCTGCCAGCAACAGGGGGAGACGTGCTATGGTGACCCACTCTGGGACTCTTCTGGAAGCCTAGGGCTGGGTGCAGGGGAAGAACCACAGTGATAGCCATGGATTTTGGGTGTGTGCCTGATAGTTAATCAGGGATGGCCTGTGGTCAGCTGCCCTCTGCAATCTCCAGCGTGCTAGGAAGTGTGTGGGTATGTCCCCCACCTTCTAGGCTCAGCCAGTGCAGGCATCTGTACACACCTCTGCCCCCCACTGAAGGGTGAATGTGTGTTTGGTTTGCTCCTGATGCAGCCCACACAGTTTAGAGAAACCCTCATAGGTTTGATCAATTCTGACGTTGCTTTTTGAAAGTCTGTACTTAGCTTAAAGCTGTGCAGTGCAGTCTGATGCTGGAAGGTGGCTGTATCCCAGACCTGGGGCTGCTCTCTGCCTGATCCTGCTGATCCAAGGAATTGATTCTCCAATCCTGAGCTGTACACTCAGGACTGTGATCCTGGGTTCCTCTCCTGCTGGCCAGGTAAAAGTATACTGTGCAGCCTGGCACTGGAGACCATTTTCCCAAAACTGGGCTGGTTGCCAAGTATTTAAAGGTCCAGGTGATGATCTGATACATGATAAGGTTTAAGGAATTTTATCCCAGACTCTCAAAAATTGTATATCTTGCCATGCTGGTTTGTCATGGCAAAAGAATCCAGGATAAAATTCCTCAGATTCCATTGCATGAAAAAGCTAACATCTGCCAGGCCCCAAAGTTTAACTTTTCTTCGCATTTCAAGGTGTAGTAGAAATCTAATGAAACAGGCCATAAATCTCGTCAGCCAGCTTTTAACAGCTCTTGGGTTCAAATTATCTAGATCTGCATAAAATAATGATTCCTACTGTCTCTTATTTACACGTGCTTTCTGATAGTGTTGGCCTAATCCATTTGTTATCTGGTTGAATTGGTCATTGCCATAGGCGGAGGGAGAAAATATTTGTGGGGGCTAAGTAAAACTTAAAAGATACTTCTACTGTACTGCCACACAGACACTGCCCAGCAGGTAAGTGTGTGAGGGGGGAAGGGGCATGGAGGGCAGATAGATGCCCCCACAGTGAGGATGGGAGTGGGGCAGAGGAAGGGGCAGGGGCTGGGGTGAATGAGGCCCCGGGGCAGGTCATGGGACAGTTGACCAACAGCCCCCATGAGAGCTCCAGGCAGCCCCTTCATAGCACTGCTGTGCCCAGGAGTTGGGACCTGGGCCCAGCCTTGCCCTCCCTGCACCTGCAGCCTGGTGGGTCTGAGCCACAGGCCCTTGCAGCCCCTTCTGCCCCGCTGCTCCACCAGGGGTTTTCTCCCCTTGGGATGGCCTGCCCTGTCCCCCCAGCATGGCCAGCACAGAAAGATGCAGCCCCTTCCACTGCCCATGCCCTTCCCAGAGCAGCCTGAGCATTTCTAGGGACATGGAGGGGTTCCCGCCGCTGTGCATACCCTGGGGGAGACACTGGGGGCACATGCCTCCTGGATTTGTGCGCGGGGTGAGGGCATGCTGCCTGCTGTGTGCTGGGCTCTGTGCCTTGCTACCGTTGCCTTGTGCTTTCCGCTGCTGGATGGGCAGGGGATGCAGCACAGCCAGCAGTGGGGGGTGATGACATAACTATACTTATTCATAGAGATGCACCAACACATCGGTCTGATATTGGAGGAGCTGCAAGCTATTTTTAGCTGTTCCATATTCCTGTTTTGCTAGCAGTGGAGCTGCCCACACTACTCTTCTGACTCCCCTGCTCTATTGCTGCAATCTCTATGGCAATTCTGATTTCTCAATTCCCTGATGGCCAGTTGTGTGGAACAAATCCAGGAACGTGCATTGTGATTACTGAAGAGGAACAGGCAGCTGCAGGTAAGCCCTAACAGAACACAGATAAAATATCTGACACTAGGGTGCAGCAAAATGGCACCATGTCTATGTTGCCTCTTTGTTTATGCTTCACAGAGATCTTTAAACTACCTGTTGCCGAAACGGCTAGTTTCGTTCCCCTGGAGGCTTGTTCAATTACCCTCAAGGAAAGAGTCACACATACAGGCTGGGTCCATCTAGGTTTATTGTTTGCAAACTGTTCGACCGAGGAGCAGAGAGCTCAAATCAGGGCCGACGATGAGTCCAGCCTGGAATCACATTTTTATAGCTTACATTCAACAGAGTCTTGACATACTAGAAGTTTATTGGCTGCAGTACCAGTTCCTAATTGTGACGTCTTATCTTGTAGGCTGTACTTAACTAGTTATTGGTTAATGTGACTTATCAGGGTTAGTACGTGCGCACTCAAAGGTAGAATTGCAGCATGCTCAGAAGAAAAGAGCAATTTCAACAAAGTTAGTTAAACTCTAGTAACTTCTTATCTTAACGTAACCTTAAGGCACTGGACAGAGATGATTTCAAAATGCAAGGCAAGCAGTAAGAACCACAGCTTGGACATTAGACCTCCTGATCTTTACACAAAAGGGTCATAAGATGGTCATAAGACACTTCTATCATATGGTTGTTGCTCAAGCATTACTGCAAAATTATGGGGGCTAATGTCTTTTTACTACATACCAACTTGGGTACTTTGCCACATTAGTCATCTCATACTCCATACTGCAACTACTTTTACACTAGTGAGAAACAAATTCTGGCAGGAGGTATTTCAAAAAAACTGAGGCCCTGTCTATGCTTATAAATGAGTAAGGATCTTATCCTTAAGAAAAAACTCACATTAGCTTTTATATTTAACTAGCCAATTGCCCATCAGGAATGACAGTGGTGGGGTGGGGTGCGAGGATGGAGCCCCATGCCCCTGCCACCCATCTGGGCCCACTTGCCCTTTACCTCCAGCTGCTTGGGGTCTGGGCCCGCTCCCCCCCGCATCCCCACCACAGTGGCAGGGGGAGGGGAGGACTGGGCCAGGGCCTGATGCAGAGGAGGACTGGGCCCAAGGGTGGGGAGAAGCCGGCTCATCACAGCAGGAGGAGCTACGGATCCAGGCCGACCTAGTGGGGGAACAGGAGGGGTGGGCTCAGAGCTGATGGAGGTGGGGGGGTGGAGGAGTGGGCCTGGGCCCGAGGGGGAAGAGGAGGTCCAAGCCCAAGCAGGAGGAGAAGCCAGCCTGCCGCAGCAGTGTTGGGGAGCAGTGGGCCCAGGCCAACACAGCAGTGGCTGGGGGAGGGGAGGAGCAAGCCTCTTTCCCCACTCCCCCATCAGCTTAGAGCCTGCCCATCAGCCCGGACACTCCTCTCCCCTGCCCAGCCACTTCTCTTCCCCCCATCAGCTCCGAACTTGCTCCTCCCATTCTCCCACTGCCACCGGGTTGGCCTGGGCCCACTGCTCCCCCCATCCCGGTGGGCCCTGCTCTCTGGAGGTGGGGGCAATGGAGCGGATGGAACAGGGAGGGGCGAGGCCAGCAGCACTGGCCTCGCCCCGCCTGCCCTGCTCCCTTCAGGTGGCATGGATTGAGTGAAGGGGAGGGGGACAGCAGTGGCAGCATGGGGGGGGGTGGAGCGGGTGACCTCCCCCCCTCCCCCACTCCTTCCTTGCCACCTGCAGGGAGCAGGGCAAGGTGGGCGAGGCCAGTGCTGGACTCATCCTCCCTGTTTCATCTGCTCCGTTGTCCCTGCCTCCAGGGAGCAGTGGGGGGTGATGGGCTCACCCAGCCCCCCCTCCATCCCCTGTGTCCCCACCATCACGGTAGCACTCCACTGGCTGCCAGCTCCTGTTGGAACACTTGTTCACACTCTGATTGGCAAATAAAGCATGATGGACAGGCAGACAGACAGACTTAGGCTTTTATAATATTAGAATGCTAATTACTATTGTTGGTGATATTTTTCCCCCTAGCCTATGTTGCTGCCATGACTATGGTGGGAATTGCATTCGGTTTCTATTTTACTTTTTTACAGGAGAGGATAGGAAGAACAAGATTCTGAGGGGAGACATCTATGACCTACATAAGCTGCCTGGCTTACATATTGGAAGAATGGAATATCATGGAATATCTGGAGACATGTTTATATCTATAGTCATCCTGATGATAGTGGCTGCAATAATAACTTTTCATTTTTTTCCTTTAATATTTGTCCTCTCTTTCTACTTTAGTGGTATTTTTGCTGAAATTTATAAGAGCTAAGCTAAAGTCAAACCATTCTGATGATATCTGGGAATATGTAAGGAAACACTTGACATACTTTTGAGATTTGTATAGAAGGATATGGCACGGTAAGTAAAACTTTCTTTGTTTGTAGCTCTAAGTCTATTTTAGTTAGGTGAATGCCCCCAGTAGATAAGCTTTAGGCTTTTTCAACCCACTGAGAAAGCAGTATTAATTTTGCTAAGGGCAACTGAGTACACAAGGATCCCTGCCCCCAAAAGGGGTTCCAGTTGAAGACAGACACAAAAATGGAATAGACTGGGAAAGGCAGAGCTGTAAGCACATATTTGATAGGAATCATAGAGATATAAGCCACAATAAGGCTGGAAGGGGACCTCCAGAGGCTGTCTAATCCAACCCCTTTCCTGAGGTAGGATCATTCCTTTCCAAGCCATTTTATACAATCCATAATTAAACTCTTCCTAAAAGTACCATCAACCCTAACATAAGACCCTAACCCACCACTGGTAAAGCAGAGGAATCACAGCAGCCAGTATCCTGCTGCCTTAAATGGTAGATAAAAAATCCCAGGTAGAGGGCCATTTCCCCTCCACTACAGAAGGCAAAAAACCCCACAATGCATACCAATCTGACCACGGGGTAAAATTCCTTTGTGGCCTCAAATATGGTGATTGGTTTGACCCTGGGCAGAGAAACAAGACCCTCTAGACAAGAATCTCTGGCTTTGGTCCCAGCAGGAACATGGGCACACTCCAGTCAAAATCCCCAGCCTTGGCTATAGCAAATACCCAGTTTAAGCCCTTTGAAGAAGGCTTAAAAGCACCCTGACAAATGTAGCAGAAACAGGGGAGGCAGACCTTTTGATAAAATGTTTGTTTCTATACTGACAACAATGATGGCTCTTCACTTCATACTAAAAATTAGAAGCACATTTAACTGGAAATGGGTTATTGTGGGTTTTTTTGTATTATTTAAAAACATACTTCACTTGTCAATTTAACTTTTCTTTTTAAGACGCTAAAATTTGTGGAAGAGCTGTTTGGTAATGAAACTCATGGGGGCAAGGTTAGATCTCAAATGAAGGCTTCAAACATGCATTTTCAAAGGGAACTGCTTCAGCATACCCAGCTAGGCTGGTGTTGAGAACAGACTCTTGGGATATGTGATTTAACAGTTCAAGTCCCTGCTCTAAGAATGCCAGAGTAAGGATTAGAAATGCTCTCCTACTTCCTAGTTGAGCACTTTTCCAGATGAGCAGTGGGCATAATGTGGTGGCAGGTACATGGCACATCAAGCGTGGAGATGGCGGCTGCTTGTGTCTGTTCAGCAAACTGAAGGGGCAGAGTCTTGTGTTTTACCTTCTTGCAGCTGAAGCTTGTGCCCAAAACAGCAAGTAGCTGTTCACAAGCCTCAGCAAGATACTATGATGTAGAAACTCTCTTATATGAAGAACTAGTCACAGGAAAGAACTAAGGGCACTTTTACATGTGCTCCGGGGGTGCATGGGGGAAGCGAGACTAAGTAGAATGGCTCTGAGAACTACTCTAATTAAAATATTGCAGACTCTTGTGTATTAGCTTCTCCACACTTAAAAATGGCAGCAGGGGCACTCAAACTAAACCTCATTCAAGCATTAATTCAAGCACCCCCTGCCGCCATTTTTAAGTGTGGGGACACTAACAAGATGCAGGAGGCTACTGGAGTGTGGCAATTACCGCACTCCAGGAGAATCAATTAATTGAGTCTGCTCCAATGTGCTGTGATTGCAGCACGTCGGAGCAGCCTCTGTGCTTTTCAAGGGTTTGGAGCCTAATGTTGTGCGATGGAGTAAGCCCCCTTGGAAAGACAGTGTCCAAGAAGTGTGGCATCACAAGAGAAAGTCTGCCACACTAGGAAGTTCCTGATGCTACAGTTCCTTCACACTTTGTGTTTCCAGGAGGACTCTGTCATGCAGTTAACCATGACTCTGCAAAAGTCTTTTTCTACATTCTACCTTTCAAAAAACAAAAGAAAAGAAAACAATCCCCCCAGAGCTAAGGCCCTCATTTTATTTGGGGGGCATGTTGTATATGAGTAAATGTGGTACTGATGTCTACACTTTTGTGCTCTTCAATTCTTAAATCATGTTGAAGTGTCTAAATCACCTAGGTCTCGTTGTGTTCAGCAGAGAAATCTCTAATACCTTTTAAAAATATGGGCCTGAATTCTTACAAAAGGTACCAAGCATTGGAAGTTCAGGAACTAGCTGCTCAGTACTGCTTGCTGCTTAAGTTCATGCTTCTGTCTAGGAAACACCTAATATTTGATGAAGCCTAAAATTAACATTAACAATGTTGTACATTGTACTTCAAACCGGTTATGAACTTCATGGTTGGAAAACATACCAGAAGGACTGGGGTGGGGAGGGGTTGTAGTCCTGGAACTGAAAGTTCCACCCTGTTACATGGTCCATGCTATAAAAAGGCCCACCTACTTGAAACACCAAACCTTGCCCCCTTTGTAAAACAAATTAATTCATTTTGAAACTCAGAATAACTTGGGGGTAGAGAGAGGCCACACTAATTGCCAAGGGGTATAGACAAGTCAAACAATCAAAATACACTGCAAAGAAGTGAACAATAAATAATACCCTATCTGTGAAATATTAGTTGTAATGGCATTTTTAAAAGCTGTTGCTTGTCTAATGTCAGCTGTATGTTACATGAAATTAATCCATTATTTTATACAACTTATTAGATGTCTATTTCCACAAAAAACAAAGATATAAACTGTATTTCTTCCCAAGGGAAAAAAAGAGATATTAATATCACTACTCATAGCCCTGCCTCAGCTAATATTTAGGTGCCTATATCCATATCTATTTTGGAAAAAAAAATAAAAAAATTAAGCATTTGCTTATCTCTCAGTGACTTAAATGGACTTATGTGCTTTGTTAAATTAAAACAGAACATTTATGTTATTATCTTTCAGAGTTATGGTTTTATATACTCTGAATAAAGCTTCACAGTTAGGTATGTGCCTTAAGTAAAATAGAAAAAAATACTGTCAAAAATACTGTACCACGATTTCAATTCAATAAATATATCTTGACACTACCTTTAGCAAGAGAATTCTTTGCATATATAGTTCAAATTCTTATTCTATTTTTATTCTCTTGCATGCTCTGCATCATGCTGAGTATACGTACTGTAGCTAAACTAACAATCAGTAAATACAGAGTGATGTGGTCTGTGCTCCTATGGGAGGCCTCAAATGCCTCTACACAAATGCTTGAAGCATGGGGAATAAGCAGGAGGAACTCACCCTCCTGCTACCTAGCAAAAATCCAGACCTAGTGGGGCTCATGGAAAACTGGTGGGATTCTACCCATGACTGGACAGTGGACATTGAGGGCTACAGGGTGTACAGGCAATACAGAGCAGGGAAAAGGGGGGGGGGGTGTAGCACTCTACGTCAAAGAGCAATACACATCCTCGATGATCAGGATGGGGTCAGAGGAGGGGCAAAATGAGGCGCTCTGGGTAAGAGCTGTTTGGTAATGAAACTCATGGGGGCAAGAATGCAAGTAGGGCATGGAGAAAGGGACTTGATATCTACTACAGACCACCTCACCAGGGGGATGAGTTGGACCTGGAATTCTCAGGTCAGCTCACAGAGGCTGTGAAGTCAAGGGATGTGGTTGTCATGGGTGACCAAAACTAACCAGACATCTGCTGGGAGGAGCAGTCAGCCAGATCCGACCACTCAAGTAGGTTTCTAGTCGGGATACAGGATCCCCACCTAACCCAGGAGGTGCATAGCCCCACCAGGGGAAATGCCTTGCTGGAATTGGTCCTTGCCACAGGCGATGACCTGGTGAGGGGTCTGTGGGTACTCAACCACCTGGGCAACAGTGATCATCACCTGCTGGAATTTATTATCCAGCACAGGGTGGTGAAAGCAGGCAGCAAAGCAGAGGTCCTTGACTTCAGGAGGGCTGACTTCTGTAAGCTAAGAAGATTAGTAGGAGAGGCATTGGGGTCTCAGCGCTTCAATGAGATGGGAGTCCAAGACAGGTGGTTGTTCCTCAAGGAGATGATCCTCCAAGCTCAAAGGGAGTTAGTCCCAATGCGCACCGGGGGGGCAGGAGTGCTAAGAAGCCCCCATGGCTCAGCAAAGACATCCAGGGATGCCTGAAGGCAAAAAAGGAGGCGTACAAACAGTGGAAGCAAGAAGGATTACACCTCTGTTGCTTGGGACTGCAGGGAGGCTGTTAGGAAGGCCAAGGCAGAGATGGAGCTAGGGCTAGTGATCAGAATTAGGGATAATAAAAAGTCCTTTTTCAAATACATAGGGCGTAAGAAGAAGGCACCAAGTAACGTGGGGCCCCTATAGGATAGGCTTGGCAATCTGGTGATTGCAGCAAATGAAAAAAGCTGACCTCTTTAATGAATTCTTTGCCTCCATATTGCTGAACAGGAACCGGGACATTTTCCCCTGCTAGTATTGCAGATGGACCCACCACCTTGCCTAGGGTCAGGGATGACCTCATTAGGGAACGTTTGGAGGAGCTGGACGTGTTTAAATCAGTAGGTCCACTTGTTCTTCACCAGAGGTTGCTGAGGGAATTGGCAGGGGTCATAGCAGGGCCCCTGGCATGGCTCTATGAGCGTTCGTGGGGCACTGGCCAGGTACCAGAAGATTGGAAAAGGGCTAATGTGGTCCCAATTTACAAGAAGGGGAAAAAGGAGGACACCAACAATTATAGGCAAGTCAGTCTTATCTTGGTCCTTGGGAAGACCTTTGAGAACATTATCAAGGAGTACATCTGAAAGGGCCCAGCAGGAGAGGTAATGCTCAGAGGCAACCAACATGGGTTCATTGAGGGCAGGTCCTGCCTGACTAACCTGGTTTCTTTTTATGATCAGGTCACAAAGTCCTTGGACAAGGGTGTCGGGGTGGATGTCATCTTCCTGGACTTTGAGAAGGCCTTTGACATGGTTTACCACCACATTCTCTTAAAAAAAACTAGGTGACTGCAGCATTGATGCCTACACAGTGAGATGGGTGGAAAATTGGTTAGATGGTTGCACCCAGAGAATGGTGGTGGATGGGTCATTTTCGACCTGGAGGGATGTGGCAGTGGTGTTTGCCAGGGCTCAGTCCTGGGGCCTTTACTGTTTAACATCTTTATCAGCAATCTGGATGCAGGTGTGGAATGCATGCTGTCCAAATTCACTGATGGCACCAAATTGTGGGGTGAGGTGGGCAAACTGGAGGGGAGAGACTGAATCCAGCTAGATCTAGACAGATTACAGAGGTGGGCGGATGAGAATAGGATGGATTTCAATGCAGACAAGTGCAAGGTACTGCATCTAGGGAGAAAGAACCAGCAACGCACATATAGGCTGGGAAATACCCTTCTTGTCAACATGGTGGCAGAAAGGGATCTTGGAGTCACCGTTGACTTCAGGATGAACATGAGCCAATGCAAGGAAGTGGTCAGTAAGGCTAACCGCATTTTGCTGTGCGTCCACGAATGCATCACAAGCAAGCCCAGGGAGGTGATCCTTCCCCTTTATGTGGCATTGGTCAGGCCACAGTTGGAGTACTGCATCCAGTTCTGGGCACCGCACTTCAAGAAGGATGTGGCTAACATTGATCCAGAGGAGGGCCACTCACACGTTTAAGGGGCAGCAAGGGAGGCCCTACAAGGCTAAAGAGCCTGAACCTATTCAGCCTCCACAAGAGAAGGCTGAGAGGGCATCTGGTGGCCATTTAAAAACTCACCGGGGGGACCAATAGCAATTAGGGGGAGGCTCTGTTCCCCCAGGCACCACCCGGGGTTACTAGGAATAATGGCCACAAATTGTTAGAGAGCAGGTTCAGGCTGGACATCAGGAGACATTACTTTACAGTTAGGGCTTCCAGGATCTGGAAGTGAGGGTTTCTGGCTCCCAAGTGAGGTGGTGCTCTCTCCTACCTTGGGGGTCTTCAAGAGGAGGCTGGACAGATATTTGGTTGGGGTGATATGACCCTGGCACCCATTCCTGCCTGGGGCAGGGGGTCGGACCTGATGATCTATTTAGGTCCCTTCTGACCCTAAGCACTAGCACTATGAATGCTGAGCACTATCTCTTTGCTGATTTAGGAAGTAATTAGCATACTAAGGAATGTCAAATGGAAGAACTAGGAGCTGATGAAAAAGGAATATTGACATTATTGGCAATCAACTATTTGGCTGATGTGGCCACTTAATGTCACCAATTAATGCCGCATTCACGTGTGTAGCCGTAGCATGCATGCAGCTGGGAGTGCAGCCCGTCAGCTTGGAGAGCAACATCTGACTGGTAAGTTTGTGGGGGAAAAGGGTGTGGGGGGGTGCAGATTGAGGCCCCCACAGTGAGGGAGGGAGTGAAACTGGGGCAGGGGCAGGCACTGCACAGCTGGGGTGTGGCATGGCACAGAGCTGCAGGCAGCTTGTCTAAGGGGTGGAGTGGCAGCCCCCAGCACTGTGTCCACCCTGGGGGGCATGGGTGGCACATGCCCCCTGGATCTGTGTGTGGGGTGAGGAAAGGCTGCGTGCTCAGGGCTGGGGCGTGATGGCTTCTTCATGGGGGTGGTGAGGGAAGGCTGTGTTCAGGACAGGGCGGGTGGCAGTGGTGCTGGGAGGGGGCGGCTATAGCGAATTTTGGGGTGGCTGTAGTCCCCCTCCCCTAACACTGCTGCTGCCTGCCCCATCCTGCCTGGCCTATGCACAGACGCAGCCCAGCCCCACTGCTGGGAAGAGGATGGTGCAGCCCTTGGCCCCGAGCATATAGCAGCAGCCTTCCCTTGCTCTGCACACAGATCCGGGGAGCACATGCCCCCATACCTCCCCTGAAGTTGTGTGCAGCAGCGGGAACTGCCCCTACCACCCCCACGCCCCCCAATGAGCCATCTGTGGCCCTGCCCAAGCTGTGCAGTGCTTGCCCCAGCCCAAGCCCTACTCCATTCCTCACCATGGGGAACTCGATCTGCCCCTTTCCCTCCAACAGACTTACCAGCCAGATGCTGCTTTCCATGCTGCTGGGCTGCATATCTGCAATCAGATTGGTATTGGCTGATATGGCTGGTCAATAATCAACCATTGTTAACGGTCCAAAATATTTATCAGTGCACCCCTAATAAAATCATAGTCTAATAGAAAACTACATCTAGAAGGGATTTCTGGAATTGATCTAGTGCAACTCCCTGCCACAGTATCATCCCCATCCAAGCTGTCCTATATAAATCCATAATCTAACCTCTTAGCAAAATGACACCAGTCAACCCTGATATAGCTATAAGATACAACACCCTAACGATCACCCTGCCGTAGGTAAAGCAGGGGGACCAGGATGGCCAGTGAACTGCTGCAGCAAGGTTGGTAAAATACGCTCAAGAGATGAGAGGGCCATGTCCTGCATTACAGGCAAAATGTCCTATAATCCATACCAGTGTAACTCAGGCAGTACTCCAAGACATACCTCCTCTCCAATTGAAGGGATCAGAGCAGGTGCGTGAGTGCTGTGGGAGGTGTAGGGACCCTTGTTCCCCTATAAAGCAGAGCCAGATCACCAATGGGGACTTAACCATATACCTTTTAATGAGAAAAACAGTAGTGGGAACATAACATGTATAAACCAGGGGGTATAGGGGACACTACAACACACTGAGGGGACAGGATTAAGTTAAGGTTAGGCATTTACATTTGTAGACATATTCATCCAGTTGACAAAAGACAGGGTTAACAAAGTATAACACACAAACAGCACAACAAACAATACTGGTTGGCGAAATATAAAATGCACAAAAGTCAAACAACAAGAGATATATGGTATAGGTACCTGGAGAGGGGAAAAAGGGAAAACACAATGACCCCCCTTCCACTGCAAGAAGAATTTCTCCCTGTTACTTCTCCCTACTTGCCTCAGCTGGGACTTGAACTGAGATCTCCCACATGGGCAGCAGAAATTCTAATACACTGCCACCAGTGTTGGTACTACTCAAAGCTGCTAGGGTTTTTGGCTTTCCAGGAGCCCCTGCCTCATGTCCAGCTGTCCTGTCTTTTGCTGGAGGAGCTGGAAGCAGAGCTGGGAACCTCTCAGGTCACTGCTCAGCTTCTTGTTAGAGCTTGGGATCCTCTCCTGCTGGCTGCAGCCTCCCCTAGGGGGATCCTGGAGCCCAGCAGGGACCCTCTCCTGCCGGCCGCATACCGCGCTGCTGAGGGTCCAACTGCTGCCTGCAGGTCCCACTCCTTCAGGCTCTTCTGGGACAACTGCTCCCACCCCGCTAGCCCAGCTCTTGCCAGCTCTTTGAAACTCCTTCCTCATGGTTCCTGGCTGGTTTCCTCTGAGTCAGCTGCGCTGCCCCTTTTATTCCCCTCTGGGTGACCAAAGGGGCCAATCAGGGGACATGGAGGGTGAGTCTCTGGGGCCTGATTGGTGAGGAAAGGGAATCCCAAGCCCTCCAATCATCTTTTATCCTTTCAAAACCCCTGGGCCAAATCACCACCAGCTAGCATATCACACCAGTCTGACAATGGGGTAAGATTCCTTCCTAACCCCAAATATGGGGATGGGTCTGACCCCGAATGGAGGGGCAAGACTCTCTAGACCAGAACCTCTGGCTTTAAATTCCACTGGGAGCATTGGTACCCTTTGGTTGCAATCTCCAGCCTTGGCTACAGCCTATACTCAATGCTTCTGAGGAAGGTGAGGGGAAAAAAAATCCTTGACACATGTAGCAGCAGGAGAGGGAAAGCATCTGGGGTCAGGTGACCCCACCCAGGTGACTGTCCAGTTTTCTCTTGAAGACCTCTAGGGTAGATGATTCCACCACCTCTGGGGGGAGCTTGTTCCGTAGTCTGGACACCCTAATTGTAAAGGAATTAGTCCTAATGTTCAGCCTGAAACTATCTTCCAGGAGTTTGTGGCCAGTGTTTCTAGTTTTTCCCCTGGGTGCCCTGGTGAACAGTTGTTCACCGAGTCCCTGATGTCTGCCTCTGATATATCGGTAAGCTGCAATCAGGTCCCCTCTCAGCCTTCTTTTCTTTAGGCTGAAGAGTCTGAGATCCCTCAGCCTCTCATCACATGGCTTGCTATGCAAGTCCCTGATCATGTGGGTGGCCCTTCTCTGGACCCTCTCAAGCTTTAGCACGTCCTTGTTGAAGTGAGGCACACAGAACTGGACACAATACTCCATCTGTGGCTGTACCAATGTTGAGTAAACTGGAGAATCGCTTCTTTGGTTTTACTGGAGATGCATCAATTGATGCATGCCAGAGTTTTATTGGCTCTAGCACCAACTGTGTCACATTGCTGGCCCATATTCATGCCGGGGTCTATTGTTACCCCCAGATCCCTTTCATTTGTAGTGCTGGTCAGGTAAGCAATGCCCAGCCTGTAGGTGTGCTGGGGGTTCTTCCTTCCCAGATGCAGCACTTTGCATTTCTCTATGTTGAACCTCATCTGGTTCTGTTCTGCCCAACATGCTAGCCTGCCTGGGTCTGCTTGTATTTGCAGCCTATCTGCAGGTGTATCTGCACAACCCCATATCTTGATGTCGTCCGCAAACTTGGCCAATATGAAAATTCATATTTCACAGGACAGCTGAAGGTGTTGTAAGATTTCCTGGTTGGAATAGTTCAATTTGTACAAATTAGGCTGAAATAAAAGTTAGGACCATCTATTTACCTCAATGTTCATAGATTCATAGCTGTTAGGGTCAGAAGGGACCTCAATAGATCATCGAGTCCGACCCCCTGCATAGGCAGGAAAGAGTGCTGGGTCTAGATGACCCCAGCTAGATGCCTATCTAACCTCCTCTTGAAGACCCCCAGGGTAGGGGAGAGCACCACCTCCCTTGGGAGCCCGTTCCAGACCTTGGCCACTCGAACAGTGAAGAAGTTCCTCCTAATGTCCAATCTAAATCTGCTCTCTGCTAGTTTGTGGCCATTATTTCTTGTAACCCCCAGGGGCACCTTGGTGAATAAATACTCACCAATTCACTTCTGTGCCCCCGTGATGAACTTATAGGCAGACACAAGGTCGCCTCTCAACTTTCTCTTGCGGAGGCTGAAAAGGTCCAGTTTCTCTAGTCTCTCCTCGTAGGGCTTGGTCTGCAGGCCCTTAACCATATGCGTGGCCCTTCTCTGGACCCTCTCCAGGTTATCCGCATCCCTCTTGAATTGCGGCGCCCAGAATTGCACGCAGTACTCCAACTGCGGTCTGACCAGCGCCCGATAGAGGGGAAGTATCACCTCCTTGGACCTATTCGTCATGCATCTGCTGCTGCACGATAAAGTGCCATTGGCTTTTCTGATGGCTTCGTCACACTGCCGACTCATGTTCATCTTAGAATCCACTAGGACTCCAAGATCCCTTTCCACTTCCGTGCCACCCAGCAGGTCATTCCCTAGGCTGTAGGTGTGCTGGACATTTTTCCTCCCTAGGTGCAGCACTTTGCATTTCTCCTTGTTGAACTGCATTCTGTTGTTTTCTGCCCACTTGTCTAACCTGTCCAGGTCTGCTTGCAGCTGTTCCCTGCCCTCCAGCGTGTCCACTTCTCCCCATAGCTTTGTGTCATCTGCAAACTTGGACGGAGTACATTTCACTCCCTCGTCCAAGTTGCTGATGAAGACATTAAAGAGTATCGGTCCAAGGACCGAGCCCTGCGGGACCCCACTGCCCACACCCTTCCAGGTCGAAGCCGACCCATCCACTACGACTCTCTGGGTGTGACCCTCCAGCCAATTCGCCACCCACCGGACTGTGCAGTCATCCAAGTCACAGCCTCTTAACTTGTTCACCAGTATGGGGTGGGATACCGTATCGAAGGCCTTCCTGAAGTCTAAGTATACGACATCCACCCCTCCTCCTGTGTCCAGGCGTTTCGTAACCTGGTCATAAAAAGAGACTAGATTGGTCAGGCACGATCTGCCTGCCACGAACCTGTGCTGGTTTCCCCTCAGCATAATTTGTCCTGCCGGGCTCTCGCATATGTGAGCCTTGATAATTTTTTCAAAGACTTTGCCAAGGATGGAGGTGAGACTGACTGGCCTATAGTTGCCCGGGTCCTCCTTCCTCCCCTTCTTGAAAATGGGGACCACATTGGCCCTTTTCCAGTCCTCTGGGACTTGGCCCATGTGCCACAAGCGTTCGAATATTCCCGCCAGTGGCTGTGCAATGATGTCGGCCAGTGCCTTCAGCACCCTCGGATGGAGCTCATCTGGGCCTGCCGACTTAAAGGCATCCAGTTCTTCCAAGTGACTCTGCACCAACTCAGGGTCTACGCATGGAAGTCTGGCACCTTGCTGCTGCCTCTCTACAACCCCAGTGAGAGACTTGTCGTGCCCCTCGCTTAGGAACACTGAGGCAAAGAACTCGTTGAGGAGTTCAGCCTTGTCCCCCCTGTCTGTCGCCAATTGTTTCTGCCCATTTAGCAGGGGTCCTATTCCTCCCTGGGCCTTCCTTTTACTCCCTATATATCTAAAAAACAATTTCTTGTTGTCTTTTACTTGGGTTGCCATCCTCAGCTCCATGGTAGCTTTGGCCCATCTAACTGCCTCCCTACAAGCACGAGCAGAGGAGGTATATTCGTCTTTGGTGATCTCTCCTTGTTTCCACTTTTTATGTGCTCCCCTTTTGGCCCTTAGGCTGCCCTGGATTTCTGCGGTCAGCCAAAGAAGCCTCCTGGCCCCTTTCCCTGTTTTACCCCGCATGGGGATCGTCTCGCTTTGTGCCTGAAGGATCGTTTCCTTAAGGCACAGCCACCCTTCTTGGGCTCCCATCATTTCAAAACTCCTTCTCTGCAGTGCATCCTTGACTAATCGCCTGAGTTCATTTAAATCAGCTTTCCTAAAGTCTAGTACTTTCACCCTACTAGTTACCTTACCCACTCGACGTCTTATGGTGAATTCTATTATGTTGTCTGGTGTCAAGCAGGATGTTAAATTATGTTTCCTTCTGGTTATGATATTTCATATTTCACAGATGGATGGTATGATGGAAGCTCTCCTGGGCAGGAAATTCTCTTGTGTTGAGGCACTTTGAGCTCTGTGAACATGCAGATTGAGCTGGAACAATAGGCAGGAGCAAGTGTGTTCGTTTTCAGGTTCCAAGGTGGTGGATTTGCTTCCTTCTTGTAAAATTATGAAGTTTCATTTAAAAATGGCTAAAATTCAATATCTTCCATGTTTCAGGGATACAGGCTGTAGCTGTGTTAGTCTATAGGCAAAATAAATCAGAACTCATGCCAGAGGTGATATCTTTTATTAGACCAACTAGATATTTGGGGGGAAAAAAATCTTTATTTGCGAGGTTTCAGGAACACTTGCCCTTCCTCAGGAATTTGAGAATGCAAAGATTATATCCCAGAAATGTGTATTTTTCCTTTGAATCTTTTGGTTTTTGCTTGCTTTCAATTCTATGGAAATGGTATATGTAGATGGATTGTTAGAATTCACATGCATACCTTGGGTGATATAGTGTGTATCTAATTTGAGATGTTTCAGAAATGTGCTTTTTGTGTGTGCAAATATAGACAGGAAGAGTGAAAGGTAGTCTTTTTGTATGTGTGTGGATTTGAAATAAGAATTTAGCCTACTGTCTGTCTGGCCTTTTTTTTGAAGGCATACCCCTTAACGCTTACAATTTCTATTGATTGTGAGAGGTAGTTAGCTATATTACTCTGCAGTCAGGCAGGAAATAGGGCACAGTGGCACCTGTAGGCTGTGGCTTATTTCATCAGATGCTAGTTGGGCAGGAGCTGTGCCTGAGTCACTATTTCCTTGGCATAAGTAAAGGGACAGATGACTTGACAGACAGAGAGTTTTTTCTTTTTTTGTCCAGTGGCAGGGATGTTATAGAACAGAAAGAGGAAGGTGCAGATCCCAGTTAAAAGGGATCTGTGTATATAGGCAGTGGCGAGTTTGGGCAGTTTTACTTTGCATATTTTTCTGGAAGAACTTTACTTGGTGAGGGTTGGTTTCTCTGCTAGATTTCTCTGCCCATTCTCTGCTAGATTTTACTTTCTATTGCTGACCCCAGGGGATGGGATTGGATGGGACAGCCTGTTGCAAGGCTGAGGAAGCCAGGGGCTTGCAGTCCACATGCAGCGGAGAGGGTATGTACATGGTGCAGTGCCAGTGATGTGGCTCATGGTGAAGGCACTGGCAGTATGGCAGAGGACCCATTCGGCCCAGGGACCCATAAGCAGCCTGCATGGCATATGGCATCTGGTCACTTGGAAGATAGATAGCCTGTACTTAGGGCCACATACTGTACCTTGGACCACAAATAAAGTACTGTAAGCTCTGTTAGTGATATCATTATATTGTTGGGGGTCTTTGGTGGGTCTTTTTCTTTTCTACTGCTTGAATCACAAATTCTTCCTTTCTTGCCTTCCATACCTTATGCCACTTCTGTCATTAGGGTTGTGCAAAGCTTCGGTCACCGATTCAATTCAGAGAAGATTCAGCCTGATTTGGTGGCCGAATCATCGAGTTGGGAGACCCATAAAAAGCTCTGAATCAATTCTAAGGATCCAAATTGATTAAAAAAAGATTCAGAAAAATATTTGGCAATTCAGAAAAGACAGTCTTGTGGGGAAACAGAACCTGAGAAGAGGGAGCGGGGAAGGAGTAGGGGAAAGACTGCTCTGATATTGACATGTGTAGCTGGCCAGTGACTGTGATCTTTCCCTGAGTTCCCTTCCAATCATAGTGCTCTGAGGGAGGGATGTAGAAACAGCATATAAGGCTCTGTGTGAAGACTTTCTGTCCCTTTTGTAAGCTGTTTGTCTGGAAGCAACAGCGTGTGAAAGGTACTGGCTGCAGCAGCTGGATTCCTAGTCAGCCTCTTCACTCTTCACTCTGGATTCCTAGTCAGCCTCTAGTCTCTCTGTCTAGTCTCTCTATCTAGTTTTTGCTATCTACTAAACAGATAGAAGATATTGTAAGCACATAGAAGAATATATAGAAAGCGCGCGCACACAGATTTTCCAGCACAGCAGACGTTATGAAGTGTGCTGGAAAGGCAGGTGCCAGGTCTTCTGGCAAGGGAGTGAGAGGGGCTAAAGGGGGTAAGGGGAAAGCTGCAGGTTTCCCCCGACCCAAACTTAGATGCACCCTCTTCCCTAGCAGCCATGAAGCTTCTGCTGCTAGTGGGAGCAAGGAGGTGGGAGCAGTATCTGTCCCTGCACCTGCACCACCTCCACTAACACCAGAAATAGCCACTAGCACCAGCATGATAGTCTCCTCCACCTCAATTTCAGCTCCCAGCATGAGCCTCCCAGTGCCAGAGGAGAAGTAGGATCTGGGACCAGAGGAGCTCAGTGTCATAGCCAGGGAAATTCTGGGGAGGCAGGGGGAATCTGAGTTTGTGCACCCCTCAAAGTTCCCCTACAAGCAGGTCTCTTCTGGAAGGTGCTTCAGAGGAGGCTGTGGGAGCAGGTGGCTAAGCTTCCCCTGATGTTGTGCCTCTGCCTGCTGAGGAGGGGGATAAGGAAGGATCCGTACCTGCAACCAGAGGGGGGGGTAGTGTAATGTGGGACCATTTTGAGTTGGCAGATGATCCTTGGTATGCTACCTGCCAGTACTGCCAAAGGCAGATCAGCCAGGGCATGGAGGTGAAGATCTTCACCACCATGGCGATGCTGCTGCATCTCAGGAGGCAGCAACCTCTTGCCCTTGCTCCTCCTCAGCCTGGCACCAGTGGGAGCATGTCCAAAGGGAAGTTCCTTTCTCGCTCCAAAGCACCGATCCCAATGAAGCAGAGGCAGGTCACCCTTGAATGGTGGGGGAAAACTACAGACAAAGGCGGGGAGGGGTGTTGCAAGAGTGATCAAGGTCACCCAGAGCATTGTGAAGATGCTTACTCTGGGTGGCCAGCCCTTCTCCTTTGTTGAGCGTCCAGGGTTTAGGCGGCTCATAGCGCTCATGACCCCAGCCTACCAAGTGCCCACATGTACCACCTTTAGCAGGACAGTGGTGCCCTCCTTGTATGAGGCATGCAGGGAGTACTTGAGGGAGGGAGATGCTTAAGGCAGGTCCACAGGTAGCCTTGCACTTCACCTCAGACATCTGGAACAGCCTGGGTGGAGATCTACCCCTCCTTCACAGGGCACTGGTGCCATCAGTCAGGCTGTCGGTGGGCTCTCCTTCAAGTTGAGGTGATGGATGAGTCCCATATGGCAAGGAAGATCTGGTGGGCATGAACCGCATGGTGCAGGGGTGGGTAATTGGGCAAGTCAAGCTCACCTGTGGGTTTATTGTCACCGACAATGAGGCCAATACGGTCAAGGCGGTCCATGATGCCAACTTTGTTGGCATCCGCTGTGTGGCATACAAGATCCACCTCATAGTCAGGAACACCTTGGAGGGGGACAGGGCTGCCAGTGATGTCATGACCAGCCAGTTCATTTCAAGATGCAGGAAGGTGGTGGGTTACTTCCACTGGAGCACCAAGGGGGCCAAGATGCTGTGGGGCAAACTGGCAGAGCTCAGCATCCTGCAGCACAAAATCATGCAGGATGTGGAGAATAGGTGGAACTCCACATACTTCATGCTTGTTGAGTAACAGAAGGGCATCCATGGGATGGCCTTGGTCAGGGAGATGGGGATCAGCAGCCCCCTTAACAAAATGGCGTGGGATATCATCTCCCAGATCTTGGTGATCCTGAAGGCCACCAAGACCCTCAGTGTTGGCAATGCCCTCCTTAGCCAGGTGATCCCCATAGTAAGGGAGCTTGAGAATAAAATGGAGAAGTTCCAGGGGTTCAATGTTCTTGGCTGTAGCAAGCTGCTGTCACCAGAGGTGCAGGCACTGGTGAAGCAACTGAAGGTGGTCATAAAAATGGCTGGATTTGTTGTGGTCCAGTACAGTCCATGTGCTGGCTTCTATGTGTGACCTGAGGGTGAAGGGCAACATGTGTGCCAGTAAACTCTGGATCACCGGATAGAGGTGCTGGTAACCAGACAGGGAAGCAGAAGGGCAGAGGTGGAGGGACGTGGAAGAGGGGGATCCACTTTCCCATATCAGCACTTGCAGCACCAGCCAGTCTCCTCCATGACAGTCACTGCCAATGTGGGCTAAGATCACAGCTTCAATGGTGGTGTCCAGGGGCACCAGACCCCAGCCTCAGGTAGTGCAGTGGCTTCGGTGGCTATCTATCTCACTGAGGATGTGGATCCACTGCACTGCAAACCTTGACCTATTGTGTGTTTTGGGCTGTAGGAAGTTGGCTTCTGGTGTTGAGGTTAGCGAGGTTCAGTGGTTGTTTGAATTTACAAACCACTTTTCACAGATGAGCCTATGAACTGCACTTCATCAACCTCCTAGAGACAGAAACTTAGGGACTCAATATAGACATTGGATTTTATGACACACTATAACCTGCCTGACATCTGACTCCCCAGGTACCTCTCCAATTATACCTGCTACATCCCCCTTTCCCTCCTCCCCTCCCAGCCTGTATGTCACTCCCTGACACCTAAATTTACATTTTCACTGACTGGCTTTTTTGCCTGCATTACATGCCAGCCTCTGGCTTCTTCACTATTCATTCCATCCAGGAAGAGCACACACATACCAACTAGATGCTTCTTCAGCCTGACAAAGGGTTTTCAAACCCTAAAGCTTGCTAAAATATATTTCTCCAACTATTCAGTTGGCCTAATAAAAGATATCAGAGGTACCCTCAACTGGTCCATGCTGGGGCCAGGACTCAAAGGGGGTGGGGGGGGTCAAAGAGCTAGGGGCCCACTGCAAGGGATGCCCAGAGCAAGAGACTAGGGATTCTGACTGCTGTGAAGGTGGAGCCAGGGCCTAAGCAGGAGCCAAAGATCCCAGAGAGGGGACCACGGCTTGAGGGGGTAAAGGATACAATGTGTGAGGCATGGGCATGGTGTTAGGGTGGGTACAGGGCTGTGAAATGGATGTCACCCCAAGACACCTAAATGGGCAGCCTCCTGCCTAGGAAACATCTGAATCAGTTTTCCATCAAGGCATAGTAGGAAAAAGAGGGGCAGGTGATTGGCCCAGAAACAAGTGGGTGAGCAGAGATATAACCGGCACCGGGAAGGTCCCCTGTTACAGGCTACCATCTCTGCTGATTTCATCCTGCTGTGCCTCAACACATACATAGTCACACATGTCATGAGTTTTGCTTTGAACAATTTGAAGTACAGTTTCCCAAAAACCCCTGCACCTATCTCCTTGAAACCTGGCAGGCTTCATGGCCTCAGAATGAGCAACAATCCTTGCTATTTTCATCCAAATCTGCCAAAACATGACAAAGTTATAGGTATTTCAGTGATTCCCCATCATAGTCTATGGCCGAATCACCAAATCTCTCCAAATCAGTGCCAAATCTTTCAAAGCCGATTTGGCCGAATCAATTCGGGACAGTGACCTGAATCTCCAAAATAAATCACTGTCCTCTGAGCTGGCCAAATCTGAATCGAGTACTTTCCTATTCATACAGGCCTATCTGTCATCATTATTTTTTGGCTGAAAAGTTCATTATTAAGCTGCATGGTTATTAAAGTTCTCACATTATCTTGACAGATTGTCAAGAAAGCCTAGCATTGGATCAGACAAATACTTGAAAATATTTTAAGCTGTTAAGTAAATGACTGCCACCAATTTCAATTTTTTATGAGGATCTAGGCTTTAGGCCCCTTCAAAATGTTTAAGCTTTTATGTATAGTGCAAGTTCAGGTTTTTGACATAAAAGCTGCTCTTGGGACTTTACTTAGACAAGGATAGAGGTGAGACTAACCAGTCTATAGTTACCCAGATCCTTCTTCCTCCCCTTCTTGAAAATAGGAATCACATTGGTCCTTTTTCAGTCCTCTGGGACCTCACCTGAACACCATGAGTGCTCAAACAGCCGTGCCAGTGGCTCTGCTATGACACTGGCTAATTCTTTCAGCACCCTTGGATGGAGCTCATCCGGTCCCCCTGACTTAACACATCCAGCCCCTCCAAGTGTCTCTTTACTAGGTCAGTGCTGACAGTAGGTGGGCTGGTGTTCCTCCTGTTTCTATCTGTAATACATTTGGGAGATTTGTCTAGATCAGAGTTCAAGAATATAGAGGCAGAAAACTCACTGAGGAGCTCTGCTTGGTTCCTCCTATCTGTCACCAACTGCCCTAGTCTATCCTGTAGGGGTCCTATGCTGTCCTGTGCCTACTTTTTGCTCCCTATACACCTGAAGAAGAACTTTATGCTGTCCTTAATTTCTGTTGCCAACCTAAGTTATAACCCTGTTTTGGCCTTCCTAACTGATTCCCTGCAAGTGCGAGCCAAGGAGGTATATTCCTCCTTGGTAGCTACCTCCTGCTTCCACAGCCTGTATGACCCTTTTTTTTGCCCTTAGGCTTTCCTGTGTAAGCTGGGTGGTACTCCAAAAGGTACCTGTGACAGGGAACCCTAACCCTGTCACGAGGAAGAAGGTGCGCCCCTACAAGGCCAGAACCTTCTGGGCACAGAGGGCTGGGGAGGAAGGGGTTAACTGCTGAACTGGGATGGATAGTCAGCTGACCAGAAGAGGTAGGACTATAAAAACCCTGGATTGAATGGCAGTAAGAGGGCCAGCAGCCAAGGGGGAAGGAGTGCATCTCAGAACTCTAGGGAGAAGCTTGGTGGGAAGTCCAAAGCCAGGAAGAGGGGAACTATAGATGCCTTGGAGAGACAACAACTGCACTGCAGCAAGGACTGGAGCTGATGGTGGGGAGCTGAAACACGAACCCTGCAGCTGTAAGTTGACATACTGATTTCCTTATTCCCATTTTTTGGGTGGCAGATATTGCCCAAGGACGGGACTGTTCATTTGTTTTCTTTTGGTGATGGAATAAGACTGGTGGTTTGGGTGAGGTTATTAGGGGTTGGAGGAGGCCTCATTTTGAGGACCCACTCCAGAGTGGGATCCCTGGTGCCAGTGAGGGTGCAGTTTTTTGGGGGCACAGACCCTGGTGCCAGTGAGGGTGTAGCTTTTGGGGGCACAGACCCTGGCGCCAGGAAGGACGTAGCTTTTGGGGGCACAGACCCCGGTGCCAGTGTGGGTGCAACTTTTGAGGGCACAGACCCCGGCGCTAGGAAGGGCGCAGAGCCCAGTGCCAGTGAGGCACAGAGAGAGACAGAGTTGCGGAGGGCCCGAGTGCTAGTAAGGGCACTGTAGTGGGATGATCTTAAAAAGGCCTGGAGCACCTGGGGGGGGGGGAGTAGCGTGCAAGTGTATATTTTTGTTGTTGTTTGGATGGGTGGAGTCACACCCAGGTTTTGAACTTATGACCCCTTTGGTTGTGGGGCTGGCACACGTGCCTCTGGGCCAGGGGATGCCATGCTTTGGAAGGGAGCCGAAAAGGGGACCAAAAGCCTTCAGGCACGGGAAGGAAGAGCTAGAACCTCGGAGTCTAACCCTGTTTGGTGGGTTTGGATGGAGAGGCCTAGCTAGAGCAAAAGGGGGTCAGACCATCATAGGAGAGACCCCTACATACCCAATATAATCGGCAGTCTCCCGCTAGCATACTAATTCCATCAAGACGTGGCAGGAGAGATTAGAACGGGACAGCAGAAGTCCAAGAGGACTCCAAGGGCGCCCCATGTAAGGCGCGGATGACCCGGAAGATGGCGCTGGGGAAGGCGACCTGTTACAGTACCCCTTCAACCACTGAAGGGATCAAAGCAGGTGCACAAGCGCTGTGGGAGGTGTAGGGACTCTCCTATCCCTATAGAGCAGAGCCAGACCCCCACTGGGGACTTAACCATATACCTTTTAATGAGGGAACAATACTGGGAACATAACAGGCATAATCAGGGGGTATAGTGGACATTACAATGCCCCAAGGGGGCAGGATTCAACAAAGGTTAGATACTTATAATCATTGACAAAAGACAGGGTTAACAAAATATAAAACACGAAGCAGAGCAAACAAAACTGGTTGGGGAAATATAAAAAAGGCACAAAATGTCCAAGGACAAAGAAATATGGGGCCTAGGTACCTGGAGGGGGAGAAAGGAGTAAAATACAATGGCCCCTTTCCACTGCAAGAAGAACTTCTCCTTGTTAGCTCACTCACACCAAGTCACCAAAGCTGGGACTTTAACTTGGATCTCCCATGTAGTGGGCAGAAACACTGCCACACAGCCATCAGTACTGGTACTGCTCTGATCTGCTAGGGGTCTTGACCTTCCTGGAGCCCTGGCCTCACATCAAGCTGCCTGGTCTCTGATTGGAGGAGCTGGAAGCCGAGCTGGGAATCCCTCAGGTCACTGCTCAGATCCTTGCTGGAGTGGAGAAGCCTCTCGGAGGGATCCTGGAGCCTAGCAGGAAGCCTCTCCTGCCAGCCATACGCCATGCTGTTGAGGGTCCAACTGTTGCCTGCAGGTCCTGCTCCTTCAGGCTCTTCTGGGGCAACTGCTTCCGCCCTACTGGCTCAGCTCTTGCCAGCTCTTTGAAGCTCCTTCCTTATGGTCCCTCGCTGGTCTCTTCCCTGAGTCAGTCATGCTGCCCCTTTTATCCCCCTCCAAGGGGCCAATCAGGGGACATGAGGGGTGAGTCTCTGGGGCCTGATTGGTGAGGAAAGGGAATCCCAAGTCCTCCAATCATCTTTTGCCCTTTCAAAACCCCTGGGCTAGGTTACTGCCAGCTAGCCTGTCACGCCTGGATTTCCCTGTTTATCCCAGAGGGCTTCTTGGCCCCTCTGCCCCTTTTTCTATGCAGTGGAATTGTCTCCTTCTGTGCCCAAAGAATCGCTTCCTTTAGGAACAACCACCCTTCCTGGATTCCCATTTTGTCAGTGCTCTTGAGCTTTAATGCCCCACTAACTAATCTCCTAAGCACACTGAAGTCAACCTTTCTGAAATCTAACACTTCTGCTTTGCTGCTTACTTTTCCCACCCTTCACCAGATAGTGAATTCAATCAATTGATGGTCACTAACCCCTAGGTTACCTTGTACCTGCAGTTCCCCCACCAGGTCATCCCCTATAGCCACCAAGTCCAGCAAGGAGTTCCCTCTAGTAGGATCATATACCTCCTGTATTAGGTGGAGGTCCTGTATGCAGGTTAAGAACCTATGTGAGAAGTTAGTCCTGGCTGACTGATCCTCCCAGAAGATGTCAGGGTGGTTTAGGTCACCCACAACAACCATATCTCAAGATGCAATCAAGAGATCTGACAGCTGCCTGGAGAATTCCAGGTCTAGCTCATCCTCTTGGTGTGGTGGTCTATAGTAGACCCCCACTACCAAGTTCCTTTCCCCCCAAACCCCTTGTATCCTAACGCACAGTACCTCAGTTTGGCCCTCCTCTGATCCCATCTTGATTAAAAAGATGTATATTGTTCCTTAACATAGAGATCAGCACACACACCCTTTTTTCTCCACTTGATCCCGTCTGTGCAACCTATAACCTTCAATGCCTACTGCCCAATCATGAGTAGGGTCCTATCAGGTTTCAGTTAGCCCAACCAGGTCAAAGTTGTTTGCAAGCAGGAGTGCAAGTTCCTCCTGCTTGTTCCCCATGCTTCTAGCATTAATGTAGAGACATTTAATCCCCCCAATGGGTGCCCTTGCTACCCCCCTGTCCTGTTGTCTATCGGGCCCCTTAGTGCTTACCTGGGCTGATCTAGCACATGGCTTGTGGCTCTCTTATCCTAGGTTCTCTTTGTCCACTGCATCCCTGTCCCCCAATGAACCTAGTTTAAAGCCCTTCAGAGGAGATTGGTCAACCTGTATGATAACAGACTCTTACCTTTAGAAGAAAGATGAAGACCATCTTATCCCAGGATACATCTCTCATGGAAGTGCAGATTATGGTTGTAAAAGCCAAAACCCACAAGATGGTACCAACTCTGGAGCTGCAAGTTGACTTCTCTGATGCAGGCGTCTTGGTGTTGACGGTGACCACTGACTGGGAGGATCAATGAGAAGACCACCTGTGCCCTGCCTTCCTAAGCCTGGCCCCCAGAGCCCTGTCTACTCCTGGCTGCATCATTCATGCCCACATGGATGAGGACCATGAGATAGTAATCAGAGGGCCAAATGAAATTGGGAATCCTCTCAGTGATGTCTCAGATCCTGGCTCCAGGCAGGCAGCAAAACTCCCATGCCGTGGGATCTGGTCGACAAATAGGCCCCTCCGTGCCTCTCATAAGAGAATCGCCCACCATGATGACCTGGCATCTCTTCTTTTGGCTGCCCAGTTGTTGTTTAGCCTGCATGGTTGTTGAGGATGTGTCTTCCCCAGCAGCTTCCTCTGCTGTTACATCCTTTAGTGCTGTCAGGGCTTCATATCTTTTCCCCAGTTGTGTTGGGGAAGCAGTCACAGCTGCACACTGTCTGGCTCTGGAGGTGACCGTCTTCCATTCAGCTGCCTAGGATTCTCCTATGATGCCTCTGTATTTGGTGTCTGGTCCTGCAGAGAATGAAAGTACTTGTCAATTTCATCCTCTGAAGTCCTGATCCCTGACAGCCTGGTCACCTCTGCCTGGAGTTCTCTCACCTGCCCCTCCAGAGTTTCAATCCAGGCACATGTGGGATGGCCAAGGGGACCCCCAGCTCTCAAGCTACCCCCAGGCCTCAGAGGTCCCACCAGACAACCCCCACAGACCAGGGGGCAGGGCACTGCTGATCCATCTAAGGGCCCTGTCTGGGTGGAGGCCTCGCAGGAGCTTCAGGCCAGAGGCAGCAGGAGGGCAGGGTCCCTGGCTGTACTCCATGTCACCACCCCCATAGTAACCCCCCTCTTCATTCACTCACCTGAAATCTCCATCAGAAGCTCCTGACGCGTGGCGTCTCAGGCCTGTCCTGTGCAAACTCCCGTGCAAACTCCAGCATGCCCCTGAAGAGCGCACTTGTTTGAGGGGCCTGTTCGCACAGCTTGGGAAAGCAGCTCCTGCCTAGTGTGGCTATATGGGGATGGGAGGGGAAAAATACTCTTTCCAATCTCCTACAGCTGGCTCGACTCCTCGCCCTCTCCTCCTCACCCCAACTTACCTTGCCACTGCTTGCTGCTTCCTGGTCCAGTGTGGTGGGGCCGGAGTGGCGCCAAGGGCTCACATGCACAAGTGCACTGGTGGCGTGGCAGTCCCCATGTAAATGCCAGGAGTGAGCACCTCCCTGGTGTAAAGCAGGTTGGGGCTCCTTAACCTCAGCCTCTACCTTTTGAGTGAGTTATTTAATGCAGGGAAGGCCAGGTAAACTTCTTGAAGCACCTGAGTCTGCTGGGGTGAGTGAGCCCGCGGGGCCAGGCACACTTTGTGAAGCACCTGAACCAGGAATGGGTGACCCCTGAACCCTATACGCAGGCAAGAGGCTTAGACCTGACCTGAGGTACCCGACTAGTCCATACTCCAGACAGGGGTCAAAACGGCCAGGGGCCCACCATGAGGGACGCTCACAGAGCAAAGAAGCTCAGGGTCTCAACTGGCCTGAGACGGGGCCAGGGCCTAAGGGAGACCTAAAGGTCCCAGAGAGAGGACCACAGCTGATGGATGAAGGGTATGGCTGACTTAGCTGCCTGGGATGCCATCTGTGAGGCTTGGACCACAGTGTAGGAGTGGAATAGAGCTGTGGATACCCCCCCCCCCCCAAACATCGGGGTTCAAAATGGGCAGCCCCCCACCTGATTAACATCCTTAATACTATTACATCAAGGCAAGGCAGGAGAGTGAGTTGGGCGGCTGGCCCATAGACAGAAGGCAGGCCAGTGCTTGCGCTGGGCATGAAAGCCTGCCCCTGTCACACACGGTTGATGTGCTTCTATACAGCCTGTCACTCAAGGACCTGCACAAAGATCACTGGGACCTGAACTGGCTGATAGTCCACCAAGCCCTGCTGGTGAGGGCCCGGGACATAGAGAGGGGCAGCTGGGGAGACCCAGCGGTCTATTGCCCAACTGCCATGGAGCCACCGAGATGATCGGCCACCTCCTCTGGCTTTGCACCTGCAACAGGGTGAAGCAGCTCTGCAAGGTGGTGACCAGCATCATCTGACTAACTAGAGAACAGGCACCTTGCCAAACATGAGGGTAACCCATCAGCCCATTTTGACCAGTTCACATCCTTTGTCAGGAGCACCCTGTGGAAAGCCAGGAACCTCCTGTTGTACAGGCACATGGATGTAAAGGTAGTAGGCTGTGTGAAAATGGCTCTGAGCAAGCTCCAGACCTACTACCAGAAATCAGTAGTAGAGGATGGAGAGGATGCAGGCAAAGCCACCTGGCACAGAGACATGTGGCACAGGATCTTCCATCTTCTCCCTAGCGGGGGAGGGGGTGGTGACAGCGTGGAAGAGAAAGAGACCAATGGAACTGAGGACAGCGATGATGACAGCAGCAGTGGGTCCTTCAGTGGGAGCTGGAGCGACAGCAACATGAATGACAGGTGAACTGAGTCTGTGACCCCACAAGCAGAATGGGGATGAAAGGAAGGGGTTGCCTGATCTGAGAGGCTAGAGTTTTTGTGTGCGTGTGTGGCACATGATGCAGATATTGTAACGGGTCTGGGTGGCCAGCAGATGTTTGTGTGGGTGCATTTTTTGTAACGGGTTATGTTTTTTTTTCTTTGTGGATAGATACTTGGAGTGTGTGAGTGGATGGATGGATAGATAGATGAATAGATACAGATTCCCTCCCCTGCCCCCACAAAAAAGGATCAAGTGTATCGAGCGTAGTGTCTATGCTTACCTGGCAAGGGAAACACCATGATCACTTCCCCTAGTTGCACCTGGGGAAGACTGCTCTCCTGGCACAGGATAGTACCTCTCAAGGTAACGTATAGTAAACCTCCCACTTAGCTTCTGAGAAGATCTTGGCTTTATGCCCACTTTATGGAAAGGGTGACTCCTCCCTAGCTTGCACCTGTGGCCATATGGGTGAGGGCAAGCAAAACTCAGGGGCATCCAAACCCCAAGCCTTCAGGCTTGGGCCTGCAAGTACGATGCCCGCCAAAGGATTTGGAAACATCTGAAGCCCCAGAGGGGGGTGGAGGATATTTGCCAGTAGTAGAACCACTTATGGTTCTGGACTGATGCACAGATTTGGAATTTGATTTAGCAAATTTGGTTTGGAATAAGGAAAATTTAAAAAAAAAAAAATGTATTAGATATACCTGGCAGGAGAAACACCATGACCACTAATGTGGTTTTCCTAGTTGCTGGGGATAACCACTTTTCTGGCAAGGGGAGTAGTACATGGGTGGAGGTAATGTACAGTTAACCTCCCACTTCCATTTCCAGTGGGAAGATCTTGGCTTTATGCCCACTTTATGGAAATGGGAGACTCCTTCCTAGCTTGCTCCTACAGCCATATGGCTGAGGGCAAGCAAAATTTCAGGGGCATCTGAACCCCAAGCCTCTGGACCTGGGCCTGCATGTAGGATGCCTGCCAAATGATTTGGAAGCATCTGAAACTCCAGGTGGGAGTGGAGGATGTTTGCCAGTAGTAGGGCCACACATGGTTCTTGAACGACTAATGGATTTGGAATTGATTTGGCTGATTTGACTTGGAACATGAAACATTTTCCTTAAAAGAAAAACAAAAAAATAATTAGTGTGTGTATGTACAATGTGTATATGTATATAAAAAATGTACTATGTATAAGTGCTGCTTAAATGTGTGTTCATGGAGTACCTGTGTTTAAAACCTGTACCAGTTTCCAAAAAGGTAAAATGCATTAATTCTGGATGAACTAAAGTACTCTGGGCATGTTTATTTCAAAGTCAGTGTCTTCAAGTTTGTCCCTCACTTTCATATGTTCAGGGAGAGCAGGGTCTGATAGTGAGGATGAGAGGAGGGGGAATCCTTACCCAAGCAAGATTCCTGATGATTTCAATGGGAACCTTGCTTGAGTACAGGCTGCAGCAACAGATGGGGAGATTATGCAAAAAATACATTTTTGGCAAGTTAGTGAACCAAATGCAGAGGGTTTGTTCCCTTGCTGTTATTTTAGATAATTAAGTCCAGTGTTCACATCCTCAAGATACCCTTCTTAGCTGTTACCTACTCATGCACATGCCTCAACTTGTCTGTAGGTATATTCAAAACCTTTCTAGGTCCTGATGCATCTGAGCTGCTTGGGGGCCAAATCCCAGGAAGAATCCTAAAGTAGGGGCTGCTTGCTTACTTCACATGTAGATCTAATCTGATAGGCACTCTTCTGAGCATACTTATTTCAGTAAGCACCACCAAAGATAGTTGGGAATGAAAGACTGTGGGTCTCTGTAGTCCAATGCTCAGGACACTTGCTTGGGATGTGTTGGTGCAGGGGTGGGAAAAATATGACCCATGGGTTTCATAGAATCATAGAAGTAGGGTCGGAAGGGACCTTGTAGATCTTCAAGTCTGACCCCCTGCCTGGGCAGGAGGAAAACTGGGCTCAAATGACCCCCGCCAGGTAGGCATCAAGCCTCTTCTTAAAGACCCCCAGTGTAGGAGCCAGCACCACTTCCCTTGGAAGTTGGTTCCAGATCTTAGCCGCCCTAACTGTGAAGTAGGTCTTACACATGTCTAATCTAAACCTACTCTCCAACAACTTGTGGTTTGATTCAGCCCATGGAGGGACTTTGTCTGGCATGCAGCAGGTCCCTTGGTTGCACCTGGCCCAAGTGCTGTCTGGCCTGTGGCACGTCCCACCATCCCCTGGGCATACAGTGGGGCTGCAGCTGGACTGCTTTTCTAGGCAACAGTGGCTCCTTCTGGCTGCCACTACTAGCCCTTGCCCCATGGTAATGGAGGGGACCTGAATGCACAGCACCAACCGTGGCTACCCACCACGCCCGCTCTGGACTTGCCTGGCCATGCTCAGTAGTGGCAGCAATGGCTGGGCAGAAGCTGTTGCTTTTCACGGGGGAAATGCGGCCCCTACCCACTGCTGCTGCTGGACTCTTCTTGCTGCAGCCACCCAGAGCCCACACCTGGGCTGCCCTGCGGCTCCTCTGCATTGCCACCACTGCCCCACTGGGTGGCCTGGAGGTGGCAGTGGAGAGAGCCGCAGGGCAGCCTGAGCACGGGCTCTGGATGGCTTCAGCAAGAAAGGCCCAGCAGCAATGAGGGGGAGGTTCTGCTTTTCCTCCACACCAAGTAGTGGCTTCTGCTCGGCCACTGCTGCTGCTCAGTGTGGGCAGACAGTCTGGAGCAGGAGCAGGCACAGGGCAGGCCAGGTTTGATGTTGTGCGTATGGGTTCCAACTGGTCTGGGGCTGGTCTGCTTCACTGAGCCAAGTCTGGGGAGGCCAGGGTCGGGGCTGTGTGTGCAGGTTCTGGCTTGTCCACTCTGGCTGGGGTGAGTCCAGGACAAGCACAGGGTGGTCTGGGGTTGAAGCTGGGGCTGTACGCTGCTGGCGGTGTCAGGGAGGAGCTGCAGAGCGGGAGCGGGGGTGGGGGGAGCAGAGAGGGTGCTGACCAGCCCACTACAGCACCCCAGAATTGGAGCTTGCGGCTCCAAATAATTGCTCGTCCTGTTAGAGGGAGGTTACAGTTCCTACTCCATGTCAGAACCCATTAATTAGATGCCTATAGCCCAGAGGAGAACGGGTATAGCCCAGAGGAGAATTGGTATAGTCCAGAGGAGAAATGACATAGCACAGAGGAAAATTCCATGGGTTTGATACATATGGCATAGTTTTGCTGTCAATCATTCTGGTGGCAGTAACTAGGTCATGGAGGAAAATTCTGCTATGCCTGAACCCAGTAACCAAATGCTACAATAGTGGAAAATTACAGTTTAGAAAAAAGTTCCCGCCACTCATATGCAAATTCACATTATTATTGGCCAGTTCTAAATTATTCCTACGTGGCGACTAGCGATTGGCTTGCTAGCTGTATAAGAGGTTGAAGCAGTTTCCGCCCAAGTTGAAGAACTCCACATACATCTCGTGGAGAGCTCTGAGCACACTGTGGAGCCTAGCAAACTCTGCGTGTGTCTTAGAGAAGAACTTAGGGGCCTGATCAACCTCTAATCGCTCCCCGTCACCGACCTAGACCTAGACGTAACCCGACAACTGCCGGCTCGACACATTTGCAGACCGACCAAACAAACTTTGTAATTTCTGCCCGACCCAAGTTTTGTTTACAACCGTAATCGAAGCAAGCTTCTGGCCTGCACTGTGCAAGCAGTGTAAGTAAACAATCTTTTTTGTTCAATCAAAACGCTTGAGTACCTGATTCCACTCCAAGCGTCACAAGTACCCGCCCGCCGACTAGGGCTCCTAAGGCCCCGAACCCCGCACTGCGGCTCTTGGTGGTGACACTCCAGTGACTACATATTTCTACAAAAAGGAGTGGTTTTAATAGGAGAGCATGAGAAAGTATTCCCCTAAGAATGCCCAATAGAATGGCAGATTGAGCAGTCTCTTGGGATGTATTCAAGTCCCTGCTCCAAATAGGGCAGATATGGAATTTGAAAAAAATGCACCCCCATCTTGCTAGTGAATGTATAATGCCTACGTGTAAAGGAGTATGTGGAGGAAGCATCTTGCTGTTCTCCTTCATAAGGGTTTAGTGGCTAACTTCAGGAGAGACTGTGGAGATAGATGCTTAAGTAGCAGCAAAGGATAGGACCTAGATACCACTTTTCACCCAAGCTATCCAGTAGAAAATAGTGAGGTGGGTGCCTGCTCCTAATGTTGCCTTGCACGTATCCCATTCTTAGGCACCCAGGCTCCTTATATAATATATGGGGAGAGTTAGATGCCTAAATGAGCCAAGGATTCTATTAGGTTGAGTGGTGCAGCACTGAAGTCACTTTGTAGTTTAGCCACAAATACCTAATCATTTTTAAAGGAGGGCATAGGTTATAATAATGAAGCAAGTGTCACCATATTCATATGTTGGAAGCATGAGGGCCAGAAAGCCAGCAACCAGTAGAATGGTCAATATCAATAGCCCATGGGTGCCTGAAGGAAGGCCATCATAAATGATGTGGTTGGCCATCTAAGCTTGAGTACCGTAACTGCAGCCAGCATTACTGGAGAAGCCCCAAGAGTTCATGCGCACCTTAAACTGTCCAACACCTATTCTGAGACAGTTAAGAACAGTCAAGGCCCTGCGGAGCAGCTGCCATCCTGAGAGATGGCACCTGGTGTTGGGGAAAAAGTTCTTTAGTCTCAGTTCTTGTGCAGTGGAGCACATTTCCTGCTCCACTGATGGGAGGTCCATGCTGTGGGTGACATGCCATCTGCAGATTCAATGAACTGAGTGGAGAATGGGTTCCAACACTTCAGGCGATAGCTGGCTTTCTGGCTAGTGGCCACTAGGCTGGAGTGCAAAGAATGGTCCTGATCTTGGGCTTTGAGCCCCAGGGTCAGGGTAGCAGCAGGTCTCCAGATGTTGTCGGGGGTAGATTCATAGATTCATAGATGTTAGGGTCGGAAGGGACCTCAACAGATCATTGAGTCCGACCCCCTGCATAGGCAGGAAAGAGTGCTGGGTTTAGATGACCTCAGCTAGATGCCTATCTAACCTCCTCTTGAAGACCCCCAGGGTAGGGGAGAGCACCACCTCCCTTGGGAGCCCATTCCAGACCTTGGCCACTCTAACTGTGAAGAAGTTCTTCCTAATGTCCAGTCTAAATCTGCTCTCTGCTAGCTTATGGCCATTATTTCTTGTAACCCCCAGGGGTGCCTTGGTGAGTAAATCCTCACCAATTCCCTTCTGTGCCCCCGTGATGAAATTATAGGCAGCCACAAGGTCGCCTCTCAACCTTCTCTTGCAGAGGCTGAAGAGGTCCAGGTGCCTTAGTCTCTCCTCATAGGGCTTGGCCTGCAAGCCCTTAACCATACGAGTGGCCCTTCTCTGGACCCTCTCCAGGTTATCTACATCCCTCTTGAAGTGTGACGCCCAAAATTGCACGCAGTATTCCAACTGCAGTCTGACCAGCGCCCAATAGAGGGGAAGTATCACCTCCTTGGTTCTGTTCGTCATGCATCTGCTGATGCACGATAAAGTGCCATTAGCTTTCCTGATGACTTCGTCACACTGCCGACTCATGTTCATCTTGGAGTCCACTAGGACTCCAAGATCCCTTTCTGCTTCCGTGCCTCCAAGCAGGTCATTTCCTAGGCAGTAGGTATGCTGGACATTTTTCCTAGGTAGGGAGGAGAGGGATGCCTGAGAGAACTGGTAGGCAGTCAAATGCAGTCGACATAAGGCATTCAGTGATGGTCCTCATGATGCTGTTACATCTGGACTCCACTAGCTTAGTGTGTGTGGTCCAGCCCCATATTGGTGCACAGTACTCAGCAGGAGCATATGCAAGTGCCAAAGTGGAGGTGCGAAGTGTTGGGAAACTTGCACCCCAGGTGCAAGGCGACAGATAAGATATCCTTTGTTATTAACCTTATCCTGGACCCCTTCCAGATGCTGGTAAGGGTCCAGTTCAACTTGACTCCTAGTAAGTGATGGTGTGACAGTGTTCAAGGTCCGATCACCAATCTTGACTTTTATTACTTTCTTCGCTTGGTTGTTATTTAGGTAGAAGGCTATTGCAACTGTTTTAGTGAGGCTGAGATGGAGATGCCATTTATGGAAGTAATTGGCAAGGGTGTTCATATCGTCAAAGTGGACTCTGTGGCCTCTCATTACTTGCTTGATTTGATGAAAGCCAGGTCATTGGCATATCCATACTTCTTAGATTAGGCATCAGGCAGGTCAGCAAATGTACATGTTAAAAAGCAATAGAGAAAATATCAAGCCTTGTGAGATGCCATTCTTGAGACTTCTAGGGTGGCTTTCTTGTCCACTGATGGTCTTGAGAGTGAAACTGTGGTTCTGAAGGATGAGCACAGTAAAGCTGACAATAGTTTTGTCAGGTATCATTCAGAGGAATTGTAGTAAAGGCCATGGAGCCAGAGAGTGTCATATGCAGCACTGAGGTCCACCAAGAGAGCATCAACCTTCTCCCCAGCCTGAAAGCTGTTCTCAAGACAATGAATAAGGAGAGGTACCTGCCTGCCCTTAGGCAGCTGCAGGCACAGGTAGTGTTACCTTAATGCTGCAACTTTCACGCCATTTAAACTCACTCCAAAATAGCACTCCTTTATAATACATTTTATACAATTTCAGGAACCCCTGAACTACAGCCATTAATGCTGCCACTGACCCCCTTCTCTGCACTCCTCCAAATTTCTGGATCTATAGAGTTCTCCCTCTTTCCCCCCCCCCCCCCAACTGTGCACTGGATCAAGGTTGGTCTGATCTGGCACAAAGTTCAGGAACCAATGTTCTGAGTCTGACCCCATGTGTTTGCTCTGGGATGGCAAGCTAGGTCAGAGCTGATGCACCAAGTCTGGGATCACATGCCAGGTCCAGGGCTACCTAAAGGATCCAACCTGGCACGTAGCTTCAGAGCCAGTATGTGGTCTTTCACTTGGCATGAGTCATCCTCCTGGGTCAGACTAGGCAAGTTCCTCTTGAGTCAGTGCGTGGTCACAGACTTGGCTTGAAGACAGAAGGCAATGTACAGGGTCAGACTGGACACATGGCTCTGGCAGCTGGCAGTCCCAGATTTGGCATGGTTTTGTAGGGTCAATTTGCTGGGTCTAATTAAGCATGTGGTTCTGGAACCAGTGTGCAGAATTGGACTTGGTGTGCAGCCCAGACATGGCACACCTGGTCAATCTGTGGGCATCAAGTGGGGCACAGGGCTGGCAACAGTCTCAGGACTAGGCTTAGCTCCCAAGCTGCTGCCACTCACCTCAATCAAATATCTTTTTTTCCTTCAGGTTCCCCTTCAATACCAATGTGAATCCTATATTCATATAGCATGGGGGCATGAAAATATAATAGTTAAGATGTGGTAGATTCTTGATTTTTAGGGTTGGGTTTTGTCTCTAGTGGGTTATGGAATGGAGAAAATCCCACACAACTTACTGATTCATTTGATGCACTGGCTGGGGAAATTTTTAGCTACTTGCACGATTTCACAATGATTGCACGCTTAATTCATACAACACAATTTTATTTTAAAATTCTTTGCTACGCATATAACACTGCTTAGCTTTAAGAAATACCACAAACATTAAGAACACAATAACTACATATATCAGAAACAATGCTCCAAATGCACTTCTTTAAAACAATTACAATTCAAAGTTAAATTTGAATCAATACTATTATTTTCATAATATACTTACAATCCTAGAATTCCGAGAAGCCAAACACCTAGATATTTCATTCCTCAGCAGTACGGTTCAATGGGCTGGCCTCAGCAGTACGGTTCAATGGGCTGGCCTCAATACTGATAGGACTAAGTCCCCTTCCTTCAGTCTCTTTCGGGCGCTCCGCAGCTTCAGCGTGAACTAAGAGATTCATGTTCACGGAGAGGATGGTTCAGGGGATCAGTCTGATCCGGCCTACACTTGCAATTCTTCCTTCGTTGTTCTGCAAGTGAGGTTACCTCCAAACTGGGAGAGTAGTTACAGTTTTTATTGAGCGAGTTGCCGTCTTGGGCCACTCCTACCCAAACCTGTCACTACTCTCAAATTTGGGCTCGGATCTTACTTAACAGATTCTTTTGCTTGGTAATCAGTTTCTTTTCTTGACCACTTTAATTATTTTGGGGAATTTCCATATCACTGAATTGACTTTTATTTCCAATCTTGTCAAAGGCCCTAGGGTTTGATCTCTTGGAATGTGGGATGTTTGCTTAAGGGTCATTTTTAGGTTAACTTTGTTAAAGGCCTCTAAAGATAAAATTCAAGAGTTAAGACTTTGAGCAAAGTCAGGACCTTCCGTACGTAGGCCAAAACAATGGCCTAGATAAGAAGATGAATCTTGTCTTTTTCCTAAACTGGCTAATGGGCAACTATTACAAACATTCAAATATTACATTCAATATGACAGGTTTTGCTTTTAAAATAAATTCATATTAACTATATATAATTTTTGGAACTATATAGTTCTGTTACTGTTTGTTTTCAGAAAAGTATTATGTAACTATATTTTTCAAGTACGTTAGGATAATGGTTCATTTTTTGAGCTGACTACATGTAATGTACTCTTTAAAAATCAGCACCGGAAAAAGTGCAAGAAAGAGTGATCATGTTTCTACCTCAGCCACTGAGTAGGGGTAAGATGAAACTAAGTAGTTGTGTGTGATGTTTAAGGTCCAAGACATTTTTCTTTGGTCTTGTAACTCATTTCAGTCTGAAAATGTATTTTGTTCTTAAGTGTCCCTTGCTAAGAAGTACCATTCAAAAGAATTCCTAATGCCCCTCATTTTTCATGAGTGCCTGATACTATTTGAGTGTTATGTTTTCAGGCTGTGTGACAATCTCATTCAGTGACAGTTCATGTGAGCACGCACTAGGCACAAGTGTTCAAGCTGTGAGCCCCTTTGTTTTAGCAATGCCAACTAGCAATGGTGAGAGAATGTGTATGCTTGTATGAACAACATATCTTAAGGTATCCAGGTTGTAGCTGTATTGGTCTAAAGCAGGGGTTGGCAACCCCCAGCACGTGTGCCGAGCATGGCATGCGAGGCCATTTTGCTCAGCACGTGTTGGGGTTAGGGAGGCAGTAGCTGTTTGCAGCCTCCTGGCTGCAGCCGGCCCCAGCTCTGGGTAGCTGCTGCCAGTCGGAAGCCCGGGCTGCTCCCAGCAGGCAGCTGGGACACGGAAAGCCCTGCCAGGAGCAGCCCGGGCTCCATGGCTATCAGCAGCTACTCAGAACCGGGGCTGGCTGCAGCCAGGATGCTACAAACAGCTGCTGCTGCCTCCTCGCCCCAGCCCCAGCAGGAGCAGTGCTGGCACCTGCTGCCTTCTCACAGCCCGGGGCCAGGAGGGCAGCAGTTGTTTGTAGCCTCCTGGCTGCAGCTGGCCCCAGATCTGGATAGCTGTTGATAGCCATGGAGCCCGGTCTGCTTCCATGGAAGCCCTGCTGCAAGCAGCCCAGGCTCCATGGCTATCAGCAGCTACCCAGAACCTGGGCCAGCTGCAAACATCTGCTGCCTCTCCGCTCTGGCTCCAGCCCCAGATGCCTTCCAGCCCCAGCCCTAGGCTCTGAGGAGGCAGCACATACTGACAATGCTCCCCGCTGTGCTGCCCTCACCACTTCTGCAAAGCAGTGTTGGAACCCGGCGCAGCAGGGCACAGTGGGGGGCACAGAAAGCTGCCTGCTCCCAGCTCCCCGCTGCCCTGCCACACTTGCCCTGTGTGCATGGGAGCAGCATGGGCAGCAGAGTGGGGTTGTACCCCTCGCTGCTGCCCTCACTTGCAGGGGAAGTGTGGCCACTGTGCCCTGACATGCCGGGTTCCAACGCTGTTTTGCAGAAGCGGTGAGGGCAGCACAGCAGGGAGCACTGTCCGTATGTGCTGCCTCCCCAGAGCCCGGAGCCAGGGCTGGGGCCGGGAGGCAGCTGGGGCCAGGGCTGGGTCGGAGAGGCAGCAGATGTTTGCAGCTGGCCCAGGTTCTGGGCAGCTGCTGACAGCCACAGAGCCCAGGCTGGGGGACAGGGGCTTTGGGTGCAGGGCAAGGGGCAGCAGGGTTGGGGGGCAGGGGCAGCAGGGCAGGGGCTTTGGGTGGGGGGAAGGGGCAGCAGGAGTTGGGGGCAAGGGCTTTGGGTGGGAGGCAAGGGGCAGGGGCTTTGGCTGGGGGGCACAGGGCAGCAGGGCTAGGGGGCAAGGGCCACAAGCAGGGCATCCTGCCATGTACCCCCGCCCTCATTTTGTTTTTCTGGCATGCGGGCACTTTGGCACCTTCCAAGGTAGGCATTGTGGGGGTTTCAGTACTCAGGCCAAAAAACGTTGCCTACCCTTGGTCTAAAGGAAAAAGCAATTGGGACTTGTAGTAGAGAGTATATCTTTTATTAGATTAACAATATTTTTGCAAATAAATTTCGTTAATTAAATAATTATTTTTCCAAAAATCTTGTTGCTCTAATAAAAGATATAATCATTTCTACTACAAGTCCTGAGTGCTTTTTCAACATATCTTAAAGAACTCCAGTTACTGGTAAGGAACCTCTTCATCAAGACTGCAAACAATGTGTAGATGTAGATGATCTTATTATAAGCATAGTGAAGTTTAACAAAATATATAACCCAAGAGTTTGCATCACTATGCTGTAACTGTCCTGATGAAACTCACCAGAACTGTTCAAACAAATGAGAAAGGACCAAAGTGTCAACCAACTAAGCCAGTGACTGCAGATGAAGAATGTGAATTAGAAAATAGACACGTTCAGTCATCCCTCCCTCTTCCCCCCCCCCTCCCCCCCAATTAGCAGTAAGCTAGATGGAGAGAGAGAATCTTAGAATGTTAAATCTTGTATGACAGTTTTTCAAAGGACCACTGAATAGCTGGTTTACCCTGGCTTTATGGAGGTCTGAGGACAGAGCTTTCTATCCAGCTCTTCTTCCATATGGTGTATAAATTGGATCCTCTAGCAGACTTATAAAATAAGCAGGATTGCTATATACTGTAAGGCAGACAGCTTAAAGCTATCTAATTTATAAATAAAGACACCTAGATACCTAGCTACAGTGTACCTTCCAAAGGTGGCAAAAAGTTGCACAAAAACTAGTGGAAAGCCTCTATTTGGTTGTAAGTGTTTATATGTTTTAATGGTTTTATCAGTTAACCAGACTATACCTTTATGTAGAAAATAACTGAAGTACACATGGAAAAGCTCATTTAAAATACTTTTTAATCCAGGTTTCTGATTTGGTAATTTAAATCATTGTTTTAAATCACCTCGGTTTAAATCACTTATGTAGCTTAGTATTTTCAGGTTCTTACTGACTCTATTTACAAAGATAGAAAATGGGATATGACCTGTTGCTTATTCACTAAATAATTAATGTTTTGTTGATTTTGATTTCTGTCAAGCACTTCAATTAGGGTGGAAACTGGAATTTATTAAATGTATTTCTATTTTAAAAAGAAGGGAAAAAAAGAAACCCATAAATGAGCTTGATATGGAGACTCCTTGGTCTCAAAACATGTTTTACAACTGAATGATTCATTAAACAGCAAAAGAAAATGTAGTCCATGAATTATATCAGGTTACCTGGAAACATTTTCAAATGTACTTTAACAAAAATATGCCACCGATATATCAGTGCACCTGAAGTTAGTGGACTTTCACTGATTATGAATTAGTTTCTGAATATTGCTTTTCTTTATTGGCTGATCACTGCATACTTTGCAGTATTCTGGTGAAAGTACATTTGGGATTTCTATATACCAGGGGCGGGCAATTATTTCAGGTGGGGGGCCACTTAGTGAGTTTTGGCAAACTGTTGAATGCTGCATGGGTAGCCCTGCCCCTTGACAGGTGCCCCACCCCTGGGTTGCCATCTTGTGACTGGAAGTCCTGCCCCCTAAACCCTGATCTTTGCCACCAGAAGTCTGGACCCCCACCCCCTTGCTCTCGGAAGTACTTCTTTCAGCAAGGGGTTTTGCCATGTCAGAACCAGAAAAATATCAAATTACATTCTAAAAAGCAAACGTCTACAACATTCACTAATTTAATTTCAAAAAATATTTTTGTCCTGGTTTACATGAGTTTGTGTAGTGCACATAGAGGTAATTGCATAAAATAGCTTAAAATTAAGTCTTACTCTTGTATATTGTGGGGGGGGTATAGGTATGTAGGGTGTGGTGGAGGGTGTAGGTGTGTCTGTGGGGGTGAATAGGTGTGCAGGCTGTGGGTGTGGGGAAATGTGGGGTGTGGGTGGGTATGGGGTTTGTGAGGGGCTATGTGTGGGAGGGAGGCTGGCTTGGGTGTGTGAAGGGGTGTGGAGGTCTGCATGTATGGCAATGCAAGGGTGGGGGTATGGGTTCATGTGTATGGTAGGGTGTACGTGTGGGACTTGCCCTACAAACTGTCTCCATTCCTCCTCCCCCCACAGGCATGGGTCCTGTGCTTCTGCAGTACAATGATGCAGCCAGGAGCCACAGGGTGATGGAGCAGTGAGGGGGCAGGAAGGCAGGAAATGGCTGGGGGTAGGGTGGGGCTGGGCTGCTGCGTCCTGCTGCCAGCTTCTCCTGGATCCTACTGACCCTGGCTCCTGTCATCTTTGACAGGCAGCCAGGAGCAGACAAATATTAATCTTCTACATGTTTATGGCTTGGCAGGCTGGATCTGGCCCATGGGCCATACTTTGCCTGCCTCTGCTGAATACCCTTCTATTACAAGGAACCATACAGTTTGATTTAAAACTCTCTTGTTTATGCTCATTCAGCTATTTCTAAAATATTAATTCTCTAACTAGCAAAAATGTCACCCATAAGACAATGAATCAGAAAAGCTAAACAGCCTCAAACCTGAGTTATTTTTACAGGCATGGAGGGGAAGCATCTGAAAAAGATTAGGCTCCAATTGTGCTGTTCCATAGCTGTGATTCCTAATGGACTGGAGTCATAATTATATGATAAAAATGAATGCAGTTGTCAGTCTGTACTGTACTGCATTCTGTATTTTTTCAAAAAAATAAATGCTAGTTTGGGGTTGAAACCTTTTATATTGCACATCTTGAGAGAAGGGAAAGTAAAAGAAACCATATGAAACTATGTGCTCTATAGAAAGCTTTGACTTGCTTGGTTGTACTTCCAAGGATAAATTCACATGAAATATATTTGCAGTCAAATATTCTATGTGTTGACAGATGTAGCAAATTTTAACTGCCTTTTAAGCATTGGCATGTATTTCTTTTATCTAGGCTTAATCAATGATTTCTAAAGTCTGTAACTGTTGTCTTATTATGAGCAAAGCTTTCTTGCTACTGCTATCCAAACGTCCATCTCAAATCACTTTTTAGTTTTATATATCAAAAATACTCACCCATAGCACAGCTTTTTTTGGTATTTCTAAAAGGCTATTTTAAAGTCAGAAAAGTGATCCTGTAATAATTACCTCTGTATCTTATTCATTTATTGACAAACCAGCTTTTTGCTGTCATCAGTTTCTTAACCAAGGCTCTGTTCTAAAATGATTTGTGAAATAGAATGCACTTGTCACTTGAGTTTCTCTCTTTCTTGGGAAGATGTACACAGCAGAAATTACCCAACTTGGTTTTAGATAACAGACTGAATTTGCAGTGTGCCAGCTAAACAGTTCTTACATTTTTGTTGTTGCTTGTATTATGTCATTCTCCCCTGCCCTGCATACACTTTGATGCTTGGACTGGGTGGTTCAGTGCCAGCTAAACAAAGTACAGAGCATCTGGGGTCATTTGTCCGGTGCTGCTTTTTAAATTAAATATAAAAATAAGGGAGGAATTCTTGCGGTTGCTGATAGATCTGCAGGAGACCATATTTAAAGGTTGAGCCACTTCTCTGAGCAGGAGAATTAACCTGTATAAGCCTAATCTGTGCTACATTGGAGTTCTGTTGACAAAACCTTGAGTGATTCCAAACAAAACGCTCCTTGCCGAGACAGAATATTTCCTTCTGTCAGCAGTTACATCACCTCTGCTCTTGCCAACAGAAGTCACATGCCTATGTAACCCAGGTGGTACTCCAAGAGGTACCCCCTCTCCAATTGAAGGGATCAAAGCAGGTGCACAAGTGCTGTGGGAAGTGTAGGGACTCTCCTCCCCCTATAGAGTAGAGCCAGACCACCACTGGGGACTTAACCATATACCTTTTAATGAGGGAACAATACTGGGAACATAACCAGTATAAACCAGGGGGGTATAGGGGACACTACAATACCCCGAAGGGGCAGGATTCAACAAAGGTTAGACACTTACAATCATAGACATATTCATCCAGTTGACAAGAGACAAGGTTAACCAAAACGTAAAACACAAAACAGCAGAACAAACAATACTGGTTGGTATTACTGGAAATACAAAAGGCACAAAATACAACAAGTCAAATTACAAGGAATATAGGGCCTAGGTATCTGGAGAGAAAAGGGGAAGACACAATGGCCCCTTTCCACTGTAAGAGGAATTTTCCTGTTAGCTCACTCACCCCAAGTCACCAAAGCTGGGACTTGAACTTGGATCTCCCACATGGGCAGCAGAAACTCTGCCAGACCATCACCAGTGCTGATACTGTACCAACTTGCTAGGGATCTTGACCTTCCTGGAGCCCTGGCCTCACGTCGAGCAGTCTGGCCTCTGATTGGAGGAGCTGGAAGCAGAACTGAGAACCTCTCAGGTCGCTACCCAGATTTTGCCGGAGCTAGGGAACCTGTTCTGCTGGCCACAACCTCTCATAGGGGATCCTGGAGCCCAGTGGGGAGCCTCTCCTGCCAGCTGCACATCGTGCTGCTGAGGACCCCAGTGCTGTCTGCAGGTTGCACTTCTTCAGGCTCTTCTGGGACAACTGCTCCTGCCCTGCTGAGTCAGCTCCTTGAAGCTCCTTCCTTGTGGTCCCTCGCTAGTCTCTTCCCTGAGTCAGCCGTGCTGCCCCTTTTATCCCCCACCAGGTGACCCATGGGGCCAATCAGGGGCCATGAGGGGTGAGTCTCTGGAGCCTGATTGGTGAGGAAAGGGAATCCCAAGTCCTCCAATCATCTTTTACCCCTTCAAAACCCCTGGGCCAAATCATTACCAGATTGGTGAGGAAAGGGAATCCCAAGTCTTCCAATCATCATCTGCCCTTTCAAAACCCCTGGGCTAAGTCACTACCAGCCAGCCCGTCACACCTATATTTTCTTCTCACTGCAGTAGTTCTCTCAATAGTTCTGGTAGGCACTTCAGTAGAGTTGCATGGAGCTATCAAAAGCACATGGGCATGCATGCATGTACATGAGCAGAGGGTTGGGCAATAGGAGATGTCTGCTTCCAAAACATCTGCCTGCAGAGATAGCTAAGTTCAAACAAAGCCCAGGATTGACTGGAGGTAGAAAGCACAAATGACTGGACCCAGTCTGAAATGCCAAGAAGGTTCATATTCACAGCAAGACATGTATTTGTATTGTTCAAATATCCATAATTCCCTAGTACTGTCAGAATGAAATAATTGATTGCAGACAGTAGACTGGGACAAGGCACAAAACTAGCCAAAGGGGCCAAAGCAAGAGTGATTTGACTGCAGAGTTAGTTGTGCAACCAATGGAAGGGTTCTGATGAGACTTGAGCTGGGATTGTTTTTCCTACAGAACCAGAGTTCAAAATAGCAACTGCAGCAACATAACTGACTTGACCAGTACTGCACCCTGGGCAGTGGCAGCACATGATACAGGGATGTGGTACTGCTGCTGCGGGAAATGCCCTTGCCTTTTTTGCTGTCAACACGTATCAAGGAGCCAAAAACCCAATATTTAATAGCAAAAAAAGGGAGGTGATATCTCCACCTGTGTTTCTCTGGGGCTCTGTGCTCTCCCTAGCCCTCTAGTGTCAAGTCACAGTTGTACAGGCCTGAAATAAAATGAAATGTTCCCTGGGATTCTGTGCTCTCCCAAACAGCAAAGTTCAGGCTGCTGCTGCTTTGCCTTCCCTACTCCTGCAGCCATTGCAGGGAGCAGTGGGGACAGGGGATAGGAGGGTGGGGTGTGCCTTCTGGCTCTATTCTGGACAACTCCTTCCTTCCCTTGAGCAGTTGCCAGGGCTTGTGCCCCCCCATTCCTTTTATGCTACTAAGCACCTGAGAGTCATATAGCACCTTGTGTTTCCATCCTGTTGCAACAGGTTAGTGCCAGTACAGTAGGATACTGGGCAAGATTGTAGAATGTAATTAATATGCAGTAAGATTAGGAATGTAATTAACATGCAGAAATCTAAGTTGCAACACACTGGGTAAGAGAGATTTGGCTGTTTTTCCAGTTAAGAATCTATTATCTGTACCTTAACAATAAATCTGTCTACATGAGTAGATGACTGCTGGCTGAGTTGGGAAATTCTGTAGTAACTTGTCCAATATAAAGCAAACCAGGTACTTGCTTCATTTAACAAGGTATCAAGGAAGGCAACTGCTCCTCCTGACATCTGGTTTTCCTGAATACATTTTAGACCTACCAGTTTCCCTGCTCTGTCACCATATTGCTTCTTGAATACATTTAAGAATAAAAATGTAGCCCATAGCTATTAGAGAAAGATAAAGGACCCCACCACACACCCCTCCAAATAAAACAGACTCATGTCCACTGTTATCCCCTCTAAAATCTTCTCAACCAGATGCTCGAGAAAACAGAAGAGTCATGCACAATGTCCTCAGGAACAGAGAGCTCCAGGCTCTACTGTATGGGTCAGCAAAGTTTTTTTGCTCAGAGCTCGTGGACCTGGCTCTCTGCCACCCTGAGTGTCAAGACTAGGCCAAATGAGGTTCATGCCCTGCAGCTTGGCTAACAGGGCCATTGGGGGGCATCTGCCAGGGAAGATCCCATGGCACTCCTTACTGCCAAGGAAGACCCCAGCCTCAGCAGGCTGGGGGATACAAAACAGGTCTGCTTCTGAACAGCCCACCAGTGCCAGGTCTACATACTCACTCCTAGAATGCTTCACCATCCTCTCCTTGTGTCTCACCCAGACACCAAATGGTGAGACACCTTCAGCATGGGCAAGGGTCCCCAGTAGACAAGTCTATATTCCACCCTCACGAGCCATTGGGGACCTCAGCTGGCAGCTCCTATATGGAGCTGTCACCATAAGGGTGGATATGGTACATTTCACAGACACCCCTGACACCTGCCCCTTCTGCCAGCAGAGGGAGACCCAGATGCAAGCGCATCTTGAGTGTACCCAGTTGCCACCCCTTTACTGCCTCCTCAAGAATCTCCTGCTAAGGTTCTGGCTGCACTACTTCCCACACATTTTTGTTTATGCACTCCCCATCCGTGGCCCTATCAAGTCCTAGGACCTCCTGGTGAACCTCCTTCTGGCCCTAGCTAAGCTGGTCATATACCTGACCAGGAAGAACTCTCCAGCTAATAAGACCCATCTCATAGTCCCTCATCTGTTCACATCTCTAGGCAGACTTTCACTGGGTGGTGTCCACTGACTCCTTGGATTCATTTGGGTAAGTAAGTGCTGGCCGGTGAGCGCTTTTTAGTGTTCCTCCTTGGAGCATTTATTATTAACCTTTAACCTCCACTCCTTTCCCTGTTTTTTTTCATGACTTGTTCCACAGAATCTATCGTTATGCATTCATCGTTACCTTAATTAGGGAGGCTTTTAGTTGTCTTAGTGGGCTTAGACCCACTATTACCCCACTGACTAACAAATATGTCGTGATTAGCTAGGTAAGCTAAACACAATGAACTACCCAGCTAGCCAGCTGAGTCCTAGCCTAGGCTAAGGGGCTTGACACAGGTTACCTTAAAGCTAGCATAGAGGGACTTAAAATGCAAGCAGTCAGTTAATGGGTATTAAACCACCTTAAGTACACTCGTAGGGTGTCTATCCACAAGCAAGGAGGCTGCTCAATGCACTGTAATTCCAGCACATCACAGCATGGCAATTACTGTGCTCCAGTAACCTCCTGTGTCTCGTGTATCAGTGTCGCTGCACTTCAATCACTCCCAACCTGTGGTCCATTCCATCAACCCTGCCAGTCTTCATTTTAGCTCCGCTCACTAGGCCTGACACACTTGTGAACAATGACACTGAGAAAGCTTAACCTGCCTGTACATACATTCATTGCAGATAGCCAGCTCCTCTGCAGCTAGATAAGAGCTGGCATGAAAGAGCAGCAGCCAGGGCTTCAGAGGAGACCGGGGAAGGGGGGGCTGACAAAGCTGGATGCTATCCAATGCTTCATGTCACTTGGGGCCGGGTTGAACATCTTTGCATGCCAGCAGGGGCTGATCTGGGGGAGAGGAAGGAGTGCAGTGGCACGGACACGCTTCCTTTCAGATTATGCTGGAAAACTGCATGGTGCAGCAACATAATTTTATTTAAGAATCCTGTCCCATTCCCCTCCCCCATCCCATCATCCCCTGCTCTTGGCACCCCCTCTCCACCCTCAGCTGCACATCCCTTCTCCTCCTATTCAACCCCTTCCCCGCCTGCCACTGCCACTGTCCCCAGCTAATTATGGGGCAACTCCAGAGCCACTTCTAACCCACACCAGAGGGGGACAACAGTGGTGTCACTGGTCAGGTTCCTCCTCCCTGTCCAGTCCTGAGTGCAAGCCTGGAGCAGGCAAACCTGCCCACTGCCATTTTTTCTGGTGTCCCTTACTGAGCCCAGCTGCAGTGGCTTTGGAGCCCCTCTTCACCATGAAATCAACTGGGAATTGTATGTATGCAGGGGAAGGTTCCAGAGGCACTTCATTTGGTCTCAACAGGGGACAGCGCTGGCAGTGGCAGCAACAAGTGGGTTCACTTGATCCGCGCTTGCTCCCAGGGTGATAGGGAACACCAGGGAGGCCAGGCAGGAAGGAGAAACTCAGCTGCTGCCACTACTGTTATTCTCTGCTGAGCCCGGCTGGAGCAGAGCTGAAGTGGCTCTGGACCACTGTTCCTTCTTCTCTCTCCCCTGCCCCGGCCCTTCCCCTTCCCCAGTGCTGATCAGAGGGAGATGGAAGAGGGTAACATACCCAATCTGGGAACCTAAACAAAAAAATCCCTGCTGTTTCTCCCATGGTGCTGTCTGCTTATTAGGGGTAGGGGTGGGAAGCTTGGAAAAGGGATGCAGCACCTCTCGTGCAGAGCTTCCTCTCATGCGTGGATGACCTCTACCTGACTCAAGAAGTCTATGGGCCAACGAGAGGCAAAGCGCTGCTCGACCTGGTGCTGGCTACTGGGGATGACCTAGTTGGCGACCTAGTGATTGATGGGAAGCTGGGTGACAGCGACCACGAGCTGATCACCTTCACCATCCGCCGAAACGCTGGCAAGTCGGTCAGCAACACGGAAGTCCTTGACTTCAGGAAAGCCGACTTTGACAAGCTCAGGAAGCTTGTCAGTGAGGCCCTAAGGGACTGTGACCACAGGGAAAGGGGAGTTGAAGAAGAGTGGTTGCTCCTCAAGGGAGCGATCCTCAATGCACAAACTAAAGTCTATTCCATCTCGGAGGAAAGGCAGCAAGAGGGCACAGCAGCCCCCCTGGCTCTCCAGGGACCTAGCAGACCTCCTGAGGCTTAAAAGAAAGGCCTACAAAGGATGGAGGATGGGAGTCACCTCCAAGGAGGATTATTCTGCACTGGTCCGGTCCTGTAGGGAGCTGACCAGGAAAGCCAAGGCTGCAACTGAACTCCAGCTAGCTTTGAGCATCAAGGACAATAAAAAGCCCTTTTTCAGATATGTGGGGAGCTGGAGGAAAAGCAGGGGCAACGTTGGACCCCTGCTGAACCAGATGGGGCAACTGACAACTGACGCCCAGGAAAAAGTCAACCTATTAAATAGGTACTTTGCGTCGGTCTTTCATCAGCCCCATGGGATGCCCATGCCCACTACAGGGCCGGGAAGTCCGGGTGAGGGTGATCCCCTGCCCTCCATTAATGCTGACTTCGTGAAGGAACATCTTGAGAAGCTGGATACCTTCAAGTCAGCCGGCCCTGACATTCTTCACCCCAGGGTACTCAAGGAGCTGGCAAGCATCATAGCCCAGCCTCTAGCGCGGATCTTTGAAAACTCTTGGCGCTCTGGTGTAGTGCCCGAAGACTGGAAGAAGGCCAATGTGGTGCCTATCTTCAAGAAAGGGAGGAAAGTGGATTCGGCTAACTATAGGCCCATCAACCTGACTTCTATCCCGGGGAAGATCTTAGAAAAGTTTATTAAGGAGGCCATCCTTAATGGACTGGCCGATGCCAACATCTTAAGGGATAGCCAGCACGGGTTTGTTGCGGGTAGGTCTTGCTTGACCAATCTCATTTCCTTCTATGACCAGGTGACCTATCACCTGGACAAGGGAGATGAGATTGATGTCATATATCTTGACTTCAAAAAAGCCTTCGATCTGGTGTCCCATGATCGTCTCTTGGAGAAACTGGCCAATTGTCGCCTTGGGTCCTCCATGATCCACTGGCTGGAAAATTGGCTCCGGGGTCGGACCCAGAGGGTAGTAATTGATGGAAGTCACTCATCGTGGTGTCCTGTGACCAGTGGGGTCCCCCACGGCTCTGTCCTTGGACTCATACTGTTCAACATCTTCATTAATGATGTGGACACTGGAGTCAGAAGCGGACTGGCGAAGTTCGCAGATGACACCAAACTTTGGGGCAAAGCATCCACACCAGAAGACAGGCAGATGATCCAGGCTGACCTGGACAGGCTCAGCAAGTGGGCGGGCGAGAATCTGATGGTGTTCAACGCCGATAAATGCAAGGTTCTCCACCTTGGGAAAAAAACCCCGCAGCATCCTTATAGGCTCGGCAGTGCTATGTTGGCTAGCACTATGGAAGAAAGAGACTTGGGGGTCATCATTGACCACAAGATGAACATGAGCCTGCAATGCGATGCTGTGGCTAGTAAAGCGACCAAAATGCTGGCTTGCATCCATAGATGCTTCTCAAGCAAATCCCGGGACGTCATTCTCCCTCTGTACTCGGCCTTAGTGAGGCCGCAGCTGGAGTACTGCGTCCAGTTTTGGGCTCCACAATTCAAAAAGGATGTGGAGAAGCTTGAGAGAGTCCAGAGAAGAGCCACACGCATGATCAGAGGTCAGGGAAGCAGACCCTACAATGACAGGCTGAGAGCCCTGGGGCTCTTTAGCCTGGAAAAGCGCAGGCTCAGGGGTGATCTGATGGCCACCTACAAGTTTAGCAGGGGTGACCACCAGTATCTGGGGGAACGTTTGTTCACCAGAGCGCCCCAAGGGATGACGAGGTCGAATGGTCACAAACTACTACAAGATCGTTTCAGGCTGAACATAAGGAAGAATTTCTTTATTGTCCGAGCCCCCAAGGTCTGGAACAGCCTGCCGCCGGAGGTTGTTCAAGCGCCTTCATTGAACACCTTCAAGATGAAACTGGATGCTTATCTTGCTGGGATCCTATGACCCCAGCTGACTTCCTGCACTTTGGGCGGGGGGCTGGACTCGATGATCTTCCGAGGTCCCTTCCAGCCCTAATGTCTATGAAATCTATGAAAACCAGTCACTGTTCCTGCAACACCAGTAATTGCTCCAGCACCCCCATCACTGACTCCTGAAACTACCCATGCATGTCAGTTCTGGCCTAGGGGGTTGTGGGTTGCTGAACCCTGCTCTTCTGAAACAGTCAGGCATGGCAACTAGAAGAGATATAGGTCCTGTATTAATATGTGTGCCACAATTCACATACATTTAAAGTTAAAGAGTGTTGTTTTCAACATCTCACTATCACTATCATTGCAGTATATGAGGGAAAGGTGGCTTCTCACAACAGGGCTCCAAGGCACAAAAGATATAATAAAGTTAGTACTTTGACTTAGAATCATAGAATCATAGCCAATTAGGGTTGGAAGGAACCTCAAGGAGGTTATAACCTCCTGCTCAAAGCAGGACCATCACCAACTATCATCTCAGCCAAGGCTTTGTCTGCCCGCATCTCAAAAACCTCCAAAGATGGAGATTCCACAAGCTCTCTGAGCAACCTGTTCCAGTAATTTACTACCCTCTTCATGAGAAAGTTTTCCTATTATCTAACCTAAAGTTCCCTTGCTGCAACTTGTTCTGTCATTTGTCACCACTCATCCTCCAGGTAGTTGAAAGCTGCTATTAAATCCCCCCTCAGTCTTTTCTTCTCTAGACTAAATAAACCCAGTTCCTTCAGCCTCTCTTCACAAGTCTCTTTATGTCCCTTCGATAGCTCAGCTGGTAGAGCGGAGGACTGTAGTGGAGGTGCCTGCCGACATCCTTAGGTCGCCGGCTTGAAGGAGGCTTCTTTTTCGACTACATAGTCCAGTGGGTGGCAAATTGGCTAGAGGGTCGCACCCAGAGAGTCATAGTGGATTGGGTCGGTTTCGACCTGGAAGGGATACTCTTCAATATCTTCATCAGCGACTTGGACAAGGGAGTGAAGTGTACTCTGTCCAAGTTTGAGGATGACACAAAACTGTGGGGAGAAGTGGACACACCGGAGGGCAGGGAACAGCTGCAAGCAGACCTGGACAGGTTGGACAAATGGGCAGAAAACAACAGAATGCAATTCAACAAGGAGAAATGTAAAGTACTGCACCTAGGGAGGAAAAATGTCCAGCACACCTACTGCCTAGGAAATGACCTGCTGGGTGGCACGGAAGTGGAAAGGGATCTTGGAGTCCTAGTGGACTCCAAGATGAACATGAGTCGGCAGTGTGACAAAGCCATCAGAAAAGCTAATGGCACTTTATTGTACATCAGCAGATGCATGACGAATAGATCCAAGGAGGTGATACTTCCCCTCTATCGGGCGCTGGTCAGACCGCAGTTGGAGTACTGCGTGCAATTCTGGGCGCCGCACTTCAAGAGAGATGTGGATAACCTGGAGAGGGTCCAGAGACGGGCCACTCATATGGTTAAGGGCTTGCAGGCCAAGCCCTACGAGGAGAGACAAGAGAACCTGAACCTTTTTAGCCTCCGCAAGAGAAGGTTGAGAGGCAACCTTGTGGCTGCCTATAAGTTCATCACGGGGGCACAGAAGGGAATTGGTGAGGTTTTATTCACCAAGGCACCCCTGGGGGTTACAAGAAATAATGGCCACAAGCTAGCAGAGAGCAGATTTAGACTAGACATTAGGAAGAACTTCTTCACAGTTAGAGTGGCCAAGGTCTGGAACGGGATCCCAAGGGAGGTGGTGCTCTCCCCTACCCTGGGGGTCTTCAAGAGGAGGTTAGATAGGCATCTAGCGGGGGTCATCTAAACCCAGCACTCTTTCTTGCCTATGCAGGGGGTTGGACTTGATGATCTATTGAGGTCCCTTCCGACCCTAACATCCATGAATCTAAGAATCTATGAAAGTCATGTGCCCCAGTCCCCTAGCCATTTCCATTGCCCTCTACTGGACTCTCTTCAATTCGTATATATCCTTTCTGTAGTAGGGGCCCAAAACTGACCAGTGCAGAATAGAGGGGAATAATCGCTTCCCTTGATTTGCTGGTAACACTCCTACTAATGCAGGCCAGTATGCTGTTAGGCCTCTTCAATACAAAGGCACACAGTTGCCTTATATTCATCTTATTGCCACTGTAACCCCCAGGTTCTATTCTGCAGAGCTGCTGCTTAGCCAGTTGTTCCCAAGCCTACAGAAGTGCATGGGAGTAGTTCATCCTAAATGAAGGAATTTGCTCTTGTCCTTGTTGAATCTCATGAGATTACTTTTGGCTTCAATTCCTCTAGGTATCTCTGAATCCTCACTCTACCCTCCAACATATCTACTCTTTCCACCAGCTTGGTGTCATCTGCAAACTTGCTGAAGGTACACTCTGTCCCTCTTTCAGGTCATTGATGAAGATACTGAATAAAACTGGCCCCAGGACCTACCCCTGGGGCACTCCACTTGATACCAATTGCTAACTAGACATCAAGCCATTGACTGTTACCCTTTGAGCCCGACGATCCAGTCAGATTTCTATCGACCTTACTGTTCCTTCATCCAACCATACTTCCTTAGCCTGCTTGCAAGAATATTGTGGGAGACCTATCAAAAGCCTTGCTAAAGTCAAAGTATATCACATCCACTGCTCTTCTCAATTCCATGAAGCCATGTCATTCTTTGCTGCTCTGCATATACTGTGATGCTTTGACTGGGCAGTTCAATGCCAGCTAAACAAAGTACAGAGCATTGCTGGAACCTGGGGTCATTTGTCCGGTGCTGCTTTTGAAATTAAATATAAAAGTAAGGGAGGAATTCTTGCTGTTGCTGACAGATCTGCATCTCATTAGTGAAGGTAAACAGGTTGGTTAGGCATGACTTGCCCATGGTGAATCCATGCTGACTAATTCTAACCATCACCTCCTCCAAGTGCTTAGAAATGGAGTCTTTGAGGACCTGCTCCATGATATTTCCAGGGAGTGAGGTGAAGCTAACCATTCTGTACTTCCCCAGATCCTCCTTCTTCCCTTTCTTAAAGACAGGCACTATATTTGCCATCTTTGCCCATTATCTAGGACCTCTTCCAATCACTTGCCTGGAATTTGCTGTGGTGAGGCCCAACTCTCCTGCCATGCCTTGATGTTCTGGTGATGTTGCTGATTGGGAGGTGTTAGTCTCTAACACAGCTCTCCTACACCCCATCCTAGCACCACCCAGATGTTATGCCACTGATTACATAGGTCTTATCAAGCAATCTCTCTTTTACTTTCTTCTTTCATTATAGGCTCGTGAGCATCTCGACCACAAGTCTTGACAGAATGAAATGGAGTGAACTACTGGATTTCCTTTCAGCCTCAGTTAAGTCTTGAGGGTTGTCTTCAGAGGGTCTTATGTACCCCACTCTCTTGGGGTGGCGTGCCCTCTGGTAGTTGAAAGCAAACCAAATGAACCAAAAGAAAAAAATCCTATCTGGGGCTTTTACTCCCTTGAGCTTGGTGTTACTTGACCCCCAACTGGTTGTTCTCCTGCTGGGTCATATTGCCTTTGTCCATAACTTAGCCATGGCCCGTGGCTCACTGTAGTTCCCCTTTTTCCATCTTTTGGGATTGAGGGTCTGCCTGTCTGGCCTCACCCTACTGGCCCACTTGGGGCTCTGGCAACAACAAAAAAACAACAAATGAAGAACAGAAACAGCGGACACCTGAATTAGGGCACGGCTGCTTTTTCCCCAGACAGTCTGTCTCCTGCGGAGCTCCCCTACCACTTGCACCTCTTCTCCTCATGGTATCCTCACAACCAGCATCTCCCAGCTTAACAGAGCTCAGCTGAGCAATCTTGCCAGCTCACAGCTGGCTCCCTGAGGCTGGGAGGATCCTGCCTGATGTTACAGGCTTTGAGACATAATTTTCCTCTCCTCAGCTCTCTGCTCTCTTCTATCCTGTCTTCTGGCATGCGTGCTGCTCTAGCCACTCCAGGGCTGCTCTAGAAGAACGGAGCATCTGGTCTGGAACCACAGCTCCCGGGTGTGTTTTTTTTTCTTTGGTTTCTCTGTCTCTCTTGTGGCTGGCTCGTCTTGCTCTATAGTGAGTTTTATTCTGTTTTCCTGTTCTCCTTCACAAGACCACAAAAGTTTTTGTATATAGTAGTATTAATGGAAATGACACTTCATGGTATATAGTGGGACAGAGACGTTTCAGTCTAAAAAATTAAATAATTGAATATAATGCAGTTGAGAATGCAACATCTGGCAGCAAAAAGAGACTGAATACTGACCATTAAGAAAACCTAGATCCATGCCATTTACTTATTTCAGGAAAATAAATGCAATTATAATTGTACCCTTTTGCCAGGCACTGGACAGCAGAAACAAGGGCTGGGTTCATATTTAAGGATTTTACAAATTTTATATCTTGGCTTGTGCCCCTCCTTCTTTCCCCCTTCCCCTCTGAAACCATGGAACAATACATTTTTCCCGGGTGTTCTATATTGTCCCTATTTTCCCCCTCCCCATTTAATAAACCTTTTGATTGTTTGTGAGTAGGAAAGCTTTCATAAACACAACCTTACACAAAAATTTAATAGTTAGTAGCTCACCCCAACCAAACATTAATTGTTTATCACAGTCAGCTGTATCAGAGTTCCCCATCAGTTGCATTCAGAGTGAACTTGACAGCCAGCAAGGCTACGGTAGCTGCTGCACTGTTATACACATAGACTTTTTGCCTATTGCTTTTAATCTTATGTATTTTTTTGAGTTTTGCATTGCCTTAAGTAACTCCATTTTGTATTTAAGTGTTCAACCTTTGTACGCTGTATGTGTGAGAGAGTGGGTGAGAGTGTCTGTGTGGAAAAGGAAAACATTAGCTGGTGACTGGCTGAAGAATGCAGATAGATTAAAGACCAAAACAGGAAGAATCAGTGAGAGAACAATGGCAATTGACCTTCAAGGAAGAACACAATGATAACACAGCCAAAGCCCAGAGGACTGGGTGAATTGACAAGGCTATAAAAGATGGGGCGAGACATATCGATTTTGGGTCTTGCTCTGCATGTCATCCTGGAGCATTCGTTTGTCTGATGAGACGGATCAACAGGAGCCCAGCTCCTACTTGTGATCAACTTGGCTGGCCACTAAGTTGATCCGAGTACTGATAAGACAGGTAATGTATACCAGCACAGAACAGAAATTGGGATATAAATGTGTGTGTGTGTGTGTGTGTGTGTATTAAGCACTTAGTCAATAAAAGCGGCATCTTGCCTTACACTCCCTTATAAGGTCTACCTCGTGATTTGAGTAACTGGAAATTTGTGTAACAGCACGAGCAGAATTAGGATTTTGAAAAAGGGGTGCATATGGCGAGATGCATCATCACATATATCACAACACATATTTTTCTCTAGGTAAAATGAAACTAGAAACTTCCCTAATATGCTAGGGGCCTAGGACTATATTAATCAGTTGGAGATGGATGCAAAAGCAAAATACAGCTTTATTGGAATGAACTTAAAAACAGCTGCAAGGCTGTGGAATATGAACTATATTACCACCAGCAGCTAACAGACCACAGAATTACATGAGAAATGCTAGCTTGATCAGGTGAACATCAAAACTATTAAAGCGGAGAGAGAGTCATTAATACTTAAAGAATGAAGAGTTTAGAAGGGATCAGGTAGATTATAATGAGCCATGAAGTCAATTGACTACCTCAGCACTGCCTGATTAGAAATGATGCTGCCACTGCTAGGCAGTTGGTTTTAAACTTTGGGTGGAGCAGGAATCAAAGGGGGGTACAACTGCATCAGAGCATCCCCACCTGAGATCTGCCCTTGGTTGCTAGCCTTGATATTTTCTCTGCCCTCTTGGGATGGCAGAATTACCCCTTAGAGAAGGCTGCTAGTCCTGCAGCAGGGGATTCTTCTGGATGCTTACAAAACAAATCTGGAGGAGTTCTACTGCCTAGCCCTGTCACTGGTGGTCTCACTGCTGTCTGGTTACCCTATCATCCATGCCAGTAGCAGGTGCTGAGTAGGGAGGCTCATACTGGAGGTCACAGCACAGAGCTCTGTGCAATACTAAAGGGACCCAATTTGGCTTGCAAAGCCTTGGATCTTTATTTGAAGTGTTGTGTGCTCACTGCTGCTGGTTGCAGCCATGAGGTACAGTGTGTGCTCAGAAAGATTGCAAAATTCTCCTAGCACATGGATCTTTATGGTATCACCTTCCAAATCATCCCCACTGCAACTTTTGTTCCAACCCACAGGGAATTTGCAGGTTGTTACACTCACCACCTGGAGTCACTATCCCCACTCCTTGCTGCTGCCAGGATCAGCACACTCAGTGCTGTTCCTCACCACTGGGGAGCTGCTGCGGGGAAATGCCACTCTGCTGCTGTGGCTCCTTGTCACCAGTGAGGAGCACTGCTGTGCGCTGCTGCTCCTTGCTTCTGCTGGGGTCACTGCTGCTTCTGTTGTCACTGCTGGGGATCACTGCTCTTCATGGTCATTGGAGGTCACCACCCCTTGCACCACTAGTGGTCATTCATCCACTGCTCAGGATCACTATGGCTACTGCTCCCCATCAGTGACATAATTAGGGTGGAGGGACCAGGGCAACTGTCCCCAGTGCCAGCTTGGTTGGGGGGGAAGGGACATCTGCCACAGCACCTGTACAATCACAAAGGCGGCAGTGGCAGTGACCTAAAGTCACCGCTGCCCCTGTGTGTGGTAGCTGCCTTAAGTGAGGTGCCCAAGTGCCTAGCCACATCGTTATGTCTCCACTCCTTGCCATCACCAGAGATCAGGCTCAGGCTTGCTGCTTTTCTTGGGTGGAGCCTGCCTTCACAGCCTGCTGCCAGGCTGCCTGCACAGGCTTCTTGCAGAGCCCCTGAACTGCATGAAGCTCAGTGCTTCACTCCGTGGCTGTAGAGCAGCAAACTAAAACTCCTTGGAGGAGTTTTAGTTTGCTGGTCCCCAAGTCATATAAGGTGCATTACACTGCTGAATTTGCTGCAGCGGCTGGAATTACTGCACAATATATCGCCGACGTGTGCGAACACCAACTCTATTAAAGCGATGCAAAAGCATTTAACCTGCTTTAAAGTGTCATGCATACACGCCCTTCGTTTCATCTACACACGACCAGAGAGCAATTTGCAATCCTCCAACATCCTAGGATGCACTGCTTCCAAAATACCTCCCCTCCCCCAAAACACATACAGAGCAGAGACAGAGTCCAGGTATGCTGGCTCCTAGCCATGCCCTTGCTTGCCAGCCCTCTAGTGGCAAGACAGAGCTATGCAGGCAAGTAATGGTATTAATCCTTCATATGCAACTGGTCATAACACATTCTAATTTTAACAGTGCTTCACATTCCACAGATTTAGTATGGTCTAAGTGTAATGTGTAACTTCACCCAACAGATCTCAACCAGAACCCACTATAGGAATGGTTCTAACAGGTAATTTTTCCTTTGAGGCTTAATGTCAGACTGTCATTAGTAATTCCTGCCTGGAGGCTTCCCCAACCTCTTCTGCTTTGAATTCTAGGGTTACTCTACTGCAGACTTCTGCATGGGTCACAGTGGGTGCTACCCCTTGATAACCTTTGCCCAATTTTCTCTTCTAGTGTTTATATACTTCATTGTTTGAACCCAGCATCCTTTCCTGCCCAGGGGAGGGGGTCAGACTTGATGATCTGCTCGGGGCCATTCCAACCCTACCTACTATGAAACTATGAAACTATTTTGGAAAGAAGGGCCAGTGAACATAAACAATGGGGTCATTTGGCCCTTTTCATTTAAACAATTTTACCTCAGCACAGCTGAAACAGGCACAAGTAGGTTCTCACACATACCAATGGGACTATGCAGATAATGGATACACATTTTTGTAACACAGGACATCAAAATATATGTGGGGTTATTTTGGTCAACTGACAAAAGGATTGTGGAGCTGCAGACAGGAATCAAGCAGGGACTTTGTTAGAGGACTCACCTCTAACTGACGGACCTGGGTCCTCTGATGTAACCCCCTCTGCTCTAGGTAGCAGCCTATGTGCAGCAGCCAAGGGGTTCAAGCCACTTTGTAAGCTTGACTTATTTTTATTTAATATGGTTTGTTTTTGCCTGCTGCTAATTTATGTAACCTTCAGTTGTAGTATTCTTTACTTTATTGTGCAGTAGCTGGTCCTTACAAAAATGCAGGTTCATTCTAAGATCCAGTGTATTTTAGGGAAGGAATTCCTAAGTCTGGGCAATGAGTTTATAACTGAGAGCCCTGACCACCGTAAAGATGATCATTAGTTCACGTCCACCTATATTGGATGCACCCCTTGGCTGCATATACACATTCAAATAATCTGGAAGAATTCTCCCAGGTTTTTTCTCCTGCTAGAAAAATTTACCACAAGATGCATGAACAGACATTTGATTGCTGAGCCCCTGAAGATCAAAGAGCTTGCAGTGCTGATGCTGCACAACCAGAAGGCCCCTCTGCATACATCTTAGCATGCTCTGCGGACTCCATATCTGGGGACAGATGGCAGCAGTGCACAGGGCAGCACTGACTGGCTGACCCAAACTAATCAGTCAGCCTGTATCTCCCTGCAGCACAATGTGCTACTGTGAAGGGGATATGCTCTGCTATGGAGAAACAGAGTCCAGGGAGTCACACATTGTCTCCCTTGAGGTGCGGGTGGAGGATGGGAGCAAAGCACCCTGGGATGCTGGAGGATTATTCAGTGGTTTACATTAGAAGAGAACATGTATAGACATTCATTCTTGCAGGGGTAACACTTGGAGGAGTGATTTAACCCTGGTCGTTCCCAAGTTATTTTTCTCCCAGAGCAGATGATCCTGCCTCAGGGACGGGGTAGGTCTAAATGACCTTTCAAGGTCCCTTCTAGCTCTACTTTTCTATGACTCTATGGGTATGACTCTGGAAGAATAATCCTGAACATGTGTATACTTATGATTTCTCCTTGGAGAGACATAGTAATGAAAATATGGTACCCATTCCTGGGTTGGTTTTTGTTTATTTTATACAAGTAGCTGGAAGAAGAGAACTAAAGGACAGTTACTGTGGAACTTGATGACTCTCATATCATTAAGGAGACAGATTTAAGGATTAGAAATTGAATTAGAGTATAATATATTTTAGCAGTGCTTACTAATTGTCATGGCAGAGCCCTTTAATTCTTATTAATATTTATTGCCCACTGTTTACATTATGAATGGACACAATTTTGAAATGGGAATAGCTACATAGTGCTCTGGAGATTGAAATAAATATCCCATGTTAAAAGTGTCACAACCCAATTAAGCAGTGCCCATGCCACTAGCAAAAGATACCATTTAAAGCATTCTCATTCCGCACTAGGTTAACTAAGGGTTAACAAGATGCTAGTAACAGCCTTTTCGCTGTGCATGCTAACAAGAGATTTATAGCTGCGACACTAACAAGAGATAAAACTTTAGCCTTCTGTGCTTTACATAAATCATTATAATTGGTCAGAGTGAAAACAGGGGAGTAGCCCTGCAACAAAACCCTAGCAGAGACGCTATATAATTGGCTACTCTAATTAAATTTATGACGTGGCGAAATACAATTGGCTATTACACAAATAAAACCCGCTTGCATTTCCGCAAAGTCGGAGACCTCTGAACACACGTCAAAGAGTAAATTGGTGAGCTGATCATTCATCAATAATCTCCCCGCCGCGACCTCCCAGGCGTATCCTTAACCTGCATGCTCGATAAGACATAACCTGCCAACCGCCGGCCTGTATATATCTGCAGACCGACCTCATGAACTCTAAGCTGTAACTAACTAAGTATCTCTGACCTCCGTCATTCACCACCTTGACGGCGTAAGTAAACAATCTTGCTTTGCAACCGGTAAGCGTCCGTGCCTAATTCCACTCCAAGCGCCACAAGTACCTGCCTGCCAGGCCCCTAAGGCCCTGGACCCCTCGCTGCAGTGCACGGCAGCGACAAAAAGTAATAATAACAAGTGATTTCAATGCTAGGATTGGTGGTACCAATAGTGGTGATAACGAAGATGTAATAAATGAAATATGGGAAATCCCACTAACAGTTTTATGTACTAGGACACTAAGTGAAAGAGGGCAATACTTCTTACAACTTATTGCAGAAAGGAATTTAATAATGCTTAAAGGGCAAACCGAGAAGGCTGTATCTGGAACCAGGAGAAAGTGTAATAGGCTATATACTCATAGAACCACAAATGTAGTATAAGTACAAATCATTTGAAATTCTGCCACATGTGGAGAGTGACCATTTCCCCTTACTCTAAGAATTTCATTGGAATTTTACTAAATCTTCCCCACAAACTATGCAGCTGGCTCCCACATTAGAATTAATAAGAAAATTAAATGGAAAAATTAGCTAAGAGAAAAATGTGTCTGAAGCCACTCAGCTCATTCTCAATGAACAAGAACCCCAAGAAAATATTACTCAATATGAAACAGTTGTTCAACAGGTGGAACATGTTCTCACAAAAGAGAGCATCTTTGTAGGGAATAGATGTTAGTAGCACAAACTATGATTTGATGAAGACTGCTCTAAAGTTAAAGAACCTCTAATAGACTTCTTGACGGAATACAAGTTTAAAAATGATTGTGCCCATTTCTTACACATTAAGATTACATTAAATAATAAAAAACTAACCACTAGAAAAAAAGAAATACAAATGAGGCTGTGGAATGAACTGGTCAGGGATGATATAGACATAGCCACGTGTATGTTCTACTATGGGTATTTCCCATGTTTCTGTGTTTTGGTAGTTGCTCCTTCCCTCCACTTTTTTTGCTAAGTGTCAGAGTGTTTTGAAGCCTTTTTGGAGGCATTGGGTGTTGGTTGTAGCCAAGACGGGATTTTGACTTGGATGTGCCAATGCTCCTGCTGAGACATAAAGCCAGAGGTTCCTGACTAGAGTCTTGCTCCTCTGCTCAGGATCAGACCAAACTCCCACTTGGAGTCAGAGGAATTTAACCCTACAGTCAGATTGGTACGGCCTGTGGAGGGGCTGCCTTCCTCTAGCACAGGTGTGGCCCTCTCCTTGGGATCTGAGCATATATTAACAGCGCTTTACAGAAGCAGGATGGTGGCTGCTGTGGCCTCCCTACTTTACGTGTGGTGAGTTAGGGTGTCAGGTCTTGTCTTGTGTTGAACTTGACGGTGTAGTTTTGCCAAAAGAGAAGATGATGGATTTGTGTAGGATGGTTTGGATAGGGATGATCCTGCCTCTGGCAGTGGGCTTGAACTAGATGACCTCTGGAGGTCCCTCTCAGGCGACTTCTCCATGAAACTGGCAGAAAGTGTCACATTAGTGCGGTATGTGGATTCTGTTATGATGAGGTAACGTTATTGCATCGCTTTAGCAAAAGCTGGACTTGAACTCCTCTACTAGGCAGCCCTTAACTAAATAGGTCAAACCCACAGCCTAAAATCTGAATGCTTTGCATTTCGTAGCCTGGGGGGCAGGACAGGGCTCCAGTAGCCAGGACTGGAGAGGGGGCATTGCTGAGCCGCGCCTGACTCCCAGTCTCCAGTCAAACCTGCCCCCACTCCCCTTCCCGTCTGTGAGCGTTAACAAGCTCGCTACCCCCACGGCACCAGCGGGTGCGAACGGACACAGCCCGACACAGGCAGCGACCCCACGGTTTTCAATCTGGGGAGCAGCACCGCCCCCACCATCGGTGACGTGAGCGGTGACGTATTGTGCTGGGGGCGGGGCGCAGTCAGACCACGGAGGGGACGGGGCTACCTGCCCGCCCGAGGCCCCGCCCACACCCCTCCCGAGGAGCCACTCAGCAGCGCGGGAACCTCCCCCTCCCGCCACACCGCTCCCTTAGGCCTCGCCCAGAGGCGATCCGGCCCAGGGCGCCAGGTTCCTTCCGCCGGAAACTGCTCTCGCGCGACGTTGCAGCCAATAGGGCCCGGGAGGGGGACGGTTTCCTGCGTTCCTAGAGACGAGGCAGTTCCGGCGGCGCCGCCTCCCCGCCCCCGCCTGGGCGGCAGATGGAGGAGAAAACTTCGGGCTCTGGGGGTGGGAAGCGGCGCTGGAGCCGGAGCCGCAGCCAGGTGAGGAGGCGCTCGCGGTCCCCGCGGGGCAGCCCTCCCCAGCCCCTCGCCGCATCCCCTTCCCGCGCTGCGAGACCTGAGGCGCTGGCCGCCCCCCGCGAGGGAGTGCAGGGCTGCGTTGTCTGAGCCGGGCGGGTTTGCTCCTTCCCTCATCGCTGTCCCGGCCCCACAGCCGCAGGAGTCCCCGGAGCCTCCTCCCTCCCTTCAGGGGGTCAGCACCCGCGTTGTGGAGCCCCCGAGATGCGCTGCGGGCCCGCTTGGATCTGCAGCCCCGGCCAGGTAGAGGAAAGTGTCCCTCCTCCCGCTCGTGTCGGCTTCCCAGCCCTGACCGGGCCGCTGCGCGGTGCTGTGTGCGGCTTCGCCCTCCCGGAGGATCGCAGCCTTGGCTGAAGCACTGCGCTCTTTGCTGGGCACCGCACTCACGCCCCAAATGTTTATCTTGCGAAGCATTGTTTTGAACCGTCTGTATCCAGATCTCAGCCTGTCCAGCTTGACCTGGGCTTCACTGTCAAGGTCATGCCCAATGGGGGACTTGTTTGGTGTTGGTGAAAATCATAGAAATCGGATAATGAGAGTTGGAAGGGACTTCAGGAGGTCATCTAGTCCAACCCTATGCTCAAGGCAGGACTAGCCCCAACTACTTCATTCCAGCCAAAACTTTGTCTATCTGGGTCTTAAAAGCCTCCAAGGATGGAGATTGCACCACCTTTCTTGGTAACCTGTTCCAGTGTTTTACTACCTGCCTAGTGAGAAAATTCTTCCTAATAATCTAACCTAAACTTCCCTTGCTGCAACTTGAGACCATTGCTCCTTGTTCTGTCATCTGCAACCACTGAGAACAGTCTAGCTCCAAATCCCTGTAGAAATAGGTCTGATCTTTACCAGCGGTTGGCCCAATCTGTTGCTGCCCATAGGTTTGGTTCAACATCACCAGTCTCTTCTAGGAGCGTGTGGGCTTCATGTATAAATGGTTTATGACTTTTAAACTTCTTAAGCCTCCATCTGTTCAGGTCTTCAGATTTCAGGTGATTTTCATCATCTTTTGCCTCTATTTCCAGTAATGATGTTAGGGTTTTTTTGTTTTGTTTTTTTTTTTTAATGTATCACTTGGTCTGAGACCTGAGAGTACAGGAAGTGCATCTGTGCGTGTGTAAGTTGTGTAGCTGGCTATGAATCTCTGCGCATGGTTAAGTACAGTGTTGAGCAATAAAGTGTCTGCACAGATAGCTGCCTTGAGATGTTTAATGAGCATGGCATGGGGTGCTAACTTCAGAGTGCTCACTCAGAACCACCCAACTCACAGTAGTACAGGGGCGGGCAATTATTTTGAGCGGAGGGCCACTTACCCAGTTTTGGCAGGCTGTCGAGGGCTGGGCTGGGCTGCACCAGCAGGGAGTGGGGAGCTAGTCTGGCTCCATAGAGCCCCTGCTGGCTGGTACCCCGCACTCCTGTCACCCTCTTCTGGGCCCCACCAGCACTGGGCCTGTAACAAAAGTGCGGGCCCTGCGCTCCCACTGGCTCCCCGCTCGCTCATACCCAGTGCCCCCCCAGCCCTGCGGTACAGGTGGGGGGCAGTGCACAGCCCCGACCCCCTGCTTACCAGCAGGGGAGAAGCTGGTGCTGAGTGTGGGGGGAAAATGGCCCCTCACCTGCTGCATGGCCAGCTCCCCGCATTGCAGGCACTTGCAGCCCACGCGGGGCTGTCTGGAGCAGACATAGGCAGCTCCAGGCAGGCTGTGAGTGGCTGCAGCGTGGGGCGCTGGCCATGGGGCGGGTGAGGGGCTGCTTTTCTCCATGCTCAGCACCAGCTTGTAAACTGGCCCCACTGCCAGCCTGGTGGTGGGGCTGGGTTACAAGCTGGTGTTGAGTGTGGGGCGGGGGATAGAAAGCAGCCCCTTCGTGCCCCATGCCTGGTGCCCTGCACTGCAGCCTGCCTGGGGCTGCCTGTGCCTTCTCTGGACAGCCCCGTGCAGGCTGTGAACTCCTGAAGCGCTGTGTGCCGGCCATGAGCAGGCGAGGGGCCACTTTTCTCTGCACAGGGAAGGAGCCCAGGGAAAAGCTGAGCGTGGGGGAGGGGGGAGCAGCGCTGCCCCGTGACCGGTGCACCATGCTGCGGTGCTGTCAGCCTGCATGGGGCTGTCCTGAGCAGGCACAGGCAGCCTCACGTGGGCTGCAAGCAGCTGCAGCGCGGGGCACCAGGCGTGGGTGGGGAGGGTCGTCCGTGTTTCCTCCCCCCGCCCCCCCCCCCACTCCTCCTTGGCCCAGGGTCCTCCCCTCCTTACCTGAGCTTCCCGCGTGCTCAACATTATACTTAATAGTGCACTGATACTCATTATTTCTGAGCTTACCTTGTGTGGAAGCTGACTGGCATCAGAGATGGAGCAGAATTACCAGAGCAGGTCTATTTGTTCTACTTATTGTTCACATAAATCACCCACGTTTCTTCTGGTCATAGGTATGATTAGATCCATCCTATCTTTAACATATGTTTATTAATATAGGCACCATGCCTTGGCCTTTTCTTTAATAGCTGCCTATCAGTATTGACATCTTGTCTTTAATGAGTGTGTATTATGCGTTTGTCTACTTTGAACAGAGCTGAATGTCATTTTCCCACGTTCTTTTAACAGCTGAAATAGACTCCAGATTCCTGTTCCCATTCATTAGCATTTTAGACCAGTTTCCACTTGTCCTCACACCAGGCTATAGGCAGCACAAGTTGCAATGATGGTGGATTATGATTTTTTGCTTGTTTGCTTTATTTATTTATTTATTTATTTCCCCTCCCTCATGGCCTGGCAGTTTCATTTTAAACAGTCGGCTGCAGTTGACCTCGAAATGCTGCAGTTCCTAAGAGTAGGAAGCAATATGTTCAACTGCTTGAGCTTGCTGCTACTAGAAACATCCAGGGTGTTTGTGAAGAACATCTTTCTCCTCTTCCCTTAGGAAGGGTGTTTTCAGGGATTCAGTCATATCACCAGGTTTAAAGTAACCTGATTAAGGAAGGCTGCCAATAAGCAATACAGCATTGCTCTTCAGACAGAAAGCTCCCATATATTTATGTTTTGACCTTGGCATTCACTTGGGGTGTATGCTGTGAAGCACACCCCATGTGCTTGCTTTTATCTCCTGTGCTAAACCTAGAAAAGCAGGAGAGCTGCTCCAGGGCTGCGCTCAAGAATTGTCCCTAGTATGCCTGAGAAGGGTTAGGGGGAGTGCTCTCCAAATAGTGGCTTCACTACTGCATTTCTGCATTTGGGATGCATTTGCTGATGGGTGGGCGGCATCCCCCAATGTAGGCATACCCTGTGTATATCTTCATGGTGCAATGCAGGTATCGTCCAGTCGTTACACTAGGAAACTGCTGAGATCTTAAAAGACAACCTGTTTTAAGTTAAGTGTGCATGGCATGCACAATTGTATTCATCAAAGCTGAAAGCACTTAAAGGGCATGAACAAATTTGTCAACAGATTCACTAAGTGTACTGTTCACTAGGGCTGTGCGAAGCTTCGGTCCCAGATTCAATTCGGTGGAGATTTGGTCCAATTTTGTGGCTGAATCTCCAAGTCCGAATCGAATCGGGGGCCCTTTTATCTCTCCGAATTGAATCGGAACCCTCCAAATCAATTTGGACATAGAGGCAGCCTTAAATATTTTTTCTACATATTTCTAGGTACCAGGGGCTTGTGATTGCTGTGATGCTGGGGTGCATGGAGTGTCCCACAGCAGCGCGGGGGGCTTCCCAGCACACTCGGCAGCAGGACTGGGAAGTGGACCAGAAGCACTTCTGGTTCATTTCTGTGTCCTCTGTGGAGCAAGCAGGGAGGTGACTGGTGCCTCCGGTGTCTGGGGGGGGTGCACCCAGGGTCCCCCTGTGGCCACTCGCTGAGCCGGGGAGGTGTGGGGGGCCCAGCGCACGCGTGCACTTCCTGGCAGACCCAGAAGTGGACCGAAAGTACTTCCAGTCCACGTCCAGTTTCGCTGCTGAGCACACGGAGGGTCCCCCTGCACTCCTGTGGGACGCTCCATGCACCTCCGCATCGCAGTGACCTTGAGGTAGCAGGCACAACTTGTGATATGTAGAAAAAACTTTTAAAGCTGTGTCTATGTCTGAATCGCCATTGAATCTTCAGATTTGGATTTGGCCAAATTGAATCGGGGACAGTGATTTGAATCAACGAATGGAATCACTATCCCTGATTCGGGCCGAATCCAAATTGAATAGGGCCCACTTTGCACACCCCTACTGTTTACCTGTGTTGAACTTTGACTGTTGTTCTTAGATACTCCGATGGGAACATCAACCAGATAAGCTTTGGATTGGAAAAGGAACATGCTTTTCTCTCTCTCTTTTAGTACGAGGACATACTCGGAGTAGTGCAACTGGCGTCTCATGGCTGCAGTACTGAAACATGCTCTGCCTAGGAGATTGAAAATAAAGAAAGCGTATGGCCTTCAAAACTCCCATTATGCAGCAGCCTGACTGCAAAATGACTATACATTTTTAATAGTATGAAAGCACTTTCAGTGCTTCAGTCAGTTTTAAATGCGTCTCCAGATGTTATTTCTGGTATTGAAGACAAACTCTTTTGCAGCCTCACCATTGCCTCTGATTAGATTGCAATGCCTGATGTGCTTAGAAGCTGGATGTGAAGTTGTGTCGGGTTCAAAACCCAGAGAGTGCCACTTTCTGCTGTTGGTGGTCAGGACAGTCCTAGACTTCTTAGTTAGAGCAGAAAGCAAGACTTCAGTTTTGTGGGAATACCTAATTAAAGTTAAAGTTGCAAAAGATCTTGATATTCCCTTGGATGATGGAGAGCAGCCTTCCTGGGTTTAGAGTTGGGCGATAGAAGTCCACCACTTTTGTGATTTGGTAGTGAAGATGAGGAAAGGCAGTAGAAGGGAGAGGAATGTCTTTTTGGAGCCTAAAAGCCAAACTGGATGTAATCCAGTGTTTTGTAAGTGGCACTCGTGAAACAAGTAATTGCATTACAGAGGTTACATATAATTTTAGGTACAAGTACAAATACAATTTTGCAAGGCTGACTTGCAGAAACAGGATTTTTATCTAAGCTCATGAGGAATTTTTTTAAAAAAAGTTCTGAGCACATGAAAGAGAGGTATTTTAATGGAAAGTGGAGTTAATTCTAAGCGGACTTTAAACGTATATAGTAAGGGAAAAGAACTTAACTCTGTGTGGACTTTGAACTTGTACACATACACAATTTATGTGGCTATAAGAAAGAAGAGCTTAATTCTAAGTGGACTTAAAACATACATATATACATACATACGTGTTTAAAGTCCACTTAGAATTAAGCTCTTCTTTCTTATAGCCACATAAACTGTGTGTGTGTATAAGTTCAAAGCCCACATAGAGTTAAGCTCTCTTCTCCCTTGCAATATCTCTCTTTCAATATGTATTTACGTAAAACAAAAAAATAAAACCTACCTCTTTGCTTGCCACAAAGATGATTTAGGGAAGACCATTAGAGAAGTCCAAGGATAAGTTCAGGAACTCTGTCCTCCATTTCAGAGCCTCCCATTCTCTTCTGCTAAGATGATGATCTGTAACTGCAATCACAATTCTATTGGCAAAAATTAGGGGTGCACAGATAGAGATTTTGGGGGCTGATACCGATAGCCAATTTTTAAGGAGATATATCTGCTGATACCTATCTGACTTCCAATATGCAGCCCTGCACATTGAAGAGCTGTGTCCAGCTGGTAAGTCTGTTGTGGTGGAAGGGGAGAGGGAAGGGGCCTGGTGGGGGAGGGGCAGATTAAGACCCCTGCTGTGAGGGAGGGTGTGGGGCTGGGGCAGGTGCTGCCCAGCCGGGGCAGGGTGTAGGGCTGCACCGGGCTCTTCTTGGCAGGGGCTGAGTCTGGCTGTGCTTGGAGTGGGTGGCGGCGCTGGAAGGGAGCTAAGGGAAGGGGCTGCAGCCACCCCAAAATTTGCCATAGTCCCCCATCCCAGCGCAACCCAGGCCCAACCACTCCTCATGCGCTGGGGAGAACCCAGTGCAGCCCCATCCTGCAGCTGCAGCCCACCCCACCTGTGCCCGACAAAGATCCAGGGACACACCCTGCCAGTGCCCTCCTGGGGTGCACGCAGCAGCAGAAGCCACCACCCTCCCTGCGCCTCCTGGACAAGCCATGATTCTGTCCTGCGCCCCACTCCACTGTGGCTGGGCAGCGTGTGGCCCAGCACCACTCCCTCACCACAAGGGCCTTGATTTGGCCCCCTATGCCCCTTCCTTCCCCCACCCCCTTCCACCACAACAGACTTACTAGCTGGGCGCAGCTCTCCAAGCTGCCAGGCTGTGCTCCTTGCCACCTATGTGCTGAGCTGAGCTGCGGCTATGTGTATGCATAGACATTTATTGGCCAAATTACCGGCCACATCAGGCCGATTTCCGATACAGTCCATGTTTTTAATATCAGTGCCGATCTGATATCAAACCAATGTTTTGGTGCACCTCTACCAAAACTCTTTTTCCTTCAGTGCTGGAGTCTAAATTGCTGCATTTTGAGATGTGCCATCTTTTGGCGAACTAGACTTCTTAGTTGTGAATAGTGATAAGTCTTGTGAAATAACTGTGCTTTTACCTGTTTAAAGGCATATGTAGATGAAACGGGGGTTTGCTTTGCCCTAAATAGAAGTGGAGGATTTTTAAAAACACTGCTTCAACTTGGTGAAGTAAACCCTCATGTTGTGTAAACCCATGTCCTACCTGCTTCTCCAGGGGAGAGGAGGGTGAGCTGCTGGCCGGCGGAGTGGTCCCTGAGTTGCAGGGAGGTTGGGGGGAGGAGAGCTGGTACTTCTGTCTTCGGCAGTGGTGGCCCCTCTTCCAGGTGGTACCTGCCCAGAGGCACCCAGCTCGGGCGGTCCCAGGAGACACTTCAGCCTCAGAGGGAAGAACAGAGTTCCCACACAGCTCAGGTAGGCAGGCAGGTTTGATTGTGGGGGAGAGGTTAGTCTCATGACTGCTTTTTTCTTTAGTGGAGCCTGCCTTCCCCAGCTGCCTGCAGAGCCCTTGAGCTGCACAGAACCTGGTGCTTCGCTCTGTGGTTTTAGGACAGCAAACTAAAACTCCTTGGAGGTGTTTTAGTTTGCTGCGCCCCAAAATCATTTAAGGTGCATCATACCACTGAATGTGCTACAGCAGCTGGAATTAATGCACAATACACCACTGACGCGCACAAACACCAACAACATTAAAGCAGTGCAAAAGCATTTAACCTGCTTTAAAGTGTCGTGCACACATGCCCTAAAATGTTGCACTTGCTGTTCTACATATTTTTGTAGATGCTAAGTGCATTACAAATGGAGTTTTAATCTTGCTCAGTGAGAAGAAAATTATCCTTCACTCTTTCCTACCAGCAGTGTGTGTGTGCGCTTTGCATTCAGTTGTCTTTATACTGGCTGAATAACCCCTAGATAGTGCATGAGTTTTTTGGAAACATCCTAGAGGATAGCTTTGGATAAATGCTTTTGCTCAAGGGTACTTTCATGCAAGCTTCGGCGGTGTTCCACTTTCCATTCTCCAGAACTTCTCCATACTTCCTATGGAGTATTATTACAGAAAGGATTTGTGTGGAGACAGTGCTTCAGTGTCCTCAATTCGTGGAAAGGATCCCTTTTGTCTCCATGCTGTGCCTAACTGCTGACCTTTGCTAGGATCAACAAGTGCCCTAACCAAGTCTTGATAACTAATGGGATGATGTAGATCATTGCTAATTGACTGTACCGTCATCCAGGTAGAACTAAAATAATGGTGGTATATGAGGTGGGTGGGGAACAGTTGAATGTAGGGTTTGCCATTCAATTCAGGATGGCAGACTTGAGTTACTGACAGCTGTCTTTTGCCCATCGTTTCTGGTCATGAGGTTAAGATCTACTACCACCCCCTCCCCCCCCCCCCCTTGCCCCTTGAAACATGAACACTGGTTCCACAGTTCATCTTTTTTTTGTAAATGTGAGGTAGGCTAATCAGTGTGCTGTATCACAAATCACCTTGATTAATGGAACTTAAAGCTAAAACAGAGAAGCAGGTTTACTCATTAGGTGGTATTTCTCACAAATAGTGCTGTGTGACTTGTATTTGGCTCTCTTTAGGTTTCCAGATGGACCTAAGGGTACTGAAATGGCTTGTGACCTACCCAGCTTAGATACCTCCTGTCTCTTACTGTTATACTGCTGTAATGGTGGTGAGTGGACACCTCCTGTTCAAAATTTAAGCATTTGGTAATAGTTTATAGGATTGAGGCATTAGATTACTATGAAATGTTTACAAAAATGTTCGAATGACTTTTTTTGTGAGGTGGTGGTCATTTATAGAAACTTTGACCAGAGTGTTTCTTGTTGTTTCCACTAGATTTTTCTTAAAGGAACTTAAAAATTAACATACTGTACTATGTTCTGTAATTTTTTTTTTTTAAGTATCTTGTGTCAAGTGATTCAAGTGGACAACATCCCTTGCTACTCTGGGAGTTTTGTCCCAGTCACACTTCAGGCTAGGGGGTTGCAATAGTCTAGGAACTCTTCATAAAGCTTAATAAAGAAAAGGAAATTATTTCAGATAAACTTGTATTAGTTCTTGGGTAAACCATTTCTGTTTTGCTTTCTACAAGCACAGTTGGAAAATGAAATCAAATTTTTCTCTCAGTTGGCAAGATGGTAAAGGTACTCTTTCTTTTTCTATTGTAGATTATGAAGCTGTCATGCCCTAAAGATACTGTAACTTATTTTGTTTTTCTCTCTTTTAAACAGGAGATAAGTAGAAATGAATCCTGTACGGCAGGGCAGATCCCCATGTCCTACTTAACCTGCCTGGCTTACATATTGGAAGAATGGACTGGTGTGGAGTACATTGAGGACTATCTGAATTATGTGGCCTATCTTTTATGGCTGTTTACACCGCTTATAATAGTTTTTCTACTTCCTGGAATTATTCTCCTCTTCCTCTACTTCTCTATTATTTTTCTTTATATTTATAAGAGGAAGAAAGAGTTAAAGGAGGCTTATTCCAATGACTTCTGGGATGGTGCCAAGAAAATGCTAGCAGTTATATGGTATGGACATGCAAGAATATGGCATGGTAAGCAAGATAGAGCATTCTGTGGGAAGTACTGAAACCTTTGTCACTGGTAACTGAAAATGATACCATGTTCAGCTTTCGGCGTTCTCCACTTTTTCCTTGCCAATTGCATGCCACTCTGTGTATGTACTTACACTACTATCCCTTTTTAGTTTGAACCTAAAACATGTAATTTCTATCTTTTTCAAATTAATCTTATTCCATCAGGTGCAACAGAATGGGAGATTCCAGATTGCCCTTGCTTCAGAACCAGGCATCTTAATGGAATTTTAAAAAATTAAGTTTCCTCATTGTTCTGGTTTTTCAAGGATGCTAAACATTCCAGCTCCAACTGAAATTGATTTTTATTACCAGATATTTCACTGTTTTAGACCAAAATAAAATGCTTGTTACAGTTTTTTTTCCCATTTATTACTGAGAATTAGATGTTGTTTCCCTGGAAGTTAATTAATCAGACTGAACTAGTTATGTGTTTTTTCCAGACTGCACATCAAAAAAAAATAAAAATTAAAAGCAGCATCCAAGCCCAGTCCTTTCCCTTCAATTCCCTTTCCTACCTTAACTTGTCATGTTGCAGACCTTACTTCAGAGGCTTTTTTTCTCTCTCTTAATTCTAACATTCTTCTAGTATAACAGACAACCGTCGAAAATATTTTAAAGAGCTCTATCTACCTTTACAAGTGCATCTTCTAGAAAGATGGTGTGAGGAAACAATTGAGCCTTTATTTCTAAGAAAATTATATATTCCTAAGCCTCTCTCTTACCACTGTCTAGATTCAACCAAAGATAAGAAAGTTTAAGGAGCAATTTACATAAAGATCAAAAATCATCATCTTTTGTTCTCTGCCATTCACCAGTCAAAGGAAAGTGAATTTCTAAGGCACTGATAACAAAAATGTACAGAGCTTGCATCACAAAAACTTACAAAGTCAAGGGAATAACTTTGGTATTGATTTTGATCCAATGAGTTTTAATAAATTTAGTCTCAGAGTTGAAAAGGCTGTGTTTCAAGTAAAGAAATGCGTATTGATTCATATTAGGAAAATGGATTTGCAGATTTGCTTATTTCATCTTTCCAACTTGTTCCTCATAACACACCAGGTTCTGACTTCTCTCCATATAGATAAGATTCTTATCCAGACCGTCATCTCCTGTCTTGGTTTTCTATAACTCTTCCTTGCTAATCTTTCTAGGGTGGATTTGATTTAAAACAACTTGATTAAAATCATGATTTAAATTGCTGGTCAGGAAGCTTTGATTTAATCATTGTTTTCTGCAAAAATTGCATTTTTGTTGTTTTGATATCCTTCATTCATTTAACTTCTTGAAACTGTGCACTTTTAGAGAAAGGTAAGGGCTTGACTGTGTGTACACACCTCTCAGAGAGAATAGGTCTGATAGGTGGGTAATCACGTCTGTTATCTCTCATCTCCATATACTGCTGTTAACAAGGATGTTATCTCTGGATACAACAAACTCTCCTAAAGTAGGGAGTTTGTGCCCAAAAGTTTGCAAAGAAAAATTTTTCCAACTATTTAGTTGGTCTAATAAAAGACATCACATCTACCCAAAGGACCTTGTCTGTTTATGGTCTCTGGAGACACAAATCCAGTTTGAAAACTGAAACTCAGCATCACAGAGATACTTAATGGGATCTTCTAGACTGAGCCCTGAGTCCCATTGGGTAGAGTAGTTTTCTTCAATCTTAGAGGAGCTTCTGGGAACCCCGTAAGACTGGGCCCCTAATATAGTCCATGGCCTGTTGTGACCTATTTATAAAACTTCTAAAAATGTTACATGAATATATTCGTCTCAAATAGTATATACTTAGAAGTTATAATCCCTATTCCATGATGATATCTTTGAGCTTTAACATATCTTAAATTAAAGCTATTTTATTTATTTTTTAAAAAAGCATCCTAACAAAAATAAAACATACGATTAAAAAAAACTGATTAATTTTTTAAAATTCTTTCTGATGTCCTCTCTTTCTGCAGATGTACTTTTGTTATTTCAGAGTACAACTGTACTAAGAACTTCCTTTTCAATTACATAATAGAGCATTTTCCTGTTATGTTTCTGTTTTTATCTGAGAGGTATCATGAAAGTAATAAGTTACTGGTGTATGATATTTTATATCTGAAACTTATGTATGGTTCTTAGAACAGTAGAAAGGTCTCTGGAACAACAAAAGTGTTGTCTTCAGTTGGTGTCCTTATTACTACTTTACCTTTGAGAATTTATCTTCAAATGGACAAGATCAGCAGGGCAACCCCCCCCCCCCCTCTGCTTTTCATTCTTTTGCTGTGATGTGTTGCAGTTACCTACAATTTGGGTAAAGAGAGGAGGCAGGAGTATAGGTACACTGAAAGAGAGCAGGAAGACTGGAAGATATATTGCTAGGAATAACAGAAGCAGCAATTGGAAAAATAAAAGGAGAGGTATAAAGTTATAGTTGTGTACTGTATGCATTTAATGCAAAACAACAAAAAAAATCAGATGATGTTGATCAATAATAGAGGCAAGATGTACATGTTGTGGTGCTGGAACATATTTCAATAAAGTATTTGTCTTAAACCAAGTTAGGGTTTTAGTATGTATTTGTGGCAGGGAGTGATCATCTCCTTAAGGACAGGTAGACTTTTATAACCTTTTTTTAAAGAACGAAACTGAAGTTGAACTTGGTGTCAAATTAGAGCTTTTTAGATCCTTGTTAACATCAACTAGTTGCTCTTGGTAATTCAACTTCCTTACTTCAAAGTGTGATCTAACCACCACATTCACTTTTCTCATCTTTTTTGTCTGTCTCTTGTATGAATTGCTTCATTATGTTTTAATTTAAGTATACATCATTGAAGAAAGGAAATGCAAGATAAAATGATACAGTGGTTGAAGATAGGGAGGTTGCTTTTTGCCACTATTATAAGCTTTCCACTAAGTGAAATGCTTTCTTGTTCTTTCAGTGAGGAATCCGATTCAGAGCAAACAGTTAATTGCTTTGAATTCAGTCCTTGGCTTCTCCAAAGTTGCCAACTATTGAACTATTGCCAACTCTTGTTACTCAGTTTCTTTGTAAATTGCTAATCTCCCTCATGAAGAGGAGGGTTTAAGTTATTTAAACATTGACGCTATTATACCTTAAACTCCTGACAGGTTATGAAGTTCATGGTCTAGAAAAAATCCCAGAAGGACGCGGGCTTCTTATTTATTATCATGGAGCGACTCCTGTAGACTATTTCTACTTTGTAGCTAAACTTATTCTAGTGAAGAATAGAAGCTGCTATTCGGTAGCCGATCACTTCGTCTTTAAAATACCAGGTAACCTAATTTTACAAGTAGTGAATATACAGCTTTTAATTGTCACCAAAAAAGTATCTTTACAATCATACTATAATATCACCAAAATACATTAGCACAAATATTGTCACCAGGTCTATATCAAAAGTCCTTGGCTTATTTGAATGGGCTCTCTCTGGTGTGTTTGTGAACCTACCTAGGGTCAAGCTGTAATGGTTGTTTTTCAAAGGATCCAGTGGACAGAAGTTGTTGGTGGCGTCCTATCTCGTCTGCCTCATCCTATCTAAAAGCAAAACAGGAGAGCAAAAGATTAAGTAGCTGTCTCTTGATTTTAATTAAGACCAGCAGCTCCTCCATCTTCTCCATCTGAGAGTGGTTGAGGTGACTGACTTGGGTGACTGTGGATATGTGACGTGTTGCAGGGATTATACCCTTCAAGTTACTAGAGACAACAATATGTTTGAGTTCTTTTGTTGGCCAAATGTATGTGGAGCATCTGCGCTTCAATCCAAGAATACATTTACAAATGGGGAGAATGACATAGTAATTGAGGTGAGGTTCTTTGTGGATAAATATAAGTAAAAGGAGATTAATATGGGAATCTCATCTAGGCAAGTAGCTAGTTTTGAAAAACAGATGAGGAATGTAACATTTATCTGAATGCTAACAAATGGGCCAGAAGATCTAATATTTTTTGACTTGTCCAGAAGTAAAGAAAAAATGTCTGTATGAGACCATCTTTTTGTTTCCTATTTTTTGTTTATATTCAACATGACCTATTTAAATACCACATTTACTCACATACCACATACACGCTTTTATCCCCAGAATTAGCCCTCTGAAATTGCGTTGCATGTCGTGAATATATAAGCTGATTTTTCTTTTGCTTGAAATAGTATGAAAAAGTATGAAAACTCTGGAAAATGGCTCCTGCTTCTTTTCTCTTCATGCTCGTTCACCCCCTCCCCAATCTGTGGAGGGAAGTGAGGCCCTGTCTTAGTGAGCAGCTACAGTTTTAAACTTTTCACAGCTGAATTAGAGCAGGGACCAAGCCTAATTTTTAGCTCATTGACCTGCCCTTTTCTGTTCAGGCAAAAGCAGCCAATTTGGTTGTGATGGGATTAAAACTGTACCTTTTGCCTAAACAGGAAAGAGAAGGTGAGTGCACAGTTGTGCTCTGCTTCAAGCAGCCATAGCTCCTAAAAAAAATTTTGGGGGGGTGGAGTGAAGGAAAAAACCAAGGCATATGTCTTATGGGGGGTTGTGTACTACATGAGAAAATAACATTCTGTAATTTCCTGTTTAACAAGATCAAACCTCTTCAAATCCAATACAGATTACAAATACTGTGTAAACCATTAATTTGGAGGGATAACATCCTATGTCCAAAGAACTCAGGCTTTTTTTTGGTGGTGGGAGGTGTAGAAACTTCCATAACAGTTAAGTTATGCAGTTAAGATAAAGCAACCTTAACTCAGCCAAGCTTTATATTCTGAGGATAGTTCTGTCTTGTACTGCTCATTTATCCTAATGACTTTCTTGCTACAACATGCAGTATTTGTGAATTCTAAGCAAAATTAAAGTTTACTGCACTTAAATCCATTTGGTTTAATAATGAATATAATCCCTGAGAGAACTGAGCCATACCAATACAGCTTTGTATTTTGACTGTATCTTTGGAAACTTTGAGTCACATTAGAAAATGTTACAGAAACTTGCCTTTGTACTTCCAGAAAGCCTGCTTCTATTTACTATTAATAACTACAGATGTAAGAAAAGTATAAATATGGCATTATTTTGAGGCACATGGTATGCAAAGACATGCACCTTGTTTTGGGAGGATATTATGAAGAAGAAAAGATTTTTCCAGGGTCCTAGCTTGGTCCTAATTGCAGAAGCATAATAGACTCTGCAATGTCAGCAAAAGCTAGTTTTACCACTTTAAAAACCACTGTCAAATTGGCAGCAATTTTTGGCTGTTCAGCTGCATCCATTCTTCTACTCCAGCAGATACAATTAACGTCTCCATTTAAGACATGCCCCAATTTTGTAAGTCTGATTTTGTTTGTTTGTTTGGTTGTTTGTACATTTGTTTTGGGGAAAAGATGCATGTGATGTACAAGTAAGTACAGTAGCTCATGGTGGTGTGTTTCTTTTTGGATAGACAGGTGTGCTTAAATTATTTGAAATTCAATAATGATGTTAGCCAAAAGAGTTGTCTTTTCAATTTTAAAAATTTCAACTGCCAGACTGAATTTGAAGTAACGCTACATTATTAGGTTGACCGGGGTTTGGAACTGTTGTCTTGGGTGTTTTTTCCCCCTTGTGATAAATTACTCCAAAAGTAAAGTGGATAGATCCTATTTCCCAAGAGGTTTGGAATTGAGAAGTCTGTTTTTCAGTTTAGTTTTTCCCTTTGTCCATATTGACTACCCTTTACATATGCTAAAGAAAAAACTGTATCTAGTGAGTGGATTTAGTCATAATCCTGCCACACTTGGATGTGAAGGAGGATGTGCTGTTGCTGCTGTATCTTTTCATCGGAGCTGTAAAACCTGTTCCAAGATATTACAACATTGGCAAGTTATGTTAGTTGTGTGAGGTTGGGGGAGGGGGGAAGAGGAATGTCAAATTTATTAATACTTATTGTGAAGTAGCACTTAACTTGATTTGGTGTAATATAGTGAGCCAATTAAAAAAAAAAAAAAAAAAAAGAGCCTATGAAATTAAAGTTGTTTAGCTGCTTCTGAAAATCAGGTTCCTTTAGGCCAGGGATTGTCAAGTGGGGGTACATGAGAAGGCCCTAGGAGGTGCAGGCAGGCAGGGACAGAGTGCCGCCACGCACCATCCCATGCAGGCATTGCCCACCCAGCCAGATGCAGGGGGTGGGGGAAAGCCACATGTGCCTCTCCATGTCCAGCTGCCTGGGGTCCACTGACACAAAAAGGTTGAAACCCCCTGCTTTAGGATCCATAAGTATCCAGAATCACTAGTCAGTTTTGAAAACTCTGGCTACTATGTTTTGTTTCAGGACTGCAATCAATAGTGTTGTATCATTGTCTTTAGTGACATGTATTTTACGTATACATTACAGGTTTCAAACTGTTACTTGAAGTTTTTGGTGTTATGCATGGACCACAGGAAAGATGTGTTAAAGTCCTGAAGAATGGCAATTTGGTGGCTATTTCACCAGGTGGAGTTCGAGAAGCCCTCTTCAGTGATGAAACATACGTTCTTATGTGGGGTAATCGTAGAGGCTTTGCTCAGGTGGCTATTGACGCAGAAGCGGTGAGTGTGCATGGAGGATCGCAACATTTTACATTCCTTGCTTCTGTTTTGTGATTTCCTTTGAGAGACCTGTGCTGAGCAAAATGGTGCTGTTTATAAGGTTATAAAAGGATTGTAAAATATATTTTTCCCTCGGCTATTTATAACTAAAACGTAACATGTCTTTCCCTTGCTTGGCTTTTGATCAGAGGGATGCAGAGTACAACTGTGAAACTGATATTTTTAGCAGGTAGACCAACATGTAAAGGAGGTGTGCAGCCAACTCCGATTGGGAGTATAGGCACACTACCAACCTCTGCAATCTAGCTACATTAGCAACAGGATAAAGGTGCCATTTCTGATTGGCAGTTGTACAGACAGAAGCCAGTAGTGTAGACCTAACCACATGTGCAAAATGTATTTTGCTCTTGGCGGTTAGTATTGTTTTACACACACACAGTACAGCTTTGCCAGTATAGCTTCAATCATGTTAGCACTGCTCTGGCACTGCAGAGGTAGAGGAACTGCTTGAGGAGCTGAGAGGGGAACACTACTAAAATGCTTACAGTGCAGAAATGCAATAAGGAGGGTAAATGCCTCCCACCCCAATATTTATCCCCGTGATGATATTACAGATTATGAATGCATTTTGTTATTAGTTAGATTTATTTTCCCATGTTTTATGTGTATATACACTTGAACAAAAAAAATTCTGTTCCTGTGCAAACATTCAGATTATTCAGAAGCACAATTTGTGCAAAGTATAAGAATAATTGCATCAAAACTGTACCCCAAAATTAAAACATTTTTTGAAGTAAAAAAATATGCAGTTTATTGATGTGGGGTCATCCATCAAGTGTTATCAGGTTGATATAATTATTTGTAGGACCAACACAGTGCTAGATAAATGTTTGTCCAAATTGTAACTGTTTAAATTATTCCTTGGGGGCAGGGCCCTTTTCACCCTACATTTGGATAGCATTTTGATGTATTATTTCATTGGACCAGGACAGACGAGGCTTTTTCCCAGAGAGTGGCTGAAGCCTGTTCAGTGGGATGGCTTATTTGGTACTTCTGTGCTCCTCGAAGTCAGTGTTTTTGGGCAGAAGGGTATGTTGTCAACTTAATGTCAGCAAGGTGAGGGAGAAATTTGAAAAGAACCAATGGGATCTTCCTAGCAAAAGTGAGAAAAGGATCAATGTCTTGCAGCAGAGTTATTAAAAGAAGTCCTCAAAACTACCTCATGTTTTATACTCCTAAAACAAGCCAGAGATGGTCTAGCTCTCTAGCTGATAAGCTTGTATGCAGCAGTCCATCTCTTTTTTGGGCTGTATGGATTTAGGAGTGACTGGATTTCAAAACTAACAGATGAAGGTTGAGGCTGAGCAAGATATGTGCTTATACATAGGAAGAGCTTTCCACTCCAGCCCACATCAGTTAAGCACCTTCTTGATCTGCAGGTTTTTTAAGTCAGTTTGGTGTTCCAAAGCAAGCTGAGCCATCTTCTAAATCTTAAAAATTAAACTACAGTATGGTAATATATTTAAATGTTCAAGTAAAAAAAATATTAACAATACAGTAAATGTAAAATCTTAAATGTTTCCTTCTTGCATATCCTGTGATAGTCTATAAGGTGAGCACATAATGCATCATCTGTAACTTGGGTATTTGTATCTAGCATCTTGCAACACATGACTTTCATAAGCTTATACAAAGGCCATGTCCAGACTGCAAATCTTTGATGCTGATCGTAAGCTGCTATGGGTAGCTTCTAGGCAGATTACAGCCAGGTGTGTTTGGTCATGCCAGCAGAGCTGGCAACTTCTCCTTTTGCAGCTGGCTTTGGCTAAGGACCCACTGTTTAGGTCCCTTGCCTGTGCTGCAGCAGAGCTAGTAGTAGAAGGCTACATAGGGCTTGTTAAAAATGCAAAATAAGCAAACAACGTTAAACAAATAAACTGTCACTTAGCTCTTGACTGTCTTCCTGCAGCTCTAACAAGCTTCACCTTCTGGTTGCCTCTAACCTTTCAGAGGCTTTGAAGATCCTGGGGGGGTGTTGTTTGTTTGTTTGTTTGTTTGTTTGTTTGTTTGAACAAGCAAGCCAGCAAATAGAGGAGAAGCCCTGCTCTTGGTCCCTACTGGCAGCTGCTTAACCCCTGGTAACCCCAGGCTGCAGGCAGCCTGTTCCCTGCAGGTACAGCCCCTGAGGCTGCTTTCAGTGTTTTATTCCCCACCCCCGTCCCCTTCACTGGTCCATGTGGGTAGCTCTTTCTCATTCACCATACCTGTGTTACCTCCCTTTCTGGGAGGCTAACTGCATCCCAGGCTCTGGATTCTCAGCCTTCCCTGAGTCCTTGCAGGTCTGGGTGGGTGTGGGGAAGTGCTCTCAGGGTGTGGGGCTGTTCAGGCTTCCCCACACCCATAGTAACATAGTACCTGGTCATTAGTGTTATCAAATTTGCCATGCTGCTCTGCATGGTCCTTAGCTGGAAGCTATTTAGCTGCATCTGCCAAGCATCAAGGCCAGGCTAATTAGCACTGTGGTGTCATCATGTTACATCAGTGGTTTCCAACCTTTTTATGGTGAAGATCTCTTTATGGAAGTAAAGGGCAGCCTAGGATCTACCATGCCCCCCCATCCCACCCCTGGGCGGGCAAGGGGCTGAGGATTAGCCAGAAAAAAAAATGTAGAAATAACAGTGTATAAGAGTTTATAAGGAGGCAGCTGCTGCTGTGGGCTGCCTGTTGCGCCTGGAGCAGAAGTGGTAGGGAGGGCCCGGGCCCCCAAGGCCTCAACCAGGCTACACCCAGCAGCAGGAACCCCCCAACGTGCCTCTGGGTGACAGAATCCTAGACCTGCCTGGGCTGGAGCCTGATCCCGTGTTCCTTTGGCTGCTGGGTAGGTGTGGCTTAGCCCAGCGGAGGCAGAGAATTGGGGTCAGGGACTCTGCCACCCAGGAGCACGTGGAGGGGGGCTCCTGCCACTGGGCACAGCCCAGCAGGTGCCCTGGGGGCCTGTGCCCCCCCACCTGTCCTCCGGGTGCAGCAGGCGGTCCAAAGCAGCAGCTGCCTCATCCCAGAGCATAGGGAGCAGGGTACAGGCCTCTGGAGCACAGATTGCGGGGGCCCAGGCCCCTGAGGGCTCTGCCGCCCAGGTGTATGTGGTGGGGGAGCTCCTGCCACTAGGTACAGCCTGGCAGAGGCCTCAGCAGGCCCCATGCTCCCTCCCACCTGTGCTCTGGGCACAGCAGGCAGCCCACAACAGCAGCTGCTTTGTCCTGGAGCAAAGATGGCAGGGTGCAGGCCCCAGGAGCCCCCGCCGGGCTGTGCCCAGTGGCAGGAGCACCCCCCCCATGTGCTCCTGGGCAGTGGAGAGTCCCAGTCCCAGGCTGGGCTGGGGCTCAACGCCATGTGAGTCCCCGCTGCTGAGCTGAGCTGCATGTGGCCAGCTGCAGTGGGGCTCGAGGCACAGCAGCAGCCTCCTCTGCTGCCTCCGCCCCTGTAGAGATGGGGAGGGAGCCCGCCCTGCCCCTGGAGGAGCCCCCCTGGGATTCCAGTCCTCCCACCACCCAAGATTGACTTAGAGGCTCCGGAATCAACCGGTCAATTTTGAGCTCCAGGTTGGTGAGCACTGTGTTACATGGACACTGAAGTTAGGAAGCTTTTGGTGTGGAGCTATGTGATACTGGAAGGTGCCACAGCATGACAAACTAAAGTTTTGTGGTCTTGGTGTGGCTTGTTTAGAAAGGTTCAGTATATAAAACTTACTGCATAATCTGCATTGCTTTAAAGTAGGTCTGTCACTTTGCTGCATACATTTTTCAGGCTCTTGGTCCACTGATCACTGGTGCCCTGGAAAGAGCCAATTGGTCACGTTAGCTAAGAGCGTCCTTCCTATGTTTCCTGTGTTAAATAAAATAAAAGGATAGCTTTCAATACATCCTTAGTATTACTCTTCCATATGAATAGTTGCTGCAGTTTCTAAAGCACTGCTGTGCTGTTGTGACTCAGATAAGATGAGTACAGCTGCAAGAATGTGGACCACGTTGCAAAGAGAGCTGAAGTTCTCCGTTCTGTACTGTGCAGTTCTATAGGCTACTTCTTTCTTTTGTAGTTTTACATACTTCTAATCTATAGATCATAATTATAATATCTTATTTCTCAAAAAAATAAGTAGTTGTTTTTTCTTTTTGTTTCCTTACTGAAATTCAGCTAATTTATACTTTTCTGCAAGTTTGCTTTACAAAAGTCACTAGTATCTTAATGCATTACTGGAATAACTTTCCTTTAAAACGTTGCAAAACATTATTCTTGCATTTACTTGTTTGTTCACTGACCTTCTGAATCACTTTGCCTACTATGATTTGCTGTAAATGACGTCTGTAGATTCCATCTTGCAAGTAATATACTAAACTACTCTTACATAAATTTGTTGCATAATTATATAATTTCATACATGTAATAAATAGTAAAGGGCTACAACATGGCCTGAAATTGGCTTTTTTCTTTCAAAACTAGTCAGCATACCTCAGAAAGTTACCCACACATTTTTCCAGATGGATTACTGAAGGTGGGAGGCTATTTTTAAAAAAAAATTAAAACACAGTCTATCTAGGAATCTTTCATTAGTTTGGACTTCTGCATTTGTGTAGTGTTGTTGCCTCAGGGTTGGAGTCTCATTGCATATGGCATAGAACAAATACTGAATAATAGAAGAGTCCTCCCCCACTACAGTCTAGTACAAGGCAAGACAGAATCACAGAAAAGCAGGTTTGTATGGACTTCAGAAGAATCATCTAGTCCAATGCTCTGCTCAAGGCAGGATCATCCTCAACTAAAGTATTCCAGTCAGGGGTTTGTCTGATCTGTTCGCAGCCTTTCTGGTAGGCCTGTGTGAAGTGGCTAGTATTTGCTTTGGATTCGGCCAATTTCAGTGGACAGTGATTCAATTCAGTGATTCAGATCAGTGTCCCAGATTGATTCAGCCAAATCTGATTCAGAGATTTGGTCACTGCCACAAATTTGTGCTGTTACTTTGTGCCCCAGTGTATGCCCCTGCGTGTGTGCTTTGCAGGGGGACACATTGTCCTGTTGCTCCATGTACTGCAGTGGATGGCAGGGATGGCTGGGGCACAGGGTCCCTCAATAAGGGGCTTGCCATGCACTGCACTGAGGCACCCTGTGCCCCCGCCTGCTAGGGAGTGGCACATGGAGATAGGAGAGGAGGCAGCCCAGCTGCCCCTCCCTCTGCACGTGCTGCAGACAGAGCCCCTACCCTGAGGCATCCTGTGCCCCAACCAGCCGCTCCCCACCTGACTGTGGCACTGGATGCCTTGACGGGGGCTCTGCAGTGGAGCCCCAACACTGAGGCACGTGGAGATGGGAACATCTCCACGTGCCTCAGTGCTGCTGTAAAGGCAGGCCCCTGCTCATGTGGACCTACCCTATTTGTTTATTCAAGTTTGTCATTTGCTAATTTATCTATCTTATAAAAAGAAAAGCAAAAATAAAGATTGCAAGTCAGAGAGCAAGAATCCACTGGAACAAATGATGTGCAAACTTTTATTTATTTATTTTCCCCTCCTCTAAATAAATGTTAGAGTTGTTCTGGTACTTATGGTGTGGCTCTGTGATGAGCATATTGTGTAATTTGGGGTTAAATAGGGCCTAGGAAATACAAACTTCTGCGAAATAAACAACTTCTTGTCATTTACTGTAGCATTGCCAATACTAAAACGAGCCAGCCTGTGGTTACCAAAAAAACGCAACAAAAAAAACCCTCCCACCTGAGAGCAGCCAGACAAGCCATGTGCAACAGTGGGAGCTGCCCCCCCCTCCCAGCCATGCCTCTGTTTCATGCCCACCCTGGCTCTGCTGGGCAGCAGCTGCCCCAGCCCCAACCCCACACCTTCCCTCACTGGCAGCCTTAATCTAGCCCCCCAACCCCTCCTTCTTCCCCTTCCACCACACCAGATTTACCAGTTGCACGTACGTCTCCACGCTGCTGAGCTGTGCTTATCATTGCCTATGTGCTGTGCTGCAGCTGCACACACGCACGGATATTTACTGGAGAAATTATCAGCTTCATCGGTTCAATTTCTGATGCAGAAAATTTTCTTTATCTTTGCCTATCCGATCTTTGATGTATTCATGCACCTCTAGTTTGAGACAGCATTGGTGTCAAAGAGCAGAGATCTTTTGGAGGGGAAGAGGGGTTGAAACTGGACACAGTACACCAGATGTGGCCCTGCCAGCGCCTACTAGAGGGAAAGAATCATTACTCTTTATCTGCTGGCAGTGCTCCTACTAATGCAGCCCAGTATGCTGTTAGCTTTCTTCACAGCAAGGGCACACAGTTGGTTTCACTGCAGCTCTTAATAATAATGGGTGTAGCCACCATTAATTATATTTAGTATGGGTACTCATTAAAAACCCAAAGAACTACTTAACTAAATAGTTGCACGCATGTGCATGTACTTAATCAAAGGAGCTCAAATGCCTCTAGGATTTTAAAGTAATGCAGAATTTTAAGAATATAGACAAACAAATGTAGTTGTGTCTGCCAGTTTGGGCTTTTTTTGTCACAGCTGAAGAGCTTCTGAGTTGGGTTCTGACTATGAGCTACCTGCCTAAAGTTTTTTCATTCTGAAGTAAGCTTTACACATTGTGTTTAAAAAATAAAAAGACTATAAAAAATAAGACTTCTCTATTTATTGAATTTTTATCTTTGTTTTCTCCCCTAGCCCATCATTCCTATGTTTACACAAAATGTTCGGGAAGGAATTAGAACATTAGGAAGAATAAGTAAGATATTTTATTACTTTCTAACTTTTTTTTACTTTCTGTGCATGTGTTCAACTTTACCTCAATGATAATGCTTCCTTTTAAATCTGTTTAGATTTGTTTTATATTTTTATTTCTGGTCAGGTGCTATTTAGCAGTTCAATTTGAGTTTAGAATGTGTTGTCAAATCTGACTGGCATTACTATATCAGGTGATCTGTGATTATTAACAGAATAATTTAGGATTTTAGATGGAATTGGGAGGGAGACTTACTTCTAAGTGTGCATGTAGAATAATAAGGTTAGAATAATACTTTTTGTTTTACATGTTTATAAAACCTGTTATGGGTTCTCTGCTCCCTGTTGGGTGGTAGGCCAGATTTCTCATTCATTGTGAGGGTTTTTTTGTTTTTAATACTACCTACATTTTTAAAAGTCCTTGCACAGTTTGTTGAAGTTTGCCAGAGACGCATGTGGAGCTGGACTGGGAAGTGCCTGGGGTAAGAGGAGATGCTCCAAATTAATGCAGGCAGGAGCCCTTCTTTTGCTGCAGTGGCTTTCCAGTCTGGCTTTGTATTTTGTCTCTTGGAAACACGGTTCACAGGGCAGTTTCACCTAGCCAGTGACACCAGTGCCATGGCACCTTTGAAAATATCTTCAAGGGTTCTAATTGAGTGTGCTATAGCTTCTCAAATGTTTTCTGCAGAAGGTTGCTCTTTATTTCTGCTCAGTCCTCACAACCAGTTCCAAACCACACAGTATTGGAAAGATTTCAGTCTGAACCATCTTTTTTTTGAGGACTGTGATATAATATGTCTTTGAGCAATCAGCATAGGTTGCATCAGCTACTCTTTTACTCCAGGTTTCCTACACCTGCCCTGTGCAACACATTCTGTCTCAACCATGGCGTGTCCTCTTGCTTCACAACCCTACATGGCAAAAAACCACTATCATTCTCTTGATGTTTTCTGTCTCTGTGGCTGGAAGTGATATGCAGTGCAGGGAAATCACAAGCGTCAAATACAGATGTGAAAAGTGTTCACGTGTGCTTCAGATGCCACAAAATGAACATATAGACTTTATGTGATACACAAGTGCTAGAGTCTATATTGCCTCAGGAACTAATCCTCATTCTTCATAGATTTAGAACAGTTTTGGCATAATATCTTTCATGTTTGCACCCCTCAGTAGAATGAATATAAATCCTAAGGAAACTTAGTTACCTTATTACTGGTTTATGTTCTTATCTTCTGACTCTACAAATTAGTCCTTTTAATTATCTTGGAACTGTATTAGTCCTTATGCTGTGTACACAAGACTAACTTCTTGAAGACAAAAAATGTTGACATAAAGTTCTGGTCCAGTGTCACAGGTCTAATTCTAGTGGAACTTAGAGAGACTTTAGGTGCCACCTCCTAACCTTAATAAGTTACTACATCCCAAAGATTTACAGCTCTTGCAAGTGAACATGTGACAGGTCCCTCCATTCTGGTGGCATTAGTAACGCTTAGTTTGGTAGGATTTTTCTCTTCAAAGGCTGTTCCTGGTCTCTAGGCAAGTAACAAGATGAGGATCATATCTTAACAGGAGAGAAGGAAAAAGGCACTCTTGAGTATCTTGGGAGAAGGATTATTTTCTTGCTTGCCCTTTCCTTCTACGTCCCCAGCAGGATTTTGAATTGATTCAAGCTTCGCAGGTTAGTCTAAGCTGTGTAGATTGAATCAAAAGGCAACTGAATAGACATTTGCTTTTAATTTTGGAAGTGCAGCCACATGCCTGCAGTGGCCCAGGCCAGAAGCCAGAAACAAGCCTCTCTACTTGGCTGGAGCAGACCAAGGCTAGCCCATCCATCCTATAAGGGGGCTTTGTGGGGGAGGTGCAAAGCATCCTAGGATGGTGGGAGACTGAGTTAATTTGAATCTGGAGGGGATCTGGGGCAGACATTCAGTAAACCCATTAAATCAGTTAAGTCTGATACTGATTGTGGGCAATTATTTTGGGCGGAGGGCCGCTTACTGAGTTTTGGCAAGCCATCGAGGGCTGCATGACAGGCAGCCAGGAGCAGGTAAATATTCATTTTCTAAAATTTTTAGGGGCCCATTCTGGCCCATGGGCCACATTTTGTCCATCCCTGTACCACATCCATCTAGGTTTATCTTAAACTGGTTTGGACCATTTTGAAAGTGGCTTATGTTCAGTGAATTTCTATTGTGTTATGGATTTGAACTGGTTTCTGATGACTTACATTAGTGTAATTTCTGTCCCTAGCCCTGGAATGGTTCTCCTCTTATCAGCTGTGGTAACCTCTAGGGGTGTTTCCTTGTGACCCAAAGTAGTGTCATGTAGAAATACCTGAATAAGATATCACTCCAAATAAGATTGTAGCTATGCTAATTTCAGCAGCCAAGCTATGATTAGGGCTAGGTAGCCCAGGCATAGCACTATACTACTGCTGCCAGTACAAGAACTATGTCTTTGTAGCATTGCGTTGTACTTTAACAAATTCCAGATTATCTCCTATTGTCTCTCACTGTTGTTGGGAGAAAGGAATCCTAAGAATTTTCTTCCAAGGATTATAGCCAGAGGTAAATTGATATTCTTTCTAAGAGATGATCAAGGATAGAATAAGTCTTCAAGAAGCAGTTTGTTCATCTGAGAACCTGAATGCTTTATGGGGCTGGGTTACTTTTAGAATGTAATTTATTTATATTCTCTCTCAAAAAGCTTCTTTTTTTTTTCTTTCTATTTTTTTTTAAATAAACTAAAAAACAGAGTTATTTAGGCGGATGTATGAATATTTTCGGTTGCCAGTTGTTCCTCTATACGGAGGGTTTCCGGTTAAATATCGTACGTATATTGGAGATCCTATCCCATATGATCCAAATCTAAATGCTGCAGAATTAGCTGAGAAGGTAAGGGTTGTTTTTTGTTTGTTTGTTTGTTTGTTGTATCAAAATAGTCAATGTCTAAATATAGTGGAAGTATACTTTTCAAGATGGTGATTTTTACCTTTGGGTATTACACAGAGCATTCGGGCATGTTAACACTTAAGTTGTTGAAATTAATAATTGGCTTCTGAATCAAACACTCAGGATGTAAATCTGGCACCAAAATAAGTTCTAGGTCTCTTGAAATAGCATGTAGTATTTCTGTGCATCAAAATAACAGCTCTTAGATTCCAAAACCAGGTATAGTCAGTTGATCTGTGGTGTGTTGGTCAGTCATCCTAAGAGATGTTTCCTTGTCTTACATAAAAGAACCCCCAGCCTTTCCTCAAGAAAAACAAACAAAAACCCCTATCTTCAAAACCAAAATTATGGGAATTGTCATGGAGATATCAGGGAATAAAATAAAATTATTAAAGCAAAGTGATCCACCTCCCATAGTCTCTACATACTATTTTTGATCTTAACCTTTTCACCTACAAATCATAACAGTCTTAACATCTAGAACACACAGAGTAGCTTTATGTTCATGTGATTATGATGTAACTTTCTTGATTAAGCGTGGGCAAAATAGGACCCACTAGCTGGATATGGCCTGCCAATTGATTGGATTCAGCCCATGGGCAGGTACCCGCCAATTGATTTGGATCCAGCCTGCAGCTGCCCCTACAGCACTCCGAATGGGGCCAAGCCCCACTTGCTTCCATTGGGTGTCACCCGCAGAGCTCCCGCTGGCCCCAGCCCTGGCCAGCATGCATAGCTTCCTAGTGGAACTACTCCCAATGAGGCTGTAGCTATCCAGGTACTGCTCTGCTCCCCTGCCTTCAGCAGCTTCACCTCCTCTCCTGCCCCTGTTGCGCTGCTCCAGACCGGGGGAAAGCTGCAACCAGGTGGTTTCTGCCCCAGAGTGTGGGGCTTCAGCGCCTTCCACCCACTCCATGTGCCCAGCTCAATGAGCATCCATCTGCGGGTGGGTGAGTGGGTGAAAAGCGACCTGGAGCTGAAGCCCCGGACTCTGGAGCAGAAGCCACCTGGCTGCAACAGCCACCTCCCCTCCCCACCTCCTGGAGCAGTGCAGCAGGGGAAAGAGGAGGAGGTGAGCAGTACCCAGGCAGGAACAGCCCTTCTGGGAAGCTGTTCTCTGGCTGGGGCTCAGGCCAGTGGGTGGGAACATGTATGTGGGCTCTCCTGGGTGGGAGTGAGCGGGGGCCCCAATACAGAACACTGTGGGGCAGCTGCAAGTCAGAGGGGCAGGGGGCATGGACTGCATCTGCACCATGTGGGTGAACTCTGCTGCGTGTGCACCCTGCTTCTCCTGCCCTCGGCCAGCTCCCAGGACCTAGCACACAAGCAGCCCCCTCTCCTAACACACTTGCACTCTACATGAATAAGACTTTATTTTGAGCTATTATATGCAATTGCCTTTATATATACTACTCAAAAAACATAAATCAGGACAAAAATTATGTTGTGGTAGATGTTTGAATGTTAGTATACGATTTGGTTTTAATCTATATAATTTCTTAACGTGATATTTTTATAAAAATGTTGTGTGTGCGGCCCTTGACAGCTCACCAAAACTCGTTAAGTGGTCCTCTGGCCGACATAATTCCCCACCCCTGTTCTTGATGCAGAGGCATCAAAAATTCAGAGACAATTGGTGGATCAGCAGGTATGAATGATGCAGTCATCTGATTACTCCCCTGTAATTGCTGAAGTTCATTAAATATATGCACTAATAAAGCAAACATTCTGAAAGAAGATCCGTCATCTCCTGAAAATGCTTGGACTCTGCTAGTATCAAATCAATTGGGTCCCATTAGGTAGTTCACCATCTCTGAATATAGCTATTCAAAATTACATACCATATTTCTTCATGTATAACATGCCTCTGAATAAAATGGGCACCTTGGTTTTTGAAGTGCAGAATGAAGAAGAAAAAGTCCTTCCTTGAAAATACTTGTAAGTATGGTACATTCCCAGAGAAAACACAAGCAGCTGCAGCTATGGAGAGCAAAATATTGTGGCTCCTCTGTTTAATTCCCTAGCTGCAAAGTGCTGAAGGTGTTGCTGGCTGAGCCAATGTTCTTGAATCTTCAAGCAAAGCTGTGTGGGCAGTGATTTAGCTAACCTGCCAGGTTAGCTGAGGGCCCAGTCTCAGGAACCTGGGCTCTGGCACCCAGGGCTTGGCTCAACTTCAGAAATACAGCACAAGGAAAGAGGACATGTCCACCATCAGCTAGGGAGCCCCCTATGCAATGTTACTTTCTCTTAAGAGGTTCATGCAATAGAAGCTGCTTTTACCATATTTTCTCACACGTATCCCAATTTCCAACAGCTTTTTTTTTTGGGTGGGGGGGCGGGGTTTGGTTGGGGGGGAGGGAATGTAACCTTTAAGCTATTTCATAAAAGATGGGCACTAACTGTCACCATTTGCTTTCATTTGCTTTGGCTCAACTACGGTTTTAAGTGAAATTGATCATCATTGCTATGTTTTCTATGAACTCAGTGCTGCAAGGGTGTGTTAAGTGAAATCTGATGCCTGTCAGATTTAGACTCCCCCTGCCCACCCGAAACAAACCAAACCAAACCTGGGAGACTTTCCCACAAGGCTGCCTAACTTGTAAATCCCAAAGTGGCTTAGGCATTAAAGGTACCAAGAAATTACACCCTGGTAAGGTGGTGGTAGTTCTGGGCACGGGCAGTGACAAAACTCAGGTCACCTGGAAGTTTTACTTGTGAAAACCTGGGCACTTGCCAGTTGTTTCTCTCTAAGCACCAAAGCTGGTGCTCTGTGTATCATATTCTGGGACATGGATACCTAAGGGTATGAGCAAATACACTTGCTGTTGTCTTTAAGAGGGGAAAGGGAGCTGCTGCATGGGAGTACACATCAGCTATATAACTACTGAGCATGCAACTTCTGTAGCTATAAAAGTTAGCTAGATCACCCTGACTTTGACTCTGGATGAAATGGGGATAAAATTGCAATAGTTTTGCTACACTTATCACTACAGAAGCAGGCATATACACAGTTACATCTTAGAGGATTCCAGGATAAGCCTTTCTTATCAATACAATTGTTAAAAAGCACTTATGTATTTAGGAATTGGGACTTGTGCTAGAGGTGATACCTTTTTATTAGAGAAATTTTTTGCAGAAATCTAATTGGTCTATTTCATTGCTCTTTTATATAAAGGATACAAGTCTGGGGATTTTTTTGCTTGTTTGTTTTTGACCCACACACCCCACTCGCGTGGGGTTTCAAAGTCTTTTGAAGGATGAACTATGATGCCAGATATTAGTGTTCATACTTGTGCAAGAAAAAGAAAGCAATTAACTTCTACATTTTTCCTCCTCTTTTAACAGGCCAAGAATGCAATCCAGTCATTAATAGACAAGCATCAGAAAATACCAGGAAATATATTTAGGGCTTTAAGGGAACGATTTGAGACACAGCTGAAAGAAGATTGAGGTCATTTGTGTAACAAAGTAGACTTGTATTTTCAAACTATGTTTGTAACTTGTAATTCTTATTGAAAAGTGATCTTCTAAAACGTAGTTAGGAAATGCACTTTCTGTATGACATTCTTCTTTTTAAATGTAAATGTTTTCTGTATAATTTGAGAGACAAGCAATATTTCCTCTCCCTCCTTCCCCCACTATCCCCCTAAAATGATTAGTAGGGGCCCAAACATGCATTCTAAATCAAGTAAAAAAAAAAAAAAAAATATCTAGCCATTCATTTTAATCTGGGGTTCTATCTTGAAAGTACTTTTCTAAAAATAATGTTTCAGTTTTCCATGTTCATGCTCTTGCTCAGTCCTATCTTAAGTTTGCACTTAATATTGTCTAGCTGCCAGGCCTATGAATTCATCTTGGGTTCTAATATTCAGATTAGAGTCTTTCCAGTTCGAGCATCATCACTAGTAATAGAGGTTTGGTGGTCAAATTAAGCCCTGAATTATACCACACTTTTGTTCAAGTAAGACCTTTAATACTTGTGTGGGATCATGGGGCATAATTTCAAGACCCTGGCATTTCATGCATGAACTGGGACCCTGGGTAGGTATGCTGTTTGAAGCACTCCAAACAGATGTGCACAGATGAAGTGCCTAAAAATGGAAGAGCACACACCAACTGCTGAAACTTCCTTAGCCTGACGAAGGGTTTTATTTGGGTTGGCCTAATAAAAGATATCAGATTCACCCAAGGAACCTTGTCTGCCTAAAAATGACTGAAGTACTTTAAAAATGATGACCCTCAACAAATGAGGAACATATTTTGAAATTGTTTTCTTGAAGCAGCTGAATGGGCCAGCTGTTCTCTGGCTAGCTTCATCTAGTTTGACCTGTATAACATTTTAGTACTGGTTGTAATGCTAGAGATGAAAAAGTATCCATCTTTATTGGAGTCAGAAGAGTTTATGGGCTGGAAGCTCATTAGAAACTGACAAATTTGTTATGCAAACTAGTCAGATTAGGATGAATATGAAACTTCACAATGTTGTTGTTTTTTTTACATTATTATTTAGGATAGAACCATACACAGCGTTCCCCCTCTCCTCCACCCAAATAATCACTGTAGGTCCAGAACTCTGGCAATGATCTACTAACCCATTTTTTGGGAGGTGGAATGAACCAAGGTCTGAGTTTTATTTAATATTATGACTTAAAATCCAGATCAAAGATGATAAGAAGTCCTTTTTTAAATACATAGGGAGCAAAAAGAAGGCACAGGGTAACATGGGGCCCCTGCAGGACACGCTTGGCAATCTGGTGGTTGCACCAGATGATAAAGCTGACCTCTTTAACAAATTCTTTGCCTCCATATTTCTGAGCAGGGACTGGGACATACCCTCACTGGCATCCTGGACGAACTCAGGAGAGGTACAACTGGGCTCAGGGTCAGAGAGGACCTGGTCAGGGAACTTTTGGCGGGACTGGATATCTTCAAATCAGCAGGTCCAGCTGATCTCCGTCCAAGGGTGCTGAGGGAATTGGCAGAGGCCATTGCAGGACCCCTGGCACAATGGTGCTCTGGTGAGGTGCCAGAGGACTGGAAAAGGGCCAATGTGGTCCCCATTTTCAAAAAAGGGAGGAAGGAGGACCCAGGAAACTATAGGCCTGTTAGTCTTACTTTGGTCCTGGGGAAACTCTTTGAGGAAATTATCCAAAAACACATCTGTGAGGGACCAGCAGGGGAGATTATGCTTAGGAGCAACCAACATGGGTTCATTAGAGGCAGGTCCTGTCAGACCAGCCTGGTTGCCTTCTACGACCAGGTCACAAAATTCTTGGACGCAGGTGTCGCGGTGGACATAGTCTTTCTGGACTTTAGGAAGGCCTTTGACACTGTCTCTCACCCCATTCTCATAAAAAAATTAGGCAACTGTGGCGTTGATGCCTACACAGTCAGATGGGTCACAAATTGGCTGGAGGGCTGCACCCAGAGAGTGGTGGTGGACAAGTCGTTTTTGACCTGGAGGGATGGGGGCAGTTGGGTTCCCCAGGGCTCGGTCCTCGGGCCCACACTCTTCAACATCTTCATCAGCGACTTGGACAAGAGGGTGAAAAGCACCTTGTTCAAGTTTGTGGATGACACAGATGTGGGGAGAAGTGGGCATGTTAGAAGGGATGGACAGGCTACAACTAGACCTGGACAGGTTACAGGGGTGGGCGGATGAGAATAGGATGTGTTTCAATACTGATAAGTGCAAGGTACTGCACTTGGGGAGGAAGAACCAGCAGCATACCTATAGGCTGGGGAGCTCCCTTCTCGTCAGCACAGAGGCAGAAAAGGATCTTAGAGTCATTATTGATTCCAAAATGAACATGGGCTGCCAATGTGAGGATGTGGTCAGGAAGGCCAACCGTACCTTGTCATGCATCCACAGATGCATCACAAGCAGGTCCAAAGAGGTGTTTCTCCCTTCTATGCAACATTGGTCAGGCCACAGTTGGAGTACTGCATCCAGTTCTGGGTGCCGCGCTTCAGGAGAGATGTGGACAGCATTAACAGGGTTCAGAGGAGGGCCACTCGCATGATCGGGGGCAGCAGGGCAGGCCCTACAAGGAGAGGCTAAGGGACCTGAACCTGTTCAGCCTCCACAAGAGAAAGCTGAGGGGGGATCTAGTGGCCGTCTATAAACTTACCAAAGGGGACCAGCGGGAACGGGAGAGACTGTTTCCCCCGAGCACTACCAGGAGTAACAAGGAATAATGGCCATAAGTTGACTGAGAGTAGGTTGAGGCTGGACATCAGGAGGCACTACTTTACAGTCAGGGTGGCTAGGATCTGGAACCAGCTTCCAAGGGAAGTGGTGCTCACTCCTATCCCGGGGGTCTTCAAAAGGAGACTAGATAATCATGTAGCCGGGGTCGTTTGACCCCAGCATTTTTTCCTGCCCGTGGCAGGGGGTCGGACTTGATCTGCTCAGGTCCCTTCCAACCCTACCTATTATGAAACTATGAAAATATTAATTATGTTACAAAACAGAATGCAACTCCTAACATTCCATTTTCAGAGTTCTACCACTTTTAGCAGAATAAGCATTCCCAAAGAGCTTTTGTAATTTTTTTTGTACATTTGTATTTTCCTGACCCATTTTATGTAGAAAGCCAAATACATTTTATACAATAGACTAGCTATATTAAAATTTTTGTCTCTACCACATATGACTTACCTGAGGAAAGACTAATTATCAATTAAAGGGATTGATTAAGGAGTTGCAGGATTGGGCTCTTTTGTACATTGGTAATAAGCTATAGTCTTTTTAACTCTGATATGCATAGCTGACTAATGCATGGATTGTCCACATGGCAAAGATGTTCAATAGCCAGTTTAAAATTAACATCTAGGAATGTTGTTTCATTGCTGAAAAAGCACAAATCACTTGAGCAAAACAAGAAGTTTTGAAAGTTTTTCATTTTGCAATGTCCTTGCAGTGTCTCTGACCTTGTTTTTAATGAAATTTTAAATAGTCAAAAAGGAACTGTGTTTAAGTTAACTGAGCTGTAGTAGTTCACTTGTGCAAATGCTTATACACATTATTGTATGTGTATGAGTTAGTTCTGGTTAAATCAATAGGATTGCATAAAGTGCATGTTTCAGTGCCTTAAATTAAAAGTACAAGCATTGTCTGGCGGGGAACTTGTGTAAGATAAGATCTGCCAAAACAGGTTCACTATTTGTAGAAATGTAGTTGTATTTGATTTTAATATTAAAAATATTTAGCTAAAATGTTTTAGCTGGAAGAAAATCATGTAGTTTGAAAACAGAAGCCTTTTTAAAATTCCACCGTCTTTAAATTGATTTGTCATCTGCTTGAAACCTTACAGGGATACCATCATGCTATATGAATGTATTTAATAATATTTGTCTGTGTTAACTTAGATTCCTTCAACAGACAGTTTTCAGTAATAAGGATATTTTATTTTTGCATTTTTCTCAAGGTAGACAATAAAAAAAGACTAGTTGGTTTATAGTCACTTTGGCTGCTGACAGATGTGAAAAAAAGGCTTTACTGGAAGAGGGAGTTTGACTCAGCTCCCTTGCATCTGTATAGATTGGGTGCTTCAACAGGCCTTTTTGGCACTTCTATATAAAGCTGATTCAATCAGCAAGCCAAAAAGCCCACAGACATTGAGCAAGCCAGGTTGAACTAACGCGATGCCTCTTGTGGGCATGCGTTGTGCTTAATGTGGGGGCATGCCAACTTAAAGCGCTGGATGTTTTCCTTTTGTGTATTTTTTTGTCTGTCTGTAAGCAGCCATTCTTTTGAGGCTTTCATGAACTAGAATAGTGCTTCAACATTTAGGTTGCACAAAAGGCATGGGAAAACTTAAATTCCACTTGAATTTAAAAAAAAATCTTTATACTGTACTTAGATTTTGCAAAACTAACTTCTAATAAACTTGGGGCCAAAGTTGACCTGACTGTCCCTTTAATATAAAGTATTGGAATGTGAGTATCAAAAATCAAGTGCAGTATTGGTACTCCTTAAATGTTAAATATACTTTTTTGTATACCTTTTTCATATTTATTTCTATATTTATGGTGTATGTACTTTATAGAAAATAATTACAGAAACATAAAATGGGACTACAACAAGGCAGGCTCCTGAAATTATTTTGTGTTGAGTTATAGGAATTAAATCTGAGAATACATTTGACCTGCCTCCTTGAAACTACCAATGTTTCTGAGAAGCATGTGGCAGCTCTAGTAGGAGGAACCTTTAGGTGTTAGGGAAGAAAAAAAAAAATAGAATACAAAAAATAATTACTCTGGCAGTGGGGAAAGATCTGGGGGGAGAATAAAACAAAATTAAAAGAATGGAAAGGAACAGCAGCAGTTGTCCTGAGGCATAGATGGAAGGAACCTAGATTCATGAAGGCATCGCCAATCTGTTAGAAGGGGGAACCCAACAGATCCTTCAACTACCCCGTTCTGACAAGGCTTCTCTTTAGGTGATAAGGTTATTTTCCAGGAGTTGCTAATATATTGTGTACTGAGAACAACTTAATAAGAGAATGATCAGTTGCCAATAGATTGTATGACTAACTCCAAACAGCAAATGGACAATTTACAATAATATGAAGACACTTATTTTAAAATTCATCCCACTTTTTTATCCCCTCTTTCTCAAGCATGGTACCATAACAAGGACATAAATGTGTATATAGCTTAGTCAAATTAGGGGGATTTAGCACTTAATCAATGTGACAGATCCCAAACATGCTACTAGCTTATTTATTGGTTCTGATACTCATCCAATAGTTAGGGACCAACCCAAATGGAGGGGGCAGGCAGTTGATTTCGCAGGCAAATCACAGGGTCAGCCACCATTTTTGTGGGCTTATTGAGTCAGGGCCCCACCACTGAGGGCCCCAGCAGTCCAGCCCCTCCCTGCAAATTGGCAGGTGTCTCAAAACCACAGCTTAATTACCTGGATTAAGCCCACGGATGCCATTAATGGAAACATTAAGCAATCTAAGTATTTAATTAAACTGTAAACTGAAATGTCTTATGAAATTAAAGCTATACACAACATGAGTTGTAACTAGTGCCATGACTATACTAAATGATGTTGTAAAAGGGGTGTACTCAATGCTAACTTTGAGACAGATAATTATGCTAGATGTTAAACACTAGCATGCAGCATCCAGCAGCAGTTGCTGCTTACATTGTCTGTGAGGTGAATGCTTGTCTGTATGCTGATTTAACACACTCAGCATCCACTGAGTTTGTTGGAATAAGGCAGCCTTTTGCCAGGGAGTACAGATGTAGAAATTGGTCACAGAGTACCAAAACACAGGCACAGACATCTGGCACTCTGACAGAGTTCACGTAAACAGCACATTGCTTGTCATGCTCTTTTCCCCCCATCCAGGGATTGATTTCAGTAGCTGAGGGCCACAACTCAGAGCAGGCACTTGGTTGGAGTCCAAAATCCGAATAGCACTAAGGAAGGAGTCAGCCGGTTGTCTAAACTACAGTGGCAGTGAGAGGTTGTACCTGTAGTACTGGTTCAGCTTCACAGCTATTGCCTGAAACCGCTCCCTTCTCCGCTGGTTTTCATGTTGACAACTTGACAGTTCTTGTGTTGCCATGTCTGTGACCCAACTTATCAAATCCATTGGCTTGTTGTGTGCATGGTGGATCAGAGCGTGACGGCCTGCAAACCACGTTAGCTCCATGAACTGGTTAGCATTTTCCTTCATCTGCACTTCATCTTAAACATCTCCCTGTACCAGGGGATTGTAAAGCTTAAGTATGCACTGTGCTAGGTGTGATTTTTCAGCTCCTTGCTCACAAACTGCTAGTATTACTGCATGTGCTTGATGTAGTTTCGGACCACTTTGAACCATGAATTCCACCTTGTGAGCACAGGCTCTGGTGACAGTGACACAGTCGAATGCAAGTCCCCACTTTGACTGGTGAGAGACTACCTGTACTGGAGCTTATGTCTGGGACTGTGCTTGAAGGCTTTCTTGAAGGAGGACACCAGGCTATCCACATCAGGGAACTGCATGCACCAGATGTCACTTAATAAAGACAGACTGCGCATTGCAGGTGATCTGAACTGCACTGGGCAGAATTCCTTGGAACATATCAGGGAAAACCTTGAACATGTGCATGGCATTGTCAAACAGAAATGCTGAGATCTTGTTCAATTCTAAGCCAAAGTTGACAATTGCCAATTGCCTTCACTACAGCCTGAGCCATGGTAGCAGAAATTGATAGACATGATGGGGACCAGCTCTGTTTGAAACACAGGCAAGTCCCAGTCTGTCCAGCTCCTAGGTACGAATAAAATTTGCAGCCCACAGTTATCTTGAGGGTTCGTGGCTTCATCAGCCACAATGGAGAAGGATTCATACACTGCCAATGCGGACTTTGTGACTGCACATATGAAGCAATCACTGGGGGGAGATAACCTTGGCAAAGCTTGTTCGCACAAGGAAAACTGCCAGCATTTGGCATGTTTTTAATTCAGGTAGTCCCTTGAATTTGTGTGTTCAAGTTTCTCCAATCTGATGTTTGCTGCCACAAAAGCCTCCATGAGGGAAAATGCTGTCAATCAGCTTGCCAAGCTGCTTTCTCTGGTCCTTTTAAAAAGCAAAGAACATGGTCTCCTGTTTCTTGCTGAAAGTCAGCCTCTGCAGCAGCCTTTTGCTTCATGTGTGCCTTGGACTCTAAGTATCAATCTATACTGGTTTTCCTCAACACATTGAGCACCTGTACACAAGCGCAGAGGCTACACCTGCATGTTTGAATTCCAGTGCATCAGAACAGACTCATTTAGTTGAGAGGCCACCATTTTTCATAGAAAACACCTGATTTTTAGTAGGTTCCTACCAATACTAGGTTTAATGACATTTGGACAATTGCCTTTTAACAGTGAAACTTCATATTAAAATTACAGTAAACTCTGGTTAATTTGGCACTCCAAGAGGAATGCAAATAATGGTGAATTATCCAGTAGTGACCAATTATTAATAGTTGATACCTGGGAGGGGAGAGCAGGGTGTCTCTGACAGACAATCAGAACAATACAAATTAACCAGAGTGTATGTTAGTAAAATTTTGACAGGAGAAAGAATTTGAAGTGGTTAGTTTTGCCAGCCCTCTTGATTCTGTTCAAGTATAAAATTATGCAGTATGGTTTTGTGTTGGTTTTCCCATGGCGGCAGCTTATGCCAGTACAGTCCTCGACTTACAATGTTTCAAGTTACAACACTTATAAATTGACACCCTGTTTCAACTTTCTGATGTTGGTTTTGACTTTACAACGCTTGATCCGATGTGACGCCATGCCAGCAAACAAGTTCACTGTGTCATCCATCTCCCAGGAGAACATCTGTCCAAACTTCCTTGGACACTTTCTCTAAGGAAGCAAACAAGACTCCAGAAAAACCTGCAGCCAAGACTCCTGAGACGACTCCAGCCAAGAGCTCTTCAAAAAGTCCAGCAAAGTCACTTCAAGGAAGTCCTTCCAAATCAATTTGATTGCTATTTACAATATAAATACATTAATGTAGCTATATTACTCATCTATAATTGATCGAGTACAAAATTCTGGAGTATTTTTGGTGAAAATAGGGTATTGAGCCTTGGTTCAGGAACCAATCCCCCACTTATAACATTGTTTCTTATAAGAAAATAGGTTCCGAGTTACAACGTTTCAACTTAAGAAACGGTTTTCAGGAACCAATTGTGTCATAAGTCCGAGGAGTGCCTGTATTCTGAAAGGAAAGCTCTGTGAGTAGGAGAGTTTTCCCTACCCAGCTGATAGTTTTGTCACAATTAGTGTTAATTAAGCTCTAAGTCATGAAGCCTTTTTGAAGATGTATTGACAACAGCAATCGAGTGGAAACTTATGTGGATACGTTCCATACAGCATGCAAGAGTTTAATAGCATCGGAAATGCATCTAATGCAAAAAAAAAAAAAAAATCCTCTGAAGCAATTCTTGATGAAGTTTTGAAGTTTTAGGATACAACTGTCAGTTATTAACTTTACTCATCTCATTTTCTGTTTAAAGTCCTAGCCAGAACAAAGGTAATGTAGCCCCACAATACAGTGAAATAATATGAATGCTGCTTTTATAAAATTCAGTGCTACAAATAGGCAAAATAACTGATTTCCTTGATATGAATTCTCGCTCATCATGGGTCATTTGCTCTCATTTAAACACTGTAGCTTTTTTGAATAATTTTTTTTTTGCTTGAACTTTATCGTCACTATTTTGGGTATTTTTGAGACTAACATAGTCCACTGTGCATGGTCAGCATTTGGTTATGTCAGGCAACTATCCATAAAAATGTATTTAAAAAAAAACAAACCTTTTCCTCAAGGATGTAAATGTGCTGATGCTTTAAACTTTAAGGCATATTATGCTTTGAGGTTCAGATTTTCCCTAGGAGGTCACGATGCAGCCTACTGTTTAATCCAAATCACACCTGTACAGAAAAACAGTAAATAGTGTCAAGGCACTAGTATCAGAAATGACTTTGGTTTCAGTGCCTTAAGATGCGTTTGAATTTTCAAAGTCAGATGCAAAAAAGAACTCATCTAAACGCTAAGAAGGAACCTGAAAAAGAAGCTCTTTGTTCTCCTGCATCAGACAGGAAAGTCTTTTGTGTAGCATGGGGATAGAGAAAAGGGACAGACTTTTCTTAGAGTAAAATAATTCATTGGTGCTGGTGACTATCTCCCTAGAACTAATCATGGTTGTTGGGGATGTGTTGTGCAGAAATAGGCCCAGACAGACACCAACCAGCACCTGTACTAAGTGTCTTACATGGTGGCACTATCCTTAACAAGTCTAATGTCTTTTTGTTCTCATTAAGCATATGCTTTTTCTCTCACTGAGCAGAAGCTCTTTCCCTCTGAGGTCTGTGATTAATGCCATTGACAGATCTGCATATAAGTTTTTCCTGCCAGCTAGCAGTGACCCTTCTAGATGGGTCTTGATCCACCTAAAAAACACTCGTACAGAATTCACAATAGCCTTAATCAGGCCAGAATACAGAGGCATTAAGGAGTTGGTATTCACCACTGAGGAAGGGAAAACTCTTCCTCCCTAGTAGTATCCTTGGTCATTCCACCGACACCAGAATAATCACAAAAATGTAGGTTTGGGGATAGAACAACATCAATGCCTTTCCTTACCATCAAAATAGTTCTTTTTGCTTTTAAAGCTGTAGTGTCAGCCTTGGAGGCCAACCAGAAGACTTTAAACTTCCCCAGAACTTCTTGTGTGGATTGCTGAGACTATGCAGACTGAAGACTCAGTCGTCTTAAAAGTCCACTTATTTTGTTTGACCATCCTGTATGCTTCTGGTCTAGTCTAAATTGTACAGTTAACATGGACCGACTCAACTGAATCTGAAGACTTGCATCAGATGCTGATCACTGTTACCACCAAAAGGAAAAGGAGTGGAAATGAGCTATAATGAGTTCCCTTCAACGTTCGAGTACTGCAATACCTGACCAGTCACCTGAGCTCTTTTGGTCATTCAGCCACACACACACACAAAAAATCTAACAAAAGCACCATGAAAGATAAAGACCTTAAATCTCTAGCACAGTGGTTTTCAACCTATGGTCTCTGGACCTTTGGGGGTCTGCAGACTGTGCTTAAGGGGTCCACAAAAGATGCCTATGATCAATCAAAAGTATGCACTTATAGTTCAAAAGGGTGAATTGCTAGACTTACAGTTCAAAAGGCTCTGCACCTCCATTCAAAATTTCCAAAGAGGTTTGCAAATGAAAAAAGGCTGAAAACCACTGCTCTAGCACTAGTTGAGGAGCAGTAGTGCTTCTCAGTTTTGTTACAATTCCACCAGTTAGGCACATTCCAGGGGTCATGGAAAACCTACGGACTTACTGAACTGCAATGCAGTAACTGATCATGAGTGGAATCCTTCCTAGATTATTCCATCAGGAGGAGACTTCTACAATGGATTCATTCTCCAGGCACAACACTAGGAGCCAGAGCTTATGTCATCTCTTAGGACTCTTAAGACTTACCTTATGCTGACCCAAAAATAACAAGGCTCCCTCACAGAAACACTATATGGCATCCAGGTCTCCCATTCTCTGACTGAGGCAGCTTTTATATGCTCATCTGGAAAAGTGCATGCTCATTCTGCTAATGGGCAGCTGTCAGCCTTCTGTGTCTCCAGAGAATGGTTCTGTTCTGGCCAAGAAGTGTACTTATCTCCCATTTTCTCCATGTGTAGGCTTAGGAGTTTCTGTCATGTTGGGATCCAGTTCACTCATAAGAGATATCTGCTAGTGCATTTGTACACATAAACAGCAGCACTGACTTCAGTAAGGGGTGAGAATTCATTTTTTGTGTACTGGTGGTGAAGCCTACATTTTGCCCAGTACCTACTCTTAAGGCATATGCCCAGCACATAAGAGACTTGGGTTCTAGCCCCCTCCCACCTTCCCCCGCCTCACCCCTTTGTGTAAGAGGTTATGAATGCTCAGTTCCCATCAGCTTGCCCTGTCCACTAGGCTGTGGTATCTTCAATGTTTTCTGTTGAAACTGGCTCTGTGGGTGGAATCAAGTGCAAGCGTCACGAAGCAGTAGTACCAATGGTCCACTAATTAAGCCGCCCTCTTGAAAGGGAGGAAGCCCTGGGTTCTAGGCCCTACTCCCGATATTATTTATACCTTTTATTCAGTGACTAATGTAATACATAAAACTGAGGGACGGTTGCAGCAAGCTTTCGTTCCCTTGGCTGAAGATACTGTGAAGAAGAGAAAAAGACTGGATGAGGTACTTACATATTTATCTGGCAGCAGCAAGGGTAAAAATCCAGTCAAACTAATTTCATGCTGAGGGGAGGGGGGACTTCATAAGGACTCTCACTTTTCTAAGGTTTCTTAGATTCTTGTCAAATGTAAATTTAAAGGCGAAAGTTTTGTTCTAAATTGTCAAAGAAACTGAACAGCACGACACTGTTATGTAATCTTTCCTAGTCCTGCAGGATTTTGATTATGGAATTAATTTTGAGACTTCCCCAGTAAATCAGCTAGTTGCAATTACTTTAAGATGGTCCCTTTATTTATTCTTTTCCAGTTACCAAAGATGCAAGAAAATTATCCATTGAGATTTTGGAAAACTGCTTCACTTGCACAGTCTTTGCTAAATCTAAGGAAGGATACTTCAAATTCATTTTTTTTTCTGTCTGTTCTACTTAAAACTTTACATTTATTTCAGGCCTAATACTCTTCCTCCTTCTTGTGTGCAATGCATTTCAAGCAGACAGACCCTTGCTCCTCCCTGTGTAAGTTTTTTCAGTGATGGACAGGAAGCTGAAACTTTGCTTAAAAGCCTTCTTTAGTGAGGGCACAATGTTTATTAAAGGAAGAGATTATCATCAGGCATATAGCTCTGCTTCCTTGCTACCCCTACTCTTCAATCCTGGCTTTTCAGGTTACACTTGTAGCGGGCCAGTAGGGGGCGCTCCTGCGTTGAGCCGCCCACCTCCCTGCACCCGACCACCTTCCAGGCTCCGAGTGCCTCCCTTGGGGTGCCTCCCGTCTGGCCGACCCCTTCCCTGGAGCACACCCGCTAGCCTGGGGTTCCCGCTGCCACCATCCAAGGCTCTGGACTCACTTCTGGCTCTGCGCACCTTGGAGAACACGGGCCTGATCGTCCAATGGGTACTAGACCCCATACAAGCACTTGGGGCACTTCCCCAAGTCAGGGCTATTTAGGAAAGTCTCCCTTAGTCTACAGACCTAAGGGGCCTCCTCGGCATAATTTAGACCCAACCCTCAATAAGTCTCTCACACCAGTCACAAAGGAGAACTTTATTGATTACAGGGGGTAGGGCGGAAACAGGGTAAAAGGAAGAGCAGTATCATAGAAATCTTACAGGAATATCAAAGGAATCCCATACAGCAAACCAGGGTGGCTGAGGTAGCCGTTTAAACATGCATCTGAGTTACTGAAGCTAAATATCTAATCGGATCTCTAGTAGCTTACTCACTCGCCTCATCCAGAGGTGGTTGTTGTATCCTCTGGAGGCAGGGCACTCTTGGAGCATGCGGTGATGAGGAGAGAGCCAGGTTCAGATTCACCTGGATGACCGCATGGCTAAAGGCTGCCTTCTTCCTGGCCCGAGCCCTTAAATAACCTCTCTGACCTCAGCAGCCCGGTCCAATCGAAGCTGCCAATACTGACTACAAACCGACCAATCTCCCAAAGCATCCCTGGCTACCTGGGCCCGTGCAGGGCCGGGTCTTTCCCCCCCCTGCCCAGGTGACTAGAGCATCTGCCTCCCAGGCACCAGGCTTTTGTCATACAGACAAGGTGGGAGATCCCCGCCCTGAGGGATTCAACAGCAGCCTCCCAGGCTGGTGGAGACAGATCTCTGGAGAGGGGCACCGACGGTGGCATTTCTGCCACACTTCCCCCCCTCCTTTACAAGCTCGGACACGGGGCCTCTCAGGGCCGTGGGTCCGGGAGTGTTGGGTCAGGGAGTTCCCACGGGATGCCAGAAGAAGGAAAAGGGAAAAACCTGGGACATGAAACAAGTTAAGACAATAACATACAGAAACCATAAAACTTGATGGCAGTCTTACACTAGTGATCTCACTAGTCCCGAGTCCCAAGGACCCACTACCCAGAGTCCTTTCGTGACAAGGCATCCGCTATCACGTTCTGGCTTCCTTTTATGTGTTGGACAGTAAAATTAAATTCCTGCAGCTGCCAAGACCAACGTTGCAGCTTGGCATTGGTGTTTTGCATGGTCTGCAGGCACTGCAGTGGGGCATGGTCTGACAGGACGGTGAACTGTTGTCCCCACAAATAGGGCTTCAGCTTGTTCAGGGCCCAGACGATGGCCAAGCACTCCTTCTTGATGGAGGACAGGTTTTTTTCCCGAGGGATTAGCTTCCGGCTGAGGTACGCCACGGGGTGCCGTGTCTCCTGGTGCTCCTGTAAGAGCACAGCTCCCAGTCCTACGTCAGAGGCATCCATTGCCATGTAGAAGGGTTTATCCTGGAGTGGTGCCTTCAGGATCGGTTGTTTGACCAGGGCAGCCTTGAGGGTGTCAAAAGCTTCCTGGCACCCCTGCTTCCAGACCACCGGGTCCGGGCTGCCCTTCTTGGTCAGCTCGTGCAGCGAGGCTGCGGTTGCTCCAAACCCCAGGACAAATCTTCGGTAGTAACCCGCCAGGCCGAGGAAGGCTCTGACTTGCTTCTTGGTCTGTGGAGGCGGCCAGTCTTTGATGGCCTCGATCTTGTCCCACAAGGGAGCAATATGACCTCCACCCACACGATGACCCAAGTACACTACCTCGGATAGTGCCCACTGGCACTTCTTGGCTTTCACCGTAAGACCAGCTTGCTTGATCTTACCTAGCACGGTGGTCAGGTGAGTCAGGTGCGACTCGAAATCCTGGCTGAAGATGGCGACGTCATCGATGTAAGCCATGGCAAACTGCTCACATCCTTGCAGCAGATTATTGATCAGTCTCTGGAAAGAGGCGGGAGAGTTGCGCAAACCGAAAGGTAAAACTGTGAACTCGTATAGCCCCATAGGTGTGGTAAAGGCAGACTTGGCTATGGCATCCTGGTCCAGGGCCATCTGCCAAAATCCTTTGGACAGATCAAGAGTAGAGAACACCTGGGCTGGACCCAGGTGATCCAGCAACGTGTCCATCCTGGGCATCAGGGGTTGTAATGGGTACGCATCAGGGGTGGTAATGGCATTCAGCTTCCGGTAGTCCACACAGAACCAGATGGTCCCATCCTGCTTCCGGACGAGTACCACCGGACTGGCCCAGGGGCTCATTGAAGGCCGGATTACCCCCAACTCCTCCATCTCTGCGATCTGCTTTATTTCTTGCCTCACCTTCTCATTGACTGGGTAATGTCGGGATTATATAGGGCAATGGCTGCCCGTCTCTATCGAGTGTACTGCCAGGTCTGTTCTACCTGGTTTATTGGAGAACACAGTCTCAAAGTCCTTGAGCGCTGCGAGCAGCTGGTCCTTGTCCTGGGAGGGCAGATGGTCCGGCAGGCGGAGGTCCTCGATCCCTGCCTCGCCATCCCAGTCTCCATACATGACCGGCTCCTCGGGGTCCTCCGGAGTTCCCTCAACGGAGGGGACCCAGAATACCATCTCCTTTCTGTTGTAGTAGGGTTTAAGCATGTTCACGTGAATTGTCTTAGGTTTCCTACCCTTAATACCCACCACATAGGTCACATCATCCAGTCTGTCCAGGACAGCATGAGGACCTTCCCAAGCAGCTTGCAGCTTGTCTGTTTTTAGTGGCAGGAAAACCATCACATTCTCACCCCGCTCAAAGGTACGTAAGCGGGCCTTCTCATCATACCAGGACCTTTGCTTCTCCTGGGCTTGTCCCAGGGAGTCCTGTGCCACCTTCATCATGTCAGTCAGTTTGTGACGGAAGTCAAGCACATACTCCACCATGGAGGTCTTGGTGGAAGCGATCTTCCCTTCCCACTCCTCTCTCACCAAATCGAGAGGACCTCGCACTTGCCTCCCGAACATCAGCTCGAAGGGCGAGAACCCAGTGGACTCCTAGGGCACCTCCCGGTAGGCAAAGAGCAACTGCGGCAGTTTCTCATCCCAGTCATTGGGGTTGGAGTCCACATAGGCCTTTAGCATCCCTTTCAATGTCCCGTTGAACCTTTCCACCAGCCCATTTGTCTGAGGGTGGTAGGCTGTGGTCTTAAGGTGTTGCACCCCACAGCAGTCCCACAGGCACTTCATTACCTCCGCCATGAAGTTCCCACCTCGGTCCGTCAGAATCTCGGAGGGAAAACCTAGCTGGCAGAAGACCTTGATGAGGGCGTCAGCAACCACGGGTGCCTCGATGGAAGTCAAGGCAACTGCCTCCGGGTACCGCGTTGTGTAATCCACTAGAGTCAGTATGTATTTCTTTCCTCTATGAGTCTTATGCTTCAGCGGTCCCACAATGTCCACTGCCACCCTGTGGAAGGGTTGGTCTATGATAGGGAGAGGCTGCAGGGGGGCCCTTCTCTTGTCCCCGCTTTTGCCCGTCCGCTGGCATGTCTCGCAAGATTTGCAATAGTCCGTCACATTCTGGGCAACTCTGGGCCAAAAAAAGTTCACCTGTAACCGTTGGCGTGTCCGTTCCCTGCCCATGTGACCAGCACACGGTAGATCATGAGCCATGGCAAGCAATTGCTGTCTGTATTTTCGGGGTACTATTGTAAGGTTTGACCTAGAAACTACTATGCAAAGCCTAAGCAAAAGTGAATGTTATGTGTCGAATGCCCATCTGCAATGATAAGGAGCAGACAGTCTTAGATAGAGGAAGCTTGAAAACAAAAAACAGAATCAGAGTTACTGGAACAAAGAGCTCGTTATAATACTAAAAATCACACCCCTAGGCGGGGAAGATATAGGCTAATGAAACATATATGTATGTTAATGAGATACATAGCTAAAACACAGGTATAGAGACATGCTCAGTAAAGAACTCCTTGCGTCACTCCTTTATAACCAATTAGCAAACAAGGATGCTTATGAAGATTCAACCTCTTGTATATAAGGAGCTCAGTATTGAATATGTGTGTGCTTGTCTTGTGAAATTATTCCGCTTGCACCTTTTATTGCTAGCAATAAATCTTTTTTATACTTTCACCCCTGGTATCTTTATTGGCCTTTGCATACCGGGCACGAACCCAGACTTGAGTTGGGGCCTAACAGTTTTTGGCACCCCAGATGGGACCGCCGTAGATAGCTTTGCCCGGACTAACTGACGACCAGCTAATCTGCTTTTTCTTATCAAAAGTCGAGCGCACCCCGGGATTTCTTTTCCCGGTGAGACTTTTGTTTCAGGAGGAGCTGGATCGCTGAGGCGGCAGTAGCCTAACGGTGCAACGCCATAGAGTGAAAGTATCAGTAACAGGCACCTGGGTGAGAGGGTAGAAAGGGCATAAGGCCTACCGTCAGTACGTCTGCCTGGGATTATCTCTGTAAGTATTCTGTCTGGCCCCAGTCCAAGACCAGTGATTTTTTCCCCGTGAGGACAAGGACTAAGAACAGATCCCTGGATCCCAGGACGGTCAGAACCAGGAAGGCAGCCCTGAAATGGGTACTATTAACAGTAAGGTTAGGAAATGTACCCCCCTCTCTTGTGTATTGGGACATTGGGCAGAGTTTGGTGAGGATCCTATGACTAAGAAGAAAGCTAAATTCTTCTGTGAAACTGCGTGGCCATGCTATCAGCTAGATGATAAAGAATATTGGCCTCGGGAGGGAAGTGTTAATTATAATACCATCTTACAATTGATTTTGTTCTGCCGGCAGAATGGTAAATGGGAGGAATTGTTGTATGCGCAAGCATTTATGTCTCTTTGTAGAGATAAAAAAGTTTTGGAGGAATGTGGATTGGGGGAGGGAGTTGGGATCTGTGAGATGGCTGTGGCTCGACCAACTGCAAATCCTGTCCTGGACTGTCCAGAGCCAGAGGCTCCCCCCCCCCGTGCTGCCTTTACCTTATCCTCTTCCTCCTCCTCCTCCTCCTGATTCATCTGATTCCTCGTTGGCATCTGCTCTTCCTGCTTTTTCCCCCCCTGAGGCAGAAGTTGTAAATACTCCCTGACATAGGGATCTGGAACAGCGCCAACCATGGCCGTCAGGTGCTTGGCAATCTCCAAACTCCCCGACTTCTCCTGATATAAGCCCGGGAGGAGGATGGAGAGTACAGTTAGAAGCAGACTCCGGGGTTAAGGGAAAACATCACAGGGAATCTGATTCTGGCCGTGGGAAGGGAAATGGGGTATTTCCCCTAAGAGAACAAGTGGTACCCGGGCCTCTCGAAGATGACGGTGAGCCAACCTACCGTCGAACCTTTGTGCACGTTCCTTTTAATACCTCAGATTTGTATAATTGGAAGAACAATAACCCCAGCTTGAGAGAGAATCCTGAAAAGGTACAGAACCAGTTTAAAACGATTTTCAAAACCCATAACCCAACTTGGGCAGATGTTCAGTCTCTTCTAGATATCCTGTTGACACCAGAGGAAAGGAGAATGGTAGTGAACAAAGCTCGTGAGTACGTGGAAAAGGAAATTACCGCAGGGAACCTGCAAGGAAATAGAGACGATCATGTCCCCATCCAGGAGCCAGATTGGAAACCAGACCAAGATATGACCTCCATCCGTGCCTATCGAGAATATATCCTCCGAGGATTGAGAGATGCTGTGAAAAAAACCTCAAAATCTCAGTAAGGTGTATGAGATTCGACAGGAGACTAATGAGACCCCGAGTGCTTTTTTGGAAAGAATTTACAATACTTTCAGGCAATACACTCGTGAGGATCCGGAGGATGCATCGAACGCTCGCATGGTAAATATGATCTTTATAGGTCAGAGTGCACCAGACAGTAGAAAGAAATTGCAGAAGGCAGACGGAGCAACAGGTATGCCTATTTCCCAACTAGTAGACATTGCTTACCAAGTATTTACTAACCGAGAAAGTGTTCAGGAAAAGAAACAGGACAAGAAAGAGGAGAGAAAGATGAAAATGCAGACAGCCCTAGTGGCAGCTGCAATCATGAGAAAACCTAGAGATGAGGGATCCTGGAGACAGCCGCAGAGACGGGGTCCATTAGAGAAAGATCAATGTGCCTTTTGCAAACGAAAAGGACATTGGAAGCGGGAATGCCCTTATCGAAAAGTTGGGGAAGGTGAAAAGAAAAAAGAGGAGAGCAGTGGATTGTTCGCTTTTGGAAGGGATTCAGATTGAAGGGGACCGGAGGCCCGGGAGGGAAAGATAACCCAGATCCCAGTGTCCCCTGATGAGCCTCTGGTTAAAATGCAACTAGGGGACAGAGATGAATTGGTAGATTTTCTCGTCGATACAGGTGCTGCCCATTCTGTCTTAACTCAAAAACTGAAACCTTTAAGTAAAAAGACTGTGCCGGTGGTAGGGGTTACAGGGAAGGCAGTAACACGATCCTTCCTACAGCCAATGACCTGTAATCTTGGGCAGGCCGAAGTTACCCATCAATTCTTGTACATGCCAAACTGCCCCGTTCCCCTTTTAGGGAGAGACCTCCTCTGTAAACTGCAAGCTACGTTGTTGTTCCAGGATGGGCAAATGTTTTTAACAGTGCCTCCTGAAAAGGGGTGGCATTTACAGGCTTGCCTTCTCGGCCTTCTCCAAGAGGAGAGTACATCGGATATTCCTCAACCCCAGCTCGATGCTGTTGTTCCATGGGTATGGGCAGGTCACCGACCCGGGAAGGCTAAAAATGCTGACCCTGTGAAGATTCAACTTTTGCCAGGGGCCCAGCCTCCATGTGTGAAACAATATCCAATGCGGATGGAAGCCAGGAAAGGACTGAAGCCGTTAGTTGAACGGTTCCTGGAGTATGGCCTTCTCCGTGAATGTACATCAGCTTTTAACGCACCCATCTTGCCTGTGAAGAAGCCTAAGAGTAATGAATATCGTTTCGTCCAAGACTTGAGAGCTGTAAATAAAGTGGTTGTGAGTATATGCCCGGCCGTGCCTAATCCGTACACCTTGCTATCTGCTTTGAACCCAGATCATAACTGGTTTATGGTTATTGATTTAAAAGATGCTTTCTTCTGTATACCGGTAGAGAGGGGATCTCAGGAAATATTTGCATTTGAATGGGAAGACCCAGATACTAGCATTAAGACTCATTTGTGCTGGACTGTTTTACCCCAAGGATTTAAAAACAGCCCAACCCTATTCGGCAATGCATTAAGCAAGGATTTATGCAGGCTAGAATTGCCACTGTCCTGTGTTCTTTTGCAATATGTGGATGACTTGCTTTTAACAGCCACCACTGAAGCAAGCTGCCTGGAAGGAACAATTTGCCTCCTTAATTTTCTGGGTCAACAAGGATATCGCGTTTCCAGAAAAAAAATGCAGCCCATATCCCAGAAAGTCACATATTTAGGATTTGAATTACAGCCTGGTCAGAGAGCCCTGTTGCCTGAAAGAAAAGAAGCTGTATGCTGGCTGGCACCCCCAATAACAAAGAAACAACTACGAGGATTTTTAGGTACAGTAGGTTTTTGCAGGATTTGGATTCCAAATTTTGGGGTTATTGCAAAACCTCTGTATGAGGCAACACACGGAGATGAAAAGGTACTCGAATGGACTGAAGAGTGTGAGCAAGCATTCTGCCAGTTAAAGCAGGCTCTCATTGAAGCACCTGCCTTTGGACTACCGGACATGAGTAAGCCTTTTTCCCTTTTTGTGCATGACCAAGGTTGGGTAGCCGTGGGAGTCTTAACACAGAAATTGGGTAGCTGGCAACGACCAGTGGCATATTTTTCAAAAAAATTAGACTTTGTGTCATGTGGATGGCCTGCTTGTCTCTGGGCTGTTGCTGCTACCTGTCTGCTAATACAAGAAGCTGAAAAATTAACCCTAGGCCATGAAATGATTGTATATGTTCCTCATGCAGTACTTACAGTCTTGGAACAGAAAGGAGGGAACTGGTTAACTCCGGGACGAATGGCTCGATATCAGGCCATCCTCCTAGATAAGCCTGAAATAAAATTGACCATTTCTTGCAATGTAAATCCAGCAACACTGTTGCCATCTATGGGTGACACACCAGATCTTGTGCATGACTGTTTGCAAACATTGGAAACTGTTTATTCTTCAAGACCAAATTTGAGAGACAGACCTCTTGAAAAAGCTGACCTGGAGTTCTACACTGATGGCAGCTTGAGTATAGAGAATGGAATTCGAAAATCCGGATACGCTATCATGACTACACAGAATGTGATAGAAGCAGGACCTTTAAACCCATCTGTTTCAGCTCAAAAGGCTGAACTCATTGCTATGACTCGGGCTTTGCAATTGGCGGCCAACAAAACTGTCAATATTTATACTGACTCTAAATATGTTTTCCTTGTTTTACATGCTCACGGAGCGCTATGGAGAGAGCGAGGTCTACTTGATTCAAAAGGAACAGGCATTAAGCATAGCAAGCAGATAAAAGCCCTCCTTAAGGCAGTCTGGGAACCAAAAGAGGTAGCGATAATGCATTGCAAAGCTCATCAAAAGAAAAATGATGATTTATCCACAAAAGGTAATCGATTTGCTGACGTTACAGCAAAGAAAGCAGCTAAAAAACCTCAGACAGACTTGCTGCCCGAAGTAAGTAATCTGTTACCTCTCCTCCCAGACTTATACCAGCCTGTGACAACACAGTACGGGGAAAGAGACAAACAATTGATAAGAGAGTTTCAAGCAAAGAAGGGGGAGCACGGGTGGCTAGTAGCAAAGGATGGCCGCATTATCATCCCAGCTGCCTGGGTTCATATGGTAGTGAAGAGAGCTCATCATGGCACCCACTATGGACCCAGGGCCCTGATAAGGTGGATCAGTCACTATGTAACTGGAGTGGGATTAAGAGAGGCTGCCAAGAAGGTATCAGAGACATGTGAAGTCTGCCAGAGAAATAACCCAAAAGGAGGGAGAAAAGAAACTTCAGGACATCAGAGAATAGGCAATGGGCCAGGAGAAGAATGGCAGGTGGATTTTACTGAGTTACCCCGGCAACAGGGGATGAGATATCTCCTTGTCTTTGATGACACTTTCTCTAATTGGGTTGAGTGCTTCCCATGTCGGACTGCCCAAGCCCGAGAGGTGGTCAAGGCACTCCTACGAGAAATCATACCTCGCTTCGGACTTCCAAAAGGAATAGGGTCAGACAATGGCCTACATTTCATTGCACAAATTACTCAAAAGGTTTCTGAGTTCCTGGGAATCAGCTGGCATTTACACACCCCTTGGAGACCCCAGTCCAGTGGAAAGGTGGAACGTATGAATCAGACCTTAAAAAGACACCTTGCAAAGATTTGCCAAGAAGCTCGACTCAAATGGCCAGAGGCCCTACCCTTGGCCCTGTTGCGAGTAAGGGTCGCACCACATTCTAAATTGGGATTAAGCCCATTTGAGATAATGTATGGTAAGCCTTACCCTCTGAGTCTGCCCATGGGTACTGAACAACAATTACATGTTTTAGGAGAGGGAATGATTAGAGAATATGTATGGTCTTTGGTTTCTGTTTTGTCTTCCATCCATCAGCAGGTACGGGACGTGCTGCAGACACAGAACCAGTCTCCTACCCCGGAAAATCGATTATTACCTGGAAGTTACGCTCTTGTGAAAGACTGGAACGAGGAACCACTTTGAGCCAGATGGAAGGGCCCATATAGAGTACTTTTAATGACCCCGACGGCAGCAAAGCTCGAAGGAATCAAGACTTGGATACATTCCAGTCGCCTAAAGCCGGTGGCTGAACCAGAACAAGAAGAAACTCCTGCAAACTCCGGGACCGGAGGCAGAGAACAGTGGAAGGTGGAGCCAATAAGGGACTTAAAATTCCTATTCAAAAGAAAGGAACTTTGAATAATTTGTCAATCTTTGATCAAGTTTTACAAGCCTTATTATGAAATTGTTCAAGGTTTTAGTGTGGGGCACCCTGATCTGTCCACTCCTACTTATAGGAGGGGAAAATCTTTTACCACAAGAATTTGACCCTCAGGAAAATGTCTGGATTTATCTGGCCCGGGAAATATTAAATAGAACAGACTTCTGCTTGGCAGGAGAGATCAATGCTCATCTGGTTTTTACCTCATGCTTAATTGCAGTACCTACCCCTTTGAAAATTTTACAGAATTATACTATGCTGAAAGATGTAGAGAAGGAAAATACATATCAGGATATATATAAGTGGGGGACTATTGTAAAAGAGAAAAGCAGAGACATGTTTTCTGTACGGGTTCAGGGAACAGCTTATGCTTCTGAATGTTTCTTAATAGTGAATTGTACCAATAATTGCTTTGAATTGAACCAAGGTAGAAAAATCTTCTGTAATAAGACCAGTCAAATATCCTATGTATACACACATACCATCCTTCCTCGAGGATGGTTTCTGGCCTGCGGGAGAATGATATATTCATACCTTCCAGCAAATGCTACTGGGGGACCATGCACCATTGCCTGGGTAACTGCAGCTCTTCCAAGGAAGTCTGACCTAATGCACACTGAACAAACCCGTCTTGGTGGGAGGTTTAAACGAGCATACACTACTCTCACTGCTGATTGTGACGAGAATGATTCCCCTGGACTATTATCTAAGGCAGAATACATAGCATTAGCTGCATCTATGGTGGGGGTTCCGGGTCTTGCTGTAAGTAATAGCAGAAATCTTAATGCAGTGGCCTGTGTTTTAGCAAAAGGACTAAATGCTACATCTCGAGCGCTCTCAGCCTTGAATGCTGAACAAAAACAACTAAGAGACGCTGTCTTAGAGAATAGAGCCGCTATTGATTATCTCTTGTTGCGACACAATCTGGGGTGTGAAACCTTAAAAGGAATTTGCTGCTTCAACCTCACTGATAATTCTGTGCTAATTGAAGACAAAATTGGTGCCTTACAACGATTGACACAGACATTGAAAGAAACATCTGGCTTAGACTTTTCCTGGTTAACTTCCTGGCTTCCCAATTTTGGATGGTTCTTCAGCACCCACAACCGATAGAGAAGCCCCTTATCCCAGACCACCTGTTCCCTCTTGTCCAGAGTGAACTCAGTCTCTTGCTCCTGAGCCATCTGCCGGAGTCCCTCCAGGCTGGGGTCCTCCCGAACCTCCCGCTTGAACTCCTCTTGCCCAGCTATGCAATCAGCAGGGAGTTCACACTCACCCACAGGGACTTCCTGGGTCTCCTCCCTGCTAGTGTCACCTCCCTCTGCCACTGACAGAATACACACCTCCCTGGGACTGTCACTTAACCCACCCTCGGGGTTACCGGTTCCCTCTGGGACCAGGGTGCAATCACCATCTGCAGGGGTCCCTTCCCCTGCGGCCAATGGTTTGGTTTTCTCCTGGGGGTTTTCCAACCCCCCTTCTTTAGCCTTCCTGCTCTGCAGGTGAGTCACTGCATGAACAGTGCGGGGCTTTGACTCTTGGGTCTGTTCCCACCTCCGGAGCTGGGCTTCCTGCTCTATAATATCCCGTCCCACCAGGATGGGGACTGCAGCCCCTTCCAGTACCCCCATTTCCAGGTACTTTGCACAGTCGTTCCACACGGGGGCACGGACTACCGGTACCTTCAGGGGTGTGGACCCCACTCCTTGAATAGTGAGGGTCTTCCCCGGGATTATGTCTGCAGGCGAGACCAGGTTGGAATTAATTATTGTCACAATGGCCCCCGTGTCCAATTCCCCCACAAGGGTCCTCTCCTTCAACGTGATCATCCTCTGAGTTTGTGATCCTGTAGCAACAGACACTCCCCTCAGAGTGGCTCTGGCCCTCCCCCTCACTGCTCACTGCTGTTGCATGCCTGATGGGCTTGGGTCTAGTGCTTAGCTTTGGGCAGTTGGGCTTGATGTGTTCCTGCTCCCCGCAGTTATAGCACCCCCTCTTTTCCGAATTGGGTGGTTTGTCCGAATCTGGGACCGCCTTGCGCTCCGCAGGAGGTGGACCTCTTTCCTCTTTTTGACCTGGGCCTCCCTTTCCCCCTCTTTGGAACCCTTTTTGCTCCTTCTCAGAGTAGGGAGGCCTCTCACAGTTTAGCAACAGTCGGTCTGCAATTTCAGCGGCCTCGTAAACATTTTTGGGGTCCCTGTCCCTGACCAGGGTCTTAATCTCTCTCGGACACCAAAAATAGAATTGTTCCAGCACCAGGAGATAGCGTGCCTTATCTAAAGTGTCAACCTTGGCTTCGGTTAACCATTTAATGTAGGTGTCGTCCAACAGGGCCCCATAATCAGTCAATGACTTCCCGGGTTGTGGGTGCGTATTCTGGAATTTCTTCCGAAAATACTCTGGTCCTAACTGGAACCTTTTAGACACTGCAGCTTTGAAGGCATTATAGTCATCAGCTGCGTCTGAGGGCAGGCTGTTCAGGACCACCGCCATGTCACCCTCTACCAGCGCAGACAGGTACATCATGATCTTTTCCTCCGGCACCTTACACCGCTGGGCTTGTTTTTCGAAGTTGCTTAAGAACACCGCAGGATCGTCTCCCTCTCGGTAGCGAGCGAAGGCGGAGACGTCCAGTTTGGGGTGTTCCCCGGACGCTTGCGGAGGGTTCGCATTTCCCCCAATGGTCTGCAAATGTAGCTGAGCCTCCAGCTTTTGTGTCTCCAGCCGGGCTTCCCGCTGTTCCCTTTCACGCTGGGCCTCGAGCTCCAGCCTTTTCAATTCTATCTGCTCCTTCTCACGCTGGCGCTGGGTCTCGAGCTCCAGCCTTTTCAATTCTATCTGCTCCTTCTCGCGCTGGGCCTCCAGCTGCTCCTTCTCGCGCTGGGCCTCCAGCTGTTTCTCCTCCAGCCATTGTTGTTCCTTCTTTTCTTCCCATTGTTCCCTTTCACGCTGAGCTTCCAGCTCCAGCCTTTTCTCCTCCAGCTCCATCCTTTTCATCTCTCTCTCATGGAGTGTCTGTTGCTCGCTCTTGGAGGGTGATCTCTCGGCAGCACCCGGGCTTGACGAGTGGGAGTGTGGTCCTGAGTCGAGCTCAGGACTTGCCGGGCATGAAGCTGACGCTGGTCTTGACTCGCTGGTACACAAGAGTTTAATCAGCTCATCCTTCTTTAGCCCTTTCTTCACATGTAGGCCTCTCTCTTTTGCCAGTTCCTTCAGTTCGGGCACAGTCATCCAGACATACTCGTCCTCCATCCTGACTCTCTACCCTATCCAGTTGACCCGATGCCAAATTAGAAATTGTTTGCTCAAGGGATTTCAGTGACTCTATTCCTTTTCCCAAATTATGCCTCCAATACAGCTGGGTATTCGGATCCCACCTCTACCACCACGTGTAGCGGGCCAGTAGGGGGCGCTCCTGCGTTGAGCCGCCCACCTCCCTGCACCCGACCACCTTCCAGGCTCCGAGTGCCTCCCTTGGGGTGCCTCCTGTCTGGCCGACCCCTTCCCTGGAGCACACCCGCTAGCCTGGGGTTCCCGCTGCCACCATCCAAGGCTCTGGACTCACTTCTGGCTCTGCGCACCTTGGAGAACACGGGCCTGATCATCCAATGGGTACTAGACCCCATACAAGCACTTGGGGCACTTCCCCAAGTCAGGGCTATTTAGGAAAGTCTCCCTTAGTCTACAGACCTAAGGGGCCTCCTCGGCATAATTTAGACCCACCCCTCAATAAGTCTCTCACACTGGTCACAAAGGAGAACTTTATTGATTACAGGGGGTAGGGCAGAAACAGGGTAAAAGGAAGAGCAGTATCATAGAAATCTTACAGGAATATCAAAGGAATCCCATACAGCAAACCAGGGTGGCTGAGGTAGCCGTTTAAATATGCATCTGAGTTACTGAAGCTAAATATCTAGTCGGATCTCTAGTAGCTTACTCACTCGCCTCATCCAGAGGTGGTTGTTGTATCCTCTGGAGGCAGGGCACTCTTGGAGCATGCGGTGATGAGGAGAGAGCCAGGTTCAGATTCACCTGGATGACCGCATGGCTAAAGGCTGCCTTCTTCCTGGCCCGAGCCCTTAAATAACCTCTCTGACCTCAGCAGCCCGGTCCAATCGAAGCTGCCAATACTGACTACAAACCGACCAATCTCCCAAAGCATCCCTGACTACCTGGGCCCGCGCAGGGCCGGGTCTTTCCCCCCCCTGCCCAGGTGACTAGAGCATCTGCCTCCCAGGCACCAGGCTTTTGTCATGCAGACAAGGTGGGAGATCCCCGCCCTGAGGGATTCAACAGCAGCCTCCCAGGCTGGTGGAGACAGATCTCTGGAGAGGGGCACCAACGGTGGCATTTCTGCCACAACACTTGCTTAGGTTATTTATTGCTTTTAAAAAACTAAGACTTTCAAACAAGAACAACGTTAAAGGTTGTTTATGTGTATTTACTCCCAACACTAAAATGTCAGGACTCAAATTAGAATAACACATGTTCACGAGTACTTCATGACCAGTCTCCAAATTTAAAACCATTATCTGCCCAACACTCTGATGTGATGTCTGCTTTCACTTTCATATACTTTCTGTGTGCTTGAGAAAGAAGTGAAAGATACAATGCAACACATTCATTTTAACAGCTTAATTTATCATATAACCTACAGAAGGATGGCCAACCTGAGGCACATGGCAGAGGCCAGCTTCTGTGCATGGCATACAGCAGACAGGGGAGAAGACAGACAGCATGGTGGCAAATAGGGGAGAAAGCAGAAAGCAGAACAGCATATGGAGCAGGGAGCACAGGGAAGGCAGCAGAGCAGCTGATTGAGCAGGGGAAGGAAATCAAAATGGCACTTAGTGAGTGTGCAGTGCTAAATTGTGGCATACCTGCCAAAAAGGTTGCCCCCTCCCACAGACCTACACAAATCTGAAATTGTGTGTATACTTCACTATTTGAATATAGTTTTGGTTAATAATAGAGGGCTTGTTAATGTGCAACATGGTACTGAATTTACAAAGCACACTGCACATTAACAAGCCCTCTATTATTAACCAAAACTATATTCAAATAGTGAAGTATACACACAATTTCAGATCTGTTATTTCAGTAAAGGTGGTATCTTTTATTAGACCTTTGGAAAAATGTTCTTTACAAGCGTTTGGGCACAAACACCCTTCTTCAGGCATTAGGGTGAGTCTGCTAGTGTTTGTCTACTCCAGGGGCAGGCCAAATACGGCCTGTGGGCTGAATCCGGCCCACCAGGCCATTCCATCTGGCCGACGGGGCCTCTGAAAAATTTAGAAAATTAATATTTATCTGCTCCTGGATGCCTGTCAAAGATGACAGGAGACAGGGGTAGTAGGACCCAGGAGGAGCCAGCAGCAGGACAAAGCAGCCCAGCCCCACCCCAAATCCAGCCATTTGCCTGCCTTCCTGCCACTGCACTGCTCCAGCACCACCTGGCTCCCGGCTGCATCACTGGATCATGGGAGCACAGGGCCTGTGCCAGTAGCCCAGGGTGTGTGTATGTATGTGTGTGTAGAAAGGGACTCTATGTGTGTTTGTGTATGTTCATAGGGTGAGTCCCACATGCACACCCCACCATAGACATGCACCCACACCCACTTTGCACTGCCATACACACAGACCCCCACACCTACACCTCCTCACATACCCCAGCCACCCTCCCCCACACACAGCCTCCCCACAAACCCCATACCCAGCCACACCCCACATATCCACACACACACACCCACATGCTCCCACCCCCCACATACAGCCTCCCCACAAACCGCATACCCAGTCACACCCCACATATCCACACACACATCCACCCACATCCTCCCCCACACCCTACATACCCACTTACCCACAGCCCCCCACAAACATATACCCCCCCACAATATAAAAGAGTAAGATTTCATTTTAAATTATTATATACCCTCACCTTTATGTACACTATACAAACACATGTAAATCAGGACAATTTTTTTTTTATATCAAATTAATTAATTTTTTAGATGTTCACTTTTTAGAATATAATTTTATATTTTTCTGGTTCTGAGATGGCAAAACCTCTTGCTGAAAGGAGTACTTCTGGGGGCAAGGCAAGGGACTTCTGATGGCAAGGTCAGGGTTTAGGGGCAGGACTTCCAGTCACAAGATGGCAACCAGGGGGCAGGGCACCTGTCAAGAGGTGGGGCTACCCATGCAGCCCTCAATAGCTTGCCAAAACTCGGTAAGCGGTCCTTCACCCTAAATAATTGCCCGCCCTGATCTACTCTCTAGGGTCAAATAGAAATAAAATAGAAGCTTAAGCCAATATACAAAATGAAGGTCTGTGAAAATGCAAATGTGGGGTAGGGAAAATCAGAGGGGATAGGAGTAATGGGTGAGGATGGGTAGTTTGGGTCGGGGGACAAAAGAGGGAAATGTTCACAGGTGATAAAATGTAGCTGGTAAAATGTAAAGAGGCTACCTGGAGTTGTTAGATGGCAGGCAGTTTATAATGTAATCTACATTGTGCTGCACCATGCAGCCTACCCATGCTCTTTAAGTGTCCACATGGGGATTTCGCAAACTACACCCTAACTTCCAGTACTCTAAGGGCTTAATTGTAAGTGGTATTTACTGACCTAGCTTTGTAGGCTAAAATTCTACCATGCCATATTTTTGATTCAACACTCACTGCATGGGTGACTGGTGCCTCCTGGGGGGGGGGGGGGGGCACTTGCTCCCCACACCGGACAGTCGGCAAGTGTGGGTTCCCACCACAGGCAATCCCGCAGGCTGGTGGGGGTCTCCCATGGCTGATCCTGCCAAGCCGCAACTGGCAGCGGCACGCCGTTGGCACTTCCGGCCACTCTGCTGGCACTTCTGGGTCAGTGGGATCAACTGTGGGGGGACCGCTTCTCCTGGTGCACTCCCTGGCCAGTGCTTTTGGGGGGGGGGCACCAATGCTCTAACCTGCCCTCTCTGCCCAGGAACACTGCAGTCAGGGGTGCAAGTACACCCCCATGCACCCTCTATGCGTCACCACTGACTCACTAGTATATGTGTTAATACAGATGCAAGCTTCAATCTCTGGGCGTGATTTGGAGAGATATGAGCTATCCCCATCATAGGTGCACAGAGACTGTTTATACCTGGTAGCAATTCAGACTTGCACCTGGCCTCTGTCTGGGCCCTGAGCAGGAAAAGTTAGTTAGGCATCAGCTACATCTAGCAACACTTTGTTGCTTGTGCTACATAATGCAAACCTGTTTGGCAGCAAGTTTGCTTGCCCCTGCCTGACCCACATAGAGGGGACTTCAGGCAATGGTAGGATGAGAGACAAGGAGAGCTAAGAGAAAGTAGAGACAGGATAGATGTGAGGACCAAGGGCAAGGTAGCAGGCCAGGAATTAGAGATGAGTTGAGAGGGCCTTGGGGAGGAACAGGGACAGTTTGGTAGATAGCCAGTGGTGAAGAAGAGGGTAAATGTAGCTGGAACAATGGGAAAATGTCTAAAGGGTGGCTGCCAACAGTATGCCAGCAGTATGCCAGCAACAGCGGAGTGCAAAAACTCCGTGCTGCAGCAGCAGCAACCAGGGCCAGTCAGATCTCTCTCTGCTGGCAGTAGCCAGGGCCTTTGAGTCACTGGGGCAGGTAGGACTGACCACCCACTGCTGTCTAGCACACAGCAACCTTAGCCTGGGAGTCAACTTCCCCCCAAGGTTTTTGCCCAGGGCACAAAACCTGCTAGTTATGCTTCCATTTTCCACCCTCTGAGGAGGGGGGACCCCACCAGGCCCTCCTTATCCCAGACCACAATCCTTTTGACAAGCTTTTGAAAATGGCCATGGTCACCCATTAGCCATCTGGAAGGGGGACATCTTTGACATGGTCTGGGACAAAGCTCTGTCTGACAGACTGCACACAGGTTGGGCGTTTTCTCTCCTGCTGAGCCTGCGTGGAAACAAGAAGGAAAACTGTGCTGTAATGCTAGGTGCACAGCAACTATTCCCCTTTCCTTTGTTGCTTCTCCATTAGAAGCACCTAGGCTCTGTTTTTAGACACTGTGGGTGCATCCAGATGAGTAAGCATGTGGCTTTTGTGGCATCTGAAGAGGCATGCTGGGAGTGAGAAAATGAAATCCTGTTATCAAAAAAAACATGCCAGAAAAAATCAGTAAAGGGCATGCTTCTGGAGCATGGCCTGAAGCAACCAGAGACTGGGGCCTCCATAGAGATGCTCTGGCACCCACCAGAGCATCTCTATGCCTGCCCCATGCCCCTGCTGCTCCAGCATGCTGCCTCAGTGTGCTGGGGCAAATGGTAGTGGAGCACGGCTGCAGCAGTAGATCAGACCCAGGTGCTATCCCAGGTAATCAGGGACATGGGAGGGGGGGGCGACGGGGGGTGTGGGGACTGTAGGTGAAGGGACTATGTGGGGATGGGGGTGGGGGGATTGTGCAAGTGGGTGGGGAGGAACTGTGGATGGGGGGGGCTGCTCTGGAGGGGTGTCCCACACCTGCCTGCCCCCCTGTATGGCACACAGCCTCCCTCCTCCCCCCACAGCAGCAGCTGCTGAGGTGCTCATAGCCCACTACTGCCCCCTGGCAGTGTGGTGTGGCCCTTGCAGCCTGAAACCCAGCGCCACCTGTGCCACATGGTGCTGTGCCAGCCTGGCCCACTCATGCGCACCTTCAGGCAGAACTGGGCTGTTCTTGCTGTCACCTGAGGTCCCAGCACTGCAGGCAGAAGCCATATACCCTTGGGCCAGGCTGGGTCCTCCTTGCATGGAGTCGGCCCAGCCCAAAGGAGCATAAAGCACATGGGGGCAGGACCCAGCCCGGGTCTTCTGCCTGTGATGCTGGGACCCCGGGTAAGAGCAAGAGTGGCCTGGCTTTGCCTAAAGGCAGGCGTGAGGAGGCCAGGCCACTGCAGTGCCATGTGGCCAGGAGGCACTGGGATCCAGGTGGTTGGGGCCATGCCACACTGTCAAGGGGCTCTGCCAGTAGTGGGGTATGAGTATCCCAATGGCGGCTGCTGCTGTGGGGAGGGGGACAGCTGTGCACCATGTGTGGGGTGAGGGGGACCAACTGCTCCTTAGCATTCCCTCCAACCCCCACAATCCTCCCTACACCCATACAGTCCCCCTACACCCACAACCCCCCCACAATCCACCCAAAACCCCACACCCCTAAACCACCCCTACAAACCCCCCATCCACATACCCATCCACAAACCCCACACCACCCAAACCCCTGCACAAACCCCATACCCTCCCAAACCTCACCCCCACAAACCCGAAACCTACCCCTACGCCCACCCACAAACCACCCCAACAGCCCCCACAAACCCCACCCCCCACACCTCTTTCCCCCCAACCACGCATCCTCTCACATATCTCACCCCCTGCATGCCCAGCCACCAACCAGGATGGGATGGGACCTGCTGGCAGGAGCCATGTCTGCAGGGACAACTGCCACATTGCAGCCCTGCCTTGTGTCCACACCAGTTCTGGGACATGAGGCCCCAGCCTGTGGAGGCTCCTGGTCCCAGAAACCACTTGTGTGTGTGATGGGCTGGGGGGGAAGGGTGGAGGTGGCAGCAGGGGTATGTGAAAGAGAGAGAGATGTGGTTGGGGGAGTGCTACAGGTAGGAGAGGCCCCATAGCTGGGCTTAGAGCCCCCCTACTCCCCTAAAGCAACCTGTGCAGGAGGAAGCCAGCCTGGAAGGGAAGGGACTTACCCAGCCCAGTCCCTGAATCCCAGTCAAGGGCTTCCCAGGAACAGCATGGGGGTTGCTGGGGCCTGGGCACAGGTGCAGAGAGAAGAACAGCAAGGGTTGGCACTACTCAGAGGCACAAAGTTGCAGGTGGAACAGCTGTAGCTGGACTCGTGTCCTGGTGCTGGAAGGGAACTACGGCCAGGAGGGAGCTAGTAAGGGCAGGCAGGAGCTGCAGGTCAGGAGTGAGGGGCCCTAGCAGGGCTCTGGGTTGGGAGTGAGGGGCAAGGGCAGGGGTAGTGCACTGGCATATCAGTGCTGCTTAGTACCCCATATCCTGGTGAGCAAAGGGGGCAGGGAAAGCTCTGTTTTTTCTAAGATAAAAAACCCAAAAGCAAACAACAAGGTGTATATGCCCCCTGCTACGAAGGATAGCAACCTCCCTGCCTGCCCCTCCACAGTCCATACCAATCTGACCATGGGGTAAAATTCCTTCCTCACCCCAAATATGGTGATCAGTCTGACCTAAAATGGAGGGGCAAGAACCTCTAATCAGGAACCTCTGTGTTTAAGGTCCCAGCAGGAGCATTGACACATACCAGTCACAATCCCTAGCCTTGGCTACAGCCAAGTTTCTGAGGAAGGATTAAAAAAAGACACATGCAGCAGCAAGAGGGGAAAAAATAATTCCTTCTGTCACATTGTGGAAACCAGAAAAACCCAGAAGTGTGGAAAATACCTATAGTGGATAACAAGTATAGGTACCCTTAAATTATCCCTGCTCAGTGCCTTTCCGACTTCTTCTTAGCAAAAGTCCAACATCTGCAGGAAAACAAAACTAACAAAACCAGCTTCTTAACAAGCCATAGTTTGTGGGAGGATACTGATGAACAGAGGGGCTAACTTTGTGAAAGCAGTTTGTGTATATTTCTGTTGTACTAATGTATTTTTACGTTTGTTGAATGACCAGAGGACTGGGAGTGGCTGTAGGGGTGGAGGAGGCCAGGAGTGGGGTGCCTGGTAGGCACCCTTCACTGTGAGCCTGAGACCTGAAGAGCCAGGGCCTGGGTCAGTGTACCTGGGTTAGGTGGCTAAAGGAAAAGGGCTGAGGCTGAACAAGCAGAAGCCCAGACAAGGTTTAGGGTCCGAGGGGCCCAGTGTTAGTCCAGATGGAAAGAGAGTGAGAGAGACTTCAGGTCATTGGGGATATGAACTCAAAGCCAAGTGGGCCAGGGGAGTCCATAAAGGTGGGGAAAAGGGACTAGGAAGAGCACCCTGAGCTAACGAGCTTCTAAAGGCAGCCTCCCCTCATCATCCACATCAAAGACATGGCAGCAGAGACAGGGGAAAACCCTGAGAAGCCAGAGCCAAGGTTGGGCAGGATCAAGGTGATGACTAGGGGGCATCACAGTATGCCCCCAGGCAGCATCCTGTTACAGGGGACCAAAACTGGACACTGACTAGAGGTGCTGAATAGAGCAGAAGTAATGTTGCTTCTGTTGCAGCTTTTCCCAGTTCAGCTCCCATGTGCTTTCTGAAAATGGAGATGCATGGGGCAATTTCACCCCATAGCAGCAGCAGCCTGCAGAGAGATCCCACTGCTACCAAGCAGAACTGCCCAGCATGCTTTCACTTTCAGAAGGTGTATCAGTGCAGAACCGGGAAGAGCTGCAGTAAGAGCCATGCACCTGCCTGCATAATGGAACGTGGGGTGGGGAAGGGGGTTCAGTGCCATCATGCCTCCTGAGAGCAGAGCAACATAGTGCAATTTCACACTGTGGTGGCAGGAGCAGTGACAATGCCAGCCAGCATCATGGCACCCTTGGCAGGTTCTTGCCATGCTCTGAGATACCACAATATGCTCGTTGAGAACCTTTACCCTAGGCAGACTTTTTTTACCAACTGGAAGCTAGGCACCCAAATATCTTTGAGGACTTGAGTCTCAGTCTCTTTCTCCAGTTAAGCTTGCTAGCATTTCCTTATCTCAGGACAAATGTGTTAGTCCAGGGCTGTCCAACTGGCAGCTTTTGGGCCTCATGTGGCCCACAATGGGTCGTGACTCCTAGGCTCCTGCCTAGCCGGTGCTCCCTTCATCCCTCTGGCTGCAACAGAAGCTGGAATCTCTAGACCCTCCTCTGGCTTCCACGTCTCGCCTCCACCCAGCACGGGAAGTGGAGGGTGAGTCCGGGGCCATGTGCACAGTTCCAGGGTGGGGAGAGTGCCCACATAGGCATAATAGAGCCACAGGGACATCTGCCCTGGTGTAGCCTATATTGCATATGGCTCCCACTAATGCAGTCTGTAGGTCATGCAGCCCTGGGTGTTAGAAGTCAGCCAGCCCTATGCTAGACTCTCAGGTGAAGTTATCAGTGAACAAGACAAGGCATATATTTTCATAACCTATCCTGCTGATTCCAATACAATATGAATAGAGTGGAACGTTGACAATAGTGAGAACATGTGAAGGTGCCTGGTGCTGCGTGCATCATTTTGCTCTATGGAATTGCAGCATCATTTACCGAATCTTGTTTGAAACCAGTTTGACCTCTTTGGCAGCTTTCCCTGTTCTGACAGTGACTTCAGGCTCTGTGCCAGGCTCACAGAGGCATGGAGGATATGCAGCCAAAAGCAAATGAAGGAATGTAAAATGAGATTCTCAAGGTTTGTAAACTCTGATCATTATGGGGAGACTCTGTTCCCATGACAGCCTGGAACTAGCTTAGCTTTAAAGTATTGAAATATTTACTAGTTTTGATTTTGTCCAGTGCATGCTTAGCTAAACGCTCAGGCTGATTTTTTAGCTAAGCAAGCAGAGAAAATGGCTGCCAGCTTTCCTTTTACATGCAAAGCACCTCTGAGAGAAAAGGAGGTTTTGGACTGGAGCGTTCCACAGTGGTAGACGTCTCCCTTAGCCCTAGGGTGTGTAGTCAGAGAAGGCAGGGCGTAGTTTTAGTTTTTCACCTTAATCAGCACCTAGGATAATGTTGCAGCTAGAAAATTGTTGATTATGAGGGAAAGGTGGTACTTTGCAGTGACAAAAAATATGTCAACTTTTAACATTTTGGCCAACTTTAGTATTTGCTTTCCCAGGTATATTGGCATGATTCTCTTCAACTGTCCAGTCACATTTATTTTGTATCCAGGAGAGCAGAAGAATGTGGTAGGGGTAGAAAATGCAACTTATTAAAGCAGAACTGAGCTCCTCCTGCCCCACCCCCCTCTTCTTGGCCCTTCGCCCAAAATAATTGCCTGCCCCTTTTGTAGTATCACATGTAGTGCTACAGGGAGAGCTTTTAGTCCTTCAGCATCCCACAATCAGCTGTGCTCCCTTTCCCCCGCCCCTGCCAAGGGATTACCATCTCCAAAGTAGGGAAGGAGTGGGAAGGGAGAACAGTTGACTCCGTGACAGCCTGCAGAGAGCAGAACACCAGCTCATCCAGGACCTTGGTCTGCAGCTCTGTTCATCATGGTGAGCTGTCAGAGCTGGGCATGGGAAGCATCAGGTCTGCTTGGGGACCCTGCTCCCACCATGATGGTGGGGACCAGTGCTGCTGTCCCTGCAGCAGCAATGGCAGAGAAGGCAGTAGGAACAGCTGTTGTCCTATGGTGGCAGCAGTAGGGACAGCTGCTGCTGCTGTGAGGATAGATAATTACTAGCATCCTGCCTGATCCTCCTTCCCCAGCAGGGGAGAGGGCAGGCTCACTGAGAGGCTCCCCTAGGAAGTGAGGTGGGCAGAGTGGGTAAAGGAGCACTTAGTGGCAACTTTGTAGTGCTCCAGCCAAGGGGCTCTGAATATGTGGCCACCCCTCCCTCCTCGCCCTATGTTTTTGTAGCATTACTGTAACCCGTGCCAGCAGGCTGAGCTGGGCGATATGTCAGATTCCAGATCCTCAGGGTGCCTGTAACCCTGGCAACCCCCTCAGGCAGGTCTGCAGGCTGAGGTGTCCCGTGGAAAGGTGTGTCCCTCACTCTCACCACCCAAGAATTTATTATAAACCCAATAAACAAATTGGTTTCTTTATTATGTAAAACTATATAAGGAAAATAAATGATTAATCAAGAGAAGAAACATATATAATATCAATAGTTTATAACAAAACCAACAATTTGAATAGAATTTACAACTGCAACAATAGGGGAATAATTCCAAGACACTGGGTGGTCCCATTTGCATCAAACAATCCGAATAATTGAATTCACCTGGTTACAACCCTTTAAAACAGTTTCCCTCCCATACTCCTGGGTTGATTTCCCTCTAGTCACAATCCTCCTCCTCATTACAATAAATGGCAACACAGCTTTAACTATGGTCCACCACTAGGTGGCCAAGGCAAGGCTTCTGTTGCTTTGGTGAAAGTGGACTCCTTAGTCTTTCTTGGGTGTACTTGGTAGCTGTGTTGGTCTGAGACAAAAAGACATACAAAAAACTAGAACTCGTGGTTTCAAAATGATACCTTTTATTAGACCAACTGGAAAATGGCAAGAAAATTGTCCTTTTCTGCAAGCTTTCGGGATCAAAGTCCCTTCGTCAGGCTCTGGGGAAAGTGTAGATGGTACAAGATGGTAAAAAGTTCCCATAGGTAGGAAATAAACTTCATTTTTGCACAGAGGGAGTTGAAGATGGAAGTCTGTCCCTCTGGATCCATGAGAATGTCTTTGTGAGCTGTGTTGAGTAGCTCTTTGATGTGTTGATCAGGTAGAACTCCTTCCCTGAAGGTGTCTGATGGGAGGCAGGGTGGCAAAAAAAAGTCCTTGTTGTTCTGCAATGAAGTTTAAAATCCAGATTTTGGAACCACGAGTTCTAGTTTTTTGTATGTCTTTTTGTCTCAGACCAACACGGCTACCAAGTACACCCCTGAAACATGGAAGATGCCGAATTTTAGCCGCTTTTGGATTTTAAACTTCATTGCAGAACAACAAGGACTTTTTTTTGCCACCCTGCCTCCCATCAGACACCTTCAGGGAAGGAATTCTACCTGATCAACACATCAAAGAGCTACTCAACACAGCTCACAAAGACATTCTCATGGACCCAGAGGGACAGACTTCCATCTTCAACTCCCTCTGTGCAAAAATGAAGTTTATTTCCTACCTATGGGGACTTTTTACCATCTTGTACCATCTACACTTTCCCCAGAGCCTGACGAAGGGGCTTTGATCCTGAAAGCTTGCAGAAAAGGACAATTTTCTTGCCATTTTCCAGTTGGTCTAATAAAAGGTATCATTTTGGAACCACAAGTTCTAGTTTTTTGTATGTCTTTTAGTCTTTCTTGGCAACTCAGTGTAAAGACAAGTCTCCAATCAGCCACTGCAGGTAATGGGCTTCGTTTCTTTAGTTTTCCTTATGAAACAATACACCTCCTGCAAACACTATAAGAGTTAAGTGTCCCCTCACACACCTGCGTGGGTCTGGGGTTCTCACAGCATGCTCCGTCTCTGGGCTGTCTCTCTCCCTCAGCACCTCCACAGGCAGACACGGGATTCCCTCTGCAGGTCTCTGGTCCCGCAGTAGGAGCCTTTCTAGTTTCTTGCAGCTCCCAGCCAGCTTACCAACCCCTCCTCATTCTTTCCCTGGGTATCTGTGTCCCTGATTGCACAGCTCTGACTTGGGTAGGGAATCAGCTTCCCCTGGGATGACTCAGACTCTCCTGTGTCCTGATGACCTACCAAGAAACAACAAGAACATTCAGGGACAAAATCAGGAAGGCAAAGGTAAAGAACGAGCTGTATCTGGAAAGGGAAGTTAAAGACAATAAGCAGAGGTTTGGAAGGAAACGGCTGAGGAGATCTTGGAGCTCTTGACAACGATATTCATAAAGCTGTGGGAGACAGGTGAGATTCCAGAAGTCAGCAAAAGGGACAACATAGTACACATCTTTAAAAAAGGCAAAAAGGAGGACCAGGGGGACTACAGACAGATTAGCCTCAGCTTAAAATTTGGGAAGTTACTGGAGCATATCCTAAGGATGGCCGTTTGTAAACATCTAGAGGAGAGGCTGATCACAAGCAGCCAGCATGGATTTCCTTTTTTGACTGGATCTCCTTCTTTGACCAAGTCATTACTTTTGTGGATGAAGGGAATGCTATGGATACAGTGTATCTGGGCTTCAGCAAGCATTCTGACAAGGTCCCACATGACTTTCTCATAAACAATTGGAGACGTGGGCTAGACACAATTACTATAAGGTGGATAGACAACTGGCTCAATAGCCACAAGGAGAGGGCAATTATAAATGGATCCATGTCAGCAAGCAGGAAGTTTTGAGTGGAGTCCCACAAGGATCTGTCCTGGGCCCACTGCTGTTCAACATGTTTATTGAGCTGGATGCTACAATTAGAGAACTGCTTGAATAAATTTGCAGACAGCGTCAAACTGGGAAGGACTGCAAATGCTGGAGGACAGGTGAACAATTCAGAAGGAACTTGGCAGACTAGAACCTGGCTTGGAACTAGTAGGAAAAATTTCAGTGCTGGCAGATTCAAGGTGCTATACCTTGGGGACAAATACAAATACAAAATGAGTGACAACTGACTGGACAGCAGTATTATGGAGAAAGATCTGGGAATCTTGGTAGATTAGACTTAATCTGAGTTGCAGCAAATGTGATTTTGATGCATACATAAAAGTATGAGGTGTAAGACATAGGATGTGATACTACCTCTTTAGTATCCAGAGGTAAAAAGAAAAGTGGGAAAAACCCCAGAGCAGCACACACGAAGCCAGCATGCACTGCCAAAAAGTAGAGTTGGGCTGCCTGGAGCTGTGCTGCAGCCGCCGGCCAGGCTCTGCCTGGCAGGATCACCACAGCTGCAGTTCTGGGAGGCCCCCAGGACCTCAGATAAGGCTTCTGGGGCCAGCACAGTGCTGGTCCCTGCCTCCCCTACTGCCCCTGGGGTAACTTGCCACATGCCAAAGTGTGCATGGCATGGGCGTTCCCTGGGGACAAGTAGTTGCAGCTCAAGGTGCATTGACACTGCTTGTTCCTGGGGACCCAAACATCCACACATGTCTGGATGCACCCTGGAAGTCCTTTCCAGTCCTACTTTTTATGGTTCTATGAAACAAATGTGTTCCCAAAGCCTCTCTCTCCTGCTTTAGACAATACAGTAGCTATGCATTTAGAATGCTATGTGTGTGAGCAAAAGGACAGGTAATCAGATGGGCAATATATTAAACCCAATGCTCCTTCTGATGACTCTGATTCTGTATCAGGCAGAAAGTAGAAATGATGGAGACAGATATGAATATTTCTAAGCGTGGGAAGAAGCAAAAATGTTGCCAACACTGTAGGTTGCTGGCAAATACTAATTGCTTTGCAAGGGAAGCTGATTAAATCAACAGTTGGGGCATTCCTGTCTTCAAGAGAAATTTTAAAGGATCCTTGTTAAGAACTGTATTATCCATCAGTAATATAACTAGGGCAGGGCAGGTGGGGCACTAGCTCTGAGTGCTTGTTTAGAGAGGGCTTCAGCAGCACCTGCTGTGCTCTGCACCCCCATTCTCTGCAGCTTGGCACCCTTGCCATTTCTACCCAGGGTGCTGAAATTGCTTGTTACACTTTTGTAATCTACACACAGTGAGTCAGTACATCCGCACATCACACAGCCATAAACTTTGGTACATATCAGAGATTCAAATCTTTGATCCACTAAATCCAGGGACCTATATGAAACAGAACAAAATGCAGGCTAAAACTGATTAAAGCCGAGCATACCTGAAACCAAGACAATATTGGAGGAGGCAGGAGTAGATTATGAAATCAGTAGAAATGAATTTGCCCAATTTGTGTGTTTGTAATAAGAAAGCATTTAACTTTTTTCCTTGGATCTGAGATACAATTTATGAAATTGATTGCAAAAACTGCTCTTTTTAGGTAATAAGACTATCAGTAAATTGAATTTACCTAGGCTTTGTAAACATATTTGGGAATCAAGAAGCATTGCAAAATGTTAGGGCTAATTATCTTACAACCTTTCATGGGTGTTACTGTGGGAATACAGTATATGATGATAGCTTATTATCAGCAATTATTAAAATAAATTTCTCAATTGTTGAAAAGAGAAGTGTGCATATCTGTTTGTCTTCAGTCGGATATGCAAATATACTTTAGCAACAAATAAACAAATATTGCTCCACAGTGCTGCACTTATGGTAGAGATATTAGCCAGCCTTTGAATTCAGACACTACAGAGGAGGGGTCATCAACCTACCCTGTACCAGCCAGATATGGCCTATGGTATAGGCCCCAGTGGAAAAAAACAAAAAACTAAGAAGGTCCCTAACTCAGAAGCCAGCAGCTACTATAGAGCTTTAGAGCAAATAAGTGTCTTCTACTTGACCTAAGGACCTAGTTAGACAGAAAGGTCACTTACACACATGCTCTGATGCGCTGGACATTACATATATCAATGGTGCAGCATGCATCAGCACTGAGAAAATTGTGGTGGTGTGCTTTGAACTAAAACACATTAGATGTGCTTTAGTTCAAAGTGCACCACAACTTTCTCAGCACTGATGAGCACTGCGCTGCTGATATACCTGTTTCTGTTGTAATGCCAGGCGCTTTTAGTTAGTGCAACTTGCTAATTAAAAGCACCCAGTGCTGCATCAGGAGCACATGTAAAATGCCCAAAAGGTTTACATAATATTTTTTTTGGCTTCAAAGTGACTTGTGACATGATTGACAGTGAAAAGTGTCAAAAATCTAGCTGCAAGAGAGGGAGTGATTTGTTGAGGGGAAAATGAGTGATACACTTATGAGCACCAACTTTGTCTTTTGCCACTGGGTGCTTGCAGATGTAATGCCCCCCTACCCTTCTGCCCTGCAAAACGGCACTTTACTCTTAACTCAGTGTGCCAAGCCTCGCTCATGTCCAGAAGAGGCAACACATTACTTCAACCTGGCTCTGCAGAGTATGTAAATACCGGGCACTTTAGTGGGGCTTTTTTGGCAGTTTTATCTAATAGCTGATTGAGATAAACTAAACATCACGGAATTCTTTTTTTAAACCTAGAGTCCTTGTGCCTTTTTGTAGTTTCTGAGCCTTTTGGGGTGTTCCTGGTTCAGTTTTCAAGCTTTAACTTTTGCTTTGCAACCAGTTAAGCTAGAAATTACTTTAAAAAGCAGCATTAAAGGAGTTGAGGCTAGAATCAGTCCTCAATAAAAGCTCCAAATAAGATAAAACTCAGGGGGCTGAGTTTTATTTTTGCCCTGGGGGGAGAGGCTAAGATGATGGATATATGGAAAGTTTTAGGCATTTCAGGTGGCAGCCCTCTTCCTGAAGAGGGCCTGGGCCCTCAGGCCACCACATATGTAGCACCTCTGTCAACACTAATGATAAAGTCTTGAAAAATGGCAGTAGAGTTAGAGTGATACTGTAGCCATGATGGTCCAGGAAATATACGAGGGGCAAGGATTTCTTGGTGATATCTGTATAGTTGGGAGACAGATATTAAACAGGCTTTTGGGCACACAGTACTCTTCTTTGGAGCTTGCTTCTTTCCAAGACTGGAAGAAAGGCACTGTGTGCTGAAAACCTTGTCTAACATCTCTCCCAACTATACAGTTGGTGTAATAAAAGATATCACAAAAAGAAGTCCTTGTCTGTTATATGAGAAGTTGTAACACTGTTATTGTATCTTACAGGATAGCCAAAGTACAACAATTATATTAAAATAAAAATCTTTCCTTATGAAATCTGTGCCACCAAGCCTACAATCTGTTTTGTTGCTCTCCTCTCCTTGAAATTCTATCCTGTTTTTCTGTCTAGCTCTTCCATGTCTTCTACCTTCCTTTTTTAATTGTTGCAATAGCATTCACAATCAGCAGCTAGGGAGAAAAACAAGAATGGTTTGGCAATTGAGATCCAAGGAAAACTATGAGATTTGGGTTTTATTTCTTGTTTATCCATGGACCACTTGTTCCACTTGGGTCCAGTTCCTTAATCCGATGGGCACATCTACTGTGCATTAATGCACCTTTCCTATTGCACATTAAATTTAGTACCTCCAATATGAGGTACTAAATAAATGCACATTAGGGTGCCCTAATGTGTACTACCAAAAGCGCACATTTTTTAAGTGACACAATGTACAGTAGCCCATCTTATTTTGTGTAATTGCACGGTTTTTTACATGACGCTTTAATGAGCAGTGAAGTGCACGTGTAGATGCGCCCTTTGTGTCCTAACTTCCTGCCTTGAAGGATGAGAATAATATTGAGTACTTTACACCAGGGTTATCTGTTTTGGTTAATCTGTTCATGTTTCTAAAAAACACAGACATATCTGTAGGGAAGGTGTAGAATATTCTGAAGGGACAATTATTATAAGTTTTATGAAGAAAACTCTGATGTGAATGATTTTAATTCTGTTCCTGGTCACTGGGGGGGGAGGGCATTCTTTGTCTTTCCTAGCTATCAAAATGTCCAGATTTGGTCCTCTGCATGGTATTTTCGGCATTTAAGTGCTCATAGGAATTGTTCACACATGCTTTGTCAGTATACATCCATATGCACAGGGCTTTGAATTCCTCCAGACACGTAAGTGCCAAAAACACCATGCAGACAACCAAACTGTGGCCATAGACACAGTTGGGAAGGAACAAAGTGCCACCTCTGGTACATTTCTAGAGCAACCCCACTAATGTTAATGGAGAGTTACTCTGAATTTACATAGATGTAACAAAGCATAATTTAATTTGATAAGAGTAAGAACTGCACTAAGAAGGACAACTTTTAGCCCAAACAATGGTGCATTGTCATTACCCTATAAAATAAGATATGCATAAGAAAAGATTTCGGAGGCCTGGTAAAATGACCACAGTGTACTTTATTTAATGATTTTGGTACCTTGTGTTGCAATAAAATAAAAAAAATCTACAAAATCCAAATATATAAAATTTTCAAGTTTTCCTTTTAAGTTTTACAAGAAAAATCAAGTTGTAACCAAGGAAATTTGTTAGTATGAAGCACTACTTTCAACTTCATTTCATCACAAATTGTAACTTACTTAACAGACCAAAAGAACTATGGTACTGCAGTACATCAAATACTTCACACACTGTGTTCTTTACTATAGCACATGTAACCACTGCCGCATGAGACAGCAGTCTCTAGCCAATAAAGACACTCTTCACAATCTGAACTCTAAAGGAATGTTTGTATACATGGAATCTGAATATATATATTTACAGGAAGATTTTTTAATAACTATTTTGATTCTTCGTTTCAAATAAAATACCAAATACATTTGTACAATGTTTACAAATCAAAGCACAAGTACTGCCATGATTATCATTCACCTCAAGTCACTGTGCTTGTACTGGGGGAAATATCTACACTGTCCCATAAATGTGATCTTTCATAACTTATGTCAGTAACGGTGACTAAGGAGTAAAAGCACAGTAACATTTATTCAGCACAATCAGTGTACAATGCAACAGTTTACACCAGAGAACTGAGAAACTATTGGTCCATTTTCTAGTCTGTTCTATTTGCTATTCATCTGCCAACTGTTACTTTAGGTTTTGTCATTTAAATGCGCACAAGGTAAAGTTAAAGAAAACAACTTGAACAGGAAAGAGCACAATTTTTAAGGCAAAATAAGCAAATATAAGCAGCTTATCTTTTGTTCTGGATACTTAGACTGTACCCCAACAGAATCTAGAAATGAAGTGTATGCTCTGCAACTGTCACTAATTATGTTTTGCTAAGCGTCTTTTATAAATTGAACAACATGGCTTTGAACCTGGATTTTTCAAAATGGAAAGAACCCCCCCCTGCAAATATAAAAAGTGCATGACTTAATATGAAAACATCCAAAGCAAAACAAAAGAGAGCTGAGGTAGTTAGATGTAAAAATGATTTACTTAAAATAACCAAGGAACCAAAACCAGGGATATACAGTAAAACCTCTACTCTTTTGGAATTGTTTTTGATATTATGCAACAACTTAATGTCCAGTAAGGATCCTTTTGATTTCTAAATAAAAAATGTTCCTAGAATGTTAAACACATAAGTGAGCATGAAGCAAACTTTGAATTTGTGTTTCAAGTATTTGTGTCTATTTGTGCATACATTTTTTTCACAGGTTTTTTTTTTATAGTGTCAGTGAGCCATTTTAGAGTTGGCATTATGTGAGATTTGGTCTACTTCTGGATTTTTAGTTCCTGAATAGTGGAAATCTGTACAACCACATGTTATTTTGGCCTTGTAAGTGGATTTGTGAGCCACTAAATATACCAATGGAAAACAAAAAGAAACAAACAGAGATAGTTGGGGGTGCATGGATAACAGACTGTATCCTTTTTGGGGGCAAGGTACCATCTTTTAATTTACCATGTGCCCAGTGCCCTTGCACAGTCCTTCAAACCCAGGTTGGGACTTCTTGATATTACTGAAGTACAATTGATAAATCATAGCTATTAATAATAACCACCTCTGACTTCATATGGATTATGTAGAATAAAAGCTTACTGGTCTTATTAATGAAAATAGCCTGTGTTACTGGCTTGTGACAGATCTTCATTTTGTCACTGATTGAATCCCAACCTCATTTCATTAACATGTCTATAGTGGTGCTATTTCAATAAAATGCCAATTGTTACAAACTTCCAATCCAAATTAAAATTAATTTTCAAAGAGGCCCTAATTCAGATAAATACTTAAGCTTCAGTGGAATGCAGATATGATATCCTAAATAGTGGCCCATGTTTAGCATGCAAGAACGTATGCATTATTCTTCTTAAAGATCCTTACTTTCCCTTAGCTATAAACTCAGAATTTTTACAAGGTTTAAAGGTAATTTGGAAAGAAAAATGTGGTTGTGCCCTTTTTGGTTCCTTCTGCCAAAAAGAAAACCTGAAAAGGATTTTTCTGCTTGTTTTTGCCTTCAAAATATATGGAATATTGACCAACATTTTCTAAAGGAATAAATGATTTGTGGTACTTTCATTTTAATTGTCCAGTTTGGTACTTCAAACATGTTAAAATCTGATTTTAACAGGGCCTTTAAGGTATTTTAAATCTGAAAACTCAAAAACAGAGGCACTCAAAATCATTTTGGTTTTGCTGTTTTCCTACATTTGCCATAGGATTAATTGGAATGTGAGAGGACTGAAGTAGGTTTGTCCTCTCTCAAGTCAAGCAATGAGGCATTGAAACTTTCCTCCTAAAAGTTTGGTATGAGTTCCTCTTCAGTTTTTAAGGATTCATTTTCTTGTGACATCAAAACTTCACTAATTTTCCAGAAAACTCAGGGAAATCAAAGATAGGTATTTCTGCTCTAAAAACAAACAAGAAAAAGTGTGTATTTTGAGGGGCAAAAAACCTTCCAGGTCTTCTTCATAAATTATAAAGAAGAAAAAGGACTAACTTTTAAGACCAATAAACCAATATACTTGTTTCCCACATGAAGAAACAATGATGACGAGTCTATGATCCCTTCCATTAGTTTGTGAAAGGAAGATGACAAGCAATTGCATCTTTGTGGATGGCATAATATTATCACTTACCAGATGGTAAGCATTTTTTTCCAATTGTTATCACTAAGGCCTAGGGCCAAACATAAAAATCCAGCTTCAAAATTTGACTTAAATTCTCTAGCTTTGCTTCTGGCACAGCCAAACAAAAGGTTACATCCCAATATATCCTAAGTCCCAGATCTCAAGGGAAGTGGCTAATGCTGGGAAATATGAGACCTTAAGTTATCACAGGTTCTGCTTTGCCACTGCTAGCCATGGTAGTAACTGTATGATAGATAGGATCATGAGGTTCAGATATTTTTACAGCCATATCATTTAGAGAACTCTTTGCCTGCCTTGCAAAACCCAGCATAAAGAATTGTGATTAGGTACGGCAGAATCCAATCATTGGATCCATGTTGATATGGCTCCTGTGCCCTCAGTGTCCTATGAAAGTAGAATGGGGACCTGAAGCTGCTACTCCAGCTTACGTGCTGAAGCTTGGCAGTCAGAGGGACTGGTTTGGGCTAGGGTAAGATTTTTTTCTCCTCAATTTACTCAGCAGTTTCCTACCCAAATGCCAGTTACTCTGGCTTTAATGAGGAAAAACAAACTTCTCTTGAAATACAAGATTCTAGTTTGAAAGGTGATTTTTTTTTTTTTTGTGGAAAACACAAATCTTAAAAACAGTTTACAAATATTAAAAAAATAATAATTTATTGTTAGACTGCAAATTTCACCCAGTTGCCTTGGATCTATCTAGGTAGTAAAAGAACATAGACCCAGTAGTGCAACTGAGTGAGGGGGTCACAAAAATACCTGCTGCCGCAGCTGGCAACTAGCCATACCGCAACACAGCTGCCAGCACTGTTTCATACACTGCTACTGCCCAGGGCACAGAACTGCCCTGCTATGCCTCTGCATGGGCACCCTCCTCCCCACAGATTTCTCAGTAATGATACTTAGAACCTAGATAATATAAAGGTCCTGCTCCCACTGAAATCAGTACAGAATTCATCTTTAGAGGAACTCCCTTCATAGATTTCAGTGGAATAAATATGGGGTCTACAATTGAACTGTCCCATTTTGTGCATTGGTGAAAATAAAGTGAATGTTTTGGGGAAAATATTTTACTAAAAGCTCCCTTAAAAATAAAAATAATTTGGAAAGATAAAATGGCTTTAAAAATAAACAAACAACTTAATTTGGTACTGATCCAAAATCCCTTGAAGTCAATGGCTAGATATCTATTTAATGCAGTGGACTTTGGGTCGGGCCTTTTAACACTACAAACTGTATGGTAAATGTGTTGCTGTCTTGCAAAACATACAAATCCAGCCACCCTGTAGTAAGTGATACAGGCCAGAACACACGGTAAAGTTAAACACTATGAAAATGCCTATGGAACATCATTTCTCCCTCTAGCTATTGTTGATCCCCGTCCCCCTTTTTTTCTTCTTCTTTTTGCATAGCTGAAAACCATTCAAGAAAGCCATGCACGCATGTATTGCAATGGGATGCCTAAGTTTCACAAAATCAAATGCTTTGAATGAAAATTGCTTTGGAAGCTCCCGTGCGTTACTGATAAATCAGAAGCACATATACACACAAATACTCACCAAAGCAGATCTGAATTACAAAGGTTGGGATACATGTCTCAAGATATACATTAGAGAAGCATGTACAAACCAGTTGAACAAATATTGGAGTCTGTGCATCTACTTTATATGTCACAATTGGAGCATTCATTCTTTTGAATTATTATTGGATATTTTTGTAGGAATCAGTCTAAATTGCTTCAGAAGAAACACTAGTATCCCATATGAACCTACTAGCTATAAGGTATTTTATTCTAGTGGGGGTAAGACTAGATGACCTCCTGACCTTCCAAACTTAATTTTCTATGATTCTATGAGAAAGGTATCTAACTAGGAAGAACAAGAGATGGGATTTCTTAAGCAGAAGAAGATTGCAGTTAGCTGCAAGACCTTTTAAAGTGCAGCTCTACCCTGAATATTAGTATAAAATTATCATTGTGAGGACCCAAGTTTATTGCCTCTCACTGGATTTCATACCCAATGTACTCAGCTTACAAGTTAAAAGATGGCTCTTTGAGATGGCAGTGCCATAAGCTGAGCCTGGGATATGAACGGCAAATGGTTCTTCGTCGCCCTCACGTTACAAACAATGTTGATTCTACAGTTGTTTTCTGTTAACAAGTTATTAAAGCGGGGGGGGGGGGGGGGGGGCCGACCCACTTCCCATGTTCTAATGGTTTTGAATCTTGGAATAGTGTTCATGGAAAAGCACAGCAGTTTAGTCTGTTAGGATACACATGCTTCTGTTAATAATATATGACTTTGAAATGTTGTCTTTCATTTGAGCTTCTGATTTTTATTGGGTGAAATTCAGTGCTACCATTGGATTGAGTGCCAACCACTTTGGAATCATAGCTACCTGGGAACACAGTGGGAGCAGGGGGACCATGTTTGCTAATCAAGAATACAGCCAACAACTGGAGGTTATCTTTGATGTTCTGTGATTGCAGAAATAATGTTGGAGAAAAAGAGGTGTTTATTTACAATTTGCTGTGAACATTTTCTGGGTTTTTTTTAAATACATTGGAGGAACTATTGAGCAGCAAGGTATGGTGGTACCTTTACAAACTTGTTGGTCTGCCTTAGATAAACAGGAAAGTATATGCATTATAAAACTAAACTTTCTTTTATTTATTAGAGGGAATACCTCTGTTACTACAAATGCTGAGGTAAAGCTATCTAAGTAACTAAGACATGATCTGGCAAATTTGTAAGGGCAATTGCATAAACACAAGCAGAAGACTACCACATGAAAAATTACTACCAATGACATAACCTGAGCATTTTCTCTTCAGTGTGGTTTTACTGGCAACTTCTACCAGAAGTTGTGTGCTTTGCAGGAAAAACAAACAAACAAAAAACCCCAAATCAAAATAATATCTTGTAAATATTGTAAACTTGTTTTGTGAATTTATAAAAAAACCCCCCAAATTGTGATGATGTGGCAAAGTTATGTATAGTACCCTGATGCTGATCACTTTTTCAGCCAGGGATGATTCAATTGCTGATTTTAAAACAAGTGAGAGTTAATTATTTGAAATAATGTTGTTTAAAATCCTGTAAATCCTTATGAGGGGGTTTAAATCCTGACCAAATAGCAGAATATCAATGAGCAAAGAGAAGTATTGCTAGAGTCTATCTACCCAAAGGGCACCATCTAAGTACCAACCTGGCCATTGCCATTTAACACTGCACTCTATGAACTCTAGAGCTGTTATTCTTTTTGGCCTATATTTTAAAAGTGCACATTCATTTGGATACTCTTGAGTTGCACACAGAAACGTAGCTGATGTGAGGATTACGTGCCAAAGGCTGTGTGCACATTTAGGTCCATAACTTGCAAACACATGTTGAACAATACATATGCAATCGGAAGCTTGTAAAATTTACAAGTATTTTGAAAGCATTGAGCTTACAGCTTTCATATAAGGAAAAGTCTACCTTAACAATCTAAATAAGAGAAAAGGAGCCACACTTAATTCCTCCTGAATAAAGAAAAAAAAAGTTTGTTCTTGATTTATAAATTCATACACTCACTCATTTATAAATAGCTATGATTTATAACTTTATATCAACCACACGAAATCTTTACCTCTTCAGAAGCATAACTTGAAAGGAGAGACTTCTATTCTATTGCTAATAAATAACCATCATTAATAGCAATGAAATGGTATTTTTCATGAGTATTTTTCACAACCTGCATTTTTGCTCATATTAAATTGATAATTGAATCTAGAGGTTTTCTTAATTGGACATTTTCAGCAGGTGGAGGGAGAAGTTGCATCATAAATAATGTTTTTAGCAATTTGTCAATTGGGAAGGTTGTCAATTTAAGAGCTATGGAGACTGAAGTACTCTCTATGCCCTGAAAGCTAATGGTGCCAGATTCCCTGCAATGCTTCACAAATGTGCCGTAAGCCTAACTGGAGAGAGCATTTGTTAGTCTTCACGTTCTTCAATCCTTTCTCTCCCTGCTGAGAATGTCAATTATGATGAGGATATATTTCCACAATAAAAATGTCTGTGCTCCATTCACATTTATAGACATACCTGAGCCTGCTTTAAAATACTCAGTTGAAAGTCCATGTAGCTGAGGTAGCACAGAGTACATAGTGGGCTGCAAATCTCATCCTACAAGCTGTGTACATACTTGGGTGTTAGCCCACACTAAACATGCTAGCAGAGCTGGGATTGGGTATTTTAAAAGACAGAATGAATTCAGTTGGCAAATAGTGGTGGACTTTTTCAGACATCTTTGATTTGGGCTAGATTCATCAACAATTTTGTTTCCTTTTTGTAGAGTACAGTGAAAATTTAGCAAGTTATCACTTCAGTGCCTGTGAAAGGTAATAGAGTAGTGATACTTGTGGTTTTGGCCATGTAGAACAGTTGAATGGCATGGGGCTGGTCTGCAGGCTGGATCAGGCCCCATGCTGCCTCCTATGTGCCCAGATTGGGCTTCAGGGGCCTCATGTCAGCCCTTCCTGGCTGGGATTGGTTCTGGGGGCCTCATGCTGTCCTTGCCCAGCCTGCACATTGCCAGCCCAGATTGGGCTTCAGGGGCCTCATGTCAGCCCTTCCTGGCTGGGATTGGTTCTGGGGGCCCCATGCTGTCCTTGCCCAGCCTCCACATTGTCAGGTACGCAGGGCAGGGGCATGGCCTGCAGGGTTCCCCACAGGTTGGATGACATGGCACTGGGGGCCAGATCTAGCACTCAGGCCAGGGGGCTTAACCACTCTTGTACTAGAATAAATGCTTTGATGAGTGAAGTTTGCTAACCTATTCTGAAGTTTGCTTTTTATATAAAACTTCCAAAGATCCGAAATCCTACTCTGGAGTTAATATCACTGGGATGCCCCCAGCTCCACTGTTAAGTCTGCCAAGTATTTTTGTTATGAGCTCATAGGAGCTAGTTTATGACTACCAGTTCCTTTCACAGAATATAATGAACAGCCATGGAGACGAGAAGACTTTTTGGTTATTACAGAGCTATTTAAATAGGAGACCAAATGAAGGGCTTTATATCTTATTACCAATAGACTGAACTATCTCGTCCCAACAATCTATTTTAATACAATTTCCACTTGTATAAAACAATTCAAATGGATGAATGATTCATAAGATGAACAATGAAAAATGAGCTAGTCTGAATTTATTATTGTAATGTTACTCGTAGATCTCTCTTCAGCTGTGGGAACAATATGGTCCAAAGCTAACACTGGTGTTCTTTTTTCCCCTCAACTGATTAATGTTTCCTTGCAGTATCTTGATGACTAAATTAAAAGTCACAAATTTGCAAGATTAAAATGTCTGTTGAATTAATTAACTGCAAATCAAGTTGAAGAAAGCTTGACAAGTTCCAAGATGTTTCTGTAAAATAAAGTTGTGGAAATCAATAGAATCAGCAAATACATGTCACCATATGCTGGCACTTCAAAAGTATCAATAGTGATTGCTTCTTTCTCTGCTGATATAAACACAAACTGATCATTGTTTACATGGTGCTGTCTATGGGCTAAACCCTGTTCTGGCTGGTGTGGAGAAGGGAAGCACAGAAAATAATTAGAGCCCCCTCAGGGCCATGTTACACATCTTACACTTAGGGGGCACATCTACACATGTAATTAGTGCACCTCAATAAACTCCAGCGCAGGTGCTGGAGTTAGCTGCACTTGGGTGCAGTGTCTTCATGTGTATCTGGGGCCATAGCAGTTTGAGCCATGGCAGAACAGCCCCAGGCTGGCAGCAGGCTCAGGGGGTCAGCCCTGGGTTCCAGGTTGTGGCATCAGGTAGTGGAAGGGTTTAGGCACAGTTATTTTTGCTACTGTAAGATAGTACTGTCAGGCAGTGAAAATTAGTTTACTGTGGTCTAATCATGTCCCACATGTTGAGCATGATGCTTTACACAGCAGCAGTTTAGTCTACTGCACTAAGGGCACATGTAGATGCACCCAGGATGTGTCAATTGCCTTTATAACACAGACATGTGTGCATTCAAACAGTAAAACATTTACTAAACCACTGTGTCATGGCAAAGTTAGGACTTTTCACGGGAGAAGTATGTGCAGATTGTATTAAGTAACATGTGTTCTGCTATTATCCCACTTCTCCATAGAGATAATACAAGCAAACTGACCTCCTGGGGCAGAGACTGACCATCAGCTGAGTCTCACCAATGGGGTCCCAGGGCTGAGATGACAAACAGCTGATTCTTAGTCTCAGCCATGGGATCACACCAGAACTGGTTAAGACCCCCAACCCCCCCAATAAATAAATAAATAAATAAATAAATAAATAAATAATCACAGCTTGTAAAACACATGTTTGCATTACTCTGGAACCGGTTCAAGATTTTGGTCCAGTGCCAAAATTAAGACTGATGCTCATGGATCTGGGGGTCATAGTAAATATTACTGTGGTACTGCTTAGAACATGTTCTAACTTTACAGCACAGTAATGTTCACTACTATTTAAATAAATCATGTGCTAAATGTCCCAGCCCTCAGTGAAATGTCTTTTGCTGGCAAGGCAGTAATCCGTGGGAAGCATTAGGGTAAAAAATAAGCTATACCATGTCTTTCCTTTCAGCAGGAGCAAACACATCCAGAATTAGCAGAGTACTGATCACAGATTGGTGTTGCCAGACTGGAAGATACAAGGCTGTATGATGCCTAAAATAGAGACCAAGCACCTGCATATTATGATGTGCAGGTTGCTGGTTGGCCAGTTTCTCTAGTACTGTTTTACTTGGTACCACTGAAAATAATCTTTTTTGTTTTTGCATGCATAAGTGCTTGTGTATGAGTGAGAGAAGGCTAAACAGCATAGAAAGAGCCTCTTCCTCCCTCTTTTATGCTAAAGTTGTACCAGGTGCTTGTTCAATGCATGTAATTTGGATCATCTGAAAACTACCATATCTTTTCAACCCTATCAGTAATATCGTAATTCAGATCTGGAACTCATGCATATTGTAGTCACAGTTCAGAATATTTCTTCAAGAGGAGATTGGGACTACTCTTTTGCTTAGTAGGTGCTGTATGGGACTAGAATATTGATATATAGTAGTTTTTGATGCTTAAGGGCTTTTTGTAGTAGATTATGTAACTGCATACTCAAGAGTCCAGCTAGCTGGCTGAGGTATGGTGCATGTGTCTTTTGCTTTAAAATATTTTAACCACTTCTTTTAAAAGTCAGCTAAGACACAGTTTGAGGTGCACTGAAGATAATGGAGAATATAGTATAAAAAAAACTAATGTATGGCTTTTATATGGTATTGGATTGTAAATGAACTGTATGAATTATTAATACATATAATTTTATACACACACACACACATATATATATATACACACACACACCTATGCAGTAATACTAAATTAAAATATATTTCTGAAATACCTTATGTGGACCTGTGATACACTCATATTAGCAGATGTATTCTTCAAATATATGTATCTGGTATTTATGTCTAATACAATATGCATGAATCATCACCTCTTGCCTTTTAAAAATATGCATCTGGTAACAATATTTGTATTTGACAACTTTTACAGGATTCTGTAATAAAAATTCAGATAAGATGTTGGTCCTAGTTCACTATTGATTACTCTAGTTCAAAACTCTTGATTTTAGTGGAGTTACACAGGCAACAGTGAACTGGTCCCTAATTACTTTGCTAATATTTGCCCTGTTTTTCTTGATTAACTAAATCTCACATTGACATTAAGGCTGGTTCTTGTGAGCCCTCTTGGAGAGGTGTGGATCTGAAGAGTTTGCTGGATCAGAACCTTATTGTTTTACATTTTTTTAAGAAATCAACTAACGACAGTAACAAATCAGTGGTAGGGTTCTTAGCATTTTAGACACCTTAATATAATCAGAGACAGCTTCCATCCTCATCTCTTACTGAAATACTAGCATTAGATACTGCAAAGCAAACTTCAAAACTACTAGGACACAAATATGCTTTCCCTGTTGAATTTAGCACTTTATTTTTCCTGAGGGTGGTGGTGCTCCTTATGCTCTTTTAGATTTAGCATTTAATAGAAACCCAAATCAAATTTCTGTTTGAGATTTAGGGCCAGATCCTATTTATATTAAGATTTCTTTGCAGAATAAAAAGGGTCTCAGTGGGTGCATCTAAATGTGCAAATAATCCAGCAGCATTTTGCTGTCGAGTAAACTATTCAAGAGTAAAATCTCTTGGGCATATGTCTACATGTGCAGGGACACAGAAGCAGATATGCTACTGCTAGCAGCAAACTGCTTCTGTTCCCTGTGGCCCTGCAGCAGCCAGAGGAACACCAGGCTCCCCCTGGGTGTTAGCCCAGGGGCCAGGAGACAGCTGTCTACAGGTGAGGGCTGGGACATTGCTCCCTGCCTTCAGGAACTGCCTGCTGCTGGGGCAGGCTCCGTCACCACAGCCCAGGTGGGGACAATGTCCCACTGCCCCGGCAGCAGGGAATCCCAGGCCCTGCTCTGCAATTGCAGGGCCAGCACCGGGAGATCCTTATCTCCAGTCCAAGTCTCATGGTCATGGGACCTGGGCTGGAAGATCCAGCTCTGTGGTTGTGGGGCTGGCACTAGGAGATCCTTCTCTTCCAGCACCAGCTCCTGGTCAGGCATCTACATGTGCACTACTGCACAGTTACTAATCACGAGTAAATTTGCTGCTTGCATTTGCAGGTAGCAGGTAGCAAATTTACTTGTGATTAGAGCCAATTACTACACAGTAAGCAGTAAAGTGTCTCATGTAGATGCATCCAGTGTAAGGGAGAGACAAACTTCTGGTCTTTTTTTTTTAACATAATCTACATTGGATAAAATGAAAATAAGCAACATAATAAGGCTACAGTATTGTAATTCAAAGGATAACATTTACCCTTATGCAAAGGCCTGGAAAAGGCACATGCATTTTTACGTTTCAGGGTCTTACTTGGAACTTAAATATTGCTGGGAGTTTTTACAGAACTCTACACTTGACTGAATTTTGCCAAAGCAGTTCTGTTTTATTAAAGGTGAATCACAATCCCAGGTTAGGGTTTGTAAATGCACTAACTCTGGAAGATCTGATTGATTTTCCACTGAAATTAATACAAAGACTTCAGTGTAATCTGGTAAAGACCTATTAGCCATCAGTGAGAGCCCCAAGGAATTAAAATTTAGTTTGTTATATCAAATTTGCAAGTACAGCAGAGGAATTAAATTGTAATACCTGTTGCAAGCAGTTAACTAACCTCCCTGCAGCTCTATGGTTTGACAGAAACATTTTAGTGATTTCCCACAGAAAAAACTTTGGCTATACCACATGTTTCCACTTCAAGAAACACGTCCAATTCTACATTTTTTGTGTATTTTGAATTTCATTGGAAATTGTTCCTATCCAGCATTTTGGGGACTGTACAACACAAAGTATTTGTGTCTCTGTGTCCAGTTATTACCTCAATACATATAATAATAAAAAACATTTGGCATAGTAGACTTGCCCTGAAATAAAGGCTGGTGATCCTAAGAATCCTAAGGAAAAAAATAAACCATTCACCCATATTGCTACTTAGGGCCCTCTCCAGGCTCCAAATATTCAGGCTTTTTTCTTGCATATCCTTCCATATCCTTGCTGTGTTCCATTGCTTTGGGCCATTTACTCATAACTGCCAGTTCATATATACGCTTACCAGAAGAAGAAAATAACTACTTTACATGCTGCATTGAACTACAAAGGAGCTTTTCAATCCTTGACCAGGCTTTACTAACCTCTTTCCATTAATCCATGCCGAGTGGGAACACTGAAGCTGAAGAAAGTGTGTGTCAGCGCTCCAAATAATTTATTTTGGACACACAGAATAACTTCATAGTACCCACAAAGGTTCAGATGCACAAGAAGACTAAGGGCATGACTATGTGACGTAATGCAATACCCTGTAGAGATGCTGGAGCTATCACTGAATGAGCTAGCTCAGTTCCTTTAATCAGTATAGCTGTATTAGTTTAGTGCTCTGCCCGGATAAATTTTTCCACTGCTTAGTAGGGTGAATTACCCTGCGGGGGAATCCCATGCAATACAGCTATACTGCTTGTGTTAGTGACTCTAGGTTGCAATATCTTGGTATGGTAATATGTTGTATTGTGTAAATGTGCCCTTAGACATGCCAGCACCACGCATTGCAATACCTAACTTTCAGGCTCTGGTTTAGGTGCCTAGGCTTCCTATACAACTCATAGAAAAATTCTACAAAAATCAGCATGAAGGTGTGAAAATTACCCAACAGGAAGTGATGAAGATACAAACATGTCTTAAATCCTGTCTCTTCTCCAGGGCTTAGATACCTTACTCTGGTCTGAAAGGAACCATCTCTCTTTACTCAGAATTCAGAGAGTTGAACATGGATATCTAAACCCTTTCTTTCCTCACCCTCTTTATACAATAGCTCATTGTTTACATTAGTTACCCATATTTATCAAGCATGAGAAGTGAATTAAATTTCCTCCTCTCCCTAAAGGGATTCAAACTCACCTCTCCCAGAAGAATACTCCAGCTACTGTACTAAGGTGTGGGCCATTTGTCCTCTTTCACCTTCTATGGTATACATAAAAATTCACTGGGCCACAGGCAGTGTATGATTTGTAAGCTTATGGTAATGGTTGGGACATGTTTCTCAGTCCCTGCCTGCTCCAAGGACTGTTTAAAACATTTTTCATTTATCACAGTGAAAAATGTTATTTAAGGAAAATATATATGTGGGGCCTCAAGTAGGGGTTTGGACTCAGGTGTCTCATATGAGTGTCTTAACCACTTAGCACAAGAGTCATATGCATGCTCGTGTTCGCTCTTTCTCTGGTCTAATGAAGTGTAAATGTTTCTGTGGAGCATATCCAACAGGAGAGAATGATAGTGCTTCCATGCCCCAAAGCTATAGGATACTATAGCCTGGCCGTTAGGGCACTCTCCTAAAAACTAGCAAGAGATGTAAGTTTATACCCCTCAGGGTTAGGATGGACCTCAGCATGGGTCTCATATTTCCTGGATGAGTGCTCTAGCCACTGAATAATTGTATAAAAGTGTTGGGGTGTGAGGGGGCATTCTCTGTCATGTGTCTGAAGTCTAAAAGTATGGTCTAATCTGCAAAGAGGGTACTCTTAGTGTGAAAGGTAAGGGAGCTGGTATGGCATAGCTACTGCACTTTAAATTCATATCCTCACTCACATTATAGTAACTCCTTTTGGTAGATAACATTATAATGAGCCTAAAATTACCTGTCTCCCTAGACCACACATAATAAAATCACCAGGCATAAGAAATCAGGAGCAACTACCTCCTTAGGCTCGGAAATAAGGAGATGTAAGGTTTCTATTTCAGGCCTATTTGTATATTTGTACGTATTTCAGGCATATTCTTGTTCCTACTATTGTAGTATTGAAGTGTATTATTAAGTATGCAATCATCCCTGGAGGAAGAGGTTTTGCAATGTGTTAAGAGTGTCAATGACTAGTTTGTTTCCAGGGATTACATGTTGTCTTTCTTTATGTGTAATTAATTTTACCCAATCCTAGAAACTCATTCCACAAACTGTGATATCCATAACTCCCCTATAATAATTCCACACACAGGAGTTACCCCCTGGCACAAACTCTAGGTGTACAGTTGGTACAAATTATTCCATGCATAGGGTGCGTTCTTCCCTGCCTACGGAGCTCATGCCAACCCTCATCTCCCTCAGTCCTTCTTGGTACCTCTATCAGCCAGGTACCTATTTGTGTATTGTTAAGAGAATCCTTGAGAATCCAGAGTAAGTATGTAGAATAAGTATGTAATTTATGATAGTGTGTGAGATTTTCCCTGAACAAGAACGTTAGGGTAAGAATTGAAAACATAAAATAGCAACAGGATCAAGCCTAGTTATTTTCAATATATTTCTTCGACCACAGCTATTCTGATGTTCATAGTTGAGTAGACATTTTCCAGGGTCTACTTATCATAAACAGATCAACAAATATAAAACTACCATGAAACCAAACATGGATAGAATAATAAGTGTCAGCATAGAAGAAGGGAAAATGAAACTGAATGGTTTTGATTTATGCCATAGATATTGCAAGATATGGAGCACTCTTTTTTCTGAGTTGAGTGGTATTGAGCTCTCCAGACTCCACAGCAAAGCTCCAAATGATTTCTGTTTGAGCTAACAATGCAGAGTAAATGTCTAATCCTATATATCCTCACCATAAGAGTCCTCTTCAAACATGCATATCATCATTCAAATGGAGAACCTCCATTAAAAACCATTGCAAAATGAGTTATCAAAACAAAACTAGTGTATGAGCTCATAATCAGGTCCAAAGGATTACTCTGGTTCCCAACATTTATAATATAGCATATTAATCCATAACACTATTCTTACAAAGACCATGTGCATGGGCAAGGTTTTGCAGGATTGTGCCATCTATTCAACAGTGACAAATCAGGTAAGTCATCTTGACAGGAGATCACTGCCGCAGTTTAGAACTGAAATACAATGTTGCTGAAATGCACTGTGTATCAACTGCAATACCCTTTCTATGAAAAGGGAGAATGAACATAATGATGAACAAGAAAAAGTGTGAATGCAGAATTCCCTATTCAAATCGGTTTGTTCGCAGACTGAAATTGTTGTGTTCTCAGTTTAAAAGTTAACTGTTTCGGTGGAATAAAAAGAAAAAATATTCCATTGCATAATGGAAAGACATGATTCTACCAGCAATTGAGGGAGGATTTTATAATGTGTTATTTCTGGGGTATAAATAGTTGTTTGCCACTTATTTCATGTGGCTTTCTACTCAGGGCTGGATTAACGCATAGACAAACTAGGCACATGGCTAGGGCCCTGAGCTACAGGGGAGGAGGCCCCATCTGCCTCTCTTCCCTTCCCTTCCCTTCCCTTCCCTTCCCTTCCCCTCCCCTCTGCCAGCCTCACCACCATGGCAGCCATCCCCTAGGAATGGCTCCAAGCCCCAGTCCTCGTAGGCAGCAGTGCCAGGGTGAAGAGGGGCATCTCAACCGGCCCAGGGCCCATGAGTTTGTTTGCCTAGGGCCCACTAAAGGGAAAGACCAGGCCCATGAGGGTTAATTCGGCCCTGTTTCTACTAAGGGAGCAGGCTTCATGTAAGCAAGTCTAATTGCTACAATTAGCAAAATTAAATGGCTTATTGTGTTCTTATACAATTATTCCCGCATTCTTCAGTGTTGTACTATAGAATTAGTAATTATAGTGTTGAGCTTGTTAATTCACAGACATGTTGTGATTATTTTCATCTTGCACCCTTTGTAGTAGCTGAGCCTAAATAAACTTGGTTAGGTGGATGCTTGTCCGTCATTTCAGCTTGGATGAATGCAATTTACTCTGTCTTCTACCATGCACAGGAGCAAGAAAGGCATTAGTGGCACTCCAGCAATATGCTGAAGTCATTTCCTTGGCATTGTGCAGGCCAGCGCAAGTGGTTCAGAGCCAGAGTAAACTGCAGCATTCCAGTTTCTTTGAACTACACAATTTCAGAAAGCAAGCAGCTAAAAGATAGCAGCATTATTAGTTGAAGCAGTGATATAACCATGTAACACTCATAGATTTTCATAGATTTCATAGACAATAGGGCTGGAAGGGACCTCGTAAATCATCAAGTCCAGCCCCCTGCCCCAGGGGCAGGAAGTCAGCTAGGGTCAAAGGACCCCAGCAAGATAAGCATCCAAGCGTTTCTTGAATGTGTCCAGAGTAGGTGCCTGCACCACTTCTTGATATTGCGTGTTGCTTTTTAATGGTTTTAAGGAAAATATGAAGAATGAAGAATAACTTTAAAACCTTTTAATTATCACTATATGGTTTTTTACCTGGGAGTATCTGAAATCTTTTCAGAATGTTCCAGTAGGAACTGCATGATGCTTTTCATGTATCTAATTTGATGGGTGTGCAGTTACATAAAATGTCTTTTCTATAACATAAAAAAGCCACAAACTTTTGATTACTCACATTCTAGGAAAGAATATTTAAACAGATACATTGCAATTTACTTCCAATGGCAAATGTGTACAGATGAAAAGGGCAATAGTAATATGAAATTCATTTATAATAAATCAACAGATGTGGCAATACAATTCCTCCTCAAGCAGAGGAAAGACGTTTCATATAGAGCTTTCTTTCATATTATTCAGGAATAGAATGTTAAAGGACTGGTTTTTCATTGTCTCAGAAACAAAAAGTTTGTTTTAGTGTTTTACTGTTTCCGATTGCTGTCCTATTTGAGCTTGATTGGTGAATCTAAAGCTATACTTTGTGGTAAAAAAGAATAGTGCATGCTGATTATTAACTGTTCATAAGGAAGTACAAAGATCTCTTGAATAGGCTGGATTCAATATTGATAACCTCTCTATATTTTTTCTTATTATTATTTACCTTGACTTTATGTGCCCACACAAGATAATAAACCATAGGTGTAATGCTCCTCCTTTTATGTGTCAAAATGGCAGGCTTCTGGTCATATTGGACCATATTTGGCCTCTGCTTTATGCAGTGGCTGCATAACTCTGAGGGCACAGACTGAGTGTGCACAGTAGGACTACACACTAGTATGCATCTAGCACAGCCACATGTGCACATATTTGTGTGTAAGTTCCAGAAAAAAAGGCAGGAGGGGACGCTCTCCTATGTTTTAGCCCCAGTAGCTGAGTGGTTAAGGTACCTGCCCAGGAAGTCAGACACCTAGGTTTTGGGCTCCCTTTGTCCAGGGGATTTAAAGCTATGCTCTTCTGATTTCCCAGTACAGTGGTCTAAATATTATGCCATAGGCATGATCCAAACCCTCTCCAGTGCTCCTTTTGAAGCTAAGCCACTACACCTTCTACGTCAGAAGTGGGCAATTATTTTGGGCAGAGGGCCACTTACTGAGTGTTGGTAAGCCATTGAGGGCTGCATGACAGGCAGCCAGGGGCAGATAAATATTAATTTTCTAAAATTTTTAGGGGCCCCACAGGCCGGATAGAATGGCCTGGTGGGCCGCATCCAGCCCACAGGCCGCATTTTGCTCACCCCTGGTCTACGCACTATTCAGTGGATAAAATGGATAGAAGAAAGTTTCTGCCATACTGAAAGCAAGGGTCCAGGTTATAGCCTCTGGCCATATCCCTTCAAGAGGGATAACCATATTATTAAGCCATATGCAATCAAGCTTTTTCTTTTCCTCTTGGCCCCACATACCTTCCTCTCTTGGCTGCCCAGACTTAAAAGGAGGGTTGGAGAATACCTGAACTGTGTGTGGTGGTTAGAACACTGTGCTGGGAAGTTAGCAGGATTTTTAAGTGAGGGGAAGTCTTGAATCTTTGCTGTTAGTTTTCTAGATAAGTACCCTAGCCACTCAGCTATTGGGGTTAGAACACATAGGGTGCATCTACACATCACCCTACATTGCTGTAGCTAGCACACGAGTGTACACATGATTGGCATGTGATTGTGTAGTTGCGCACTCCCGTTTTAGCACACTGCTATGGCAAAGTAGTGGTGAAAACTAACAGTGCACTGTGCACATGGTGCAGTACGGGCTTTAGTACTTCCAAAAGGAAGTAGTGAAGCACAGCACTGTTGCAACGTTGGTGTACAGCGATGTGTAGATACACTCATAAGGGCCCTGCTCTTCCTCTGGGGTCTGACACTTGTGAATCAAAGGTTTTTGGCCACCTTCATTTTCAGGAATTGGATGCAAGCACTGAAGATTTATGATGGATAAATTACTTTGGGACCAAAATTTGACTTACTATAAAATGCTTCTTTTTCCCTATATCTGACTTGAGTTAACTACAGAAATAAGCTGTATATATGGACTACCTTTTCTAACAGCATGCATATAATTATTTATATTAGGACCTACAATAACTTGTTTTAAAAAAAGCTGTGTTTTTTAATGATATCTATAAAGTAGAAAAATCATGGGAGAATAGAGGAATTTAGTTGTAGGAAGTGGAAAAAAGCATAAAATAGCACCCACATATTCCCAAAACCACTTTAACTCAAAAACCTTGCAATGCAAGTCAAATTTTGGCCTTGAAAATGGTCTTTTTAAACAAAATGATCCTGTAAGTCATCACTCAAACCAAGACTTAGAAAAGCACTGCCCATTGACTTTTCCCATGTGGTATAATTTTAAATTGTTTGAGTAGAAGTGTACTGCTAGAACACTTTTCAAGAAAAATGATGTTTCAAATAAGACAGAAACTTGGGATTATTTTATCTGAGGAAATAAAGTCTACTTCTTTCTTATAGTAATCATGCATTTGCTTATGGAATGAAAACACTACTGAATTTGATTAGACAAATTAGGAGTTTCACTCCTAAATTCTTTTTAACTGACTGTAGCAGTGGTGTACTTTCTGACAAAATAAGATTATTGAATAGTGAACTGAACCACTATGGAAAGTGGTCAATCTCTTCATACAAAATTCTGTGTTCAATTTTTTATTTTAAAAATTGCATGTAACTGTCTGCATTTATTTATAAGTACATAAGAAAATCTTCATGTTTGGGTGATAGCTACAATTTTTTCCGGTCTGTCAATTCCTGCACTTTTACAAACAGTTTATTTTAAGGATCTTGCCCCAGCAAAGAAAGCAGGTGTCAAACATTTCACCAATAATAAAAAAAAAAATCAACTTTAAAAATGGCTAACTGAATGCATACAAAGAAACATGTACTGTGTAACCTCTGCTATTTCATATATTACAAATATAATAAAAGGAACAACTGAACTTTTCCAGCAGCATATACAGCAGTGACTACACCGGACATGAAGGTTAAAATACCAAATCACCAACTTTTCTGCCTCCTGACAATGTCGCTTAAAACAGCAAATCTTCAGTTCTGTTTCACTCTCCTAAAATGGATGGAAATATTTATATTGAGTTGTTTCTTATGGAAAACCTTTGGTGTCTTTACAAACCACCTATACTTGAAACAGGATTCACTCGCTCTAGAATTGTCTAAAAGTACCCATGTTGGCTTTCATATGACATTACACTGCAAAATAAATCATAAAGTGTGAAAATCATGTTTATATCAACCTGCAGAAGTTAGTTGATATAATTCATGGATCAATTCTTAAAATTGAAGTTATTAAAGAGAATGTGATGTATTAAAAGATTTGAAGTTTATAAAAAGTAACACCTTTGTATACCACATTGTTATTTTACAAAAATATTGAAATAATCCATGAGTTATTCACTCTGCACCAGCTTTAAAAAAAATACTATCAAATTTTGACTTGCACCTTTAATGCATCTGAAAGCACCATCAGGGGATACTTTTAACATAAAGAAGGTTATGGTTGACTTGACTTAGGGAGGTATTTAAAACCCAAAAGCTTGCAGCAAAAACACTCTTTTATAAGTGATTCAATGTAATTTTAGATAGATATGGAAATATGTCTTGAACAAGTTCAAGAAGGTCTTCCACATAGCTTGGTTTTATTGTACTTTACTAAATATACTTACTAACAGGTGGCTGAAAGCCTCTAAAAAGACATCACTTTCACCTTGGATGGGGTAAAAACAGAGCTGTCTGTACACGTGGATAACTTGATTGTTCTTTTCTGCTTCCTGCTCTTGTAGGGCTCATGCCACTCATTTTCTGTCTCTCAGGCAATAATATCAATCTTGTAGACATACAGTGTTTGGCACTAGAAGGGTATGGCATGTCACAGTCTCTGATCACACCTGCATACATTCACACACAGAGCCATGCATTCTGAGTCCTGAAACAGATTTAAATTAGTATGTTCATTTCCTGATGTTTCCTCTTAAAATCTGAATGTGGTCCTCCAAAGGTCTAGAGTACGAAACCTATGAAAGCTTGTTCTTTCTATTTTTATATTTTTTTTGCAAATTGAATACTGAATCATGATTATCATTTAATTACATCACTAAGTGCGAGAGCTCATTGTTTCTCCTGAAAAGCAGAAGTGAGCTGCATAGGATTTCTGTCAAAAGAAACTTCTTCAACTGAAATTGTAATTAAAAAGAATCTTGACTTCAATAGAAAACTAACAGTTTGATTGGTGCTAATGCTTATGCCCCATTTCACTGAAATTTAGCTTATTTTGCATTGATTGGTTTGCAAACATGATGATGTACTTTTTGATTGAGAACTATTTTGCAAATCTGTTCTAAACTGAATAGTTTATCTGCTGGAGAGTTGAGGATTATACCCCTGTCATTTTTGCAGAAATCAGTTTTCATAACAGCAATATTATTATATGGTACAACTAAGCTATTTTGCCAAGGTGTTTTCATTTGTCAATGAATATGCAAATATCAATAATTCATTTCTAAAATAAAATGCACTACTGGTCAATGTTGAAAGCTTTCATCAGAACCTTCCTGTTGTTTTGATTGTAAGTACTGTGCAGTTGAGTTTCATAGCAGCAAGGAGTCATGGCCCCGGGGTTTATATCCCTGTTGAAGTAATTGGTTTTTCTGATAGTCTCAGGTGAGGCTGCTTTATCAGCGTACTGCAGAGAGACTGCATACTGTGGATCAAATGATAATCATGATGATAGCCAGACTAAGAACACTACTGCTTGTTTCTCTATTGTAGTATGCAGTTTAGTTATTGCCACAGCCCTACTGTCAACCCCTAACTTGGACTGTAACGTAGTAACTTTTTCAAGTCTTCACTTTTTTTTTTTTTTTTATAATGTGGTTTCATATTCCAAGCGCTCCTGGATAAGGGCATCATCTTTATATTGTAGCCGTGGAGGAGCAGGGGAACATTCAAATGCTAAGATAGCTTTTCTTAGGCTTCTGTCCAACACATGTCTTTCCCATGCTGGGTACCTGTTTCTGAAGAGATCAATTTTAATGACTGATTCTTCAATCCTTGGTGGCCGGGAGGAAGGCGTAGAAGGTGCAGTGGGCCTCACCTGAAAGACAGGCACACACCCATCCCTCTCTGCAAACTTCTGGTCCCGGTCACTTGTGACACTCCGATTGTTAGAGATAGACCTTAGAGTGTTTGTTGCCACTTCTGGGGGCAGAGTGAAGGCAGCTACAGGGTCCTCACAAGCACAGCTTGGTGACTGCCCAAATCTTGGTCCATTGGGATGAAAGAAGGCATAGTACATCAGCATAAAAACAATGCCTGTTAAAAAGCTGCTGAACACCACACACAGTGCTGGTATGGCGAATGCATCAGAAATTGGTGGGACTTTGTACCGATACCAGAGAGCACTCAAGGCGGTGTTTTCCAAAAGGATCACAAAATAATAAATGAAAAGCCTGCAGCGTGTCCTTCCTTCCTTGACATTGAACCAACTAAAGATATAGATTATTCCAACAACCATGTCGAACACTATCTCTTCCCATTTGGTGATGCAGAATTCTGTCTCACAATGGACAATCCAAAAGGTCATGATACACCAGTGGAGGACGATGAAGATCCCAAAGTATAGCTGGAAAACTGAGGCAAACAGAGCAAAAGTAATGACCCTGGCTGCAATTGTGAAGAAATGCCAGCAAAACTGAATTATAACAGCCATGTAACTGATGGGTTTCTTGTCATCGCGGGAGTCACGCAGGGCTTTTTGATAGGAAGCCAAAGCCCAAGCCAGGGATACAAGAGATGCTGCAGCAGTAAGACCTAGAAAAAAAATAGAAGATGTAGTAAAGAATTAATAAGATCTGAATTGGAATCACTGAAAAAACAGTAGAACCTCTGTAACCCAACTGCTGTAAATACACCCTTTTAAATTCCCACAAGAAATTGTTACCAGCTCCCTATTTTTCAATGACAGAAGATCTCTTATTATTGGTGTTTCATTATTTTTACAATATGGACTGTATTATATGGTAGTATACATTATAATGAATAAAACAATCCTAGAATCAACAATATAAAATATGTTATGTGACACTTTCCCTTATCTTTGTCTTTTTCTTGTTTTTGGTAACTTAGAACCAGATTCAAATCACTTCTATATGTGCCTAAATAGGACTTTGGTAGATTCATAGATTCATAAATTGTAGTCTTGGAAGGGGCCCTGAAGGATCATCGTGTCTGACCCCCTGCCCCAGGCAGGAAACGGACTGAGGTCAGACGACCCCCAGCCAGGTTCCTATCTAGCCTCCTCTAGAAGACCTCTAAGTTAGGTGATAGCACCACCACTCTTGGCAGCCCATTCCAGATTCTGGCCACCCTTACTGTGAAAAATTTCTTCCTAATGTCTAACTTGAATCTACTCTCCACTAGTTTGTACCCATTATAACTAGTTACTCCTAGGGGCACCCTGGTAAATAGAATTTAGGTGACTAAGTCATAAAAAAAATTCTTCTGAGGCTGCCAAACCACTTAAGTGCCTACATTCAATAGGAACATCCATGTTGTCCTAAAAAAATCACTAGATGCCTAGGCTGATGTTTTTGAATAATTTCAAAAAGTATTCAGAGCAAAACACCAAAACATCTGCCTAAGCTTTGCTGTGATCCAAATGAGATCTGGGAGATGCACAACATCCATCTTAGATCCCACTGTGCTAGGTAGCTACAGTGCATGCCTAAGAATTGACTATCATTAACTGTGCTTGTAAAGAGCAGCACTCAGTATCTTTCTTTGTTAAACGTAGTGTTGGCGCTCACTTTTTGCCCAATAGCCTAGTTGTTAAAGCACACACACAGGAGATGGGTGACCTGGATTCTTGAAGTGATTTGAAACCACTTCTGTTGCTGAGCCTAACTATGAGGCTGAGGAACACTTTTCCTGTTGAACCTGGGCTACCGGGGCAGGTTCAAGAAGAGTGCAAGTTTCATGGGACTAAAAGGCCAGAAAGACTGAAAGCAAGTTGGAGCATTACTTCAGCTCAGTGATGAGAACACTCCCATGGGCTGGGGCTAGTCTGGGGAGGGTCGGGTCTCTGTGTCAGTGTTATTTCTTCATTTTAACTAGCAAGAACATCCTGGGAGCATGGACTGGGCATCTCCACTGGATATGTCCAAGACTGAAGGGTGCTGCACTTTCCACTGAACTGAATGGTTCTGTTGCAATGAAAAAAGGCATTTCCCTTTGGGGTGCTCTGGATACTGAGATAACAGAAGTACAGAGATAACTCCATTGATCGAATAGGGATCCTCCATACCTAATTCTGTCATTTTGGTTTGCCTTTCTGGGGTAAAACACACATTTTTTAGCTGTTGCTCACCTAAATGGAGGCACCTATGAGAACAATTTAGATCTACCCTTACTCGCAAAATTCAATAGCACAAATTAACAAGGTTCTACTGTACAGTTATTTTAAAGAGTTTTCACTGTTTTGGATAAATCCACATAGCAGTTAATTATTAAGTACACATTAGTAGTCATTGTAAAACAAACACTTTTAATTTAATTTCTAAGCACTGGCACACATCTAATCCCATATGATAAAAACACAAACTAACTGGAATTTAAGAAGGTTTACATTTTCTTAAAATTACAATGCATACCCTTATATATAAAGTCTAACATAATATATGCATCAGAATTGGATGGACATTTTTCAGTGTAGGAGTTTTCTGTTTTAAAATGCTGAGTCAGTGAAGCCAAAATGTTTTGCAGGAACTATAACTTTTCTCAGCATTTTCAACACCAAAATACTTCTTTTTGAGTTTTACATTGGTTTTTTAAAGTTCTTTTAAGTTGAACTAAAGTTGAAACAGAGCATTTCAGCCTTATTGAACATAAATTCTTTGTCCTCATTACATTTTTAATATGGTCATTTTAATATTTCCAAGTAATTTTTTCCAGAATTTTAATTTTTCCGGAAATTTCACAATTTTGGCTTTTTATTCTAATATGGGATAAAGGAAAAATTTGAAATATTGGCATTTCCCACAGAATGAAATTCCTGAATTATGACCACATTTAAAAGAGCTGTTTTATCTTATACAGATAATAGAGTTACCCTACTTTATAACACAAAATCTTAATTGCTTTTTGTAGAGCTGATTTCATATTTGTTAAACAAACAAAGTCTTTTTCGCTCTAAAATGGATATGGATGAAGCAGTGTTTTATGAAAATTCTTCATCTGTAAAAAAATGTTTATAGTTATGCTGAAAACACAAAAGTTTGGAAGGAAAGAAAACCTGTTTTAATGGACAAACTGCATGATTAAGACAGACATAGGCAAACTTGTGGATATCAAAGTACCCTTTCTCAGGTTTCTGTCAGGGAAACAGAACTAAGTAGCAGATGGAACAAAATATTCTGTAAAACAGTGTTCACGAGTAGTGTTGTTATCACCTGTGAAATGCAGAGGTTAGCTATCTACTGCCAGAACAATCAACACTCCACACAAGAAAGCCATCAGGATCCATGGATCATTCACAGATCTATTCCAAAATGTGGTATTGAGTGCACCAAATACTAGGGCTGTGCAAAGCTCAGTAGCTGATTTGATTTGGAGGAGATTCGGCCTGAATTGGCAGCCGAATCCCCGAATCCGCATTGAATTGGGAGACCCATTAAAAGGTCTGAATTGAATCGGAAGCCTCTGAATTGATTCAGAGAGATTCGGAGATTTGGAAGGCTTGCAGCAAACAGAAACTGAGAAGAGGGAGGGGGATGGGGTGCAGCATTCCCTCTTAGCTGCATGGTGCGCATGGCTGTGCGGCATGAGTGCGCTGCTTAGAGGGAATGCTTAAGGGGTGATTTTCCATGTATGGAAAAGGCTGAGAGGGGGGGAAAGACTGGTATGATATTGATATCTGTAGCTGGCCAGTGACTGTGGTCATTCTTTGAGTTCCCTTCCAATCACAGTGCTCTGGGGGAGGGACATAGAAACAACATATAAAGTTGTGTCTGAAGCAATCTGTGCCTTTTGTGAGCTGTGTCCCTCTTGGAGCAGCAGTATCTGAAAGGCTTCAAGGCATTATGAAGCGTGCTGGAAAGGCAGGTGCTAGGCCTTCTGGCAGGGAAGCGAGAGGGAGAGCTGCCAGTTCCCCCCACCCCAAACATAGATACACCCTCTTCCCTAGCAGGGATGAGTCTTCTGCTGCTAGTGGGAGCAAAGATGTGATAGCAGTACCTGACCTGTACCGCCACCACTAACCAGCAGTAGAATGACATTCTCCACCCCAATTTCAGTTCCCAGCGTGAACCTTCCAGTGCCAGAGGAGGAGCTGAGGGCCATAGTGAAGGAAAGCATGGGGAAAGAGGGGGAAGCTGAGTTTGTAGTCCACAAAGTTCCCCTAGAGGCAGGTCTCCTTCTCTGGAAGGCACTTCAGAGGAAGTTGTGGGGGTGGGTGGCTCAGCTCCTCCTGTTGTTGTGTCTCTGCCTGGTAAGGAGGGGGATAAGGTATGTCCACCCTCAACCCAGAAGCGGGTGAGTAGTGTAGTGTGGGAACATTTTGAGGTGGCAGATGATCCCAGGTATTCTACCTGGCAGCACTGCTGAAGGCAGATCAGCCTGGGCAAGGAAGTGAGACACTTTGCCACCACAACAATGCTGCTGCATCTCAGGAGGCAGTACCCCCTTGCCCTTGTTCCTCCTCAGCCTGGCACCAGTGGGAACATGCCCAAAAAGAAGTCCCCTTCTCGCTCCAAAGCCCCCATCCTCAAGAAGCAGAGGCAGGCCACTCTGGACCAGTGGAAGAAAGGTGGAGACAAAGGGGGGCATGTTCTGAAGGCAAGTGAGGTCACCCAGAGCTGGGGAAATGCTTATTTTAGATAGCCAGCCCTTCTTTGTTGAGGGGCTAGGGTTTAAGCAGCTCATAGCGCTTGTGGCCCCATCATACTAAGTGTCTGCATGCACCACCTTTAGCAGGATGATGGTGCCCTCCCTGTATGAGGCATGCAGGGTGTACTTTAGAGAGGAACTGTGGAAGGTAAGCCTGCAGGTAGCCTTGCACTTCACCTCAGACATCTGGAGCAGCCGGGGTGGAAAGCATGCTTATCTCTCCCTCACAGGGCACTGGTACAATCAGTCAGGGCATCAGTGTGCTCTCCTTCAAGCAGAAGTGATGGATGGGTCCCACATGGCAAGGCAGATCATGGTGGCCATGAACCACACGGTGCAGGGGTGGCTCGTTGGGCAGGGCAGGCTCAGCCATGGATTCATAGTCACCGACAATGGGGCCAATGTGGTCTAGGCAGTGAATGATGCCTACATCAGACAGATCTCTACAGGTAAGAATGAATGAATACTTATCTGACATCTGTTACAGAAAGAAACAAAGGTCCATGGCAGAACATTTTAACCTCCCTGGACATTCTATAGCTGACCTCAGGACTCTTGTATTCAGGCAAAAACATTAAAAAAACCCAGGAAATTGTGGAACAAGAATCATTCACAGACTGGATTATGTTAAGTATGGTTTAAACAGGGAGTATAGATTCTTATCCCATTACCTGGATTAGCTTTTGTGACCACTTTTTTCCAATGGGTTCTTTTCTTGTTTGCTGCTACCTTCCCTCATCAACCTCATCAATAACTATAGAATAAAAGCATTTATTTAAAGATCGTTCCTGTGATTATGCTATCTGATAGATTGTTGAATCACTGAGTTTGATAATAACAGTAGTTTAGGCCTTAGTCTTTATTTATTGGATGTATATGCCACCTTTCCCTACAAAGACTTAGGGTGTTTTTTAGTAAAAGAACAAAATAGTGTATAAAACAAGAGAATGTACAAGAGAAAAAAAATCAAGAGAATAATATAACTAATAAAAGCAAGAAGATTATTAAAATAGAATATAAAACAACTCTCCTCCTCTCCTGAGGGAGGAGAGCCATCTTAGACTGGCTTGCTACATGCCTGTTCAAATAGAAAGGGCTTATAGCACTTCTGAAAGGTGTACACACTGGGGCTTTGGTGGGAGGGAGTTTTGGAGCTGAGGAGCAACCCCTGAGAACAGCCTCACATGTGTTTTCACCAAATAGAATTAGTGTACTGGTGCTACTTGAGGAGGTTGTTCTTTGCTGACCTTATGGATCGAGAAGGGGCATAAGAGAGAAGACAGTCCTTAGGGTACATATGACCCAGCCTGTTATGGCCTTGTAGGTGTAAGAAGCACACTGAATTCTACCTGAAAAGCTACTGGGAGCCAGTGCAGGTTCTGGGGCACTGATAGTATGTGCTCCTGGTGACCCACCCCAGTAAGAAGGTGGGCTGACATATTCCACACTGGATGCAGCTTCTGGGCAGTCTTCAAGGGCAGTCCTATGTAGAGAGCACTGAAACAGTCTATCCCCAAGGTTACAAAAATATAGATGAAGGTGCCAGATTCACATCAGAAAGACAGGGTTACAGCCTTCTTTTCACCAGATGGAGTTGGTGAAAGGTGGTCCTAGCCACTGCTGCCACTTGAAGATCCAGGTACAGTGGAGGATTCAGGGGCACCTCAAGGCTGTGAACCTGCCTGGCAAGAGAAAGCTGAATCCCATCAATGGTAAATGCTCCAATACCACCCAGGCCATGCAGACTGCCCAGTACCATCACCTCCGTCTTTTCTGGATTCACCTTCAATCGATTCATTTGCATCCAGTCCTATACTGCAGTTAGGTATTGGGAAAAGACTGAGACTGCAGAGCCTAGGTTAGATGAAAGACAGGAAAAGAGCTGAGTGTCACACTGATGACACCTCACACCAAATCCCCCAAATCTCACCCAACAGTCTCATATACATGTACTCTCATTTATCTACACAAAATGCTAATTCAGACATCTACTGACTAGGAGTGTGAGAAACGGGCCTGTAACAGGGAACTCTATCCCTGTTACCAAAAGGTAGGTCGGTCCCTTTAAGACCAGAACTTTCCAGGCACAGCCTGCTGGCAGGGAAGGGGTTAAAAGCTGAGCCTGGCCAGCTAGCCGGGTGACTGGAAGGGGCAGGCCAGAACTATAAAAACCCTGGGCTTGGTGGCAGAAAAGAGGCAGTGGCTGAAGGGGACTGTTGTGTGTGGGAGCTCCCCAGAGAGCCTAGGCTGCTGGTCTGGCTGCTGTAAGAAAGGAACTGCTGCTGATCCTCAGAGAAGTGGTGGCAGCACCACCAGGAGGAGCGTCAGAGGCAGCGGGGGAGCAGAAGCACCAAGCTATGAAGAAAATGTAAGCTGGCATTGCTGCCTTCTTCAATTTCTATTTTTTTGTTGTGGTTAGAACCCACTAACTGACTCTCTCTCCACACACACACACACACACCACTTTGGTTGATTGATAGAATGGTGGTTTGTGGAGGAGGCCTTTTAGGCCTCCTCCAGTCATAAAAGGCCAAGGTTGCCAAGTGCACCAGGCATGCAGTTGTGTGCTGCACAGTGGGGGTTCAAGGCTGCTGCCCAGCTTTGAACTTGCAGTCCCTTGGATGTGGGGCTAGTGGACAAGCCTCTAGGCCAGAGAGTCAGGGCTCTACATTAGAGGCAAAAAGGAGGGTCATGAGCTCCAAGATCAAGGAGCTAGAGCCTCAGAGTCAAACTTAGACTGGGAGGCCTAGCTAGAGAAAGACGGGGGTCAAGGCCTGTGGTGGCTGAGAACCGCAACATAAAAATACAATAGGCAGTCTCCCGCTTACAAAAACATTTGTCTAATATTTCCATCAACATGTGGCAGACGAGTAAAAGTGGGACACACGAAACATTAAGGGACTTCAAGGGTGCCCCTCATAGGTCGCAGATAGCAAGCAAAAAGATGCGACTGGGGAGGGAAACCTGTTACAGGGCTGTATTCAATTCAGATCTGGCCTGAATTGGGGACAGTGATTCAACTTGTTGATTCAGATCACTATCCCAATTTGATTCAGCCCGAATCAGAATCTGAAGATTCGATGCTGTTTTGCAGAATCAGCAATTTGGCCATAGACATAGCTTTAAATGTTTTATTATACATACTTTGGGGTACCAGGCACAGCTCATGAACGCTGTGATGGTGGGATGAATGGAACATCCCACAAGAGCACCAGGGCAGGGAGGGGAGGGGGCACGTGCTCGGTGGTGAACCTGGAAGTGGACCAGAAGTACTTCTGGTCCACTTCCAGGTCTGTTGAGGAGTGCATCCTGCACTGGCCCAGCTTGGCAATCAGCCATGAGGGCCCCACATGCCCCCCAGACCCAGGAGGAACCAGTCACTGAGCTGGGGGGGACCTTGGGGGGGGGGGCACCCTGCATGCTGCCCAGTGGCCCCAGAAGTAGACTGGAAGTGCTTCTGGTCCACTTCTGGGTCTGCTGCTGAGTGTGCTGCAGATCCCCACCGTGCGCCTGTGTGATGCTTCATCTGCCCCACCATCACAGTGTTCATGAGCCACCTGGTACCTTGAGGTATGTAGAAAAAAACATTTAAAGCTGTGTCTATGTCCAAATTGTTGAATCTTTCCGAATCTCTCTGAATCAATTTTGGAGGGTTCCGATTCGATTCGGACAGATTAAAGGGTCTCCTGATTCAATTTAGGATTTGGAGATTCAACCACCTAATCAGGCCAAATCAAATCAGCAACCAAAGCTTCATGTAGCCCTACTACTGATTATATAAAATGTTCAGTGTTAACTCTTTCAATGCCAATTAGTTTTTGAAAGCAGAGTTGCCCTGGAATTGTGGACAGTTTCTGAATACAGAATCACTATATTCCTACCATTATGACATTTGGATACCAAAATACAGTGGGTATAGACATGGGTGGATCTTGGATTTTGAAAGCACATAATCACATAACACAACATATATTTTTCTCCAGTTAAAAAAAAATATTAGTAATGCTTCTAGTATTAAGGGTCTATATCATTCAGTTTAAGAATATTAGAATCAAAAGAAAACTTTATTGGCATGTGCAAAATTCACTATATCATATAATGTATAAGACGTACAACAAACCGGGCAAAAATAATCAAACTAGGTTGTTTTATTAGTCCTGTAGTCATTGGAATTAAAAGTACAACTCTTTTCATAAAACAATCTAGCCTTCTGAGCATCTTGATTGTGCTTCCAATGTTTCACTGAAAGTTATTTCCATACATGAGTTAACGTTCACATGAGTTAACACTTCCACATCTGAGTTAATGTTTCTAGCTAGAGTTAAAAACGGTCTTCAAAGCTTTGAAATATGAGCTACATTAACCAGGAGCAGCTACAGACAGCAGAATTGCAGAAGAAAGGCCAGCTTAATTATTGGGAGCATTAAAAGAGAGAAGGTAGTTAACACTGGTGGAATTAAAAGTTTAGAAGCAATCAGATGGATTATAATGCGCCATGAATTCAAGGTGACTCCCTCACTGCTACCTAAATAGAAAAGATGCTGCTACTTCCAGGCAGTAAATTTTAGACTTTGGGTGAAGCAGGAATCAAAGGGGGTGCAACTGCACCATTTTCCCCCCAGATGGATCTGCCTCTAGGTACACAGAAGCATACACTTGCAAAAGTTTCAAAAGGGAAAGGAAAGCTGCTGCTCAGAACTCAGCTGCAAAACCTGTGGCACTGCAACAGTTACATGAAACAAAAAAGGACCAGTGTAACTTTGAACCTGATTAAAGATGTGGTGATTTAGCCCACTTGGATTCCTACAGGCTTGTGCATAATTAGAGTATAACAGCTGTTGCAGCTATCCATCCCTTTTTGAAACCATTCCAAATGAATGATTGGCCAGGCCCTGACACTACTAGTGGAATCCTCCTCACAAAGAGAACAAACAACACATGAAGAAGAGTGGAGAAAATGGCGTATAAACTGATGGCAACCCTACTCATATTTTTGTACTTGATACATACATTTGCTTGTTCAAGTGAGCTGCCCCAGGGGGACAGAACTTATCCTATAACTGTTTAACCATTTTATCTGGTTAATACTAAATGCAAGGTGCAGAAAAGTCATTGGGCAGCCAGAACCTAGATCCCCCTTCCAGGCATACATTCATCTTACTGAACTATCTGGCTCAATCTTACCCAGTTTGCTCTCTTGACCCACATATCTTCCCTTCCTGGTTGCTTGAGGTTTTCCCACTGGTCAGAGTGGGAAAGTGCTATGGGCAATGCCTAGTCACAAAGCAACCTGTCATATATGCCAACAGTGAGCCCAGGAAAATCCTTATGCTCGGATACACACCCGTAGACCCCAACCCTAGCAGCCATACACTCAGCCAAGGACCTCCATGGAAGAACACTTTAACTAGGCATGCACTGATAGAGATTTTGGGGGCTGATGCTGATGGGTGATTTTTAATGAGCCACACTGGCCAATACTGATCCGATTGCTGATATGCAGCCCCACAGCTTGGAGAGCAGGGATAAGCTGGTAAGTCCCTTGTGGGGGAAGGGGTGTGTGGAGGGAGCAGATGGAGGCTCTGTGGTGAGGAAGGAAGTGGGGGTGATGCAGGGGCAGGGCATGGGACAGAGCAGTGGCTTGTCTGGGGAGTGCAGGGGGCGGGGCATCTGCACACTCCACCCATGCCCTCCTGGTGTGCACATAGTTGTGGGAGCCACCCCTCCCCTCCCCCCCCCCCCCCCCCCCGGTTCAGTTATGCTGCTCATGGCTTCATCCCATGCCCCACCCCGGCTGGGCTGGGCAGCACTTGCCCCTGCGTTAGCCCCATTCCCTCCCTCACCATGGGCACTTTGATCTGCCCTCCCTGCCCCTTCCCCCACAACAGATCTACCAGCCAGAGCCGGCTGCTCTCCATGCTGCTGAGCTGCTCTCCTGGCAGCCTGTATGCTGCGCTGGGGCTGCATGCATACACGGGGCATTTATTGGAGACATTATTGGCCACATCAGCCAAAAAAGCTGATTGCCAATAAGGTCAATTTTCCTCATATCAGTGCTGAGCCGATATGGGACTGACGTATCAGTGCACCTCTAACATTAACCTCTGTGAACGTTGCATTGCTGACCTTCAGAGTAGATGTTCTTAGACAACAAAACTTTAAAAATGAACTTAAGCAAGAAACTGTGGAACAATCATCCACAGTCTGGATTGTGTTAAGTATGGTCTATACCCAAACTATGGATTTTTATCCCATTACCTGGATTAGCAAAAGTATTTTTTGCGTTTTTAGAGTTTTGCAGTATTTGATATAAAAATAAACAAACAAAAATCAGTTTTAATTTTTAAAATCCAAAGCATGGAAATTTTCAGTGAAAGTTAATTAAAATACTCTACTTCTAAGCATTTTCCAAAGAATTTATGCAAAATACAATTTTACAGCCATAACTGCAGTGCCAGACCTTGTCTTCTCTGAATTTGATTTATGTATTCCTGTTCATTATAAGTTGACAGAGCTAATAGTCAAAGTCATCTGAGCAGATGACTTGGTCTGGAAAGCGTTAAAGGAGGGAGTTGAGTGTGACTTTCAAAAATCATGTGAAATGAACAGGAGACATCAAAGAATATGAGGTCAGAGCCAGAGAAAAAGGACGAAACTAAATGATGTTGGCCTGAGAACTGAGGGAGAATAAATGTCAACATGGTGATTTTTTTTTTTTTTAATTTTATTTTTTTTTCTTCTGGCAGTGTCAACAGCCACAGAAAGGTTCTAGGAAACTATTCTGTTGAAACTATTCAGTGAATTTAACCCCAAATTGGAAACTTTTTCACAATAATACTGACTTTTTGACAAATGTTACCAATTCCCTCACAAATTGTGCCTACATTTATGCATTAGCTCATGCAGTTCTGTTTTTTTCCTACCTTATTCTTCCTGTTCATTGGTTCTCAGTTCTCCCTGCCTGAATTCCTTCACTTATATTCCCTTCCCATTCTGTATGCTTTACAGAATACCCCTACAAATAGTATTTCTAGACTGGTGATTTTTTTTTTTTTTTTTTTTTTAAGGTCTGTCAAAATGACCAGAGACATTTCTCTACAGGATTCAAAGACTGAAGCCACGACAAAGCTCTTGGCAATAATGTAATGAAAAAGGAGCATCTGCAGCACCAGTCCTGGGAACTGACCCTGTGGGGGTGCTTCTACACAAGATGGTTTACTGCACAGTAGACTAATCTACTGCACACTATGGTATCACCATGTAACCATGCACAGCAGCTACTGCACAATAAATTAGGCTAATGCACGTTTTTTTTTACTACCTGTAAATACAGTAGTAGATTAATTGTGCATTAGCTATTTCACAGTACAGCTTGTGTAGATGCTGTCCAGGAGCAAATTTGCTAATGGTCAGCTACACCAGCAGGGGATGGAGGAGTTCTCTGTCCCTGGTCATGGTCACTGCTCAGCTCCCTACTGGAGCCAGGAGTGGTTCAACACTGGGACCGGGTTGCTTTCTGCTTCCCCTGACCTGGCACTGCAGAGCTCGCAGCTCTCCACAGGAGCTGGGAACCGAGCAGTGCTGGGACTGGAGAGCTCTCTGCTTCCCCACTGAGCCAGGGGCTTACTGGAACTGTCTTGCATGTTGGGCAGCTGTCAGCAAGCTCCTAGATGGCTGGACAGAGAAGTCCCACTGGGCCCTGGGTGATGGGCACTTTGCACTGGGATCACTGGCTGCTGTGTCCCAATATGCATGGAGCTGGGAGAGCTCCCATTTCATTATCCAGCCCCATCCCATTAACTCTATGCCTCCCAGTTTCATGTTCCCCCCTCTCTCTCCTCCAACCCATCTCCCACATACCTCCCCACCTAGAGCAGGGATAAGACTGTCCTAGCTCACCAGCCCTGTAGCAGCAACTCACAGCTGTAGCTCTTAGTCAGCCGCTGCTTGCCAACCCTCTAGAGACAAATCGCATCTGTGCCTGTGGGGGGGACCAGTCAGAGAAGTTTTTTATCTTTAATGTGCAACTGCTTCAAAATCAAACTGGCACTAACACCAATCAACATTTGAGCAACTCAAAGTGCAACATGTAATAAGGCCCTAACAGAGGCTATTCCCAGACACAGATGGGTTTAGAAACCAAGAGGCTAGTATGAAATGAGAGGTATTGTGTGCATTTCCTACTAAGCCATATAAGAAATCAGTAGTGAGGGACTGTCAGAACTGATAAGGTAACTGACGGTGAAATTCACCCCATTTGGAAGATTAGTGAAAGGCCAGTCAACCACTTAAATCATGTAAACCCTATTTTGAAGCTTAACTTGGCTTTAAGCAACACACAGGTTTGTACTAGCCCTTTGTACATGGCACATTTCCCAATATTTCTCAAGTTGCAGTGAAAAACCTATTTGATCTTAATCCCATATCTAGTACAATTTGTAAAAGGCATTGCATTTATCCCTGAATAAGATGTGCCTGTTTTTCCCAGAACAAAAATACCTCAAGTTGGCATGTACACACATTACCCTTCTAATCAGGGTTTAGTGAGTGCCACTCTTCTGCCATTGATTCAAAGATGCAATCCTAAGATGACCGTGCAGATGTACTTTGTACTCTTATCCCAGGATAAATTTTTCCTACCTCTTATGCAGGAAACTTCTGTTTAGGAATTATCCTGGAACAATGAATATGGATGTTTGCATGATTATACTTTCCATTAGGATAAAATGGTTTATCTTGAGATAAATGTGACGTGTGCAGCCTACGAAATATTTGATATAAAAATGTTTTGTGCATTGTTAAAAAGCTGCACTAAAAAAACTACTTAGTTCTGTAGAGGTACTAAGGTTATTGATTTACATGGTGCTTTGGGACTAAAGGCAATTAACATGGCTCTGAACATTAAATCAATACAGCATGTGTACAGTTCCTCTTAAGAGGAGAAAAATGAGCCAGTTTTAGTGTTGGCTTTGTCTAGTACATGATTCTATTTGCTTCTCACTTTTGACCGAATCAGACTGAAACATCACGATTCTCACTTGATTAGGGTGTGACTGTGGTTCTTTGCCTATGCAGTTGTTTTGACTTCTGACTACTCCCCTTTTCTGGGGATCTAAGACGGCAAGGGACCTTCTGGTCCAAGTCCAGTCCCTTGGCAAATAAACTATGTAACAGGCTTATCAACTTCATGGTAAAACTGATTAGGGCTGGTGTTAATGTTACTCCTATTGGAAGACTGCTCCAGAAAGTCTGTTCTGATGGTTAAGAAGATTCATTTGATTTCCAGCCTCAGGTCCTCACAGTCAGTTTATGCCATTTGTTATTGTTCTCCATGCCTCTTCCAACAAAGTCACTGCATCTGTTCCCCATAATATCCTGTTATTCAGAAATGCCATTGAACTACTTCTCTGACAATTATTCTTCAATATGAAATCCTACATGCTAATTATATCATTTCCCACTTATATTAAGTGTACCACTCACTTTTTTCCATTGTCCATTGATAACAATATGATTCTTTGAGTAGTAAGTACTCATCCAGGAGAGTGAAAGAGGCCTTACTACCTCCATGTTTTTTCATGGCAGCCCTCTGTATTTAATATACATCAATTAAAGATCCTCTTTTCAAATTAAAGCTCCCACTTGTTGCAAACTGACATTATAAGAACCTTTGCCTTATGCCTTTATGCATTTTTATTGCTGCTATTTTTCAATCTCTACTCTCTCTCTCATAGTGAGAGGACCTAAATTCAAATACAATAGTTTGAGTTGAGGCAAGGATTTGCAGAATGTCAGAATATTTTTGATGCCTTGTATTTCTAATTGCATTAAAAAAGTTCCCTTCACACTTTTCATGGATCCTATTGTATCTTATTCTCAATGCAAACATTTGACTGTAGGGATTTGAAAGCTGAGTTTCTTAGAGGTTAATAGCAGATGTGACTCTGTATATCGTATTTGCTAAAAATTGGGAATACTGTACCTATGGAATTTAATACATCAAATTATTTGTGTTCTCATTTCTCCAGCACTCTTTATTTGTGATGACTGAGATGACAGTTTTCCCCTTACATTGTTGTTATGTTCCCTTAATGCCTTGCTTTTTTGGTAACCTCACTACTCTCAGAATATTCCCGGTTCCCACTTGGCTAGGGTTTAAAAGTGCTCTACAAGCATAAGTTAGGTTTGTCTCACAACATCCATCTGAAGTAGCTCAGTGCTAGATCCATTTTGGTGACGGTTTGCTGAGACAAAAAATGGTTCAAGTCCAGCATGTTTTGTATGCTGATGTATGTTACACTGGTGTTAAGAGTGAACAGATTAACTGGTCTCCTGACTTAACTATGGTAGTAAGTACTATTACAGAGCCTCAGCACTAGGTAGTGGGTTAGCTGGTAAAAGCCTGATTATACTGACGAAATAAGTATCCTGGGACAGAAGAGAACACAATGCATGCACTGGCATAAATTACACCAATTTAGTTTTACCTTTAATTTTTCCTGGGTTAACTCTACATGGGGTAGGGCTGTACATCCTGTGTCCCCTCTTCTTTGCCCCAGTATAAAGATAGGTTACACTTAAATGTATCTGGGACTAAGTGACTTGTCCAAAGTCAAAAAGCAAATCTATGCACAGAACAAGAAGTTCTAATTTTTATAATTTAAATGAGTTTGCTGTGTTGCAAACTAAACCACATCTGCATGTAGTTTACTTTGCAACATAGCTATATGTAACACTGCAACCTTTGACATCTCACCTCCCCACTGGGGGAGAGGGGGCCTGATCCTTTCCGCCCCCCCCAACTGCTTTTTTTTTTCAAGGACCCTGCCCACGTCTCCCATAGCCAGGGGATGAGCTGCTGGGGGGTCAAATGGCCCAGTCTTTCCTTCCATGGTGGTGGTGCCCCCTGAGGCTGCCTAGGCAGGCAGCTAATGAGTGGGTGCTGCTCCAGCTTGGGCTCGGGGAACAGTTGGATTGGGCTGGGTGCTGCCTGTGAGCTGAGGCAGCACCTGCCTGCTAGCCACCCACCTGCATGACCCCAGAGGATGCCACCACCATGGAGGGAAGGTCCAGCACCTCCCGCAGCTTGGGGCCCTCCAGCAGCTCAACCCCTGGCTGCAGGAGGAAAAAAAAAAAATGGGATCGGGCCCCATCTTGCTGCTTTTTTTTACCCCCTTAAAGGAGCCTGCCACATGAGCTGCTGCCAGGCCACACAGCCCTTGCACTGGAGAGGGCCCCAGTCCTTCCTTCTGCAGTAGTGGTGCCCCCCAGGGTTGTCCAGGTGGGGTGCTAGTGGGCAGGTACTGCCCCAGGTCACAGGCAGCACCCACCACATCCAACTCTTCCCTAAGCCCACATGCTGGAAGCCTGCTGGGCATTGCTCCCCATGTGGGATCAGGGAAGAGTTGGATCCAGTGGGTGCTGCCTGAGAGCAACACCCGCACAGCTAGCACTCTGCGCAGGTGGCCCCGGGGGACACTACCACTGCGGAGGGAAGGAGCGGGCTCCTCTGCAGCTCAGGGACTGTGTGGCCTGGCAGCAGCTCACACAGGCAGGCTCTGCTGAGGGGGAAAAAAAATAGTGGTGAGGGGCCTGATCCTTTTCTTTCTTTCTTTCTTTCTTTTTTTTTCCCCCACGGAGCTTGCCTGCCTCTCCTGCAGCCGGAAGGTGAGCTGTTGGTGGGCCTTGAGCTGTGTGGGGCTTTGGACCGTCCCTCCATGATGGTAGCACCCCTGGGCAGCACCTGCCTGCTAGCAGCCCACCCAAGTTGCCCCAGGGGTGCTGCTGCTGCGGAGGGAGAGACTGGGGCCCTCCACAAGTGGGCCTGCTGGCAGCTTGTCCCCCGGCTGCGGGAGAGGTAGGTAGGCTCTGCAGGGGGGGGAAAATTGTCACAATTAAAAACCCATGATTTTAACTTAGGGGACTAACCCCCCCCCCCATCATGTGTACAAGTGTCCTGGGATTTCAGAGGAAAATCATTGGTAAAACTTCCCAAGAATTTCACTGCAAAGTAGCTTTTCTTCCTGTATCAGTTCTATTTTTACCCAGGAAGGACTATATGCAATGAGTCAATGTTAAAGGTAGCATCTGCTCTATAGAAACTAGTTCCCCATTGTGCATGTGGATCTTGGCAAGGTAACATGCTGAGAGATCAACTTATCTAAAATACCAGTGACCCTTGTGTTTTGAAGCTACTGACACTTGAGTCCAGCTCACTTTACAGAGAGCAGTCAAGCTTGAAAAACAGGTCAAACCAACTAGGAGAAAATACTCACAAATTGGACATCCAGTAGAGCTGAGGAATGACACAATGTGTTTTGCCACAACACAAGCTCACCTGGTTATGGCAATTATAGTTCAAATATCCTCAATCATTGCTTGAGGGAACTAGTTCACTTAACCATCTTTTCCCAGCAGTCTATACCAGATCAGAAAGTGGAATGGTTCTGGCTCCTTACATAAATAACACAGCTTTTGCAGTTGTGCCCAGACTAAATAGATTTTAACCACTCTCTAATAACATAATATGTTATTAAGGCTAGCCACAGAAAGTCTGATGGCCACTGAAGCTGTCGGCACCCTTGGAATGAGCCTCGGAGGCGCTCTTCCAGTCATACATACACGAGCGGCTTTTCTAAACCTAGGTACAGCTCACAAAACAATTTTGATGGGTCTGAATACGTTCAAGATTTTACACCCATCAAAACGATGCTGAATGATATACTCCAATGTTTATGACTCTTATTTGAAGGCCATGATTGTCAACTGAGTTTTCATCTGCCTCCACTTACTAGTAGGCATCTTTCTGCATTGTGATCTCAGCTCAAACTAGTGTTCAGTTAGCAGAGCAAGCATTTGCCATTCAGAGATTCTGAGAATTAGAAAAAAAATGAAAACATTCAGTTTGACTCTTCTCCTTTTCTTAAGGAATTTTTAGACAAAACTAATTTTAAAAATTAATTTTTTTCAAACTGATTTTTAAAAGCATTAGACATACTTAAGAGTACAAGGCTCATGAAATATCAATAGAATGTAGGCTCTAGGGATAGAAATTAAATTGAATTGTCTCCCCTTGTATGTTTTATAAAATTACTGAACTCAACGTCATGTACTGAATTGATGCATTTTGGCTGATGTTATTTCATGATGCAGAACAAACATATCCAACACCATTTAGCTGCTGCCTAATTAACAATTTTATAAAGCAAATCTTACCAGATGATCAAGCTGTGCAAGTCAGTTTAAGTGACAGCTAAAGTTAATTTACTTAGAGACAGACACCTTGAGTTGTGTTTTAGAAATTGAAACACCACACAGTGAATGGCTTGAAGTAACTGATTCATATAATAAATGACTCAATAGAATGTAATTTCCAAACCAACAGACTGTATCCACCTGCCAGATACCACAGAACATAGTACTAAATCCTTACAAACAGAAAGCAGATACTGCATCCATCAGCTTAAGCAACCATTTATTTATTAATTATTATTCATACTCATTTAAATAATATTTGTTTCCTTGGAAGAAATGTATTAAAGCACAGTGCTAAATAATAACATGTATATTTCATAGAGAACATATGGCCTAATTGCACTTCAGCAAGAGAATGGAAATGGAATGTGCCACAATCTGCTCTCCTGCATAAATTAGAAGAGTTTGAAGGCTCTTATCATTTACATTAGCTTCCAAAAACTTCAAGGGGTTGATTCAACAGCTGGGCTTAAGAAAAATGCATCAGTCATGCCTCTGAGCAGCTACTCAGGTTCTATGCCACCGGGGAATGCTGTTGCACTGGTAACCCTATTGGTAACCCTATGATTATCCATTTCTTTAGCACCATGTCCCCACAGGAGATGAGTTGTATGGTTAAAAATGTAAAGCCTCTTTTAGAGGTTTGATTAAGGCTAAAATTTTGCAAAGCATCAAAGGGGCTGAATAGCCTCAATTCATTTTCAGAAATAACTGAGGTTCTTAGGCACATATCTTCCAAGGTAAGTGGGTCTATCACTCCCACAGTTTTTAATGGGAATTACTTTTGGGGATCTTGGCTGTAGGAGACTAAGTCCAATTGACTTTTATCTTTATACTAAAGTGAAAGCACAGAGGCTGTTTCGTGGCAACTGATTTCTGTCTTTGTTCTTCCCCTGTAGTAAGCAAGCTAAATCATGGTACGAAAGCTGTTGTTTCATTCAGGGATATACTGCTCTGTTTAGTTTCCACTTACCACAGGATAGAATAGCATATGACTGTAGCAGGAAGATTGGTGCTCCTGCTACTTTAAGTGAAGGCAGGGAGCAGGAGAAGCAGGCTGCAGGTGCACCAGCATGCAATTTAGTGAGTCACCTGACCAGGAGGGTAGGGGCCAGGCTAGCAGGATATAAACCCAGGGCATGAGTGGGTCAATCTAGCCTTGAGAGCCATAGAGAAAGGAGCTCTGGAGCAGTAGGACTGCATCTCAGGGCTCCTGGTTAACACCTGAGTTGGGGGTAAGAAAGACAAGTGGTTTAAGGATTGAGTCTGTAGAGGTGGTAGGGAACAAGGCCAGGGCCTGTGGGATGGGGGCCAAGGCCAATAAGCAGGGCCACAGCAGGGTCAGGGACCCTGCACCCCAGGAGGGGTGAGAGCCAGGGTCAGGGACCCTGTTGCTCAGGTGGCCTTGGGGTGGGGTCAGAGCTCAGGAGTAGGGACCAAAGAAGGAGGGCCCACAGCTGAAGGCTGCTCAGGCCAAGGAGCCTGGAGATCTCAACTGGCCTAGGAGTAGGGACAGGGCCCAAGGATAGAGGCGAAAGGCTGAGGAGGGTCACAGCTGGAGACTGATGGGGCAGGGACGCACAGCCCAGGGAAGGGCAGAGTTGGGACTAGGGGCCCAGTGCCTGGGAGAGACGGGGCCAGGGACCCAGTGACTGTGAGAGGCAGAAACTGCGTGATACTTAGAGAGAGACCTGAGCCCAGAAGAGGTCGATCATAGTTAAGGAAATTGAAACCTGAGCCCAGGATGGGTAGAAAAGGCAGGCCTGAGAGCTAAAGAGTGACTGGTGACATCTGTGAGGCTTGGGCATGGGTACAAGGGGAGATCATGTAATGATGAACAGTGAGACCTGTGTAGCAGAGAATGAGATCTTGTGGGAAGTCCTGGGGCAGCCTCCCTTTTGTTAAAAAATATAACCACATCCAGATGTGGCAGGCAAGCAGAAAGGGCAATTGCCCAGAGACAGAAAACCATGATGAGGGCAAAGGGGACTCTAGGGGCATCATGGCCACCCCAGGGCAGGACCCTGTTACAATGACCTTTGAGTTCTACTCTCTGTCCAGAAATGAGATGCATTCCATACTACTCAGCTACTACTCCATGCTTATTCAGCTTCTTCCTCACACTCTTGAATGGTGCTTAGGCTAAAAAAAACATTGTTGAATGAAGCAGATCAGCTGTGCTGCAATGTGTCATGACAGCTAATCCACTTTGGGCTAAACAGCCATCACCCCTTATCCTGCCCTTGATAGTGAGGTATAAGAGGAGATGTGAAGCAGTTTTTGGTGGCTCCATCTCTTACAATCACAGGAGGGGATCTGGCTGAGTGGAGAAAGCCCTACTTTCCTTGATTGGCTAAACACATTACTGTGATCATGGAGGACTAGTTTGGCTGAATAGGGAACTTCAGTTTCCTTGCTTATGGGGAGATACCCTGAGATTCTCCAGGATACCGCTCTGTAAGCAGGGAAAGCAAGACGAGCACCTGCTTGGGGTGGATGGAGAGTACATGCAGCAAAGGCTGCCCATACTCTCCCACCATGGACCCAATAGGCCTCTGCCACAATACAGTGGCTGAGTCTATTACTTCAGGGTTGTTGGTTGTAGCCATGTTGGTCTAAGGACATAAGCAGACAAGGTTCTTTGGGTAAACGTGATAACTTTTATTAGACCAGCTAAATAGCTGGAAAAATTGGTCTTTGCAAGGTTTTGGGCACAAACCCTTTGTCACAGAGCACTGAAGTGCCCTGCTCCTAGAGAGGAAAAACTGCTAGAGGAAAAGCCCTAGCAGTGGCTAAGGAGCACAGCTGCAGGTTGCCAGGGCAACTGGAGGCAGCAAATGACCCACACCTGACAGCGGTCAGCTGGCTGTAAGGGGCAAGGCCTGGCTCTTATAAAGCCCAGGGCTGAGGCCAGGCTGGCAGTTCCCTGACAGCAGCCAGAGAGGCAGGAGCTCCTGGAGTAGGGATGTGAGAAGTAGTGAGACCTGCAGGTACTGCTTGAGCAGAGTTATGGATGGCAGCTCTAGGGTGTTTGTGCAACGTGGTTTAGCCAGGCGGCTTTACATTGTTATAACCAGGAGGCTCAAGTTTCTATATCATTTTGTTGTTTATTACACTGGTGGTTTGGGTGAGGCTATTAGGGGTTGGAGGAGGCCTCAGGGGGATCCCACAGTGGCGTGGGGACCCCGGTGCTAGTGAGGGTGCAGTATCCTCAAAGGGGCCTCAGCGGAGTGTGAGGACCCTGGGGCCCAGGAGGGCGCAGCATACGGGGTGTATAGACCCCAGCCCTAGAGAGGGGCACTTTTGAGAAGCCCTAGTATGGGCGTGGCGAGCCCCAGAGAGGGGAGCGCCCTATTGAGAAGCCCGAGTGTGGGCACAGCAAGCCTCAGATAAGGGGGCAGCATGTTTGAGAAGCCCAAGTGTGGGCGCAGAGAGCCCCAGGAAGGGGGCAACATTGAGAAACCCAAATGTGGGCGTAGAGAGCCCCAGACAGGGGGCAGCATTTTAAGAAGCCCAAGTTGGGCACGGCGAGCCCCAGACAGGGGGCAACTTTATCGAGAAGCCCAGTGTGGGCGTTGCGAGCACCAGGAGGGGGCACTATTGAGAAGCCCCAGTACGGGCGTGTTGAGGCCCCGAGAGAGGGCGACGGCGCAGAGAAGGCCCCGAGAGAGGGCGAGGATAGTCCCAGGAGGGGGTGGCAGTGTATGTCGAGAGAGAGATAGTGACAGTCCAATGTCCATTCCAACTGCGAGGCTTGGGGCATGGTATAAGGGGTGGTTGGAGCCACGCATAGCTCATAAGGCTGGGGTGCCCCAAAGCACCCATTTGCAGGACAAGACCCACGAGGAGTCAGGGAAAACCACGGGGTCTGAATCAACATAGAGACGTGTCCGAGAGGGCGTAAGGCAGCCTCCCAACTGATTTTAAACATCAAAGACGTGGCGGGCGAGAAACCGAGGGTACCCTTGGGCCGACTTAGCACGGAGAGGGGGGCCTTAAGGAGATCACGGCCCTCCTGTAGGACCCTGCCGTGACACCCTTCTTCAGGCTTAGGGAGAGTCTTCAGGCATAAGGAGACTCTCTCTATGCCTGGAGAAGAGTGTTTGTACCTGACTTGACTGATTTGGGTCAAACTCGTTTATGGAATTTGTGTCCCAGACTCCTTCCTGGTTTAAGTTAAATCAGATTCCCCCAGCATGCTTTTTCAGCATTGGGCTGGCCCTGCCTCTCTCTTCTCTAGCCAGAGCTCTGGCTAGCTGAGAAGGAGGTGGACATTGCAGGCATAGCAGTGTCTGCTTGCTGCTCAAACAGGGATCCCCCCTCCCTTCCCTCTCTGATAGCATGGACCCCAGCCAGCATCTGGTCATGGTCATGCCACCCCCATGCTAGCTAATGTTGCAAAGGTGTCTATGTGTGTGTGTCAGCAGTTTCACTGGAACAAAGGCAAACAGAATAGTGTCTTCTTAGGGCTTTTGGAGCTAATCAACAGGCTGGCTAGTAATGCCCCTCCATTCGTCCTTAAAAATGCTTTGCAAAAAGCTGTTTAAGAAGAACTTGAACTAATGAGAGAGGTTTTGTTTTCTTGATGGAATGATGGACACGCGTTGTGCTCTGATAAGCGCTCTGCTGGCTTGCTGACAGATGTGGGAGATGACCTGGTTTGCAATGACCTGTCGGTTTGCTGCAGACAATATGAAGAAGCAAGGAAAGGGAGATGGAAAAACTGAGCATCATCAACAGATGAATGCAGTCCTATCTCCCCTGTACTTTGAGTCTGGCAACACTTTACTGTGATGGATACCAGAGCAGTACCTTAGCTTCATGACAATTAAGCATTGTATGAGAGGTTTTGTTTTAGTCAGCAAAACTTCCAAGAAATCTGGGACACTCCCCAGGAATTTTCAAGGTTAACTGTCAAAAACCTCACTGTACCATCTCCATTTGACAGTGGTAAATATAGACTTCTGATCAGCAGGCTGTCAGCTATACTTTAATTTGAAGCAAGAATTCTGAAGAGCATATAAGAGCTAGATTCAGAGGCACTGTTACCTCCCCTGCCCCCTCCCCCCAGTACTCTAGATGCAACTTAATCACATGGAGGTAAACTGTTTTGAAGAGTGAAACTTATTCTGCCATCATGTGCTCTACCTGATTGAGATTAGTAGGCTACAGTGAGGAAGCAAAGGGAACTTGCCAGGGCAGAAGACAGACCTTTTTTGTGGATGAAAATTGCCTAAAAATCATAGAAACAGAGGGGGAAAAAAGGATGGAAGGGACTTGCACCAGCCACCCAGTCCAACCCCCTGCCTAAGGTGGGATCATCCCTATCCAAACCATTCTATACAAATCCATTGTCCAACCTCTTATTATGTGGTCAAGTACACAGTCAAAATGTTAGGTAGAAAAGTAAATATTTCTCAAATGGGCCTATGATGGACCTCAACTTACAGAAGTTGTGTGTTTCAGTCAAATTAACTCTCAATTTTATTTGTATATTTTATTTTTAGTCCTAAAAAAGCAAAACACAAAAACTGAAATGCACTCAGCACAATGATGCACATGGACAGCAATTCCTAAAATCGTTCTTGAAGTACAATTTACCACAGACTTAAACTATTTATAAATCTCATAATCATGCTTCCTGAGATGAAGTCTGGGCAAATATATATGTCTTACATTGTGATCTGAATTTTAGTAGATATACCTATTTATCTGGCTTGTACTACTACAGTATTTCTTAGCTGAATGTCTTTTAAATATTTCAGTGATTAATTGAATTTCTACATCATTTATCAACAGATGATATTAACCACAATCTCCAAGTACACCAGGCAGATTTGAATCCTATTCTGTTTAGTTTGGTGGCATTCATCTCAGCTCCACAGATGCAATAGCTTGAAAAGAATATAAATGAAAAGAACAAAACACAAATTATTCCAATTTCTGAGAGGGTAAATATTGCTTCTTCCAAAGTAAAAAATGGAAGAACATTGCATCTATGTTGTATTTCCATTGAACTACCCATGATCTGAGAAATTTGTCATATGCAAACAATTCTAATTTCTATTTCAATAGGTGACAAAACTGCTGCCTAATCAAACTTTTACAAATAGTTACAGAAGACAGCCAATTTGTGATGACAATGGATAGCATCTATTAACAGCAGCAACACTCTCAGGCTAGTATTACCACACTTTACATTCATTTTAACATGTTATTTAGTGACGAAAGTCAGCCATTCAGCATCAGGTATCTTTCCAAGCAGAAACATCCTTCTCTGGAAAGAAGCACTAAAGCAAGCAAAATCAACCTGGGCAAGGTACTATTCCAATCTGACAGTGCTTCTGCATGCAAAGCTCCTATTGAGGCATGTGGGAGTTGCAGGAAAAAGAAAAACACTCCACATAATACAATAGGTGCTATTCTTATGCTCAACAATATCAGTACCCGACAGCTTCCTACTTCCTGAGCAGTGTGTTGTTAACTGTGTAAGACGGGGTTTTTTTGTTTTATTTATTTATTTTTACAGAAAACATGATTGGAAGTTTTATATGACACACAAATAAAGAGAATCCGATCTCAGAGGAATTGGGAGTCTCAAATCTGTTGGCTTGCTATTGTACCCTTTCACACTGACTAATACACTTAGATATTTTACTTCTGCAGATGAGGCCATGCATCTTTATTAAAAACTGTTATTTTCCCCCAGTGGCTTCAGGAAGGAAAATCCGAAGGATTTTTTTTCCCATTACACTGCCACCATAACCTAGTAAGAACATGGAAAATGTTTATTTGAAAATACAATTTTTCTAATTAAAGAAATAATATATTGAGCTGGCACAGTTGTTAGAATGAAAATACAGCTCTTTAAATATACACCTTTAATACATTTTCTAACATATTTCATTTCCCCTTCATTTAAACCATTTCCTGTGTATGGTATAACAGTTTTCAAAAAAAAAAAAAAAAAAATGCAAATCAAATATAAAGCATTTTACTATACATTCATGAGGTTGTATTTTAGCCAACAGCCTGTTGAGAATGGTAACAAGGCTGGGATTACCTTCACCGTTTGACATTAATGGCCTTAACACTTCAGCAGAGATCCACTTGGAGAGTTAGCCCTTCTGTTCCACATTCTCCATCTTCCATAGACATTTCCCAACCCAGCCTCAATTCTTCCCAAACTGATGCTCTGGTTTAACACTTAATAGTTCCCATGTAAAATGTTATTCATTTTACATTGTATGGAGTCTGTACAAGTAAATTCACTGGGATTACTCATAGAGTGCATCTACATGTGCTGTTAAAGTGGCATGATAAACTCTGGTGCACAATCAGTTGCTCCTGGGTGCAGCATCTGTATGTGGACCTGGGATCGCAGCAGTTTGAGCCAGGGTGGAGTAGCCCCAGGCTGGCAGAGAGCCTGGGGAATCAGCCCTAGGCTCTGGGTGATGGTGTTGGGCAGCAGAGTGGCTGGCTGGTACACGAGGGTGCTACAGTGCGGGGCTAGATGGCAGGCAGCCCCTCCACATCTGTGTTTCAGTGCATGTTATTACTTTGCCACAAGATAGTACTGTCCCTGAAAGTACTATCCTACAGTGGAATGAATTAATTTACCGTGCCCTAATACCATCGCATGTGTAGACAGTGATGCTTTACTGTGGAGCTACTTGGTGAACTCTGCAGTAAAGCATACATGTAAATGCTCCCACAACCTACGTATTTTCCTGGATACAAATTCTTGTGAACATGTCCTCAAGAAAAGCTTGGGTGAAGTGCAGCAAAAATGTCATGCCATAAGAGGAAGAAATGGAAGTTGAAAGCATATTTTGTGTTTGTTGCAGAGGAGGCATCTGGTAACAAACTAGAAGAGTAAAGCATTCTGACTAGATTTGCTATCTGAAGACCAAGTTACTGAAAACATTCTTCATGAGTAATATGTTTTTCTTTCATTTTTCCTGTATCTGCTATGACTATTTCTACAAGGCAAACCATCTCCCCTCAGTGGTAATGCCCTGAAGCATGCTCTCCTCCTCCAGAAGGCCATGTGCTAAACCAGAAGCAGCGTATGCAAAAGGTTTGGAGTTTGAATTTCCTCCAAAGTGTTTTAATATGTGCTCCATTGGTAGACACATGAGAAAGGTGAAGAGGGTGGAGGCAAAATGCAATGAGGAGGAGGTGAAAACTGCAATTAAAAGTGGCTGAGAAAAAACAGAAGAGTAGGAAACAAAATAGGAAGGGAATGAAAAAAAATATACCTATTCTTTATGTATTGACTGTAGCTATATACCCAGGCGCACACTGCATTTAAGATGTGATTAACCAGTTGCATGCATCTTAAAATGTAAACTAGCCACACATTCAGGGGATTAATGGCACAATATAAGAGGAAACAAGCCACAAAGTTATTACACAACATGTGTGCAATATTACACATTTTGTATAATAACTTTGTGGCTGGTTTCCATCCCACCTTAAATTAAATGTGTGGCAGGGTAGACCACACTGGGGTTTCCAACTGGCCCTGGTACAGATCGTACCAGCCAACAAGTGATTGCTGGTTGGCAGGGATGGCACCAGGGTCTTGAATCCTTGTATAGTCTCTGCCAGCTAAAGGCAGATCAGGACTGCTCCAGGGACTACCCTGATTGGCTGATAGTCAGTAGATCAGCCGATTGGGACTGCTCTGGGGCTTGAGCCCCAGGTCAGTCCCAATCTGCTAATGATTAGCTTATCATCAGATGGCTCTGGGGACTACACAGGGACCTGAACCAGCCCCATGTGTCCCTGGAGCCAGCCGACAGTCAGCTGATTTCAACTTCTTATGACCCGGCTCCCTCTAACCTGGCAATTATGGGACGTTTGGGATCTGGTCCCCAATCCTGAAATTGTACCTTCTGCCATGAGCACATGGCATGGCATGAAGTGCAATTGCTGGGATTGTGGATCAGATCCCATTGTGCCTTCAAATGAATATCTGTCAGTAGCCTATGTATAACAAGATCCTTTATCTGTAGGTAGCTGTGGCAACTCCAAATAGTCCAATAGTCCTGTTTCTCACTCTGGCTCCCACTGGGGTACGTTTCTCTCCTCACCTGCCATGACTTGATGGATGGAAAGCAAATATACATCTGAGAGGCTGCCCTCAGAACATGGGTGACTGGTGCCTCCTGAGTAAGGTGGCCATCACGGAGGACATTCTGGTTTTTTGCTACTCTGTCCTCTGTCATGACACCTTTATGTCCTCTATTTTTCTCTTCAAGACATAAAGGCATCCAGTTTTGTATCAATAGAGAATAGAGGACAACTGGACTGTCCTCTATGATGGCTACCCTATTCCTGAGTTGGGGGGGGGGGGGGAGGGGGATTTGTCCCCTCCCAGCAGCCAGTCAGGGCCCCGTGGCCAATCACGCTGACCCAGAAGTGCCAGTGGTCCTGGGAACTGCCCTCTTCCCTCCCCCCCCCCCCAGTTGGCATGATCAGCCACAGGGGGACTGTGGGTATTGCTTCTCCTAGAGCCCCCACTCCCCGGCTGGCACCCACTATGCATTGCCACTGCCTCAGAATACCCAAACAAGTCTTGGAGTATCACACTCCACCCTGCTCTGAAGGAAGGGTCATCTTCCTTTGGTTCAATCTTTTAACTCTAATTCTAAGCAGAGCATCTCTCCCCTTAAATGGCCTAGGGTAGCCTTCTTTCACAAAGTCCTGGGGCCTGTGGTAGCTTGCTGTCAAAGTCCTGAGGAGCCCTCAGGATCCACTCCTTCACACACAGGCCTGTGGGGCCTTGAATTCAATAATGCAATCCACGTCCACCTACTGAGTATCTTCACTGGCCTCTCATTTCCCCTAAAGCCTCACGACTAAAATAAACTCAGAAAATGGAAGCACCATCTTAGCTTTCTGCTGGTCTTTCTCTAGTCCTGCAACTTTGTTCCTTGACCATAGCATGGGCCAATTTTCCTCCTTAGCCTAGGACAGTGGTTTTCAACCTGTGGTTCACAGACCCCTGGGGATTTGCAGACTATGTCTAAGGGGTCCATGAAAGATGACTATTAATCAAAAATATGTGAATATCCACACTTACAATTCAAAGGGGTTTGCACCTCCATTCAAAATTTTGTAGGGGTCTGCAAATGAAAAAAGGTTGAAACCCACTGGCCTAGGAGCTCTGTTTAAATTCCCTGCCTGGCTCCACTTGTTCTAGTCACCAGGCTCCCCCTCCCTAATGAGGCATGGGGATTTTTCCTTTACTAATTAGCAGGATCACTGTTCTTCTTCCCTGACGGACCAGGAGGTTGCTACTACTAACTGGTATACTTACTGCTCTGCTTTTTGTGGTCTGCCCCTGCAGCCTGCATCCTACTAGTCAGCTTACAACTCTGCAGTCAGCCTCTTTTCAGTCTGCAGTTTACCAAATGGATCCCTACAGCCTTTAAGTTCTACCTGCTAGGGCCCCTGTTACACTATCCATCAGCCTGGAAACAGGCTGTATGGCTAGGGACAGACATTCAAAAAGCCTGAGCCTGAATTGATTCAAACAGAGGGACATTATCAGCTACCTGTTGATTCTGCCTTTGTCCTGTCTGCCACAGCATGGACCTTAGCTAGCATGTGGTCTGCTAGCTAATACTGTGTGTCTGTGTAAGGGAAGGCAGAATCACTGCTTATGGGAGGAGGGGAAGGAGCAGAAGCCAGGCAGACACCTGCAGTCTCTTTTGAACTGCAGCCAGGGAGCAGAGGGGAGGGGTCAGCCCTGCTGTGGAACAGAGTGCCCCGTGCATCCCAGAGAGCATGCCGGGATGCTGGGGAAGTCTGATTTAACTTAAACCAGCAAGGGGTCTTGGATAGACATTGCAAAAACCAGTTTGACCCAAATCAGTTAAGTCTGATACTATATTCAACCAGGTTTATCTCAAACCGGTTACAGCCATTTTCAAGCTGGTTTATGTGCACTGAGCATCAGTTCTATACAGGTTTTAAACCAGTTTCTAATCACTTAAACGGGTTTATGTGTAATATCTGTCCCTGAGAACAACAGTCCAGTTATTCTAGAAACAGTCATTGTATACTTCCTACAGGTTGCAGTAGAGAACTTCATAGATCATGTTGCAGAACTTCATTACAAATAATAGCTTTGTTACAGAACATGAATAATTCATATTAATTTACAGTTTGTGATTAAAAAAAATTGTAGTAAAATCTGTATGGGTACAGTAAATGGCAACGAATGCAAAATATCTGTTACCTATGGGAGTTCTATTTGAAATTCAACAAAGCAACAAATACCCAGAATTTGCAATATCATTAATTCTTCATTGTATATAATTCGAATGACTTACTACTTGAATAACCAAAATTATGCACCCTTAATTATGGCAGTTGTTCCCAATGCACATAATTTTTATTGTAGTAAGAAAAAAAAAAAAAAAAGACTTTAATAAAGAAAAGGGACTTCTGATTGTTCCTGCAGTGCCAGGAGGACGGATGAGGTGACCTAATACAGGTCCTCTCTCTCTCTCATTTCTGTAGTTCTGTCTGACATAGTCTGTGTAGCTAGGTCAATGCCCTTGTGCTCTGTAAAATGCCTAGCCACGTACTGTAGGAGATTTAGAATCTTTGCTAAACAAGTCCCATTACATTTCTATACAATGTCAAAACATGAGTTTCTTAAAAATGTTACTTTTTTGCAGCTCTGTGTTTGCCAATAGCAGAAGGCCACAACAGCTCCAATTCAAAGAACATAAAAGTACTTTTCAGCCAGGGGACATTATTATATCAGGCAAAAATGTAAGAATTATTCCTGGCTGTGTATTCAGGTATGATTTTATTATGATATTAAATGCATAGTACAGGCTGGTTTTCAGCCCATGGTCTGGGCACCTTCACATAATTTAATTGAGTATGATCCTTAACAATAGATGAAAATGTTGTGACATAATGAATAATTAACTAAAATCCTTTCCACAGATGACATAACTAATCAAAGCCTTTCAACACAACAGTCATCTCATATACAAATGATATCTGTTAGAATCCATTAGATACTCCTCGGTGTCAGTCTTATATTATTTTTCTTTAATTAAAAGGGAGGTTAGGAACAGCTTAACACTTACACAGATTGTCAGCATGAAGTGTGAGTTTCTAGTGCAATTTTTGTGCAGTGTAGCTTGTACCATGCCCCCTTTTAGGAAGGCACTGAGCATCTTCACCATCAATAGGCATGGTATTTTCCTCACTCACCAAGACTATTGATCCAAAAAAAGTCCCAGAAACTTACATAAACAATGTTTCATTTTGGGTATGTCTGTGTGACACAAGACAGTGTTATGCTGAGACACCCATACTAGTTTTGTTCATGGTAACTCCTGAACTGGAAGTATGATAGACATGTTGTTGGCTTATGCACAGTACACACTAGTGCTTCTAGCACACAAAGAAGGTTATCTCAGCAGCATGTTGCCTTGTATCATACAGTTTGGCCTCAAACTCATGATAAGAGGACTCTGTGCTTGATCCTTTTAGGGGTCTGTTTTGTTTCTATGGCAGTTTAGATGAGTGAATGAGGTACAAAAATATAATATGACAATTCTCCACAATGAAAACAGCAAAGAGACTGCCTAGTCCGAGAAGGTCTGCTATGTGAGACTTGGTAGATATTTTATGGGAGACAAAAACTGTTCTTGATGTTCTGTTCTACCACTGCTTGTGATCTTCATATAACTAAAAAGTCATTATAGACAGACTCCACATAAGACTTTTTCTACCAGTGCTTTAACCATCTTCCTTGACCCTTCATCTACAAATGATGGTGGTCTTGAAGGCTAAGTACAGACTGTCAAAAAGCCTGAGGCTGAATCGATTCAATCTTCACAGGTTAGTCCAAGCTGTGTAGATTAAACCGATAAGCAAATGAATGGACTTTCACTTTTATTTCTGGAAATGCAGCCACATGCCTACAGTGGCCCAGGCCAGAAGCTGGGGGAGGGCTAGAGCATGCCTCCCTGCTCAGCTAGAGCAGACAGCTTGGGCCAAGGCTAGCCCATACACCCTGAGAGGGGGAAATTGCAGGGGGAGGTGCAAAGTATTCTGGGATGCTGGAGGACTGCGAGTTAATGTGAATCTGGGACAGAAGTTCAATAAACCAATTTAACCTAAATCAGTTAAATCAGATACTACATCCATCCAGGTTTATCTTAAACTGGTTTCAGCCATTTTGGAAGCAGTTTATAGCCCACTGAGCTTCTATTGTGGTACAGATTTGAACAGGTTGATTTCTGATCACTTATATGGGTTTATGTGAAATTTCTATCCCTAGCCTGAGGAAGAAATTAGTAGAAAAGATGTGCAGGGCTTCCCTTTTTAAAATTAATTTATCAATACATATTATAATATCCTGCCATGTGAAGCAGGAATAAACTATTTCCAGTTTCAGTCCATTTTCCTTTCATTCTTTTAGTATTCTTTGACCATTGACTATTTTCTTCAAAAGTTAGTGATGTGTTTAGACATCTGTCAGTCCCTCCTTTTAAAACTAGGGCAGCCAGGAATGCAAATGTTATGGGGCTTTTAAAAGAAACATTGGATATATTTCTAAGAGAGTATTTGATAAGGCTGATAGTAATGTGACTAGCAAAGCTTGCTGTAGACACACTCAACACTGAGCAGTCATTAAGGGGCACTGTGTATATTAGCAACTTCTAATAATGGCACGTGTGAGATGGTTCACTTATGTGAATGAGTTACTCATCTAAGACTTCCATTTACATTTATTTCAGGTTAATTGAGTTCTGCACATCTAAATACATTTGAAAAAATTGATTTCCTCTTTGCTGAGCTCGGCGTAAGAAATCCCTACATTATAATTAACCTTAACCAGGCATTAAAAAGGCTATCCTGATGTCAAGAAGGTCTTTTCTTTCCTTCCCTGTCTTGCACTCTCCTTAAAATGAAGGATTTTAGGATTAACAAGGAATTTTTATTAATAATCAGAAATGTTCATGGCTACAAAAGCCACGTGAAAGAAAAGATAAGGAGCTCCAGTAGGTATTAGTATACTGACATTTAACGGGATGAAAGAAAGGGAGGAAGGCAGGGAAGGGAATTAACAAGATCTTGATTTTAAATTACAAGAGCACAGACTTTTCATTGCTGCTGAAACTACTGCGTAGTAAGAGACAAATGATTTGAGGATACAAATGAACAATAATGCACATACAAGGTACTTCAGAACCCTTCCATTAGTATGCTCAAGTGCTCCAGAAACAGAGATCTTGAGAATGGTGAAAAGAATTGTCTCCAGAATGGTCTCACTCCCTTAATCCTGGATTTGGAGAGACTAGAGTGGCTATGGAGGTAGGGAGTTTAGTTTACAGTGAAACAAGTGAACATTGCTAAATAGAGTTTAGAGAAACTCTTGCATATTGAGTCATGACTATGCATTAGTGGCTGTAACTTGCTTATAGAATTAAGTAGAGCTAAAGATAAACTTCATAATCTTTGCTGAGATGTAAGAAATGAATAACCAGGACCAAAACCTTTAATAGGGCTAATATAAGTGTAAGTGACTTCTTAATCTGTGATTTAGGGACAGATGATGATGATTAGATAAGTAGTAAGCAAGTCCAGGGCAGCAACTGATGGAACAAAATAAAAGCAGAAATACATGTTCAAGAAGGATTAGCTATTGTTTTGAAGGAAAAGCTGAATTTTAGATTGTGTTTTGCAGGAAAAAAATGGGGAAACATCAACCTTCCTTCTCTGCTCCATTTTTCCCATTCCCCAAGGGACTGTGAAGGTAGTACAAATGCCTCTGTATTACTTCTTTCTTCCCTGTATGACTGTACATGTGGTTTTTGTTTTTTGTTTTTTTTCACTCAGGCTTTAATAACAAAGTGTCTTATCTCACTTTTATGGTATTGGGTGTTCCATTTAATATCAACCTGTCCACTGTAGCAATAATAATGAAGACAAACCACTGAATGCTAAATTCTAATTTCATAGACAAAGTCAAATTACAGATTGGACTAGATGGCTCACTCTGGGGATAATTAGAAGCTGGAAAACTGTTTTGTCTCTACAACCGTCTTTGGACCATCAGTTTGAATGGTATATGTCAATTATCCTCTGATCAAGAATGTACTAATTCTTTCACATCCATTCACAGAACTGAGCTGCTGCTTGTTCATGCGTTCCATTACCTTAGATTGAGCAGCATTAATGTGGAGTTAGTGTCTTGTATACAGAAAGCTAGCATGGTCTTTGGCAGGCTTATGAAGCAAGCCTGGAGTCAGTTTGGGATCAAGCTATCCATCAAATTAAAAGTTTTCAAAGGTATCAAGCTTCCCACACTGTTATAATTGTGAGAGATCTGGATGCCATACAGAAGGAACATCAGTTAACTGGAAGAGTTCCACCAGAGACACCTTTTCACTCTAAGCTAAGTGAGGTGGTACAAATTGACCAATGATAAAGGTCTTCAGCATGCTGACAGTATGTCAGTTCAGGTATTATGAAGGACAAGCTATAATGGACCAGATATACAGCTCAGACAGACAATGCACACAAGCTCAGGAAGCATATTTGCTCAAGAAAGTACTTCAAGGACTTCTTAAGGATACATTTGATTGAATACAATCTAGTGACTAACTCCTTAGAGCTCTCAACTGTGATTGGACAGCAAAAGAAAGCTAAGGTGAGGGAAAGTACAGGTCTTTTCGAACAGAAACAGAATGTCCATTGGCAGGAAAAATTTCAAGGCAAAGGATGCAGCAACAATAGCAGCATAAACACGAAGAGTCACACACTTGTGACAAAAGATGATTATCCTGCA